>NW_027442146.1:1316427-2632854 GCF_048569485.1 Anomaloglossus baeobatrachus | reverse complement strand
CGCATACATGAAATGAACACATTTTTCTCCAAAACTATAACAGATGCAAGCTTGTCCTGTTTGGTGGAGATGATATTTAATAAAATAAGTAGAAATCCACTAAAAGTTTTGTTTGGTTATCTTGCAATCCCGAGATAATCGTCTCCATGCTCCAAATCCATTTTAAAGCCATTTTTAAGGCATTTCGCGCATACATGAAATGAACACATTTTTCTCCAAAACTATAACAGATGCAAGCTTGTCCTGTTTGGTGGAGATAATATTTAATAAAATAAGTAGAAATCTACTAAAAGTTTCGTTTGTTTATATTGCCATCCTGAGATAATCGTCTCCATGCTCCAAATCCATTTTAAAGCCATTTCAAAGGCATTTTGCGCATACATGAAATGAACACATTTTTCTCCAAAACTATAACACATGCAAGCTTGTCCTGTTTGGTGGAGATGATATTTAATAAAATAAGTAGAAATCCACTAAAAGTTTTGTTTGGTTATCTTGCAATCCCGAGATAATCGTCTCCATGCTCCAAATCCATTTTAAAGCCATTTTTAAGGCATTTCGCGCATACATGAAATTAACACATTTTTCTCCAAAACTATAACAGATGCAAGCTTGTCCTGTTTGGTGGAGATGATATTTAATAAAATAAGTAGAAATCCACTAAAAGTTTTGTTTGGTTATCTTGCAATCCCGAGATAATCGTCTCCATGCTCCAAATCCATTTTAAAGCCATTTTTAAGGCATTTCGCGCATACATGAAATGAACACATTTTTCTCCAAAACTATAACAGATGCAAGCTTGTCCTGTTTGCTGGAGATGATATTTAATAAAATAAGTAGAAATCCACTAAAAGTTTTGTTTGGTTATCTTGCAATCCCGAGATAATCGTCTCCATGCTCCAAATCCATTTTAAAGCCATTTTTAAGGCATTTCGCGCATACATGAAATGAACACATTTTTCTCCAAAACTATAACAGATGCAAGCTTGTCCTGTTTGGTGGAGATGATATTTAATAAAATAAGTAGCAATCCACTAAAAGTTTTGTTTGGTTATCTTGCAATCCCGAGATAATCGTCTCCATGCTCCAAATCCATTTTAAAGCCATTTTTAAGGCATTTCGCGCATACATGAAATGAACACATTTTTCTCCAAAACTATAACAGATGCAAGCTTGTCCTGTTTGGTGGAGATGATATTTAATAAAATAAGTAGAAATCCACTAAAGGTTTGGTTTGGTTATCTTGCAATCCCGAGATAATCGTCTCCATGCTCCAAATCCATTTTAAAGCCATTTTAAAGGCATTTTGCGCATACATGAAATGAACACATTTTTCTCCAAAACTATAACACATGCAAGCTTGTCCTGTTTGGTGGAGATGATATTTAATAAAATAAGTAGAAATCCACTAAAAGTTTTGTTTGGTTATCTTGCAATCCCGAGATAATCGTCTCCATGCTCCAAATCCATTTTAAAGCCATTTTTAAGGCATTTCGCGCATACATGAAATGAACACATTTTTCTCCAAAACTATAACAGATGCAAGCTTGTCCTGTTTGGTGGAGATGATATTTAATAAAATAAGTAGAAATCCACTAAAAGTTTTGTTTGGTTATATTGCAATCCCGAGATAATCGTCTCCATGCTCCAAATCCATTTTAAAGCCATTTTTAAGGCATTTCGCGCATACATGAAATGAACACATTTTTCTCCAAAACTATAACAGATGCAAGCTTGTCCTGTTTGGTGGAGATGATATTTAATAAAATAAGTAGAAATCCACTAAAAGTTTTGTTTGGTTATCTTGCAATCCCGAGATAATCGTCTCCATGCTCCAAATCCATTTTAAAGCCATTGTTAAGGCATTTCGCGCATACATGAAATGAACACATTTTTCTCCAAAACTATAACAGATGCAAGCTTGTCCTGTTTGGTGGAGATAATATTTAATAAAATAAGTAGAAATCTACTAAAAGTTTCGTTTGTTTATATTGCCATCCTGAGATAATCGTCTCCATGCTCCAAATCCATTTTAAAGCCATTTCAAAGGCATTTTGCGCATACATGAAATGAACACATTTTTCTCCAAAACTATAACACATGCAAGCTTGTCCTGTTTGGTGGAGATGATATTTAATAAAATAAGTAGAAATCCACTAAAAGTTTTGTTTGGTTATCTTGCAATCCCGAGATAATCGTCTCCATGCTCCAAATCCATTTTAAAGCCATTTTTAAGGCATTTCGCGCATACATGAAATGAACACATTTTTCCCCAAAACTATAACAGATGCAAGCTTGTCCTGTTTGGTGGAGATGATATTTAATAAAATAAGTAGAAATCCACTAAAAGTTTTGTTTGGTTATCTTGCAATCCCGAGATAATCGTCTCCATGCTCCAAATCCATTTTAAAGCCATTTCAAAGGCATTTTGCGCATACATGAAATGAACACATTTTTCTCCAAAACTATAACACATGCAAGCTTGTCCTGTTTGGTGGAGATGATATTTAATAAAATAAGTAGAAATCCACTAAAAGTTTTGTTTGGTTATCTTGCAATCCCGAGATAATCGTCTCCATGCTCCAAATCCATTTTAAAGCCATTTTTAAGGCATTTCGCGCATACATGAAATGAACACATTTTTCTCCAAAACTATAACAGATGCAAGCTTGTCCTGTTTGGTGGAGATGATATTTAATAAAATAAGTAGAAATCCACTAAAAGTTTTGTTTGGTTATATTGCAATCCCGAGATAATCGTCTCCATGCTCCAAATCCATTTTAAAGCCATTTTTAAGGCATTTCGCGCATACATGAAATGAACACATTTTTCTCCAAAACTATAACAGATGCAAGCTTGTCCTGTTTGGTGGAGATGATATTTAATAAAATAAGTAGAAATCCACTAAAATTTTTGTTTGGTTATCTTGCAATCCCGAGATAATCGTCTCCATGCTCCAAATCCATTTTAAAGCCATTTTTAAGGAATTTCGCGCATACATGAAATGAACACATTTTTCTCCAAAACTATAACAGATGCAAGCTTGTCCTGTTTGGTGGAGATGAAAATTAAATAAAATAAGTAGAAATCCACTAAAAGTTTTGTTTGGTTATATTGCAATCCCGAGATAATCGTCTCCATGCTCCAAATCCATTTTAAAGCCATTTTTAAGGCATTTCGCGCATACATGAAATGAACACATTTTTCTCCAAAACTATAACAGATGCAAGCTTGTCCTGTTTGGTGGAGATGATATTTAATAAAATAAGTAGAAATCCACTAAAAGTTTTGTTTGGTTATCTTGCAATCCCGAGATAATCGTCTCCATGCTCCAAATCCATTTTAAAGCCATTTTTAAGGCATTTCGCGCATACATGAAATGAACACATTTTTCTCCAAAACTATAACAGATGCAAGCTTGTCCTGTTTGGTGGAGATAATATTTAATAAAATAAGTAGAAATCTACTAAAAGTTTCGTTTGTTTATATTGCCATCCTGAGATAATCGTCTCCATGCTCCAAATCCATTTTAAAGCCATTTCAAAGGCATTTTGCGCATACATGAAATGAACACATTTTTCTCCAAAACTATAACACATGCAAGCTTGTCCTGTTTGGTGGAGATGATATTTAATAAAATAAGTAGAAATCCACTAAAAGTTTTGTTTGGTTATCTTGCAATCCCGAGATAATCGTCTCCATGCTCCAAATCCATTTTAAAGCCATTTTTAAGGCATTTCGCGCATACATGAAATGAACACATTTTTCTCCAAAACTATAACAGATGCAAGCTTGTCCTGTTTGGTGGAGATGATATTTAATAAAATAAGTAGAAATCCACTAAAAGTTTTGTTTGGTTATCTTGCAATCCCGAGATAATCGTCTCCATGCTCCAAATCCATTTTAAAGCCATTTTTAAGGCATTTCGCGCATACATGAAATGAACACATTTTTCTCCAAAACTATAACAGATGCAAGCTTGTCCTGTTTGGTGGAGATAATATTTAATAAAATAAGTAGAAATCTACTAAAAGTTTCGTTTGTTTATATTGCCATCCTGAGATAATCGTCTCCATGCTCCAAATCCATTTTAAAGCCATTTTTAAGGCATTTCGCGCATACATGAAATGAACACATTTTTCTCCAAAACTATAACAGATGCAAGCTTGTCCTGTTTGGTGGAGATGATATTTAATAAAATAAGTAGAAATCCACTAAAATTTTTGTTTGGTTATCTTGCAATCCCGAGATAATCGTCTCCATGCTCCAAATCCATTTTAAAGCCATTTTTAAGGCATTTCGCGCATACATGAAATGAACACATTTTTCTCCAAAACTATAACAGATGCAAGCTTGTCCTGTTTGGTGGAGATGATATTTAATAAAATAAGTAGAAATCCACTAAAAGTTTTGTTTGGTTATATTGCAATCCCGAGATAATCGTCTCCATGCTCCAAATCCATTTTAAAGCCATTTTTAAGGCATTTCGCGCATACATGAAATGAACACATTTTTCTCCAAAACTATAACAGATGCAAGCTTGTCCTGTTTGGTGGAGATGATATTTAATAAAATAAGTAGAAATCCACTAAAAGTTTTGTTTGGTTATCTTGCAATCTCGAGATAATCGTCTCCATGCTCCAAATCCATTTTAAAGCCATTTTTAAGGCATTTCGCGCATACATGAAATGAACACATTTTTCTCCAAAACTATAACAGATGCAAGCTTGTCCTGTTTGGTGGAGATGATATTTAATAAAATAAGTAGAAATCCACTAAAAGTTTTGTTTGGTTATCTTGCAATCCCGAGATAATCGTCTCCATGCTCCAAATCCATTTTAAAGCCATTTCAAAGGCATTTTGCGCATACATGAAATGAACACATTTTTCTCCAAAACTATAACACATGCAAGCTTGTCCTGTTTGGTGGAGATGATATTTAATAAAATAAGTAGAAATCCACTAAAAGTTTTGTTTGGTTATCTTGCAATCCCGAGATAATCGTCTCCATGCTCCAAATCCATTTTAAAGCCATTTTTAAGGCATTTCGCGCATACATGAAATGAACACATTTTTCTCCAAAACTATAACAGATGCAAGCTTGTCCTGTTTGGTGGAGATGATATTTAATAAAATAAGTAGAAATCCACTAAAAGTTTTGTTTGGTTATCTTGCAATCCCGAGATAATCGTCTCCATGCTCCAAATCCATTTTAAAGCCATTTTTAAGGCATTTCGCGCATACATGAAATGAACACATTTTTCTCCAAAACTATAACAGATGCAAGCTTGTCCTGTTTGGTGGAGATAATATTTAATAAAATAAGTAGAAATCTACTAAAAGTTTCGTTTGTTTATATTGCCATCCTGAGATAATCGTCTCCATGCTCCAAATCCATTTTAAAGCCATTTCAAAGGCATTTTGCGCATACATGAAATGAACACATTTTTCTCCAAAACTATAACACATGCAAGCTTGTCCTGTTTGGTGGAGATGATATTTAATAAAATAAGTAGAAATCCACTAAAGGTTTTGTTTGGTTATCTTGCAATCCCGAGATAATCGTCTCCATGCTCCAAATCCATTTTAAAGCCATTTTTAAGGCATTTCGCGCATACATGAAATGAACACATTTTTCTCCAAAACTATAACAGATGCAAGCTTGTCCTGTTTGGTGGAGATGATATTTAATAAAATAAGTAGAAATCCACTAAAAGTTTTGTTTGGTTATCTTGCAATCCCGAGATAATCGTCTCCATGCTCCAAATCCATTTTAAAGCCATTTTTAAGGCATTTCGCGCATACATGAAATGAACACATTTTTCTCCAAAACTATAACAGATGCAAGCTTGTCCTGTTTGGTGGAGATGATATTTAATAAAATAAGTAGAAATCCACTAAAAGTTTTGTTTGGTTATCTTGCAATCCCGAGATAATCGTCTCCATGCTCCAAATCCATTTTAAAGCCATTTTTAAGGCATTTCGCGCATACATGAAATGAACACATTTTTCTCCAAAACTATAACACATGCAAGCTTGTCCTGTTTGGTGGAGATGATATTTAATAAAATAAGTAGAAATCCACTAAAAGTTTTGTTTGGTTATCTTGCAATCCCGAGATAATCGTCTCCATGCTCCAAATCCATTTTAAAGCCATTTTTAAGGCATTTCGCGCATACATGAAATGAACACATTTTTCTCCAAAACTATAACAGATGCAAGCTTGTCCTGTTTGGTGGAGATGATATTTAATACAATAAGTAGAAATCCACTAAAAGTTTTGTTTGGTTATCTTGCAATCCCGAGATAATCGTCTCCATGCTCTAAATCCATTTTAAAGCCATTTTTAAGGCATTTCGCGCATACATGAAATGAACACATTTTTCTCCAAAACTATAACAGATGCAAGCTTGTCCTGTTTGGTGGAGATAATATTTAATAAAATAAGTAGAAATCTACTAAAAGTTTCGTTTGTTTATATTGCCATCCTGAGATAATCGTCTCCATGCTCCAAATCCATTTTAAAGCCATTTCAAAGGCATTTTGCGCATACATGAAATGAACACATTTTTCTCCAAAACTATAACAGATGCAAGCTTGTCCTGTTTGGTGGAGATGATATTTAATAAAAATAAGTAGAAATCCACTAAAAGTTTTGTTTGGTTATCTTGCAATCCCGAGATAATCGTCTCCATGCTCCAAATCCATTTTAAAGCCATTTTTAAGGCATTTCGCGCATACATGAAATGAACACATTTTTCTCCAAAACTATAACAGATGCAAGCTTGTCCTGTTTGGTGGAGATGATATTTAATAAAATAAGTAGAAATCCACTAAAAGTTTTGTTTGGTTATCTTGCAATCCCGAGATAATCGTCTCCATGCTCCAAATCCATTTTAAAGCCATTTTTAAGGCATTTCGCGCATACATGAAATGAACACATTTTTCTCCAAAACTATAACAGATGCAAGCTTGTCCTGTTTGGTGGAGATGATATTTAATAAAATAAGTAGAAATCCACTAAAAGTTTTGTTTGGTTATCTTGCAATCCCGAGATAATCGTCTCCATGCTCCAAATCCATTTTAAAGCCATTTTTAAGGCATTTCGCGCATACATGAAATGAACACATTTTTCTCCAAAACTATAACAGATGCAAGCTTGTCCTGTTTGGTGGAGATGATATTTAATAAAATAAGTAGAAATCCACTAAAAGTTTTGTTTGGTTATCTTGCAATCCCGAGATAATCGTCTCCATGCTCCAAATCCATTTTAAAGCCATTTTTAAGGCATTTCGCGCATACATGAAATGAACACATTTTTCTCCAAAACTATAACAGATGCAAGCTTGTCCTGTTTGGTGGAGATGATATTTAATAAAATAAGTAGAAATCCACTAAAAGTTTTGTTTGGTTATCTTGCAATCCCGAGATAATCGTCTCCATGCTCCAAATCCATTTTAAAGCCATTTTTAAGGCATTTCGCGCATACATGAAATGAACACATTTTTCTTCAAAACTATAACAGATGCAAGCTTGTCCTGTTTGGTGGAGATGATATTTAATAAAATAAGTAGAAATCCACTAAAAGTTTTGTTTGGTTATCTTGCAATCCCGAGATAATCGTCTCCATGCTCCAAATCCATTTTAAAGCCATTTTTAAGGCATTTCGCGCATACATGAAATGAACACATTTTTCTCCAAAACTATAACAGATGCAAGCTTGTCCTGTTTGGTGGAGATGATATTTAATAAAATAAGTAGAAATCCACTAAAAGTTTTGTTTGGTTATCTTGCAATCCCGAGATAATCGTCTCCATGCTCCAAATCCATTTTAAAGCCATTTTTAAGGCATTTCGCGCATACATGAAATGAACACGTTTTTCTCCAAAACTATAACAGATGCAAGCTTGTCCTGTTTGGTGGAGATGATATTTAATAAAATAAGTAGAAATCCACTAAAAGTTTTGTTTGGTTATCTTGCAATCCCGAGATAATCGTCTCCATGCTCCAAATCCATTTTAAAGCCATTTTTAAGGCATTTCGCGCATACATGAAATGAACATATTTTTCTCCAAAACTATAACAGATGCAAGCTTGTCCTGTTTGGTGGAGATGATATTTAATAAAATAAGTAGAAATCCACTAAAAGTTTTGTTTGGTTATCTTGCAATCCCGAGATAATCGTCTCCATGCTCCAAATCCATTTTAAAGCCATTTCAAAGGCATTTTGCGCATACATGAAATGAACACATTTTTCTCCAAAACTATAACACATGCAAGCTTGTCCTGTTTGGTGGAGATGATATTTAATAAAATAAGTAGAAATCCACTAAAAGTTTTGTTTGGTTATCTTGCAATCCCGAGATAATCGTCTCCATGCTCCAAATCCATTTTAAAGCCATTTTTAAGGCATTTCGCGCATACATGAAATGAACACATTTTTCTCCAAAACTATAACAGATGCAAGCTTGTCCTGTTTGGTGGAGATGATATTTAATAAAATAAGTAGAAATCCACTAAAAGTTTTGTTTGGTTATCTTGCAATCCCGAGATAATCGTCTCCATGCTCCAAATCCATTTTAAAGCCATTTTTAAGGCATTTCGCGCATACATGAAATGAACACATTTTTCTCCAAAACTATAACAGATGCAAGCTTGTCCTGTTTGGTGGAGATGATATTTAATAAAATAAGTAGAAATCCACTAAAATTTTTGTTTGGTTATCTTGCAATCCCGAGATAATCGTCTCCATGCTCCAAATCCATTTTAAAGCCATTTTTAAGGCATTTCGCGCATACATGAAATGAACACATTTTTCTCCAAAACTATAACAGATGCAAGCTTGTCCTGTTTGGTGGAGATGATATTTAATAAAATAAGTAGAAATCCACTAAAAGTTTTGTTTGGTTATATTGCAATACCGAGATAATCGTCTCCATGCTCCAAATCCATTTTAAAGCCATTTTTAAGGCATTTCGCGCATACATGAAATGAACACATTTTTCTCCAAAACTATAACAGATGCAAGCTTGTCCTGTTTGGTGGAGATGATATTTAATAAAATAAGTAGAAATCCACTAAAAGTTTTGTTTGGTTATCTTGCAATCCCGAGATAATCGTCTCCATGCTCCAAATCCATTTTAAAGCCATTTTTAAGGCATTTCGCGCATACATGAAATGAACACATTTTTCTCCAAAACTATAACAGATGCAAGCTTGTCCTGTTTGGTGGAGATAATATTTAATAAAATAAGTAGAAATCTACTAAAAGTTTCGTTTGTTTATATTGCCATCCTGAGATAATCGTCTCCATGCTCCAAATCCATTTTAAAGCCATTTCAAAGGCATTTTGCGCATACATGAAATGAACACATTTTTCTCCAAAACTATAACAGATGCAAGCTTGTCCTGTTTGGTGGAGATGATATTTAATAAAATAAGTAGAAATCCACTAAAAGTTTTGTTTGGTTATCTTGCAATCCCGAGATAATCGTCTCCATGCTCCAAATCCATTTTAAAGCCATTTTTAAGGCATTTCGCGCATACATGAAATGAACACATTTTTCTCCAAAACTATAACAGATGCAAGCTTGTCCTGTTTGGTGGAGATGATATTTAATAAAATAAGTAGAAATCCACTAAAAGTTTTGTTTGGTTATCTTGCAATCCCGAGATAATCGTCTCCATGCTCCAAATCCATTTTAAAGCCATTTCAAAGGCATTTTGCGCATACATGAAATGAACACATTTTTCTCCAAAACTATAACACATGCAAGCTTGTCCTGTTTGGTGGAGATGATATTTAATAAAATAAGTAGAAATCCACTAAAAGTTTTGTTTGGTTATCTTGCAATCCCGAGATAATCGTCTCCATGCTCCAAATCCATTTTAAAGCCATTTTTAAGGCATTTCGCGCATACATGAAATGAACACATTTTTCTCCAAAACTATAACAGATGCAAGCTTGTCCTGTTTGGTGGAGATGATATTTAATAAAATAAGTAGAAATCCACTAAAAGTTTTGTTTGGTTATCTTGCAATCCCGAGATAATCGTCTCCATGCTCCAAAACCATTTTAAAGCCATTTTTAAGGCATTTCGCGCATACATGAAATGAACACATTTTTCTCCAAAACTATAACAGATGCAAGCTTGTCCTGTTTGGTGGAGATGATATTTAATAAAATAAGTAGAAATCCACTAAAAGTTTTGTTTGGTTATCTTGCAATCCCGAGATAATCGTCTCCATGCTCCAAATCCATTTTAAAGCCATTTTTAAGGCATTTCGCGCATACATGAAATGAACACATTTTTCTCCAAAACTATAACAGATGCAAGCTTGTCCTGTTTGGTGGAGATGATATTTAATAAAATAAGTAGAAATCCACTAAAATTTTTGTTTGGTTATCTTGCAATCCCGAGATAATCGTCTCCATGCTCCAAATCCATTTTAAAGCCATTTTTAAGGCATTTCGCGCATACATGAAATGAACACATTTTTCTCCAAAACTATAACAGATGCAAGCTTGTCCTGTTTGGTGGAGATGATATTTAATAAAATAAGTAGAAATCCACTAAAAAATTTGTTTGGTTATATTGCAATACCGAGATAATCGTCTCCATGCTCCAAATCCATTTTAAAGCCATTTTTAAGGCATTTCGCGCATACATGAAATGAACACATTTTTCTCCAAAACTATAACAGATGCAAGCTTGTCCTGTTTGGTGGAGATGATATTTAATAAAATAAGTAGAAATCCACTAAAAGTTTTGTTTGGTTATCTTGCAATCCCGAGATAATCGTCTCCATGCTCCAAATCCATTTTAAAGCCATTTTTAAGGCATTTCGCGCATACATGAAATGAACACATTTTTCTCCAAAACTATAACAGATGCAAGCTTGTCCTGTTTGGTGGAGATAATATTTAATAAAATAAGTAGAAATCTACTAAAAGTTTCGTTTGTTTATATTGCCATCCTGAGATAATCGTCTCCATGCTCCAAATCCATTTTAAAGCCATTTCAAAGGCATTTTGCGCATACATGAAATGAACACATTTTTCTCCAAAACTATAACAGATGCAAGCTTGTCCTGTTTGGTGGAGATGATATTTAATAAAATAAGTAGAAATCCACTAAAAGTTTTGTTTGGTTATCTTGCAATCCCGAGATAATCGTCTCCATGCTCCAAATCCATTTTAAAGCCATTTTTAAGGCATTTCGCGCATACATGAAATGAACACATTTTTCTCCAAAACTATAACAGATGCAAGCTTGTCCTGTTTGGTGGAGATGATATTTAATAAAATAAGTAGAAATCCACTAAAAGTTTTGTTTGGTTATCTTGCAATCCCGAGATAATCGTCTCCATGCTCCAAATCCATTTTAAAGCCATTTCAAAGGCATTTTGCGCATACATGAAATGAACACATTTTTCTCCAAAACTATAACACATGCAAGCTTGTCCTGTTTGGTGGAGATGATATTTAATAAAATAAGTAGAAATCCACTAAAAGTTTTGTTTGGTTATCTTGCAATCTCGAGATAATCGTCTCCATGCTCCAAATCCATTTTAAAGCCATTTTTAAGGCATTTCGCGCATACATGAAATGAACACATTTTTCTCCAAAACTATAACAGATGCAAGCTTGTCCTGTTTGGTGGAGATGATATTTAATAAAATAAGTAGAAATCCACTAAAATTTTTGTTTGGTTATCTTGCAATCCCGAGATAATCGTCTCCATGCTCCAAATCCATTTTAAAGCCATTTTTAAGGCATTTCGCGCATACATGAAATGAACACATTTTTCTCCAAAACTATAACAGATGCAAGCTTGTCCTGTTTGGTGGAGATGATATTTAATAAAATAAGTAGAAATCCACTAAAAGTTTTGTTTGGTTATACTGCAATCCCGAGATAATCATCTCCATGCTCCAAATCCATTTTAAAGCCATTTTTAAGGCATTTCGCGCATACATGAAATGAACACATTTTTCTCCAAAACTATAACAGATGCAAGCTTGTCCTGTTTGGTGGAGATAATATTTAATAAAATAAGTAGAAATCTACTAAAAGTTTCGTTTGTTTATATTGCCATCCTGAGATAATCGTCTCCATGCTCCAAATCCATTTTAAAGCCATTTTTAAGGCATTTCGCGCATACATGAAATGAACACATTTTTCTCCAAAACTATAACAGATGCAAGCTTGTCCTGTTTGGTGGAGATGATATTTAATAAAATAAGTAGAAATCCACTAAAAGTTTTGTTTGGTTATCTTGCAATCCCGAGATAATCGTCTCCATGCTCCAAATCCATTTTAAAGCCATTTTTAAGGCATTTCGCGCATACATGAAATGAACACATTTTTCTCCAAAACTATAACACATGCAAGCTTGTCCTGTTTGGTGGAGATGATATTTAATAAAATAAGTAGAAATCCACTAAAAGTTTTGTTTGGTTATCTTGCAATCCCGAGATAATCGTCTCCATGCTCCAAATCCATTTTAAAGCCATTTTTAAGGCATTTCGCGCATACATGAAATGAACACATTTTTCTCCAAAACTATAACAGATGCAAGCTTGTCCTGTTTGGTGGAGATGATATTTAATAAAATAAGTAGAAATCCACTAAAAGTTTTGTTTGGTTATCTTGCAATCCCGAGATAATCGTCTCCATGCTCCAAATCCATTTTAAAGCCATTTTTAAGGCATTTCGCGCATACATGAAATGAACACATTTTTCTCCAAAACTATAACAGATGCAAGCTTGTCCTGTTTGGTGGAGATGATATTTAATAAAATAAGTAGAAATCCACTAAAATTTTTGTTTGGTTATCTTGCAATCCCGAGATAATCGTCTCCATGCTCCAAATCCATTTTAAAGCCATTTTTAAGGCATTTCGCGCATACATGAAATGAACACATTTTTCTCCAAAACTATAACAGATGCAAGCTTGTCCTGTTTGGTGGAGATGATATTTAATAAAATAAGTAGAAATCCACTAAAAAATTTGTTTGGTTATATTGCAATACCGAGATAATCGTCTCCATGCTCCAAATCCATTTTAAAGCCATTTTTAAGGCATTTCGCGCATACATGAAATGAACACATTTTTCTCCAAAACTATAACAGATGCAAGCTTGTCCTGTTTGGTGGAGATGATATTTAATAAAATAAGTAGAAATCCACTAAAAGTTTTGTTTGGTTATCTTGCAATCCCGAGATAATCGTCTCCATGCTCCAAATCCATTTTAAAGCCATTTTTAAGGCATTTCGCGCATACATGAAATGAACACATTTTTCTCCAAAACTATAACAGATGCAAGCTTGTCCTGTTTGGTGGAGATAATATTTAATAAAATAAGTAGAAATCTACTAAAAGTTTCGTTTGTTTATATTGCCATCCTGAGATAATCGTCTCCATGCTCCAAATCCATTTTAAAGCCATTTCAAAGGCATTTTGCGCATACATGAAATGAACACATTTTTCTCCAAAACTATAACAGATGCAAGCTTGTCCTGTTTGGTGGAGATGATATTTAATAAAATAAGTAGAAATCCACTAAAAGTTTTGTTTGGTTATCTTGCAATCCCGAGATAATCGTCTCCATGCTCCAAATCCATTTTAAAGCCATTTTTAAGGCATTTCGCGCATACATGAAATGAACACATTTTTCTCCAAAACTATAACAGATGCAAGTTTGTCCTGTTTGGTGGAGATGATATTTAATAAAATAAGTAGAAATCCACTAAAAGTTTTGTTTGGTTATCTTGCAATCCCGAGATAATCGTCTCCATGCTCCAAATCCATTTTAAAGCCATTTCAAAGGCATTTTGCGCATACATGAAATGAACACATTTTTCTCCAAAACTATAACACATGCAAGCTTGTCCTGTTTGGTGGAGATGATATTTAATAAAATAAGTAGAAATCCACTAAAAGTTTTGTTTGGTTATCTTGCAATCTCGAGATAATCGTCTCCATGCTCCAAATCCATTTTAAAGCCATTTTTAAGGCATTTCGCGCATACATGAAATGAACACATTTTTCTCCAAAACTATAACAGATGCAAGCTTGTCCTGTTTGGTGGAGATGATATTTAATAAAATAAGTAGAAATCCACTAAAATTTTTGTTTGGTTATCTTGCAATCCCGAGATAATCGTCTCCATGCTCCAAATCCATTTTAAAGCCATTTTTAAGGCATTTCGCGCATACATGAAATGAACACATTTTTCTCCAAAACTATAACAGATGCAAGCTTGTCCTGTTTGGTGGAGATGATATTTAATAAAATAAGTAGAAATCCACTAAAAGTTTTGTTTGGTTATACTGCAATCCCGAGATAATCATCTCCATGCTCCAAATCCATTTTAAAGCCATTTTTAAGGCATTTCGCGCATACATGAAATGAACACATTTTTCTCCAAAACTATAACAGATGCAAGCTTGTCCTGTTTGGTGGAGATAATATTTAATAAAATAAGTAGAAATCTACTAAAAGTTTCGTTTGTTTATATTGCCATCCTGAGATAATCGTCTCCATGCTCCAAATCCATTTTAAAGCCATTTTTAAGGCATTTCGCGCATACATGAAATGAACACATTTTTCTCCAAAACTATAACAGATGCAAGCTTGTCCTGTTTGGTGGAGATGATATTTAATAAAATAAGTAGAAATCCACTAAAAGTTTTGTTTGGTTATCTTGCAATCCCGAGATAATCGTCTCCATGCTCCAAATCCATTTTAAAGCCATTTTTAAGGCATTTCGCGCATACATGAAATGAACACATTTTTCTCCAAAACTATAACACATGCAAGCTTGTCCTGTTTGGTGGAGATGATATTTAATAAAATAAGTAGAAATCCACTAAAAGTTTTGTTTGGTTATCTTGCAATCCCGAGATAATCGTCTCCATGCTCCAAATCCATTTTAAAGCAATTTTTAAGGCATTTCGCGCATACATGAAATGAACACATTTTTCTCCAAAACTATAACAGATGCAAGCTTGTCCTGTTTGGTGGAGATGATATTTAATACAATAAGTAGAAATCCACTAAAAGTTTTGTTTGGTTATCTTGCAATCCCGAGATAATCGTCTCCATGCTCTAAATCCATTTTAAAGCCATTTTTAAGGCATTTCGCGCATACATGAAATGAACACATTTTTCTCCAAAACTATAACAGATGCAAGCTTGTCCTGTTTGGTGGAGATAATATTTAATAAAATAAGTAGAAATCTAATAAAAGTTTCGTTTGTTTATATTGCCATCCTGAGATAATCGTCTCCATGCTCCAAATCCATTTTAAAGCCATTTCAAAGGCATTTTGCGCATACATGAAATGAACACATTTTTCTCCAAAACTATAACAGATGCAAGCTTGTCCTGTTTGGTGGAGATGATATTTAATAAAATAAGTAGAAATCCACTAAAAGTTTTGTTTGGTTATCTTGCAATCCCGAGATAATCGTCTCCATGCTCCAAATCCATTTTAAAGCCATTTTTAAGGCATTTCGCGCATACATGAAATGAACACATTTTTCTCCAAAACTATAACAGATGCAAGCGTGTCCTGTTTGGTGGAGATGATATTTAATAAAATAAGTAGAAATCCACTAAAAGTTTTGTTTGGTTATCTTGCAATCCTGAGATAATCGTCTCCATGCTCCAAATCCATTTTAAAGCCATTTTTAAGGCATTTCGCGCATACATGAAATGAACACATTTTTCTCCAAAACTATAACAGATGCAAGCTTGTCCTGTTTGGTGGAGATGATATTTAATAAAATAAGTAGAAATCCACTAAAAGTTTTGTTTGGTTATCTTGCAATCCCGAGATAATCGTCTCCATGCTCCAAATCCATTTTAAAGCCATTTTTAAGGCATTTCGCGCATACATGAAATGAACACATTTTTCTCCAAAACTATAACAGATGCAAGCTTGTCCTGTTTGGTGGAGATGATATTTAATAAAATAAGTAGAAATCCACTAAAATTTTTGTTTGGTTATCTTGCAATCCCGAGATAATCGTCTCCATGCTCCAAATCCATTTTAAAGCCATTTTTAAGGCATTTCGCGCATACATGAAATGAACACATTTTTCTCCAAAACTATAACAGATGCAAGCTTGTCCTTTTTGGTGGAGATGATATTTAATAAAATAAGTAGAAATCCACTAAAAGTTTTGTTTGGTTATCTTGCAATCCCGAGATAATCGTCTCCATGCTCCAAATCCATTTTAAAGCCATTTTTAAGGCATTTCGCGCATACATGAAATGAACACATTTTTCTCCAAAACTATAACAGATGCAAGCTTGTCCTGTTTGGTGGAGATGATATTTAATAAAATAAGTAGAAATCCACTAAAAGTTTTGTTTGGTTATCTTGCAATCCCGAGATAATCGTCTCCATGCTCCAAATCCATTTTAAAGCCATTTTTAAGGCATTTCGCGCATACATGAAATGAACACATTTTTCTCCAAAACTATAACAGATGCAAGCTTGTCCTGTTTGGTGGAGATGATATTTAATAAAATAAGTAGAAATCCACTAAAAGTTTTGTTTGGTTATCTTGCAATCCCGAGATAATCGTCTCCATGCTCCAAATCCATTTTAAAGCCATTTTTAAGGCATTTCGCGCATACATGAAATGAACACATTTTTCTCCAAAACTATAACAGATGCAAGCTTGTCCTGTTTGGTGGAGATGATATTTAATAAAATAAGTAGAAATCCACTAAAATTTTTGTTTGGTTATCTTGCAATCCCGAGATAATCGTCTCCATGCTCCAAATCCATTTTAAAGCCATTTTTAAGGCATTTCGCGCATACATGAAATGAACACATTTTTCTCCAAAACTATAACAGATGCAAGCTTGTCCTGTTTGGTGGAGATGATATTTAATAAAATAAGTAGAAATCCACTAAAAGTTTTGTTTGGTTATATTGCAATACCGAGATAATCGTCTCCATGCTCCAAATCCATTTTAAAGCCATTTTTAAGGCATTTCGCGCATACATGAAATGAACACATTTTTCTCCAAAACTATAACAGATGCAAGCTTGTCCTGTTTGGTGGAGATGATATTTAATAAAATAAGTAGAAATCCACTAAAAGTTTTGTTTGGTTATCTTGCAATCCCGAGATAATCGTCTCCATGCTCCAAATCCATTTTAAAGCCATTTTTAAGGCATTTCGCGCATACATGAAATGAACACATTTTTCTCCAAAACTATAACAGATGCAAGCTTGTCCTGTTTGGTGGAGATAATATTTAACAAAATAAGTAGAAATCTACTAAAAGTTTCGTTTGTTTATATTGCCATCCTGAGATAATCGTCTCCATGCTCCAAATCCATTTTAAAGCCATTTCAAAGGCATTTTGCGCATACATGAAATGAACACATTTTTCTCCAAAACTATAACAGATGCAAGCTTGTCCTGTTTGGTGGAGATGATATTTAATAAAATAAGTAGAAATCCACTAAAAGTTTTGTTTGGTTATCTTGCAATCCCGAGATAATCGTCTCCATGCTCCAAATCCATTTTAAAGCCATTTTTAAGGCATTTCGCGCATACATGAAATGAACACATTTTTCTCCAAAACTATAACAGATGCAAGCTTGTCCTGTTTGGTGGAGATGATATTTAATAAAATAAGTAGAAATCCACTAAAAGTTTTGTTTGGTTATCTTGCAATCCCGAGATAATCGTCTCCATGCTCCAAATCCATTTTAAAGCCATTTCAAAGGCATTTTGCGCATACATGAAATGAACACATTTTTCTCCAAAACTATAACACATGCAAGCTTGTCCTGTTTGGTGGAGATGATATTTAATAAAATAAGTAGAAATCCACTAAAAGTTTTGTTTGGTTATCTTGCAATCCCGAGATAATCGTCTCCATGCTCCAAATCCATTTTAAAGCCATTTTTAAGGCATTTCGCGCATACATGAAATGAACACATTTTTCTCCAAAACTATAACAGATGCAAGCTTGTCCTGTTTGGTGGAGATGATATTTAATAAAATAAGTAGAAATCCATTAAAATTTTTGTTTGGTTATCTTGCAATCCCGAGATAATCGTCTCCATGCTCCAAATCCATTTTAAAGCCATTTTTAAGGCATTTCGCGCATAGATGAAATGAACACATTTTTCTCCAAAACTATAACAGATGCAAGCTTGTCCTGTTTGGTGGAGATGATATTTAATAAAATAAGTAGAAATCCACTAAAAGTTTTGTTTGGTTATATTGCAATCCCGAGATAATCGTCTCCATGCTCCAAATCCATTTTAAAGCCATTTTTAAGGCATTTCGCGCATACATGAAATGAACACATTTTTCTCCAAAACTATAACAGATGCAAGCTTGTCCTGTTTGGTGGAGATAATATTTAATAAAATAAGTAGAAATCTACTAAAAGTTTCGTTTGTTTATATTGCCATCCTGAGATAATCGTCTCCATGCTCCAAATCCATTTTAAAGCCATTTCAAAGGCATTTTGCGCATACATGAAATGAACACATTTTTCTCCAAAACTATAACACATGCAAGCTTGTCCTGTTTGGTGGAGATGATATTTAATAAAATAAGTAGAAATCCACTAAAAGTTTTGTTTGGTTATCTTGCAATCCCGAGATAATAGTCTCCATGCTCCAAATCCATTTTAAAGCCATTTTTAAGGCATTTCGCGCATACATGAAATGAACACATTTTTCTCCAAAACTATAACAGATGCAAGCTTGTCCTGTTTGGTGGAGATGATATTTAATAAAATAAGTAGAAATCCACTAAAAGTTTTGTTTGGTTATCTTGCAATCCCGAGATAATCGTCTCCATGCTCCAAATCCATTTTAAAGCCATTTTTAAGGCATTTCGCGCATACATGAAATGAACACATTTTTCTCCAAAACTATAACAGATGCAAGCTTGTCCTGTTTGGTGGAGATGATATTTAATAAAATAAGTAGAAATCCACTAAAATTTTTGTTTGGTTATCTTGCAATCCCGAGATAATCGTCTCCATGCTCCAAATCCATTTTAAAGCCATTTTTAAGGCATTTCGCGCATACATGAAATGAACACATTTTTCTCCAAAACTATAACAGATGCAAGCTTGTCCTGTTTGGTGGAGATAATATTTAATAAAATAAGTAGAAATCCACTAAAAGTTTTTTTTGGTTATCTTGCAATCCCGAGATAATCGTCTCCATGCTCCAAATCCATTTTAAAGCCATTTTTAAGGCATTTCGCGCATACATGAAATGAACACATTTTTCTCCAAAACTATAACAGATGCAAGCTTGTCCTGTTTGGTGGAGATGATATTTAATAAAATAAGTAGAAATCCACTAAAATTTTTGTTTGGTTATCTTGCAATCCCGAGATAATCGTCTCCATGCTCCAAATCCATTTTAAAGCCATTTTTAAGGCATTTCGCGCATACATGAAATGAACACATTTTTCTCCAAAACTATAACAGATGCAAGCTTGTCCTGTTTGGTGGAGATGATATTTAATAAAATAAGTAGAAATCCACTAAAAGTTTTGTTTGGTTATATTGCAATCCCGAGATAATCGTCTCCATGCTCCAAATCCATTTTAAAGCCATTTCTAAGGCATTTCGCGCATACATGAAATGAACACATTTTTCTCCAAAACTATAACAGATGCAAGCTTGTCCTGTTTGGTGGAGATGATATTTAATAAAATAAGTAGAAATCCACTAAAAGTTTTGTTTGGTTATCTTGCAATCCCGAGATAATCGTCTCCATGCTCCAAATCCATTTTAAAGCCATTTTTAAGGCATTTCGCGCATACATGAAATGAACACATTTTTCTCCAAAACTATAACAGATGCAAGCTTGTCCTGTTTGGTGGAGATGATATTTAATAAAATAAGTAGAAATCCACTAACATTTTTGTTTGGTTATCTTGCAATCCCGAGATAATCGTCTCCATGCTCCAAATCCATTTTAAAGCCATTTTTAAGGCATTTCGCGCATACATGAAATGAACACATTTTTCTCCAAAACTATAACAGATGCAAGCTTGTCCTGTTTGGTGGAGATGATATTTAATAAAATAAGTAGAAATCCACTAAAAGTTTTGTTTGGTTATATTGCAATCCCGAGATAATCGTCTCCATGCTCCAAATCCATTTTAAAGCCATTTTTAAGGCATTTCGCGCATACATGAAATGAACACATTTTTCTCCAAAACTATAACAGATGCAAGCTTGTCCTGTTTGGTGGAGATAATATTTAATAAAATAAGTAGAAATCTACTAAACGTTTCGTTTGTTTATATTGCCATCCTGAGATAATCGTCTCCATGCTCCAAATCCATTTTAAAGCCATTTCAAAGGCATTTTGCGCATACATGAAATGAACACATTTTTCTCCAAAACTATAACACATGCAAGCTTGTCCTGTTTGGTGGAGATGATATTTAATAAAATAAGTAGAAATCCACTAAAAGTTTTGTTTGGTTATCTTGCAATCCCGAGATAATAGTCTCCATGCTCCAAATCCATTTTAAAGCCATTTTTAAGGCATTTCGCGCATACATGAAATGAACACATTTTTCTCCAAAACTATAACAGATGCAAGCTTGTCCTGTTTGGTGGAGATGATATTTAATAAAATAAGTAGAAATCCACTAAAAGTTTTGTTTGGTTATCTTGCAATCCCGAGATAATCGTCTCCATGCTCCAAATCCATTTTAAAGCCATTTTTAAGGCATTTCGCGCATACATGAAATGAACACATTTTTCTCCAAAACTATAACAGATGCAAGCTTGTCCTGTTTGGTGGAGATGATATTTAATAAAATAAGTAGAAATCCACTAAAATTTTTGTTTGGTTATCTTGCAATCCCGAGATAATCGTCTCCATGCTCCAAATCCATTTTAAAGCCATTTTTAAGGCATTTCGCGCATACATGAAATGAACACATTTTTCTCCAAAACTATAACAGATGCAAGCTTGTCCTGTTTGGTGGAGATAATATTTAATAAAATAAGTAGAAATCCACTAAAAGTTTTGTTTGGTTATCTTGCAATCCCGAGATAATCGTCTCCATGCTCCAAATCCATTTTAAAGCCATTTTTAAGGCATTTCGCGCATACATGAAATGAACACATTTTTCTCCAAAACTATAACAGATGCAAGCTTGTCCTGTTTGGTGGAGATGATATTTAATAAAATAAGTAGAAATCCACTAAAATTTTTGTTTGGTTATCTTGCAATCCCGAGATAATCGTCTCCATGCTCCAAATCCATTTTAAAGCCATTTTTAAGGCATTTCGCGCATACATGAAATGAACACATTTTTCTCCAAAACTATAACAGATGCAAGCTTGTCCTGTTTGGTGGAGATGATATTTAATAAAATAAGTAGAAATCCACTAAAAGTTTTGTTTGGTTATATTGCAATCCCGAGATAATCGTCTCCATGCTCCAAATCCATTTTAAAGCCATTTCTAAGGCATTTCGCGCATACATGAAATGAACACATTTTTCTCCAAAACTATAACAGATGCAAGCTTGTCCTGTTTGGTGGAGATAATATTTAATAAAATAAGTAGAAATCCACTAAAAGTTTTGTTTGGTTATCTTGCAATCCCGAGATAATCGTCTCCATGCTCCAAATCCATTTTAAAGCCATTTTTAAGGCATTTCGCGCATACATGAAATGAACACATTTTTCTCCAAAACTATAACAGATGCAAGCTTGTCCTGTTTGGTGGAGATGATATTTAATAAAATAAGTAGAAATCCACTAAAATTTTTGTTTGGTTATCTTGCAATCCCGAGATAATTGTCTCCATGCTCCAAATCCATTTTAAAGCCATTTTTAAGGCATTTCGCGCATACATGAAATGAACACATTTTTCTCCAAAACTATAACAGATGCAAGCTTGTCCTGTTTGGTGGAGATGATATTTAATAAAATAAGTAGAAATCCACTAAAAGTTTTGTTTGGTTATATTGCAATCCCGAGATAATCGTCTCCATGCTCCAAATCCATTTTAAAGCCATTTCTAAGGCATTTCGCGCATACATGAAATGAACACATTTTTCTCCAAAACTATAACAGATGCAAGCTTGTCCTGTTTGGTGGAGATGATATTTAATAAAATAAGTAGAAATCCACTAAAAGTTTTGTTTGGTTATCTTGCAATCCCGAGATAATCGTCTCCATGCTCCAAATCCATTTTAAAGCCATTTTTAAGGCATTTCGCGCATACATGAAATGAACACATTTTTCTCCAAAACTATAACAGATGCAAGCTTGTCCTGTTTGGTGGAGATGATATTTAATAAAATAAGTAGAAATCCACTAAAATTTTTGTTTGGTTATCTTGCAATCCCGAGATAATCGTCTCCATGCTCCAAATCCATTTTAAAGCCATTTTTAAGGCATTTCGCGCATACATGAAATGAACACATTTTTCTCCAAAACTATAACAGATGCAAGCTTGTCCTGTTTGGTGGAGATGATATTTAATAAAATAAGTAGAAATCCACTAAAAGTTTTGTTTGGTTATATTGCAATCCCGAGATAATCGTCTCCATGCTCCAAATCCATTTTAAAGCCATTTTTAAGGCATTTCGCGCATACATGAAATGAACACATTTTTCTCCAAAACTATAACAGATGCAAGCTTGTCCTGTTTGGTGGAGATAATATTTAATAAAATAAGTAGAAATCTACTAAACGTTTCGTTTGTTTATATTGCCATCCTGAGATAATCGTCTCCATGCTCCAAATCCATTTTAAAGCCATTTCAAAGGCATTTTGCGCATACATGAAATGAACACATTTTTCTCCAAAACTATAACACATGCAAGCTTGTCCTGTTTGGTGGAGATGATATTTAATAAAATAAGTAGAAATCCACTAAAAGTTTTGTTTGGTTATCTTGCAATCCCGAGATAATAGTCTCCATGCTCCAAATCCATTTTAAAGCCATTTTTAAGGCATTTCGCGCATACATGAAATGAACACATTTTTCTCCAAAACTATAACAGATGCAAGCTTGTCCTGTTTGGTGGAGATGATATTTAATAAAATAAGTAGAAATCCACTAAAAGTTTTGTTTGGTTATCTTGCAATCCCGAGATAATCGTCTCCATGCTCCAAATCCATTTTAAAGCCATTTTTAAGGCATTTCGCGCATACATGAAATGAACACATTTTTCTCCAAAACTATAACAGATGCAAGCTTGTCCTGTTTGGTGGAGATGATATTTAATAAAATAAGTAGAAATCCACTAAAATTTTTGTTTGGTTATCTTGCAATCCCGAGATAATCGTCTCCATGCTCCAAATCCATTTTAAAGCCATTTTTAAGGCATTTCGCGCATACATGAAATGAACACATTTTTCTCCAAAACTATAACAGATGCAAGCTTGTCCTGTTTGGTGGAGATAATATTTAATAAAATAAGTAGAAATCCACTAAAAGTTTTGTTTGGTTATCTTGCAATCCCGAGATAATCGTCTCCATGCTCCAAATCCATTTTAAAGCCATTTTTAAGGCATTTCGCGCATACATGAAATGAACACATTTTTCTCCAAAACTATAACAGATGAAAGCTTGTCCTGTTTGGTGGAGATGATATTTAATAAAATAAGTAGAAATCCACTAAAATTTTTGTTTGGTTATCTTGCAATCCCGAGATAATCGTCTCCATGCTCCAAATCCATTTTAAAGCCATTTTTAAGGCATTTCGCGCATACATGAAATGAACACATTTTTCTCCAAAACTATAACAGATGCAAGCTTGTCCTGTTTGGTGGAGATGATATTTAATAAAATAAGTAGAAATCCACTAAAAGTTTTGTTTGGTTATATTGCAATCCCGAGATAATCGTCTCCATGCTCCAAATCCATTTTAAAGCCATTTCTAAGGCATTTCGCGCATACATGAAATGAACACATTTTTCTCCAAAACTATAACAGATGCAAGCTTGTCCTGTTTGGTGGAGATGATATTTAATAAAATAAGTAGAAATCCACTAAAAGTTTTGTTTGGTTATCTTGCAATCCCGAGATAATCGTCTCCATGCTCCAAATCCATTTTAAAGCCATTTTTAAGGCATTTCGCGCATACATGAAATGAACACATTTTTCTCCAAAACTATAACAGATGCAAGCTTGTCCTGTTTAGTGGAGATGATATTTAATAAAATAAGTAGAAATCCACTAAAATTTTTGTTTGGTTATCTTGCAATCCCGAGATAATCGTCTCCATGCTCCAAATCCATTTTAAAGCCATTTTTAAGGCATTTCGCGCATACATGAAATGAACACATTTTTCTCCAAAACTATAACAGATGCAAGCTTGTCCTGTTTGGTGGAGATGATATTTAATAAAATAAGTAGAAATCCACTAAAAGTTTTGTTTGGTTATATTGCAATCCCGAGATAATCGTCTCCATGCTCCAAATCCATTTTAAAGCCATTTTTAAGGCATTTCGCGCATACATGAAATGAACACATTTTTCTCCAAAACTATAACAGATGCAAGCTTGTCCTGTTTGGTGGAGATAATATTTAATAAAATAAGTAGAAATCTACTAAAAGTTTCGTTTGTTTATATTTCCATCCTGAGATAATCGTCTCCATGCTCCAAATCCATTTTAAAGCCATTTCAAAGGCATTTTGCGCATACATGAAATGAACACATTTTTCTCCAAAACTATAACACATGCAAGCTTGTCCTGTTTGGTGGAGATGATATTTAATAAAATAAGTAGAAATCCACTAAAAGTTTTGTTTGGTTATCTTGCAATCCCGAGATAATAGTCTCCATGCTCCAAATCCATTTTAAAGCCATTTTTAAGGCATTTCGCGCATACATGAAATGAACACATTTTTCTCCAAAACTATAACAGATGCAAGCTTGTCCTGTTTGGTGGAGATGATATTTAATAAAATAAGTAGAAATCCACTAAAAGTTTTGTTTGGTTATCTTGCAATCCCGAGATAATCGTCTCCATGCTCCAAATCCATTTTAAAGCCATTTTTAAGGCATTTCGCGCATACATGAAATGAACACATTTTTCTCCAAAACTATAACAGATGCAAGCTTGTCCTGTTTGGTGGAGATGATATTTAATAAAATAAGTAGAAATCCACTAAAAGTTTTGTTTGGTTATCTTGCAATCCCGAGATAATCGTCTCCATGCTCCAAATCCATTTTAAAGCCATTTTTAAGGCATTTCGCGCATACATGAAATGAACACATTTTTCTCCAAAACTATAGCAGATGCAAGCTTGTCCTGTTTGGTGGAGATGATATTTAATAAAATAAGTAGAAATCCACTAAAATTTTTGTTTGGTTATCTTGCAATCCCGAGATAATCGTCTCCATGCTCCAAATCCATTTTAAAGCCATTTTTAAGGCATTTCGCGCATACATGAAATGAACACATTTTTCTCCAAAACTATAACAGATGCAAGCTTGTCCTGTTTGGTGGAGATGATATTTAATAAAATAAGTAGAAATCCACTAAAAGTTTTGTTTGGTTATATTGCAATCCCGAGATAATCGTCTCCATGCTCCAAATCCATTTTAAAGCCATTTTTAAGGCATTTCGCGCATACATGAAATGAACACATTTTTCTCCAAAACTATAACAGATGCAAGCTTGTCCTGTTTGGTGGAGATAATATTTAATAAAATAAGTAGAAATCTACTAAAAGTTTCGTTTGTTTATATTTCCATCCTGAGATAATCGTCTCCATGCTCCAAATCCA
This sequence comes from Anomaloglossus baeobatrachus, assembly GCF_048569485.1. Lineage (NCBI taxonomy): Eukaryota > Metazoa > Chordata > Amphibia > Anura > Aromobatidae > Anomaloglossus > Anomaloglossus baeobatrachus. The sequence continues at coordinate 2,607,073 of NW_027442146.1, read as the reverse complement.
TTTTAAAGCCATTTCAAAGGCATTTTGCGCATACATGAAATGAACACATTTTTCTCCAAAACTATAACACATGCAAGCTTGTCCTGTTTGGTGGAGATGATATTTAATAAAATAAGTAGAAATCCACTAAAAGTTTTGTTTGGTTATCTTGCAATCCCGAGATAATAGTCTCCATGCTCCAAATCCATTTTAAAGCCATTTTTAAGGCATTTCGCGCATACATGAAATGAACACATTTTTCTCCAAAACTATAACAGATGCAAGCTTGTCCTGTTTGGTGGAGATGATATTTAATAAAATAAGTAGAAATCCACTAAAAGTTTTGTTTGGTTATCTTGCAATCCCGAGATAATCGTCTCCATGCTCCAAATCCATTTTAAAGCCATTTTTAAGGCATTTCGCGCATACATGAAATGAACACATTTTTCTCCAAAACTATAACAGATGCAAGCTTGTCCTGTTTGGTGGAGATGATATTTAATAAAATAAGTAGAAATCCACTAAAAGTTTTGTTTGGTTATCTTGCAATCCCGAGATAATCGTCTCCATGCTCCAAATCCATTTTAAAGCCATTTTTAAGGCATTTCGCGCATACATGAAATGAACACATTTTTCTCCAAAACTATAACAGATGCAAGCTTGTCCTGTTTGGTGGAGATAATATTTAATAAAATAAGTAGAAATCCACTAAAAGTTTTGTTTGGTTATCTTGCAATCCCGAGATAATCGTCTCCATGCTCCAAATCCATTTTAAAGCCATTTTTAAGGCATTTCGCGCATACATGAAATGAACACATTTTTCTCCAAAACTATAACAGATGCAAGCTTGTCCTGTTTGGTGGAGATGATATTTAATAAAATAAGTAGAAATCCACTAAAAGTTTTGTTTGGTTATATTGCAATCCCGAGATAATCGTCTCCATGCTCCAAATCCATTTTAAAGCCATTTCTAAGGCATTTCGCGCATACATGAAATGAACACATTTTTCTCCAAAACTATAACAGATGCAAGCTTGTCCTGTTTGGTGGAGATGATATTTAATAAAATAAGTAGAAATCCACTAAAAGTTTTGTTTGGTTATCTTGCAATCCCGAGATAATCGTCTCCATGCTCCAAATCCATTTAAAGCCATTTTTAAGGCATTTCGCGCATACATGAAATGAACACATTTTTCTCCAAAACTATAACTGATGCAAGCTTGTCCTGTTTGGTGGAGATAATATTTAATAAAATAAGTAGAAATCTACTAAAAGTTTTGTTTGGTTATATTGCAATCCCGAGATAATCGTCTCCATGCTCCAAATCCATTTTAAAGCCATTTCTAAGGCATTTCGCGCATACATGAAATGAACACATTTTTCTCCAAAACTATAACAGATGCAAGCTTATCCTGTTTGGTGGAGATGATATTTAATACAATAAGTAGAAATCCACTAAAAGTTTTGTTTGGTTATCTTGCAATCCCGAGATAATCGTCTCCATGCTCTAAATCCATTTTAAAGCCATTTTTAAGGCATTTCGCGCATACATGAAATGAACACATTTTTCTCCAAAACTATAACAGATGCAAGCTTGTCCTGTTTGGTGGAGATAATATTTAATAAAATAAGTAGAAATCTACTAAAAGTTTCGTTTGTTTATATTGCCATCCTGAGATAATCGTCTCCATGCTCCAAATCCATTTTAAAGCCATTTCAAAGGCATTTTGCGCATACATGAAATGAACACATTTTTCTCCAAAACTATAACAGATGCAAGCTTGTCCTGTTTGGTGGAGATGATATTTAATAAAAATAAGTAGAAATCCACTAAAAGTTTTGTTTGGTTATCTTGCAATCCCGAGATAATCGTCTCCATGCTCCAAATCCATTTTAAAGCCATTTTTAAGGCATTTCGCGCATACATGAAATGAACACATTTTTCTCCAAAACTATAACAGATGCAAGCTTGTCCTGTTTGGTGGAGATGATATTTAATAAAATAAGTAGAAATCCACTAAAAGTTTTGTTTGGTTATCTTGCAATCCCGAGATAATCGTCTCCATGCTCCAAATCCATTTTAAAGCCATTTTTAAGGCATTTCGCGCATACATGAAATGAACACATTTTTCTCCAAAACTATAACAGATGCAAGCTTGTCCTGTTTGGTGGAGATGATATTTAATAAAATAAGTAGAAATCCACTAAAAGTTTTGTTTGGTTATCTTGCAATCCCGAGATAATCGTCTCCATGCTCCAAATCCATTTTAAAGCCATTTTTAAGGCATTTCGCGCATACATGAAATGAACACATTTTTCTCCAAAACTATAACAGATGCAAGCTTGTCCTGTTTGGTGGAGATGATATTTAATAAAATAAGTAGAAATCCACTAAAAGTTTTGTTTGGTTATCTTGCAATCCCGAGATAATCGTCTCCATGCTCCAAATCCATTTTAAAGCCATTTTTAAGGCATTTCGCGCATACATGAAATGAACACATTTTTCTCCAAAACTATAACAGATGCAAGCTTGTCCTGTTTGGTGGAGATGATATTTAATAAAATAAGTAGAAATCCACTAAAAGTTTTGTTTGGTTATCTTGCAATCCCGAGATAATCGTCTCCATGCTCCAAATCCATTTTAAAGCCATTTTTAAGGCATTTCGCGCATACATGAAATGAACACATTTTTCTCCAAAACTATAACAGATGCAAGCTTGTCCTGTTTGGTGGAGATGATATTTAATAAAATAAGTAGAAATCCACTAAAAGTTTTGTTTGGTTATCTTGCAATCCCGAGATAATCGTCTCCATGCTCCAAATCCATTTTAAAGCCATTTTTAAGGCATTTCGCGCATACATGAAATGAACACATTTTTCTTCAAAACTATAACAGATGCAAGCTTGTCCTGTTTGGTGGAGATGATATTTAATAAAATAAGTAGAAATCCACTAAAAGTTTTGTTTGGTTATCTTGCAATCCCGAGATAATCGTCTCCATGCTCCAAATCCATTTTAAAGCCATTTTTAAGGCATTTCGCGCATACATGAAATGAACACATTTTTCTCCAAAACTATAACAGATGCAAGCTTGTCCTGTTTGGTGGAGATGATATTTAATAAAATAAGTAGAAATCCACTAAAAGTTTTGTTTGGTTATCTTGCAATCCCGAGATAATCGTCTCCATGCTCCAAATCCATTTTAAAGCCATTTTTAAGGCATTTCGCGCATACATGAAATGAACACATTTTTCTCCAAAACTATAACAGATGCAAGCTTGTCCTGTTTGGTGGAGATGATATTTAATAAAATAAGTAGAAATCCACTAAAATTTTTGTTTGGTTATCTTGCAATCCCGAGATAATCGTCTCCATGCTCCAAATCCATTTTAAAGCCATTTTTAAGGCATTTCGCGCATACATGAAATGAACATATTTTTCTCCAAAACTATAACAGATGCAAGCTTGTCCTGTTTGGTGGAGATGATATTTAATAAAATAAGTAGAAATCCACTAAAAGTTTTGTTTGGTTATCTTGCAATCCCGAGATAATCGTCTCCATGCTCCAAATCCATTTTAAAGCCATTTCAAAGGCATTTTGCGCATACATGAAATGAACACATTTTTCTCCAAAACTATAACACATGCAAGCTTGTCCTGTTTGGTGGAGATGATATTTAATAAAATAAGTAGAAATCCACTAAAAGTTTTGTTTGGTTATCTTGCAATCCCGAGATAATCGTCTCCATGCTCCAAATCCATTTTAAAGCCATTTTTAAGGCATTTCGCGCATACATGAAATGAACACATTTTTCTCCAAAACTATAACAGATGCAAGCTTGTCCTGTTTGGTGGAGATGATATTTAATAAAATAAGTAGAAATCCACTAAAAGTTTTGTTTGGTTATCTTGCAATCCCGAGATAATCGTCTCCATGCTCCAAATCCATTTTAAAGCCATTTTTAAGGCATTTCGCGCATACATGAAATGAACACATTTTTCTCCAAAACTATAACAGATGCAAGCTTGTCCTGTTTGGTGGAGATGATATTTAATAAAATAAGTAGAAATCCACTAAAATTTTTGTTTGGTTATCTTGCAATCCCGAGATAATCGTCTCCATGCTCCAAATCCATTTTAAAGCCATTTTTAAGGCATTTCGCGCATACATGAAATGAACACATTTTTCTCCAAAACTATAACAGATGCAAGCTTGTCCTGTTTGGTGGAGATGATATTTAATAAAATAAGTAGAAATCCACTAAAAGTTTTGTTTGGTTATATTGCAATACCGAGATAATCGTCTCCATGCTCCAAATCCATTTTAAAGCCATTTTTAAGGCATTTCGCGCATACATGAAATGAACACATTTTTCTCCAAAACTATAACAGATGCAAGCTTGTCCTGTTTGGTGGAGATGATATTTAATAAAATAAGTAGAAATCCACTAAAAGTTTTGTTTGGTTATCTTGCAATCCCGAGATAATCGTCTCCATGCTCCAAATCCATTTTAAAGCCATTTTTAAGGCATTTCGCGCATACATGAAATGAACACATTTTTCTCCAAAACTATAACAGATGCAAGCTTGTCCTGTTTGGTGGAGATAATATTTAATAAAATAAGTAGAAATCTACTAAAAGTTTCGTTTGTTTATATTGCCATCCTGAGATAATCGTCTCCATGCTCCAAATCCATTTTAAAGCCATTTCAAAGGCATTTTGCGCATACATGAAATGAACACATTTTTCTCCAAAACTATAACAGATGCAAGCTTGTCCTGTTTGGTGGAGATGATATTTAATAAAATAAGTAGAAATCCACTAAAAGTTTTGTTTGGTTATCTTGCAATCCCGAGATAATCGTCTCCATGCTCCAAATCCATTTTAAAGCCATTTTTAAGGCATTTCGCGCATACATGAAATGAACACATTTTTCTCCAAAACTATAACAGATGCAAGCTTGTCCTGTTTGGTGGAGATGATATTTAATAAAATAAGTAGAAATCCACTAAAAGTTTTGTTTGGTTATCTTGCAATCCCGAGATAATCGTCTCCATGCTCCAAATCCATTTTAAAGCCATTTCAAAGGCATTTTGCGCATACATGAAATGAACACATTTTTCTCCAAAACTATAACACATGCAAGCTTGTCCTGTTTGGTGGAGATGATATTTAATAAAATAAGTAGAAATCCACTAAAAGTTTTGTTTGGTTATCTTGCAATCCCGAGATAATCGTCTCCATGCTCCAAATCCATTTTAAAGCCATTTTTAAGGCATTTCGCGCATACATGAAATGAACACATTTTTCTCCAAAACTATAACAGATGCAAGCTTGTCCTGTTTGGTGGAGATGATATTTAATAAAATAAGTAGAAATCCACTAAAAGTTTTGTTTGGTTATCTTGCAATCCCGAGATAATCGTCTCCATGCTCCAAATCCATTTTAAAGCCATTTTTAAGGCATTTCGCGCATACATGAAATGAACACATTTTTCTCCAAAACTATAACAGATGCAAGCTTGTCCTGTTTGGTGGAGATGATATTTAATAAAATAAGTAGAAATCCACTAAAAGTTTTGTTTGGTTATCTTGCAATCCCGAGATAATCGTCTCCATGCTCCAAATCCATTTTAAAGCCATTTTTAAGGCATTTCGCGCATACATGAAATGAACACATTTTTCTCCAAAACTATAACAGATGCAAGCTTGTCCTGTTTGGTGGAGATGATATTTAATAAAATAAGTAGAAATCCACTAAAATTTTTGTTTGGTTATCTTGCAATCCCGAGATAATCGTCTCCATGCTCCAAATCCATTTTAAAGCCATTTTTAAGGCATTTCGCGCATACATGAAATGAACACATTTTTCTCCAAAACTATAACAGATGCAAGCTTGTCCTGTTTGGTGGAGATGATATTTAATAAAATAAGTAGAAATCCACTAAAAAATTTGTTTGGTTATATTGCAATACCGAGATAATCGTCTCCATGCTCCAAATCCATTTTAAAGCCATTTTTAAGGCATTTCGCGCATACATGAAATGAACACATTTTTCTCCAAAACTATAACAGATGCAAGCTTGTCCTGTTTGGTGGAGATGATATTTAATAAAATAAGTAGAAATCCACTAAAAGTTTTGTTTGGTTATCTTGCAATCCCGAGATAATCGTCTCCATGCTCCAAATCCATTTTAAAGCCATTTTTAAGGCATTTCGCGCATACATGAAATGAACACATTTTTCTCCAAAACTATAACAGATGCAAGCTTGTCCTGTTTGGTGGAGATAATATTTAATAAAATAAGTAGAAATCTACTAAAAGTTTCGTTTGTTTATATTGCCATCCTGAGATAATCGTCTCCATGCTCCAAATCCATTTTAAAGCCATTTCAAAGGCATTTTGCGCATACATGAAATGAACACATTTTTCTCCAAAACTATAACAGATGCAAGCTTGTCCTGTTTGGTGGAGATGATATTTAATAAAATAAGTAGAAATCCACTAAAAGTTTTGTTTGGTTATCTTGCAATCCCGAGATAATCGTCTCCATGCTCCAAATCCATTTTAAAGCCATTTTTAAGGCATTTCGCGCATACATGAAATGAACACATTTTTCTCCAAAACTATAACAGATGCAAGTTTGTCCTGTTTGGTGGAGATGATATTTAATAAAATAAGTAGAAATCCACTAAAAGTTTTGTTTGGTTATCTTGCAATCCCGAGATAATCGTCTCCATGCTCCAAATCCATTTTAAAGCCATTTCAAAGGCATTTTGCGCATACATGAAATGAACACATTTTTCTCCAAAACTATAACACCTGCAAGCTTGTCCTGTTTGGTGGAGATGATATTTAATAAAATAAGTAGAAATCCACTAAAAGTTTTGTTTGGTTATCTTGCAATCTCGAGATAATCGTCTCCATGCTCCAAATCCATTTTAAAGCCATTTTTAAGGCATTTCGCGCATACATGAAATGAACACATTTTTCTCCAAAACTATAACAGATGCAAGCTTGTCCTGTTTGGTGGAGATGATATTTAATAAAATAAGTAGAAATCCACTAAAAGTTTTGTTTGGTTATCTTGCAATCCCGAGATAATCGTCTCCATGCTCCAAATCCATTTTAAAGCCATTTTTAAGGCATTTCGCGCATACATGAAATGAACACATTTTTCTCCAAAACTATAACAGATGCAAGCTTGTCCTGTTTGGTGGAGATGATATTTAATAAAATAAGTAGAAATCCACTAAAATTTTTGTTTGGTTATCTTGCAATCCCGAGATAATCGTCTCCATGCTCCAAATCCATTTTAAAGCCATTTTTAAGGCATTTCGCGCATACATGAAATGAACACATTTTTCTCCAAAACTATAACAGATGCAAGCTTGTCCTGTTTGGTGGAGATGATATTTAATAAAATAAGTAGAAATCCACTAAAAGTTTTGTTTGGTTATACTGCAATCCCGAGATAATCATCTCCATGCTCCAAATCCATTTTAAAGCCATTTTTAAGGCATTTCGCGCATACATGAAATGAACACATTTTTCTCCAAAACTATAACAGATGCAAGCTTGTCCTGTTTGGTGGAGATAATATTTAATAAAATAAGTAGAAATCTACTAAAAGTTTCGTTTGTTTATATTGCCATCCTGAGATAATCGTCTCCATGCTCCAAATCCATTTTAAAGCCATTTTTAAGGCATTTCGCGCATACATGAAATGAACACATTTTTCTCCAAAACTATAACAGATGCAAGCTTGTCCTGTTTGGTGGAGATGATATTTAATACAATAAGTAGAAATCCACTAAAAGTTTTGTTTGGTTATCTTGCAATCCCGAGATAATCGTCTCCATGCTCTAAATCCATTTTAAAGCCATTTTTAAGGCATTTCGCGCATACATGAAATGAACACATTTTTCTCCAAAACTATAACAGATGCAAGCTTGTCCTGTTTGGTGGAGATAATATTTAATAAAATAAGTAGAAATCTAATAAAAGTTTCGTTTGTTTATATTGCCATCCTGAGATAATCGTCTCCATGCTCCAAATCCATTTTAAAGCCATTTCAAAGGCATTTTGCGCATACATGAAATGAACACATTTTTCTCCAAAACTATAACAGATGCAAGCTTGTCCTGTTTGGTGGAGATGATATTTAATAAAATAAGTAGAAATCCACTAAAAGTTTTGTTTGGTTATCTTGCAATCCCGAGATAATCGTCTCCATGCTCCAAATCCATTTTAAAGCCATTTTTAAGGCATTTCGCGCATACATGAAATGAACACATTTTTCTCCAAAACTATAACAGATGCAAGCGTGTCCTGTTTGGTGGAGATGATATTTAATAAAATAAGTAGAAATCCACTAAAAGTTTTGTTTGGTTATCTTGCAATCCCGAGATAATCGTCTCCATGCTCCAAATCCATTTTAAAGCCATTTTTAAGGCATTTCGCGCATACATGAAATGAACACATTTTTCTCCAAAACTATAACAGATGCAAGCTTGTCCTGTTTGGTGGAGATGATATTTAATAAAATAAGTAGAAATCCACTAAAAGTTTTGTTTGGTTATCTTGCAATCCCGAGATAATCGTCTCCATGCTCCAAATCCATTTTAAAGCCATTTTTAAGGCATTTCGCGCATACATGAAATGAACACATTTTTCTCCAAAACTATAACAGATGCAAGCTTGTCCTGTTTGGTGGAGATGATATTTAATAAAATAAGTAGAAATCCACTAAAATTTTTGTTTGGTTATCTTGCAATCCCGAGATAATCGTCTCCATGCTCCAAATCCATTTTAAAGCCATTTTTAAGGCATTTCGCGCATACATGAAATGAACACATTTTTCTCCAAAACTATAACAGATGCAAGCTTGTCCTGTTTGGTGGAGATGATATTTAATAAAATAAGTAGAAATCCACTAAAAGTTTTGTTTGGTTATCTTGCAATCCCGAGATAATCGTCTCCATGCTCCAAATCCATTTTAAAGCCATTTTTAAGGCATTTCGCGCATACATGAAATGAACACATTTTTCTCCAAAACTATAACAGATGCAAGCTTGTCCTGTTTGGTGGAGATGATATTTAATAAAATAAGTAGAAATCCACTAAAAGTTTTGTTTGGTTATCTTGCAATCCCGAGATAATCGTCTCCATGCTCCAAATCCATTTTAAAGCCATTTTTAAGGCATTTCGCGCATACATGAAATGAACACATTTTTCTCCAAAACTATAACAGATGCAAGCTTGTCCTGTTTGGTGGAGATGATATTTAATAAAATAAGTAGAAATCCACTAAAAGTTTTGTTTGGTTATCTTGCAATCCCGAGATAATCGTCTCCATGCTCCAAATCCATTTTAAAGCCATTTTTAAGGCATTTCGCGCATACATGAAATGAACACATTTTTCTCCAAAACTATAACAGATGCAAGCTTGTCCTGTTTGGTGGAGATGATATTTAATAAAATAAGTAGAAATCCACTAAAATTTTTGTTTGGTTATCTTGCAATCCCGAGATAATCGTCTCCATGCTCCAAATCCATTTTAAAGCCATTTTTAAGGCATTTCGCGCATACATGAAATGAACACATTTTTCTCCAAAACTATAACAGATGCAAGCTTGTCCTGTTTGGTGGAGATGATATTTAATAAAATAAGTAGAAATCCACTAAAAGTTTTGTTTGGTTATATTGCAATACCGAGATAATCGTCTCCATGCTCCAAATCCATTTTAAAGCCATTTTTAAGGCATTTCGCGCATACATGAAATGAACACATTTTTCTCCAAAACTATAACAGATGCAAGCTTGTCCTGTTTGGTGGAGATGATATTTAATAAAATAAGTAGAAATCCACTAAAAGTTTTGTTTGGTTATCTTGCAATCCCGAGATAATCGTCTCCATGCTCCAAATCCATTTTAAAGCCATTTTTAAGGCATTTCGCGCATACATGAAATGAACACATTTTTCTCCAAAACTATAACAGATGCAAGCTTGTCCTGTTTGGTGGAGATAATATTTAATAAAATAAGTAGAAATCTACTAAAAGTTTCGTTTGTTTATATTGCCATCCTGAGATAATCGTCTCCATGCTCCAAATCCATTTTAAAGCCATTTCAAAGGCATTTTGCGCATACATGAAATGAACACATTTTTCTCCAAAACTATAACAGATGCAAGCTTGTCCTGTTTGGTGGAGATGATATTTAATAAAATAAGTAGAAATCCACTAAAAGTTTTGTTTGGTTATCTTGCAATCCCGAGATAATCGTCTCCATGCTCCAAATCCATTTTAAAGCCATTTTTAAGGCATTTCGCGCATACATGAAATGAACACATTTTTCTCCAAAACTATAACAGATGCAAGCTTGTCCTGTTTGGTGGAGATGATATTTAATAAAATAAGTAGAAATCCACTAAAAGTTTTGTTTGGTTATCTTGCAATCCCGAGATAATCGTCTCCATGCTCCAAATCCATTTTAAAGCCATTTCAAAGGCATTTTGCGCATACATGAAATGAACACATTTTTCTCCAAAACTATAACACATGCAAGCTTGTCCTGTTTGGTGGAGATGATATTTAATAAAATAAGTAGAAATCCACTAAAAGTTTTGTTTGGTTATCTTGCAATCCCGAGATAATCGTCTCCATGCTCCAAATCCATTTTAAAGCCATTTTTAAGGCATTTCGCGCATACATGAAATGAACACATTTTTCTCCAAAACTATAACAGATGCAAGCTTGTCCTGTTTGGTGGAGATGATATTTAATAAAATAAGTAGAAATCCACTAAAATTTTTGTTTGGTTATCTTGCAATCCCGAGATAATCGTCTCCATGCTCCAAATCCATTTTAAAGCCATTTTTAAGGCATTTCGCGCATACATGAAATGAACACATTTTTCTCCAAAACTATAACAGATGCAAGCTTGTCCTGTTTGGTGGAGATGATATTTAATAAAATAAGTAGAAATCCACTAAAAGTTTTGTTTGGTTATATTGCAATCCCGAGATAATCGTCTCCATGCTCCAAATCCATTTTAAAGCCATTTTTAAGGCATTTCGCGCATACATGAAATGAACACATTTTTCTCCAAAACTATAACAGATGCAAGCTTGTCCTGTTTGGTGGAGATAATATTTAATAAAATAAGTAGAAATCTACTAAAAGTTTCGTTTGTTTATATTGCCATCCTGAGATAATCGTCTCCATGCTCCAAATCCATTTTAAAGCCATTTCAAAGGCATTTTGCGCATACATGAAATGAACACATTTTTCTCCAAAACTATAACACATGCAAGCTTGTCCTGTTTGGTGGAGATGATATTTAATAAAATAAGTAGAAATCCACTAAAAGTTTTGTTTGGTTATCTTGCAATCCCGAGATAATAGTCTCCATGCTCCAAATCCATTTTAAAGCCATTTTTAAGGCATTTCGCGCATACATGAAATGAACACATTTTTCTCCAAAACTATAACAGATGCAAGCTTGTCCTGTTTGGTGGAGATGATATTTGATAAAATAAGTAGAAATCCACTAAAATTTTTGTTTGGTTATCTTGCAATCCCGAGATAATCGTCTCCATGCTCCAAATCCATTTTAAAGCCATTTTTAAGGCATTTCGCGCATACATGAAATGAACACATTTTTCTCCAAAACTATAACAGATGCAAGCTTGTCCTGTTTGGTGGAGATAATATTTAATAAAATAAGTAGAAATCCACTAAAAGTTTTGTTTGGTTATCTTGCAATCCCGAGATAATCGTCTCCATGCTCCAAATCCATTTTAAAGCCATTTTTAAGGCATTTCGCGCATACATGAAATGAACACATTTTTCTCCAAAACTATAACAGATGCAAGCTTGTCCTGTTTGGTGGAGATGATATTTAATAAAATAAGTAGAAATCCACTAAAATTTTTGTTTGGTTATCTTGCAATCCCGAGATAATCGTCTCCATGCTCCAAATCCATTTTAAAGCCATTTTTAAGGCATTTCGCGCATACATGAAATGAACACATTTTTCTCCAAAACTATAACAGATGCAAGCTTGTCCTGTTTGGTGGAGATGATATTTAATAAAATAAGTAGAAATCCACTAAAATTTTTGTTTGGTTATCTTGCAATCCCGAGATAATCGTCTCCATGCTCCAAATCCATTTTAAAGCCATTTTTAAGGCATTTCGCGCATACATGAAATGAACACATTTTTCTCCAAAACTATAACAGATGCAAGCTTGTCCTGTTTGGTGGAGATAATATTTAATAAAATAAGTAGAAATCCACTAAAAGTTTTGTTTGGTTATCTTGCAATCCCGAGATAATCGTCTCCATGCTCCAAATCCATTTTAAAGCCATTTTTAAGGCATTTCGCGCATACATGAAATGAACACATTTTTCTCCAAAACTATAACAGATGCAAGCTTGTCCTGTTTGGTGGAGATGATATTTAATAAAATAAGTAGAAATCCACTAAAATTTTTGTTTGGTTATCTTGCAATCCCGAGATAATCGTCTCCATGCTCCAAATCCATTTTAAAGCCATTTTTAAGGCATTTCGCGCATACATGAAATGAACACATTTTTCTCCAAAACTATAACAGATGCAAGCTTGTCCTGTTTGGTGGAGATGATATTTAATAAAATAAGTAGAAATCCACTAAAAGTTTTGTTTGGTTATATTGCAATCCCGAGATAATCGTCTCCATGCTCCAAATCCATTTTAAAGCCATTTCTAAGGCATTTCGCGCATACATGAAATGAACACATTTTTCTCCAAAACTATAACAGATGCAAGCTTGTCCTGTTTGGTGGAGATGATATTTAATAAAATAAGTAGAAATCCACTAAAAGTTTTGTTTGGTTATCTTGCAATCCCGAGATAATCGTCTCCATGCTCCAAATCCATTTTAAAGCCATTTTTAAGGCATTTCGCGCATACATGAAATGAACACATTTTTCTCCAAAACTATAACAGATGCAAGCTTGTCCTGTTTGGTGGAGATGATATTTAATAAAATAAGTAGAAATCCACTAAAATTTTTGTTTGGTTATCTTGCAATCCCGAGATAATCGTCTCCATGCTCCAAATCCATTTTAAAGCCATTTTTAAGGCATTTCGCGCATACATGAAATGAACACATTTTTCTCCAAAACTATAACAGATGCAAGCTTGTCCTGTTTGGTGGAGATGATATTTAATAAAATAAGTAGAAATCCACTAAAAGTTTTGTTTGGTTATATTGCAATCCCGAGATAATCGTCTCCATGCTCCAAATCCATTTTAAAGCCATTTTTAAGGCATTTCGCGCATACATGAAATGAACACATTTTTCTCCAAAACTATAACAGATGCAAGCTTGTCCTGTTTGGTGGAGATAATATTTAATAAAATAAGTAGAAATCTACTAAACGTTTCGTTTGTTTACATTGCCATCCTGAGATAATCGTCTCCATGCTCCAAATCCATTTTAAAGCCATTTCAAAGGCATTTTGCGCATACATGAAATGAACACATTTTTCTCCAAAACTATAACACATGCAAGCTTGTCCTGTTTGGTGGAGATGATATTTAATAAAATAAGTAGAAATCCACTAAAAGTTTTGTTTGGTTATCTTGCAATCCCGAGATAATAGTCTCCATGCTCCAAATCCATTTTAAAGCCATTTTTAAGGCATTTCGCGCATACATGAAATGAACACATTTTTCTCCAAAACTATAACAGATGCAAGCTTGTCCTGTTTGGTGGAGATGATATTTAATAAAATAAGTAGAAATCCACTAAAAGTTTTGTTTGGTTATCTTGCAATCCCGAGATAATCGTCTCCATGCTCCAAATCCATTTTAAAGCCATTTTTAAGGCATTTCGCGCATACATGAAATGAACACATTTTTCTCCAAAACTATAACAGATGCAAGCTTGTCCTGTTTGGTGGAGATGATATTTAATAAAATAAGTAGAAATCCACTAAAATTTTTGTTTGGTTATCTTGCAATCCCGAGATAATCGTCTCCATGCTCCAAATCCATTTTAAAGCCATTTTTAAGGCATTTCGCGCATACATGAAATGAACACATTTTTCTCCAAAACTATAACAGATGCAAGCTTGTCCTGTTTGGTGGAGATAATATTTAATAAAATAAGTAGAAATCCACTAAAAGTTTTGTTTGGTTATCTTGCAATCCCGAGATAATCGTCTCCATGCTCCAAATCCATTTTAAAGCCATTTTTAAGGCATTTCGCGCATACATGAAATGAACACATTTTTCTCCAAAACTATAACAGATGCAAGCTTGTCCTGTTTGGTGGAGATGATATTTAATAAAATAAGTAGAAATCCACTAAAATTTTTGTTTGGTTATCTTGCAATCCCGAGATAATCGTCTCCATGCTCCAAATCCATTTTAAAGCCATTTTTAAGGCATTTCGCGCATACATGAAATGAACACATTTTTCTCCAAAACTATAACAGATGCAAGCTTGTCCTGTTTGGTGGAGATGATATTTAATAAAATAAGTAGAAATCCACTAAAAGTTTTGTTTGGTTATATTGCAATCCCGAGATAATCGTCTCCATGCTCCAAATCCATTTTAAAGCCATTTCTAAGGCATTTCGCGCATACATGAAATGAACACATTTTTCTCCAAAACTATAACAGATGCAAGCTTGTCCTGTTTGGTGGAGATAATATTTAATAAAATAAGTAGAAATCCACTAAAAGTTTTGTTTGGTTATCTTGCAATCCCGAGATAATCGTCTCCATGCTCCAAATCCATTTTAAAGCCATTTTTAAGGCATTTCGCGCATACATGAAATGAACACATTTTTCTCCAAAACTATAACAGATGCAAGCTTGTCCTGTTTGGTGGAGATGATATTTAATAAAATAAGTAGAAATCCACTAAAATTTTTGTTTGGTTATCTTGCAATCCCGAGATAATCGTCTCCATGCTCCAAATCCATTTTAAAGCCATTTTTAAGGCATTTCGCGCATACATGAAATGAACACATTTTTCTCCAAAACTATAACAGATGCAAGCTTGTCCTGTTTGGTGGAGATGATATTTAATAAAATAAGTAGAAATCCACTAAAAGTTTTGTTTGGTTATATTGCAATCCCGAGATAATCGTCTCCATGCTCCAAATCCATTTTAAAGCCATTTCTAAGGCATTTCGCGCATACATGAAATGAACACATTTTTCTCCAAAACTATAACAGATGCAAGCTTGTCCTGTTTGGTGGAGATGATATTTAATAAAATAAGTAGAAATCCACTAAAAGTTTTGTTTGGTTATATTGCAATCCCGAGATAATCGTCTCCATGCTCCAAATCCATTTTAAAGCCATTTTTAAGGCATTTCGCGCATACATGAAATGAACACATTTTTCTCCAAAACTATAACAGATGCAAGCTTGTCCTGTTTGGTGGAGATAATATTTAATAAAATAAGTAGAAATCTACTAAAAGTTTCGTTTGTTTATATTGCCATCCTGAGATAATCGTCTCCATGCTCCAAATCCATTTTAAAGCCATTTCAAAGGCATTTTGCGCATACATGAAATGAACACATTTTTCTCCAAAACTATAACACATGCAAGCTTGTCCTGTTTGGTGGAGATGATATTTAATAAAATAAGTAGAAATCCACTAAAAGTTTTGTTTGGTTATCTTGCAATCCCGAGATAATAGTCTCCATGCTCCAAATCCATTTTAAAGCCATTTTTAAGGCATTTCGCGCATACATGAAATGAACACATTTTTCTCCAAAACTATAACAGATGCAAGCTTGTCCTGTTTGGTGGAGATGATATTTAATAAAATAAGTAGAAATCCACTAAAATTTTTGTTTGGTTATCTTGCAATCCCGAGATAATCGTCTCCATGCTCCAAATCCATTTTAAAGCCATTTTTAAGGCATTTCGCGCATACATGAAATGAACACATTTTTCTCCAAAACTATAACAGATGCAAGCTTGTCCTGTTTGGTGGAGATAATATTTAATAAAATAAGTAGAAATCCACTAAAAGTTTTGTTTGGTTATCTTGCAATCCCGAGATAATCGTCTCCATGCTCCAAATCCATTTTAAAGCCATTTTTAAGGCATTTCGCGCATACATGAAATGAACACATTTTTCTCCAAAACTATAACAGATGCAAGCTTGTCCTGTTTGGTGGAGATGATATTTAATAAAATAAGTAGAAATCCACTAAAATTTTTGTTTGGTTATCTTGCAATCCCGAGATAATCGTCTCCATGCTCCAAATCCATTTTAAAGCCATTTTTAAGGCATTTCGCGCATACATGAAATGAACACATTTTTCTCCAAAACTATAACAGATGCAAGCTTGTCCTGTTTGGTGGAGATGATATTTAATAAAATAAGTAGAAATCCACTAAAAGTTTTGTTTGGTTATATTGCAATCCCGAGATAATCGTCTCCATGCTCCAAATCCATTTTAAAGCCATTTCTAAGGCATTTCGCGCATACATGAAATGAACACATTTTTCTCCAAAACTATAGCAGATGCAAGCTTGTCCTGTTTGGTGGAGATGATATTTAATAAAATAAGTAGAAATCCACTAAAAGTTTTGTTTGGTTATCTTGCAATCCCGAGATAATCGTCTCCATGCTCCAAATCCATTTTAAAGCCATTTTTAAGGCATTTCGCGCATACATGAAATGAACACATTTTTCTCCAAAACTATAACAGATGCAAGCTTGTCCTGTTTGGTGGAGATGATATTTAATAAAATAAGTAGAAATCCACTAAAATTTTTGTTTGGTTATCTTGCAATCCCGAGATAATCGTCTCCATGCTCCAAATCCATTTTAAAGCCATTTTTAAGGCATTTCGCGCATACATGAAATGAACACATTTTTCTCCAAAACTATAACAGATGCAAGCTTGTCCTGTTTGGTGGAGATGATATTTAATAAAATAAGTAGAAATCCACTAAAAGTTTTGTTTGGTTATATTGCAATCCCGAGATAATCGTCTCCATGCTCCAAATCCATTTTAAAGCCATTTTTAAGGCATTTCGCGCATACATGAAATGAACACATTTTTCTCCAAAACTATAACAGATGCAAGCTTGTCCTGTTTGGTGGAGATAATATTTAATAAAATAAGTAGAAATCTACTAAACGTTTCGTTTGTTTATATTGCCATCCTGAGATAATCGTCTCCATGCTCCAAATCCATTTTAAAGCCATTTCAAAGGCATTTTGCGCATACATGAAATGAACACATTTTTCTCCAAAACTATAACACATGCAAGCTTGTCCTGTTTGGTGGAGATGATATTTAATAAAATAAGTAGAAATCCACTAAAAGTTTTGTTTGGTTATCTTGCAATCCCGAGATAATAGTCTCCATGCTCCAAATCCATTTTAAAGCCATTTTTAAGGCATTTCGCGCATACATGAAATGAACACATTTTTCTCCAAAACTATAACAGATGCAAGCTTGTCCTGTTTGGTGGAGATGATATTTAATAAAATAAGTAGAAATCCACTAAAAGTTTTGTTTGGTTATCTTGCAATCCCGAGATAATCGTCTCCATGCTCCAAATCCATTTTAAAGCCATTTTTAAGGCATTTCGCGCATACATGAAATGAACACATTTTTCTCCAAAACTATAACAGATGCAAGCTTGTCCTGTTTGGTGGAGATGATATTTAATAAAATAAGTAGAAATCCACTAAAATTTTTGTTTGGTTATCTTGCAATCCCGAGATAATCGTCTCCATGCTCCAAATCCATTTTAAAGCCATTTTTAAGGCATTTCGCGCATACATGAAATGAACACATTTTTCTCCAAAACTATAACAGATGCAAGCTTGTCCTGTTTGGTGGAGATAATATTTAATAAAATAAGTAGAAATCCACTAAAAGTTTTGTTTGGTTATCTTGCAATCCCGAGATAATCGTCTCCATGCTCCAAATCCATTTTAAAGCCATTTTTAAGGCATTTCGCGCATACATGAAATGAACACATTTTTCTCCAAAACTATAACAGATGCAAGCTTGTCCTGTTTGGTGGAGATGATATTTAATAAAATAAGTAGAAATCCACTAAAATTTTTGTTTGGTTATCTTGCAATCCCGAGATAATCGTCTCCATGCTCCAAATCCATTTTAAAGCCATTTTTAAGGCATTTCGCGCATACATGAAATGAACACATTTTTCTCCAAAACTATAACAGATGCAAGCTTGTCCTGTTTGGTGGAGATGATATTTAATAAAATAAGTAGAAATCCACTAAAAGTTTTGTTTGGTTATATTGCAATCCCGAGATAATCGTCTCCATGCTCCAAATCCATTTTAAAGCCATTTCTAAGGCATTTCGCGCATACATGAAATGAACACATTTTTCTCCAAAACTATAACAGATGCAAGCTTGTCCTGTTTGGTGGAGATAATATTTAATAAAATAAGTAGAAATCCACTAAAAGTTTTGTTTGGTTATCTTGCAATCCCGAGATAATCGTCTCCATGCTCCAAATCCATTTTAAAGCCATTTTTAAGGCATTTCGCGCATACATGAAATGAACACATTTTTCTCCAAAACTATAACAGATGCAAGCTTGTCCTGTTTGGTGGAGATGATATTTAATAAAATAAGTAGAAATCCACTAAAATTTTTGTTTGGTTATCTTGCAATCCCGAGATAATCGTCTCCATGCTCCAAATCCATTTTAAAGCCATTTTTAAGGCATTTCGCGCATACATGAAATGAACACATTTTTCTCCAAAACTATAACAGATGCAAGCTTGTCCTGTTTGGTGGAGATGATATTTAATAAAATAAGTAGAAATCCACTAAAAGTTTTGTTTGGTTATATTGCAATCCCGAGATAATCGTCTCCATGCTCCAAATCCATTTTAAAGCCATTTCTAAGGCATTTCGCGCATACATGAAATGAACACATTTTTCTCCAAAACTATAACAGATGCAAGCTTGTCCTGTTTGGTGGAGATGATATTTAATAAAATAAGTAGAAATCCACTAAAAGTTTTGTTTGGTTATCTTGCAATCCCGAGATAATCGTCTCCATGCTCCAAATCCATTTTAAAGCCATTTTTAAGGCATTTCGCGCATACATGAAATGAACACATTTTTCTCCAAAACTATAACAGATGCAAGCTTGTCCTGTTTGGTGGAGATGATATTTAATAAAATAAGTAGAAATCCACTAAAATTTTTGTTTGGTTATCTTGCAATCCCGAGATAATCGTCTCCATGCTCCAAATCCATTTTAAAGCCATTTTTAAGGCATTTCGCGCATACATGAAATGAACACATTTTTCTCCAAAACTATAACAGATGCAAGCTTGTCCTGTTTGGTGGAGATGATATTTAATAAAATAAGTAGAAATCCACTAAAAGTTTTGTTTGGTTATATTGCAATCCCGAGATAATCGTCTCCATGCTCCAAATCCATTTTAAAGCCATTTTTAAGGCATTTCGCGCATACATGAAATGAACACATTTTTCTCCAAAACTATAACAGATGCAAGCTTGTCCTGTTTGGTGGAGATAATATTTAATAAAATAAGTAGAAATCTACTAAACGTTTCGTTTGTTTATATTGCCATCCTGAGATAATCGTCTCCATGCTCCAAATCCATTTTAAAGCCATTTCAAAGGCATTTTGCGCATACATGAAATGAACACATTTTTCTCCAAAACTATAACACATGCAAGCTTGTCCTGTTTGGTGGAGATGATATTTAATAAAATAAGTAGAAATCCACTAAAAGTTTTGTTTGGTTATCTTGCAATCCCGAGATAATAGTCTCCATGCTCCAAATCCATTTTAAAGCCATTTTTAAGGCATTTCGCGCATACATGAAATGAACACATTTTTCTCCAAAACTATAACAGATGCAAGCTTGTCCTGTTTGGTGGAGATGATATTTAATAAAATAAGTAGAAATCCACTAAAAGTTTTGTTTGGTTATCTTGCAATCCCGAGATAATCGTCTCCATGCTCCAAATCCATTTTAAAGCCATTTTTAAGGCATTTCGCGCATACATGAAATGAACACATTTTTCTCCAAAACTATAACAGATGCAAGCTTGTCCTGTTTGGTGGAGATGATATTTAATAAAATAAGTAGAAATCCACTAAAATTTTTGTTTGGTTATCTTGCAATCCCGAGATAATCGTCTCCATGCTCCAAATCCATTTTAAAGCCATTTTTAAGGCATTTCGCGCATACATGAAATGAACACATTTTTCTCCAAAACTATAACAGATGCAAGCTTGTCCTGTTTGGTGGAGATAATATTTAATAAAATAAGTAGAAATCCACTAAATGTTTTGTTTGGTTATCTTGCAATCCCGAGATAATCGTCTCCATGCTCCAAATCCATTTTAAAGCCATTTTTAAGGCATTTCGCGCATACATGAAATGAACACATTTTTCTCCAAAACTATAACAGATGCAAGCTTGTCCTGTTTGGTGGAGATGATATTTAATAAAATAAGTAGAAATCCACTAAAATTTTTGTTTGGTTATCTTGCAATCCCGAGATAATCGTCTCCATGCTCCAAATCCATTTTAAAGCCATTTTTAAGGCATTTCGCGCATACATGAAATGAACACATTTTTCTCCAAAACTATAACAGATGCAAGCTTGTCCTGTTTGGTGGAGATGATATTTAATAAAATAAGTAGAAATCCACTAAAAGTTTTGTTTGGTTATATTGCAATCCCGAGATAATCGTCTCCATGCTCCAAATCCATTTTAAAGCCATTTCTAAGGCATTTCGCGCATACATGAAATGAACACATTTTTCTCCAAAACTATAACAGATGCAAGCTTGTCCTGTTTGGTGGAGATGATATTTAATAAAATAAGTAGAAATCCACTAAAAGTTTTGTTTGGTTATCTTGCAATCCCGAGATAATCGTCTCCATGCTCCAAATCCATTTTAAAGCCATTTTTAAGGCATTTCGCGCATACATGAAATGAACACATTTTTCTCCAAAACTATAACAGATGCAAGCTTGTCCTGTTTGGTGGAGATGATATTTAATAAAATAAGTAGAAATCCACTAAAATTTTTGTTTGGTTATCTTGCAATCCCGAGATAATCGTCTCCATGCTCCAAATCCATTTTAAAGCCATTTTTAAGGCATTTCGCGCATACATGAAATGAACACATTTTTCTCCAAAACTATAACAGATGCAAGCTTGTCCTGTTTGGTGGAGATGATATTTAATAAAATAAGTAGAAATCCACTAAAAGTTTTGTTTGGTTATATTGCAATCCCGAGATAATCGTCTCCATGCTCCAAATCCATTTTAAAGCCATTTTTAAGGCATTTCGCGCATACATGAAATGAACACATTTTTCTCCAAAACTATAACAGATGCAAGCTTGTCCTGTTTGGTGGAGATAATATTTAATAAAATAAGTAGAAATCTACTAAAAGTTTCGTTTGTTTATATTTCCATCCTGAGATAATCGTCTCCATGCTCCAAATCCATTTTAAAGCCATTTCAAAGGCATTTTGCGCATACATGAAATGAACACATTTTTCTCCAAAACTATAACACATGCAAGCTTGTCCTGTTTGGTGGAGATGATATTTAATAAAATAAGTAGAAATCCACTAAAAGTTTTGTTTGGTTATCTTGCAATCCCGAGATAATAGTCTCCATGCTCCAAATCCATTTTAAAGCCATTTTTAAGGCATTTCGCGCATACATGAAATGAACACATTTTTCTCCAAAACTATAACAGATGCAAGCTTGTCCTGTTTGGTGGAGATGATATTTAATAAAATAAGTAGAAATCCACTAAAAGTTTTGTTTGGTTATCTTGCAATCCCAAGATAATCGTCTCCATGCTCCAAATCCATTTTAAAGCCATTTTTAAGGCATTTCGCGCATACATGAAATGAACACATTTTTCTCCAAAACTATAACAGATGCAAGCTTGTCCTGTTTGGTGGAGATGATATTTAATAAAATAAGTAGAAATCCACTAAAAGTTTTGTTTGGTTATCTTGCAATCCCGAGATAATCGTCTCCATGCTCCAAATCCATTTTAAAGCCATTTTTAAGGCATTTCGCGCATACATGAAATGAACACATTTTTCTCCAAAACTATAACAGATGCAAGCTTGTCCTGTTTGGTGGAGATAATATTTAATAAAATAAGTAGAAATCCACTAAAAGTTTTGTTTGGTTATCTTGCAATCCCGAGATAATCGTCTCCATGCTCCAAATCCATTTTAAAGCCATTTTTAAGGCATTTCGCGCATACATGAAATGAACACATTTTTCTCCAAAACTATAACAGATGCAAGCTTGTCCTGTTTGGTGGAGATGATATTTAATAAAATAAGTAGAAATCCACTAAAAGTTTTGTTTGGTTATATTGCAATCCCGAGATAATCGTCTCCATGCTCCAAATCCATTTTAAAGCCATTTCTAAGGCATTTCGCGCATACATGAAATGAACACATTTTTCTCCAAAACTATAACAGATGCAAGCTTGTCCTGTTTGGTGGAGATGATATTTAATAAAATAAGTAGAAATCCACTAAAAGTTTTGTTTGGTTATCTTGCAATCCCGAGATAATCGTCTCCATGCTCCAAATCCATTTTAAAGCCATTTTTAAGGCATTTCGCGCATACATGAAATGAACACATTTTTCTCCAAAACTATAACTGATGCAAGCTTGTCCTGTTTGGTGGAGATAATATTTAATAAAATAAGTAGAAATCTACTAAAAGTTTTGTTTGGTTATATTGCAATCCCGAGATAATCGTCTCCATGCTCCAAATCCATTTTAAAGCCATTTCTAAGGCATTTCGCGCATACATGAAATGAACACATTTTTCTCCAAAACTATAACAGATGCAAGCTTGTCCTGTTTGGTGGAGATGATATTTAATAAAATAAGTAGAAATCCACTAAAAGTTTTGTTTGGTTATCTTGCAATCCCGAGATAATCGTCTCCATGCTCCAAATCCATTTTAAAGCCATTTTTAAGGCATTTCGCGCATACATGAAATGAACACATTTTTCTCCAAAACTATAACAGATGCAAGCTTGTCCTGTTTGGTGGAGATGATATTTAATAAAATAAGTAGAAATCCACTAAAAGTTTTGTTTGGTTATATTGCAATCCCGAGATAATCGTCTCCATGCTCCAAATCCATTTTAAAGCCATTTCTAAGGCATTTCGCGCATACATGAAATGAACACATTTTTCTCCAAAACTATAACAGATGCAAGCTTGTCCTGTTTGGTGGAGATGATATTTAATAAAATAAGTAGAAATCCACTAAAAGTTTTGTTTGGTTATCTTGCAATCCCGAGATAATCGTCTCCATGCTCCAAATCCATTTTAAAGCCATTTTTAAGGCATTTCGCGCATACATGAAATGAACACATTTTTCTCCAAAACTATAACTGATGCAAGCTTGTCCTGTTTGGTGGAGATAATATTTAATAAAATAAGTAGAAATCTACTAAAAGTTTTGTTTGGTTATATTGCAATCCCGAGATAATCGTCTCCATGCTCCAAATCCATTTTAAAGCCATTTCTAAGGCATTTCGCGCATACATGAAATGAACACATTTTTCTCCAAAACTATAACAGATGCAAGCTTGTCCTGTTTGGTGGAGATGATATTTAATAAAATAAGTAGAAATCCACTAAAAGTTTTGTTTGGTTATCTTGCAATCCCGAGATAATCGTCTCCATGCTCCAAATCCATTTTAAAGCCATTTTTAAGGCATTTCGCGCATACATGAAATGAACACATTTTTCTCCAAAACTATAACAGATGCAAGCTTGTCCTGTTTGGTGGAGATGATATTTAATAAAATAAGTAGAAATCCACTAAAATTTTTGTTTGGTTATCTTGCAATCCCGAGATAATCGTCTCCATGCTCCAAATCCATTTTAAAGCCATTTTTAAGGCATTTCGCGCATACATGAAATGAACACATTTTTCTCCAAAACTATAACAGATGCAAGCTTGTCCTGTTTGGTGGAGATGATATTTAATAAAATAAGTAGAAATCCACTAAAAGTTTTGTTTGGTTATATTGCAATCCCGAGATAATCGTCTCCATGCTCCAAATCCATTTTAAAGCCATTTTTAAGGCATTTCGCGCATACATGAAATGAACACATTTTTCTCCAAAACTATAACAGATGCAAGCTTGTCCTGTTTGGTGGAGATAATATTTAATAAAATAAGTAGAAATCTACTAAAAGTTTCGTTTGTTTATATTTCCATCCTGAGATAATCGTCTCCATGCTCCAAATCCATTTTAAAGCCATTTCAAAGGCATTTTGCGCATACATGAAATGAACACATTTTTCTCCAAAACTATAACACATGTAAGCTTGTCCTGTTTGGTGGAGATGATATTTAATAAAATAAGTAGAAATCCACTAAAAGTTTTGTTTGGTTATCTTGCAATCCCGAGATAATAGTCTCAATGCTCCAAATCCATTTTAAAGCCATTTTTAAGGCATTTCGCGCATACATGAAATGAACACATTTTTCTCCAAAACTATAACAGATGCAAGCTTGTCCTGTTTGGTGGAGATGATATTTAATAAAATAAGTAGAAATCCACTAAAAGTTTTGTTTGGTTATCTTGCAATCCCGAGATAATCGTCTCCATGCTCCAAATCCATTTTAAAGCCATTTTTAAGGCATTTCGCGCATACATGAAATGAACACATTTTTCTCCAAAACTATAACAGATGCAAGCTTGTCCTGTTTGGTGGAGATGATATTTAATAAAATAAGTAGAAATCCACTAAAAGTTTTGTTTGGTTATCTTGCAATCCCGAGATAATCGTCTCCATGCTCCAAATCCATTTTAAAGCCATTTTTAAGGCATTTCGCGCATACATGAAATGAACACATTTTTCTCCAAAACTATAACAGATGCAAGCTTGTCCTGTTTGGTGGAGATAATATTTAATAAAATAAGTAGAAATCCACTAAAAGTTTTGTTTGGTTATCTTGCAATCCCGAGATAATCGTCTCCATGCTCCAAATCCATTTTAAAGCCATTTTTAAGGCATTTCGCGCATACATGAAATGAACACATTTTTCTCCAAAACTATAACAGATGCAAGCTTGTCCTGTTTGGTGGAGATGATATTTAATAAAATAAGTAGAAATCCACTAAAATTTTTGTTTGGTTATCTTGCAATCCCGAGATAATCGTCTCCATGCTCCAAATCCATTTTAAAGCCATTTTTAAGGCATTTCGCGCATACATGAAATGAACACATTTTTCTCCAAAACTATAACAGATGCAAGCTTGTCCTGTTTGGTGGAGATGATATTTAATAAAATAAGTAGAAATCCACTAAAAGTTTTGTTTGGTTATATTGCAATCCCGAGATAATCGTCTCCATGCTCCAAATCCATTTTAAAGCCATTTCTAAGGCATTTCGCGCATACATGAAATGAACACATTTTTCTCCAAAACTATAACAGATGCAAGCTTGTCCTGTTTGGTGGAGATGATATTTAATAAAATAAGTAGAAATCCACTAAAAGTTTTGTTTGGTTATCTTGCAATCCCGAGATAATCGTCTCCATGCTCCAAATCCATTTTAAAGCCATTTTTAAGGCATTTCGCGCATACATGAAATGAACACATTTTTCTCCAAAACTATAACTGATGCAAGCTTGTCCTGTTTGGTGGAGATAATATTTAATAAAATAAGTAGAAATCTACTAAAAGTTTCGTTTGTTTATATTGCCATCCTGAGATAATCGTCTCCATGCTCCAAATCCATTTTAAAGCCATTTCAAAGGCATTTTGCGCATACATGAAATGAACACATTTTTCTCCAAAACTATAACACATGCAAGCTTGTCCTGTTTGGTGGAGATGATATTTAATAAAATAAGTAGAAATCCACTAAAAGTTTTGTTTGGTTATCTTGCAATCCCGAGATAATCGTCTCCATGCTCCAAATCCATTTTAAAGCCATTTTTAAGGCATTTCGCGCATACATGAAATGAACACATTTTTCTCCAAAACTATAACAGATGCAAGTTTGTCCTGTTTGGTGGAGATGATATTTAATAAAATAAGTAGAAATCCACTAAAAGTTTTGTTTGGTTATATTGCAATCCCGAGATAATCGTCTCCATGCTCCAAATCCATTTTAAAGCCATTTTTAAGGCATTTCGCGCATACATGAAATGAACACATTTTTCTCCAAAACTATAACAGATGCAAGCTTGTCCTGTTTGGTGGAGATGATATTTAATAAAATAAGTAGAAATCCACTAAAAGTTTTGTTTGGTTATCTTGCAATCCCGAGATAATCGTCTACATGCTCCAAATCCATTTTAAAGCCATTTTTAAGGCATTTCGCGCATACATGAAATGAACACATTTTTCTCCAAAACTATAACAGATGCAAGCTTGTCCTGTTTGGTGGAGATGATATTTAATAAAATAAGTAGAAATCCACTAAAAGTTTTGTTTGGTTATCTTGCAATCCCGAGATAATCGTCTCCATGCTCCAAATCCATTTTAAAGCCATTTCAGAGGCATTTTGCGCATACATGAAATGAACACATTTTTCTCCAAAACTATAACACATGCAAGCTTGTCCTGTTTGGTGGAGATGATATTTAATAAAATAAGTAGAAATCCACTAAAAGTTTTGTTTGGTTATCTTGCAATCCCGAGATAATCGTCTCCATGCTCCAAATCCATTTTAAAGCCATTTTTAAGGCATTTCGCGCATACATGAAATTAACACATTTTTCTCCAAAACTATAACAGATGCAAGCTTGTCCTGTTTGGTGGAGATGATATTTAATAAAATAAGTAGAAATCCACTAAAAGTTTTGTTTGGTTATATTGCAATCCCGAGATAATCGTCTCCATGCTCCAAATCCATTTTAAAGCCATTTCTAAGGCATTTCGCGCATACATGAAATGAACACATTTTTCTCCAAAACTATAACAGATGCAAGCTTGTCCTGTTTGGTGGAGATGATATTTAATAAAATAAGTAGAAATCCACTAAAAGTTTTGTTTGGTTATCTTGCAATCCCGAGATAATCGTCTCCATGCTCCAAATCCATTTTAAAGCCATTTTTAAGGCATTTCGCGCATACATGAAATGAACACATTTTTGTCCAAAACTATAACAGATGCAAGCTTGTCCTGTTTGGTGGAGATGATATTTAATAAAATAAGTAGAAATCCACTAAAAGTTTTGTTTGGTTATCTTGCAATCCCGAGATAATCGTCTCCATGCTCCAAATCCATTTTAAAGCCATTTTTAAGGCATTTCGCGCATACATGAAATGAACACATTTTTCTCCAAAACTATAACAGATGCAAGCTTGTCCTGTTTGGTGGAGATGATATTTAATAAAATAAGTAGAAATCCACTAAAAGTTTTGTTTGGTTATCTTGCAATCCCGAGATAATCGTCTCCATGCTCCAAATCCATTTTAAAGCCATTTTTAAAGCATTTCGCGCATACATGAAATGAACACATTTTTCTCCAAAACTATAACAGATGCAAGCTTGTCCTGTTTGGTGGAGATGATATTTAATAAAATAAGTAGAAATCCACTAAAAGTTTTGTTTGGTTATCTTGCAATCCCGAGATAATCGTCTACATGCTCCAAATCCATTTTAAAGCCATTTTTAAGGCATTTCGCGCATACATGAAATGAACACATTTTTCTCCAAAACTATAACAGATGCAAGCTTGTCCTGTTTGGTGGAGATGATATTTAATAAAATAAGTAGAAATCCACTAAAAGTTTTGTTTGGTTATCTTGCAATCCCGAGATAATCGTCTCCATGCTCCAAATCCATTTTAAAGCCATTTCAAAGGCATTTTGCGCATACATGAAATGAACACATTTTTCTCCAAAACTATAACACATGCAAGCTTGTCCTGTTTGGTGGAGATGATATTTAATAAAATAAGTAGAAATCCACTAAAAGTTTTGTTGGGTTATCTTGCAATCCCGAGATAATCGTCTCCATGCTCCAAATCCATTTTAAAGCCATTTTTAAGGCATTTCGCGCATACATGAAATGAACACATTTTTCTCCAAAACTATAACAGATGCAAGCTTGTCCTGTTTGGTGGAGATGATATTTAATAAAATAAGTAGAAATCCACTAAAAGTTTTGTTTGGTTATCTTGCAATCCCGAGATAATCGTCTCCATGCTCCAAATCCATTTTAAAGCCATTTTTAAGGCATTTCGCGCATACATGAAATGAACACATTTTTCTCCAAAACTATAACAGATGCAAGCTTGTCCTGTTTGGTGGAGATGATATTTAATAAAATAAGTAGAAATCCACTAAAATTTTTGTTTGGTTATCTTGCAATCCCGAGATAATCGTCTCCATGCTCCAAATCCATTTTAAAGCCATTTTTAAGGCATTTCGCGCATACATGAAATGAACACATTTTTCTCCAAAACTATAACAGATGCAAGCTTGTCCTGTTTGGTGGAGATGATATTTAATAAAATAAGTAGAAATCCACTAAAAGTTTTGTTTGGTTATATTGCAATCCCGAGATAATCGTCTCCATGCTCCAAATCCATTTTAAAGCCATTTTTAAGGCATTTCGCGCATACATGAAATGAACACATTTTTCTCCAAAACTATAACAGATGCAAGCTTGTCCTGTTTGGTGGAGATAATATTTAATAAAATAAGTAGAAATCCACTAAAAGTTTTGTTTGGTTATCTTGCAATCCCGAGATAATCGTCTCCATGCTCCAAATCCATTTTAAAGCCATTTTTAAGGCATTTCGCGCATACATGAAATGAACACATTTTTCTCCAAAACTATAACAGATGCAAGCTTGTCCTGTTTGGTGGAGATGATATTTAATAAAATAAGTAGAAATCCACTAAAAGTTTTGTTTGGTTATCTTGCAATCCCGAGATAATCGTCTCCATGCTCCAAATCCATTTTAAAGCCATTTCAAAGGCATTTTGCGCATACATGAAATGAACACATTTTTCTCCAAAACTATAACACATGCAAGCTTGTCCTGTTTGGTGGAGATGATATTTAATAAAATAAGTAGAAATCCACTAAAAGTTTTGTTTGGTTATCTTGCAATCCCGAGATAATCGTCTCCATGCTCCAAATCCATTTTAAAGCCATTTTTAAGGCATTTCGCGCATACATGAAATGAACACATTTTTCTCCAAAACTATAACAGATGCAAGCTTGTCCTGTTTGGTGGAGATGATATTTATTAAAATAAGTAGAAATCCACTAAAAGTTTTGTTTGGTTATCTTGCAATCCCGAGATAATCGTCTCCATGCTCCAAATCCATTTTAAAGCCATTTTTAAGGCATTTCGCGCATACATGAAATGAACACATTTTTCTCCAAAACTATAACAGATGCAAGCTTGTCCTGTTTGGTGGAGATGATATTTAATAAAATAAGTAGAAATCCACTAAAATTTTTGTTTGGTTATCTTGCAATCCCGAGATAATCGTCTCCATGCTCCAAATCCATTTTAAAGCCATTTTTAAGGCATTTCGCGCATACATGAAATGAACACATTTTTCTCCAAAACTATAACAGATGCAAGCTTGTCCTGTTTGGTGGAGATGATATTTAATAAAATAAGTAGAAATCCACTAAAAGTTTTGTTTGGTTATCTTGCAATCCCGAGATAATCGTCTCCATGCTCCAAATCCATTTTAAAGCCATTTTTAAGGCATTTCGCGCATACATGAAATGAACACATTTTTCTCCAAAACTATAACAGATGCAAGCTTGTCCTGTTTGGTGGAGATGATATTTAATAAAATAAGTAGAAATCCACTAAAAGTTTTGTTTGGTTATCTTGCAATCCCGAGATAATCGTCTCCATGCTCCAAATCCATTTTAAAGCCATTTTTAAGGCATTTCGCGCATACATGAAATGAACACATTTTTCTCCAAAACTATAACAGATGCAAGCTTGTCCTGTTTGGTGGAGATGATATTTAATAAAATAAGTAGAAATCCACTAAAAGTTTTGTTTGGTTATCTTGCAATCCCGAGATAATCGTCTCCATGCTCCAAATCCATTTTAAAGCCATTTTTAAGGCATTTCGCGCATACATGAAATGAACACATTTTTCTCCAAAACTATAACAGATGCAAGCTTGTCCTGTTTGGTGGAGATGATATTTAATAAAATAAGTAGAAATCCACTAAAAGTTTTGTTTGGTTATCTTGCAATCCCGAGATAATCGTCTCCATGCTCCAAATCCATTTTAAAGCCATTTCAAAGGCATTTTGCGCATACATGAAATGAACACATTTTTCTCCAAAACTATAACACATGCAAGCTTGTCCTGTTTGGTGGAGATGATATTTAATAAAATAAGTAGAAATCCACTAAAAGTTTTGTTTGGTTATCTTGCAATCCCGAGATAATCGTCTCCATGCTCCAAATCCATTTTAAAGCCATTTTTAAGGCATTTCGCGCATACATGAAATGAACACATTTTTCTCCAAAACTATAACAGATGCAAGCTTGTCCTGTTTGGTGGAGATGATATTTAATAAAATAAGTAGAAATCCACTAAAAGTTTTGTTTGGTTATCTTGCAATCCCGAGATAATCGTCTCCATGCTCCAAATCCATTTTAAAGCCATTTTTAAGGCATTTCGCGCATACATGAAATGAACACATTTTTCTCCAAAACTATAACAGATGCAAGCTTGTCCTGTTTGGTGGAGATGATATTTAATAAAATAAGTAGAAATCCACTAAAAGTTTTGTTTGGTTATCTTGCAATCCCGAGATAATCGTCTCCATGCTCCAAATCCATTTTAAAGCCATTTTTAAGGCATTTCGCGCATACATGAAATGAACACATTTTTCTCCAAAACTATAACAGATGCAAGCTTGTCCTGTTTGGTGGAGATGATATTTAATAAAATAAGTAGAAATCCACTAAAATTTTTGTTTGGTTATCTTGCAATCCCGAGATAATCGTCTCCATGCTCCAAATCCATTTTAAAGCCATTTTTAAGGCATTTCGCGCATACATGAAATGAACACATTTTTCTCCAAAACTATAACAGATGCAAGCTTGTCTTGTTTGGTGGAGATGATATTTAATAAAATAAGTAGAAATCCACTAAAAGTTTTGTTTGGTTATATTGCAATCCCGAGATAATCGTCTCCATGCTCCAAATCCATTTTAAAGCCATTTTTAAGGCATTTCGCGCATACATGAAATGAACACATTTTTCTCCAAAACTATAACAGATGCAAGCTTGTCCTGTTTGGTGGAGATGATATTTAATAAAATAAGTAGAAATCCACTAAAAGTTTTGTTTGGTTATCTTGCAATCCCGAGATAATCGTCTCCATGCTCCAAATCCATTTTAAAGCCATTTTTAAGGCATTTCGCGCATACATGAAATGAACACATTTTTCTCCAAAACTATAACAGATGCAAGCTTGTCCTGTTTGGTGGAGATAATATTTAATAAAATAAGTAGAAATCTACTAAAAGTTTCGTTTGTTTATATTGCCATCCTGAGATAATCGTCTCCATGCTCCAAATCCATTTTAAAGCCATTTCAAAGGCATTTTGCGCATACATGAAATGAACACATTTTTCTCCAAAACTATAACACATGCAAGCTTGTCCTGTTTGGTGGAGATGATATTTAATAAAATAAGTAGAAATCCACTAAAAGTTTTGTTTGGTTATCTTGCAATCCCGAGATAATCGTCTCCATGCTCCAAATCCATTTTAAAGCCATTTTTAAGGCATTTCGCGCATACATGAAATGAACACATTTTTCTCCAAAAC
Source organism: Anomaloglossus baeobatrachus (assembly GCF_048569485.1). NCBI lineage: Eukaryota > Metazoa > Chordata > Amphibia > Anura > Aromobatidae > Anomaloglossus > Anomaloglossus baeobatrachus. The sequence continues at coordinate 2,575,221 of NW_027442146.1, read as the reverse complement.
TATAACAGATGCAAGCTTGTCCTGTTTGGTGGAGATGATATTTAATAAAAGAAGTAGAAATCCACTAAAAGTTTTGTTTGGTTATCTTGCAATCCCGAGATAATCGTCTCCATGCTCCAAATCCATTTTAAAGCCATTTCAAAGGCATTTTGCGCATACATGAAATGAACACATTTTTCTCCAAAACTATAACACATGCAAGCTTGTCCTGTTTGGTGGAGATGATATTTAATAAAATAAGTAGAAATCCACTAAAAGTTTTGTTTGGTTATCTTGCAATCCCGAGATAATCGTCTCCATGCTCCAAATCCATTTTAAAGCCATTTTTAAGGCATTTCGCGCATACATGAAATGAACACATTTTTCTCCAAAACTATAACAGATGCAAGCTTGTCCTGTTTGGTGGAGATGATATTTAATAAAATAAGTAGAAATCCACTAAAAGTTTTGTTTGGTTATCTTGCAATCCCGAGATAATCGTCTCCATGCTCCAAATCCATTTTAAAGCCATTTTTAAGGCATTTCGCGCATACATGAAATGAACACATTTTTCTCCAAAACTATAACAGATGCAAGCTTGTCCTGTTTGGTGGAGATGATATTTAATAAAATAAGTAGAAATCCACTAAAATTTTTGTTTGGTTATCTTGCAATCCCGAGATAATCGTCTCCATGCTCCAAATCCATTTTAAAGCCATTTTTAAGGCATTTCGCGCATACATGAAATGAACACATTTTTCTCCAAAACTATAACAGATGCAAGCTTGTCCTGTTTGGTGGAGATGATATTTAATAAAATAAGTAGAAATCCACTAAAAGTTTTGTTTGGTTATCTTGCAATCCCGAGATAATCGTCTCCATGCTCCAAATCCATTTTAAAGCCATTTTTAAGGCATTTCGCGCATACATGAAATGAACACATTTTTCTCCAAAACTATAACAGATGCAAGCTTGTCCTGTTTGGTGGAGATAATATTTAATAAAATAAGTAGAAATCTACTAAAAGTTTCGTTTGTTTATATTGCCATCCTGAGATAATCGTCTCCATGCTCCAAATCCATTTTAAAGCCATTTCAAAGGCATTTTGCGCATACATGAAATGAACACATTTTTCTCCAAAACTATAACACATGCAAGCTTGTCCTGTTTGGTGGAGATGATATTTAATAAAATAAGTAGAAATCCACTAAAAGTTTTGTTTGGTTATCTTGCAATCCCGAGATAATCGTCTCCATGCTCCAAATCCATTTTAAAGCCATTTTTAAGGCATTTCGCGCATACATGAAATGAACACATTTTTCTCCAAAACTATAACAGATGCAAGCTTGTCCTGTTTGGTGGAGATGATATTTAATAAAATAAGTAGAAATCCACTAAAAGTTTTGTTTGGTTATCTTACAATCCCGAGATAATCGTCTCCATGCTCCAAATCCATTTTAAAGCCATTTTTAAGGCATTTCGCGCATACATGAAATGAACACATTTTTCTCCAAAACTATAACAGATGCAAGCTTGTCCTGTTTGGTGGAGATGATATTTAATAAAATAAGTAGAAATCCACTAAAAGTTTTGTTTGGTTATCTTGCAATCCCGAGATAATCGTCTCCATGCTCCAAATCCATTTTAAAGCCATTTTTAAGGCATTTCGCGCATACATGAAATGAACACATTTTTCTCCAAAACTATAACAGATGCAAGCTTGTCCTGTTTGGTGGAGATGATATTTAATAAAATAAGTAGAAATCCACTAAAAGTTTTGTTTGGTTATCTTGCAATCCCGAGATAATCGTCTCCATGCTCCAAATCCATTTTAAAGCCATTTTTAAGGCATTTCCCGCATACATGAAATGAACACATTTTTCTCCAAAACTATAACAGATGCAAGCTTGTCCTGTTTGGTGGAGATGATATTTAATAAAATAAGTAGAAATCCACTAAAAGTTTTGTTTGGTTATCTTGCAATCCCGAGATAATCGTCTCCATGCTCCAAATCCATTTTAAAGCCATTTCAAAGGCATTTTGCGCATACATGAAATGAACACATTTTTCTCCAAAACTATAACACATGCAAGCTTGTCCTGTTTGGTGGAGATGATATTTAATAAAATAAGTAGAAATCCACTAAAAGTTTTGTTTGGTTATCTTGCAATCCCGAGATAATCGTCTCCATGCTCCAAATCCATTTTAAAGCCATTTTTAAGGCATTTCGCGCATACATGAAATGAACACATTTTTCTCCAAAACTATAACAGATGCAAGCTTGTCCTGTTTGGTGGAGATGATATTTAATAAAATAAGTAGAAATCCACTAAAAGTTTTGTTTGGTTATCTTGCAATCCCGAGATAATCGTCTCCATGCTCCAAATCCATTTTAAAGCCATTTTTAAGGCATTTCGCGCATACATGAAATGAACACATTTTTCTCCAAAACTATAACAGATGCAAGCTTGTCCTGTTTGGTGGAGATGATATTTAATAAAATAAGTAGAAATCCACTAAAATTTTTGTTTGGTTATCTTGCAATCCCGAGATAATCGTCTCCATGCTCCAAATCCATTTTAAAGCCATTTTTAAGGCATTTCGCGCATACATGAAATGAACACATTTTTCTTCAAAACTATAACAGATGCAAGCTTGTCCTGTTTGGTGGAGATGATATTTAATAAAATAAGTAGAAATCCACTAAAAGTTTTGTTTGGTTATATTGCAATCCCGAGATAATCGTCTCCATGCTCCAAATCCATTTTAAAGCCATTTTTAAGGCATTTCGCGCATACATGAAATGAACACATTTTTCTCCAAAACTATAACAGATGCAAGCTTGTCCTGTTTGGTGGAGATGATATTTAATAAAATAAGTAGAAATCCACTAAAAGTTTTGTTTGGTTATCTTGCAATCCCGAGATAATCGTCTCCATGCTCCAAATCCATTTTAAAGCCATTTTTAAGGCATTTCGCGCATACATGAAATGAACACATTTTTCTCCAAAACTATAACAGATGCAAGCTTGTCCTGTTTGGTGGAGATAATATTTAATAAAATAAGTAGAAATCTACTAAAAGTTTCGTTTGTTTATATTGCCATCCTGAGATAATCGTCTCCATGCTCCAAATCCATTTTAAAGCCATTTCAAAGGCATTTTGCGCATACATGAAATGAACACATTTTTCTCCAAAACTATAACACATGCAAGCTTGTCCTGTTTGGTGGAGATGATATTTAATAAAATAAGTAGAAATCCACTAAAAGTTTTGTTTGGTTATCTTGCAATCCCGAGATAATCGTCTCCATGCTCCAAATCCATTTTAAAGCCATTTTTAAGGCATTTCGCGCATACATGAAATGAACACATTTTTCTCCAAAACTATAACAGATGCAAGCTTGTCCTGTTTGGTGGAGATGATATTTAATAAAATAAGTAGAAATCCACTAAAAGTTTTGTTTGGTTATCTTGCAATCCCGAGATAATCGTCTCCATGCTCCAAATCCATTTTAAAGCCATTTTTAAGGCATTTCGCGCATACATGAAATGAACACATTTTTCTCCAAAACTATAACAGATGCAAGCTTGTCCTGTTTGGTGGAGATGATATTTAATAAAATAAGTAGAAATCCACTAAAAGTTTTGTTTGGTTATCTTTCAATCCCGAGATAATCGTCTCCATGCTCCAAATCCATTTTAAAGCCATTTCAAAGGCATTTTGCGCATACATGAAATGAACACATTTTTCTCCAAAACTATAACAGATGCAAGCTTGTCCTGTTTGGTGGAGATGATATTTAATAAAATAAGTAGAAATCCACTAAAAGTTTTGTTTGGTTATCTTGCAATCCCGAGATAATCGTCTCCATGCTCCAAATCCATTTTAAAGCCATTTTTAAGGCATTTCGCGCATACATGAAATGAACACATTTTTCTCCAAAACTATAACAGATGCAAGCTTGTCCTGTTTGGTGGAGATGATATTTAATAAAATAAGTAGAAATCCACTAAAAGTTTTGTTTGGTTATCTTGCAATCCCGAGATAATCGTCTCCATGCTCCAAATCCATTTTAAAGCCATTTCAAAGGCATTTTGCGCATACATGAAATGAACACATTTTTCTCCAAAACTATAACACATGCAAGCTTGTCCTGTTTGGTGGAGATGATATTTAATAAAATAAGTAGAAATCCACTAAAAGTTTTGTTTGGTTATCTTGCAATCCCGAGATAATCGTCTCCATGCTCCAAATCCATTTTAAAGCCATTTTTAAGGCATTTCGCGCATACATGAAATGAACACATTTTTCTCCAAAACTATAACAGATGCAAGCTTGTCCTGTTTGGTGGAGATGATATTTAATAAAATAAGTAGAAATCCACTAAAAGTTTTGTTTGGTTATATTGCAATCCCGAGATAATCGTCTCCATGCTCCAAATCCATTTTAAAGCCATTTTTAAGGCATTTCGCGCATACATGAAATGAACACATTTTTCTCCAAAACTATAACAGATGCAAGCTTGTCCTGTTTGGTGGAGATGATATTTAATAAAATAAGTAGAAATCCACTAAAAGTTTTGTTTGGTTATCTTGCAATCCCGAGATAATCGTCTCCATGCTCCAAATCCATTTTAAAGCCATTTTTAAGGCATTTCGCGCATACATGAAATGAACACATTTTTCTCCAAAACTATAACAGATGCAAGCTTGTCCTGTTTGGTGGAGATGATATTTAATAAAGAAAGTAGAAATCCACTAAAGGTTTTGTTTGGTTATCTTGCAATCCCGAGATAATCGTCTCCATGCTCCAAATCCATTTTAAAGCCATTTTTAAGGCATTTCGCACATACATGAAATGAACACATTTTTCTCCAAAACTATAACAGATGCAAGCTTGTCCTGTTTGGTGGAGATGATATTTAATAAAATAAGTAGAAATCCACTAAAAGTTTTGTTTGGTTATCTTGCAATCCCGAGATAATCGTCTCCATGCTCCAAATCCATTTTAAAGCCATTTTTAAGGCATTTCGCGCATACATGAAATGAACACATTTTTCTCCAAAACTATAACAGATGCAAGCTTGTCCTGTTTGGTGGAGATGATATTTAATAAAATAAGTAGAAATCCACTAAAAGTTTTGTTTGGTTATCTTGCAATCCCGAGATAATCGTCTCCATGCTCCAAATCCATTTTAAAGCCATTTTTAAGGCATTTCGCGCATACATGAAATGAACACATTTTTCTCCAAAACTATAACAGATGCAAGCTTGTCCTGTTTGGTGGAGATGATATTTAATAAAATAAGTAGAAATCCACTAAAAGTTTTGTTTGGTTATCTTGCAATCCCGAGATAATCGTCTCCATGCTCCAAATCCATTTTAAAGCCATTTTTAAGGCATTTCGCGCATACATGAAATGAACACATTTTTCTCCAAAACTATAACAGATGCAAGCTTGTCCTGTTTGGTGGAGATGATATTTAATAAAATAAGTAGAAATCCACTAAAAGTTTTGTTTGGTTATCTTGCAATCCCGAGATAATCGTCTCCATGCTCCAAATCCATTTTAAAGCCATTTTTAAGGCATTTCGCGCATACATGACATGAACACATTTTTCTCCAAAACTATAACAGATGCAAGCTTGTCCTGTTTGGTGGAGATGATATTTAATAAAATAAGTAGAAATCCACTAAAAGTTTTGTTTGGTTATCTTGCAATCCCGAGATAATCGTCTCCATGCTCCAAATCCATTTTAAAGCCATTTTTAAGGCATTTCGCGCATACATGAAATGAACACATTTTTCTCCAAAACTATAACAGATGCAAGCTTGTCCTGTTTGGTGGAGATGATATTTAATAAAATAAGTAGAAATCCACTAAAAGTTTTGTTTGGTTATCTTGCAATCCCGAGATAATCGTCTCCATGCTCCAAATCCATTTTAAAGCCATTTTTAAGGCATTTCGCGCATACATGAAATGAACACATTTTTCTCCAAAACTATAACAGATGCAAGCTTGTCCTGTTTGGTGGAGATGATATTTAATAAAATAAGTAGAAATCCACTAAAAGTTTTGTTTGGTTATATTGCAATCCCGAGATAATCGTCTCCATGCTCCAAATCCATTTTAAAGCCATTTTTAAGGCATTTCGCGCATACATGAAATGAACACATTTTTCTCCAAAACTATAACAGATGCAAGCTTGTCCTGTTTGGTGGAGATGATATTTAATAAAATAAGTAGAAATCCACTAAAAGTTTTGTTTGGTTATCTTGCAATCCCGAGATAATCGTCTCCATGCTCCAAATCCATTTTAAAGCCATTTTTAAGGCATTTCGCGCATACATGAAATGAACACATTTTTCTCCAAAACTATAACAGATGCAAGCTTGTCCTGTTTGGTGGAGATGATATTTAATAAAATAAGTAGAAATCCACTAAAAGTTTTGTTTGGTTATCTTGCAATCCCGAGATAATCGTCTCCATGCTCCAAATCCATTTTAAAGCCATTTCAAAGGCATTTTGCGCATACATGAAATGAACACATTTTTCTCCAAAACTATAACACATGCAAGCTTGTCCTGTTTGGTGGAGATGATATTTAATAAAATAAGTAGAAATCCACTAAAAGTTTTGTTTGGTTATATTGCAATCCCGAGATAATCGTCTCCATGCTCCAAATCCATTTTAAAGCCATTTTTAAGGCATTTCGCGCATACATGAAATGAACACATTTTTCTCCAAAACTATAACAGATGCAAGCTTGTCCTGTTTGGTGGAGATGATATTTAATAAAATAAGTAGAAATCCACTAAAAGTTTTGTTTGGTTATCTTGCAATCCCGAGATAATCGTCTCCATGCTCCAAATCCATTTTAAAGCCATTTTTAAGGCATTTCGCGCATACATGAAATGAACACATTTTTCTCCAAAACTATAACAGATGCAAGCTTGTCCTGTTTGGTGGAGATAATATTTAATAAAATAAGTAGAAATCTACTAAAAGTTTCGTTTGTTTATATTGCCATCCTGAGATAATCGTCTCCATGCTCCAAATCCATTTTAAAGCCATTTCAAAGGCATTTTGCGCATACATGAAATGAACACATTTTTCTCCAAAACTATAACACATGCAAGCTTGTCCTGTTTGGTGGAGATGATATTTAATAAAATAAGTAGAAATCCACTAAAAGTTTTGTTTGGTTATCTTGCAATCCCGAGATAATCGTCTCCATGCTCCAAATCCATTTTAAAGCCATTTTTAAGGCATTTCGCGCATACATGAAATGAACACATTTTTCTCCAAAACTATAACAGATGCAAGCTTGTCCTGTTTGGTGGAGATGATATTTAATAAAATAAGTAGAAATCCACTAAAAGTTTTGTTTGGTTATCTTGCAATCCCGAGATAATCGTCTCCATGCTCCAAATCCATTTTAATGCCATTTTTAAGGCATTTCGCACATACATGAAATGAACACATTTTTCTCCAAAACTATAACAGATGCAAGCTTGTCCTGTTTGGTGGAGATGATATTTAATAAAATAAGTAGAAATCCACTAAAAGTTTTGTTTGGTTATCTTGCAATCCCGAGATAATCGTCTCCATGCTCCAAATCCATTTTAAAGCCATTTCAAAGGCATTTTGCGCATACATGAAATGAACACATTTTTCTCCAAAACTATAACACATGCAAGCTTGTCCTGTTTGGTGGAGATGATATTTAATAAAATAAGTAGAAATCCACTAAAAGTTTTGTTTGGTTATCTTGCAATCCCGAGATAATCGTCTCCATGCTCCAAATCCATTTTAAAGCCATTTTTAAGGCATTTCGCACATACATGAAATGAACACATTTTTCTCCAAAACTATAACAGATGCAAGCTTGTCCTGTTTGGTGGAGATGATATTTAATAAAATAAGTAGAAATCCACTAAAAGTTTTGTTTGGTTATCTTGCAATCCCGAGATAATCGTCTCCATGCTCCAAATCCATTTTAAAGCCATTTTTAAGGCATTTCGCGCATACATGAAATGAACACATTTTTCTCCAAAACTATAACAGATGCAAGCTTGTCCTGTTTGGTGGAGATGATATTTAATAAAATAAGTAGAAATCCACTAAAAGTTTTGTTTGGTTATCTTGCAATCCCGAGATAATCGTCTCCATGCTCCAAATCCATTTTAAAGCCATTTTTAAGGCATTTCGCGCATACATGAAATGAACACATTTTTCTCCAAAACTATAACAGATGCAAGCTTGTCCTATTTGGTGGAGATGATATTTAATAAAATAAGTAGAAATCCACTAAAAGTTTTGTTTGGTTATATTGCAATCCCGAGATAATCGTCTCCATGCTCCAAATCCATTTTAAAGCCATTTTTAAGGCATTTCGCGCATACATGAAATGAACACATTTTTCTCCAAAACTATAACAGATGCAAGCTTGTCCTGTTTGGTGGAGATGATATTTAATAAAATAAGTAGAAATCCACTAAAAGTTTTGTTTGGTTATCTTGCAATCCCGAGATAATCGTCTCCATGCTCCAAATCCATTTTAAAGCCATTTTTAAGGCATTTCGCGCATACATGAAATGAACACATTTTTCTCCAAAACTATAACAGATGCAAGCTTGTCCTGTTTGGTGGAGATGATATTTAATAAAATAAGTAGAAATCCACTAAAAGTTTTGTTTGGTTATCTTGCAATCCCGAGATAATCGTCTCCATGCTCCAAATCCATTTTAAAGCCATTTTTAAGGCATTTCGCGCATACATGAAATGAACACATTTTTCTCCAAAACTATAACAGATGCAAGCTTGTCCTGTTTGGTGGAGATGATATTTATTAAAATAAGTAGAAATCCACTAAAAGTTTTGTTTGGTTATCTTGCAATCCCGAGATAATCGTCTCCATGCTCCAAATCCATTTTAAAGCCATTTCAAAGGCATTTTGCGCATACATGAAATGAACACATTTTTCTCCAAAACTATAACACATGCAAGCTTGTGCTGTTTGGTGGAGATGATATTTAATAAAATAAGTAGAAATCCACTAAAAGTTTTGTTTGGTTATCTTGCAATCCCGAGATAATCGTCTCCATGCTCCAAATCCATTTTAAAGCCATTTTTAAGGCATTTCGCGCATACATGAAATGAACACATTTTTCTCCAAAACTATAACAGATGCAAGCTTGTCCTGTTTGGTGGAGATGATATTTAATAAAATAAGTAGAAATCCACTAAAATTTTTGTTTGGTTATCTTGCAATCCCGAGATAATCGTCTCCATGCTCCAAATCCATTTTAAAGCCATTTTTAAGGCATTTCGCGCATACATGAAATGAACACATTTTTCTCCAAAACTATAACAGATGCAAGCTTGTCCTGTTTGGTGGAGATGATATTTAATAAAATAAGTAGAAATCCACTAAAAGTTTTGTTTGGTTATATTGCAATCCCGAGATAATCGTCTCCATGCTCCAAATCCATTTTAAAGCCATTTTTAAGGCATTTCGCGCATACATGAAATGAACACATTTTTCTCCAAAACTATAACAGATGCAAGCTTGTCCTGTTTGGTGGAGATAATATTTAATAAAATAAGTAGAAATCTACTAAAAGTTTCGTTTGTTTATATTGCCATCCTGAGATAATCGTCTCCATGCTCCAAATCCATTTTAAAGCCATTTCAAAGGCATTTTGCGCATACATGAAATGAACACATTTTTCTCCAAAACTATAACACATGCAAGCTTGTCCTGTTTGGTGGAGATGATATTTAATAAAATAAGTAGAAATCCACTAAAAGTTTTGTTTGGTTATCTTGCAATCCCGAGATAATCGTTTCCATGCTCCAAATCCATTTTAAAGCCATTTTTAAGGCATTTCGCGCATACATGAAATGAACACATTTTTCTCCAAAACTATAACAGATGCAAGCTTGTCCTGTTTGGTGGAGATGATATTTAATAAAATAAGTAGAAATCCACTAAAAGTTTTGTTTTGTTATCTTGCAATCCCGAGATAATCGTCTCCATGCTCCAAATCCATTTTAAAGCCATTTTTAAGGCATTTCGCGCATACATGAAATGAACACATTTTTCTCCAAAACTATAACAGATGCAAGCTTGTCCTGTTTGGTGGAGATGATATTTAATAAAATAAGTAGAAATCCACTAAAAGTTTTGTTTGGTTATCTTGCAATCCCGAGATAATCGTCTCCATGCTCCAAATCCATTTTAAAGCCATTTTTAAGGCATTTCGCGCATACATGAAATGAACACATTTTTCTCCAAAACTATAACAGATGCAAGCTTGTCCTGTTTGGTGGAGATAATATTTAATAAAATAAGTAGAAATCTACTAAAAGTTTCGTTTGTTTATATTGCCATCCTGAGATAATCGTCTCCATGCTCCAAATCCATTTTAAAGCCATTTTTAAGGCATTTCGCGCATACATGAAATGAACACATTTTTCTCCAAAACTATAACAGATGCAAGCTTGTCCTGTTTGGTGGAGATAATATTTAATAAAATAAGTAGAAATCTACTAAAAGTTTCGTTTGTTTATATTGCCATCCTGAGATAATCGTCTCCATGCTCCAAATCCATTTTAAAGCCATTTCAAAGGCATTTTGCGCATACATGAAATGAACACATTTTTCTCCAAAACTATAACACATGCAAGCTTGTCCTGTTTGGTGGAGATGATATTTAATAAAATAAGTAGAAATCCACTAAAAGTTTTGTTTGGTTATCTTGCAATCCCGAGATAATCGTCTCCATGCTCCAAATCCATTTTAAAGCCATTTTTAAGGCATTTCGCGCATACATGAAATGAACACATTTTTCTCCAAAACTATAACAGATGCAAGCTTGTCCTGTTTGGTGGAGATGATATTTAATAAAATAAGTAGAAATCCACTAAAAGTTTTGTTTGGTTATCTTGCAATCCCGAGATAATCGTCTCCATGCTCCAAATCCATTTTAAAGCCATTTTTAAGGCATTTCGCGCATACATGAAATGAACACATTTTTCTCCAAAACTATAACAGATGCAAGCTTGTCCTGTTTGGTGGAGATGATATTTAATAAAATAAGTAGAAATCCACTAAAAGTTTTGTTTGGTTATCTTGCAATCCCGAGATAATCGTCTCCATGCTCCAAATCCATTTTAAAGCCATTTTTAAGGCATTTCGCGCATACATGAAATGAACACATTTTTCTCCAAAACTATAACAGATGCAAGCTTGTCCTGTTTGGTGGAGATGATATTTAATAAAATAAGTAGAAATCCACTAAAAGTTTTGTTTGGTTATCTTGCAATCCCGAGATAATCGTCTCCATGCTCCAAATCCATTTTAAAGCCATTTTTAAGGCATTTCGCGCATACATGAAATGAACACATTTTTCTCCAAAACTATAACAGATGCAAGCTTGTCCTGTTTGGTGGAGATGATATTTAATAAAATAAGTAGAAATCCACTAAAAGTTTTGTTTGGTTATCTTGCAATCCCGAGATAATCGTCTCCATGCTCCAAATCCATTTTAAAGCCATTTTTAAGGCATTTCGCGCATACATGAAATGAACACATTTTTCTCCAAAACTATAACAGATGCAAGCTTGTCCTGTTTGGTGGAGATGATATTTAATAAAATAAGTAGAAATCCACTAAAAGTTTTGTTTGGTTATCTTGCAATCCCGAGATAATCGTCTCCATGCTCCAAATCCATTTTAAAGCCTTTTTTAAGGCATTTCGCGCATACATGAAATGAACACATTTTTCTCCAAAACTATAACAGATGCAAGCTTGTCCTGTTTGGTGGAGATGATATTTAATAAAATAAGTAGAAATCCACTAAAATTTTTGTTTGGTTATCTTGCAATCCCGAGATAATCGTCTCCATGCTCCAAATCCATTTTAAAGCCATTTTTAAGGCATTTCGCGCATACATGAAATGAACACATTTTTCTCCAAAACTATAACAGATGCAAGCTTGTCCTGTTTGGTGGAGATGATATTTAATAAAATAAGTAGAAATCCACTAAAAGTTTTGTTTGGTTATATTGCAATCCCGAGATAATCGTCTCCATGCTCCAAATCCATTTTAAAGCCATTTTTAAGGCATTTCGCGCATACATGAAATGAACACATTTTTCTCCAAAACTATAACAGATGCAAGCTTGTCCTGTTTGGTGGAGATGATATTTAATAAAATAAGTAGAAATCCACTAAAAGTTTTGTTTGGTTATCTTGCAATCCCGAGATAATCGTCTCCATGCTCCAAATCCATTTTAAAGCCATTTTTAAGGCATTTCGCGCATACATGAAATGAACACATTTTTCTCCAAAACTATAACAGATGCAAGCTTGTCCTGTTTGGTGGAGATAATATTTAATAAAATAAGTAGAAATCTACTAAAAGTTTCGTTTGTTTATATTGCCATCCTGAAATAATCGTCTCCATGCTCCAAATCCATTTTAAAGCCATTTCAAAGGCATTTTGCGCATACATGAAATGAACACATTTTTCTCCAAAACTATAACACATGCAAGCTTGTCCTGTTTGGTGGAGATGATATTTAATAAAATAAGTAGAAATCCACTAAAAGTTTTGTTTGGTTATCTTGCAATCCCGAGATAATCGTTTCCATGCTCCAAATCCATTTTAAAGCCATTTTTAAGGCATTTCGCGCATACATGAAATGAACACATTTTTCTCCAAAACTATAACAGATGCAAGCTTGTCCTGTTTGGTGGAGATGATATTTAATAAAATAAGTAGAAATCCACTAAAAGTTTTGTTTGGTTATCTTGCAATCCCGAGATAATCGTCTCCATGCTCCAAATCCATTTTAAAGCCATTTTTAAGGCATTTCGCGCATACATGAAATGAACACATTTTTCTCCAAAACTATAACAGATGCAAGCTTGTCCTGTTTGGTGGAGATGATATTTAATAAAATAAGTAGAAATCCACTAAAAGTTTTGTTTTGTTATCTTGCAATCCCGAGATAATCGTCTCCATGCTCCAAATCCATTTTAAAGCCATTTTTAAGGCATTTCGCGCATACATGAAATGAACACATTTTTCTCCAAAACTATAACAGATGCAAGCTTGTCCTGTTTGGTGGAGATGATATTTAATAAAATAAGTAGAAATCCACTAAAAGTTTTGTTTGGTTATCTTGCAATCCCGAGATAATCGTCTCCATGCTCCAAATCCATTTTAAAGCCATTTTTAAGGCATTTCGCGCATACATGAAATGAACACATTTTTCTCCAAAACTATAACAGATGCAAGCTTGTCCTGTTTGGTGGAGATGATATTTAATAAAATAAGTAGAAATCCACTAAAAGTTTTGTTTGGTTATATTGCAATCCCGAGATAATCATCTCCATGCTCCAAATCCATTTTAAAGCCATTTTTAAGGCATTTCGCGCATACATGAAATGAACACATTTTTCTCCAAAACTATAACAGATGCAAGCTTGTCCTGTTTGGTGGAGATGATATTTAATAAAATAAGTAGAAATCCACTAAAAGTTTTGTTTGGTTATCTTGCAATCCCGAGATAATCGTCTCCATGCTCCAAATCCATTTTAAAGCCATTTTTAAGGCATTTCGCGCATACATGAAATGAACACATTTTTCTCCAAAACTATAACAGATGCAAGCTTGTCCTGTTTGGTGGAGATAATATTTAATAAAATAAGTAGAAATCTACTAAAAGTTTCGTTTGTTTATATTGCCATCCTGAGATAATCGTCTCCATGCTCCAAATCCATTTTAAAGCCATTTCAAAGGCATTTTGCGCATACATGAAATGAACACATTTTTCTCCAAAACTATAACACATGCAAGCTTGTCCTGTTTGGTGGAGATGATATTTAATAAAATAAGTAGAAATCCACTAAAAGTTTTGTTTGGTTATCTTGCAATCCCGAGATAATCGTCTCCATGCTCCAAATCCATTTTAAAGCCATTTTTAAGGCATTTCGCGCATACATGAAATGAACACATTTTTCTCCAAAACTATAACAGATGCAAGCTTGTCCTGTTTGGTGGAGATGATATTTAATAAAATAAGTAGAAATCCACTAAAAGTTTTGTTTGGTTATCTTGCAATCCCGATATAATCGTCTCCATGCTCCAAATCCATTTTAAAGCCATTTTTAAGGCATTTCGCGCATACATGAAATGAACACATTTTTCTCCAAAACTATAACAGATGCAAGCTTGTCCTGTTTGGTGGAGATGATATTTAATAAAATAAGTAGAAATCCACTAAAAGTTTTGTTTGGTTATCTTGCAATCCCGAGATAATCGTCTCCATGCTCCAAATCCATTTTAAAGCCATTTTTAAGGCATTTCGCGCATACATGAAATGAACACATTTTTCTCCAAAACTATAACAGATGCAAGCTTGTCCTGTTTGGTGGAGATGATATTTAATAAAATAAGTAGAAATCCACTAAAAGTTTTGTTTGGTTATCTTGCAATCCCGAGATAATCGTCTCCATGCTCCAAATCCATTTTAAAGCCATTTCAAAGGCATTTTGCGCATACATGAAATGAACACATTTTTCTCCAAAACTATAACACATGCAAGCTTGTCCTGTTTGGTGGAGATGATATTTAATAAAATAAGTAGAAATCCACTAAAAGTTTTGTTTGGTTATCTTGCAATCCCGAGATAATCGTCTCCATGCTCCAAATCCATTTTAAAGCCATTTTTAAGGCATTTCGCGCATACATGAAATGAACACATTTTTCTCCAAAACTATAACAGATGCAAGCTTGTCCTGTTTGGTGGAGATGATATTTAATAAAATAAGTAGAAATCCACTAAAAGTTTTGTTTGGTTATCTTGCAATCCCGAGATAATCGTCTCCATGCTCCAAATCCATTTTAAAGCCTTTTTTAAGGCATTTCGCGCATACATGAAATGAACACATTTTTCTCCAAAACTATAACAGATGCAAGCTTGTCCTGTTTGGTGGAGATGATATTTAATAAAATAAGTAGAAATCCACTAAAATTTTTGTTTGGTTATCTTGCAATCCCGAGATAATCGTCTCCATGCTCCAAATCCATTTTAAAGCCATTTTTAAGGCATTTCGCGCATACATGAAATGAACACATTTTTCTCCAAAACTATAACAGATGCAAGCTTGTCCTGTTTGGTGGAGATGATATTTAATAAAATAAGTAGAAATCCACTAAAAGTTTTGTTTGGTTATATTGCAATCCCGAGATAATCGTCTCCATGCTCCAAATCCATTTTAAAGCCATTTTTAAGGCATTTCGCGCATACATGAAATGAACACATTTTTCTCCAAAACTATAACAGATGCAAGCTTGTCCTGTTTGGTGGAGATGATATTTAATAAAATAAGTAGAAATCCACTAAAAGTTTTGTTTGGTTATCTTGCAATCCCGAGATAATCGTCTCCATGCTCCAAATCCATTTTAAAGCCATTTTTAAGGCATTTCGCGCATACATGAAATGAACACATTTTTCTCCAAAACTATAACAGATGCAAGCTTGTCCTGTTTGGTGGAGATAATATTTAATAAAATAAGTAGAAATCTACTAAAAGTTTCGTTTGTTTATATTGCCATCCTGAAATAATCGTCTCCATGCTCCAAATCCATTTTAAAGCCATTTCAAAGGCATTTTGCGCATACATGAAATGAACACATTTTTCTCCAAAACTATAACACATGCAAGCTTGTCCTGTTTGGTGGAGATGATATTTAATAAAATAAGTAGAAATCCACTAAAAGTTTTGTTTGGTTATCTTGCAATCCCGAGATAATCGTTTCCATGCTCCAAATCCATTTTAAAGCCATTTTTAAGGCATTTCGCGCATACATGAAATGAACACATTTTTCTCCAAAACTATAACAGATGCAAGCTTGTCCTGTTTGGTGGAGATGATATTTAATAAAATAAGTAGAAATCCACTAAAAGTTTTGTTTGGTTATCTTGCAATCCCGAGATAATCGTCTCCATGCTCCAAATCCATTTTAAAGCCATTTTTAAGGCATTTCGCGCATACATGAAATGAACACATTTTTCTCCAAAACTATAACAGATGCAAGCTTGTCCTGTTTGGTGGAGATGATATTTAATAAAATAAGTAGAAATCCACTAAAAGTTTTGTTTTGTTATCTTGCAATCCCGAGATAATCGTCTCCATGCTCCAAATCCATTTTAAAGCCATTTTTAAGGCATTTCGCGCATACATGAAATGAACACATTTTTCTCCAAAACTATAACAGATGCAAGCTTGTCCTGTTTGGTGGAGATGATATTTAATAAAATAAGTAGAAATCCACTAAAAGTTTTGTTTGGTTATCTTGCAATCCCGAGATAATCGTCTCCATGCTCCAAATCCATTTTAAAGCCATTTTTAAGGCATTTCGCGCATACATGAAATGAACACATTTTTCTCCAAAACTATAACAGATGCAAGCTTGTCCTGTTTGGTGGAGATGATATTTAATAAAATAAGTAGAAATCCACTAAAAGTTTTGTTTGGTTATATTGCAATCCCGAGATAATCATCTCCATGCTCCAAATCCATTTTAAAGCCATTTTTAAGGCATTTCGCGCATACATGAAATGAACACATTTTTCTCCAAAACTATAACAGATGCAAGCTTGTCCTGTTTGGTGGAGATGATATTTAATAAAATAAGTAGAAATCCACTAAAAGTTTTGTTTGGTTATCTTGCAATCCCGAGATAATCGTCTCCATGCTCCAAATCCATTTTAAAGCCATTTTTAAGGCATTTCGCGCATACATGAAATGAACACATTTTTCTCCAAAACTATAACAGATGCAAGCTTGTCCTGTTTGGTGGAGATAATATTTAATAAAATAAGTAGAAATCTACTAAAAGTTTCGTTTGTTTATATTGCCATCCTGAGATAATCGTCTCCATGCTCCAAATCCATTTTAAAGCCATTTCAAAGGCATTTTGCGCATACATGAAATGAACACATTTTTCTCCAAAACTATAACACATGCAAGCTTGTCCTGTTTGGTGGAGATGATATTTAATAAAATAAGTAGAAATCCACTAAAAGTTTTGTTTGGTTATCTTGCAATCCCGAGATAATCGTCTCCATGCTCCAAATCCATTTTAAAGCCATTTTTAAGGCATTTCGCGCATACATGAAATGAACACATTTTTCTCCAAAACTATAACAGATGCAAGCTTGTCCTGTTTGGTGGAGATGATATTTAATAAAATAAGTAGAAATCCACTAAAAGTTTTGTTTGGTTATCTTGCAATCCCGATATAATCGTCTCCATGCTCCAAATCCATTTTAAAGCCATTTTTAAGGCATTTCGCGCATACATGAAATGAACACATTTTTCTCCAAAACTATAACAGATGCAAGCTTGTCCTGTTTGGTGGAGATGATATTTAATAAAATAAGTAGAAATCCACTAAAAGTTTTGTTTGGTTATCTTGCAATCCCGAGATAATCGTCTCCATGCTCCAAATCCATTTTAAAGCCATTTTTAAGGCATTTCGCGCATACATGAAATGAACACATTTTTCTCCAAAACTATAACAGATGCAAGCTTGTCCTGTTTGGTGGAGATGATATTTAATAAAATAAGTAGAAATCCACTAAAAGTTTTGTTTGGTTATCTTGCAATCCCGAGATAATCGTCTCCATGCTCCAAATCCATTTTAAAGCCATTTCAAAGGCATTTTGCGCATACATGAAATGAACACATTTTTCTCCAAAACTATAACACATGCAAGCTTGTCCTGTTTGGTGGAGATGATATTTAATAAAATAAGTAGAAATCCACTAAAAGTTTTGTTTGGTTATCTTGCAATCCCGAGATAATCGTCTCCATGCTCCAAATCCATTTTAAAGCCATTTTTAAGGCATTTCGCGCATACATGAAATGAACACATTTTTCTCCAAAACTATAACAGATGCAAGCTTGTCCTGTTTGGTGGAGATGATATTTAATAAAATAAGTAGAAATCCACTAAAAGTTTTGTTTGGTTATCTTGCAATCCCGAGATAATCGTCTCCATGCTCCAAATCCATTTTAAAGCCATTTTTAAGGCATTTCGCGCATACATGAAATGAACACATTTTTCTCCAAAACTATAACAGATGCAAGCTTGTCCTGTTTGGTGGAGATGATATTTAATAAAATAAGTAGAAATCCACTAAAAGTTTTGTTTGGTCTTCTTGCAATCCCGAGATAATCGTCTCCATGCTCCAAATCCATTTTAAAGCCATTTTTAAGGCATTTCGCGCATACATGAAATGAACACATTTTTCTCCAAAACTATAACAGATGCAAGCTTGTCCTGTTTGGTGGAGATGATATTTAATAAAATAAGTAGAAATCCACTAAAAGTTTTGTTTGGTTATCTTGCAATCCCGAGATAATCGTCTCCATGCTCCAAATCCATTTTAAAGCCATTTTTAAGGCATTTCGCGCATACATGAAATGAACACATTTTTCTCCAAAACTATAACAGATGCAAGCTTGTCCTGTTTGGTGGAGATGATATTTAATAAAATAAGTAGAAATCCACTAAAAGTTTTGTTTGGTTATCTTGCAATCCCGAGATAATCGTCTCCATGCTCCAAATCCATTTTAAAGCCATTTCAAAGGCATTTTGCGCATACATGAAATGAACACATTTTTCTCCAAAACTATAACACATGCAAGCTTGTCCTGTTTGGTGGAGATGATATTTAATAAAATAAGTAGAAATCCACTAAAAGTTTTGTTTGGTTATCTTGCAATCCCGAGATAATCGTCTCCATGCTCCAAATCCATTTTAAAGCCATTTTTAAGGCATTTCGCGCATACATGAAATGAACACATTTTTCTCCAAAACTATAACAGATGCAAGCTTGTCCTGTTTGGTGGAGATGATATTTAATAAAATAAGTAGAAATCCACTAAAAGTTTTGTTTGGTTATCTTGCAATCCCGAGATAATCGTCTCCATGCTCCAAATCCATTTTAAAGCCATTTTTAAGGCATTTCGCGCATACATGAAATGAACACATTTTTCTCCAAAACTATAACAGATGCAAGCTTGTCCTGTTTGGTGGAGATGATATTTAATAAAATAAGTAGAAATCCACTAAAATTTTTGTTTGGTTATCTTGCAATCCCGAGATAATCGTCTCCATGCTCCAAATCCATTTTAAAGCCATTTTTAAGGCATTTCGCGCATACATGAAATGAACACATTTTTCTCCAAAACTATAACAGATGCAAGCTTGTCCTGTTTGGTGGAGATGATATTTAATAAAATAAGTAGAAATCCACTAAAAGTTTTGTTTGGTTATATTGCAATCCCGAGATAATCGTCTCCATGCTCCAAATCCATTTTAAAGCCATTTTTAAAGCATTTCGCGCATACATGAAATGAACACATTTTTCTCCAAAACTATAACAGATGCAAGCTTGTCCTGTTTGGTGGAGATGATATTTAATAAAATAAGTAGAAATCCACTAAAAGTTTTGTTTGGTTATCTTGCAATCCCGAGATAATCGTCTCCATGCTCCAAATCCATTTTAAAGCCATTTTTAAGGCATTTCGCGCATACATGAAATGAACACATTTTTCTCCAAAACTATAACAGATGCAAGCTTGTCCTGTTTGGTGGAGATAATATTTAATAAAATAAGTAGAAATCTACTAAAAGTTTCGTTTGTTTATATTGCCATCCTGAGATAATCGTCTCCATGCTCCAAATCCATTTTAAAGCCATTTCAAAGGCATTTTGCGCATACATGAAATGAACACATTTTTCTCCAAAACTATAACACATGCAAGCTTGTCCTGTTTGGTGGAGATGATATTTAATAAAATAAGTAGAAATCCACTAAAAGTTTTGTTTGGTTATCTTGCAATCCCGAGATAATCGTCTCCATGCTCCAAATCCATTTTAAAGCCATTTTTAAGGCATTTCGCGCATACATGAAATGAACACATTTTTCTCCAAAACTATAACAGATGCAAGCTTGTCCTGTTTGGTGGAGACGATATTTAATAAAATAAGTAGAAATCCACTAAAAGTTTTGTTTGGTTATCTTGCAACCCCGAGATAATCGTCTCCATGCTCCAAATCCATTTTAAAGCCATTTTTAAGGCATTTCGCGCATACATGAAATGAACACATTTTTCTCCAAAACTATAACAGATGCAAGCTTGTCCTGTTTGGTGGAGATGATATTTAATAAAATAAGTAGAAATCCACTAAAAGTTTTGTTTGGTTATCTTGCAATCCCGAGATAATCGTCTCCATGCTCCAAATCCATTTTAAAGCCATTTTTAAGGCATTTCGCGCATACATGAAATGAACACATTTTTCTCCAAAACTATAACAGATGCAAGCTTGTCCTGTTTGGTGGAGATAATATTTAATAAAATAAGTAGAAATCTACTAAAAGTTTCGTTTGTTTATATTGCCATCCTGAGATAATCGTCTCCATGCTCCAAATCCATTTTAAAGCCATTTCAAAGGCATTTTGCGCATACATGAAATGAACACATTTTTCTCCAAAACTATAACACATGCAAGCTTGTCCTGTTTGGTGGAGATGATATTTAATAAAATAAGTAGAAATCCACTAAAAGTTTTGTTTGGTTATCTTGCAATCCCGAGATAATCGTCTCCATGCTCCAAATCCATTTTAAAGCCATTTTTAAGGCATTTCGCGCATACATGAAATGAACACATTTTTCTCCAAAACTATAACAGATGCAAGCTTGTCCTGTTTGGTGGAGATGATATTTAATAAAATAAGTAGAAATCCACTAAAAGTTTTGTTTGGTTATATTGCAATCCCGAGATAATCGTCTCCATGCTCCAAATCCATTTTAAAGCCATTTTTAAGGCATTTCGCGCATACATGAAATGAACACATTTTTCTCCAAAACTATAACAGATGCAAGCTTGTCCTGTTTGGTGGAGATAATATTTAATAAAAGAAGTAGAAATCCACTAAAAGTTTCGTTTGTTTATATTGCCATCCTGAGATAATCGTCTCCATGCTCCAAATCCATTTTAAAGCCATTTCAAAGGCATTTTGCGCATACATGAAATGAACACATTTTTCTCCAAAACTATAACACATGCAAGCTTGTCCTGTTTGGTGGAGATGATATTTAATAAAATAAGTAGAAATCCACTAAAAGTTTTGTTTGGTTATCTTGCAATCCCGAGATAATCGTCTCCATGCTCCAAATCCATTTTAAAGCCATTTTTAAGGCATTTCGCGCATACATGAAATGAACACATTTTTCTCCAAAACTATAACAGATGCAAGCTTGTCCTGTTTGGTGGAGATGATATTTAATAAAATAAGTAGAAATCCACTAAAAGTTTTGTTTGGTTATCTTGCAATCCCGAGATAATCGTCTCCATGCTCCAAATCCATTTTAAAGCCATTTTTAAGGCATTTCGCGCATACATGAAATGAACACATTTTTCTCCAAAACTATAACAGATGCAAGCTTGTCCTGTTTGGTGGAGATGATATTTAATAAAATAAGTAGAAATCCACTAAAAGTTTTGTTTGGTTATATTGCAATCCCGAGATAATCGTCTCCATGCTCCAAATCCATTTTAAAGCCATTTTTAAGGCATTTCGCGCATACATGAAATGAACACATTTTTCTCCAAAACTATAACAGATGCAAGCTTGTCCTGTTTGGTGGAGATAATATTTAATAAAATAAGTAGAAATCCACTAAACGTTTTGTTTGGTTATCTTGCAATCCCGAGATAATCGTCTCCATGCTCCAAATCCATTTTAAAGCCATTTTTAAGGCATTTCGCGCATACATGAAATGAACACATTTTTCTCCAAAACTATAACAGATGCAAGCTTGTCCTGTTTGGTGGAGATAATATTTAATACAATAAGTAGAAATCTACTAAAAGTTTCGTTTGTTTATATTGCCATCCTGAGATAATCGTCTCCATGCTCCAAATCCATTTTAAAGCCATTTCAAAGGCATTTTGCGCATACATGAAATGAACACATTTTTCTCCAAAACTATAACACATGCAAGCTTGTCCTGTTTGGTGGAGATGATATTTAATAAAATAAGTAGAAATCCACTAAAAGTTTTGTTTGGTTATCTTGCAATCCCGAGATAATCGTCTCCATGCTCCAAATCCATTTTAAAGCCATTTTTAAGGCATTTCGCGCATACATGAAATGAACACATTTTTCTCCAAAACTATAACAGATGCAAGCTTGTCCTGTTTGGTGGAGATGATATTTAATAAAATAAGTAGAAATCCACTAAAAGTTTTGTTTGGTTATCTTGCAACCCCGAGATAATCGTCTCCATGCTCCAAATCCATTTTAAAGCCATTTTTAAGGCATTTCGCGCATACATGAAATGAACACATTTTTCTCCAAAACTATAACAGATGCAAGCTTGTCCTGTTTGGTGGAGATGATATTTAATAAAATAAGTAGAAATCCACTAAAAGTTTTGTTTGGTTATCTTGCAATCCCGAGATAATCGTCTCCATGCTCCAAATCCATTTTAAAGCCATTTTTAAGGCATTTCGCGCATACATGAAATGAACACATTTTTCTCCAAAACTATAACAGATGCAAGCTTGTCCTGTTTGGTGGAGATAATATTTAATAAAATAAGTAGAAATCTACTAAAAGTTTCGTTTGTTTATATTGCCATCCTGAGATAATCGTCTCCATGCTCCAAATCCATTTTAAAGCCATTTCAAAGGCATTTTGCGCATACATGAAATGAACACATTTTTCTCCAAAACTATAACACATGCAAGCTTGTCCTGTTTGGTGGAGATGATATTTAATAAAATAAGTAGAAATCCACTAAAAGTTTTGTTTGGTTATCTTGCAATCCCGAGATAATCGTCTCCATGCTCCAAATCCATTTTAAAGCCATTTTTAAGGCATTTCGTGCATACATGAAATGAACACATTTTTCTCCAAAACTATAACAGATGCAAGCTTGTCCTGTTTGGTGGAGATGATATTTAATAAAATAAGTAGAAATCCACTAAAAGTTTTGTTTGGTTATATTGCAATCCCGAGATAATCGTCTCCATGCTCCAAATCCATTTTAAAGCCATTTTTAAGGCATTTCGCGCATACATGAAATGAACACATTTTTCTCCAAAACTATAACAGATGCAAGCTTGTCCTGTTTGGTGGAGATGATATTTAATAAAATAAGTAGAAATCCACTAAAAGTTTTGTTTGGTTATCTTGCAATCCCGAGATAATCGTCTCCATGCTCCAAATCCATTTTAAAGCCATTTTTAAGGCATTTCGCGCATACATGAAATGAACACATTTTTCTCCAAAACTATAACAGATGCAAGCTTGTCCTGTTTGGTGGAGATAATATTTAATAAAATAAGTAGAAATCTACTAAAAGTTTCGTTTGTTTATATTGCCATCCTGAGATAATCGTCTCCATGCTCCAAATCCATTTTAAAGCCATTTCAAAGGCATTTTGCGCATACATGAAATGAACACATTTTTCTCCAAAACTATAACAGATGCAAGCTTGTCCTGTTTGGTGGAGATAATATTTAATAAAATAAGTAGAAATCCACTAAAAGTTTTGTTTGGTTATCTTGCAATCCCGAGATAATCGTCTCCATGCTCCAAATCCATTTTAAAGCCATTTTTAAGGCATTTCGCGCATACATGAAATGAACACATTTTTCTCCAAAACTATAACAGATGCAAGCTTGTCCTGTTTGGTGGAGATAATATTTAATAAAATAAGTAGAAATCTACTAAAAGTTTCGTTTGTTTATATTGCCATCCTGAGATAATCGTCTCCATGCTCCAAATCCATTTTAAAGCCATTTCAAAGGCATTTTGCGCATACATGAAATGAACACATTTTTCTCCAAAACTATAACACATGCAAGCTTGTCCTGTTTGGTGGAGATGATATTTAATAAAATAAGTAGAAATCCACTAAAAGTTTTGTTTGGTTATCTTGCAATCCCGAGATAATCGTCTCCATGCTCCAAATCCATTTTAAAGCCATTTTTAAGGCATTTCGCGCATACATGAAATGAACACATTTTTCTCCAAAACTATAACAGATGCAAGCTTGTCCTGTTTGGTGGAGATGATATTTAATAAAATAAGTAGAAATCCACTAAAAGTTTTGTTTGGTTATCTTGCAATCCCGAGATAATCGTCTCCATGCTCCAAATCCATTTTAAAGCCATTTTTAAGGCATTTCGCGCATACATGAAATGAACACATTTTTCTCCAAAACTATAACAGATGCAAGCTTGTCCTGTTTGGTGGAGATAATATTTAATAAAATAAGTAGAAATCTACTAAAAGTTTCGTTTGTTTATATTGCCATCCTGAGATAATCGTCTCCATGCTCCAAATCCATTTTAAAGCCATTTCAAAGGCATTTTGCGCATACATGAAATTAACACATTTTTCTCCAAAACTATAACAGATGCAAGCTTGTCCTGTTTGGTGGAGATAATATTTAATAAAATAAGTAGAAATCCACTAAAAGTTTTGTTTGGTTATCTTGCAATCCCGAGATAATCGTCTCCATGCTCCAAATCCATTTTAAAGCCATTTTTAAGGCATTTCGCGCATACATGAAATGAACACATTTTTCTCCAAAACTATAACAGATGCAAGCTTGTCCTGTTTGGTGGAGATAATATTTAATAAAATAAGTAGAAATCTACTAAAAGTTTCGTTTGTTTATATTGCCATCCTGAGATAATCGTCTCCATGCTCCAAATCCATTTTAAAGCCATTTCAAAGGCATTTTGCGCATACATGAAATGAACACATTTTTCTCCAAAACTATAACACATGCAAGCTTGTCCTGTTTGGTGGAGATGATATTTAATAAAATAAGTAGAACTCCACTAAAAGTTTTGTTTGGTTATCTTGCAATCCCGAGATAATCGTCTCCATGCTCCAAATCCATTTTAAAGCCATTTTTAAGGCATTTCGCGCATACATGAAATGAACACATTTTTCTCCAAAACTATAACAGATGCAAGCTTGTCCTGTTTGGTGGAGATGATATTTAATAAAATAAGTAGAAATCCACTAAAAGTTTTGTTTGGTTATCTTGCAACCCCGAGATAATCGTCTCCATGCTCCAAATCCATTTTAAAGCCATTTTTAAGGCATTTCGCGCATACATGAAATGAACACATTTTTCTCCAAAACTATAACAGATGCAAGCTTGTCCTGTTTGGTGGAGATGATATTTAATAAAATAAGTAGAAATCCACTAAAAGTTTTGTTTGGTTATCTTGCAATCCCGAGATAATCGTCTCCATGCTCCAAATCCATTTTAAAGCTATTTTTAAGGCATTTCGCGCATACATGAAATGAACACATTTTTCTCCAAAACTATAACAGATGCAAGCTTGTCCTGTTTGGTGGAGATAATATTTAATAAAATAAGTAGAAATCTACTAAAAGTTTCGTTTGTTTATATTGCCATCCTGAGATAATCGTCTCCATGCTCCAAATCCATTTTAAAGCCATTTCAAAGGCATTTTGCGCATACATGAAATGAACACATTTTTCTCCAAAACTATAACACATGCAAGCTTGTCCTGTTTGGTGGAGATGATATTTAATAAAATAAGTAGAAATCCACTAAAAGTTTTGTTTGGTTATCTTGCAATCCCGAGATAATCGTCTCCATGCTCCAAATCCATTTTAAAGCCATTTTTAAGGCATTTCGCGCATACATGAAATGAACACATTTTTCTCCAAAACTATAACAGATGCAAGCTTGTCCTGTTTGGTGGAGATGATATTTAATAAAATAAGTAGAAATCCACTAAAAGTTTTGTTTGGTTATATTGCAATCCCGAGATAATCGTCTCCATGCTCCAAATCCATTTTAAAGCCATTTTTAAGGCATTTCGCGCATACATGAAATGAACACATTTTTCTCCAAAACTATAACAGATGCAAGCTTGTCCTGTTTGGTGGAGATGATATTTAATAAAATAAGTAGAAATCCACTAAAAGTTTTGTTTGGTTATCTTGCAATCCCGAGATAATCGTCTCCATGCTCCAAATCCATTTTAAAGCCATTTTTAAGGCATTTCGCGCATACATGAAATGAACACATTTTTCTCCAAAACTATAACAGATGCAAGCTTGTCCTGTTTGGTGGAGATAATATTTAATAAAATAAGTAGAAATCTACTAAACGTTTCGTTTGTTTATATTGCCATCCTGAGATAATCGTCTCCATGCTCCAAATCCATTTTAAAGCCATTTCAAAGGCATTTTGCGCATACATGAAATGAACACATTTTTCTCCAAAACTATAACACATGCAAGCTTGTCCTGTTTGGTGGAGATGATATTTAATAAAATAAGTAGAAATCCACTAAAAGTTTTGTTTGGTTATCTTCCAATCCCGAGATAATCGTCTCCATGCTCCAAATCCATTTTAAAGCCATTTTTAAGGCATTTCGCACATACATGAAATGAACACATTTTTCTCCAAAACTATAACAGATGCAAGCTTGTCCTGTTTGGTGGAGATGATATTTAATAAAATAAGTAGAAATCCACTAAAAGTTTTGTTTGGTTATCTTGCAACCCCGAGATAATCGTCTCCATGCTCCAAATCCATTTTAAAGCCATTTTTAAGGCATTTCGCGCATACATGAAATGAACACATTTTTCTCCAAAACTATAACACATGCAAGCTTGTCCTGTTTGGTGGAGATGATATTTAATAAAATAAGTAGAAATCCACTAAAAGTTTTGTTTGGTTATCTTGCAATCCCGAGATAATCGTCTCCATGCTCCAAATCCATTTTAAAGCCATTTTTAAGGCATTTCGCGCATACATGAAATGAACACATTTTTCTCCAAAACTATAACAGATGCAAGCTTGTCCTGTTTGGTGGAGATGATATTTAATAAAATAAGTAGAAATCCACTAAAAGTTTTGTTTGGTTATCTTGCAATCCCGAGATAATCGTCTCCATGCTCCAAATCCATTTTAAAGCCATTTTTAAGGCATTTCGCGCATACATGAAATGAACACATTTTTCTCCAAAACTATAACAGATGCAAGCTTGTCCTGTTTGGTGGAGATAATATTTAATAAAATAAGTAGAAATCTACTAAAAGTTTCGTTTGTTTATATTGCCATCCTGAGATAATCGTCTCCATGCTCCAAATCCATTTTAAAGCCATTTCAAAGGCATTTTGCGCATACATGAAATGAACACATTTTTCTCCAAAACTATAACAGATGCAAGCTTGTCCTGTTTGGTGGAGATAATATTTAATAAAATAAGTAGAAATCCACTAAAAGTTTTGTTTGGTTATCTTGCAATCCCGAGATAATCGTCTCCATGCTCCAAATCCATTTTAAAGCCATTTTTAAGGCATTTCGCGCATACATGAAATGAACACATTTTTCTCCAAAACTATAACAGATGCAAGCTTGTCCTGTTTGGTGGAGATAATATTTAATAAAATAAGTAGAAATCTACTAAAAGTTTCGTTTGTTTATATTGCCATCCTGAGATAATCGTCTCCATGCTCCAAATCCATTTTAAAGCCATTTCAAAGGCATTTTGCGCATACATGAAATGAACACATTTTTCTCCAAAACTATAACACATGCAAGCTTGTCCTGTTTGGTGGAGATGATATTTAATAAAATAAGTAGAAATCCACTAAAAGTTTTGTTTGGTTATCTTGCAATCCCGAGATAATCGTCTCCATGCTCCAAATCCATTTTAAAGCCATTTTAAGGCATTTCGCACATACATGAAATGAACACATTTTTCTCCAAAACTATAACAGATGCAAGCTTGTCCTGTTTGGTGGAGATGATATTTAATAAAATAAGTAGAAATCCACTAAAAGTTTTGTTTGGTTATCTTGCAACCCCGAGATAATCGTCTCCATGCTCCAAATCCATTTTAAAGCCATTTTTAAGTCATTTCGCGCATACATGAAATGAACACATTTTTCTCCAAAACTATAACACATGCAAGCTTGTCCTGTTTGGTGGAGATGATATTTAATAAAATAAGTAGAAATCCACTAAAAGTTTTGTTTGGTTATCTTGCAATCCCGAGATAATCGTCTCCATGCTCCAAATCCATTTTAAAGCCATTTTTAAGGCATTTCGCGCATACATGAAATGAACACATTTTTCTCCAAAACTATAACAGATGCAAGCTTGTCCTGTTTGGTGGAGATGATATTTAATAAAATAAGTAGAAATCCACTAAAAGTTTTGTTTGGTTATATTGCAATCCCGAGATAATCGTCTACATGCTCCAAATCCATTTTAAAGCCATTTTTAAGGCATTTCGCGCATACATGAAATGAACACATTTTTCTCCAAAACTATAACAGATGCAAGCTTGTCCTGTTTGGTGGAGATGATATTTAATAAAATAAGTAGAAATCCACTAAAAGTTTTGTTTGGTTATCTTGCAATCCCGAGATAATTGTCTCCATTCTCCAAATCCATTTTAAAGCCCTTTTTAAGGCATTTCGCGCATACATGAAATGAACACATTTTTCTCCAAAACTATAACACATGCAAGCTTGTCCTGTTTGGTAGAGATGATATTTAATAAAATAAGTAGAAATCCACTAAAAGTTTTGTTTGGTTATCTTGCAATCCCGAGATAATCGTCTCCATGCTCCAAATCCATTTTAAAGCCATTTTTAAGGCATTTCGCGCATACATGAAATGAACACATTTTTCTCCAAAACTATAACAGATGCAAGCTTGTCCTGTTTGGTGGAGATGATATTTAATAAAATAAGTAGAAATCCACTAAAAGTTTTGTTTGGTTATATTGCAATCCCGAGATAATCGTCTCCATGCTCCAAATCCATTTTAAAGCCATTTTTAAGGCATTTCGCGCATACATGAAATGAACACATTTTTCTCCAAAACTATAACAGATGCAAGCTTGTCCTGTTTGGTGGAGATGATATTTAATAAAATAAGTAGAAATCCACTAAAAGTTTTGTTTGGTTATCTTGCAATCCCGAGATAATCGTCTCCATGCTCCAAATCCATTTTAAAGCCATTTTTAAGGCATTTCGCGCATACATGAAATGAACACATTTTTCTCCAAAACTATAACAGATGCAAGCTTGTCCTGTTTGGTGGAGATAATATTTAATAAAAGAAGTAGAAATCCACTAAAAGTTTCGTTTGTTTATATTGCCATCCTGAGATAATCGTCTCCATGCTCCAAATCCATTTTAAAGCCATTTCAAAGGCATTTTGCGCATACATGAAATGAACACATTTTTCTCCAAAACTATAACACATGCAAGCTTGTCCTGTTTGGTGGAGATGATATTTAATAAAATAAGTAGAAATCCACTAAAAGTTTTGTTTGGTTATCTTGCAATCCCGAGATAATCGTCTCCATGCTCCAAATCCATTTTAAAGCCATTTTTAAGGCATTTCGCGCATACATGAAATGAACACATTTTTCTCCAAAACTATAACAGATGCAAGCTTGTCCTGTTTGGTGGAGATGATATTTAATAAAATAAGTAGAAATCCACTAAAAGTTTTGTTTGGTTATCTTGCAATCCCGAGATAATCGTCTCCATGCTCCAAATCCATTTTAAAGCCATTTTTAAGGCATTTCGCGCATACATGAAATGAACACATTTTTCTCCAAAACTATAACAGATGCAAGCTTGTCCTGTTTGGTGGAGATGATATTTAATAAAATAAGTAGAAATCCACTAAAAGTTTTGTTTGGTTATCTTGCAATCCCGAGATAATCGTCTCCATGCTCCAAATCCATTTTAAAGCCATTTTTAAGGCATTTCGCGCATACATGAAATGAACACATTTTTCTCCAAAACTATAACAGATGCAAGCTTGTCCTGTTTGGTGGAGATGATATTTAATAAAATAAGTAGAAATCCACTAAAAGTTTTGTTTGGTTATCTTGCAATCCCGAGATAATCGTCTCCATGCTCCAAATCCATTTTAAAGCCATTTTTAAGGCATTTCGCGCATACATGAAATGAACACATTTTTCTCCAAAACTATAACAGATGCAAGCTTGTCCTGTTTGGTGGAGATGATATTTAATAAAATAAGTAGAAATCCACTAAAAGTTTTGTTTGGTTATCTTGCAATCCCGAGATAATCGTCTCCATGCTCCAAATCCATTTTAAAGCCATTTTTAAGGCATTTCGCGCATACATGAAATGAACACATTTTTCTCCAAAACTATAACAGATGCAAGCTTGTCCTGTTTGGTGGAGATGATATTTAATAAAATAAGTAGAAATCCACTAAAATTTTTGTTTGGTTATCTTGCAATCCCGAGATAATCGTCTCCATGCTCCAAATCCATTTTAAAGCCATTTTTAAGGCATTTCGCGCATACATGAAATGAACACATTTTTCTCCAAAACTATAACAGATGCAAGCTTGTCCTGTTTGGTGGAGATGATATTTAATAAAATAGGTAGAAATCCACTAAAAGTTTTGTTTGGTTATATTGCAATCCCGAGATAATCGTCTCCATGCTCCAAATCCATTTTAAAGCCATTTTTAAGGCATTTTGCGCATACATGAAATGAACACATTTTTCTCCAAAACTATAACAGATGCAAGCTTGTCCTGTTTGGTGGAGATAATATTTAATAAAATAAGTAGAAATCCACTAAAAGTTTTGTTTGGTTATCTTGCAATCCCGAGATAATCGTCTCCATGCTCCAAATCCATTTTAAAGCCATTTTTAAGGCATTTCGCGCATACATGAAATGAACACATTTTTCTCCAAAACTATAACAGATGCAAGCTTGTCCTGTTTGGTGGAGATAATATTTAATAAAATAAGTAGAAATCTACTAAAAGTTTCGTTTGTTTATATTGCCATCCTGAGATAATCGTCTCCATGCTCCAAATCCATTTTAAAGCCATTTCAAAGGCATTTTGCGCATACATGAAATGAACACATTTTTCTCCAAAACTATAGCACATGCAAGCTTGTCCTGTTTGGTGGAGATGATATTTAATAAAATAAGTAGAAATCCACTAAAAGTTTTGTTTGGTTATCTTGCAATCCCGAGATAATCGTCTCCATTCTCCAAATCCATTTTAAAGCCATTTTTAAGGCATTTCGCGCATACATGAAATGAACACATTTTTCTCCAAAACTATAACAGATGCAAGCTTGTCCTGTTTGGTGGAGATAATATTTAATAAAATAAGTAGAAATCTACTAAAAGTTTCGTTTGTTTATATTGCCATCCTGAGATAATCGTCTCCATGCTCCAAATCCATTTTAAAGCCATTTCAAAGGCATTTTGCGCATACATGAAATGAACACATTTTTCTCCAAAACTATAACACATGCAAGCTTGTCCTGTTTGGTGGAGATGATATTTAATAAAATAAGTAGAAATCCACTAAAAGTTTTGTTTGGTTATCTTGCAATCCCGAGATAATCGTCTCCATTCTCCAAATCCATTTTAAAGCCATTTTTAAGGCATTTCGCGCATACATGAAATGAACACATTTTTCTCCAAAACTATAACAGATGCAAGCTTGTCCTGTTTGGTGGAGATGATATTTAATAAAATAAGTAGAAATCCACTAAAAGTTTTGTTTGGTTATCTTGCAATCCCGAGATAATCGTCTCCATGCTCCAAATCCATTTTAAAGCCATTTTTAAGGCATTTCGCGCATACATGAAATGAACACATTTTTCTCCAAAACTATAACAGATGCAAGCTTGTCCTGTTTGGTGGAGATAATATTTAATAAAATAAGTAGAAATCTACTAAAAGTTTCGTTTGTTTATATTGCCATCCTGAGATAATCGTCTCCATGCTCCAAATCCATTTTAAAGCCATTTCAAAGGCATTTTGCGCATACATGAAATGAACACATTTTTCTCCAAAACTATAACACATGCAAGCTTGTCCTGTTTGGTGGAGATGATATTTAATAAAATAAGTAGAAATCCACTAAAAGTTTTGTTTGGTTATCTTGCAATCCCGAGATAATCGTCTCCATGCTCCAAATCCATTTTAAAGCCATTTTTAAGGCATTTCGCGCATACATGAAATGAACACATTTTTCTCCAAAACTATAACAGATGCAAGCTTGTCCTGTTTGGTGGAGATGATATTTAATAAAATAAGTAGAAATCCACTAAAAGTTTTGTTTGGTTATCTTGCAACCCCGAGATAATCGTCTCCATGCTCCAAATCCATTTTAAAGCCATTTTTAAGGCATTTCGCGCATACATGAAATGAACACATTTTTCTCCAAAACTATAACAGATGCAAGCTTGTCCTGTTTGGTGGAGATGATATTTAATAAAATAAGTAGAAATCCACTAAAAGTTTTGTTTGGTTATCTTGCAATCCCGAGATAATCGTCTCCATGCTCCAAATCCATTTTAAAGCCATTTTTAAGGCATTTCGCGCATACATGAAATGAACACATTTTTCTCCAAAACTATAACAGATGCAAGCTTGTCCTGTTTGGTGGAGATGATATTTAATAAAATAAGTAGAAATCCACTAAAAGTTTTGTTTGGTTATCTTGCAATCCCGAGATAATCGTCTCCATGCTCCAAATCCATTTTAAAGCCATTTTTAAGGCATTTCGCGCATACATGAAATGAACACATTTTTCTCCAAAACTATAACAGATGCAAGCTTGTCCTGTTTGGTGGAGATGATATTTAATAAAAATAAGTAGAAATCCACTAAAAGTTTTGTTTGGTTATATTGCAATCCCGAGATAATCGTCTCCATGCTCCAAATCCATTTTAAAGCCATTTTTAAGGCATTTCGCGCATACATGAAATGAACACATTTTTCTCCAAAACTATAACAGATGCAAGCTTGTCCTGTTTGGTGGAGATGATATTTAATAAAATAAGTAGAAATCTACTAAAAGTTTTGTTTGGTTATCTTGCAATCCCGAGATAATCGTCTCCATGCTCCAAATCCATTTTAAAGCCATTTTTAAGGCATTTCGCGCATACATGAAATGAACACATTTTTCTCCAAAACTATAACAGATGCAAGCTTGTCCTGTTTGGTGGAGATAATATTTAATAAAATAAGTAGAAATCTACTAAATGTTTCGTTTGTTTATATTGCCATCCTGAGATAATCGTCTCCATGCTCCAAATCCATTTTAAAGCCATTTCAAAGGCATTTTGCGCATACATGAAATGAACACATTTTTCTCCAAAACTATAACACATGCAAGCTTGTCCTGTTTGGTGGAGATGATATTTAATAAAATAAGTAGAAATCCACTAAAAGTTTTGTTTGGTTATCTTGCAATCCCGAGATAATCGTCTCCATGCTCCAAATCCATTTTAAAGCCATTTTTAAGGCATTTCGCGCATACATGAAATGAACACATTTTTCTCCAAAACTATAACAGATGCAAGCTTGTCCTGTTTGGTGGAGATGATATTTAATAAAGAAGTAGAAATCCACTAAAAGTTTTGTTTGGTTATCTTGCAATCCCGATATAATCATCTCCATGCTCCAAATCCATTTTAAAGCCATTTTTAAGGCATTTCGCGCATACATGAAATGA
Organism: Anomaloglossus baeobatrachus; assembly: GCF_048569485.1. Taxonomy (NCBI): domain Eukaryota; kingdom Metazoa; phylum Chordata; class Amphibia; order Anura; family Aromobatidae; genus Anomaloglossus; species Anomaloglossus baeobatrachus. The sequence goes on along the minus strand of NW_027442146.1, from coordinate 2,541,581 downwards.
ACACATTTTTCTCCAAAACTATAACAGATGCAAGCTTGTCCTGTTTGGTGGAGATGATATTTAATAAAATAAGTAGAAATCCACTAAAAGTTTTGTTTGGTTATCTTGCAATCCCGAGATAATCGTCTCCATGCTCCAAATCCATTTTAAAGCCATTTTTAAGGCATTTCGCGCATACATGAAATGAACACATTTTTCTCCAAAACTATAACAGATGCAAGCTTGTCCTGTTTGGTGGAGATGATATTTAATAAAGAAGTAGAAATCCACTAAAAGTTTTGTTTGGTTATCTTGCAATCCCGAGATAATCGTCTCCATGCTCCAAATCCATTTTAAAGCCATTTTTAAGGCATTTCGCGCATACATGAAATGAACACATTTTTCTCCAAAACTATAACAGATGCAAGCTTGTCCTGTTTGGTGGAGATGATATTTAATAAAATAAGTAGAAATCCACTAAAAGTTTTGTTTTGTTATATTGCAATCCCGAGATAATCGTCTCCATGCTCCAAATCCATTTTAAAGCCATTTTTAAGGCATTTCGCGCATACATGAAATGAACACATTTTTCTCCAAAACTATAACAGATGCAAGCTTGTCCTGTTTGGTGGAGATAATATTTAATAAAATAAGTAGAAATCTACTAAAAGTTTCGTTTGTTTATATTGCCATCCTGAGATAATCATCTCCATGCTCCAAATCCATTTTAAAGCCATTTCAAAGGCATTTTGCGCATACATGAAATGAACACATTTTTCTCCAAAACTATAACACATGCAAGCTTGTCCTGTTTGGTGGAGATGATATTTAATAAAATAAGTAGAAATCCACTAAAAGTTTTGTTTGGTTATCTTGCAATCCCGAGATAATCGTCTCCATGCTCCAAATCCATTTTAAAGCCATTTTTAAGGCATTTCGCGCATACATGAAATGAACACATTTTTCTCCAAAACTATAACAGATGCAAGCTTGTCCTGTTTGGTGGAGATGATATTTAATAAAATAAGTAGAAATCCACTAAAAGTTTTGTTTTGTTATCTTGCAATCCCGAGATAATCGTCTCCATGCTCCAAATCCATTTTAAAGCCATTTTTAAGGCATTTCGCGCATACATGAAATGAACACATTTTTCTCCAAAACTATAACAGATGCAAGCTTGTCCTGTTTGGTGGAGATGATATTTAATAAAATAAGTAGAAATCCACTAAAAGTTTTGTTTGGTTATATTGCAATCCCGAGATAATCGTCTCCATGCTCCAAATCCATTTTAAAGCCATTTTTAAGGCATTTCGCGCATACATGAAATGAACACATTTTTCTCCAAAACTATAACAGATGCAAGCTTGTCCTGTTTGGTGGAGATAATATTTAATAAAATAAGTAGAAATCCACTAAAAGTTTTGTTTGGTTATCTTGCAATCCCGAGATAATCGTCTCCATGCTCCAAATCCATTTTAAAGCCATTTTTAAGGCATTTCGCGCATACATGAAATGAACACATTTTTCTCCAAAACTATAACAGATGCAAGCTTGTCCTGTTTGGTGGAGATAATATTTAATAAAATAAGTAGAAATTACCTAAAAGTTTCGTTTGTTTATATTGCCATCCTGAGATAATCGTCTCCATGCTCCAAATCCATTTTAAAGCCATTTCAAAGGCATTTTGCGCATACATGAAATGAACACATTTTTCTCCAAAACTATAGCACATGCAAGCTTGTCCTGTTTGGTGGAGATGATATTTAATAAAATAAGTAGAAATCCACTAAAAGCTTTGTTTGGTTATCTTGCAATCCCGAGATAATCGTCTCCATGCTCCAAATCCATTTTAAAGCCATTTTTAAGGCATTTCGCGCATACATGAAATGAACACATTTTTCTCCAAAACTATAACAGATGCAAGCTTGTCCTGTTTGGTGGAGATGATATTTAATAAAATAGGTAGAAATCCACTAAAAGTTTTGTTTGGTTATATTGCAATCCCGAGATAATCGTCTCCATGCTCCAAATCCATTTTAAAGCCATTTTTAAGGCATTTTGCGCATACATGAAATGAACACATTTTTCTCCAAAACTATAACAGATGCAAGCTTGTCCTGTTTGGTGGAGATAATATTTAATAAAATAAGTAGAAATCCACTAAAAGTTTTGTTTGGTTATCTTGCAATCCCGAGATAATCGTCTCCATGCTCCAAATCCATTTTAAAGCCATTTTTAAGGCATTTCGCGCATACATGAAATGAACACATTTTTCTCCAAAACTATAACAGATGCAAGCTTGTCCTGTTTGGTGGAGATAATATTTAATAAAATAAGTAGAAATCTACTAAAAGTTTCGTTTGTTTATATTGCCATCCTGAGATAATCGTCTCCATGCTCCAAATCCATTTTAAAGCCATTTCAAAGGCATTTTGCGCATACATGAAATGAACACATTTTTCTCCAAAACTATAGCACATGCAAGCTTGTCCTGTTTGGTGGAGATGATATTTAATAAAATAAGTAGAAATCCACTAAAAGTTTTGTTTGGTTATCTTGCAATCCCGAGATAATCGTCTCCATTCTCCAAATCCATTTTAAAGCCATTTTTAAGGCATTTCGCGCATACATGAAATGAACACATTTTTCTCCAAAACTATAACAGATGCAAGCTTGTCCTGTTTGGTGGAGATAATATTTAATAAAATAAGTAGAAATCTACTAAAAGTTTCGTTTGTTTAAATTGCCATCCTGAGATAATCGTCTCCATGCTCCAAATCCATTTTAAAGCCATTTCAAAGGCATTTTGCGCATACATGAAATGAACACATTTTTCTCCAAAACTATAACACATGCAAGCTTGTCCTGTTTGGTGGAGATGATATTTAATAAAATAAGTAGAAATCCACTAAAAGTTTTGTTTGGTTATCTTGCAATCCCGAGATAATCGTCTCCATTCTCCAAATCCATTTTAAAGCCATTTTTAAGGCATTTCGCGCATACATGAAATGAACACATTTTTCTCCAAAACTATAACAGATGCAAGCTTGTCCTGTTTGGTGGAGATGATATTTAATAAAATAAGTAGAAATCCACTAAAAGTTTTGTTTGGTTATCTTGCAATCCCGAGATAATCGTCTCCATGCTCCAAATCCATTTTAAAGCCATTTTTAAGGCATTTCGCGCATACATGAAATGAACACATTTTTCTCCAAAACTATAACAGATGCAAGCTTGTCCTGTTTGGTGGAGATAATATTTAATAAAATAAGTAGAAATCTACTAAAAGTTTCGTTTGTTTATATTGCCATCCTGAGATAATCGTCTCCATGCTCCAAATCCATTTTAAAGCCATTTCAAAGGCATTTTGCGCATACATGAAATGAACACATTTTTCTCCAAAACTATAACACATGCAAGCTTGTCCTGTTTGGTGGAGATGATATTTAATAAAATAAGTAGAAATCCACTAAAAGTTTTGTTTGGTTATCTTGCAATCCCGAGATAATCGTCTCCATGCTCCAAATCCATTTTAAAGCCATTTTTAAGGCATTTCGCGCATACATGAAATGAACACATTTTTCTCCAAAACTATAACAGATGCAAGCTTGTCCTGTTTGGTGGAGATGATATTTAATAAAATAAGTAGAAATCCACTAAAAGTTTTGTTTGGTTATCTTGCAACCCCGAGATAATCGTCTCCATGCTCCAAATCCATTTTAAAGCCATTTTTAAGGCATTTCGCGCATACATGAAATGAACACATTTTTCTCCAAAACTATAACAGATGCAAGCTTGTCCTGTTTGGTGGAGATGATATTTAATAAAATAAGTAGAAATCCACTAAAAGTTTTGTTTGGTTATCTTGCAATCCCGAGATAATCGTCTCCATGCTCCAAATCCATTTTAAAGCCATTTTTAAGGCATTTCGCGCATACATGAAATGAACACATTTTTCTCCAAAACTATAACAGATGCAAGCTTGTCCTGTTTGGTGGAGATGATATTTAATAAAATAAGTAGAAATCCACTAAAAGTTTTGTTTGGTTATCTTGCAATCCCGAGATAATCGTCTCCATGCTCCAAATCCATTTTAAAGCCATTTTTAAGGCATTTCGCGCATACATGAAATGAACACATTTTTCTCCAAAACTATAACAGATGCAAGCTTGTCCTGTTTGGTGGAGATGATATTTAATAAAAATAAGTAGAAATCCACTAAAAGTTTTGTTTGGTTATATTGCAATCCCGAGATAATCGTCTCCATGCTCCAAATCCATTTTAAAGCCATTTTTAAGGCATTTCGCGCATACATGAAATGAACACATTTTTCTCCAAAACTATAACAGATGCAAGCTTGTCCTGTTTGGTGGAGATGATATTTAATAAAATAAGTAGAAATCTACTAAAAGTTTTGTTTGGTTATCTTGCAATCCCGAGATAATCGTCTCCATGCTCCAAATCCATTTTAAAGCCATTTTTAAGGCATTTCGCGCATACATGAAATGAACACATTTTTCTCCAAAACTATAACAGATGCAAGCTTGTCCTGTTTGGTGGAGATAATATTTAATAAAATAAGTAGAAATCTACTAAATGTTTCGTTTGTTTATATTGCCATCCTGAGATAATCGTCTCCATGCTCCAAATCCATTTTAAAGCCATTTCAAAGGCATTTTGCGCATACATGAAATGAACACATTTTTCTCCAAAACTATAACACATGCAAGCTTGTCCTGTTTGGTGGAGATGATATTTAATAAAATAAGTAGAAATCCACTAAAAGTTTTGTTTGGTTATCTTGCAATCCCGAGATAATCGTCTCCATGCTCCAAATCCATTTTAAAGCCATTTTTAAGGCATTTCGCGCATACATGAAATGAACACATTTTTCTCCAAAACTATAACAGATGCAAGCTTGTCCTGTTTGGTGGAGATGATATTTAATAAAGAAGTAGAAATCCACTAAAAGTTTTGTTTGGTTATCTTGCAATCCCGATATAATCATCTCCATGCTCCAAATCCATTTTAAAGCCATTTTTAAGGCATTTCGCGCATACATGAAATGAACACATTTTTCTCCAAAACTATAACAGATGCAAGCTTGTCCTGTTTGGTGGAGATGATATTTAATAAAATAAGTAGAAATCCACTAAAAGTTTTGTTTGGTTATCTTGCAATCCCGAGATAATCGTCTCCATGCTCCAAATCCATTTTAAAGCCATTTTTAAGGCATTTCGCGCATACATGAAATGAACACATTTTTCTCCAAAACTATAACAGATGCAAGCTTGTCCTGTTTGGTGGAGATGATATTTAATAAAGAAGTAGAAATCCACTAAAAGTTTTGTTTGGTTATCTTGCAATCCCGAGATAATCGTCTCCATGCTCCAAATCCATTTTAAAGCCATTTTTAAGGCATTTCGCGCATACATGAAATGAACACATTTTTCTCCAAAACTATAACAGATGCAAGCTTGTCCTGTTTGGTGGAGATGATATTTAATAAAATAAGTAGAAATCCACTAAAAGTTTTGTTTTGTTATATTGCAATCCCGAGATAATCGTCTCCATGCTCCAAATCCATTTTAAAGCCATTTTTAAGGCATTTCGCGCATACATGAAATGAACACATTTTTCTCCAAAACTATAACAGATGCAAGCTTGTCCTGTTTGGTGGAGATAATATTTAATAAAATAAGTAGAAATCTACTAAAAGTTTCGTTTGTTTATATTGCCATCCTGAGATAATCATCTCCATGCTCCAAATCCATTTTAAAGCCATTTCAAAGGCATTTTGCGCATACATGAAATGAACACATTTTTCTCCAAAACTATAACACATGCAAGCTTGTCCTGTTTGGTGGAGATGATATTTAATAAAATAAGTAGAAATCCACTAAAAGTTTTGTTTGGTTATCTTGCAATCCCGAGATAATCGTCTCCATGCTCCAAATCCATTTTAAAGCCATTTTTAAGGCATTTCGCGCATACATGAAATGAACACATTTTTCTCCAAAACTATAACAGATGCAAGCTTGTCCTGTTTGGTGGAGATGATATTTAATAAAATAAGTAGAAATCCACTAAAAGTTTTGTTTTGTTATCTTGCAATCCCGAGATAATCGTCTCCATGCTCCAAATCCATTTTAAAGCCATTTTTAAGGCATTTCGCGCATACATGAAATGAACACATTTTTCTCCAAAACTATAACAGATGCAAGCTTGTCCTGTTTGGTGGAGATGATATTTAATAAAATAAGTAGAAATCCACTAAAAGTTTTGTTTGGTTATATTGCAATCCCGAGATAATCGTCTCCATGCTCCAAATCCATTTTAAAGCCATTTTTAAGGCATTTCGCGCATACATGAAATGAACACATTTTTCTCCAAAACTATAACAGATGCAAGCTTGTCCTGTTTGGTGGAGATAATATTTAATAAAATAAGTAGAAATCCACTAAAAGTTTTGTTTGGTTATCTTGCAATCCCGAGATAATCGTCTCCATGCTCCAAATCCATTTTAAAGCCATTTTTAAGGCATTTCGCGCATACATGAAATGAACACATTTTTCTCCAAAACTATAACAGATGCAAGCTTGTCCTGTTTGGTGGAGATAATATTTAATAAAATAAGTAGAAATTAACTAAAAGTTTCGTTTGTTTATATTGCCATCCTGAGATAATCGTCTCCATGCTCCAAATCCATTTTAAAGCCATTTCAAAGGCATTTTGCGCATACATGAAATGAACACATTTTTCTCCAAAACTATAGCACATGCAAGCTTGTCCTGTTTGGTGGAGATGATATTTAATAAAATAAGTAGAAATCCACTAAAAGCTTTGTTTGGTTATCTTGCAATCCCGAGATAATCGTCTCCATGCTCCAAATCCATTTTAAAGCCATTTTTAAGGCATTTCGCGCATACATGAAATGAACACATTTTTCTCCAAAACTATAACAGATGCAAGCTTGTCCTGTTTGGTGGAGATGATATTTAATAAAATAAGTAGAAATCCACTAAAAGTTTTGTTTGGTTATATTGCAATCCCGAGATAATCGTCTCCATGCTCCAAATCCATTTTAAAGCCATTTTTAAGGCATTTCGCGCATACATGAAATGAACACATTTTTCTCCAAAACTATAACAGATGCAAGCTTGTCCTGTTTGGTGGAGATGATATTTAATAAAATAAGTAGAAATCCACTAAAAGTTTTGTTTGGTTATCTTGCAATCCCGAGATAATCGTCTCCATGCTCCAAATCCATTTTAAAGCCATTTTTAAGGCATTTCGCGCATACATGAAATGAACACATTTTTCTCCAAAACTATAACAGATGCAAGCTTGTCCTGTTTGGTGGAGATAATATTTAATAAAATAAGTAGAAATCTACTAAAAGTTTCGTTTGTTTATATTGCCATCCTGAGATAATCGTCTCCATGCTCCAAATCCATTTTAAAGCCATTTCAAAGGCATTTTGCGCATACATGAAATGAACACATTTTTCTCCAAAACTATAACACATGCAAGCTTGTCCTGTTTGGTGGAGATGATATTTAATAAAATAAGTAGAAATCCACTAAAAGTTTTGTTTGGTTATCTTGCAATCCCGAGATAATCGTCTCCATGCTCCAAATCCATTTTAAAGCCATTTTTAAGGCATTTCGCGCATACATGAAATGAACACATTTTTGTCCAAAACTATAACAGATGCAAGCTTGTCCTGTTTGGTGGAGATGATATTTAATAAAATAAGTAGAAATCCACTAAAAGTTTTGTTTGGTTATATTGCAATCCCGAGATAATCGTCTCCATGCTCCAAATCCATTTTAAAGCCATTTTTAAGGCATTTCGCGCATACATGAAATGAACACATTTTTCTCCAAAACTATAACAGATGCAAGCTTGTCCTGTTTGGTGGAGATAATATTTAATAAAATAAGTAGAAATTAACTAAAAGTTTCGTTTGTTTATATTGCCATCCTGAGATAATCGTCTCCATGCTCCAAATCCATTTTAAAGCCATTTCAAAGGCATTTTGCGCATACATGAAATGAACACATTTTTCTCCAAAACTATAACACATGCAAGCTTGTCCTGTTTGGTGGAGATGATATTTAATAAAATAAGTAGAAATCCACTAAAAGTTTTGTTTGGTTATCTTGCAATCCCGAGATAATCGTCTCCATGCTCCAAATCCATTTTAAAGCCATTTTTAAGGCATTTCGCGCATACATGAAATGAACACATTTTTCTCCAAAACTATAACAGATGCAAGCTTGTCCTGTTTGGTGGAGATGATATTTAATAAAATAAGTAGAAATCCACTAAAAGTTTTGTTTGGTTATATTGCAATCCCGAGATAATCGTCTCCATGCTCCAAATCCATTTTAAAGCCATTTTTAAGGCATTTCGCGCATACATGAAATGAACACATTTTTCTCCAAAACTATAACAGATGCAAGCTTGTCCTGTTTGGTGGAGATGATATTTAATAAAATAAGTAGAAATCCACAAAAGTTTTGTTTGGTTATCTTGCAATCCCGAGATAATCGTCTCCATGCTCCAAATCCATTTTAAAGCCATTTTTAAGGCATTTCGCGCATACATGAAATGAACACATTTTTCTCCAAAACTATAACAGATGCAAGCTTGTCCTGTTTGGTGGAGATAATATTTAATAAAATAAGTAGAAATCTACTAAAAGTTTCGTTTGTTTATATTGCCATCCTGAGATAATCGTCTCCATGCTCCAAATCCATTTTAAAGCCATTTCAAAGGCATTTTGCGCATACATGAAATGAACACATTTTTCTCCAAAACTATAACACATGCAAGCTTGTCCTGTTTGGTGGTGATGATATTTAATAAAATAAGTAGAAATCCACTAAAAGTTTTGTTTGGTTATCTTGCAATCCCGAGAAAATCGTCTCCATGCTCCAAATCCATTTTAAAGCCATTTTTAAGGCATTTCGCGCATACATGAAATGAATACATTTTTCTCCAAAACTATAACAGATGCAAGCTTGTCCTGTTTGGTGGAGATGATATTTAATAAAATAAGTAGAAATCCACTAAAAGTTTTGTTTGGTTATCTTGCAACCCCGAGATAATCGTCTCCATGCTCCAAATCCATTTTAAAGCCATTTTTAAGGCATTTCGCGCATACATGAAATGAACACATTTTTCTCCAAAACTATAACAGATGCAAGCTTGTCCTGTTTGGTGGAGATGATATTTAATAAAATAAGTAGAAATCCACTAAAAGTTTTGTTTGGTTATATTGCAATCCCGAGATAATCGTCTCCATGCTCCAAATCCATTTTAAAGCCATTTTTAAGGCATTTCGCGCATACATGAAATGAACACATTTTTCTCCAAAACTATAACAGATGCAAGCTTGTCCTGTTTGGTGGAGATGATATTTAATAAAATAAGTAGAAATCTACTAAAAGTTTTGTTTGGTTATCTTGCAATCCCGAGATAATCGTCTCCATGCTCCAAATCCATTTTAAAGCCATTTTTAAGGCATTTCGCGCATACATGAAATGAACACATTTTTCTCCAAAACTATAACAGATGCAAGCTTGTCCTGTTTGGTGGAGATGATATTTAATAAAATAAGTAGAAATCCACTAAAAGTTTTGTTTGGTTATCTTGCAATCCCGAGATAATCGTCTCCATGCTCCAAATCCATTTTAAAGCCATTTTTAAGGCATTTCGCGCATACATGAAATGAACACATTTTTCTCCAAAACTATAACAGATGCAAGCTTGTCCTGTTTGGTGGAGATGATATTTAATAAAATAAGTAGAAATCCACTAAAAGTTTTGTTTGGTTATATTGCAATCCCGAGATAATCGTCTCCATGCTCCAAATCCATTTTAAAGCCATTTTTAAGGCATTTCGCGCATACATGAAATGAACACATTTTTCTCCAAAACTATAACAGATGCAAGCTTGTCCTGTTTGGTGGAGATGATATTTAATAAAATAAGTAGAAATCCACTAAAAGTTTTGTTTGGTTATCTTGCAATCCCGAGATAATCGTCTCCATGCTCCAAATCCATTTTAAAGCCATTTTTAAGGCATTTCGCGCATACATGAAATGAACACATTTTTCTCCAAAACTATAACAGATGCAAGCTTGTCCTGTTTGGTGGAGATAATATTTAATAAAATAAGTAGAAATCTACTAAAAGTTTCGTTTGTTTATATTGCCATCCTGAGATAATCGTCTCCATGCTCCAAATCCATTTTAAAGCCATTTCAAAGGCATTTTGCGCATACATGAAATGAACACATTTTTCTCCAAAACTATAACACATGCAAGCTTGTCCTGTTTGGTGGAGATGATATTTAATAAAATAAGTAGAAATCCACTAAAAGTTTTGTTTGGTTATCTTGCAATCCCGAGATAATCGTCTCCATGCTCCAAATCCATTTTAAAGCCATTTTTAAGGCATTTTGCGCATACATGAAATGAACACATTTTTCTCCAAAACTATAACAGATGCAAGCTTGTCCTGTTTGGTGGAGATGATATTTAATAAAATAAGTAGAAATCCACTAAAAGTTTTGTTTGGTTATCTTGCAATCCCGAGATAATCGTCTTCATGCTCCAAATCCATTTTAAAGCCATTTTTAAGGCATTTCGCGCATACATGAAATGAACACATTTTTCTCCAAAACTATAACAGATGCAAGCTTGTCCTGTTTGGTGGAGATGATATTTAATAAAATAAGTAGAAATCCACTAAAATTTTTGTTTGGTTATCTTGCAATCCCGAGATAATCGTCTCCATGCTCCAAATCCATTTTAAAGCCATTTTTAAGGCATTTCGCGCATACATGAAATGAACACATTTTTCTCCAAAACTATAACAGATGCAAGCTTGTCCTGTTTGGTGGAGATGATATTTAATAAAATAAGTAGAAATCCACTAAAAGTTTTGTTTGGTTATATTGCAATCCCGAGATAATCGTCTCCATGCTCCAAATCCATTTTAAAGCCATTTTTAAGGCATTTCGCTCATACATGAAATGAACACATTTTTCTCCAAAACTATAACAGATGCAAGCTTGTCCTGTTTGGTGGAGATAATATTTAATAAAATAAGTAGAAATCTACTAAAAGTTTCGTTTGTTTATATTGCCATCCTGAGATAATCGTCTCCATGCTCCAAATCCATTTTAAAGCCATTTCAAAGGCATTTTGCGCATACATGAAATGAACACATTTTTCTCCAAAACTATAACACATGCAAGCTTGTCCTGTTTGGTGGAGATGATATTTAATAAAATAAGTAGAAATCCACTAAAAGTTTTGTTTGGTTATCTTGCAATCCCGAGATAATCGTCTCCATGCTCCAAATCCATTTTAAAGCCATTTTTAAGGCATTTCGCGCATACATGAAATGAACACATTTTTCTCCAAAACTATAACAGATGCAAGCTTGTCCTGTTTGGTGGAGATGATATTTAATAAAATAAGTAGAAATCCACTAAAAGTTTTGTTTGGTTATCTTGCAATCCCGAGATAATCGTCTCCATGCTCCAAATCCATTTTAAAGCCATTTTTAAGGCATTTCGCGCATACATGAAATGAACACATTTTTCTCCAAAACTATAACAGATGCAAGCTTGTCCTGTTTGGTGGAGATGATATTTAATAAAATAAGTAGAAATCCACTAAAAGTTTTGTTTGGTTATCTTGCAATCCCGAGATAATCGTCTCCATGCTCCAAATCCATTTTAAAGCCATTTTTAAGGCATTTCGCGCATACATGAAATGAACACATTTTTCTCCAAAACTATAACAGATGCAAGCTTGTCCTGTTTGGTGGAGATGATATTTAATAAAATAAGTAGAAATCCACTAAAAGTTTTGTTTGGTTATCTTGCAATCCCGAGATAATCGTCTCCATGCTCCAAATCCATTTTAAAGCCATTTTTAAGGCATTTCGCGCATACATGAAATGAACACATTTTTCTCCAAAACTATAACAGATGCAAGCTTGTCCTGTTTGGTGGAGATGATATTTAATAAAATAAGTAGAAATCCACTAAAAGTTTTGTTTGGTTATCTTGCAATCCCGAGATAATCGTCTCCATGCTCCAAATCCATTTTAAAGCCATTTCAAAGGCATTTTGCGCATACATGAAATGAACACATTTTTCTCCAAAACTATAACACATGCAAGCTTGTCCTGTTTGGTGGAGATGATATTTAATAAAATAAGTAGAAATCCACTAAAAGTTTTGTTTGGTTATCTTGCAATCCCGAGATAATCGTCTCCATGCTCCAAATCCATTTTAAAGCCATTTTTAAGGCATTTCGCGCATACATGAAATGAACACATTTTTCTCCAAAACTATAACAGATGCAAGCTTGTCCTGTTTGGTGGAGATGATATTTAATAAAATAAGTAGAAATCCACTAAAAGTTTTGTTTGGTTATCTTGCAATCCCGAGATAATCGTCTCCATGCTCCAAATCCATTTTAAAGCCATTTTTAAGGCATTTCGCGCATACATGAAATGAACACATTTTTCTCCAAAACTATAACAGATGCAAGCTTGTCCTGTTTGGTGGAGATGATATTTAATAAAATAAGTAGCAATCCACTAAAATTTTTGTTTGGTTATATTGCAATCCCGAGATAATCGTCTCCATGCTCCAAATCCATTTTAAAGCCATTTTTAAGGCATTTCGCGCATACATGAAATGAACACATTTTTCTCCAAAACTATAACAGATGCAAGCTTGTCCTGTTTGGTGGAGATGATATTTAATAAAAAAGTAAAAATCCACTAAAAGTTTTGTTTGGTTATATTGCAATCCCGAGATAATCGTCTCCATGCTCCAAATCCATTTTAAAGCCATTTTTAAGGCATTTCGCGCATACATGAAATGAACACATTTTTCGCCAAAACTATAATAGATGCAAGCTTGTCCTGTTTGGTGGAGATGATATTTAATAAAATAAGTAGAAATCCACTAAAAGTTTTGTTTGGTTATCTTGCAATCCCGAGATAATCATCTCCATGCTCCAAATCCATTTTAAAGCCATTTTTAAGGCATTTCGCGCATACATGAAATGAACACATTTTTCTCCAAAACTATAACAGATGCAAGCTTGTCCTGTTTGGTGGAGATAATATTTAATAAAATAAGTAGAAATCTACTAAAAGTTTCGTTTGTTTATATTGCCATCCTGAGATAATCGTCTCCATGCTCCAAATCCATTTTAAAGCCATTTCAAAGGCATTTTGCGCATACATGAAATGAACACATTTTTCTCCAAAACTATAACACATGCAAGCTTGTCCTGTTTGGTGGAGATGATATTTAATAAAATAAGTAGAAATCCACTAAAAGTTTTGTTTGGTTATCCTGCAATCTTGAGATAATCGTCTCCATGCTCCAAATCCATTTTAAAGCCATTTTTAAGGCATTTCGCGCATACATGAAATGAACACATTTTTCTCCAAAACTATAACAGATGCAAGCTTGTCCTGTTTGGTGGAGATGATATTTAATAAAATAAGTAGAAATCCACTAAAAGTTTTGTTTGGTTATCTTACAATCCCGAGATAATCGTCTCCATGCTCCAAATCCATTTTAAAGCCATTTTTAAGGCATTTCGCGCATACATGAAATGAACACATTTTTCTCCAAAACTATAACAGATGCAAGCTTGTCCTGTTTGGTGGAGATGATATTTAATAAAATAAGTAGAAATCCACTAAAAGTTTTGTTTGGTTATCTTGCAATCCCGAGATAATCGTCTCCATGCTCCAAATCCATTTTAAAGCCATTTTTAAGGCATTTCGCGCATACATGAAATGAACACATTTTTCTCCAAAACTATAACAGATGCAAGCTTGTCCTGTTTGGTGGAGATGATATTTAATAAAATAAGTAGAAATCCACTAAAAGTTTTGTTTGGTTATCTTGCAATCCCGAGATAATCGTCTCCATGCTCCAAATCCATTTTAAAGCCATTTTTAAGGCATTTCCCGCATACATGAAATGAACACATTTTTCTCCAAAACTATAACAGATGCAAGCTTGTCCTGTTTGGTGGAGATGATATTTAATAAAATAAGTAGAAATCCACTAAAAGTTTTGTTTGGTTATCTTGCAATCCCGAGATAATCGTCTCCATGCTCCAAATCCATTTTAAAGCCATTTCAAAGGCATTTTGCGCATACATGAAATGAACACATTTTTCTCCAAAACTATAACACATGCAAGCTTGTCCTCTTTGGTGGAGATGATATTTAATAAAATAAGTAGAAATCCACTAAAAGTTTTGTTTGGTTATCTTGCAATCCCGAGATAATCGTCTCCATGCTCCAAATCCATTTTAAAGCCATTTTTAAGGCATTTCGCGCATACATGAAATGAACACATTTTTCTCCAAAACTATAACAGATGCAAGCTTGTCCTGTTTGGTGGAGATGATATTTAATAAAATAAGTAGAAATCCACTAAAAGTTTTGTTTGGTTATCTTGCAATCCCGAGATAATCGTCTCCATGCTCCAAATCCATTTTAAAGCCATTTTTAAGGCATTTCGCGCATACATGAAATGAACACATTTTTCTCCAAAACTATAACAGATGCAAGCTTGTCCTGTTTGGTGGAGATGATATTTAATAAAATAAGTAGAAATCCACTAAAATTTTTGTTTGGTTATCTTGCAATCCCGAGATAATCGTCTCCATGCTCCAAATCCATTTTAAAGCCATTTTTAAGGCATTTCGCGCATACATGAAATGAACACATTTTTCTTCAAAACTATAACAGATGCAAGCTTGTCCTGTTTGGTGGAGATGATATTTAATAAAATAAGTAGAAATCCACTAAAAGTTTTGTTTGGTTATATTGCAATCCCGAGATAATCGTCTCCATGCTCCAAATCCATTTTAAAGCCATTTTTAAGGCATTTCGCGCATACATGAAATGAACACATTTTTCTCCAAAACTATAACAGATGCAAGCTTGTCCTGTTTGGTGGAGATAATATTTAATAAAATAAGTAGAAATCTACTAAAAGTTTCGTTTGTTTATATTGCCATCCTGAGATAATCGTCTCCATGCTCCAAATCCATTTTAAAGCCATTTCAAAGGCATTTTGCGCATACATGAAATGAACACATTTTTCTCCAAAACTATAACACATGCAAGCTTGTCCTGTTTGGTGGAGATGATATTTAATAAAATAAGTAGAAATCCACTAAACGTTTTGTTTGGTTATCTTGCAATCCCGAGATAATCGTCTCCATGCTCCAAATCCATTTTAAAGCCATTTTTAAGGCATTTCGCGCATACATGAAATGAACACATTTTTCTCCAAAACTATAACAGATGCAAGCTTGTCCTGTTTGGTGGAGATGATATTTAATAAAATAAGTAGAAATCCACTAAAAGTTTTGTTTGGTTATCTTGCAATCCCGAGATAATCGTCTCCATGCTCCAAATCCATTTTAAAGCCATTTTTAAGGCATTTCGCGCATACATGAAATGAACACATTTTTCTCCAAAACTATAACAGATGCAAGCTTGTCCTGTTTGGTGGAGATAATATTTAATAAAATAAGTAGAAATCTACTAAAAGTTTCGTTTGTTTATATTGCCATCCTGAGATAATCGTCTCCATGCTCCAAATCCATTTTAAAGCCATTTCAAAGGCATTTTGCGCATACATGAAATGAACACATTTTTCTCCAAAACTATAACACATGCAAGCTTGTCCTGTTTGGTGGAGTTGATATTTAATAAAATAAGTAGAAATCCACTAAAAGTTTTGTTTGGTTATCTTGCAATCCCGAGATAATCGTCTCCATGCTCCAAATCCATTTTAAAGCCATTTTTAAGGCATTTCGCGCATACATGAAATGAACACATTTTTCTCCAAAACTATAACAGATGCAAGCTTGTCCTGTTTGGTGGAGATGATATTTAATAAAATAAGTAGAAATCCACTAAAAGTTTTGTTTGGTTATCTTACAATCCCGAGATAATCGTCTCCATGCTCCAAATCCATTTTAAAGCCATTTTTAAGGCATTTCGCGCATACATGAAATGAACACATTTTTCTCCAAAACTATAACAGATGCAAGCTTGTCCTGTTTGGTGGAGATGATATTTAATAAAATAAGTAGAAATCCACTAAAAGTTTTGTTTGGTTATCTTGCAATCCCGAGATAATCATCTCCATGCTCCAAATCCATTTTAAAGCCATTTTTAAGGCATTTCGCGCATACATGAAATGAACACATTTTTCTCCAAAACTATAACAGATGCAAGCTTGTCCTGTTTGGTGGAGATGATATTTAATAAAATAAGTAGAAATCCACTAAAAGTTTTGTTTGGTTATCTTGCAATCCCGAGATAATCGTCTCCATGCTCCAAATCCATTTTAAAGCCATTTTTAAGGCATTTCCCGCATACATGAAATGAACACATTTTTTCTCCAAAACTATAACAGATGCAAGCTTGTCCTGTTTGGTGGAGATGATATTTAATAAAATAAGTAGAAATCCACTAAAAGTTTTGTTTGGTTATCTTGCAATCCCGAGATAATCGTCTCCATGCTCCAAATCCATTTTAAAGCCATTTCAAAGGCATTTTGCGCATACATGAAATGAACACATTTTTCTCCAAAACTATAACACATGCAAGCTTGTCCTGTTTGGTGGAGATGATATTTAATAAAATAAGTAGAAATCCACTAAAAGTTTTGTTTGGTTATCTTGCAATCCCGAGATAATCGTCTCCATGCTCCAAATCCATTTTAAAGCCATTTTTAAGGCATTTCGCGCATACATGAAATGAACACATTTTTCTCCAAAACTATAACAGATGCAAGCTTGTCCTGTTTGGTGGAGATGATATTTAATAAAATAAGTAGAAATCCACTAAAAGTTTTGTTTGGTTATCTTGCAATCCCGAGATAATCGTCTCCATGCTCCAAATCCATTTTAAAGCCATTTTTAAGGCATTTCGCGCATACATGAAATGAACACATTTTTCTCCAAAACTATAACAGATGCAAGCTTGTCCTGTTTGGTGGAGATGATATTTAATAAAATAAGTAGAAATCCACTAAAATTTTTGTTTGGTTATCTTGCAATCCCGAGATAATCGTCTCCATGCTCCAAATCCATTTTAAAGCCATTTTTAAGGCATTTCGCGCATACATGAAATGAACACATTTTTCTTCAAAACTATAACAGATGCAAGCTTGTCCTGTTTGGTGGAGATGATATTTAATAAAATAAGTAGAAATCCACTAAAAGTTTTGTTTGGTTATCTTGCAATCCCGAGATAATCGTCTCCATGCTCCAAATCCATTTTAAAGCCATTTTTAAGGCATTTCGCGCATACATGAAATGAACACATTTTTCTCCAAAACTATAACAGATGCAAGCTTGTCCTGTTTGGTGGAGATGATATTTAATAAAATAAGTAGAAATCCACTAAAATTTTTGTTTGGTTATCTTGCAATCCCGAGATAATCGTCTCCATGCTCCAAATCCATTTTAAAGCCATTTTTAAGGCATTTCGCGCATACATGAAATGAACACATTTTTCTTCAAAACTATAACAGATGCAAGCTTGTCCTGTTTGGTGGAGATGATATTTAATAAAATAAGTAGAAATCCACTAAAAGTTTTGTTTGGTTATATTGCAATCCCGAGATAATCGTCTCCATGCTCCAAATCCATTTTAAAGCCATTTTTAAGGCATTTCGCGCATACATGAAATGAACACATTTTTCTCCAAAACTATAACAGATGCAAGCTTGTCCTGTTTGGTGGAGATAATATTTAATAAAATAAGTAGAAATCTACTAAAAGTTTCGTTTGTTTATATTGCCATCCTGAGATAATCGTCTCCATGCTCCAAATCCATTTTAAAGCCATTTCAAAGGCATTTTGCGCATACATGAAATGAACACATTTTTCTCCAAAACTATAACACATGCAAGCTTGTCCTGTTTGGTGGAGATGATATTTAATAAAATAAGTAGAAATCCACTAAACGTTTTGTTTGGTTATCTTGCAATCCCGAGATAATCGTCTCCATGCTCCAAATCCATTTTAAAGCCATTTTTAAGGCATTTCGCGCATACATGAAATGAACACATTTTTCTCCAAAACTATAACAGATGCAAGCTTGTCCTGTTTGGTGGAGATGATATTTAATAAAATAAGTAGAAATCCACTAAAAGTTTTGTTTGGTTATCTTGCAATCCCGAGATAATCGTCTCCATGCTCCAAATCCATTTTAAAGCCATTTTTAAGGCATTTCGCGCATACATGAAATGAACACATTTTTCTCCAAAACTATAACAGATGCAAGCTTGTCCTGTTTGGTGGAGATGATATTTAATAAAATAAGTAGAAATCCACTAAAAGTTTTGTTTGGTTATCTTGCAATCCCGAGATAATCATCTCCATGCTCCAAATCCATTTTAAAGCCATTTTTAAGGCATTTCGCGCATACATGAAATGAACACATTTTTCTCCAAAACT
Organism: Anomaloglossus baeobatrachus; assembly: GCF_048569485.1. Taxonomy (NCBI): domain Eukaryota; kingdom Metazoa; phylum Chordata; class Amphibia; order Anura; family Aromobatidae; genus Anomaloglossus; species Anomaloglossus baeobatrachus. The sequence goes on along the minus strand of NW_027442146.1, from coordinate 2,523,051 downwards.
ATAACAGATGCAAGCTTGTCCTGTTTGGTGGAGATGATATTTAATAAAATAAGTAGAAATCCACTAAAAGTTTTGTTTGGTTATCTTGCAATCCCGAGATAATCGTCTCCATGCTCCAAATCCATTTTAAAGCCATTTTTAAGGCATTTCCCGCATACATGAAATGAACACATTTTTTCTCCAAAACTATAACAGATGCAAGCTTGTCCTGTTTGGTGGAGATGATATTTAATAAAATAAGTAGAAATCCACTAAAAGTTTTGTTTGGTTATCTTGCAATCCCGAGATAATCGTCTCCATGCTCCAAATCCATTTTAAAGCCATTTCAAAGGCATTTTGCGCATACATGAAATATACACATTTTTCTCCAAAACTATAACACATGCAAGCTTGTCCTGTTTGGTGGAGATGATATTTAATAAAATAAGTAGAAATCCACTAAAAGTTTTGTTTGGTTATCTTGCAATCCCGAGATAATCGTCTCCATGCTCCAAATCCATTTTAAAGCCATTTTTAAGGCATTTCGCGCATACATGAAATGAACACATTTTTCTCCAAAACTATAACAGATGCAAGCTTGTCCTGTTTGGTGGAGATGATATTTAATAAAATAAGTAGAAATCCACTAAAAGTTTTGTTTGGTTATCTTGCAATCCCGAGATAATCGTCTCCATGCTCCAAATCCATTTTAAAGCCATTTTTAAGGCATTTCGCGCATACATGAAATGAACACATTTTTCTCCAAAACTATAACAGATGCAAGCTTGTCCTGTTTGGTGGAGATGATATTTAATAAAATAAGTAGAAATCCACTAAAATTTTTGTTTGGTTATCTTGCAATCCCGAGATAATCGTCTCCATGCTCCAAATCCATTTTAAAGCCATTTTTAAGGCATTTCGCGCATACATGAAATGAACACATTTTTCTTCAAAACTATAACAGATGCAAGCTTGTCCTGTTTGGTGGAGATGATATTTAATAAAATAGGTAGAAATCCACTAAAAGTTTTGTTTGGTTATATTGCAATCCCGAGATAATCGTCTCCATGCTCCAAATCCATTTTAAAGCCATTTTTAAGGCATTTCGCGCATACATGAAATGAACACATTTTTCTCCAAAACTATAACAGATGCAAGCTTGTCCTGTTTGGTGGAGATGATATTTAATAAAATAAGTAGAAATCCACTAAAAGTTTTGTTTGGTTATCTTGCAATCCCGAGATAATCGTCTCCATGCTCCAAATCCATTTTAAAGCCATTTTTAAGGCATTTCGCGCATACATGAAATGAACACATTTTTCTCCAAAACTATAACAGATGCAAGCAAGCTTGTCCTGTTTGGTGGAGATGATATTTAATAAAATAAGTAGAAATCCACTAAAATTTTTGTTTGGTTATCTTGCAATCCCGAGATAATCGTCTCCATGCTCCAAATCCATTTTAAAGCCATTTTTAAGGCATTTCGCGCATACATGAAATGAACACATTTTTCTTCAAAACTATAACAGATGCAAGCTTGTCCTGTTTGGTGGAGATGATATTTAATAAAATAAGTAGAAATCCACTAAAAGTTTTGTTTGGTTATATTGCAATCCCGAGATAATCGTCTCCATGCTCCAAATCCATTTTAAAGCCATTTTTAAGGCATTTCGCGCATACATGAAATGAACACATTTTTCTCCAAAACTATAACAGATGCAAGCTTGTCCTGTTTGGTGGAGATGATATTTAATAAAATAAGTAGAAATCCACTAAAAGTTTTGTTTGGTTATCTTGCAATCCCGAGATAATCGTCTCCATGCTCCAAATCCATTTTAAAGCCATTTTTAAGGCATTTCGCGCATACATGAAATGAACACATTTTTCTCCAAAACTATAACAGATGCAAGCTTGTCCTGTTTGGTGGAGATAATATTTAATAAAATAAGTAGAAATCTACTAAAAGTTTCGTTTGTTTATATTGCCATCCTGAGATAATCGTCTCCATGCTCCAAATCCATTTTAAAGCCATTTCAAAGGCATTTTGCGCATACATGAAATGAACACATTTTTCTCCAAAACTATAACACATGCAAGCTTGTCCTGTTTGGTGGAGATGATATTTAATAAAATAAGTAGAAATCCACTAAAAGTTTTGTTTGGTTATCTTGCAATCCCGAGATAATCGTCTCCATGCTCCAAATCCATTTTAAAGCCATTTTTAAGGCATTTCGCGCATACATGAAATGAACACATTTTTCTCCAAAACTATAACAGATGCAAGCTTGTCCTGTTTGGTGGAGATGATATTTAATAAAATAAGTAGAAATCCACTAAAAGTTTTGTTTGGTTATCTTGCAATCCCGAGATAATCGTCTCCATGCTCCAAATCCATTTTAAAGCCATTTTTAAGGCATTTCGCGCATACATGAAATGAACACATTTTTCTCCAAAACTATAACAGATGCAAGCTTGTCCTGTTTGGTGGAGATGATATTTAATAAAATAAGTAGAAATCTACTAAAAGTTTCGTTTGTTTATATTGCCATCCTGAGATAATCGTCTCCATGCTCCAAATCCATTTTAAAGCCATTTCAAAGGCATTTTGCGCATACATGAAATGAACACATTTTTCTCCAAAACTATAACACATGCAAGCTTGTCCTGTTTGGTGGAGATGATATTTAATAAAATAAGTAGAAATCCACTAAACGTTTTGTTTGGTTATCTTGCAATCCCGAGATAATCGTCTCCATGCTCCAAATCCATTTTAAAGCCATTTTTAAGGCATTTCGCGCATACATGAAATGAACACATTTTTCTCCAAAACTATAACAGATGCAAGCTTGTCCTGTTTGGTGGAGATGATATTTAATAAAATAAGTAGAAATCCACTAAAAGTTTTGTTTGGTTATCTTGCAATCCCGAGATAATCGTCTCCATGCTCTAAATCCATTTTAAAGCCATTTTTAAGGCATTTCGCGCATACATGAAATGAACACATTTTTCTCCAAAACTATAACAGATGCAAGCTTGTCCTGTTTGGTGGAGATAATATTTAATAAAATAAGTAGAAATCTACTAAAAGTTTCGTTTGTTTATATTGCCATCCTGAGATAATCGTCTCCATGCTCCAAATCCATTTTAAAGCCATTTCAAAGGCATTTTGCGCATACATGAAATGAACACATTTTTCTCCAAAACTATAACACATGCAAGCTTGTCCTGTTTGGTGGAGATGATATTTAATAAAATAAGTAGAAATACACTAAAAGTTTTGTTTGGTTATCTTACAATCCCGAGATAATCGTCTCCATGCTCCAAATCCATTTTAAAGCCATTTTTAAGGCATTTCGCGCATACATGAAATGAACACATTTTTCTCCAAAACTATAACAGATGCAAGCTTGTCCTGTTTGGTGGAGATGATATTTAATAAAATAAGTAGAAATCCACTAAAAGTTTTGTTTGGTTATCTTGCAATCCCGAGATAATCATCTCCATGCTCCAAATCCATTTTAAAGCCATTTTTAAGGCATTTCGCGCATACATGAAATGAACACATTTTTCTCCAAAACTATAACAGATGCAAGCTTGTCCTGTTTGGTGGAGATGATATTTAATAAAATAAGTAGAAATCCACTAAAAGTTTTGTTTGGTTATCTTGCAATCCCGAGATAATCGTCTCCATGCTCCAAATCCATTTTAAAGCCATTTTTAAGGCATTTCCCGCATACATGAAATGAACACATTTTTTCTCCAAAACTATAACAGATGCAAGCTTGTCCTGTTTGGTGGAGATGATATTTAATAAAATAAGTAGAAATCCACTAAAAGTTTTGTTTGGTTATCTTGCAATCCCGAGATAATCGTCTCCATGCTCCAAATCCATTTTAAAGCCATTTCAAAGGCATTTTGCGCATACATGAAATGAACACATTTTTCTCCAAAACTATAACACATGCAAGCTTGTCCTGTTTGGTGGAGATGATATTTAATAAAATAAGTAGAAATCCACTAAAAGTTTTGTTTGGTTATCTTGCAATCCCGAGATAATCGTCTCCATGTTCCAAATCCATTTTAAAGCCATTTTTAAGGCATTTCGCGCATACATGAAATGAACACATTTTTCTCCAAAACTATAACAGATGCAAGCTTGTCCTGTTTGGTGGAGATGATATTTAATAAAATAAGTAGAAATCCACTAAAAGTTTTGTTTGGTTATCTTGCAATCCCGAGATAATCGTCTCCATGCTCCAAATCCATTTTAAAGCCATTTTTAAGGCATTTCGCGCATACATGAAATGAACACATTTTTCTCCAAAACTATAACAGATGCAAGCTTGTCCTGTTTGGTGGAGATGATATTTAATAAAATAAGTAGAAATCCACTAAAATTTTTGTTTGGTTATCTTGCAATCCCGAGATAATCGTCTCCATGCTCCAAATCCATTTTAAAGCCATTTTTAAGGCATTTCGCGCATACATGAAATGAACACATTTTTCTTCAAAACTATAACAGATGCAAGCTTGTCCTGTTTGGTGGAGATGATATTTAATAAAATAAGTAGAAATCCACTAAAAGTTTTGTTTGGTTATATTGCAATCCCGAGATAATCGTCTCCATGCTCCAAATCCATTTTAAAGCCATTTTTAAGGCATTTCGCGCATACATGAAATGAACACATTTTTCTCCAAAACTATAACAGATGCAAGCTTGTCTTGTTTGGTGGAGATGATATTTAATAAAATAAGTAGAAATCCACTAAAAGTTTTGTTTGGTTATCTTGCAATCCCGAGATAATCGTCTCCATGCTCCAAATCCATTTTAAAGCCATTTCAAAGGCATTTTGCGCATACATGAAATGAACACATTTTTCTCCAAAACTATAACAGATGCAAGCTTGTCCTGTTTGGTGGAGATGATATTTAATAAAATAAGTAGAAATCCACTAAAAGTTTTGTTTGGTTATCTTGCAATCCCGAGATAATCGTCTCTATGCTCCAAATCCATTTTAAAGCCATTTTTAAGGCATTTCGCGCATACATGAAATGAACACATTTTTCTCCAAAACTATAACAGATGCAAGCTTGTCCTGTTTGGTGGAGATGATATTTAATAAAATAAGTAGAAATCCACTAAAAGTTTTGTTTGGTTATCTTGCAATCCCGAGATAATCGTCTCCATGCTCCAAATCCATTGTAAAGCCATTTCAAAGGCATTTTGCGCATACATGAAATGAACACATTTTTCTCCAAAACTATAACACATGCAAGCTTGTCCTGTTTGGTGGAGATGATATTTAATAAAATAAGTAGAAATCCACTAAAAGTTTTGTTTGGTTATCTTGCAATCCCGAGATAATCGTCTCCATGCTCCAAATCCATTTTAAAGCCATTTTTAAGGCATTTCGCGCATACATGAAATGAACACATTTTTCTCCAAAACTATAACAGATGCAAGCTTGTCCTGTTTGGTGGAGATGATATTTAATAAAATAAGTAGAAATCCACTAAAAGTTTTGTTTGGTTATATTGCAATCCCGAGATAATCGTCTCCATGCTCCAAATCCATTTTAAAGCCATTTTTAAGGCATTTCGCGCATACATGAAATGAACACATTTTTCTCCAAAACTATAACAGATGCAAGCTTGTCCTGTTTGGTGGAGATAATATTTAATAAAATAAGTAGAAATCTACTAAAAGTTTCGTTTGTTTATATTGCCATCCTGAGATAATCGTCTCCATGCTCCAAATCCATTTTAAAGCCATTTCAAAGGCATTTTGCGCATACATGAAATGAACACATTTTTCTCCAAAACTATAACACATGCAAGCTTGTCCTGTTTGGTGGAGATGATATTTAATAAAATAAGTAGAAATCCACTAAAAGTTTTGTTTGGTTATCTTGCAATCCCGAGATAATCGTCTCCATGCTCCAAATCCATTTTAAAGCCATTTTTAAGGCATTTCGCGCATACATGAAATGAACACATTTTTCTCCAAAACTATAACAGATGCAAGCTTGTCCTGTTTGGTGGAGATGATATTTAATAAAATAAGTAGAAATCCACTAAAAGTTTTGTTTGGTTATCTTGCAATCCCGAGATAATCGTCTCCATGCTCCAAATCCATTTTAAAGCCATTTTTAAGGCATTTCGCGCATACATGAAATGAACACATTTTTCTCCAAAACTATAACAGATGCAAGCTTGTCCTGTTTGGTGGAGATGATATTTAATAAAATAAGTAGAAATCCACTAAAAGTTTTGTTTGGTTATCTTGCAATCCCGAGATAATCGTCTCCATGCTCCAAATCCATTTTAAAGCCATTTTTAAGGCATTTCGCGCATACATGAAATGAACACATTTTTCTCCAAAACTATAACAGATGCAAGCTTGTCCTGTTTGGTGGAGATGATATTTAATAAAATAAGTAGAAATCCACTAAAAGTTTTGTTTGGTTATCTTGCAATCCCGAGATAATCGTCTCCATGCTCCAAATCCATTTTAAAGCCATTTCAAAGGCATTTTGCGCATACATGAAATGAACACATTTTTCTCCAAAACTATAACACATGCAAGCTTGTCCTGTTTGGTGGAGATGATATTTAATAAAATAAGTAGAAATCCACTAAAAGTTTTGTTTGGTTATCTTGCAATCCCGAGATAATCGTCTCCATGCTCCAAATCCATTTTAAAGCCATTTTTAAGGCATTTCGCGCATACATGAAATGAACACATTTTTCTCCAAAACTATAACAGATGCAAGCTTGTCCTGTTTGGTGGAGATGATATTTAATAAAATAAGTAGAAATCCACTAAAAGTTTTGTTTGGTTATCTTGCAATCCCGAGATAATCGTCTCCATGCTCCAAATCCATTTTAAAGCCATTTTTAAGGCATTTCGCGCATACATGAAATGAACACATTTTTCTCCAAAACTATAACAGATGCAAGCTTGTCCTGTTTGGTGGAGATGATATTTAATAAAATAAGTAGAAATCCACTAAAAGTTTTGTTTGGTTATCTTGCAATCCCGAGATAATCGTCTCCATGCTCCAAATCCATTTTAAAGCCATTTTTAAGGCATTTCGCGCATACATGAAATGAACACATTTTTCTCCAAAACTATAACAGATGCAAGCTTGTCCTGTTTGGTGGAGATGATATTTAATAAAATAAGTAGAAATCCACTAAAAGTTTTGTTTGGTTATCTTGCAATCCCGAGATAATCGTCTCCATGCTCCAAATCCATTTTAAAGCCATTTCAAAGGCATTTTGCGCATACATGAAATGAACACATTTTTCTCCAAAACTATAACACATGCAAGCTTGTCCTGTTTGGTGGAGATGATATTTAATAAAATAAGTAGAAATCCACTAAAAGTTTTGTTTGGTTATATTGCAATCCCGAGATAATCGTCTCCATGCTCCAAATCCATTTTAAAGCCATTTTTAAGGCATTTCGCGCATACATGAAATGAACACATTTTTCTCCAAAACTATAACAGATGCAAGCTTGTCCTGTTTGGTGGAGATGATATTTAATAAAATAAGTAGAAATCCACTAAAAGTTTTGTTTGGTTATCTTGCAATCCCGAGATAATCGTCTCCATGCTCCAAATCCATTTTAAAGCCATTTTTAAGGCATTTCGCGCATACATGAAATGAACACATTTTTCTCCAAAACTATAACAGATGCAAGCTTGTCCTGTTTGGTGGAGATAATATTTAATAAAATAAGTAGAAATCTACTAAAAGTTTCGTTTGTTTATATTGCCATCCTGAGATAATCGTCTCCATGCTCCAAATCCATTTTAAAGCCATTTCAAAGGCATTTTGCGCATACATGAAATGAACACATTTTTCTCCAAAACTATAACACATGCAAGCTTGTCCTGTTTGGTGGAGATGATATTTAATAAAATAAGTAGAAATCCACTAAAAGTTTTGTTTGGTTATCTTGCAATCCCGAGATAATCGTCTCCATGCTCCAAATCCATTTTAAAGCCATTTTTAAGGCATTTCGCGCATACATGAAATGAACACATTTTTCTCCAAAACTATAACAGATGCAAGCTTGTCCTGTTTGGTGGAGATGATATTTAATAAAATAAGTAGAAATCCACTAAAAGTTTTGTTTGGTTATCTTGCAATCCCGAGATAATCGTCTCCATGCTCCAAATCCATTTTAAAGCCATTTTTAAGGCATTTCGCGCATACATGAAATGAACACATTTTTCTCCAAAACTATAACAGATGCAAGCTTGTCCTGTTTGGTGGAGATGATATTTAATAAAATAAGTAGAAATCCACTTAAAGTTTTGTTTGGTTATCTTGCAATCCCGAGATAATCGTCTCCATGCTCCAAATCCATTTTAAAGCCATTTCAAAGGCATTTTGCGCATACATGAAATGAACACATTTTTCTCCAAAACTATAACACATGCAAGCTTGTCCTGTTTGGTGGAGATGATATTTAATAAAATAAGTAGAAATCCACTAAAAGTTTTGTTTGGTTATCTTGCAATCCCGAGATAATCGTCTCCATGCTCCAAATCCATTTTAAAGCCATTTTTAAGGCATTTCGCGCATACATGAAATGAACACATTTTTCTCCAAAACTATAACAGATGCAAGCTTGTCCTGTTTGGTGGAGATGATATTTAATAAAATAAGTAGAAATCCACTAAAAGTTTTGTTTGGTTATCTTGCAATCCCGAGATAATCGTCTCCATGCTCCAAATCCATTTTAAAGCCATTTTTAAGGCATTTCGCGCATACATGAAATGAACACATTTTTCTCCAAAACTATAACAGATGCAAGCTTGTCCTGTTTGGTGGAGATGATATTTAATAAAATAAGTAGAAATCCACTAAAAGTTTTGTTTGGTTATCTTGCAATCCCGAGATAATCGTCTCCATGCTCCAAATCCATTTTAAAGCCATTTCAAAGGCATTTTGCGCATACATGAAATGAACACATTTTTCTCCAAAACTATAACAGATGCAAGCTTGTCCTGTTTGGTGGAGATGATATTTAATAAAATAAGTAGAAATCCACTAAAAGTTTTGTTTGGTTATCTTGCAATCCCGAGATAATCGTCTCCATGCTCCAAATCCATTTTAAAGCCATTTTTAAGGCATTTCGCGCATACATGAAATGAACACATTTTTCTCCAAAACTATAACAGATGCAAGCTTGTCCTGTTTGGTGGAGATGATATTTAATAAAATAAGTAGAAATCCACTAAAAGTTTTGTTTGGTTATCTTGCAATCCCGAGATAATCGTCTCCATGCTCCAAATCCATTTTAAAGCCATTTTTAAGGCATTTCGCGCATACATGAAATGAACACATTTTTCTCCAAAACTATAACAGATGCAAGCTTGTCCTGTTTGGTGGAGATGATATTTAATAAAATAAGTAGAAATCCACTAAAAGTTTTGTTTGGTTATCTTGCAATCCCGAGATAATCGTCTCCATGCTCCAAATCCATTTTAAAGCCATTTTTAAGGCATTTCGCGCATACATGAAATGAACACATTTTTCTCCAAAACTATAACAGATGCAAGCTTGTCCTGTTTGGTGGAGATGATATTTAATAAAATAAGTAGAAATCCACTAAAAGTTTTGTTTGGTTATCTTGCAATCCCGAGATAATCGTCTCCATGCTCCAAATCCATTTTAAAGCCATTTTTAAGGCATTTCGCGCATACATGAAATGAACACATTTTTCTCCAAAACTATAACAGATGCAAGCTTGTCCTGTTTGGTGGAGATGATATTTAATAAAATAAGTAGAAATCCACTAAAAGTTTTGTTTGGTTATCTTGCAATCCCGAGATAATCGTCTCCATGCTCCAAATCCATTTTAAAGCCATTTTTAAGGCATTTCGCGCATACATGAAATGAACACATTTTTCTCCAAAACTATAACAGATGCAAGCTTGTCCTGTTTGGTGGAGATGATATTTAATAAAATAAGTAGAAATCCACTAAAAGTTTTGTTTGGTTATATTGCAATCCCGAGATAATCGTCTCCATGCTCCAAATCCATTTTAAAGCCATTTTTAAGGCATTTCGCGCATATATGAAATGAACACATTTTTCTCCAAAACTATAACAGATGCAAGCTTGTCCTGTTTGGTGGAGATGATATTTAATAAAATAAGTAGAAATCCACTAAAAGTTTTGTTTGGTTATCTTGCAATCCCGAGATAATCGTCTCCATGCTCCAAATCCATTTTAAAGCCATTTTTAAGGCATTTCGCGCATACATGAAATGAACACATTTTTCTCCAAAACTATAACAGATGCAAGCTTGTCCTGTTTGGTGGAGATAATATTTAATAAAATAAGTAGAAATCTACTAAAAGTTTCGTTTGTTTATATTGCCATCCTGAGATAATCGTCTCCATGCTCCAAATCCATTTTAAAGCCATTTCAAAGGCATTTTGCGCATACATGAAATGAACACATTTTTCTCCAAAACTATAACACATGCAAGCTTGTCCTGTTTGGTGGAGATGATATTTAATAAAATAAGTAGAAATCCACTAAAAGTTTTGTTTGGTTATCTTGCAATCCCGAGATAATCGTCTCCATGCTCCAAATCCATTTTAAAGCCATTTTTAAGGCATTTCGCGCATACATGAAATGAACACATTTTTCTCCAAAACTATAACAGATGCAAGCTTGTCCTGTTTGGTGGAGATGATATTTAATAAAATAAGTAGAAATCCACTAAAAGTTTTGTTTGGTTATCTTGCAATCCCGAGATAATCGTCTCCATGCTCCAAATCCATTTTAAAGCCATTTTTAAGGCATTTCGCGCATACATGAAATGAACACATTTTTTTTCAAAACTATAACAGATGCAAGCTTGTCCTGTGTGGTGGAGATGATATTTAATAAAATAAGTAGAAATCCACTAAAAGTTTTGTTTGGTTATCTTGCAATCCCGAGATAATCGTCTCCATGCTCCAAATCCATTTTAAAGCCATTTTTAAGGCATTTCGCGCATACATGAAATGAACACATTTTTCTCCAAAACTATAACAGATGCAAGCTTGTCCTGTTTGGTGGAGATGATATTTAATAAAATAAGTAGAAATCCACTAAAATTTTTGTTTGGTTATCTTGCAATCCCGAGATAATCGTCTCCATGCTCCAAATCCATTTTAAAGCCATTTTTAAGGCATTTCGCGCATACATGAAATGAACACATTTTTCTCCAAAACTATAACAGATGCAAGCTTGTCCTGTTTGGTGGAGATGATATTTAATAAAATAAGTAGAAATCCACTAAAAGTTTTGTTTGGTTATATTGCAATCCCGAGATAATCGTCTCCATGCTCCAAATCCATTTTAAAGCCATTTTAAGGCATTTCGCGCATACATGAAATGAACACATTTTTCTCCAAAACTATAACAGATGCAAGCTTGTCCTGTTTGGTGGAGATGATATTTAATAAAATAAGTAGAAATCCACTAAAAGTTTTGTTTGGTTATCTTGCAATCCCGAGATAATCGTCTCCATGCTCCAAATCCATTTTAAAGCCATTTTTAAGGCATTTCGCGCATACATGAAATGAACACATTTTTCTCCAAAACTATAACAGATGCAAGCTTGTCCTGTTTGGTGGAGATAATATTTAATAAAATAAGTAGAAATCTACTAAAAGTTTCGTTTGTTTATATTGCCATCCTGAGATAATCGTCTCCATGCTCCAAATCCATTTTAAAGCCATTTCAAAGGCATTTTGCGCATACATGAAATGAACACATTTTTCTCCAAAACTATAACACATGCAAGCTTGTCCTGTTTGGTGGAGATGATATTTAATAAAATAAGTAGAAATCCACTAAAAGTTTTGTTTGGTTATCTTGCAATCCCGAGATAATCGTCTCCATGCTCCAAATCCATTTTAAAGCCATTTTTAAGGCATTTCGCGCATACATGAAATGAACACATTTTTCTCCAAAACTATAACAGATGCAAGCTTGTCCTGCTTGGTGGAGATGATATTTAATAAAATAAGTAGAAATCCACTAAAAGTTTTGTTTGGTTATCTTGCAATCCCGAGATAATCGTCTCCATGCTCCAAATCCATTTTAAAGCCATTTCAAAGGCATTTTGCGCATACATGAAATGAACACATTTTTCTCCAAAACTATAACACATGCAAGCTTGTCCTGTTTGGTGGAGATGATATTTAATAAAATAAGTAGAAATCCACTAAAAGTTTTGTTTGGTTATCTTGCAATCCCGAGATAATCGTCTCCATGCTCCAAATCCATTTTAAAGCCATTTTTAAGGCATTTCGCGCATACATGAAATGAACACATTTTTCTCCAAAACTATAACAGATGCAAGCTTGTCCTGTTTGGTGGAGATGATATTTAATAAAATAAGTAGAAATCCACTAAAAGTTTTGTTTGGTTATCTTGCAATCCCGAGATAATCGTCTCCATGCTCCAAATCCATTTTAAAGCCATTTTTAAGGCATTTCGCGCATACATGAAATGAACACATTTTTCTCCAAAACTATAACAGATGCAAGCTTGTCCTGTTTGGTGGAGATGATATTTAATAAAATAAGTAGAAATCCACTAAAAGTTTTGTTTGGTTATCTTGCAATCCCGAGATAATCGTCTCCATGCTCCAAATCCATTTTAAAGCCATTTTTAAGGCATTTCGCGCATACATGAAATGAACACATTTTTCTCCAAAACTATAACAGATGCAAGCTTGTCCTGTTTGGTGGAGATGATATTTAATAAAATAAGTAGAAATCCACTAAAAGTTTTGTTTGGTTATCTTGCAATCCCGAGATAATCGTCTCCATGCTCCAAATCCATTTTAAAGCCATTTTTAAGGCATTTCGCGCATACATGAAATGAACCCATTTTTCTCCAAAACTATAACACATGCAAGCTTGTCCTGTTTGGTGGAGATGATATTTAATAAAATAAGTAGAAATCCACTAAAAGTTTTGTTTGGTTATCTTGCAATCCCGAGATAATCGTCTCCATGCTCCAAATCCATTTTAAAGCCATTTTTAAGGCATTTCGCGCATACATGAAATGAACACATTTTTCTCCAAAACTATAACAGATGCAAGCTTGTCCTGTTTGGTGGAGATGATATTTAATAAAATAAGTAGAAATCCACTAAAAGTTTTGTTTGGTTATCTTGCAATCCCGAGATAATCGTCTCCATGCTCCAAATCCATTTTAAAGCCATTTCAAAGGCATTTTGCGCATACATGAAATGAACACATTTTTCTCCAAAACTATAACACATGCAAGCTTGTCCTGTTTGGTGGAGATGATATTTAATAAAATAAGTAGAAATCCACTAAAAGTTTTGTTTGGTTATCTTGCAATCCCGAGATAATCGTCTCCATGCTCCAAATCCATTTTAAAGCCATTTTTAAGGCATTTCGCGCATACATGAAATGAACACATTTTTCTCCAAAACTATACCAGATGCAAGCTTGTCCTGTTTGGTGGAGATGATATTTAATAAAATAAGTAGAAATCCACTAAAAGTTTTGTTTGGTTATCTTGCAATCCCGAGATAATCGTCTCCATGCTCCAAATCCATTTTAAAGCCATTTTTAAGGCATTTCGCGCATACATGAAATGAACACATTTTTCTCCAAAACTATAACAGATGCAAGCTTGTCCTGTTTGGTGGAGATGATATTTAATAAAATAAGTAGAAATCCACTAAAATTTTTGTTTGGTTATCTTGCAATCCCGAGATAATCGTCTCCATGCTCCAAATCCATTTTAAAGCCATTTTTAAGGCATTTCGCGCATACATGAAATGAACACATTTTTCTCCAAAACTATAACAGATGCAAGCTTGTCCTGTTTGGTGGAGATGATATTTAATAAAATAAGTAGAAATCCACTAAAAGTTTTGTTTGGTTATATTGCAATCCCGAGATAATCGTCTCCATGCTCCAAATCCATTTTAAAGCCATTTTTAAGGCATTTCGCGCATACATGAAATGAACACATTTTTCTCCAAAACTATAACAGATGCAAGCTTGTCCTGTTTGGTGGAGATGATATTTAATAAAATAAGTAGAAATCCACTAAAAGTTTTGTTTGGTTATCTTGCAATCCCGAGATAATCGTCTCCATGCTCCAAATCCATTTTAAAGCCATTTTTAAGGCATTTCGCGCATACATGAAATGAACACATTTTTCTCCAAAACTATAACAGATGCAAGCTTGTCCTGTTTGGTGGAGATAATATTTAATAAAATAAGTAGAAATCTACTAAAAGTTTCGTTTGTTTATATTGCCATCCTGAGATAATCGTCTCCATGCTCCAAATCCATTTTAAAGCCATTTCAAAGGCATTTTGCGCATACATGAAATGAACACATTTTTCTCCAAAACTATAACACATGCAAGCTTGTCCTGTTTGGTGGAGATGATATTTAATAAAATAAGTAGAAATCCACTAAAAGTTTTGTTTGGTTATCTTGCAATCCCGAGATAATCGTCTCCATGCTCCAAATCCATTTTAAAGCCATTTTTAAGGCATTTCGCGCATACATGAAATGAACACATTTTTCTCCAAAACTATAACAGATGCAAGCTTGTCCTGTTTGGTGGAGATGATATTTAATAAAATAAGTAGAAATCCACTAAAAGTTTTGTTTGGTTATCTTGCAATCCCGAGATAATCGTCTCCATGCTCCAAATCCATTTTAAAGCCATTTTTAAGGCATTTCGCGCATACATGAAATGAACACATTTTTCTCCAAAACTATAACAGATGCAAGCTTGTCCTGTTTGGTGGAGATGATATTTAATAAAATAAGTAGAAATCCACTAAAAGTTTTGTTTGGTTATCTTGCAATCCCGAGATAATCGTCTCCATGCTCCAAATCCATTTTAAAGCCATTTTTAAGGCATTTCGCGCATACATGAAATGAACACATTTTTCTCCAAAACTATAACAGATGCAAGCTTGTCCTGTTTGGTGGAGATGATATTTAATAAAATAAGTAGAAATCCACTAAAAGTTTTGTTTGGTTATCTTGCAATCCCGAGATAATCGTCTCCATGCTCCAAATCCATTTTAAAGCCATTTTTAAGGCATTTCGCGCATACATGAAATGAACACATTTTTCTCCAAAACTATAACAGATGCAAGCTTGTCCTGTTTGGTGGAGATGATATTTAATAAAATAAGTAGAAATCCACTAAAAGTTTTGTTTGGTTATCTTGCAATCCCGAGATAATCGTCTCCATGCTCCAAATCCATTTTAAAGCCATTTCAAAGGCATTTTGCGCATACATGAAATGAACACATTTTTCTCCAAAACTATAACACATGCAAGCTTGTCCTGTTTGGTGGAGATGATATTTAATAAAATAAGTAGAAATCCACTAAAAGTTTTGTTTGGTTATCTTGCAATCCCGAGATAATCGTCTCCATGCTCCAAATCCATTTTAAAGCCATTTTTAAGGCATTTCGCGCATACATGAAATGAACACATTTTTCTCCAAAACTATAACAGATGCAAGCTTGTCCTGTTTGGTGGAGATGATATTTAATAAAATAAGTAGAAATCCACTAAAAGTTTTGTTTGGTTATCTTGCAATCCCGAGATAATCGTCTCCATGCTCCAAATCCATTTTAAAGCCATTTTTAAGGCATTTCGCGCATACATGAAATGAACACATTTTTCTCCAAAACTATAACAGATGCAAGCTTGTCCTGTTTGGTGGAGATGATATTTAATAAAATAAGTAGAAATCCACTAAAATTTTTGTTTGGTTATCTTGCAATCCCGAGATAATCGTCTCCATGCTCCAAATCCATTTTAAAGCCATTTTTAAGGCATTTCGCGCATACATGAAATGAACACATTTTTCTCCAAAACTATAACAGATGCAAGCTTGTCCTGTTTGGTGGAGATGATATTTAATAAAATAAGTATAAATCCACTAAAAGTTTTGTTTGGTTATATTGCAATCCCGAGATAATCGTCTCCATGCTCCAAATCCATTTTAAAGCCATTTTTAAGGCATTTCGCGCATACATGAAATGAACACATTTTTCTCCAAAACTATAACAGATGCAAGCTTGTCCTGTTTGGTGGAGATGATATTTAATAAAATAAGTATAAATCCACTAAAAGTTTTGTTTGGTTATCTTGCAATCCCGAGATAATCGTCTCCATGCTCCAAATCCATTTTAAAGCCATTTTTAAGGCATTTCGCGCATACATGAAATGAACACATTTTTCTCCAAAACTATAACAGATGCAAGCTTGTCCTGTTTGGTGGAGATAATATTTAATAAAATAAGTAGAAATCTACTAAAAGTTTCGTTTGTTTATATTGCCATCCTGAGATAATCGTCTCCATGCTCCAAATCCATTTAAGAGCCATTTCAAAGGCATTTTGCGCATACATGAAATGAACACATTTTTCTCCAAAACTATAACACATGCAAGCTTGTCCTGTTTGGTGGAGATGATATTTAATAAAATAAGTAGAAATCCACTAAAAGTTTTGTTTGGTTATCTTGCAATCCCGAGATAATCGTCTCCATGCTCCAAATCCATTTTAAAGCCATTTTTAAGGCATTTCGCGCATACATGAAATGAACACATTTTTCTCCAAAACTATAACAGATGCAAGCTTGTCCTGTTTGGTGGAGATGATATTTAATAAAATAAGTAGAAATCCACTAAAAGTTTTGTTTGGTTATCTTACAATCCCGAGATAATCGTCTCCATGCTCCAAATCCATTTTAAAGCCATTTTTAAGGCATTTCGCGCATACATGAAATGAACACATTTTTCTCCAAAACTATAACAGATGCAAGCTTGTCCTGTTTGGTGGAGATGATATTTAATAAAATAAGTAGAAATCCACTAAAAGTTTTGTTTGGTTATCTTGCAATCCCGAGATAATCGTCTCCATGCTCCAAATCCATTTTAAAGCCATTTTTAAAGCATTTCGCGCATACATGAAATGAACACATTTTTCTCCAAAACTATAACAGATGCAAGCTTGTCCTGTTTGGTGGAGATGATATTTAATAAAATAAGTAGAAATCCACTAAAAGTTTTGTTTGGTTATCTTGCAATCCCGAGATAATCGTCTCCATGCTCCAAATCCAATTTAAAGCCATTTTTAAGGCATTTCCCGCATACATGAAATGAACACATTTTTCTCCAAAACTATAACAGATGCAAGCTTGTCCTGTTTGGTGGAGATGATATTTAATAAAATAAGTAGAAATCCACTAAAAGTTTTGTTTGGTTATCTTGCAATCCCGAGATAATCGTCTCCATGCTCCAAATCCATTTTAAAGCCATTTCAAAGGCATTTTGCGCATACATGAAATGAACACATTTTTCTCCAAAACTATAACACATGCAAGCTTGTCCTGTTTGGTGGAGATGATATTTAATAAAATAAGTAGAAATCCACTAAAAGTTTTGTTTGGTTATCTTGCAATCCCGAGATAATCGTCTCCATGCTCCAAATCCATTTTAAAGCCATTTTTAAGACATTTCGCGCATACATGAAATGAACACATTTTTCTCCAAAACTATAACAGATGCAAGCTTGTCCTGTTTGGTGGAGATGATATTTAATAAAATAAGTAGAAATCCACTAAAAGTTTTGTTTGGTTATCTTGCAATCCCGAGATAATCGTCCCCATGCTCCAAATCCATTTTAAAGCCATTTTTAAGGCATTTCGCGCATACATGAAATGAACACATTTTTCTCCAAAACTATAACAGATGCAAGCTTGTCCTGTTTGGTGGAGATGATATTTAATAAAGTAAGTAGAAATCCACTAAAATTTTTGTTTGGTTATCTTGCAATCCCGAGATAATCGTCTCCATGCTCCAAATCCATTTTAAAGCCATTTTTAAGGCATTTCGCGCATACATGAAATGAACACATTTTTCTTCAAAACTATAACAGATGCAAGCTTGTCCTGTTTGGTGGAGATGATATTTAATAAAATAAGTAGAAATCCACTAAAAGTTTTGTTTGGTTATCTTGCAATCCCGAGATAATCGTCTCCATGCTCCAAATCCATTTTAAAGCCATTTTTAAGGCATTTCGCGCATACATGAAATGAACACATTTTTCTCCAAAACTATAACAGATGCAAGCTTGTCCTGTTTGGTGGAGATGATATTTAATAAAATAAGTAGAAATCCACTAAAATTTTTGTTTGGTTATCTTGCAATCCCGAGATAATCGTCTCCATGCTCCAAATCCATTTTAAAGCCATTTTTAAGGCATTTCGCGCATACATGAAATGAACACATTTTTCTCCAAAACTATAACAGATGCAAGCTTGTCCTGTTTGGTGGAGATGATATTTAATAAAATAAGTAGAAATCCACTAAAAGTTTTGTTTGGTTATCTTGCAATCCCGAGATAATCGTCTCCATGCTCCAAATCCATTTTAAAGCCATTTTTAAGGCATTTCCCGCATACATGAAATGAACACATTTTTCTCCAAAACTATAACAGATGCAAGCTTGTCCTGTTTGGTGGAGATGATATTTAATAAAATAAGTAGAAATCCACTAAAAGTTTTGTTTGGTTATCTTGCAATCCCGAGATAATCGTCTCCATGCTCCAAATCCATTTTAAAGCCATTTCAAAGGCATTTTGCGCATACATGAAATGAACACATTTTTCTCCAAAACTATAACACATGCAAGCTTGTCCTGTTTGGTGGAGATGATATTTAATAAAATAAGTAGAAATCCACTAAAAGTTTTGTTTGGTTATCTTGCAATCCCGAGATAATCGTCTCCATGCTCCAAATCCATTTAAAAGCCATTTCAAAGGCATTTTGCGCATACATGAAATGAACACATTTTTCTCCAAAACTATAACACATGCAAGCTTGTCCTGTTTGGTGGAGATGATATTTAATAAAATAAGTAGAAATCCACTAAAAGTTTTGTTTGGTTATCTTGCAATCCCGAGATAATCGTCTCCATGCTCCAAATCCATTTTAAAGCCATTTTTAAGGCATTTCGCGCATACATGAAATGAACACATTTTTCTCCAAAACTATAACAGATGCAAGCTTGTCCTGTTTGGTGGAGATGATATTTAATAAAATAAGTAGAAATCCACTAAAAGTTTTGTTTGGTTATCTTACAATCCCGAGATAATCGTCTCCATGCTCCAAATCCATTTTAAAGCCATTTTTAAGGCATTTCGCGCATACATGAAATGAACACATTTTTCTCCAAAACTATAACAGATGCAAGCTTGTCCTGTTTGGTGGAGATGATATTTAATAAAATAAGTAGAAATCCACTAAAAGTTTTGTTTGGTTATCTTGCAATCCCGAGATAATCGTCTCCATGCTCCAAATCCATTTTAAAGCCATTTTTAAAGCATTTCGCGCATACATGAAATGAACACATTTTTCTCCAAAACTATAACAGATGCAAGCTTGTCCTGTTTGGTGGAGATGATATTTAATAAAATAAGTAGAAATCCACTAAAAGTTTTGTTTGGTTATCTTGCAATCCCGAGATAATCGTCTCCATGCTCCAAATCCATTTTAAAGCCATTTTTAAGGCATTTCCCGCATACATGAAATGAACACATTTTTCTCCAAAACTATAACAGATGCAAGCTTGTCCTGTTTGGTGGAGATGATATTTAATAAAATAAGTAGAAATCCACTAAAAGTTTTGTTTGGTTATCTTGCAATCCCGAGATAATCGTCTCCATGCTCCAAATCCATTTTAAAGCCATTTCAAAGGCATTTTGCGCATACATGAAATGAACACATTTTTCTCCAAAACTATAACACATGCAAGCTTGTCCTGTTTGGTGGAGATGATATTTAATAAAATAAGTAGAAATCCACTAAAAGTTTTGTTTGGTTATCTTGCAATCCCGAGATAATCGTCTCCATGCTCCAAATCCATTTTAAAGCCATTTTTAAGGCATTTCGCGCATACATGAAATGAACACATTTTTCTCCAAAACTATAACAGATGCAAGCTTGTCCTGTTTGGTGGAGATGATATTTAATAAAATAAGTAGAAATCCACTAAAAGTTTTGTTTGGTTATCTTGCAATCCCGAGATAATCGTCCCCATGCTCCAAATCCATTTTAAAGCCATTTTTAAGGCATTTCGCGCATACATGAAATGAACACATTTTTCTCCAAAACTATAACAGATGCAAGCTTGTCCTGTTTGGTGGAGATGATATTTAATAAAGTAAGTAGAAATCCACTAAAATTTTTGTTTGGTTATCTTGCAATCCAGAGATAATCGTCTCCATGCTCCAAATCCATTTTAAAGCCATTTTTAAGGCATTTCCCGCATACATGAAATGAACACATTTTTCTCCAAAACTATAACAGATGCAAGCTTGTCCTGTTTGGTGGAGATGATATTTAATAAAATAAGTAGAAATCCACCAAAAGTTTTGTTTGGTTATCTTGCAATCCCGAGATAATCGTCTCCATGCTCCAAATCCATTTTAAAGCCATTTCAAAGGCATTTTGCGCATACATGAAATGAACACATTTTTCTCCAAAACTATAACACATGCAAGCTTGTCCTGTTTGGTGGAGATGATATTTAATAAAATAAGTAGAAATCCACTAAAAGTTTTGTTTGGTTATCTTGCAATCCCGAGATAATCGTCTCCATGCTCCAAATCCATTTTAAAGCCATTTTTAAGGCATTTCGCGCATACATGAAATGAACACATTTTTCTCCAAAACTATAACAGATGCAAGCTTGTCCTGTTTGGTGGAGATGATATTTAATAAAATAAGTAGAAATCCACTAAAAGTTTTGTTTGGTTATCTTGCAATCCCGAGATAATCGTCCCCATGCTCCAAATCCATTTTAAAGCCATTTTTAAGGCATTTCGCGCATACATGAAATGAACACATTTTTCTCCAAAACTATAACAGATGCAAGCTTGTCCTGTTTGGTGGAGATGATATTTAATAAAGTAAGTAGAAATCCACTAAAATTTTTGTTTGGTTATCTTGCAATCCCGAGATAATCGTCTCCATGCTCCAAATCCATTTTAAAGCCATTTTTAAGGCATTTCGCGCATACATGAAATGAACACATTTTTCTTCAAAACTATAACAGATGCAAGCTTGTCCTGTTTGGTGGAGATGATATTTAATAAAATAAGTAGAAATCCACTAAAAGTTTTGTTTGGTTATCTTGCAATCCCGAGATAATCGTCTCCATGCTCCAAATCCATTTTAAAGCCATTTTTAAGGCATTTCGCGCATACATGAAATGAACACATTTTTCTCCAAAACTATAACAGATGCAAGCTTGTCCTGTTTGGTGGAGATGATATTTAATAAAATAAGTAGAAATCCACTAAAATTTTTGTTTGGTTATCTTGCAATCCCGAGATAATCGTCTCCATGCTCCAAATCCATTTTAAAGCCATTTTTAAGGCATTTCGCGCATACATGAAATGAACACATTTTTCTCCAAAACTATAACAGATGCAAGCTTGTCCTGTTTGGTGGAGATGATATTTAATAAAATAAGTAGAAATCCACTAAAAGTTTTGTTTGGTTATCTTGCAATCCCGAGATAATCGTCTCCATGCTCCAAATCCATTTTAAAGCCATTTTTAAGGCATTTCCCGCATACATGAAATGAACACATTTTTCTCCAAAACTATAACAGATGCAAGCTTGTCCTGTTTGGTGGAGATGATATTTAATAAAATAAGTAGAAATCCACTAAAAGTTTTGTTTGGTTATCTTGCAATCCCGAGATAATCGTCTCCATGCTCCAAATCCATTTTAAAGCCATTTCAAAGGCATTTTGCGCATACATGAAATGAACACATTTTTCTCCAAAACTATAACACATGCAAGCTTGTCCTGTTTGGTGGAGATGATATTTAATAAAATAAGTAGAAATCCACTAAAAGTTTTGTTTGGTTATCTTGCAATCCCGAGATAATCGTCTCCATGCTCCAAATCCATTTTAAAGCCATTTTTAAGGCATTTCGCGCATACATGAAATGAACACATTTTTCTCCAAAACTATAACAGATGCAAGCTTGTCCTGTTTGGTGGAGATGATATTTAATAAAATAAGTAGAAATCCACTAAAAGTTTTGTTTGGTTATCTTGCAATCCCGAGATAATCGTCCCCATGCTCCAAATCCATTTTAAAGCCATTTTTAAGGCATTTCGCGCATACATGAAATGAACACATTTTTCTCCAAAACTATAACAGATGCAAGCTTGTCCTGTTTGGTGGAGATGATATTTAATAAAGTAAGTAGAAATCCACTAAAATTTTTGTTTGGTTATCTTGCAATCCCGAGATAATCGTCTCCATGCTCCAAATCCATTTTAAAGCCATTTTTAAGGCATTTCGCGCATACATGAAATGAACACATTTTTCTTCAAAACTATAACAGATGCAAGCTTGTCCTGTTTGGTGGAGATGATATTTAATAAAATAAGTAGAAATCCACTAAAAGTTTTGTTTGGTTATCTTGCAATCCCGAGATAATCGTCTCCATGCTCCAAATCCATTTTAAAGCCATTTTTAAGGCATTTCGCGCATACATGAAATGAACACATTTTTCTCCAAAACTATAACAGATGCAAGCTTGTCCTGTTTGGTGGAGATGATATTTAATAAAATAAGTAGAAATCCACTAAAATTTTTGTTTGGTTATCTTGCAATCCCGAGATAATCGTCTCCATGCTCCAAATCCATTTTAAAGCCATTTCTAAGGCATTTCGCGCATACATGAAATGAACACATTTTTCTCCAAAACTATAACAGATGCAAGCTTGTCCTGTTTGGTGGAGATGATATTTAATAAAATAAGTAGAAATCCACTAAAAGTTTTGTTTGGTTATATTGCAATCCCGAGATAATCGTCTCCATGCTCCAAATCCATTTTAAAGCCATTTTTAAGGCATTTCGCGCATACATGAAATGAACACATTTTTCTCCAAAACTATAACAGATGCAAGCTTGTCCTGTTTGGTGGAGATGATATTTAATAAAATAAGTAGAAATCCACTAAAAGTTTTGTTTGGTTATCTTGCAATCCCGAGATAATCGTCTCCATGCTCCAAATCCATTTTAAAGCCATTTTTAAGGCATTTCGCGCATACATGAAATGAACACATTTTTCTCCAAAACTATAACAGATGCAAGCTTGTCCTGTTTGGTGGAGATAATATTTAATAAAATAAGTAGAAATCTACTAAAAGTTTCGTTTGTTTATATTGCCATCCTGAGATAATCGTCTCCATGCTCCAAATCCATTTTAAAGCCATTTCAAAGGCATTTTGCGCATACATGAAATGAACACATTTTTCTCCAAAACTATAACACATGCAAGCTTGTCCTGTTTGGTGGAGATGAAATTTAATAAAATAAGTAGAAATCCACTAAAAGTTTTGTTTGGTTATCTTGCAATCTTGAGATAATCGTCTCCATGCTCCAAATCCATTTTAAAGCCATTTTTAAGGCATTTCGCGCATACATGAAATGAACACATTTTTCTCCAAAACTATAACAGATGCAAGCTTGTCCTGTTTCGTGGAGATGATATTTAATAAAATAAGTAGAAATCCACTAAAAGTTTTGTTTGGTTATCTTGCAATCCCGAGATAATCGTCTCCATGCTCCAAATCCATTTTAAAGCCATTTCAAAGGCATTTTGCGCATACATGAAATGAACACATTTTTCTCCAAAACTATAACACATGCAAGCTTGTCCTGTTTGGTGGAGATGATATTTAATAAAATAAGTAGAAATCCACTAAAAGTTTTGTTTGGTTATCTTGCAATCCCGAGATAATCGTCTCCATGCTCCAAATCCATTTTAAAGCCATTTTTAAGGCATTTCGCGCATACATGAAATGAACACATTTTTCTCCAAAACTATAACAGATGCAAGCTTGTCCTGTTTCGTGGAGATGATATTTAATAAAATAAGTAGAAATCCACTAAAAGTTTTGTTTGGTTATCTTGCAATCCCGAGATAATCGTCTCCATGCTCCAAATCCATTTTAAAGCCATTTCAAAGGCATTTTGCGCATACATGAAATGAACACATTTTTCTCCAAAACTATAACACATGCAAGCTTGTCCTGTTTGGTGGAGATGATATTTAATAAAATAAGTAGAAATCCACTAAAAGTTTTGTTTGGTTATCTTGCAATCCCGAGATAATCGTCTCCATGCTCCAAATCCATTTTAAAGCCATTTTTAAGGCATTTCGCGCATACATGAAAAGAACACATTTTTCTCCAAAACTATAACAGATGCAAGCTTGTCCTGTTTGGTGGAGATGATATTTAATAAAATAAGTAGAAATCCACTAAAAGTTTTGTTTGGTTATCTTGCAATCCCGAGATAATCGTCTCCATGCTCCAAATCCATTTTAAAGCCATTTTTAAGGCATTTCGCGCATACATGAAATGAACACATTTTTCTCCAAAACTATAACAGATGCAAGCTTGTCCTGTTTGGTGGAGATGATATTTAATAAAATAAGTAGAAATCCACTAAAAGTTTTGTTTGGTTATCTTGCAATCCCGAGATAATCGTCTCCATGCTCCAAATCCATTTTAAAGCCATTTTTAAGGCATTTCGCGCATACATGAAATGAACACATTTTTCTCCAAAACTATAACAGATGCAAGCTTGTCCTGTTTGGTGGAGATGATATTTAATAAAATAAGTAGAAATCCACTAAAAGTTTTGTTTGGTTATATTGCAATCCCGAGATAATCGTCTCCATGCTCCAAATCCATTTTAAAGCCATTTTTAAGGCATTTCGCGCATATATGAAATGAACACATTTTTCTCCAAAACTATAACAGATGCAAGCTTGTCCTGTTTGGTGGAGATGATATTTAATAAAATAAGTAGAAATCCACTAAAAGTTTTGTTTGGTTATCTTGCAATCCCGAGATAATCGTCTCCATGCTCCAAATCCATTTTAAAGCCATTTTTAAGGCATTTCGCGCATACATGAAATGAACACATTTTTCTCCAAAACTATAACAGATGCAAGCTTGTCCTGTTTGGTGGAGATAATATTTAATAAAATAAGTAGAAATCTACTAAAAGTTTCGTTTGTTTATATTGCCATCCTGAGATAATCGTCTCCATGCTCCAAATCCATTTTAAAGCCATTTCAAAGGCATTTTGCGCATACATGAAATGAACACATTTTTCTCCAAAACTATAACAGATGCAAGCTTGTCCTGTTTGGTGGAGATGATATTTAATAAAATAAGTAGAAATCCACTAAAAGTTTTGTTTGGTTATCTTGCAATCCCGAGATAATCGTCTCCATGCTCCAAATCCATTTTAAAGCCATTTTTAAGGCATTTCGCGCATACATGAAATGAACACATTTTTCTCCAAAACTATAACAGATGCAAGCTTGTCCTGTTTGGTGGAGATGATATTTAATAAAATAAGTAGAAATCCACTAAAAGTTTTGTTTGGTTATCTTGCAATCCCGAGATAATCGTCTCCATGCTCCAAATCCATTTTAAAGCCATTTTTAAGGCATTTCGCGCATACATGAAATGAACACATTTTTCTCCAAAACTATAACAGATGCAAGCTTGTCCTGTGTGGTGGAGATGATATTTAATAAAATAAGTAGAAATCCACTAAAAGTTTTGTTTGGTTATCTTGCAATCCCGAGATAATCGTCTCCATGCTCCAAATCCATTTTAAAGCCATTTTTAAGGCATTTCGCGCATACATGAAATGAACACATTTTTCTCCAAAACTATAACAGATGCAAGCTTGTCCTGTTTGGTGGAGATGATATTTAATAAAATAAGTAGAAATCCACTAAAATTTTTGTTTGGTTATCTTGCAATCCCGAGATAATCGTCTCCATGCTCCAAATCCATTTTAAAGCCATTTTTAAGGCATTTCGCGCATACATGAAATGAACACATTTTTCTCCAAAACTATAACAGATGCAAGCTTGTCCTGTTTGGTGGAGATGATATTTAATAAAATAAGTAGAAATCCACTAAAAGTTTTGTTTGGTTATATTGCAATCCCGAGAGAATCGTCTCCATGCTCCAAATCCATTTTAAAGCCAATTTTAAGGCATTTCGCGCACACATGAAATGAACACATTTTTCTCCAAAACTATAACAGATGCAAGCTTGTCCTGTTTGGTGGAGATGATATTTAATAAAATAAGTAGAAATCCACTAAAAGTTTTGTTTGGTTATCTTGCAATCCCGAGATAATCGTCTCCATGCTCCAAATCCATTTTAAAGCCATTTTTAAGGCATTTCGCGCATACATGAAATGAACACATTTTTCTCCAAAACTATAACAGATGCAAGCTTGTCCTGTTTGGTGGAGATAATATTTAATAAAATAAGTAGAAATCTACTAAAAGTTTCGTTTGTTTATATTGCCATCCTGAGATAATCGTCTCCATGCTCCAAATCCATTTTAAAGCCATTTCAAAGGCATTTTGCGCATACATGAAATGAACACATTTTTCTCCAAAACTATAACACATGCAAGCTTGTCCTGTTTGGTGGAGATGATATTTAATAAAATAAGTAGAAATCCACTAAAAGTTTTGTTTGGTTATCTTGCAATCCCGAGATAATCGTCTCCATGCTCCAAATCCATTTTAAAGCCATTTTTAAGGCATTTCGCGCATACATGAAATGAACACATTTTTCTCCAAAACTATAACAGATGCAAGCTTGTCCTGTTTGGTGGAGATGATATTTAATAAAATAAGTAGAAATCCACTAAAAGTTTTGTTTGGTTATCTTGCAATCCCGAGATAATCGTCTCCATGCTCCAAATCCATTTTAAAGCCATTTTTAAGGCATTTCGCGCATACATGAAATGAACACATTTTTCTCCAAAACTATAACAGATGCAAGCTTGTCCTGTTTGGTGGAGATGATATTTAATAAAATAAGTACAAATCCACTAAAAGTTTTGTTTGGTTATCTTGCAATCCCGAGATAATCGTCTCCATGCTCCAAATCCATTTTAAAGCCATTTTTAAGGCATTTCGCGCATACATGAAATGAACACATTTTTCTCCAAAACTATAACAGATGCAAGCTTGTCCTGTTTGGTGGAGATGATATTTAATAAAATAAGTAGAAATCCACTAAAAGTTTTGTTTGGTTATCTTGCAATCCCGAGATAATCGTCTCAATGCTCCAAATCCATTTTAAAGCCATTTTTAAGGCATTTCGCGCATACATGAAATGAACACATTTTTCTCCAAAACTATAACAGATGCAAGCTTGTCCTGTTTGGTGGAGATGATATTTAATAAAATAAGTAGAAATCCACTAAAAGTTTTGTTTGGTTATCTTGCAATCCCGAGATAATCGTCTCCATGCTCCAAATCCATTTTAAAGCCATTTTTAAGGCATTTCGCGCATACATGAAATGAACACATTTTTCTCCAAAACTATAACAGATGCAAGCTTGTCCTGTTTGGTGGAGATGATATTTAATAAAATAAGTAGAAATCCACTAAAAGTTTTGTTTGGTTATCTTGCAATCCCGAGATAATCGTCTCCATGCTCCAAATCCATTTTAAAGCCATTTTTAAGGCATTTCGCGCATACATGAAATGAACACATTTTTCTCCAAAACTATAACAGATGCAAGCTTGTCCTGTTTGGTGGAGATGATATTTAATAAAATAAGTAGAAATCCACTAAAAGTTTTGTTTGGTTATCTTGCAATCCCGAGATAATCGTCTCCATGCTCCAAATCCATTTTAAAGCCATTTCAAAGGCATTTTGCGCATACATGAAATGAACACATTTTTCTCCAAAACTATAACACATGCAAGCTTGTCCTGTTTGGTGGAGATGATATTTAATAAAATAAGTAGAAATCCACTAAAAGTTTTGTTTGGTTATCTTGCAATCCCGAGATAATCGTCTCCATGCTCCAAATCCATTTTAAAGCCATTTTTAAGGCATTTCGCGCATACATGAAATGAACACATTTTTCTCCAAAACTATACCAGATGCAAGCTTGTCCTGTTTGGTGGAGATGATATTTAATAAAATAAGTAGAAATCCACTAAAAGTTTTGTTTGGTTATCTTGCAATCCCGAGATAATCGTCTCCATGCTCCAAATCCATTTTAAAGCCATTTTTAAGGCATTTCGCGCATACATGAAATGAACACATTTTTCTCCAAAACTATAACAGATGCAAGCTTGTCCTGTTTGGTGGAGATGATATTTAATAAAATAAGTAGAAATCCACTAAAAGTTTTGTTTGGTTATCTTGCAATCCCGAGATAATCGTCTCCATGCTCCAAATCCATTTTAAAGCCATTTTTAAGGCATTTCGCGCATACATGAAATGAACACATTTTTCTCCAAAACTATAACAGATGCAAGCTTGTCCTGTTTGGTGGAGATGATATTTAATAAAGTAAGTAGAAATCCACTAAAATTTTTGTTTGGTTATCTTGCAATCCCGAGATAATCGTCTCCATGCTCCAAATCCATTTTAAAGCCATTTTTAAGGCATTTCGCGCATACATGAAATGAACACATTTTTCTTCAAAACTATAACAGATGCAAGCTTGTCCTGTTTGGTGGAGATGATATTTAATAAAATAAGTAGAAATCCACTAAAAGTTTTGTTTGGTTATCTTGCAATCCCGAGATAATCGTCTCCATGCTCCAAATCCATTTTAAAGCCATTTTTAAGGCATTTCGCGCATACATGAAATGAACACATTTTTCTCCAAAACTATAACAGATGCAAGCTTGTCCTGTTTGGTGGAGATGATATTTAATAAAATAAGTAGAAATCCACTAAAATTTTTGTTTGGTTATCTTGCAATCCCGAGATAATCGTCTCCATGCTCCAAATCCATTTTAAAGCCATTTTTAAGGCATTTCGCGCATACATGAAATGAACACATTTTTCTCCAAAACTATAACAGATGCAAGCTTGTCCTGTTTGGTGGAGATGATATTTAATAAAATAAGTAGAAATCCACTAAAAGTTTTGTTTGGTTATATTGCAATCCCGAGATAATCGTCTCCATGCTCCAAATCCATTTTAAAGCCATTTTTAAGGCATTTCGCGCATACATGAAATGAACACATTTTTCTCCAAAACTATAACAGATGCAAGCTTGTCCTGTTTGGTGGAGATGATATTTAATAAAATAAGTAGAAATCCACTAAAAGTTTTGTTTGGTTATCTTGCAATCCCGAGATAATCGTCTCCATGCTCCAAATCCATTTTAAAGCCATTTTTAAGGCATTTCGCGCATACATGAAATGAACACATTTTTCTCCAAAACTATAACAGATGCAAGCTTGTCCTGTTTGGTGGAGATAATATTTAATAAAATAAGTAGAAATCTACTAAAAGTTTCGTTTGTTTATATTGCCATCCTGAGATAATCGTCTCCATGCTCCAAATCCATTTTAAAGCCATTTCAAAGGCATTTTGCGCATACATGAAATGAACACATTTTTCTCCAAAACTATAACACATGCAAGCTTGTCCTGTTTGGTGGAGATGAAATTTAATAAAATAAGTAGAAATCCACTAAAAGTTTTGTTTGGTTATCTTGCAATCCCGAGATAATCGTCTCCATGCTCCAAATCCATTTTAAAGCCATTTTTAAGGCATTTCGCGCATACATGAAATGAACACATTTTTCTCCAAAACTATAACAGATGCAAGCTTGTCCTGTTTGGTGGAGATGATATTTAATAAAATAAGTAGAAATCCACTAAAAGTTTTGTTTGGTTATCTTGCAATCCCGAGATAATCGTCTCCATGCTCCAAATCCATTTTAAAGCCATTTCAAAGGCATTTTGCGCATACATGAAATGAACACATTTTTCTCCAAAACTATAACACATGCAAGCTTGTCCTGTTTGGTGGAGATGATATTTAATAAAATAAGTAGAAATCCACTAAAAGTTTTGTTTGGTTATCTTGCAATCCCGAGATAATCGTCTCCATGCTCCAAATCCATTTTAAAGCCATTTTTAAGGCATTTCGCGCATACATGAAATGAACACATTTTTCTCCAAAACTATAACAGATGCAAGCTTGTCCTGTTTGGTGGAGATGATATTTAATAAAATAAGTAGAAATCCACTAAAAGTTTTGTTTGGTTATCTTGCAATCCCGAGATAATCGTCTCCATGCTCCAAATCCATTTTAAAGCCATTTTTAAGGCATTTCGCGCATACATGAAATGAACACATTTTTCTCCAAAACTATAACAGATGCAAGCTTGTCCTGTTTGGTGGAGATGATATTTAATAAAATAAGTAGAAATCCACTAAAAGTTTTGTTTGGTTATCTTGCAATCCCGAGATAATCGTCTCCATGCTCCAAATCCATTTTAAAGCCATTTTTAAGGCATTTCGCGCATACATGAAATGAACACATTTTTCTCCAAAACTATAACAGATGCAAGCTTGTCCTGTTTGGTGGAGATGATATTTAATAAAATAAGTAGAAATCCACTAAAAGTTTTGTTTGGTTATATTGCAATCCCGAGATAATCGTCTCCATGCTCCAAATCCATTTTAAAGCCATTTTTAAGGCATTTCGCGCATATATGAAATGAACACATTTTTCTCCAAAACTATAACAGATGCAAGCTTGTCCTGTTTGGTGGAGATGATATTTAATAAAATAAGTAGAAATCCACTAAAAGTTTTGTTTGGTTATCTTGCAATCCCGAGATAATCGTCTCCATGCTCCAAATCCATTTTAAAGCCATTTTTAAGGCATTTCGCGCATACATGAAATGAACACATTTTTCTCCAAAACTATAACAGATGCAAGCTTGTCCTGTTTGGTGGAGATAATATTTAATAAAATAAGTAGAAATCTACTAAAAGTTTCGTTTGTTTATATTGCCATCCTGAGATAATCGTCTCCATGCTCCAAATCCATTTTAAAGCCATTTCAAAGGCATTTTGCGCATACATGAAATGAACACATTTTTCTCCAAAACTATAACACATGCAAGCTTGTCCTGTTTGGTGGAGATGATATTTAATAAAATAAGTAGAAATCCACTAAAAGTTTTGTTTGGTTATCTTGCAATCCCGAGATAATCGTCTCCATGCTCCAAATCCATTTTAAAGCCATTTTTAAGGCATTTCGCGCATACATGAAATGAACACATTTTTCTCCAAAACTATAACAGATGCAAGCTTGTCCTGTTTGGTGGAGATGATATTTAATAAAATAAGTAGAAATCCACTAAAAGTTTTGTTTGGTTATCTTGCAATCCCGAGATAATCGTCTCCATGCTCCAAATCCATTTTAAAGCCATTTTTAAGGCATTTCGCGCATACATGAAATGAACACATTTTTCTCCAAAACTATAACAGATGCAAGCTTGTCCTGTGTGGTGGAGATGATATTTAATAAAATAAGTAGAAATCCACTAAAAGTTTTGTTTGGTTATCTTGCAATCCCGAGATAATCGTCTCCATGCTCCAAATCCATTTTAAAGCCATTTTTAAGGCATTTCGCGCATACATGAAATGAACACATTTTTCTCCAAAACTATAACAGATGCAAGCTTGTCCTGTTTGGTGGAGATGATATTTAATAAAATAAGTAGAAATCCACTAAAATTTTTGTTTGGTTATCTTGCAATCCCGAGATAATCGTCTCCATGCTCCAAATCCATTTTAAAGCCATTTTTAAGGCATTTCGCGCATACATGAAATGAACACATTTTTCTCCAAAACTATAACAGATGCAAGCTTGTCCTGTTTGGTGGAGATGATATTTAATAAAATAAGTAGAAATCCACTAAAAGTTTTGTTTGGTTATATTGCAATCCCGAGATAATCGTCTCCATGCTCCAAATCCATTTTAAAGCCAATTTTAAGGCATTTCACGCATACATGAAATGAACACATTTTTCTCCAAAACTATAACAGATGCAAGCTTGTCCTGTTTGGTGGAGATGATATTTAATAAAATAAGTAGAAATCCACTAAAAGTTTTGTTTGGTTATCTTGCAATCCCGAGATAATCGTCTCCATGCTCCAAATCCATTTTAAAGCCATTTTTAAGGCATTTCGCGCATACATGAAATGAACACATTTTTCTCCAAAACTATAACAGATGCAAGCTTGTCCTGTTTGGTGGAGATAATATTTAATAAAATAAGTAGAAATCTACTAAAAGTTTCGTTTGTTTATATTGCCATCCTGAGATAATCGTCTCCATGCTCCAAATCCATTTTAAAGCCATTTCAAAGGCATTTTGCGCATACATGAAATGAACACATTTTTCTCCAAAACTATAACACATGCAAGCTTGTCCTGTTTGGTGGAGATGATATTTAATAAAATAAGTAGAAATCCACTAAAAGTTTTGTTTGGTTATCTTGCAATCCCGAGATAATCGTCTCCATGCTCCAAATCCATTTTAAAGCCATTTTTAAGGCATTTCGCGCATACATGAAATGAACACATTTTTCTCCAAAACTATAACAGATGCAAGCTTGTCCTGTTTGGTGGAGATGATATTTAATAAAATAAGTAGAAATCCACTAAAAGTTTTGTTTGGTTATCTTGCAATCCCGAGATAATCGTCTCCATGCTCCAAATCCATTTTAAAGCCATTTTTAAGGCATTTCGCGCATACATGAAATAAACACATTTTTCTCCAAAACTATAACAGATGCAAGCTTGTCCTGTTTGGTGGAGATGATATTTAATAAAATAAGTAGAAATCCACTAAAAGTTTTGTTTGGTTATCTTGCAATCCCGAGATAATCGTCTCCATGCTCCAAATCCATTTTAAAGCCATTTTTAAGGCATTTCGCGCATACATGAAATGAACACATTTTTCTCCAAAACTATAACAGATGCAAGCTTGTCCTGTTTGGTGGAGATGATATTTAATAAAATAAGTAGAAATCCACTAAAAGTTTTGTTTGGTTATCTTGCAATCCCGAGATAATCGTCTCAATGCTCCAAATCCATTTTAAAGCCATTTTTAAGGCATTTCGCGCATACATGAAATGAACACATTTTTCTCCAAAACTATAACAGATGCAAGCTTGTCCTGTTTGGTGGAGATGATATTTAATAAAATAAGTAGAAATCCACTAAAAGTTTTGTTTGGTTATCTTGCAATCCCGAGATAATCGTCTCCATGCTCCAAATCCATTTTAAAGCCATTTTTAAGGCATTTCGCGCATACATGAAATGAACACATTTTTCTCCAAAACTATAACAGATGCAAGCTTGTCCTGTTTGGTGGAGATGATATTTAATAAAATAAGTAGAAATCCACTAAAAGTTTTGTTTGGTTATCTTGCAATCCCGAGATAATCGTCTCCATGCTCCAAATCCATTTTAAAGCCATTTTTAAGGCATTTCGCGCATACATGAAATGAACACATTTTTCTCCAAAACTATAACAGATGCAAGCTTGTCCTGTTTGGTGGAGATGATATTTAATAAAATAAGTAGAAATCCACTAAAAGTTTTGTTTGGTTATCTTGCAATCCCGAGATAATCGTCTCCATGCTCCAAATCCATTTTAAAGCCATTTCAAAGGCATTTTGCGCATACATGAAATGAACACATTTTTCTCCAAAACTATAACACATGCAAGCTTGTCCTGTTTGGTGGAGATGATATTTAATAAAATAAGTAGAAATCCACTAAAAGTTTTGTTTGGTTATCTTGCAATCCCGAGATAATCGTCTCCATGCTCCAAATCCATTTTAAAGCCATTTTTAAGGCATTTCGCGCATACATGAAATGAACACATTTTTCTCCAAAACTATACCAGATGCAAGCTTGTCCTGTTTGGTGGAGATGATATTTAATAAAATAAGTAGAAATCCACTAAAAGTTTTGTTTGGTTATCTTGCAATCCCGAGATAATCGTCTCCATGCTCCAAATCCATTTTAAAGCCATTTTTAAGGCATTTCGCGCATACATGAAATGAACACATTTTTCTCCAAAACTATAACAGATGCAAGCTTGTCCTGTTTGGTGGAGATGATATTTAATAAAATAAGTAGAAATCCACTAAAATTTTTGTTTGGTTATCTTGCAATCCCGAGATAATCGTCTCCATGCTCCAAATCCATTTTAAAGCCATTTTTAAGGCATTTCGCGCATACATGAAATGAACACATTTTTCTCCAAAACTATAACAGATGCAAGCTTGTCCTGTTTGGTGGAGATGATATTTAATAAAATAAGTAGAAATCCACTAAAAGTTTTGTTTGGTTATATTGCAATCCCGAGATAATCGTCTCCATGCTCCAAATCCATTTTAAAGCCATTTTTAAGGCATTTCGCGCATACATGAAATGAACACATTTTTCTCCAAAACTATAACAGATGCAAGCTTGTCCTGTTTGGTGGAGATGATATTTAATAAAATAAGTAGAAATCCACTAAAAGTTTTGTTTGGTTATCTTGCAATCCCGAGATAATCGTCTCCATGCTCCAAATCCATTTTAAAGCCATTTTTAAGGCATTTCGCGCATACATGAAATGAACACATTTTTCTCCAAAACTATAACAGATGCAAGCTTGTCCTGTTTGGTGGAGATAATATTTAATAAAATAAGTAGAAATCTACTAAAAGTTTCGTTTGTTTATATTGCCATCCTGAGATAATCGTCTCCATGCTCCAAATCCATTTTAAAGCCATTTCAAAGGCATTTTGCGCATACATGAAATGAACACATTTTTCTCCAAAACTATAACACATGCAAGCTTGTCCTGTTTGGTGGAGATGATATTTAATAAAATAAGTAGAAATCCACTAAAAGTTTTGTTTGGTTATCTTGCAATCCCGAGATAATCGTCTCCATGCTCCAAATCCATTTTAAAGCCATTTTTAAGGCATTTCGCGCATACATGAAATGAACACATTTTTCTCCAAAACTATAACAGATGCAAGCTTGTCCTGTTTGGTGGAGATGATATTTAATAAAATAAGTAGAAATCCACTAAAAGTTTTGTTTGGCTATCTTGCAATCCCGAGATAATCGTCTCCATGCTCCAAATCCATTTTAAAGCCATTTTTAAGGCATTTCGCGCATACATGAAATGAACACATTTTTCTCCAAAACTATAACAGATGCAAGCTTGTCCTGTTTGGTGGAGATGATATTTAATAAAATAAGTAGAAATCCACTAAAAGTTTTGTTTGGTTATCTTGCAATCCCGAGATAATCGTCTCCATGCTCCAAATCCATTTTAAAGCCATTTTTAAGGCATTTCGCGCATACATGAAATGAACACATTTTTCTCCAAAACTATAACAGATGCAAGCTTGTCCTGTTTGGTGGAGATGATATTTAATAAAATAAGTAGAAATCCACTAAAAGTTTTGTTTGGTTATCTTGCAATCCCGAGATAATCGTCTCCATGCTCCAAATCCATTTTAAAGCCATTTTTAAGGCATTTCGCGCATACATGAAATGAACACATTTTTCTCCAAAACTATAACAGATGCAAGCTTGTCCTGTTTGGTGGAGATGATATTTAATAAAATAAGTAGAAATCCACTAAAAGTTTTGTTTGGTTATCTTGCAATCCCGAGATAATCGTCTCCATGCTCCAAATCCATTTTAAAGCCATTTCAAAGGCATTTTGCGCATACATGAAATGAACACATTTTTCTCCAAAACTATAACACATGCAAGCTTGTCCTGTTTGGTGGAGATGATATTTAATAAAATAAGTAGAAATCCACTAAAAGTTTTGTTTGGTTATCTTGCAATCCCGAGATAATCGTCTCCATGCTCCAAATCCATTTTAAAGCCATTTTTAAGGCATTTCGCGCATACATGAAATGAACACATTTTTCTCCAAAACTATAACAGATGCAAGCTTGTCCTGTTTGGTGGAGATGATATTTAATAAAATAAGTAGAAATCCACTAAAAGTTTTGTTTGGTTATCTTGCAATCCCGAGATAATCGTCTCCATGCTCCAAATCCATTTTAAAGCCATTTTTAAGGCATTTCGCGCATACATGAAATGAACACATTTTTCTCCAAAACTATAACAGATGCAAGCTTGTCCTGTTTGGTGGAGATGATATTTAATAAAATAAGTAGAAATCCACTAAAATTTTTGTTTGGTTATCTTGCAATCCCGAGATAATCGTCTCCATGCTCCAAATCCATTTTAAAGCCATTTTTAAGGCATTTCGCGCATACATGAAATGAACACATTTTTCTCCAAAACTATAACAGATGCAAGCTTGTCCTGTTTGGTGGAGATGATATTTAATAAAATAAGTAGAAATCCACTAAAAGTTTTGTTTGGTTATATTGCAATCCCGAGATAATCGTCTCCATGCTCCAAATCCATTTTAAAGCCATTTTTAAGGCATTTCGCGCATACATGAAATGAACACATTTTTCTCCAAAACTATAACAGATGCAAGCTTGTCCTGTTTGGTGGAGATAATATTTAATAAAATAAGTAGAAATCTACTAAAAGTTTCGTTTGTTTATATTGCCATCCTGAGATAATCGTCTCCATGCTCCAAATCCATTTTAAAGCCATTTCAAAGGCATTTTGCGCATACATGAAATGAACACATTTTTCTCCAAAACTATAACAGATGCAAGCTTGTCCTGTTTGGTGGAGATGATATTTAATAAAATAAGTAGAAATCCACTAAAAGTTTTGTTTGGTTATCTTACAATCCCGAGATAATCGTCTCCATGCTCCAAATCCATTTTAAAGCCATTTTTAAGACATTTCGCGCATACATGAAATGAACACATTTTTCTCCAAAACTATAACAGATGCAAGCTTGTCCTGTTTGGTGGAGATGATATTTAATAAAATAAGTAGAAATCCACTAAAAGTTTTGTTTGGTTATCTTGCAATCCCGAGATAATCGTCTCCATGCTCCAAATCCATTTTAAAGCCATTTTTAAAGCATTTCGCGCATACATGAAATGAACACATTTTTCTCCAAAACTATAACAGATGCAAGCTTGTCCTGTTTGGTGGAGATGATATTTAATAAAATAAGTAGAAATCCACTAAAAGTTTTGTTTGGTTATCTTGCAATCCCGAGATAATCGTCTCCATGCTCCAAATCCATTTTAAAGCCATTTTTAAAGCATTTCGCGCATACATGAAATGAACACATTTTTCTCCAAAATTATAACAGATGCAAGCTTGTCCTGTTTGGTGGAGATGATATTTAATAAAATAAGTAGAAATCCACTAAAAGTTTTGTTTGGTTATCTTGCAATCCCGAGATAATCGTCTCCATGCTCCAAATCCATTTTAAAGCCATTTTTAAGGCATTTCCCGCATACATGAAATGAACACATTTTTCTCCAAAACTATAACAGATGCAAGCTTGTCCTGTTTGGTGGAGATGATATTTAATAAAATAAGTAGAAATCCACTAAAAGTTTTGTTTGGTTATCTTGCAATCCCGAGATAATCGTCTCCATGCTCCAAATCCATTTTAAAGCCATTTCAAAGGCATTTTGCGCATACATGAAATGAACACATTTTTCTCCAAAACTATAACACATGCAAGCTTGTCCTGTTTGGTGGAGATGATATTTAATAA
This sequence comes from Anomaloglossus baeobatrachus, assembly GCF_048569485.1. Lineage (NCBI taxonomy): Eukaryota > Metazoa > Chordata > Amphibia > Anura > Aromobatidae > Anomaloglossus > Anomaloglossus baeobatrachus. The sequence continues at coordinate 2,485,412 of NW_027442146.1, read as the reverse complement.
AATAAGTAGAAATCCACTAAAAGTTTTGTTTGGTTATCTTGCAATCCCGAGATAATCGTCTCCATGCTCCAAATCCATTTTAAAGCCATTTTTAAGGCATTTCGCGCATACATGAAATGAACACATTTTTCTCCAAAACTATAACAGATGCAAGCTTGTCCTGTTTGGTGGAGATGATATTTAATAAAATAAGTAGAAATCCACTAAAAGTTTTGTTTGGTTATCTTGCAATCCCGAGATAATCGTCTCCATGCTCCAAATCCATTTTAAAGCCATTTTTAAGGCATTTCGCGCATACATGAAATGAACACATTTTTCTCCAAAACTATAACAGATGCAAGCTTGTCCTGTTTGGTGGAGATGATATTTAATAAAGTAAGTAGAAATCCACTAAAATTTTTGTTTGGTTATCTTGCAATCCCGAGATAATCGTCTCCATGCTCCAAATCCATTTTAAAGCCATTTTTAAGGCATTTCGCGCATACATGAAATGAACACATTTTTCTTCAAAACTATAACAGATGCAAGCTTGTCCTGTTTGGTGGAGATGATATTTAATAAAATAAGTAGAAATCCACTAAAAGTTTTGTTTGGTTATCTTGCAATCCCGAGATAATCGTCTCCATGCTCCAAATCCATTTTAAAGCCATTTTTAAGGCATTTCGCGCATACATGAAATGAACACATTTTTCTCCAAAACTATAACAGATGCAAGCTTGTCCTGTTTGGTGGAGATGATATTTAATAAAATAAGTAGAAATCCACTAAAATTTTTGTTTGGTTATCTTGCAATCCCGAGATAATCGTCTCCATGCTCCAAATCCATTTTAAAGCCATTTTTAAGGCATTTCGCGCATACATGAAATGAACACATTTTTCTCCAAAACTATAACAGATGCAAGCTTGTCCTGTTTGGTGGAGATGATATTTAATAAAATAAGTAGAAATCCACTAAAAGTTTTGTTTGGTTATATTGCAATCCCGAGATAATCGTCTCCATGCTCCAAATCCATTTTAAAGCCATTTTTAAGGCATTTCGCGCATACATGAAATGAACACATTTTTCTCCAAAACTATAACAGATGCAAGCTTGTCCTGTTTGGTGGAGATGATATTTAATAAAATAAGTAGAAATCCACTAAAAGTTTTGTTTGGTTATCTTGCAATCCCGAGATAATCGTCTCCATGCTCCAAATCCATTTTAAAGCCATTTTTAAGGCATTTCGCGCATACATGAAATGAACACATTTTTCTCCAAAACTATAACAGATGCAAGCTTGTCCTGTTTGGTGGAGATAATATTTAATAAAATAAGTAGAAATCTACTAAAAGTTTCGTTTGTTTATATTGCCATCCTGAGATAATCGTCTCCATGCTCCAAATCCATTTTAAAGCCATTTCAAAGGCATTTTGCGCATACATGAAATGAACACATTTTTCTCCAAAACTATAACACATGCAAGCTTGTCCTGTTTGGTGGAGATGAAATTTAATAAAATAAGTAGAAATCCACTAAAAGTTTTGTTTGGTTATCTTGCAATCCCGAGATAATCGTCTCCATGCTCCAAATCCATTTTAAAGCCATTTTTAAGGCATTTCGCGCATACATGAAATGAACACATTTTTCTCCAAAACTATAACAGATGCAAGCTTGTCCTGTTTGGTGGAGATGATATTTAATAAAATAAGTAGAAATCCACTAAAAGTTTTGTTTGGTTATCTTGCAATCCCGAGATAATCGTCTCCATGCTCCAAATCCATTTTAAAGCCATTTTTAAGGCATTTCGCGCATACATGAAATGAACACATTTTTCTCCAAAACTATAACAGATGCAAGCTTGTCCTGTTTGGTGGAGATGATATTTAATAAAATAAGTAGAAATCCACTAAAATTTTTGTTTGGTTATCTTGCAATCCCGAGATAATCGTCTCCATGCTCCAAATCCATTTTAAAGCCATTTTTAAGGCATTTCGCGCATACATGAAATGAACACATTTTTCTCCAAAACTATAACAGATGCAAGCTTGTCCTGTTTGGTGGAGATGATATTTAATAAAATAAGTAGAAATCCACTAAAAGTTTTGTTTGGTTATGTTGCAATCCCGAGATAATCGTCTCCATGCTCCAAATCCATTTTAAAGCCATTTTTAAGGCATTTCGCGCATACATGAAATGAACACATTTTTCTCCAAAACTATAACAGATGCAAGCTTGTCCTGTTTGGTGGAGATGATATTTAATAAAATAAGTAGAAATCCACTAAAAGTTTTGTTTGGTTATCTTGCAATCCCGAGATAATCGTCTCCATGCTCCAAATCCATTTTAAAGCCATTTTTAAGGCATTTCGCGCATACATGAAATGAACACATTTTTCTCCAAAACTATAACAGATGCAAGCTTGTCCTGTTTGGTGGAGATAATATTTAATAAAATAAGTAGAAATCTACTAAAAGTTTCGTTTGTTTATATTGCCATCCTGAGATAATCGTCTCCATGCTCCAAATCCATTTTAAAGCCATTTCAAAGGCATTTTGCGCATACATGAAATGAACACATTTTTCTCCAAAACTATAACACATGCAAGCTTGTCCTGTTTGGTGGAGATGATATTTAATAAAATAAGTAGAAATCCACTAAAAGTTTTGTTTGGTTATCTTGCAATCCCGAGATAATCGTCTCCATGCTCCAAATCCATTTTAAAGCCATTTTTAAGGCATTTCGCGCATACATGAAATGAACACATTTTTCTCCAAAACTATAACAGATGCAAGCTTGTCCTGTTTGGTGGAGATGATATTTAATAAAATAAGTAGAAATCCACTAAAAGTTTTGTTTGGTTATCTTGCAATCCCGAGATAATCGTCTCCATGCTCCAAATTCATTTTAAAGCCATTTTTAAGGCATTTCGCGCATACATGAAATGAACACATTTTTCTCCAAAACTATAACAGATGCAAGCTTGTCCTGTTTGGTGGAGATGATATTTAATAAAATAAGTAGAAATCCACTAAAATTTTTGTTTGGTTATCTTGCAATCCCGAGATAATCGTCTCCATGCTCCAAATCCATTTTAAAGCCATTTTTAAGGCATTTCGCGCATACATGAAATGAACACATTTTTCTCCAAAACTATAACAGATGCAAGCTTGTCCTGTTTGGTGGAGATGATATTTAATAAAATAAGTAGAAATCCACTAAAAGTTTTGTTTGGTTATCTTGCAATCCCGAGATAATCGTCTCCATGCTCCAAATCCATTTTAAAGCCATTTTTAAGGCATTTCGCGCATACATGAAATGAACACATTTTTCTCCAAAACTATAACAGATGCAAGCTTGTCCTGTTTGGTGGAGATGATATTTAATAAAATAAGTAGAAATCCACTAAAAGTTTTGTTTGGTTATCTTGCAATCCCGAGATAATCGTCTCCATGCTCCAAATCCATTTTAAAGCCATTTTTAAGGCATTTCGCGCATACATGAAATGAACACATTTTTCTCCAAAACTATAACAGATGCAAGCTTGTCCTGTTTGGTGGAGATAATATTTAATAAAATAAGTAGAAATCTACTAAAAGTTTCGTTTGTTTATATTGCCATCCTGAGATAATCGTCTCCATGCTCCAAATCCATTTTAAAGCCATTTCAAAGGCATTTTGCGCATACATGAAATGAACACATTTTTCTCCAAAACTATAACACATGCAAGCTTGTCCTGTTTGGTGGAGATGATATTTAATAAAATAAGTAGAAATCCACTAAAAGTTTTGTTTGGTTATCTTGCAATCCCGAGATAATCGTCTCCATGCTCCAAATCCATTTTAAAGCCATTTTTAAGGCATTTCGCGCATACATGAAATGAACACATTTTTCTCCAAAACTATAACAGATGCAAGCTTGTTCTGTTTGGTGGAGATGATATTTAATAAAATAAGTAGAAATCCACTAAAAGTTTTGTTTGGTTATCTTGCAATCCCGAGATAATCGTCTCCATGCTCCAAATCCATTTTAAAGCCATTTTTAAGGCATTTCGCGCATACATGAAATGAACACATTTTTCTCCAAAACTATAACAGATGCAAGCTTGTCCTGTTTGGTGGAGATGATATTTAATAAAATAAGTAGAAATCCACTAAAATTTTTGTTTGGTTATCTTGCAATCCCGAGATAATCGTCTCCATGCTCCAAATCCATTTTAAAGCCATTTTTAAGGCATTTCGCGCATACATGAAATGAACACATTTTTCTCCAAAACTATAACAGATGCAAGCTTGTCCTGTTTGGTGGAGATGATATTTAATAAAATAAGTAGAAATCCACTAAAAGTTTTGTTTGGTTATCTTGCAATCCCGAGATAATCGTCTCCATGCTCCAAATCCATTTTAAAGCCATTTTTAAGGCATTTCGCGCATACATGAAATGAACACATTTTTCTCCAAAACTATAACAGATGCAAGCTTGTCCTGTTTGGTGGAGATGATATTTAATAAAATAAGTAGAAATCCACTAAAATTTTTGTTTGGTTATCTTGCAATCCCGAGATAATCGTCTCCATGCTCCAAATCCATTTTAAAGCCATTTTTAAGGCATTTCGCGCATACATGAAATGAACACATTTTTCTCCAAAACTATAACAGATGCAAGCTTGTCCTGTTTGGTGGAGATGATATTTAATAAAATAAGTAGAAATCCACTAAAAGTTTTGTTTGGTTATATTGCAATCCCGAGATAATCGTCTCCATGCTCCAAATCCATTTTAAAGCCATTTTTAAGGCATTTCGCGCATACATGAAATGAACACATTTTTCTCCAAAACTATAACAGATGCAAGCTTGTCCTGTTTGGTGGAGATGATATTTAATAAAATAAGTAGAAATCCACTAAAAGTTTTGTTTGGTTATCTTGCAATCCCGAGATAATCGTCTCCATGCTCCAAATCCATTTTAAAGCCATTTTTAAGGCATTTCGCGCATACATGAAATGAACACATTTTTCTCCAAAACTATAACAGATGCAAGCTTGTCCTGTTTGGTGGAGATAATATTTAATAAAATAAGTAGAAATCTACTAAAAGTTTCGTTTGTTTATATTGCCATCCTGAGATAATCGTCTCCATGCTCCAAATCCATTTTAAAGCCATTTCAAAGGCATTTTGCGCATACATGAAATGAACACATTTTTCTCCAAAACTATAACACATGCAAGCTTGTCCTGTTTGGTGGAGATGATATTTAATAAAATAAGTAGAAATCCACTAAAAGTTTTGTTTGGTTATCTTGCAATCCCGAGATAATCGTCTCCATGCTCCAAATCCATTTTAAAGCCATTTTTAAGGCATTTCGCGCATACATGAAATGAACACATTTTTCTCCAAAACTATAACAGATGCAAGCTTGTCCTGTTTGGTGGAGATGATATTTAATAAAATAAGTAGAAATCCACTAAAAGTTTTGTTTGGTTATCTTGCAATCCCGAGATAATCGTCTCCATGCTCCAAATCCATTTTAAAGCCATTTTTAAGGCATTTCGCGCATGCATGAAATGAACACATTTTTCTCCAAAACTATAACAGATGCAAGCTTGTCCTGTTTGGTGGAGATGATATTTAATAAAATAAGTAGAAATCCACTAAAAGTTTTGTTTGGTTATATTGCAATCCCGAGATAATCGTCTCCATGCTCCAAATCCATTTTAAAGCCATTTTTAAGGCATTTCGCGCATACATGAAATGAACACATTTTTCTCCAAAACTATAACAGATGCAAGCTTGTCCTGTTTGGTGGAGATGATATTTAATAAAATAAGTAGAAATCCACTAAAAGTTTTGTTTGGTTCTCTTGCAATCCCGAGATAATCGTCTCCATGCTCCAAATCCATTTTAAAGCCATTTTTAAGGCATTTCGCGCATACATGAAATGAACACATTTTTCTCCAAAACTATAACAGATGCAAGCTTGTCCTGTTTGGTGGAGATGATATTTAATAAAATAAGTAGAAATCCACTAAAAGTTTTGTTTGGTTATCTTACAATCCCGAGATAATCGTCTCCATGCTCCAAATCCATTTTAAAGCCATTTTTAAGGCATTTCGCGCATACATGAAATGAACACATTTTTCTCCAAAACTATAACAGATGCAAGCTTGTCCTGTTTGGTGGAGATGATATTTAATAAAATAAGTAGAAATCCACTAAAAGTTTTGTTTGGTTATCTTGCAATCCCGAGATAATCGTCTCCATGCTCCAAATCCATTTTAAAGCCATTTTTAAGGCATTTCGCGCATACATGAAATGAACACATTTTTCTCCAAAACTATAACAGATGCAAGCTTGTCCTGTTTGGTGGAGATGATATTTAATAAAATAAGTAGAAATCCACTAAAAGTTTTGTTTGGTTATCTTGCAATCCCGAGATAATCGTCTCCATGCTCCAAATCCATTTTAAAGCCATTTTTAAGGCATTTCCCGCATACATGAAATGAACACATTTTTCTCCAAAACTATAACAGATGCAAGCTTGTCCTGTTTGGTGGAGATGATATTTAATAAAATAAGTAGAAATCCACTAAAAGTTTTGTTTGGTTATCTTGCAATCCCGAGATAATCGTCTCCATGCTCCAAATCCATTTTAAAGCCATTTCAAAGGCATTTTGCGCATACATGAAATGAACACATTTTTCTCCAAAACTATAACACATGCAAGCTTGTCCTGTTTGGTGGAGATGATATTTAATAAAATAAGTAGAAATCCACTAAAAGTTTTGTTTGGTTATCTTGCAATCCCGAGATAATCGTCTCCATGCTCCAAATCCATTTTAAAGCCATTTTTAAGGCATTTCGCGCATACATGAAATGAACACATTTTTCTCCAAAACTATAACAGATGCAAGCTTGTCCTGTTTGGTGGAGATGATATTTAATAAAATAAGTAGAAATCCACTAAAAGTTTTGTTTGGTTATCTTGCAATCCCGAGATAATCGTCTCCATGCTCCAAATCCATTTTAAAGCCATTTCAAAGGCATTTTGCGCATACATGAAATGAACACATTTTTCTCCAAAACTATAACACATGCAAGCTTGTCCTGTTTGGTGGAGATGATATTTAATAAAATAAGTAGAAATCCACTAAAAGTTTTGTTTGGTTATCTTGCAATCCCGAGATAATCGTCTCCATGCTCCAAATCCATTTTAAAGCCATTTTTAAGGCATTTCGCGCATACATGAAATGAACACATTTTTCTCCAAAACTATAACAGATGCAAGCTTGTCCTGTTTGGTGGAGATGATATTTAATAAAATAAGTAGAAATCCACTAAAAGTTTTGTTTGGTTATCTTGCAATCCCGAGATAATCGTCTCCATGCTCCAAATCCATTTTAAAGCCATTTTTAAGGCATTTCGCGCATACATGAAATGAACACATTTTTCTCCAAAACTATAACAGATGCAAGCTTGTCCTGTTTGGTGGAGATGATATTTAATAAAATAAGTAGAAATCCACTAAAATTTTTGTTTGGTTATCTTGCAATCCCGAGATAATCGTCTCCATGCTCCAAATCCATTTTAAAGCCATTTTTAAGGCATTTCGCGCATACATGAAATGAACACATTTTTCTTCAAAACTATAACAGATGCAAGCTTGTCCTGTTTGGTGGAGATGATATTTAATAAAATAAGTAGAAATCCACTAAAAGTTTTGTTTGGTTATATTGCAATCCCGAGATAATCGTCTCCATGCTCCAAATCCATTTTAAAGCCATTTTTAAGGCATTTCGCGCATACATGAAATGAACACATTTTTCTCCAAAACTATAACAGATGCAAGCTTGTCCTGTTTGGTGGAGATGATATTTAATAAAATAAGTAGAAATCCACTAAAAGTTTTGTTTGGTTATCTTGCAATCCCGAGATAATCGTCTCCATGCTCCAAATCCATTTTAAAGCCATTTTTAAGGCATTTCGCGCATACATGAAATGAACACATTTTTCTCCAAAACTATAACAGATGCAAGCTTGTCCTGTTTGGTGGAGATAATATTTAATAAAATAAGTAGAAATCTACTAAAAGTTTCGTTTGTTTATATTGCCATCCTGAGATAATCGTCTCCATGCTCCAAATCCATTTTAAAGCCATTTCAAAGGCATTTTGCGCATACATGAAATGAACACATTTTTCTCCAAAACTATAACAGATGCAAGCTTGTCCTGTTTGGTGGAGATGATATTTAATAAAATAAGTAGAAATCCACTAAAAGTTTTGTTTGGTTATCTTGCAATCCCGAGATAATCGTCTCCATGCTCCAAATCCATTTTAAAGCCATTTCAAAGGCATTTTGCGCATACATGAAATGAACACATTTTTCTCCAAAACTATAACACATGCAAGCTTGTCCTGTTTGGTGGAGATGATATTTAATAAAATAAGTAGAAATCTACTAAAAGTTTTGTTTGGTTATCTTGCAATCCCGAGATAATCGTCTCCATGCTCCAAATCCATTTTAAAGCCATTTTTAAGGCATTTCGCGCATACATGAAATGAACACATTTTTCTCCAAAACTATAACAGATGCAAGCTTGTCCTGTTTGGTGGAGATGATATTTAATAAAATAAGTAGAAATCCACTAACATTTTTGTTTGGTTATCTTGCAATCCCGAGATAATCGTCTCCATGCTCCAAATCCATTTTAAAGCCATTTTTAAGGCATTTCGCGCATACATGAAAACACATTTTTCTTCAAAACTATAACAGATGCAAGCTTGTCCTGTTTGGTGGAGATGATATTTAATAAAATAAGTAGAAATCCACTAAAAGTTTTGTTTGGTTATATTGCAATCCCGAGATAATCGTCTCCATGCTCCAAATCCATTTTAAAGCCATTTTTAAGGCATTTCGCGCATACATGAAATGAACACATTTTTCTCCAAAACTATAACAGATGCAAGCTTGTCCTGTTTGGTGGAGATGATATTTATTAAAATAAGTAGAAATCCACTAAAAGTTTTGTTTGGTTATCTTGCAATCCCGAGATAATCGTCTCCATGCTCCAAATCCATTTTAAAGCCATTTTTAAGGCATTTCGCGCATACATGAAATGAACACATTTTTCTCCAAAACTATAACAGATGCAAGCTTGTCCTGTTTGGTGGAGATAATATTTAATAAAATAAGTAGAAATCTACTAAAAGTTTCGTTTGTTTATATTGCCATCCTGAGATAATCGTCTCCATGCTCCAAATCTATTTTAAAGCCATTTCAAAGGCATTTTGCGCATACATGAAATGAACACATTTTTCTCCAAAACTATAACCCATGCAAGCTTGTCCTGTTTGGTGGAGATGATATTTAATAAAATAAGTAGAAATCCACTAAAAGTTTTGTTTGGTTATCTTGCAATCCCGAGATAATCGTCTCCATGCTCCAAATCCATTTTAAAGCCATTTTTAAGGCATTTCGCGCATACATGAAATGAACACATTTTTCTCCAAAACTATAACAGATGCAAGCTTGTCCTGTTTGGTGGAGATGATATTTAATAAAATAAGTAGAAATCCACTAAAAGTTTTGTTTGGTTATCTTGCAATCCCGAGATAATCGTCTCCATGCTCCAAATCCATTTTAAAGCCATTTTTAAGGCATTTCGCGCATACATGAAATGAACACATTTTTCTCCAAAACTATAACAGATGCAAGCTTGTCCTGTTTGGTGGAGATGATATTTAATAAAATAAGTAGAAATCCACTAAAATTTTTGTTTGGTTATCTTGCAATCCCGAGATAATCGTCTCCATGCTCCAAATCCATTTTAAAGCCATTTTTAAGGCATTTCGCGCATACATGAAATGAACACATTTTTCTCCAAAACTATAACAGATGCAAGCTTGTCCTGTTTGGTGGAGATGATATTTAATAAAATAAGTAGAAATCCACTAAAAGTTTTGTTTGGTTATATTGCAATCCCGAGATAATCGTCTCCATGCTCCAAATCCATTTTAAAGCCATTTTTAAGGCATTTCGCGCATACATAAAATGAACACATTTTTCTCCAAAACTATAACAGATGCAAGCTTGTCCTGTTTGGTGGAGATGATATTTAATAAAATAAGTAGAAATCCACTAAAAGTTTTGTTTGGTTATCTTGCAATCCCGAGATAATCGTCTCCATGCTCCAAATCCATTTTAAAGCCATTTTTAAGGCATTTCGCGCATACATGAAATGAACACATTTTTCTCCAAAACTATAACAGATGCAAGCTTGTCCTGTTTGGTGGAGATAATATTTAATAAAATAAGTAGAAATCTACTAAAAGTTTCGTTTGTTTATATTGCCATCCTGAGATAATCGTCTCCATGCTCCAAATCCATTTTAAAGCCATTTCAAAGGCATTTTGCGCATACATGAAATGAACACATTTTTCTCCAAAACTATAACACATGCAAGCTTGTCCTGTTTGGTGGAGATGATATTTAATAAAATAAGTAGAAATCCACTAAAAGTTTTGTTTGGTTATCTTGCAATCCCGAGATAATCGTCTCCATGCTCCAAATCCATTTTAAAGCCATTTTTAAGGCATTTCGCGCATACATGAAATGAACACATTTTTCTCCAAAACTATAACAGATGCAAGCTTGTCCTGTTTGGTGGAGATGATATTTAATAAAATAAGTAGAAATCCACTAAAAGTTTTGTTTGGTTATCTTGCAATCCCGAGATAATCGTCTCCATGCTCCAAATCCATTTTAAAGCCATTTTTAAGGCATTTCGCGCATACATGAAATGAACACATTTTTCTCCAAAACTATAACAGATGCAAGCTTGTCCTGTTTGGTGGAGATGATATTTAATAAAATAAGTAGAAATCCACTAAAATTTTTGTTTGGTTATCTTGCAATCCCGAGATAATCGTCTCCATGCTCCAAATCCATTTTAAAGCCATTTTTAAGGCATTTCGCGCATACATGAAATGAACACATTTTTCTCCAAAACTATAACAGATGCAAGCTTGTCCTGTTTGGTGGAGATGATATTTAATAAAATAAGTAGAAATCCACTAAAAGTTTTGTTTGGTTATATTGCAATCCCGAGATAATCGTCTCCATGCTCCAAATCCATTTTAAAGCCATTTTTAAGGCATTTCGCGCATACATGAAATGAACACATTTTTCTCCAAAACTATAACAGATGCAAGCTTGTCCTGTTTGGTGGAGATGATATTTAATAAAATAAGTAGAAATCCACTAAAAGTTTTGTTTGGTTATCTTGCAATCCCGAGATAATCGTCTCCATGCTCCAAATCCATTTTAAAGCCATTTTTAAGGCATTTCGCGCATACATGAAATGAACACATTTTTCTCCAAAACATAACAGATGCAAGCTTGTCCTGTTTGGTGGAGATGATATTTAATAAAATAAGTAGAAATCCACTAAAAGTTTTGTTTGGTTATCTTACAATCCCGAGATAATCGTCTCCATGCTCCAAATCCATTTTAAAGCCATTTTTAAGGCATTTCGCGCATACATGAAATGAACACATTTTTCTCCAAAACTATAACAGATGCAAGCTTGTCCTGTTTGGTGGAGATGATATTTAATAAAATAAGTAGAAATCCACTAAAAGTTTTGTTTGGTTATCTTGCAATCCCGAGATAATCGTCTCCATGCTCCAAATCCATTTTAAAGCCATTTTTAAGGCATTTCGCGCATACATGAAATGAACACATTTTTCTCCAAAACTATAACAGATGCAAGCTTGTCCTGTTTGGTGGAGATGATATTTAATAAAATAAGTAGAAATCCACTAAAAGTTTTGTTTGGTTATCTTGCAATCCCGAGATAATCGTCTCCATGCTCCAAATCCATTTTAAAGCCATTTTTAAGGCATTTCCCGCATACATGAAATGAACACATTTTTCTCCAAAACTATAACAGATGCAAGCTTGTCCTGTTTGGTGGAGATGATATTTAATAAAATAAGTAGAAATCCACTAAAAGTTTTGTTTGGTTATCTTGCAATCCCGAGATAATCGTCTCCATGCTCCAAATCCATTTTAAAGCCATTTCAAAGGCATTTTGCGCATACATGAAATGAACACATTTTTCTCCAAAACTATAACACATGCAAGCTTGTCCTGTTTGGTGGAGATGATATTTAATAAAATAAGTAGAAATCCACTAAAAGTTTTGTTTGGTTATCTTGCAATCCCGAGATAATCGTCTCCATGCTCCAAATCCATTTTAAAGCCATTTTTAAGGCATTTCGCGCATACATGAAATGAACACATTTTTCTCCAAAACTATAACAGATGCAAGCTTGTCCTGTTTGGTGGAGATGATATTTAATAAAATAAGTAGAAATCCACTAAAAGTTTTGTTTGGTTATCTTGCAATCCCGAGATAATCGTCTCCATGCTCCAAATCCATTTTAAAGCCATTTTTAAGGCATTTCGCGCATACATGAAATGAACACATTTTTCTTCAAAACTATAACAGATGCAAGCTTGTCCTGTTTGGTGGAGATGATATTTAATAAAATAAGTAGAAATCCACTAAAAGTTTTGTTTGGTTATATTGCAATCCCGAGATAATCGTCTCCATGCTCCAAATCCATTTTAAAGCCATTTTTAAGGCATTTCGCGCATACATGAAATGAACACATTTTTCTCCAAAACTATAACAGATGCAAGCTTGTCCTGTTTGGTGGAGATGATATTTAATAAAATAAGTAGAAATCCACTAAAAGTTTTGTTTGGTTATCTTGCAATCCCGAGATAATCGTCTCCATGCTCCAAATCCATTTTAAAGCCATTTCAAAGGCATTTTGCGCATACATGAAATGAACACATTTTTCTCCAAAACTATAACACATGCAAGCTTGTCCTGTTTGGTGGATATGATATTTAATAAAATAAGTAGAAATCCACTAAAAGTTTTGTTTGGTTATCTTGCAATCCCGAGATAATCGTCTCCATGCTCCAAATCCATTTTAAAGCCATTTTTAAGGCATTTCGCGCATACATGAAATGAACACATTTTTCTCCAAAACTATAACAGATGCAAGCTTGTCCTGTTTGGTGGAGATGATATTTAATAAAATAAGTAGAAATCCACTAAAAGTTTTGTTTGGTTATCTTGCAATCCCGAGATAATCGTCTCCATGCTCCAAATCCATTTTAAAGCCATTTTTAAGGCATTTCGCGCATACATGAAATGAACACATTTTTCTCCAAAACTATAACAGATGCAAGCTTGTCCTGTTTGGTGGAGATGATATTTAATAAAATAAGTAGAAATCCACTAAAATTTTTGTTTGGTTATCTTGCAATCCCGAGATAATCGTCTCCATGCTCCAAATCCATTTTAAAGCCATTTTTAAGGCATTTCGCGCATACATGAAATGAACACATTTTTCTCCAAAACTATAACAGATGCAAGCTTGTCCTGTTTGGTGGAGATGATATTTAATAAAATAAGTAGAAATCCACTAAAAGTTTTGTTTGGTTATATTGCAATCCCGAGATAATCGTCTCCATGCTCCAAATCCATTTTAAAACCATTTTTAAGGCATTTCGCGCATACATGAAATGAACACATTTTTCTCCAAAACTATAACAGATGCAAGCTTGTCCTGTTTGGTGGAGATGATATTTAATAAAATAAGTAGAAATCCACTAAAAGTTTTGTTTGGTTATCTTGCAATCCCGAGATAATCGTCTCCATGCTCCAAATCCATTTTAAAGCCATTTTTAAGGCATTTCGCGCATACATGAAATGAACACATTTTTCTCCAAAACTATAACAGATGCAAGCTTGTCCTGTTTGGTGGAGATGATATTTAATAAAATAAGTAGAAATCCACTAAAAGTTTTGTTTGGTTATCTTACAATCCCGAGATAATCGTCTCCATGCTCCAAATCCATTTTAAAGCCATTTTTAAGGCATTTCGCGCATACATGAAATGAACACATTTTTCTCCAAAACTATAACAGATGCAAGCTTGTCCTGTTTGGTGGAGATGATATTTAATAAAATAAGTAGAAATCCACTAAAAGTTTTGTTTGGTTATCTTGCAATCCCGAGATAATCGTCTCCATGCTCAAAATCCATTTTAAAGCCATTTTTAAAGCATTTCGCGCATACATGAAATGAACACATTTTTCTCCAAAACTATAACAGATGCAAGCTTGTCCTGTTTGGTGGAGATGATATTTAATAAAATAAGTAGAAATCCACTAAAAGTTTTGTTTGGTTATCTTGCAATCCCGAGATAATCGTCTCCATGCTCCAAATCCATTTTAAAGCCATTTTTAAGGCATTTCCCGCATACATGAAATGAACACATTTTTCTCCAAAACTATAACAGATGCAAGCTTGTCCTGTTTGGTGGAGATGATATTTAATAAAATAAGTAGAAATCCACTAAAAGTTTTGTTTGGTTATCTTGCAATCCCGAGATAATCGTCTCCATGCTCCAAATCCATTTTAAAGCCATTTCAAAGGCATTTTGCGCATACATGAAATGAACACATTTTTCTCCAAAACTATAACAGATGCAAGCTTGTCCTGTTTGGTGGAGATGATATTTAATAAAATAAGTAGAAATCCACTAAAAGTTTTGTTTGGTTATCTTGCAATCCCGAGATAATCGTCTCCATGCTCCAAATCCATTTTAAAGCCATTTTTAAGGCATTTCGCGCATACATGAAATGAACACATTTTTCTCCAAAACTATAACAGATGCAAGCTTGTCCTGTTTGGTGGAGATGATATTTAATAAAATAAGTAGAAATCCACTAAAATTTTTGTTTGGTTATCTTGCAATCCCGAGATAATCGTCTCCATGCTCCAAATCCATTTTAAAGCCATTTTTAAGGCATTTCGCGCATACATGAAATGAACACATTTTTCTCCAAAACTATAACAGATGCAAGCTTGTCCTGTTTGGTGGAGATGATATTTAATAAAATAAGTAGAAATCCACTAAAAGTTTTGTTTGGTTATATTGCAATCCCGAGATAATCGTCTCCATGCTCCAAATCCATTTTAAAACCATTTTTAAGGCATTTCGCGCATACATGAAATGAACACATTTTTCTCCAAAACTATAACAGATGCAAGCTTGTCCTGTTTGGTGGAGATGATATTTAATAAAATAAGTAGAAATCCACTAAAAGTTTTGTTTGGTTATCTTGCAATCCCGAGATAATCGTCTCCATGCTCCAAATCCATTTTAAAGCCATTTTTAAGGCATTTCGCGCATACATGAAATGAACACATTTTTCTCCAAAACTATAACAGATGCAAGCTTGTCCTGTTTGGTGGAGATAATATTTAATAAAATAAGTAGAAATCTACTAAAAGTTTCGTTTGTTTATATTGCCATCCTGAGATAATCGTCTCCATGCTCCAAATCCATTTTAAAGCCATTTCAAAGGCATTTTGCGCATACATGAAATGAACACATTTTTCTCCAAAACTATAACACATGCAAGCTTGTCCTGTTTGGTGGAGATGATATTTAATAAAATAAGTAGAAATCCACTAAAAGTTTTGTTTGGTTATCTTGCAATCCCGAGATAATCGTCTCCATGCTCCAAATCCATTTTAAAGCCATTTTTAAGGCATTTCGCGCATACATGAAATGAACACATTTTTCTCCAAAACTATAACAGATGCAAGCTTGTCCTGTTTGGTGGAGATGATATTTAATAAAATAAGTAGAAATCCACTAAAAGTTTTGTTTGGTTATCTTACAATCCCGAGATAATCGTCTCCATGCTCCAAATCCATTTTAAAGCCATTTTTAAGGCATTTCGCGCATACATGAAATGAACACATTTTTCTCCAAAACTATAACAGATGCAAGCTTGTCCTGTTTGGTGGAGATGATATTTAATAAAATAAGTAGAAATCCACTAAAAGTTTTGTTTGGTTATCTTGCAATCCCGAGATAATCGTCTCCATGCTCCAAATCCATTTTAAAGCCATTTTTAAAGCATTTCGCGCATACATGAAATGAACACATTTTTCTCCAAAACTATAACAGATGCAAGCTTGTCCTGTTTGGTGGAGATGATATTTAATAAAATAAGTAGAAATCCACTAAAAGTTTTGTTTGGTTATCTTGCAATCCCGAGATAATCGTCTCCATGCTCCAAATCCATTTTAAAGCCATTTTTAAGGCATTTCCCGCATACATGAAATGAACACATTTTTCTCCAAAACTATAACAGATGCAAGCTTGTCCTGTTTGGTGGAGATGATATTTAATAAAATAAGTAGAAATCCACTAAAAGTTTTGTTTGGTTATCTTGCAATCCCGAGATAATCGTCTCCATGCTCCAAATCCATTTTAAAGCCATTTTTAAAGCATTTCGCGCATACATGAAATGAACACATTTTTCTCCAAAACTATAACAGATGCAAGCTTGTCCTGTTTGGTGGAGATGATATTTAATAAAATAAGTAGAAATCCACTAAAAGTTTTGTTTGGTTATCTTGCAATCCCGAGATAATCGTCTCCATGCTCCAAATCCATTTTAAAGCCATTTTTAAGGCATTTCCCGCATACATGAAATGAACACATTTTTCTCCAAAACTATAACAGATGCAAGCTTGTCCTGTTTGGTGGAGATGATATTTAATAAAATAAGTAGAAATCCACTAAAAGTTTTGTTTGGTTATCTTGCAATCCCGAGATAATCGTCTCCATGCTCCAAATCCATTTTAAAGCCATTTCAAAGGCATTTTGCGCATACATGAAATGAACACATTTTTCTCCAAAACTATAACAGATGCAAGCTTGTCCTGTTTGGTGGAGATGATATTTAATAAAATAAGTAGAAATCCACTAAAAGTTTTGTTTGGTTATCTTGCAATCCCGAGATAATCGTCTCCATGCTCCAAATCCATTTTAAAGCCATTTTTAAGGCATTTCGCGCATACATGAAATGAACACATTTTTCTCCAAAACTATAACAGATGCAAGCTTGTCCTGTTTGGTGGAGATGATATTTAATAAAATAAGTAGAAATCCACTAAAATTTTTGTTTGGTTATCTTGCAATCCCGAGATAATCGTCTCCATGCTCCAAATCCATTTTAAAGCCATTTTTAAGGCATTTCGCGCATACATGAAATGAACACATTTTTCTCCAAAACTATAACAGATGCAAGCTTGTCCTGTTTGGTGGAGATGATATTTAATAAAATAAGTAGAAATCCACTAAAAGTTTTGTTTGGTTATATTGCAATCCCGAGATAATCGTCTCCATGCTCCAAATCCATTTTAAAACCATTTTTAAGGCATTTCGCGCATACATGAAATGAACACATTTTTCTCCAAAACTATAACAGATGCAAGCTTGTCCTGTTTGGTGGAGATGATATTTAATAAAATAAGTAGAAATCCACTAAAAGTTTTGTTTGGTTATCTTGCAATCCCGAGATAATCGTCTCCATGCTCCAAATCCATTTTAAAGCCATTTTTAAGGCATTTCGCGCATACATGAAATGAACACATTTTTCTCCAAAACTATAACAGATGCAAGCTTGTCCTGTTTGGTGGAGATAATATTTAATAAAATAAGTAGAAATCTACTAAAAGTTTCGTTTGTTTATATTGCCATCCTGAGATAATCGTCTCCATGCTCCAAATCCATTTTAAAGCCATTTCAAAGGCATTTTGCGCATACATGAAATGAACACATTTTTCTCCAAAACTATAACACATGCAAGCTTGTCCTGTTTGGTGGAGATGATATTTAATAAAATAAGTAGAAATCCACTAAAAGTTTTGTTTGGTTATCTTGCAATCCCGAGATAATCGTCTCCATGCTCCAAATCCATTTTAAAGCCATTTTTAAGGCATTTCGCGCATACATGAAATGAACACATTTTTCTCCAAAACTATAACAGATGCAAGCTTGTCCTGTTTGGTGGAGATGATATTTAATAAAATAAGTAGAAATCCACTAAAAGTTTTGTTTGGTTATCTTACAATCCCGAGATAATCGTCTCCATGCTCCAAATCCATTTTAAAGCCATTTTTAAGGCATTTCGCGCATACATGAAATGAACACATTTTTCTCCAAAACTATAACAGATGCAAGCTTGTCCTGTTTGGTGGAGATGATATTTAATAAAATAAGTAGAAATCCACTAAAAGTTTTGTTTGGTTATCTTGCAATCCCGAGATAATCGTCTCCATGCTCCAAATCCATTTTAAAGCCATTTTTAAAGCATTTCGCGCATACATGAAATGAACACATTTTTCTCCAAAACTATAACAGATGCAAGCTTGTCCTGTTTGGTGGAGATGATATTTAATAAAATAAGTAGAAATCCACTAAAAGTTTTGTTTGGTTATCTTGCAATCCCGAGATAATCGTCTCCATGCTCCAAATCCATTTTAAAGCCATTTTTAAGGCATTTCCCGCATACATGAAATGAACACATTTTTCTCCAAAACTATAACAGATGCAAGCTTGTCCTGTTTGGTGGAGATGATATTTAATAAAATAAGTAGAAATCCACTAAAAGTTTTGTTTGGTTATCTTGCAATCCCGAGATAATCGTCTCCATGCTCCAAATCCATTTTAAAGCCATTTCAAAGGCATTTTGCGCATACATGAAATGAACACATTTTTCTCCAAAACTATAACACATGCAAGCTTGTCCTGTTTGGTGGAGATGATATTTAATAAAATAAGTAGAAATCCACTAAAAGTTTTGTTTGGTTATCTTGCAATCCCGAGATAATCGTCTCCATGCTCCAAATCCATTTTAAAGCCATTTTTAAGGCATTTCGCGCATACATGAAATGAACACATTTTTCTCCAAAACTATAACAGATGCAAGCTTGTCCTGTTTGGTGGAGATGATATTTAATAAAATAAGTAGAAATCCACTAAAAGTTTTGTTTGGTTATCTTGCAATCCCGAGATAATCGTCTCCATGCTCCAAATCCATTTTAAAGCCATTTTTAAGGCATTTCGCGCATACATGAAATGAACACATTTTTCTCCAAAACTATAACAGATGCAAGCTTGTCCTGTTTGGTGGAGATTATATTTAATAAAATAAGTAGAAATCCACTAAAATTTTTGTTTGGTTATCTTGCAATCCCGAGATAATCGTCTCCATGCTCCAAATCCATTTTAAAGCCATTTTTAAGGCATTTCGCGCATACATGAAATGAACACATTTTTCTTCAAAACTATAACAGATGCAAGCTTGTCCTGTTTGGTGGAGATGATATTTAATAAAATAAGTAGAAATCCACTAAAAGTTTTGTTTGGTTATATTGCAATCCCGAGATAATCGTCTCCATGCTCCAAATCCATTTTAAAGCCATTTTTAAGGCATTTCGCGCATACATGAAATGAACACATTTTTCTCCAAAACTATAACAGATGCAAGCTTGTCCTGTTTGGTGGAGATGATATTTAATAAAATAAGTAGAAATCCACTAAAAGTTTTGTTTGGTTATCTTGCAATCCCGAGATAATCGTCTCCATGCTCCAAATCCATTTTAAAGCCATTTTTAAAGCATTTCGCGCATACATGAAATGAACACATTTTTCTCCAAAACTATAACAGATGCAAGCTTGTCCTGTTTGGTGGAGATGATATTTAATAAAATAAGTAGAAATCCACTAAAAGTTTTGTTTGGTTATCTTGCAATCCCGAGATAATCGTCTCCATGCTCCAAATCCATTTTAAAGCCATTTTTAAGGCATTTCCCGCATACATGAAATGAACACATTTTTCTCCAAAACTATAACAGATGCAAGCTTGTCCTGTTTGGTGGAGATGATATTTAATAAAATAAGTAGAAATCCACTAAAAGTTTTGTTTGGTTATCTTGCAATCCCGAGATAATCGTCTCCATGCTCCAAATCCATTTTAAAGCCATTTCAAAGGCATTTTGCGCATACATGAAATGAACACATTTTTCTCCAAAACTATAACACATGCAAGCTTGTCCTGTTTGGTGGAGATGATATTTAATAAAATAAGTAGAAATCCACTAAAAGTTTTGTTTGGTTATCTTGCAATCCCGAGATAATCGTCTCCATGCTCCAAATCCATTTTAAAGCCATTTTTAAGGCATTTCGCGCATACATGAAATGAACACATTTTTCTCCAAAACTATAACAGATGCAAGCTTGTCCTGTTTGGTGGAGATTATATTTAATAAAATAAGTAGAAATCCACTAAAATTTTTGTTTGGTTATCTTGCAATCCCGAGATAATCGTCTCCATGCTCCAAATCCATTTTAAAGCCATTTTTAAGGCATTTCGCGCATACATGAAATGAACACATTTTTCTTCAAAACTATAACAGATGCAAGCTTGTCCTGTTTGGTGGAGATGATATTTAATAAAATAAGTAGAAATCCACTAAAAGTTTTGTTTGGTTATATTGCAATCCCGAGATAATCGTCTCCATGCTCCAAATCCATTTTAAAGCCATTTTTAAGGCATTTCGCGCATACATGAAATGAACACATTTTTCTCCAAAACTATAACAGATGCAAGCTTGTCCTGTTTGGTGGAGATGATATTTAATAAAATAAGTAGAAATCCACTAAAAGTTTTGTTTGGTTATCTTGCAATCCCGAGATAATCGTCTCCATGCTCCAAATCCATTTTAAAGCCATTTTTAAAGCATTTCGCGCATACATGAAATGAACACATTTTTCTCCAAAACTATAACAGATGCAAGCTTGTCCTGTTTGGTGGAGATGATATTTAATAAAATAAGTAGAAATCCACTAAAAGTTTTGTTTGGTTATCTTGCAATCCCGAGATAATCGTCTCCATGCTCCAAATCCATTTTAAAGCCATTTTTAAGGCATTTCCCGCATACATGAAATGAACACATTTTTCTCCAAAACTATAACAGATGCAAGCTTGTCCTGTTTGGTGGAGATGATATTTAATAAAATAAGTAGAAATCCACTAAAAGTTTTGTTTGGTTATCTTGCAATCCCGAGATAATCGTCTCCATGCTCCAAATCCATTTTAAAGCCATTTCAAAGGCATTTTGCGCATACATGAAATGAACACATTTTTCTCCAAAACTATAACACATGCAAGCTTGTCCTGTTTGGTGGAGATGATATTTAATAAAATAAGTAGAAATCCACTAAAAGTTTTGTTTGGTTATCTTGCAATCCCGAGATAATCGTCTCCATGCTCCAAATCCATTTTAAAGCCATTTTTAAGGCATTTCGCGCATACATGAAATGAACACATTTTTCTCCAAAACTATAACAGATGCAAGCTTGTCCTGTTTGGTGGAGATGATATTTAATAAAATAAGTAGAAATCCACTAAAAGTTTTGTTTGGTTATCTTGCAATCCCGAGATAATCGTCTCCATGCTCCAAATCCATTTTAAAGCCATTTTTAAGGCATTTCGCGCATACATGAAATGAACACATTTTTCTCCAAAACTATAACAGATGCAAGCTTGTCCTGTTTGGTGGAGATTATATTTAATAAAATAAGTAGAAATCCACTAAAATTTTTGTTTGGTTATCTTGCAATCCCGAGATAATCGTCTCCATGCTCCAAATCCATTTTAAAGCCATTTTTAAGGCATTTCGCGCATACATGAAATGAACACATTTTTCTTCAAAACTATAACAGATGCAAGCTTGTCCTGTTTGGTGGAGATGATATTTAATAAAATAAGTAGAAATCCACTAAAAGTTTTGTTTGGTTATATTGCAATCCCGAGATAATCGTCTCCATGCTCCAAATCCATTTTAAAGCCATTTTTAAGGCATTTCGCGCATACATGAAATGAACACATTTTTCTCCAAAACTATAACAGATGCAAGCTTGTCCTGTTTGGTGGAGATGATATTTAATAAAATAAGTAGAAATCCACTAAAAGTTTTGTTTGGTTATCTTGCAATCCCGAGATAATCGTCTCCATGCTCCAAATCCATTTTAAAGCCATTTTTAAGGCATTTCGCGCATACATGAAATGAACACATTTTTCTCCAAAACTATAACAGATGCAAGCTTGTCCTGTTTGGTGGAGATGATATTTGTCACAGCCGGGCGGTCGGGCAGACCCAGGAGGTGGATCCACTGGACCGAACTCTCTGAGATGGTGGTAGGGAGTCCGGCAGCTGAAGCACTGATGGGCAGTAGAACAGTCCGTGCAAGTGAAGGCAGCGGAGGAGTCCCAGGGACCACGGAGTCACAGAAGGTGGTCTTGGTGACGTAGCTCAGGTTCGGAGGCCGAGGTGATATCAGGCGGGGTCCGGAACCTCTGGAGCAAGATGACGGGTCACCGCAGGGATCCGGGATAATACGGACTGTCAGATGGCAGACGGACAGCGTGCGGGGATCAGGACACGGCAGACTGGATGGCGAGGCAGGTACGGCTCTACAAAGACAGATAGGTGAGTACAGGCACATAAACACCAAGAGACCTGACTCCTAGCTCAGGGAACACGAAGATCAGGCCCCGCCCCCTTGGACAATGACCCCCTATATACCCTGTACCTGTGCAACCTCATTTCCTGTTAATGGACGCTGGCCCTTTAAGAAAGGGTCAGTGACCGCGCGCGCGCCCTAATGCGCATGCGCGCCGCCCGGGTGCCAGAAGCCAGGGAAGGAGGCTGCGAGGAGGACGCAGGGGAGCCGGCCAGGTCCAGGGAAGCTGTCGGGCGCCGGGATCGGGGGCCCGGAGCCCTGGGACGGACGGAATCCGGTGACTGGGGAGCGGAGAGCGTGGCAGGTGAGCCGGGGAACGGGGGTGAGGACCCGGGGAGCGTGACAGTACCCCCCCCCCCACGCCCCCCTCCCCGCAACCGGGACATGAAGGCACAGATAAGAGGAGTGCCCACGTTCTCCCTGGGCTCCCAAGACCTATCCTCAGGACCATACCCTTCCCAGTCCACCAGGAAGAACTGCCGACCTCGTACGGTCTTCATGGCCACGA
Organism: Anomaloglossus baeobatrachus; assembly: GCF_048569485.1. Classification (NCBI taxonomy): domain Eukaryota; kingdom Metazoa; phylum Chordata; class Amphibia; order Anura; family Aromobatidae; genus Anomaloglossus; species Anomaloglossus baeobatrachus. The sequence continues at coordinate 2,462,455 of NW_027442146.1, read as the reverse complement.
TATCCCTTACCGCATAGATGTCATCATCGGCAATAGGAGGAGGGGCCGGACTGGCAGCAGCGGAGAAGGGACCAAGGACAACCGGCTTGAGCAGAGAGACGTGGAAGGAGTTGGGTATCCTCATCGTGGCCGGGAGCTGTAGCTTGTAGGATACCTCATTGATCTTGCTGAGGACCTTAAACGGCCCGATGTAGCGAGGACCCAGCTTGTAGGAAGGTATCTTCAATCGGATGTACTGGGAAGCAAGCCAGACCAGGTCACCAGGAGAGAAACACGGAGGATCCAGACGTCTCTTGTCAGCGTGTTTCTTCATCCGCTGGGAAGCGCGCCCAAGGGACGCTTTGACAGAGTCCCAAACGGTAGCAAAGTCACGAACTGCAGTATCAGCAGTCGGGACATCCGATGAAGGGGATATAGGCAATGGGACGGCGGGCTGGAGTCCGTAAACAACATGGAAGGGAGATTCGGAGGATGACTCACTGACGTGGTGGTTATGGGAGAATTCAGCCCAAGGCAGAAGCGAGGACCAGTCGTCGTGATGGGCGTTGACATAGTGACGTAGGTATGAGGTCACGATTTGATTGACCCTCTCCACTTGGCCGTTAGACTGAGGATGGTAAGAAGAAGAAAAGTCCAGAGTCACTCCCAGATGTTTGCATAGAGCCCTCCAGAAGCGGGAGGTGAACTGAGTTCCTCTGTCGGACACTATGTGGGATGGAAAGCCATGCAAGCGGAAGATGTGATGTATATAGGCTTCCGCGAGTTCCTGAGCAGAGGGCAGTCCGGCCATAGGAACGAAGTGGGCCATTTTGGAGAATCGATCAACCACGACCCATATGACTGTGTGCCCGGAGGATAATGGCAAGTCCGTAATAAAGTCCATTGCTATGTGTTGCCACGGGACTGAGGGTATCGGTAAAGGCAGAAGACGGCAATGGGGCAAGTGTTTGGGCGTCTTGTTCCTGGCACAGGAGGAGCAGGCAGAGACAAAAGCAGCGACGTCCGTGCGAAGGGATGGCCACCAGTAATGGCGTACAATCGCACCCCATGTTCTCTTCTGACCAGCATGCCCGGCTGTTTTTGAGGCATGACCCCAGTGTAACACTTTTTGCCTGTCGGTATCGGAGACATAGGTCTTCCCGGGCGGTATCTGGGCTAGGGTGACAGGGGCCACCGGAATGATGTTGCTAGGACAGATGATGGGTTGGGTAGTCTCTTCCTCCTGCTCCATGGGCATGAAAGACCTGGACAAGGCATCAGCGCGTACATTCTTGTCCGCGGGTCGGAAGTGAAGCTGAAAGTCGAACCTGGCAAAGAATAAGGACCACCTGGCTTGCCGTGGGTTCAGTCGCTGAGCGGACCGCAGGTATTCTAGGTTCTTGTGGTCCGTGTAGATGATCACGGGATACACTGCACCTTCCAGGAGGTAGCGCCATTCCTCCAGTGCCAGTTTGACTGCCAAGAGCTCTCGGTCCCCGATGGTATAGTTGCGTTCAGGCGCTGAGAAGCCCTTGGAGAAGAATCCGCAAGTCACCATCTTCCCGGAGGAGGACTTCTGCATGAGCACTGCTCCGGCTCCTGAGGAGGAGGCATCCACCTCCAAGGTGAACTGGCGGTTCAACTCCGGACGGTGAAGTACAGGCGAGGAAGCAAAAGCCCGCTTCAAAGAGCCAAACGCGGCGTCGGCCGCAGGCGACCAGTCCTTTGGATTTGCCTCTTTCTTAGTCAAAGCGGAAAGTGGAGCAGTCAGAGCAGAGAAGTGAGGGACGAATTGGCGGTAGTAGTTGGCGAATCCCAGGAAGCGTTGGATTGCCTTCAGTCCAGAAGGGGGAGGCCAGTTGAGAATGGCGGAGACCTTCTTGGGATCCATCTGCAGTCCAGTCTCAAAGATGATGTACCCCAGAAAGGGGAGAGAAGACTGCTCAAAGACACACTTCTCATACTTTGCGTACAGACGGTTCTCTCTTAGTCGTCGTAGAACCAGCTGTACGTGCTCTCTGTGGGTTGGGAGGTCCGGAGAGAAGACAAGGATGTCATCTAGATATACTACCACACAGGTGTAGAGGAGGTCTCGGAACACGTCGTTCACCAGTTCTTGGAAGACGGCAGGGGCGTTACACAGGCCGAAGGGCATCACGCAGTACTCATAATGTCCATCGCGCGTATTAAACGCGGTCTTCCATTCGTCACCAGAGCGGATGCGCACCAGATTGTAAGCACCCCGAAGATCCAGCTTGGTGAACAGACGAGCTCCTCTAAGCCGGTCAAACAATTCGGGGATGAGCGGCAGAGGGTACTTGTTCTTAACAGTGATCTGATTCAGACCCCGGTAGTCGATGCAGGGACGTAAATCGCCCTCTTTTTTCTTGACAAAGAAGAAACCTGCTCCAGCAGGAGAGGAGGATCTCCGAATGAATCCCCTAGCCAGGCTCTCTGAGATGTAAGTCGACATAGCCCTTGTTTCGGCTGGAGATAAAGGATATATCCGTCCTCGTGGTGGCGTTGTTCCAGGGAGCAGGTCGATGGCACAATCGTAGGGGCGATGTGGCGGCAGTACCTCGGATTCTTTTTTATCAAAGACATCAGCAAAGGACCAATAAGCCGAGGGCAGCCCCGGTAGGTTCTCAGGAACCGGAGGTCGTCGGATGGGTTGTGTGGATTTTAGGCATCTCTCATGACACGAAGCACCCCAGCGGGTGATTTCGCCAGTGCCCCAGCTGACTGATGGTTCGTGAGTCCGTAACCATGGAAGGCCCAGCAGGATCTGATGGGACATGTGCGGAAGGACGTAGAAGGCGATGTTCTCGGTGTGAAGAGCACCGATGCGCAGTTCAACCGGCCTGGTGGTCCAGGAGATGGTGTCAGAAAGGGGTCTCCCATCCACAGAGGCAATCACCAGGGGCTTGTTGAGTGGGATAACAGGCACCTGGTATTTGTCCACGGTGGCTTGCTGGATGAAATTGCCTGCTGCCCCGGAATCAAGATAGGCCTCAGCCGTGAACCGCGTCTCTCCCGTTGTCACTTGCACGGTCCATGTGACTGGATCAGAGAGAGTCCCAGCACCTAGGGTGGCCTCTCCTACCAACCCTAGGCTTTGGAGTTTCCCGGCCTTTCCGGACAGGAACGGAGGAGGTGTGTGCCCTCACCGCAGTAAAAGCAGAGACCCTTGGCAAGCCGCTCTGTTCTACGTTGTGCAGACTGACGCACTCGGTCAATCTGCATGGGCTCGTGGACGGGACTCCCAGCTGTTGATGACTGAGGTACGGAGGGCTTCTGAGGAGGAGATGAATGCCGTAACGGGCGTCTCTCACGAGATAGCTCTTTGGAGCGCTCCTGAAAACGTATGTCCACACGAGTTGCTAGGGCAATCAGGGCATCTAGGGTGGAGGGCACGTCCCGACCCGCCAACTCATCCTTGATGCGACTCGAGAGTCCCTCCCAGAAGGCGGCTGTTAGGGCCTCATTATTCCACCCGAGTTCTGAAGCCAAAGTGCGAAAACGGATGGCGTATTGGCCCACCGTCAGTGTTCCTTGACGTAGGCGGAGGAGTGATGAAGCAGAGGCAGAAGCGCGTCCCGGCTCGTCAAAGGTGCTGCGGAATGCCTGCAGGAACTGTTGAAGATCCTTGGTCATGGGGTCCTCCTTCTCCCACAGGGGGTTCATCCACGCCAGCGCCTCGCCCTCTAGGTGGGACATTATAAAGGCGACCTTGGCTTGGTCGGAGGCGAACAGATGTGGCAGCTGCGTGAAATGAAGGGAACATTGATTCATGAAGCCCCTGCAGGTCTTGGGATCTCCAGCATAACGAGGAGGTGACGCCAAACGGAGTCGGGAAGCATCTGACGAGGTTGCCACCGGTGCGGGGGCCATGGCTTGCCTGGCGGGGGACCTGGGTGCCGCAGGCGTCATTGATGCTTGTAATGTGTACAGGCGGGTGTCCACGGAGGTCATGAATTGCAGCATGCGGGTCTGGACTTCACGCTGGCGTTGGAGTTCCTCTTGCAGGGCCATTAGTGCTGCAGCGGGATCCATGGCCTGATCTTACTGTCACGGCCGGGCGGTCGGGCAGACCCAGGAGGTGGATCCACTGGACCGAACTCTCTGAGATGGTGGTAGGGAGTCCGGCAGCTGAAGCACTGATGGGCAGTAGAACAGTCCGTGCAAGTGAAGGCAGCGGAGGAGTCCCAGGGACCACGGAGTCACAGAAGGTGGTCTTGGTGACGTAGCTCAGGTTCGGAGGCCGAGGTGATATCAGGCGGGGTCCGGAACCTCTGGAGCAAGATGACGGGTCACCGCAGGGATCCGGGATGGTACGGACTGTCAGATGGCAGACGGACAGCGTGCGGGGATCAGGACACGGCAGACTGGATGGCGAGGCAGGTACGGCTCTACAAAGACAGATAGGTGAGTACAGGCACATAAACACCAAGAGACCTGACTCCTAGCTCAGGGAACACGAAGATCAGGCCCCGCCCCCTTGGACAATGACCCCCTATATACCCTGTACCTGTGCAACCTCATTTCCTGTTAATGGACGCTGGCCCTTTAAGAAAGGGTCAGTGACCGCGCGCGCGCCCTAATGCGCATGCGCGCCGCCCGGGTGCCAGAAGCCAGGGAAGGAGGCTGCGAGGAGGACGCAGGGGAGCCGGCCAGGTCCAGGGAAGCTGTCGGGCGCCGGGATCGGGGGCCCGGAGCCCTGGGACGGACGGAATCCGGTGACTGGGGAGCGGAGAGCGTGGCAGGTGAGCCGGGGAACGGGGGTGAGGACCCGGGGAGCGTGACAATATTTAATAAAATAAGTAGAAATCCACTAAAAGTTTTGTTTGGTTATCTTACAATCCCGAGATAATCGTCTCCATGCTCCAAATCCATTTTAAAGCCATTTTTAAGGCATTTCGCGCATACATGAAATGAACACATTTTTCTCCAAAACTATAACAGATGCAAGCTTGTCCTGTTTGGTGGAGATGATATTTAATAAAATAAGTAGAAATCCACTAAAAGTTTTGTTTGGTTATCTTGCAATCCCGAGATAATCGTCTCCATGCTCCAAATCCATTTTAAAGCCATTTTTAAAGCATTTCGCGCATACATGAAATGAACACATTTTTCTCCAAAACTATAACAGATGCAAGCTTGTCCTGTTTGGTGGAGATGATATTTAATAAAATAAGTAGAAATCCACTAAAAGTTTTGTTTGGTTATCTTGCAATCCCGAGATAATCGTCTCCATGCTCCAAATCCATTTTAAAGCCATTTTTAAGGCATTTCCCGCATACATGAAATGAACACATTTTTCTCCAAAACTATAACAGATGCAAGCTTGTCCTGTTTGGTGGAGATGATATTTAATAAAATAAGTAGAAATCCACTAAAAGTTTTGTTTGGTTATCTTGCAATCCCGAGATAATCGTCTCCATGCTCCAAATCCATTTTAAAGCCATTTTTAAAGCATTTCGCGCATACATGAAATGAACACATTTTTCTCCAAAACTATAACAGATGCAAGCTTGTCCTGTTTGGTGGAGATGATATTTAATAAAATAAGTAGAAATCCACTAAAAGTTTTGTTTGGTTATCTTGCAATCCCGAGATAATCGTCTCCATGCTCCAAATCCATTTTAAAGCCATTTTTAAGGCATTTCCCGCATACATGAAATGAACACATTTTTCTCCAAAACTATAACAGATGCAAGCTTGTCCTGTTTGGTGGAGATGATATTTAATAAAATAAGTAGAAATCCACTAAAAGTTTTGTTTGGTTATCTTGCAATCCCGAGATAATCGTCTCCATGCTCCAAATCCATTTTAAAGCAATTTCAAAGGCATTTTGCGCATACATGAAATGAACACATTTTTCTCCAAAACTATAACAGATGCAAGCTTGTCCTGTTTGGTGGAGATTATATTTAATAAAATAAGTAGAAATCCACTAAAATTTTTGTTTGGTTATCTTGCAATCCCGAGATAATCGTCTCCATGCTCCAAATCCATTTTAAAGCCATTTTTAAGGCATTTCGCGCATACATGAAATGAACACATTTTTCTTCAAAACTATAACAGATGCAAGCTTGTCCTGTTTGGTGGAGATGATATTTAATAAAATAAGTAGAAATCCACTAAGTTTTGTTTGGTTATATTGCAATCCCGAAATAATCGTCTCCATGCTCCAAATCCATTTTAAAGCCATTTTTAAGGCATTTCGCGCATACATGAAATGAACACATTTTTCTCCAAAACTATAACAGATGCAAGCTTGTCCTGTTTGGTGGAGATGATATTTAATAAAATAAGTAGAAATCCACTAAAAGTTTTGTTTGGTTATCTTGCAATCCCGAGATAATCGTCTCCATGCTCCAAATCCATTTTAAAGCCATTTTTAAAGCATTTCGCGCATACATGAAATGAACACATTTTTCTCCAAAACTATAACAGATGCAAGCTTGTCCTGTTTGGTGGAGATGATATTTAATAAAATAAGTAGAAATCCACTAAAAGTTTTGTTTGGTTATCTTGCAATCCCGAGATAATCGTCTCCATGCTCCAAATCCATTTTAAAGCCATTTTTAAGGCATTTCCCGCATACATGAAATGAACACATTTTTCTCCAAAACTATAACAGATGCAAGCTTGTCCTGTTTGGTGGAGATGATATTTAATAAAATAAGTAGAAATCCACTAAAAGTTTTGTTTGGTTATCTTGCAATCCCGAGATAATCGTCTCCATGCTCCAAATCCATTTTAAAGCCATTTCAAAGGCATTTTGCGCATACATGAAATGAACACATTTTTCTCCAAAACTATAACACATGCAAGCTTGTCCTGTTTGGTGGAGATGATATTTAATAAAATAAGTAGAAATCCACTAAAAGTTTTGTTTGGTTATCTTGCAATCCCGAGATAATCGTCTCCATGCTCCAAATCCATTTTAAAGCCATTTTTAAGGCATTTCGCGCATACATGAAATGAACACATTTTTCTCCAAAACTATAACAGATGCAAGCTTGTCCTGTTTGGTGGAGATGATATTTAATAAAATAAGTAGAAATCCACTAAAAGTTTTGTTTGGTTATCTTGCAATCCCGAGATAATCGTCTCCATGCTCCAAATCCATTTTAAAGCCATTTTTAAGGCATTTCGCGCATACATGAAATGAACACATTTTTCTCCAAAACTATAACAGATGCAAGCTTGTCCTGTTTGGTGGAGATTATATTTAATAAAATAAGTAGAAATCCACTAAAATTTTTGTTTGGTTATCTTGCAATCCCGAGATAATCGTCTCCATGCTCCAAATCCATTTTAAAGCCATTTTTAAGGCATTTCGCGCATACATGAAATGAACACATTTTTCTTCAAAACTATAACAGATGCAAGCTTGTCCTGTTTGGTGGAGATGATATTTAATAAAATAAGTAGAAATCCACTAAAAGTTTTGTTTGGTTATATTGCAATCCCGAGATAATCGTCTCCATGCTCCAAATCCATTTTAAAGCCATTTTTAAGGCATTTCGCGCATACATGAAATGAACACATTTTTCTCCAAAACTATAACAGATGCAAGCTTGTCCTGTTTGGTGGAGATGATATTAAATAAAATAAGTAGAAATCCACTAAAAGTTTTGTTTGGTTATCTTGCAATCCCGAGATAATCGTCTCCATGCTCCAAATCCATTTTAAAGCCATTTTTAAGGCATTTCGCGCATACATGAAATGAACACATTTTTCTCCAAAACTATAACAGATGCAAGCTTGTCCTGTTTGGTGGAGATAATATTTAATAAAATAAGTAGAAATCTACTAAAAGTTTCGTTTGTTTATATTGCCATCCTGAGATAATCGTCTCCATGCTCCAAATCCATTTTAAAGCCATTTCAAAGGCATTTTGCGCATACATGAAATGAACACATTTTTCTCCAAAACTATAACACATGCAAGCTTGTCCTGTTTGGTGGAGATGATATTTAATAAAATAAGTAGAAATCCACTAAAAGTTTTGTTTGGTTATCTTGCAATCCCGAGATAATCGTCTCCATGCTCCAAATCCATTTTAAAGCCATTTTTAAGGCATTTCGCGCATACATGAAATGAACACATTTTTCTCCAAAACTATAACAGATGCAAGCTTGTCCTGTTTGGTGGAGATGATATTTAATAAAATAAGTAGAAATCCACTAAAAGTTTTGTTTGGTTATCTTGCAATCCCGAGATAATCGTCTCCATGCTCCAAATCCATTTTAAAGCCATTTTTAAGGCATTTCGCGCATACATGAAATGAACACATTTTTCTCCAAAACTATAACAGATGCAAGCTTGTCCTGTTTGGTGGAGATGATATTTAATAAAATAAGTAGAAATCCACTAAAATTTTTGTTTGGTTATCTTGCAATCCCGAGATAATCGTCTCCATGCTCCAAATCCATTTTAAAGCCATTTTTAAGGCATTTCGCGCATACATGAAATGAACACATTTTTCTCCAAAACTATAACAGATGCAAGCTTGTCCTGTTTGGTGGAGATGATATTTAATAAAATAAGTAGAAATCCACTAAAAGTTTTGTTTGGTTATATTGCAATCCCGAGATAATCGTCTCCATGCTCCAAATCCATTTTAAAGCCATTTTTAAGGCATTTCGCGCATACATGAAATGAACACATTTTTCTCCAAAACTATAACAGATGCAAGCTTGTCCTGTTTGGTGGAGATGATATTTAATAAAATAAGTAGAAATCCACTAAAAGTTTTGTTTGGTTATCTTGCAATCCCGAGATAATCGTCTCCATGCTCCAAATCCATTTTAAAGCCATTTTTAAGGCATTTCGCGCATACATGAAATGAACACATTTTTCTCCAAAACTATAACAGATGCAAGCTTGTCCTGTTTGGTGGAGATGATATTTAATAAAATAAGTAGAAATCCACTAAAAGTTTTGTTTGGTTATCTTGCAATCCCGAGATAATCGTCTCCATGCTCCAAATCCATTTTAAAGCCATTTTTAAGGCATTTCGCGCATACATGAAATGAACACATTTTTCTCCAAAACTATAACAGATGCAAGCTTGTCCTGTTTGGTGGAGATGATATTTAATAAAATAAGTAGAAATCCACTAAAATTTTTGTTTGGTTATCTTGCAATCCCGAGATAATCGTCTCCATGCTCCAAATCCATTTTAAAGCCATTTTTAAGGCATTTCGCGCATACATGAAATGAACACATTTTTCTCCAAAACTATAACAGATGCAAGCTTGTCCTGTTTGGTGGAGATGATATTTAATAAAATAAGTAGAAATCCACTAAAAGTTTTGTTTGGTTATATTGCAATCCCGAGATAATCGTCTCCATGCTCCAAATCCATTTTAAAGCCATTTTTAAGGCATTTCGCGCATACATGAAATGAACACATTTTTCTCCAAAACTATAACAGATGCAAGCTTGTCCTGTTTGGTGGAGATGATATTTAATAAAATAAGTAGAAATCCACTAAAAGTTTTGTTTGGTTATCTTGCAATCCCGAGATAATCGTCTCCATGCTCCAAATCCATTTTAAAGCCATTTTTAAGGCATTTCGCGCATACATGAAATGAACACATTTTTCTCCAAAACTATAACAGATGCAAGCTTGTCCTGTTTGGTGGAGATGATATTTAATAAAATAAGTAGAAATCCACTAAAAGTTTTGTTTGGTTATCTTGCAATCCCGAGATAATCGTCTCCATGCTCCAAATCCATTTTAAAGCCATTTTTAAGGCATTTCGCGCATACATGAAATGAACACATTTTTCTCCAAAACTATAACAGATGCAAGCTTGTCCTGTTTGGTGGAGATGATATTTAATAAAATAAGTAGAAATCCACTAAAAGTTTTGTTTGGTTATATTGCAATCCCGAGATAATCGTCTCCATGCTCCTAATCCATTTTAAAGCCATTTTTAAGGCATTTCGCGCATACATGAAATGAACACATTTTTCTCCAAAACTATAACAGATGCAAGCTTGTCCTGTTTGGTGGAGATGATATTTAATAAAATAAGTAGAAATCCACTAAAAGTTTTGTTTGGTTATCTTGCAATCCCGAGATAATCGTCTCCATGCTCCAAATCCATTTTAAAGCCATTTTTAAGGCATTTCGCGCATACATGAAATGAACACATTTTTCTCCAAAACTATAACAGATGCAAGCTTGTCCTGTTTGGTGGAGATAATATTTAATAAAATAAGTAGAAATCTACTAAAAGTTTCGTTTGTTTATATTGCCATCCTGAGATAATCGTCTCCATGCTCCAAATCCATTTTAAAGCCATTTCAAAGGCATTTTGCGCATACATGAAATGAACACATTTTTCTCCAAAACTATAACACATGCAAGCTTGTCCTGTTTGGTGGAGATGATATTTAATAAAATAAGTAGAAATCCACTAAAAGTTTTGTTTGGTTATCTTGCAATCCCGAGATAATCGTCTCCATGCTCCAAATCCATTTTAAAGCCATTTTTAAGGCATTTCGCGCATACATGAAATGAACACATTTTTCTCCAAAACTATAACAGATGCAAGCTTGTCCTGTTTGGTGGAGATGATATTTAATAAAATAAGTAGAAATCCACTAAAAGTTTTGTTTGGTTATCTTACAATCCCGAGATAATCGTCTCCATGCTCCAAATCCATTTTAAAGCCATTTTTAAGGCATTTCGCGCATACATGAAATGAACACATTTTTCTCCAAAACTATAACAGATGCAAGCTTGTCCTGTTTGGTGGAGATGATATTTAATAAAATAAGTAGAAATCCACTAAAAGTTTTGTTTGGTTATCTTGCAATCCCGAGATAATCGTCTCCATGCTCCAAATCCATTTTAAAGCCATTTTTAAGGCATTTCGCGCATACATGAAATGAACACATTTTTCTCCAAAACTATAACAGATGCAAGCTTGTCCTGTTTGGTGAAGATGATATTTAATAAAATAAGTAGAAATCCACTAAAAGTTTTGTTTGGTTATCTTGCAATCCCGAGATAATCGTCTCCATGCTCCAAATCCATTTTAAAGCCATTTTTAAGGCATTTCCCGCATACATGAAATGAACACATTTTTCTCCAAAACTATAACAGATGCAAGCTTGTCCTGTTTGGTGGAGATGATATTTAATAAAATAAGTAGAAATCCACTAAAAGTTTTGTTTGGTTATCTTGCAATCCCGAGATAATCGTCTCCATGCTCCAAATCCATTTTAAAGCCATTTTTAAGGCATTTCGCACATACATGAAATGAACACATTTTTCTCCAAAACTATAACAGATGCAAGCTTGTCCTGTTTGGTGGAGATGATATTTAATAAAATAAGTAGAAATCCACTAAAAGTTTTGTTTGGTTATCTTACAATCCCGAGATAATCGTCTCCATGCTCCAAATCCATTTTAAAGCCATTTTTAAGGCATTTCGCGCATACATGAAATGAACACATTTTTCTCCAAAACTATAACAGATGCAAGCTTGTCCTGTTTGGTGGAGATGATATTTAATAAAATAAGTAGAAATCCACTAAAAGTTTTGTTTGGTTATCTTGCAATCCCGAGATAATCGTCTCCATGCTCCAAATCCATTTTAAAGCCATTTTTAAAGCATTTCGCGCATACATGAAATGAACACATTTTTCTCCAAAACTATAACAGATGCAAGCTTGTCCTGTTTGGTGGAGATGATATTTAATAAAATAAGTAGAAATCCACTAAAAGTTTTGTTTGGTTATCTTGCAATCCCGAGATAATCGTCTCCATGCTCCAAATCCATTTTAAAGCCATTTTTAAGGCATTTCCCGCATACATGAAATGAACACATTTTTCTCCAAAACTATAACAGATGCAAGCTTGTCCTGTTTGGTGGAGATGATATTTAATAAAATAAGTAGAAATCCACTAAAATTTTTGTTTGGTTATCTTGCAATCCCGAGATAATCGTCTCCATGCTCCAAATCCATTTTAAAGCCATTTTTAAGGCATTTCGCGCATACATGAAATGAACACATTTTTCTCCAAAACTATAACAGATGCAAGCTTGTCCTGTTTGGTGGAGATGATATTTAATAAAATAAGTAGAAATCCACTAAAAGTTTTGTTTGGTTATATTGCAATCCCGAGATAATCGTCTCCATGCTCCAAATCCATTTTAAAGCCATTTTTAAGGCATTTCGCGCATACATGAAATGAACACATTTTTCTCCAAAACTATAACAGATGCAAGCTTGTCCTGTTTGGTGGAGATGATATTTAATAAAATAAGTAGAAATCCACTAAAAGTTTTGTTTGGTTATCTTGCAATCCCGAGATAATCGTCTCCATGCTCCAAATCCATTTTAAAGCCATTTTTAAGGCATTTCGCGCATACATGAAATGAACACATTTTTCTCCAAAACTATAACAGATGCAAGCTTGTCCTGTTTGGTGGAGATAATATTTAATAAAATAAGTAGAAATCTACTAAAAGTTTCGTTTGTTTATATTGCCATCCTGAGATAATCGTCTCCATGCTCCAAATCCATTTTAAAGCCATTTCAAAGGCATTTTGCGCATACATGAAATGAACACATTTTTCTCCAAAACTATAACACATGCAAGCTTGTCCTGTTTGGTGGAGATGATATTTAATAAAATAAGTAGAAATCCACTAAAAGTTTTGTTTGGTTATCTTGCAATCCCGAGATAATCGTCTCCATGCTCCAAATCCATTTTAAAGCCATTTATAAGGCATTTCGCGCATACATGAAATGAACACATTTTTCTCCAAAACTATAACAGATGCAAGCTTGTCCTGTTTGGTGGAGATGATATTTAATAAAATAAGTAGAAATCCACTAAAAGTTTTGTTTGGTTATCTTACAATCCCGAGATAATCGTCTCCATGCTCCAAATCCATTTTAAAGCCATTTTTAAGGCATTTCGCGCATACATGAAATGAACACATTTTTCTCCAAAACTATAACAGATGCAAGCTTGTCCTGTTTGGTGGAGATGATATTTAATAAAATAAGTAGAAATCCACTAAAAGTTTTGTTTGGTTATCTTGCAATCCCGAGATAATCGTCTCCATGCTCCAAATCCATTTTAAAGCCATTTTTAAGGCATTTCGCGCATACATGAAATGAACACATTTTTCTCCAAAACTATAACAGATGCAAGCTTGTCCTGTTTGGTGGAGATGATATTTAATAAAATAAGTAGAAATCCACTAAAAGTTTTGTTTGGTTATCTTGCAATCCCGAGATAATCGTCTCCATGCTCCAAATCCATTTTAAAGCCATTTTTAAGGCATTTCCCGCATACATGAAATGAACACATTTTTCTCCAAAACTATAACAGATGCAAGCTTGTCCTGTTTGGTGGAGATGATATTTAATAAAATAAGTAGAAATCCACTAAAAGTTTTGTTTGGTTATCTTGCAATCCCGAGATAATCGTCTCCATGCTCCAAATCCATTTTAAAGCCATTTCAAAGGCATTTTGCGCATACATGAAATGAACACATTTTTCTCCAAAACTATAACACATGCAAGCTTGTCCTGTTTGGTGGAGATGATATTTAATAAAATAAGTAGAAATCCACTAAAAGTTTTGTTTGGTTATCTTGCAATCCCGAGATAATCGTCTCCATGCTCCAAATCCATTTTAAAGCCATTTTTAAGGCATTTCGCGCATACATGAAATGAACACATTTTTCTCCAAAACTATAACAGATGCAAGCTTGTCCTGTTTGGTGGAGATGATATTTAATAAAATAAGTAGAAATCCACTAAAAGTTTTGTTTGGTTATCTTACAATCCCGAGATAATCGTCTCCATGCTCCAAATCCATTTTAAAGCCATTTTTAAGGCATTTCGCGCATACATGAAATGAACACATTTTTCTCCAAAACTATAACAGATGCAAGCTTGTCCTGTTTGGTGGAGATGATATTTAATAAAATAAGTAGAAATCCACTAAAAGTTTTGTTTGGTTATCTTGCAATCCCGAGATAATCGTCTCCATGCTCCAAATCCATTTTAAAGCCATTTTTAAAGCATTTCGCGCATACATGAAATGAACACATTTTTCTCCAAAACTATAACAGATGCAAGCTTGTCCTGTTTGGTGGAGATGATATTTAATAAAATAAGTAGAAATCCACTAAAAGTTTTGTTTGGTTATCTTGCAATCCCGAGATAATCGTCTCCATGCTCCAAATCCATTTTAAAGCCATTTTTAAGGCATTTCCCGCATACATGAAATGAACACATTTTTCTCCAAAACTATAACAGATGCAAGCTTGTCCTGTTTGGTGGAGATGATATTTAATAAAATAAGTAGAAATCCACTAAAAGTTTTGTTTGGTTATCTTGCAATCCCGAGATAATCGTCTCCATGCTCCAAATCCATTTTAAAGCCATTTCAAAGGCATTTTGCGCATACATGAAATGAACACATTTTTCTCCAAAACTATAACACATGCAAGCTTGTCCTGTTTGGTGGAGATGATATTTAATAAAATAAGTAGAAATCCACTAAAAGTTTTGTTTGGTTATCTTGCAATCCCGAGATAATCGTCTCCATGCTCCAAATCCATTTTAAAGCCATTTTTAAGGCATTTCGCGCATACATGAAATGAACACATTTTTCTCCAAAACTATAACAGATGCAAGCTTGTCCTGTTTGGTGGAGATGATATTTAATAAAATAAGTAGAAATCCACTAAAAGTTTTGTTTGGTTATCTTACAATCCCGAGATAATCGTCTCCATGCTCCAAATCCATTTTAAAGCCATTTTTAAGGCATTTCGCGCATACATGAAATGAACACATTTTTCTCCAAAACTATAACAGATGCAAGCTTGTCCTGTTTGGTGGAGATGATATTTAATAAAATAAGTAGAAATCCACTAAAAGTTTTGTTTGGTTATCTTGCAATCCCGAGATAATCGTCTCCATGCTCCAAATCCATTTTAAAGCCATTTTTAAAGCATTTCGCGCATACATGAAATGAACACATTTTTCTCCAAAACTATAACAGATGCAAGCTTGTCCTGTTTGGTGGAGATGATATTTAATAAAATAAGTAGAAATCCACTAAAAGTTTTGTTTGGTTATCTTGCAATCCCGAGATAATCGTCTCCATGCTCCAAATCCATTTTAAAGCCATTTTTAAGGCATTTCCCGCATACATGAAATGAACACATTTTTCTCCAAAACTATAACAGATGCAAGCTTGTCCTGTTTGGTGGAGATGATATTTAATAAAATAAGTAGAAATCCACTAAAATTTTTGTTTGGTTATCTTGCAATCCCGAGATAATCGTCTCCATGCTCCAAATCCATTTTAAAGCCATTTTTAAGGCATTTCGCGCATACATGAAATGAACACATTTTTCTTCAAAACTATAACAGATGCAAGCTTGTCCTGTTTGGTGGAGATGATATTTAATAAAATAAGTAGAAATCCACTAAAAGTTTTGTTTGGTTATATTGCAATCCCGAGATAATCGTCTCCATGCTCCAAATCCATTTTAAAGCCATTTTTAAGGCATTTCGCGCATACATGAAATGAACACATTTTTCTCCAAAACTATAACAGATGCAAGCTTGTCCTGTTTGGTGGAGATGATATTTAATAAAATAAGTAGAAATCCACTAAAAGTTTTGTTTGGTTATCTTGCAATCCCGAGATAATCGTCTCCATGCTCCAAATCCATTTTAAAGCCATTTTTAAGGCATTTCGCGCATACATGAAATGAACACATTTTTCTCCAAAACTATAACAGATGCAAGCTTGTCCTGTTTGGTGGAGATAATATTTAATAAAATAAGTAGAAATCTACTAAAAGTTTCGTTTGTTTATATTGCCATCCTGAGATAATCGTCTCCATGCTCCAAATCCATTTTAAAGCCATTTCAAAGGCATTTTGCGCATACATGAAATGAACACATTTTTCTCCAAAACTATAACACATGCAAGCTTGTCCTGTTTGGTGGAGATGATATTTAATAAAATAAGTAGAAATCCACTAAAAGTTTTGTTTGGTTATCTTGCAATCCCGAGATAATCGTCTCCATGCTCCAAATCCATTTTAAAGCCATTTTTAAGGCATTTCGCGCATACATGAAATGAACACATTTTTCTCCAAAACTATAACAGATGCAAGCTTGTCCTGTTTGGTGGAGATGATATTTAATAAAATAAGTAGAAATCCACTAAAAGTTTTGTTTGGTTATCTTGCAATCCCGAGATAATCGTCTCCATGCTCCAAATCCATTTTAAAGCCATTTTTAAGGCATTTCGCGCATACATGAAATGAACACATTTTTCTCCAAAACTATAACAGATGCAAGCTTGTCCTGTTTGGTGGAGATGATATTTAATAAAATAAGTAGAAATCCACTAAAATTTTTGTTTGGTTATCTTGCAATCCCGAGATAATCGTCTCCATGCTCCAAATCCATTTTAAAGCCATTTTTAAGGCATTTCGCGCATACATGAAATGAACACATTTTTCTCCAAAACTATAACAGATGCAAGCTTGTCCTGTTTGGTGGAGATGATATTTAATAAAATAAGTAGAAATCCACTAAAAGTTTTGTTTGGTTATATTGCAATCCCGAGATAATCGTCTCCATGCTCCAAATCCATTTTAAAGCCATTTTTAAGGCATTTCGCGCATACATGAAATGAACACATTTTTCTCCAAAACTATAACAGATGCAAGCTTGTCCTGTTTGGTGGAGATGATATTTAATAAAATAAGTAGAAATCCACTAAAAGTTTTGTTTGGTTATCTTTCAATCCCGAGATAATCGTCTCCATGCTCCAAATCCATTTTAAAGCCATTTTTAAGGCATTTCGCGCATACATGAAATGAACACATTTTTCTCCAAAACTATAACAGATGCAAGCTTGTCCTGTTTGGTGGAGATGATATTTAATAAAATAAGTAGAAATCCACTAAAAGTTTTGTTTGGTTATCTTACAATCCCGAGATAATCGTCTCCATGCTCCAAATCCATTTTAAAGCCATTTTTAAGGCATTTCGCGCATACATGAAATGAACACATTTTTCTCCAAAACTATAACAGATGCAAGCTTGTCCTGTTTGGTGGAGATGATATTTAATAAAATAAGTAGAAATCCACTAAAAGTTTTGTTTGGTTATCTTGCAATCCCGAGATAATCGTCTCCATGCTCCAAATCCATTTTAAAGCCTTTTCAAAGGCATTTTGCGCATACATGAAATTAACACATTTTTCTCCAAAACTATAACACATGCAAGCTTGTCCTGTTTGGTGGAGATGATATTTAATAAAATAAGTAGAAATCCACTAAAAGTTTTGTTTGGTTATCTTGCAATCCCGAGATAATCGTCTCCATGCTCCAAATCCATTTTAAAGCCATTTTTAAGGCATTTCGCGCATACATGAAATGAACACATTTTTCTCCAAAACTATAACAGATGCAAGCTTGTCCTGTTTGGTGGAGATGATATTTAATAAAATAAGTAGAAATCCACTAAAAGTTTTGTTTGGTTATCTTGCAATCCCGAGATAATCGTCTCCATGCTCCAAATCCATTTTAAAGCCATTTTTAAGGCATTTCGCGCATACATGAAATGAACACATTTTTCTCCAAAACTATAACAGATGCAAGCTTGTCCTGTTTGGTGGAGATGATATTTAATAAAATAAGTAGAAATCCACTAAAATTTTTGTTTGGTTATCTTGCAATCCCGAGATAATCGTCTCCATGCTCCAAATCCATTTTAAAGCCATTTTTAAGGCATTTCGCGCATACATGAAATGAACACATTTTTCTTCAAAACTATAACAGATGCAAGCTTGTCCTGTTTGGTGGAGATGATATTTAATAAAATAAGTAGAAATCCACTAAAAGTTTTGTTTGGTTATATTGCAATCCCGAGATAATCGTCTCCATGCTCCAAATCCATTTTAAAGCCATTTTTAAGGCATTTCGCGCATACATGAAATGAACACATTTTTCTCCAAAACTATAACAGATGCAAGCTTGTCCTGTTTGGTGGAGATGATATTTAATAAAATAAGTAGAAATCCACTAAAAGTTTTGTTTGGTTATCTTGCAATCCCGAGATAATCGTCTCCATGCTCCAAATCCATTTTAAAGCCATTTTTAAGGCATTTCGCGCATACATGAAATGAACACATTTTTCTCCAAAACTATAACAGATGCAAGCTTGTCCTGTTTGGTGGAGATAATATTTAATAAAATAAGTAGAAATCTACTAAAAGTTTCGTTTGTTTATATTGCCATCCTGAGATAATCGTCTCCATGCTCCAAATCCATTTTAAAGCCATTTCAAAGGCATTTTGCGCATACATGAAATTAACACATTTTTCTCCAAAACTATAACACATGCAAGCTTGTCCTGTTTGGTGGAGATGATATTTAATAAAATAAGTAGAAATCCACTAAAAGTTTTGTTTGGTTATCTTGCAATCCCGAGATAATCGTCTCCATGCTCCAAATTCATTTTAAAGCCATTTTTAAGGCATTTCGCGCATACATGAAATGAACACATTTTTCTCCAAAACTATAACAGATGCAAGCTTGTCCTGTTTGGTGGAGATGATATTTAATAAAATAAGTAGAAATCCACTAAAAGTTTTGTTTGGTTATATTGCAATCCCGAGATAATCGTCTCCATGCTCCAAATCCATTTTAAAGCCATTTTTAAGGCATTTCGCGCATACATGAAATGAACACATTTTTCTCCAAAACTATAACAGATGCAAGCTTGTCCTGTTTGGTGGAGATGATATTTAATAAAATAAGTAGAAATCCACTAAAAGTTTTGTTTGGTTATCTTGCAATCCCGAGATAATCGTCTCCATGCTCCAAATCCATTTTAAAGCCATTTTTAAGGCATTTCGCGCATACATGAAATGAACACATTTTTCTCCAAAACTATAACAGATGCAAGCTTGTCCTGTTTGGTGGAGATGATATTTAATAAAATAAGTAGAAATCCACTAAAAGTTTTGTTTGGTTATCTTGCAATCCCGAGATAATCGTCTCCATGCTCCAAATCCATTTTAAAGCCATTTTTAAGGCATTTCGCGCATACATGAAATGAACACATTTTTCTCCAAAACTATAACAGATGCAAGCTTGTC
This sequence comes from Anomaloglossus baeobatrachus, assembly GCF_048569485.1. Classification (NCBI taxonomy): domain Eukaryota; kingdom Metazoa; phylum Chordata; class Amphibia; order Anura; family Aromobatidae; genus Anomaloglossus; species Anomaloglossus baeobatrachus. The sequence continues at coordinate 2,443,291 of NW_027442146.1, read as the reverse complement.
CTGTTTGGTGGAGATGATATTTAATAAAATAAGTAGAAATCCACTAAAAGTTTTGTTTGGTTATATTGCAATCCTGAGATAATCGTCTCCATGCTCCTAATCCATTTTAAAGCCATTTTTAAGGCATTTCGCGCATACATGAAATGAACACATTTTTCTCCAAAACTATAACAGATGCAAGCTTGTCCTGTTTGGTGGAGATGATATTTAATAAAATAAGTAGAAATCCACTAAAAGTTTTGTTTGGTTATCTTGCAATCCCGAGATAATCGTCTCCATGCTCCAAATCCATTTTAAAGCCATTTTTAAGGCATTTCGCGCATACATGAAATGAACACATTTTTCTCCAAAACTATAACAGATGCAAGCTTGTCCTGTTTGGTGGAGATAATATTTAATAAAATAAGTAGAAATCTACTAAAAGTTTCGTTTGTTTATATTGCCATCCTGAGATAATCGTCTCCATGCTCCAAATCCATTTTAAAGCCATTTCAAAGGCATTTTGCGCATACATGAAATGAACACATTTTTCTCCAAAACTATAACACATGCAAGCTTGTCCTGTTTGGTGGAGATGATATTTAATAAAATAAGTAGAAATCCACTAAAAGTTTTGTTTGGTTATCTTGCAATCCCGAGATAATCGTCTCCATGCTCCAAATCCATTTTAAAGCTATTTTTAAGGCATTTCGCGCATACATGAAATGAACACATTTTTCTCCAAAACTAAAACAGATGCAAGCTTGTCCTGTTTGGTGGAGATGATATTTAATAAAATAAGTAGAAATCCACTAAAAGTTTTGTTTGGTTATCTTACAATCCCGAGATAATCGTCTCCATGCTCCAAATCCATTTTAAAGCCATTTTTAAGGCATTTCGCGCATACATGAAATGAACACATTTTTCTCCAAAACTATAAGATGCAAGCTTGTCCTGTTTGGTGGAGATGATATTTAATAAAATAAGTAGAAATCCACTAAAAGTTTTGTTTGGTTATCTTGCAATCCCGAGATAATCGTCTCCATGCTCCAAATCCATTTTAAAGCCATTTTTAAGGCATTTCGCGCATACATGAAATGAACACATTTTTCTCCAAAACTATAACAGATGCAAGCTTGTCCTGTTTGGTGGAGATGATATTTAATAAAATAAGTAGAAATCCACTAAAAGTTTTGTTTGGTTATCTTGCAATCCCGAGATAATCGTCTCCATGCTCCAAATCCATTTTAAAGCCATTTTTAAGGCATTTCCCGCATACATGAAATGAACACATTTTTCTCCAAAACTATAACAGATGCAAGCTTGTCCTGTTTGGTGGAGATGATATTTAATAAAATAAGTAGAAATCCACTAAAAGTTTTGTTTGGTTATCTTGCAATCCCGAGATAATCGTCTCCATGCTCCAAATCCATTTTAAAGCCATTTTTAAGGCATTTCGCACATACATGAAATGAACACATTTTTCTCCAAAACTATAACAGATGCAAGCTTGTCCTGTTTGGTGGAGATGATATTTAATAAAATAAGTAGAAATCCACTAAAAGTTTTGTTTGGTTATCTTACAATCCCGAGATAATCGTCTCCATGCTCCAAATCCATTTTAAAGCCATTTTTAAGGCATTTCGCGCATACATGAAATGAACACATTTTTCTCCAAAACTATAACAGATGCAAGCTTGTCCTGTTTGGTGGAGATGATATTTAATAAAATAAGTAGAAATCCACTAAAAGTTTTGTTTGGTTATCTTGCAATCCCGAGATAATCGTCTCCATGCTCCAAATCCATTTTAAAGCCATTTTTAAAGCATTTCGCGCATACATGAAATGAACACATTTTTCTCCAAAACTATAACAGATGCAAGCTTGTCCTGTTTGGTGGAGATGATATTTAATAAAATAAGTAGAAATCCACTAAAAGTTTTGTTTGGTTATCTTGCAATCCCGAGATAATCGTCTCCATGCTCCAAATCCATTTTAAAGCCATTTTTAAGGCATTTCCCGCATACATGAAATGAACACATTTTTCTCCAAAACTATAACAGATGCAAGCTTGTCCTGTTTGGTGGAGATGATATTTAATAAAATAAGTAGAAATCCACTAAAATTTTTGTTTGGTTATCTTGCAATCCCGAGATAATCGTCTCCATGCTCCAAATCCATTTTAAAGCCATTTTTAAGGCATTTCGCGCATACATGAAATGAACACATTTTTCTCCAAAACTATAAGAGATGCAAGCTTGTCCTGTTTGGTGGAGATGATATTTAATAAAATAAGTAGAAATCCACTAAAAGTTTTGTTTGGTTATATTGCAATCCCGAGATAATCGTCTCCATGCTCCAAATCCATTTTAAAGCCATTTTTAAGGCATTTCGCGCATACATGAAATGAACACATTTTTCTTCAAAACTATAACAGATGCAAGCTTGTCCTGTTTGGTGGAGATGATATTTAATAAAATAAGTAGAAATCCACTAAAAGTTTTGTTTGGTTATCTTGCAATCCCGAGATAATCGTCTCCATGCTCCAAATCCATTTTAAAGCCATTTTTAAGGCATTTCGCGCATACATGAAATGAACACATTTTTCTCCAAAACTATAACAGATGCAAGCTTGTCCTGTTTGGTGGAGATGATATTTAATAAAATAAGTAGAAATCCACTAAAAGTTTTGTTTGGTTATCTTGCAATCCCGAGATAATCGTCTCCATGCTCCAAATCCATTTTAAAGCCATTTTTAAGGCATTTCGCGCATACATGAAATGAACACATTTTTCTCCAAAACTATAACAGATGCAAGCTTGTCCTGTTTGGTGGAGATGATATTTAATAAAATAAGTAGAAATCCACTAAAAGTTTTGTTTGGTTATATTGCAATCCCGAGATAATCGTCTCCATGCTCCTAATCCATTTTAAAGCCATTTTTAAGGCATTTCGCGCATACATGAAATGAACACATTTTTCTCCAAAACTATAACAGATGCAAGCTTGTCCTGTTTGGTGGAGATGATATTTAATAAAATAAGTAGAAATCCACTAAAAGTTTTGTTTGGTTATCTTGCAATCCCGAGATAATCGTCTCCATGCTCCAAATCCATTTTAAAGCCATTTTTAAGGCATTTCGCGCATACATGAAATGAACACATTTTTCTCCAAAACTATAACAGATGCAAGCTTGTCCTGTTTGGTGGAGATAATATTTAATAAAATAAGTAGAAATCTACTAAAAGTTTCGTTTGTTTATATTGCCATCCTGAGATAATCGTCTCCATGCTCCAAATCCATTTTAAAGCCATTTCAAAGGCATTTTGCGCATACATGAAATGAACACATTTTTCTCCAAAACTATAACACATGCAAGCTTGTCCTGTTTGGTGGAGATGATATTTAATAAAATAAGTAGAAATCCACTAAAAGTTTTGTTTGGTTATCTTGCAATCCCGAGATAATCGTCTCCATGCTCCAAATCCATTTTAAAGCCATTTTTAAGGCATTTCGCGCATACATGAAATGAACACATTTTTCTCCAAAACTATAACAGATGCAAGCTTGTCCTGTTTGGTGGAGATGATATTTAATAAAATAAGTAGAAATCCACTAAAAGTTTTGTTTGGTTATCTTACAATCCCGAGATAATCGTCTCCATGCTCCAAATCCATTTTAAAGCCATTTTTAAGGCATTTCGCGCATACATGAAATGAACACATTTTTCTCCAAAACTATAACAGATGCAAGCTTGTCCTGTTTGGTGGAGATGATATTTAATAAAATAAGTAGAAATCCACTAAAAGTTTTGTTTGGTTATCTTGCAATCCCGAGATAATCGTCTCCATGCTCCAAATCCATTTTAAAGCCATTTTTAAGGCATTTCGCGCATACATGAAATGAACACATTTTTCTCCAAAACTATAACAGATGCAAGCTTGTCCTGTTTGGTGGAGATGATATTTAATAAAATAAGTAGAAATCCACTAAAAGTTTTGTTTGGTTATCTTGCAATCCCGAGATAATCGTCTCCATGCTCCAAATCCATTTTAAAGCCATTTTTAAGGCATTTCCCGCATACATGAAATGAACACATTTTTCTCCAAAACTATAACAGATGCAAGCTTGTCCTGTTTGGTGGAGATGATATTTAATAAAATAAGTAGAAATCCACTAAAAGTTTTGTTTGGTTATCTTGCAATCCCGAGATAATCGTCTCCATGCTCCAAATCCATTTTAAAGCCATTTTTAAAGCATTTCGCGCATACATGAAATGAACACATTTTTCTCCAAAACTATAACAGATGCAAGCTTGTCCTGTTTGGTGGAGATGATATTTAATAAAATAAGTAGAAATCCACTAAAAGTTTTGTTTGGTTATCTTGCAATCCCGAGATAATCGTCTCCATGCTCCAAATCCATTTTAAAGCCATTTTTAAGGCATTTCCCGCATACATGAAATGAACACATTTTTCTCCAAAACTATAACAGATGCAAGCTTGTCCTGTTTGGTGGAGATGATATTTAATAAAATAAGTAGAAATCCACTAAAATTTTTGTTTGGTTATCTTGCAATCCCGAGATAATCGTCTCCATGCTCCAAATCCATTTTAAAGCCATTTTTAAGGCATTTCGCGCATACATGAAATGAACACATTTTTCTCCAAAACTATAAGAGATGCAAGCTTGTCCTGTTTGGTGGAGATGATATTTAATAAAATAAGTAGAAATCCACTAAAAGTTTTGTTTGGTTATATTGCAATCCCGAGATAATCGTCTCCATGCTCCAAATCCATTTTAAAGCCATTTTTAAGGCATTTCGCGCATACATGAAATGAACACATTTTTCTTCAAAACTATAACAGATGCAAGCTTGTCCTGTTTGGTGGAGATGATATTTAATAAAATAAGTAGAAATCCACTAAAAGTTTTGTTTGGTTATCTTGCAATCCCGAGATAATCGTCTCCATGCTCCAAATCCATTTTAAAGCCATTTTTAAGGCATTTCGCGCATACATGAAATGAACACATTTTTCTCCAAAACTATAACAGATGCAAGCTTGTCCTGTTTGGTGGAGATGATATTTAATAAAATAAGTAGAAATCCACTAAAAGTTTTGTTTGGTTATCTTGCAATCCCGAGATAATCGTCTCCATGCTCCAAATCCATTTTAAAGCCATTTTTAAGGCATTTCGCGCATACATGAAATGAACACATTTTTCTCCAAAACTATAACAGATGCAAGCTTGTCCTGTTTGGTGGAGATGATATTTAATAAAATAAGTAGAAATCCACTAAAAGTTTTGTTTGGTTATATTGCAATCCCGAGATAATCGTCTCCATGCTCCTAATCCATTTTAAAGCCATTTTTAAGGCATTTCGCGCATACATGAAATGAACACATTTTTCTCCAAAACTATAACAGATGCAAGCTTGTCCTGTTTGGTGGAGATGATATTTAATAAAATAAGTAGAAATCCACTAAAAGTTTTGTTTGGTTATCTTGCAATCCCGAGATAATCGTCTCCATGCTCCAAATCCATTTTAAAGCCATTTTTAAGGCATTTCGCGCATACATGAAATGAACACATTTTTCTCCAAAACTATAACAGATGCAAGCTTGTCCTGTTTGGTGGAGATAATATTTAATAAAATAAGTAGAAATCTACTAAAAGTTTCGTTTGTTTATATTGCCATCCTGAGATAATCGTCTCCATGCTCCAAATCCATTTTAAAGCCATTTCAAAGGCATTTTGCGCATACATGAAATGAACACATTTTTCTCCAAAACTATAACACATGCAAGCTTGTCCTGTTTGGTGGAGATGATATTTAATAAAATAAGTAGAAATCCACTAAAAGTTTTGTTTGGTTATCTTGCAATCCCGAGATAATCGTCTCCATGCTCCAAATCCATTTTAAAGCCATTTTTAAGGCATTTCGCGCATACATGAAATGAACACATTTTTCTCCAAAACTATAACAGATGCAAGCTTGTCCTGTTTGGTGGAGATGATATTTAATAAAATAAGTAGAAATCCACTAAAAGTTTTGTTTGGTTATCTTACAATCCCGAGATAATCGTCTCCATGCTCCAAATCCATTTTAAAGCCATTTTTAAGGCATTTCGCGCATACATGAAATGAACACATTTTTCTCCAAAACTATAACAGATGCAAGCTTGTCCTGTTTGGTGGAGATGATATTTAATAAAATAAGTAGAAATCCACTAAAAGTTTTGTTTGGTTATCTTGCAATCCCGAGATAATCGTCTCCATGCTCCAAATCCATTTTAAAGCCATTTTTAAGGCATTTCGCGCATACATGAAATGAACACATTTTTCTCCAAAACTATAACAGATGCAAGCTTGTCCTGTTTGGTGGAGATGATATTTAATAAAATAAGTAGAAATCCACTAAAAGTTTTGTTTGGTTATCTTGCAATCCCGAGATAATCGTCTCCATGCTCCAAATCCATTTTAAAGCCATTTTTAAGGCATTTCCCGCATACATGAAATGAACACATTTTTCTCCAAAACTATAACAGATGCAAGCTTGTCCTGTTTGGTGGAGATGATATTTAATAAAATAAGTAGAAATCCACTAAAAGTTTTGTTTGGTTATCTTGCAATCCCGAGATAATCGTCTCCATGCTCCAAATCCATTTTAAAGCCATTTCAAAGGCATTTTGCGCATACATGAAATGAACACATTTTTCTCCAAAACTATAACAGATGCAAGCTTGTCCTGTTTGGTGGAGATGATATTTAATAAAATAAGTAGAAATCCACTAAAAGTTTTGTTTGGTTATCTTGCAATCCCGAGATAATCGTCTCCATGCTCCAAATCCATTTTAAAGCCATTTTTAAGGCATTTCGCGCATACATGAAATGAACACATTTTTCTCCAAAACTATAACAGATGCAAGCTTGTCCTGTTTGGTGGAGATGATATTTAATAAAATAAGTAGAAATCCACTAAAAGTTTTGTTTGGTTATCTTACAATCCCGAGATAATCGTCTCCATGCTCCAAATCCATTTTAAAGCCATTTTTAAGGCATTTCGCGCATACATGAAATGAACACATTTTTCTCCAAAACTATAACAGATGCAAGCTTGTCCTGTTTGGTGGAGATGATATTTAATAAAATAAGTAGAAATCCACTAAAAGTTTTGTTTGGTTATCTTGCAATCCCGAGATAATCGTCTCCATGCTCCAAATCCATTTTAAAGCCATTTTTAAAGCATTTCGCGCATACATGAAATGAACACATTTTTCTCCAAAACTATAACAGATGCAAGCTTGTCCTGTTTGGTGGAGATGATATTTAATAAAATAAGTAGAAATCCACTAAAAGTTTTGTTTGGTTATCTTGCAATCCCGAGATAATCGTCTCCATGCTCCAAATCCATTTTAAAGCCATTTTTAAGGCATTTCGCGCATACATGAAATGAACACATTTTTCTCCAAAACTATAACAGATGCAAGCTTGTCCTGTTTGGTGGAGATGATATTTAATAAAATAAGTAGAAATCCACTAAAATTTTTGTTTGGTTATCTTGCAATCCCGAGATAATCGTCTCCATGCTCCAAATCCATTTTAAAGCCATTTTTAAGGCATTTCGCGCATACATGAAATGAACACATTTTTCTTCAAAACTATAACAGATGCAAGCTTGTCCTGTTTGGTGGAGATGATATTTAATAAAATAAGTAGAAATCTACTAAAAGTTTCGTTTGTTTATATTGCCATCCTGAGATAATCGTCTCCATGCTCCAAATCCATTTTAAAGCCATTTCAAAGGCATTTTGCGCATACATGAAATGAACACATTTTTCTCCAAAACTATAACACATGCAAGCTTGTCCTGTTTGGTGGAGATGATATTTAATAAAATAAGTAGAAATCCACTAAAAGTTTTGTTTGGTTATATTGCAATCCCGAGATAATCGTCTCCATGCTCCAAATCCATTTTAAAGCCATTTTTAAGGCATTTCGCGCATACATGAAATGAACACATTTTTCTCCAAAACTATAACAGATGCAAGCTTGTCCTGTTTGGTGGAGATGATATTTAATAAAATAAGTAGAAATCCACTAAAAGTTTTGTTTGGTTATCTTTCAATCCCGAGATAATCGTCTCCATGCTCCAAATCCATTTTAAAGCCATTTTTAAGGCATTTCGCGCATACATGAAATGAACACATTTTTCTCCAAAACTATAACAGATGCAAGCTTGTCCTGTTTGGTGGAGATGATATTTAATAAAATAAGTAGAAATCCACTAAAAGTTTTGTTTGGTTATCTTACAATCCCGAGATAATCGTCTCCATGCTCCAAATCCATTTTAAAGCCATTTTTAAGGCATTTCGCGCATACATGAAATGAACACATTTTTCTCCAAAACTATAACAGATGCAAGCTTGTCCTGTTTGGTGGAGATGATATTTAATAAAATAAGTAGAAATCCACTAAACGTTTTGTTTGGTTATCTTGCAATCCCGAGATAATCGTCTCCATGCTCCAAATCCATTTTAAAGCCATTTCAAAGGCATTTTGCGCATACATGAAATGAACACATTTTTCTCCAAAACTATAACAGATGCAAGCTTGTCCTGTTTGGTGGAGATGATATTTAATAAAATAAGTAGAAATCCACTAAAAGTTTTGTTTGGTTATATTGCAATCCCGAGATAATCGTCTCCATGCTCCAAATCCATTTTAAAGCCATTTTTAAGGCATTTCGCGCATACATGAAATGAACACATTTTTCTCCAAAACTATAACAGATGCAAGCTTGTCCTGTTTGGTGGAGATGATATTTAATAAAATAAGTAGAAATCCACTAAAAGTTTTGTTTGGTTATCTTGCAATCCCGAGATAATCGTCTCCATGCTCCAAATCCATTTTAAAGCCATTTTTAAGGCATTTCGCGCATACATGAAATGAACACATTTTTCTCCAAAACTATAACACATGCAAGCTTGTCCTGTTTGGTGGAGATGATATTTAATAAAATAAGTAGAAATCCACTAAAAGTTTTGTTTGGTTATCTTGCAATCCCGAGATAATCGTCTCCATGCTCCAAATCCATTTTAAAGCCATTTTTAAGGCATTTCGCGCATACATGAAATGAACACATTTTTCTCCAAAACTATAACAGATGCAAGCTTGTCCTGTTTGGTGGAGATGATATTTAATAAAATAAGTAGAAATCCACTAAAAGTTTTGTTTGGTTATCTTGCAATCCCGAGATAATCGTCTCCATGCTCCAAATCCATTTTAAAGCCATTTTTAAGGCATTTCGCGCATACATGAAATGAACACATTTTTCTCCAAAACTATAACAGATGCAAGCTTGTCCTGTTTGGTGGAGATGATGTTTAATAAAATAAGTAGAAATCCACTAAAATTTTTGTTTGGTTATCTTGCAATCCCGAGATAATCGTCTCCATGCTCCAAATCCATTTTAAAGCCATTTTTAAGGCATTTCGCGCATACATGAAATGAACACATTTTTCTTCAAAACTATAACAGATGCAAGCTTGTCCTGTTTGGTGGAGATGATATTTAATAAAATAAGTAGAAATCCACTAAAAGTTTTGTTTGGTTATATTGCAATCCCGAGATAATCGTCTCCATGCTCCAAATCCATTTTAAAGCCATTTTTAAGGCATTTCGCGCATACATGAAATGAACACATTTTTCTCCAAAACTATAACAGATGCAAGCTTGTCCTGTTTGGTGGAGATGATATTTAATAAAATAAGTAGAAATCCACTAAAAGTTTTGTTTGGTTATCTTGCAATCCCGAGATAATCGTCTCCATGCTCCAAATCCATTTTAAAGCCATTTTTAAGGCATTTCGCGCATACATGAAATGAACACATTTTTCTCCAAAACTATAACAGATGCAAGCTTGTCCTGTTTGGTGGAGATGATATTTAATAAAATAAGTAGAAATCCACTAAAAGTTTTGTTTGGTTATCTTGCAATCCCGAAATAATCGTCTCCATGCTCCAAATCCATTTTAAAGCCATTTCAAAGGCATTTTGCGCATACATGAAATGAACACATTTTTCTCCAAAACTATAACACATGCAAGCTTGTCCTGTTTGGTGGAGATGATATTTAATAAAATAAGTAGAAATCCACTAAAAGTTTTGTTTGGTTATCTTGCAATCCCGAGATAATCGTCTCCATGCTCCAAATCCATTTTAAAGCCATTGTTAAGGCATTTCGCGCATACATGAAATGAACACATTTTTCTCCAAAACTATAACAGATGCAAGCTTGTCCTGTTTGGTGGAGATGATATTTAATAAAATAAGTAGAAATCCACTAAAAGTTTTGTTTGGTTATATTGCAATCCCGAGATAATCGTCTCCATGCTCCAAATCCATTTTAAAGCCATTTTTAAGGCATTTCGCGCATACATGAAATGAACACATTTTTCTCCAAAACTATAACAGATGCAAGCTTGTCCTGTTTGGTGGAGATGATATTTAATAAAATAAGTAGAAATCCACTAAAAGTTTTGTTTGGTTATCTTGCAATCCCGAGATAATCGTCTACATGCTCCAAATCCATTTTAAAGCCATTTTTAAGGCATTTCGCGCATACATGAAATGAACACATTTTTCTCCAAAACTATAACAGATGCAAGCTTGTCCTGTTTGGTGGAGATGATATTTAATAAAATAAGTAGAAATCCACTAAAAGTTTTGTTTGGTTATCTTGCAATCCCGAGATAATCGTCTCCATGCTCCAAATCCATTTTAAAGCCATTTTTAAGGCATTTCGCGCATACATGAAATGAACACATTTTTCTCCAAAACTATAACAGATGCAAGCTTGTCCTGTTTGGTGGAGATGATATTTAATAAAATAAGTAGAAATCCACTAAATGTTTTGTTTGGTTATCTTGCAATCCCGAGATAATCGTCTCCATGCTCCAAATCCATTTTAAAGCCATTTTTAAGGCATTTCGCGCATACATGAAATGAACACATTTTTCTCCAAAACTATAACAGATGCAAGCTTGTCCTGTTTGGTGGAGATGATATTTAATAAAATAAGTAGAAATCCACTAAAAGTTTTGTTTGGTTATCTTGCAATCCCGAGATAATCGTCTCCATGCTCCAAATCCATTTTAAAGCCATTTCAAAGGCATTTTGCGCATACATGAAATGAACACATTTTTCTCCAAAACTATAACACATGCAAGCTTGTCCTGTTTGGTGGAGATGATATTTAATAAAATAAGTAGAAATCCACTAAAAGTTTTGTTTGGTTATCTTGCAATCCCGAGATAATCGTCTCCATGCTCCAAATCCATTTTAAAGCCATTTTTAAGGCATTTCGCGCATACATGAAATGAACACATTTTTCTCCAAAACTATAACAGATGCAAGCTTGTCCTGTTTGGTGGAGATGATATTTAATAAAATAAGTAGAAATCCACTAAAAGTTTTGTTTGGTTATCTTGCAATCCCGAGATAATCGTCTCCATGCTCCAAATCCATTTTAAAGCCATTTTTAAGGCATTTCGCGCATACATGAAATGAACACATTTTTCTCCAAAACTATAACAGATGCAAGCTTGTCCTGTTTGGTGGAGATGATATTTAATAAAATAAGTAGAAATCCACTAAAAGTTTTGTTTGGTTATCTTGCAATCCCGAGATAATCGTCTCCATGCTCCAAATCCATTTTAAAGCCATTTTTAAGGCATTTCGCGCATACATGAAATGAACACATTTTTCTCCAAAACTATAACAGATGCAAGCTTGTCCTGTTTGGTGGAGATGATATTTAATAAAATAAGTAGAAATCCACTAAAAGTTTTGTTTGGTTATATTGCAATCCCGAGCTAATCGTCTCCATGCTCCAAATCCATTTTAAAGCCATTTTTAAGGCATTTCGCGCATACATGAAATGAACACATTTTTCTCCAAAACTATAACAGATGCAAGCTTGTCCTGTTTGGTGGAGATGATATTTAATAAAATAAGTAGAAATCCACTAAAAGTTTTGTTTGGTTATCTTGCAATCCCGAGATAATCGTCTCCATGCTCCAAATCCATTTTAAAGCCATTTTTAAGGCATTTCGCGCATACATGAAATGAACACATTTTTCTCCAAAACTATAACAGATGCAAGCTTGTCCTGTTTGGTGGAGATGATATTTAATAAAATAAGTAGAAATCCACTAAAAGTTTTGTTTGGTTATCTTGCAATCCCGAGATAATCGTCTCCATGCTCCAAATCCATTTTAAAGCCATTTCAAAGGCATTTTGCGCATACATGAAATGAACACATTTTTCTCCAAAACTATAACACATGCAAGCTTGTCCTGTTTGGTGGAGATGATATTTAATAAAATAAGTAGAAATCCACTAAAAGTTTTGTTTGGTTATATTGCAATCCCGAGATAATCGTCTCCATGCTCCAAATCCATTTTAAAGCCATTTTTAAGGCATTTCGCGCATACATGAAATGAACACATTTTTCTCCAAAACTATAACAGATGCAAGCTTGTCCTGTTTGGTGGAGATGATATTTAATAAAATAAGTAGAAATCCACTAAAAGTTTTGTTTGGTTATCTTGCAATCCCGAGATAATCGTCTCCATGCTCCAAATCCATTTTAAAGCCATTTTTAAGGCATTTCGCGCATACATGAAATGAACACATTTTTCTCCAAAACTATAACAGATGCAAGCTTGTCCTGTTTGGTGGAGATAATATTTAATAAAATAAGTAGAAATCTACTAAAAGTTTCGTTTGTTTATATTGCCATCCTGAGATAATCGTCTCCATGCTCCAAATCCATTTTAAAGCCATTTCAAAGGCATTTTGCGCATACATGAAATGAACACATTTTTCTCCAAAACTATAACACATGCAAGCTTGTCCTGTTTGGTGGAGATGATATTTAATAAAATAAGTAGAAATCCACTAAAAGTTTTGTTTGGTTATCTTGCAATCCCGAGATAATCGTCTCCATGCTCCAAATCCATTTTAAAGCCATTTTTAAGGCATTTCGCGCATACATGAAATGAACACATTTTTCTCCAAAACCATAACAGATGCAAGCTTGTCCTGTTTGGTAGAGATGATATTTAATAAAATAAGTAGAAATCCACTAAAAGTTTTGTTTGGTTATCTTGCAATCCCGAGATAATCGTCTCCATGCTCCAAATCCATTTTAAAGCCATTTTTAAGGCATTTCGCGCATACATGAAATGAACACATTTTTCTCCAAAACTATAACAGATGCAAGCTTGTCCTGTTTGGTGGAGATGATATTTAATAAAATAAGTAGAAATCCACTAAAAGTTTTGTTTGGTTATCTTGCAATCCCGAGATAATCGTCTCCATGCTCCAAATCCATTTTAAAGCCATTTCAAAGGCATTTTGCGCATACATGAAATGAACACATTTTTCTCCAAAACTATAACACATGCAAGCTTGTCCTGTTTGGTGGAGATGATATTTAATAAAATAAGTAGAAATCCACTAAAAGTTTTGTTTGGTTATCTTGCAATCCCGAGATAATCGTCTCCATGCTCCAAATCCATTTTAAAGCCATTTTTAAGGCATTTCGCGCATACATGAAATGAACACATTTTTCTCCAAAACTATAACAGATGCAAGCTTCTCCTGTTTGGTGGAGATGATATTTAATAAAATAAGTAGAAATCCACTAAAAGTTTTGTTTGGTTATCTTGCAATCCCGAGATAATCGTCTCCATGCTCCAAATCCATTTTAAAGCCATTTTTAAGGCATTTCGCGCATACATGAAATGAACACATTTTTCTCCAAAACTATAACAGATACAAGCTTGTCCTGTTTGGTGGAGATGATATTTAATAAAATAAGTAGAAATCCACTAAAAGTTTTGTTTGGTTATCTTGCAATCCCGAGATAATCGTCTCCATGCTCCAAATCCATTTTAAAGCCATTTTTAAGGCATTTCGCGCATACATGAAATGAACACATTTTTCTCCAAAACTATAACAGATGCAAGCTTGTCCTGTTTGGTGGAGATGATATTTAATAAAATAAGTAGAAATCCACTAAAAGTTTTGTTTGGTTATATTGCAATCCCGAGATAATCGTCTCCATGCTCCAAATCCATTTTAAAGCCATTTTTAAGGCATTTCGCGCATACATGAAATGAACACATTTTTCTCCAAAACTATAACAGATGCAAGCTTGTCCTGTTTGGTGGAGATGATATTTAATAAAATAAGTAGAAATCCACTAAAAGTTTTGTTTGGTTATCTTGCAATCCCGAGATAATCGTCTCCATGCTCCAAATCCATTTTAAAGCCATTTTTAAGGCATTTCGCGCATACATGAAATGAACACATTTTTCTCCAAAACTATAACAGATGCAAGCTTGTCCTGTTTGGTGGAGATAATATTTAATAAAATAAGTAGAAATCTACTAAAAGTTTCGTTTGTTTATATTGCCATCCTGAGATAATCGTCTCCATGCTCCAAATCCATTTTAAAGCCATTTCAAAGGCATTTTGCGCATACATGAAATGAACACATTTTTCTCCAAAACTATAACACATGCAAGCTTGTCCTGTTTGGTGGAGATGATATTTAATAAAATAAGTAGAAATCCACTAAAAGTTTTGTTTGGTTATCTTGCAATCCCGAGATAATCGTCTCCATGCTCCAAATCCATTTTAAAGCCATTTTTAAGGCATTTCGCGCATACATGAAATGAACACATTTTTCTCCAAAACCATAACAGATGCAAGCTTGTCCTGTTTGGTGGAGATGATATTTAATAAAATAAGTAGAAATCCACTAAAAGTTTTGTTTGGTTATCTTGCAATCCCGAGATAATCGTCTCCATGCTCCAAATCCATTTTAAAGCCATTTTTAAGGCATTTCGCGCATACATGAAATGAACACATTTTTCTCCAAAACTATAACAGATGCAAGCTTGTCCTGTTTGGTGGAGATGATATTTAATAAAATAAGTAGAAATCCACTAAAAGTTTTGTTTGGTTATCTTGCAATCCCGAGATAATCGTCTCCATGCTCCAAATCCATTTTAAAGCCATTTCAAAGGCATTTTGCGCATACATGAAATGAACACATTTTTCTCCAAAACTATAACACATGCAAGCTTGTCCTGTTTGGTGGAGATGATATTTAATAAAATAAGTAGAAATCCACTAAAAGTTTTGTTTGGTTATCTTGCAATCCCGAGATAATCGTCTCCATGCTCCAAATCCATTTTAAAGCCATTTTTAAGGCATTTCGCGCATACATGAAATGAACACATTTTTCTCCAAAACTATAACAGATGCAAGCTTGTCCTGTTTGGTGGAGATGATATTTAATAAAATAAGTAGAAATCCACTAAAAGTTTTGTTTGGTTATCTTGCAATCCCGAGATAATCGTCTCCATGCTCCAAATCCATTTTAAAGCCATTTTTAAGGCATTTCGCGCATACATGAAATGAACACATTTTTCTCCAAAACTATAACAGAAGCAAGCTTGTCCTGTTTGGTGGAGATGATATTTAATAAAATAAGTAGAAATCCACTAAAAGTTTTGTTTGGTTATCTTGCAATCCCGAGATAATCGTCTCCATGCTCCAAATCCATTTTAAAGCCATTTTTAAGGCATTTCGCGCATACATGAAATGAACACATTTTTCTCCAAAACTATAACAGATGCAAGCTTGTCCTGTTTGGTGGAGATGATATTTAATAAAATAAGTAGAAATCCACTAAAAGTTTTGTTTGGTTATATTGCAATCCCGAGATAATCGTCTCCATGCTCCAAATCCATTTTAAAGCCATTTCAAAGGCATTTTGCGCATACATGAAATGAACACATTTTTCTCCAAAACTATAACACATGCAAGCTTGTCCTGTTTGGTGGAGATGATATTTAATAAAATAAGTAGAAATCCACTAAAAGTTTTGTTTGGTTATCTTGCAATCCCGAGATAATCGTCTCCATGCTCCAAATCCATTTTAAAGCCATTTTTAAGGCATTTCGCGCATACATGAAATGAACACATTTTTCTCCAAAACCATAACAGATGCAAGCTTGTCCTGTTTGGTGGAGATGATATTTAATAAAATAAGTAGAAATCCACTAAAAGTTTTGTTTGGTTATCTTGCAATCCCGAGATAATCGTCTCCATGCTCCAAATCCATTTTAAAGCCATTTTTAAGGCATTTCGCGCATACATGAAATGAACACATTTTTCTCCAAAACTATAACAGATGCAAGCTTGTCCTGTTTGGTGGAGATGATATTTAATAAAATAAGTAGAAATCCACTAAAAGTTTTGTTTGGTTATCTTGCAATCCCGAGATAATCGTCTCCATGCTCCAAATCCATTTTAAAGCCATTTCAAAGGCATTTTGCGCATACATGAAATGAACACATTTTTCTCCAAAACTATAACACATGCAAGCTTGTCCTGTTTGGTGGAGATGATATTTAATAAAATAAGTAGAAATCCACTAAAAGTTTTGTTTGGTTATCTTGCAATCCCGAGGTAATCGTCTCCATGCTCCAAATCCATTTTAAAGCCATTTTTAAGGCATTTCGCGCATACATGAAATGAACACATTTTTCTCCAAAACTATAACAGATGCAAGCTTGTCCTGTTTGGTGGAGATGATATTTAATAAAATAAGTAGAAATCCACTAAAAGTTTTGTTTGGTTATCTTGCAATCCCGAGATAATCGTCTCCATGCTCCAAATCCATTTTAAAGCCATTTTTAAGGCATTTCGCGCATACATGAAATGAACACATTTTTCTCCAAAACTATAACAGATGCAAGCTTGTCCTGTTTGGTGGAGATAATATTTAATAAAATAAGTAGAAATCTACTAAAAGTTTCGTTTGTTTATATTGCCATCCTGAGATAATCGTCTCCATGCTCCAAATCCATTTTAAAGCCATTTCAAAGGCATTTTGCGCATACATGAAATGAACACATTTTTCTCCAAAACTATAACACATGCAAGCTTGTCCTGTTTGGTGGAGATGATATTTAATAAAATAAGTAGAAATCCACTAAAAGTTTTGTTTGGTTATCTTGCAATCCCGAGATAATCGTCTCCATGCTCCAAATCCATTTTAAAGCCATTTTTAAGGCATTTCGCGCATACATGAAATGAACACATTTTTCTCCAAAACTATAACAGATGCAAGCTTGTCCTGTTTGGTGGAGATGATATTTAATAAAATAAGTAGAAATCCACTAAAAGTTTTGTTTGGTTATCTTGCAATCCCGAGATAATCGTCTCCATGCTCCAAATCCATTTTAAAGCCATTTTTAAGGCATTTCGCGCATACATGAAATGAACACATTTTTCTCCAAAACTATAACAGATGCAAGCTTGTCCTGTTTGGTGGAGATGATATTTAATAAAATAAGTAGAAATCCACTAAAAGTTTTGTTTGGTTATCTTGCAATCCCGAGATAATCGTCTCCATGCTCCAAATCCATTTTAAAGCCATTTTTAAGGCATTTCGCGCATACATGAAATGAACACATTTTTCTCCAAAACTATAACAGATGCAAGCTTGTCCTGTTTGGTGGAGATGATATTTAATAAAATAAGTAGAAATCCACTAAAAGTTTTGTTTGGTTATCTTGCAATCCCGAGATAATCGTCTCCATGCTCCAAATCCATTTTAAAGCCATTTTTAAGGCATTTCGCGCATACATGAAATGAACACATTTTTCTCCAAAACTATAACAGATACAAGCTTGTCCTGTTTGGTGGAGATGATATTTAATAAAATAAGTAGAAATCCACTAAAAGTTTTGTTTGGTTATCTTGCAATCCCGAGATAATCGTCTCCATGCTCCAAATCCATTTTAAAGCCATTTCAAAGGCATTTTGCGCATACATGAAATGAACACATTTTTCTCCAAAACTATAACACATGCAAGCTTGTCCTGTTTGGTGGAGATGATATTTAATAAAATAAGTAGAAATCCACTAAAAGTTTTGTTTGGTTATCTTGCAATCCCGAGATAATCGTCTCCATGCTCCAAATCCATTTTAAAGCCATTTTTAAGGCATTTCGCGCATACATGAAATGAACACATTTTTCTCCAAAACTATAACAGATGCAAGCTTGTCCTGTTTGGTGGAGATGATATTTAATAAAATAAGTAGAAATCCACTAAAAGTTTTGTTTGGTTATCTTGCAATCCCGAGATAATCGTCTCCATGCTCCAAATCCATTTTAAAGCCATTTTTAAGGCATTTCGCGCATACATGAAATGAACACATTTTTCTCCAAAACTATAACAGATGCAAGCTTGTCCTGTTTGGTGGAGATGATATTTAATAAAATAAGTAGAAATCCACTAAAATTTTTGTTTGGTTATCTTGCAATCCCGAGATAATCGTCTCCATGCTCCAAATCCATTTTAAAGCCATTTTTAAGGCATTTCGCGCATACATGAAATGAACACATTTTTCTCCAAAACTATAACAGATGCAAGCTTGTCCTGTTTGGTGGAGATGATATTTAATAAAATAAGTAGAAATCCACTAAAAGTTTTGTTTGGTTATATTGCAATCCCGAGATAATCGTCTCCATGCTCCAAATCCATTTTAAAGCCATTTTTAAGGCATTTCGCGCATACATGAAATGAACACATTTTTCTCCAAAACTATAACAGATGCAAGCTTGTCCTGTTTGGTGGAGATGATATTTAATAAAATAAGTAGAAATCCACTAAAAGTTTTGTTTGGTTATCTTGCAATCCCGAGATAATCGTCTCCATGCTCCAAATCCATTTTAAAGCCATTTTTAAGGCATTTCGCGCATACATGAAATGAACACATTTTTCTCCAAAACTATAACAGATGCAAGCTTGTCCTGTTTGGTGGAGATGATATTTAATAAAATAAGTAGAAATCCACTAAAAGTTTTGTTTGGTTATATTGCAATCCCGAGATAATCGTCTTCATGCTCCAAATCCATTTTAAAGCCATTTTTAAGGCATTTCGCGCATACATGAAATGAACACATTTTTCTCCAAAACTATAACAGATGCAAGCTTGTCCTGTTTGGTGGAGATGATATTTAATAAAATAAGTAGAAATCCACTAAAAGTTTTGTTTGGTTATCTTGCAATCCCGAGATAATCGTCTCCATGCTCCAAATCCATTTTAAAGCCATTTTTAAGGCATTTCGCGCATACATGAAATGAACACATTTTTCTCCAAAACTATAACAGATGCAAGCTTGTCCTGTTTGGTGGAGATAATATTTAATAAAATAAGTAGAAATCTACTAAAAGTTTCGTTTGTTTATATTGCCATCCTGAGATAATCGTCTCCATGCTCCAAATCCATTTTAAAGCCATTTCAAAGGCATTTTGCGCATACATGAAATGAACACATTTTTCTCCAAAACTATAACACATGCAAGCTTGTCCTGTTTGGTGGAGATGATATTTAATAAAATAAGTAGAAATCCACTAAAAGTTTTGTTTGGTTATCTTGCAATCCCGAGATAATCGTCTCCATGCTCCAAATCCATTTTAAAGCCATTTTTAAGGCATTTCGCGCATACATGAAATTAACACATTTTTCTCCAAAACCATAACAGATGCAAGCTTGTCCTGTTTGGTGGAGATGATATTTAATAAAATAAGTAGAAATCCACTAAAAGTTTTGTTTGGTTATCTTGCAATCCCGAGATAATCGTCTCCATGCTCCAAATCCATTTTAAAGCCATTTTTAAGGCATTTCGCGCATACATGAAATGAACACATTTTTCTCCAAAACTATAACAGATGCAAGCTTGTCCTGTTTGGTGGAGATGATATTTAATAAAATAAGTAGAAATCCACTAAAAGTTTTGTTTGGTTATCTTGCAATCCCGAGATAATCGTCTCCATGCTCCAAATCCATTTTAAAGCCATTTCAAAGGCATTTTGCGCATACATGAAATGAACACATTTTTCTCCAAAACTATAACACATGCAAGCTTGTCCTGTTTGGTGGAGATGATATTTAATAAAATAAGTAGAAATCCACTAAAAGTTTTGTTTGGTTATCTTGCAATCCCGAGATAATCGTCTCCATGCTCCAAATCCATTTTAAAGCCATTTTTAAGGCATTTCGCGCATACATGAAATGAACACATTTTTCTCCAAAACTATAACAGATGCAAGCTTGTCCTGTTTGGTGGAGATGATATTTAATAAAATAAGTAGAAATCCACTAAAAGTTTTGTTTGGTTATCTTGCAATCCCGAGATAATCGTCTCCATGCTCCAAATCCATTTTAAAGCCATTTTTAAGGCATTTCGCGCATACATGAAATGAACACATTTTTCTCCAAAACTATAACAGAAGCAAGCTTGTCCTGTTTGGTGGAGATGATATTTAATAAAATAAGTAGAAATCCACTAAAAGTTTTGTTTGGTTATCTTGCAATCCCGAGATAATCGTCTCCATGCTCCAAATCCATTTTAAAGCCATTTTTAAGGCATTTCGCGCATACATGAAATGAACACATTTTTCTCCAAAACTATAACAGATGCAAGCTTGTCCTGTTTGGTGGAGATGATATTTAATAAAATAAGTAGAAATCCACTAAAAGTTTTGTTTGGTTATATTGCAATCCCGAGATAATCGTCTCCATGCTCCAAATCCATTTTAAAGCCATTTCAAAGGCATTTTGCGCATACATGAAATGAACACATTTTTCTCCAAAACTATAACACATGCAAGCTTGTCCTGTTTGGTGGAGATGATATTTAATAAAATAAGTAGAAATCCACTAAAAGTTTTGTTTGGTTATCTTGCAATCCCGAGATAATCGTCTCCATGCTCCAAATCCATTTTAAAGCCATTTTTAAGGCATTTCGCGCATACATGAAATGAACACATTTTTCTCCAAAACCATAACAGATGCAAGCTTGTCCTGTTTGGTGGAGATGATATTTAATAAAATAAGTAGAAATCCACTAAAAGTTTTGTTTGGTTATCTTGCAATCCCGAGATAATCGTCTCCATGCTCCAAATCCATTTTAAAGCCATTTTTAAGGCATTTCGCGCATACATGAAATGAACACATTTTTCTCCAAAACTATAACAGATGCAAGCTTGTCCTGTTTGGTGGAGATGATATTTAATAAAATAAGTAGAAATCCACTAAAAGTTTTGTTTGGTTATCTTGCAATCCCGAGATAATCGTCTCCATGCTCCAAATCCATTTTAAAGCCATTTCAAAGGCATTTTGCGCATACATGAAATGAACACATTTTTCTCCAAAACTATAACACATGCAAGCTTGTCCTGTTTGGTGGAGATGATATTTAATAAAATAAGTAGAAATCCACTAAAAGTTTTGTTTGGTTATCTTGCAATCCCGAGGTAATCGTCTCCATGCTCCAAATCCATTTTAAAGCCATTTTTAAGGCATTTCGCGCATACATGAAATGAACACATTTTTCTCCAAAACTATAACAGATGCAAGCTTGTCCTGTTTGGTGGAGATGATATTTAATAAAATAAGTAGAAATCCACTAAAAGTTTTGTTTGGTTATCTTGCAATCCCGAGATAATCGTCTCCATGCTCCAAATCCATTTTAAAGCCATTTTTAAGGCATTTCGCGCATACATGAAATGAACACATTTTTCTCCAAAACTATAACAGATGCAAGCTTGTCCTGTTTGGTGGAGATAATATTTAATAAAATAAGTAGAAATCTACTAAAAGTTTCGTTTGTTTATATTGCCATCCTGAGATAATCGTCTCCATGCTCCAAATCCATTTTAAAGCCATTTCAAAGGCATTTTGCGCATACATGAAATGAACACATTTTTCTCCAAAACTATAACACATGCAAGCTTGTCCTGTTTGGTGGAGATGATATTTAATAAAATAAGTAGAAATCCACTAAAAGTTTTGTTTGGTTATCTTGCAATCCCGAGATAATCGTCTCCATGCTCCAAATCCATTTTAAAGCCATTTTTAAGGCATTTCGCGCATACATGAAATGAACACATTTTTCTCCAAAACTATAACAGATGCAAGCTTGTCCTGTTTGGTGGAGATGATATTTAATAAAATAAGTAGAAATCCACTAAAAGTTTTGTTTGGTTATCTTGCAATCCCGAGATAATCGTCTCCATGCTCCAAATCCATTTTAAAGCCATTTTTAAGGCATTTCGCGCATACATGAAATGAACACATTTTTCTCCAAAACTATAACAGATGCAAGCTTGTCCTGTTTGGTGGAGATGATATTTAATAAAATAAGTAGAAATCCACTAAAAGTTTTGTTTGGTTATCTTGCAATCCCGAGATAATCGTCTCCATGCTCCAAATCCATTTTAAAGCCATTTTTAAGGCATTTCGCGCATACATGAAATGAACACATTTTTCTCCAAAACTATAACAGATGCAAGCTTGTCCTGTTTGGTGGAGATGATATTTAATAAAATAAGTAGAAATCCACTAAAAGTTTTGTTTGGTTATCTTGCAATCCCGAGATAATCGTCTCCATGCTCCAAATCCATTTTAAAGCCATTTTTAAGGCATTTCGCGCATACATGAAATGAACACATTTTTCTCCAAAACTATAACAGATACAAGCTTGTCCTGTTTGGTGGAGATGATATTTAATAAAATAAGTAGAAATCCACTAAAAGTTTTGTTTGGTTATCTTGCAATCCCGAGATAATCGTCTCCATGCTCCAAATCCATTTTAAAGCCATTTCAAAGGCATTTTGCGCATACATGAAATGAACACATTTTTCTCCAAAACTATAACACATGCAAGCTTGTCCTGTTTGGTGGAGATGATATTTAATAAAATAAGTAGAAATCCACTAAAAGTTTTGTTTGGTTATCTTGCAATCCCGAGATAATCGTCTCCATGCTCCAAATCCATTTTAAAGCCATTTTTAAGGCATTTCGCGCATACATGAAATGAACACATTTTTCTCCAAAACTATAACAGATGCAAGCTTGTCCTGTTTGGTGGAGATGATATTTAATAAAATAAGTAGAAATCCACTAAAAGTTTTGTTTGGTTATCTTGCAATCCCGAGATAATCGTCTCCATGCTCCAAATCCATTTTAAAGCCATTTTTAAGGCATTTCGCGCATACATGAAATGAACACATTTTTCTCCAAAACTATAACAGATGCAAGCTTGTCCTGTTTGGTGGAGATGATATTTAATAAAATAAGTAGAAATCCACTAAAATTTTTGTTTGGTTATCTTGCAATCCCGAGATAATCGTCTCCATGCTCCAAATCCATTTTAAAGCCATTTTTAAGGCATTTCGCGCATACATGAAATGAACACATTTTTCTCCAAAACTATAACAGATGCAAGCTTGTCCTGTTTGGTGGAGATGATATTTAATAAAATAAGTAGAAATCCACTAAAAGTTTTGTTTGGTTATATTGCAATCCCGAGATAATCGTCTCCATGCTCCAAATCCATTTTAAAGCCATTTTTAAGGCATTTCGCGCATACATGAAATGAACACATTTTTCTCCAAAACTATAACAGATGCAAGCTTGTCCTGTTTGGTGGAGATGATATTTAATAAAATAAGTAGAAAACCACTAAAAGTTTTGTTTGGTTATCTTGCAATCCCGAGATAATCGTCTCCATGCTCCAAATCCATTTTAAAGCCATTTTTAAGGCATTTCGCGCATACATGAAATGAACACATTTTTCTCCAAAACTATAACAGATGCAAGCTTGTCCTGTTTGGTGGAGATAATATTTAATAAAATAAGTAGAAATCTACTAAAAGTTTTGTTTGTTTATATTGCCATCCTGAGATAATCGTCTCCATGCTCCAAATCCATTTTAAAGCCATTTCAAAGGCATTTTGCGCATACATGAAATGAACACATTTTTCTCCAAAACTATAACACATGCAAGCTTGTCCTGTTTGGTGGAGATGATATTTAATAAAATAAGTAGAAATCCACTAAAAGTTTTGTTTGGTTATCTTGCAATCCCGAGATAATTGTCTTCATGCTCCAAATCCATTTTAAAGCCATTTTTAAGGCATTTCGCGCATACATGAAATGAACACATTTTTCTCCAAAACTATAACAGATGCAAGCTTGTCCTGTTTGGTGGAGATGATATTTAATAAAATAAGTAGAAATCCACTAAAAGTTTTGTTTGGTTATCTTGCAATCCCGAGATAATCGTCTCCATGCTCCAAATCCATTTTAAAGCCATTTTTAAGGCATTTCGCGCATACATGAAATGAACACATTTTTCTCCAAAACTATAACAGATGCAAGCTTGTCCTGTTTGGTGGAGATGATATTTAATAAAATAAGTAGAAATCCACTAAAAGTTTTGTTTTGTTATCTTGCAATCCCGAGATAATCGTCTCCATGCTCCAAATCCATTTTAAAGCCATTTTTAAGGCATTTCGCGCATACATGAAATGAACACATTTTTCTCCAAAACTATAACAGATGCAAGCTTGTCCTGTTTGGTGGAGATGATATTTAATAAAATAAGTAGAAATCCACTAAAAGTTTTGTTTGGTTATCTTGCAATCCCGAGATAATCGTCTCCATGCTCCAAATCCATTTTAAAGCCATTTTTAAGGCATTTCGCGCATACATGAAATGAACACATTTTTCTCCAAAACTATAACAGATGCAAGCTTGTCCTGTTTGGTGGAGATGATATTTAATAAAATAAGTAGAAATCCACTAAAAGTTTTGTTTGGTTATATTGCAATCCCGAGATAATCGTCTCCATGCTCCAAATCCATTTTAAAGCCATTTTTAAGGCATTTCGCGCATACATGAAATGAACACATTTTTCTCCAAAACTATAACAGATGCAAGTTTGTCCTGTTTGGTGGAGATGATATTTAATAAAATAAGTAGAAATCCACTAAAAGTTTTGTTTGGTTATCTTGCAATCCCGAGATAATCGTCTCCATGCTCCAAATCCATTTTAAAGCCATTTTTAAGGCATTTCGCGCATACATGAAATGAACACATTTTTCTCCAAAACTATAACAGATGCAAGCTTGTCCTGTTTGGTGGAGATAATATTTAATAAAATAAGTAGAAATCTACTAAAAGTTTCGTTTGTTTATATTGCCATCCTGAGATAATCGTCTCCATGCTCCAAATCCATTTTAAAGCCATTTCAAAGGCATTTTGCGCATACATGAAATGAACACATTTTTCTCCAAAACTATAACACATGCAAGCTTGTCCTGTTTGGTGGAGATGATATTTAATAAAATAAGTAGAAATCCACTAAAAGTTTTGTTTGGTTATCTTGCAATCCCGAGATAATCGTCTCCATGCTCCAAATCCATTTTAAAGCCATTTTTAAGGCATTTCGCGCATACATGAAATGAACACATTTTTCTCCAAAACTATAACAGATGCAAGCTTGTCCTGTTTGGTGGAGATGATATTTAATAAAATAAGTAGAAATCCACTAAAAGTTTTGTTTGGTTATCTTGCAATCCCGAGATAATCGTCTCCATGCTCCAAATCCATTTTAAAGCCATTTTTAAGGCATTTCGCGCATACATGAAATGAACACATTTTTCTCCAAAACTATAACAGATGCAAGCTTGTCCTGTTTGGTGGAGATGATATTTAATAAAATAAGTAGAAATCCACTAAAAGTTTTGTTTGGTCATCTTGCAATCCCGAGATAATCGTCTCCATGCTCCAAATCCATTTTAAAGCCATTTTTAAGGCATTTCGCGCATACATGAAATGAACACATTTTTCTCCAAAACTATAACAGATGCAAGCTTGTCCTGTTTGGTGGAGATGATATTTAATAAAATAAGTAGAAATCCACTAAAAGTTTTGTTTGGTTATCTTGCAATCCCGAGATAATCGTCTCCATGCTCCAAATCCATTTTAAAGCCATTTTTAAGGCATTTCGCGCATACATGAAATGAACACATTTTTCTCCAAAACTATAACAGATGCAAGCTTGTCCTGTTTGGTGGAGATGATATTTAATAAAATAAGTAGAAATCCACTAAAAGTTTTGTTTGGTTATCTTGCAATCCCGAGATAATCGTCTCCATGCTCCAAATCCATTTTAAAGCCATTTCAAAGGCATTTTGCGCATACATGAAATGAACACATTTTTCTCCAAAACTATAACACATGCAAGCTTGTCCTGTTTGGTGGAGATGATATTTAATAAAATAAGTAGAAATCCACTAAATGTTTTGTTTGGTTATCTTGCAATCCCGAGATAATCGTCTCCATGCTCCAAATCCATTTTAAAGCCATTTTTAAGGCATTTCGCGCATACATGAAATGAACACATTTTTCTCCAAAACTATAACAGATGCAAGCTTGTCCTGTTTGGTGGAGATGATATTTAATAAAATAAGTAGAAATCCACTAAAAGTTTTGTTTGGTTATCTTGCAATCCCGAGATAATCGTCTCCATGCTCCAAATCCATTTTAAAGCCATTTTTAAGGCATTTCGCGCATACATGAAATGAACACATTTTTCTCCAAAACTATAACAGATGCAAGCTTGTCCTGTTTGGTGGAGATGATATTTAATAAAATAAGTAGAAATCCACTAAAATTTTTGTTTGGTTATCTTGCAATCCCGAGATAATCGTCTCCATGCTCCAAATCCATTTTAAAGCCATTTTTAAGGCATTTCGCGCATACATGAAATGAACACATTTTTCTCCAAAACTATAACAGATGCAAGCTTGTCCTGTTTGGTGGAGATGATATTTAATAAAATAAGTAGAAATCCACTAAAAGTTTTGTTTGGTTATATTGCAATCCCGAGATAATCGTCTCCATGCTCCAAATCCATTTTAAAGCCATTTTTAAGGCATTTCGCGCATACATGAAATGAACACATTTTTCTCCAAAACTATAACAGATGCAAGCTTGTCCTGTTTGGTGGAGATGATATTTAATAAAATAAGTAGAAATCCACTAAAAGTTTTGTTTGGTTATCTTGCAATCCCGAGATAATCGTCTCCATGCTCCAAATCCATTTTAAAGCCATTTTTAAGGCATTTCGCGCATACATGAAATGAACTCATTTTTCTCCAAAACTATAACAGATGCAAGCTTGTCCTGTTTGGTGGAGATAATATTTAATAAAATAAGTAGAAATCTACTAAAAGTTTCGTTTGTTTATATTGCCATCCTGAGATAATCGTCTCCATGCTCCAAATCCATTTTAAAGCCATTTCAAAGGCATTTTGCGCATACATGAAATGAACACATTTTTCTCCAAAACTATAACACATGCAAGCTTGTCCTGTTTGGTGGAGATGATATTTAATAAAATAAGTAGAAATCCACTAAAAGTTTTGTTTGGTTATCTTGCAATCCCGAGATAATCGTCTCCATGCTCCAAATCCATTTTAAAGCCATTTTTAAGGCATTTCGCGCATACATGAAATTAACACATTTTTCTCCAAAACTATAACAGATGCAAGCTTGTCCTGTTTGGTGGAGATGATATTTAATAAAATAAGTAGAAATCCACTAAAAGTTTTGTTTGGTTATCTTGCAATCCCGAGATAATCGTCTCCATGCTCCAAATCCATTTTAAAGCCATTTTTAAGGCATTTCGCGCATACATGAAATGAACACATTTTTCTCCAAAACTATAACAGATGCAAGCTTGTCCTGTTTGGTGGAGATAATATTTAATAAAATAAGTAGAAATCTACTAAAAGTTTCGTTTGTTTATATTGCCATCCTGAGATAATCGTCTCCATGCTCCAAATCCATTTTAAAGCCATTTCAAAGGCATTTTGCGCATACATGAAATGAACACATTTTTCTCCAAAACTATAACACATGCAAGCTTGTCCTGTTTGGTGGAGATGATATTTAATAAAATAAGTAGAAATCCACTAAAAGTTTTGTTTGGTTATCTTGTAATCCCGAGATAATCGTCTCCATGCTCCAAATCCATTTTAAAGCCATTTTTAAGGCATTTCGCGCATACATGAAATGAACACATTTTTCTCCAAAACTATAACAGATGCAAGCTTGTCCTGTTTGGTGGAGATGATATTTAATAAAATAAGTAGAAATCCACTAAAAGTTTTGTTTGGTTATATTGCAATCCCGAGATAATCGTCTCCATGCTCCAAATCCATTTTAAAGCCATTTTTAAGGCATTTCGCGCATACATGAAATGAACACATTTTTCTCCAAAACTATAACAGATGCAAGCTTGTCCTGTTTGGTGGAGATGATATTTAATAAAATAAGTACAAATCCACTAAAAGTTTTGTTTGGTTATCTTGCAATCCCGAGATAATCGTCTCCATGCTCCAAATCCATTTTAAAGCCATTTTTAAGGCATTTCGCGCATACATGAAATGAACACATTTTTCTCCAAAACTATAACAGATGCAAGCTTGTCCTGTTTGGTGGAGATAATATTTAATAAAATAAGTAGAAATCTACTAAAAGTTTCGTTTGTTTATATTGCCATCCTGAGATAATCGTCTCCATGCTCCAAATCCATTTTAAAGCCATTTCAAAGGCATTTTGCGCATACATGAAACGAACACATTTTTCTCCAAAACTATAACACATGCAAGCTTGTCCTGTTTGGTGGAGATGATATTTAATAAAATAAGTAGAAATCCACTAAAAGTTTTGTTTGGTTATCTTGCAATCCCGAGATAATCGTCTCCATGCTCCAAATCCATTTTAAAGCCATTTTTAAGGCATTTCGCGCATACATGAAATGAACACATTTTTCTCCAAAACTATAACAGATGCAAGCTTGTCCTGTTTGGTGGAGATGATATTTAATAAAATAAGTAGAAATCCACTAAAAGTTTTGTTTGGTTATCTTGCAATCCCGAGATAATCGTCTCCATGCTCCAAATCCATTTTAAAGCCATTTTTAAGGCATTTCGCGCATACATGAAATGAACACATTTTTCTCCAAAACTATAACAGATGCAAGCTTGTCCTGTTTGGTGGAGATGATATTTAATAAAATAAGTAGAAATCCACTAAAAGTTTTGTTTGGTTATCTTGCAATCCCGAGATAATCGTCTCCATGCTCCAAATCCATTTTAAAGCCATTTTTAAGGCATTTCGCGCATACATGAAATGAACACATTTTTCTCCAAAACTATAACAGATGCAAGCTTGTCCTGTTTGGTGGAGATGATATTTAATAAAATAAGTAGAAATCCACTAAAAGTTTTGTTTGGTTATCTTGCAATCCCGAGATAATCGTCTCCATGCTCCAAATCCATTTTAAAGCCATTTTTAAGGCATTTCGCGCATACATGAAATGAACACATTTTTCTCCAAAACTATAACAGATGCAAGCTTGTCCTGTTTGATGGAGATGATATTTAATAAAATAAGTAGAAATCCACTAAAATTTTTGTTTGGTTATCTTGCAATCCCGAGATAATCGTCTCCATGCTCCAAATCTATTTTAAAGCCATTTTTAAGGCATTTCGCGCATACATGAAATGAACACATTTTTCTCCAAAACTATAACAGATGCAAGCTTGTCCTGTTTGGTGGAGATAATATTTAATAAAATAAGTAGAAATCTACTAAAAGTTTCGTTTGTTTATATTGCCATCCTGAGATAATCGTCTCCATGCTCCAAATCCATTTTAAAGCCATTTCAAAGGCATTTTGCGCATACATGAAATGAACACATTTTTCTCCAAAACTATAACACATGCAAGCTTGTCCTGTTTGGTGGAGATGATATTTAATAAAATAAGTAGAAATCCACTAAAAGTTTTGTTTGGTTATCTTGCAATCCCGAGATAATCGTCTCCATGCTCCAAATCCATTTTAAAGCCATTTTTAAGGCATTTCGCGCATACATGAAATGAACACATTTTTCTCCAAAACAATAACAGATGCAAGCTTGTCCTGTTTGGTGGAGATGATATTTAATAAAATAAGTAGAAATCCACTAAAAGTTTTGTTTGGTTATCTTGCAACCCCGAGATAATCGTCTCCATGCTCCAAATCCATTTTAAAGCCATTTTTAAGGCATTTCGCGCATACATGAAATGAACACATTTTTCTCCAAAACTATAACAGATGCAAGCTTGTCCTGTTTGGTGGAGATAATATTTAATAAAATAAGTAGAAATCTACTAAAAGTTTCGTTTGTTTATATTGCCATCCTGAGATAATCGTCTCCATGCTCCAAATCCATTTTAAAGCCATTTCAAAGGCATTTTGCGCATACATGAAATGAACACATTTTTCTCCAAAACTATAACACATGCAAGCTTGTCCTGTTTGGTGGAGATGATATTTAATAAAATAAGTAGAAATCCACTAAAAGTTTTGTTTGGTTATCTTGCAATCCCGAGATAATCGTCTCCATGCTCCAAATCCATTTTAAAGCCATTTTTAAGGCATTTCGCGCATACATGAAATGAACACATTTTTCTCCAAAACTATAACAGATGCAAGCTTGTCCTGTTTGGTGGAGATGATATTTAATAAAATAAGTAGAAATCCACTAAAAGTTTTGTTTGGTTATATTGCAATCCCGAGATAATCGTCTCCATGCTCCAAATCCATTTTAAAGCCATTTTTAAGGCATTTCGCGCATACATGAAATGAACACATTTTTCTCCAAAACTATAACAGATACAAGCTTGTCCTGTTTGGTGGAGATGATATTTAATAAAATAAGTAGAAATCCACTAAAAGTTTTGTTTGGTTATCTTGCAATCCCGAGATAATCGTCTCCATGCTCCAAATCCATTTTAAAGCCATTTTTAAGGCATTTCGCGCATACATAAAATGAACACATTTTTCTCCAAAACTATAACAGATGCAAGCTTGTCCTGTTTGGTGGAGATAATATTTAATAAAATAAGTAGAAATCTACTAAAAGTTTCGTTTGTTTATATTGCCATCCTGAGATAATCGTCTCCATGCTCCAAATCCATTTTAAAGCCATTTCAAAGGCATTTTGCGCATACATGAAATGAACACATTTTTCTCCAAAACTATAACAGATGCAAGCTTGTCCTGTTTGGTGGAGATGATATTTAATAAAATAAGTAGAAATCCACTAAAAGTTTTGTTTGGTTATATTGCAACCCCGAGATAATCGTCTCCATGCTCCAAATCCATTTTAAAGCCATTTCAAAGGCATTTTGCGCATACATGAAATGAACACATTTTTCTCCAAAACTATAACACATGCAAGCTTGTCCTGTTTGGTGGAGATGATATTTAATAAAATAAGTAGAAATCCACTAAAAGTTTTGTTTGGTTATCTTGCAATCCCGAGATAATCGTCTCCATGCTCCAAATCCATTTTAAAGCCATTTTTAAGGCATTTCGCGCATACATGAAATGAACACATTTTTCTCCAAAACTATAACAGATGCAAGCTTGTCCTGTTTGGTGGAGATGATATTTAATAAAATAAGTAGAAATCCACTAAAAGTTTTGTTTGGTTATCTTGCAATCCCGAGATAATCGTCTCCATGCTCCAAATCCATTTTAAAGCCATTTTTAAGGCATTTCGCGCATACATGAAATGAACACATTTTTCTCCAAAACTATAACAGATGCAAGCTTGTCCTGTTTGGTGGAGATGATATTTAATAAAATAAGTAGAAATCCACTAAAATTTTTGTTTGGTTATCTTGCAATCCCGAGATAATCGTCTCCATGCTCCAAATCCATTTTAAAGCCATTTTTAAGGCATTTCGCGCATACATGAAATGAACACATTTTTCTCCAAAACTATAACAGATGCAAGCTTGTCCTGTTTGGTGGAGATGATATTTAATAAAATAAGTAGAAATCCACTAAAAGTTTTGTTTGGTTATATTGCAATCCCGAGATAATCGTCTCCATGCTCCAAATCCATTTTAAAGCCATTTTTAAGGCATTTCGCGCATACATGAAATGAACACATTTTTCTCCAAAACTATAACAGATGCAAGCTTGTCCTGTTTGGTGGAGATGATATTTAATAAAATAAGTAGAAATCCACTAAAAGTTTTGTTTGGTTATCTTGCAATCCCGAGATAATCGTCTCCATGCTCCAAATCCATTTTAAAGCCATTTTTAAGGCATTTCGCGCATACATGAAATGAACACATTTTTCTCCAAAACTATAACAGATGCAAGCTTGTCCTGTTTGGTGGAGATGATATTTAATAAAATAAGTAGAAATCCACTAAAAGTTTTGTTTGGTTATATTGCAATCCCGAGATAATCGTCTTCATGCTCCAAATCCATTTTAAAGCCATTTTTAAGGCATTTCGCGCATACATGAAATGAACACATTTTTCTCCAAAACTATAACAGATGCAAGCTTGTCCTGTTTGGTGGAGATGATATTTAATAAAATAAGTAGAAATCCACTAAAAGTTTTGTTTGGTTATCTTGCAATCCCGAGATAATCGTCTCCATGCTCCAAATCCATTTTAAAGCCATTTTTAAGGCATTTCGCGCATACATGAAATGAACACATTTTTCTCCAAAACTATAACAGATGCAAGCTTGTCCTGTTTGGTGGAGATAATATTTAATAAAATAAGTAGAAATCTACTAAAAGTTTCGTTTGTTTATATTGCCATCCTGAGATAATCGTCTCCATGCTCCAAATCCATTTTAAAGCCATTTCAAAGGCATTTTGCGCATACATGAAATGAACACATTTTTCTCCAAAACTATAACACATGCAAGCTTGTCCTGTTTGGTGGAGATGATATTTAATAAAATAAGTAGAAATCCACTAAAAGTTTTGTTTGGTTATCTTGCAATCCCGAGATAATCGTCTCCATGCTCCAAATCCATTTTAAAGCCATTTTTAAGGCATTTCGCGCATACATGAAATGAACACATTTTTCTCCAAAACCATAACAGATGCAAGCTTGTCCTGTTTGGTGGAGATGATATTTAATAAAATAAGTAGAAATCCACTAAAAGTTTTGTTTGGTTATCTTGCAATCCCGAGATAATCGTCTCCATGCTCCAAATCCATTTTAAAGCCATTTTTAAGGCATTTCGCGCATACATGAAATGAACACATTTTTCTCCAAAACTATAACAGATGCAAGCTTGTCCTGTTTGGTGGAGATGATATTTAATAAAATAAGTAGAAATCCACTAAAAGTTTTGTTTGGTTATCTTGCAATCCCGAGATAATCGTCTCCATGCTCCAAATCCATTTTAAAGCCATTTCAAAGGCATTTTGCGCATACATGAAATGAACACATTTTTCTCCAAAACTATAACACATGCAAGCTTGTCCTGTTTGGTGGAGATGATATTTAATAAAATAAGTAGAAATCCACTAAAAGTTTTGTTTGGTTATCTTGCAATCCCGAGATAATCGTCTCCATGCTCCAAATCCATTTTAAAGCCATTTTTAAGGCATTTCGCGCATACATGAAATGAACACATTTTTCTCCAAAACTATAACAGATGCAAGCTTGTCCTGTTTGGTGGAGATGATATTTAATAAAATAAGTAGAAATCCACTAAAAGTTTTGTTTGGTTATCTTGCAATCCCGAGATAATCGTCTCCATGCTCCAAATCCATTTTAAAGCCATTTTTAAGGCATTTCGCGCATACATGAAATGAACACATTTTTCTCCAAAACTATAACAGAAGCAAGCTTGTCCTGTTTGGTGGAGATGATATTTAATAAAATAAGTAGAAATCCACTAAAAGTTTTGTTTGGTTATCTTGCAATCCCGAGATAATCGTCTCCATGCTCCAAATCCATTTTAAAGCCATTTTTAAGGCATTTCGCGCATACATGAAATGAACACATTTTTCTCCAAAACTATAACAGATGCAAGCTTGTCCTGTTTGGTGGAGATGATATTTAATAAAATAAGTAGAAATCCACTAAAAGTTTTGTTTGGTTATATTGCAATCCCGAGATAATCGTCTCCATGCTCCAAATCCATTTTAAAGCCATTTCAAAGGCATTTTGCGCATACATGAAATGAACACATTTTTCTCCAAAACTATAACACATGCAAGCTTGTCCTGTTTGGTGGAGATGATATTTAATAAAATAAGTAGAAATCCACTAAAAGTTTTGTTTGGTTATCTTGCAATCCCGAGATAATCGTCTCCATGCTCCAAATCCATTTTAAAGCCATTTTTAAGGCATTTCGCGCATACATGAAATGAACACATTTTTCTCCAAAACCATAACAGATGCAAGCTTGTCCTGTTTGGTGGAGATGATATTTAATAAAATAAGTAGAAATCCACTAAAAGTTTTGTTTGGTTATCTTGCAATCCCGAGATAATCGTCTCCATGCTCCAAATCCATTTTAAAGCCATTTTTAAGGCATTTCGCGCATACATGAAATGAACACATTTTTCTCCAAAACTATAACAGATGCAAGCTTGTCCTGTTTGGTGGAGATGATATTTAATAAAATAAGTAGAAATCCACTAAAAGTTTTGTTTGGTTATCTTGCAATCCCGAGATAATCGTCTCCATGCTCCAAATCCATTTTAAAGCCATTTCAAAGGCATTTTGCGCATACATGAAATGAACACATTTTTCTCCAAAACTATAACACATGCAAGCTTGTCCTGTTTGGTGGAGATGATATTTAATAAAATAAGTAGAAATCCACTAAAAGTTTTGTTTGGTTATCTTGCAATCCCGAGGTAATCGTCTCCATGCTCCAAATCCATTTTAAAGCCATTTTTAAGGCATTTCGCGCATACATGAAATGAACACATTTTTCTCCAAAACTATAACAGATGCAAGCTTGTCCTGTTTGGTGGAGATGATATTTAATAAAATAAGTAGAAATCCACTAAAAGTTTTGTTTGGTTATCTTGCAATCCCGAGATAATCGTCTCCATGCTCCAAATCCATTTTAAAGCCATTTTTAAGGCATTTCGCGCATACATGAAATGAACACATTTTTCTCCAAAACTATAACAGATGCAAGCTTGTCCTGTTTGGTGGAGATAATATTTAATAAAATAAGTAGAAATCTACTAAAAGTTTCGTTTGTTTATATTGCCATCCTGAGATAATCGTCTCCATGCTCCAAATCCATTTTAAAGCCATTTCAAAGGCATTTTGCGCATACATGAAATGAACACATTTTTCTCCAAAACTATAACACATGCAAGCTTGTCCTGTTTGGTGGAGATGATATTTAATAAAATAAGTAGAAATCCACTAAAAGTTTTGTTTGGTTATCTTGCAATCCCGAGATAATCGTCTCCATGCTCCAAATCCATTTTAAAGCCATTTTTAAGGCATTTCGCGCATACATGAAATGAACACATTTTTCTCCAAAACTATAACAGATGCAAGCTTGTCCTGTTTGGTGGAGATGATATTTAATAAAATAAGTAGAAATCCACTAAAAGTTTTGTTTGGTTATCTTGCAATCCCGAGATAATCGTCTCCATGCTCCAAATCCATTTTAAAGCCATTTTTAAGGCATTTCGCGCATACATGAAATGAACACATTTTTCTCCAAAACTATAACAGATGCAAGCTTGTCCTGTTTGGTGGAGATGATATTTAATAAAATAAGTAGAAATCCACTAAAAGTTTTGTTTGGTTATCTTGCAATCCCGAGATAATCGTCTCCATGCTCCAAATCCATTTTAAAGCCATTTTTAAGGCATTTCGCGCATACATGAAATGAACACATTTTTCTCCAAAACTATAACAGATGCAAGCTTGTCCTGTTTGGTGGAGATGATATTTAATAAAATAAGTAGAAATCCACTAAAAGTTTTGTTTGGTTATCTTGCAATCCCGAGATAATCGTCTCCATGCTCCAAATCCATTTTAAAGCCATTTTTAAGGCATTTCGCGCATACATGAAATGAACACATTTTTCTCCAAAACTATAACAGATACAAGCTTGTCCTGTTTGGTGGAGATGATATTTAATAAAATAAGTAGAAATCCACTAAAAGTTTTGTTTGGTTATCTTGCAATCCCGAGATAATCGTCTCCATGCTCCAAATCCATTTTAAAGCCATTTCAAAGGCATTTTGCGCATACATGAAATGAACACATTTTTCTCCAAAACTATAACACATGCAAGCTTGTCCTGTTTGGTGGAGATGATATTTAATAAAATAAGTAGAAATCCACTAAAAGTTTTGTTTGGTTATCTTGCAATCCCGAGATAATCGTCTCCATGCTCCAAATCCATTTTAAAGCCATTTTTAAGGCATTTCGCGCATACATGAAATGAACACATTTTTCTCCAAAACTATAACAGATGCAAGCTTGTCCTGTTTGGTGGAGATGATATTTAATAAAATAAGTAGAAATCCACTAAAAGTTTTGTTTGGTTATCTTGCAATCCCGAGATAATCGTCTCCATGCTCCAAATCCATTTTAAAGCCATTTTTAAGGCATTTCGCGCATACATGAAATGAACACATTTTTCTCCAAAACTATAACAGATGCAAGCTTGTCCTGTTTGGTGGAGATGATATTTAATAAAATAAGTAGAAATCCACTAAAATTTTTGTTTGGTTATCTTGCAATCCCGAGATAATCGTCTCCATGCTCCAAATCCATTTTAAAGCCATTTTTAAGGCATTTCGCGCATACATGAAATGAACACATTTTTCTCCAAAACTATAACAGATGCAAGCTTGTCCTGTTTGGTGGAGATGATATTTAATAAAATAAGTAGAAATCCACTAAAAGTTTTGTTTGGTTATATTGCAATCCCGAGATAATCGTCTCCATGCTCCAAATCCATTTTAAAGCCATTTTTAAGGCATTTCGCGCATACATGAAATGAACACATTTTTCTCCAAAACTATAACAGATGCAAGCTTGTCCTGTTTGGTGGAGATGATATTTAATAAAATAAGTAGAAAACCACTAAAAGTTTTGTTTGGTTATCTTGCAATCCCGAGATAATCGTCTCCATGCTCCAAATCCATTTTAAAGCCATTTTTAAGGCATTTCGCGCATACATGAAATGAACACATTTTTCTCCAAAACTATAACAGATGCAAGCTTGTCCTGTTTGGTGGAGATAATATTTAATAAAATAAGTAGAAATCTACTAAAAGTTTTGTTTGTTTATATTGCCATCCTGAGATAATCGTCTCCATGCTCCAAATCCATTTTAAAGCCATTTCAAAGGCATTTTGCGCATACATGAAATGAACACATTTTTCTCCAAAACTATAACACATGCAAGCTTGTCCTGTTTGGTGGAGATGATATTTAATAAAATAAGTAGAAATCCACTAAAAGTTTTGTTTGGTTATCTTGCAATCCCGAGATAATTGTCTTCATGCTCCAAATCCATTTTAAAGCCATTTTTAAGGCATTTCGCGCATACATGAAATGAACACATTTTTCTCCAAAACTATAACAGATGCAAGCTTGTCCTGTTTGGTGGAGATGATATTTAATAAAATAAGTAGAAATCCACTAAAAGTTTTGTTTGGTTATCTTGCAATCCCGAGATAATCGTCTCCATGCTCCAAATCCATTTTAAAGCCATTTTTAAGGCATTTCGCGCATACATGAAATGAACACATTTTTCTCCAAAACTATAACAGATGCAAGCTTGTCCTGTTTGGTGGAGATGATATTTAATAAAATAAGTAGAAATCCACTAAAAGTTTTGTTTTGTTATCTTGCAATCCCGAGATAATCGTCTCCATGCTCCAAATCCATTTTAAAGCCATTTTTAAGGCATTTCGCGCATACATGAAATGAACACATTTTTCTCCAAAACTATAACAGATGCAAGCTTGTCCTGTTTGGTGGAGATGATATTTAATAAAATAAGTAGAAATCCACTAAAAGTTTTGTTTGGTTATCTTGCAATCCCGAGATAATCGTCTCCATGCTCCAAATCCATTTTAAAGCCATTTTTAAGGCATTTCGCGCATACATGAAATGAACACATTTTTCTCCAAAACTATAACAGATGCAAGCTTGTCCTGTTTGGTGGAGATGATATTTAATAAAATAAGTAGAAATCCACTAAAAGTTTTGTTTGGTTATATTGCAATCCCGAGATAATCGTCTCCATGCTCCAAATCCATTTTAAAGCCATTTTTAAGGCATTTCGCGCATACATGAAATGAACACATTTTTCTCCAAAACTATAACAGATGCAAGTTTGTCCTGTTTGGTGGAGATGATATTTAATAAAATAAGTAGAAATCCACTAAAAGTTTTGTTTGGTTATCTTGCAATCCCGAGATAATCGTCTCCATGCTCCAAATCCATTTTAAAGCCATTTTTAAGGCATTTCGCGCATACATGAAATGAACACATTTTTCTCCAAAACTATAACAGATGCAAGCTTGTCCTGTTTGGTGGAGATAATATTTAATAAAATAAGTAGAAATCTACTAAAAGTTTCGTTTGTTTATATTGCCATCCTGAGATAATCGTCTCCATGCTCCAAATCCATTTTAAAGCCATTTCAAAGGCATTTTGCGCATACATGAAATGAACACATTTTTCTCCAAAACTATAACACATGCAAGCTTGTCCTGTTTGGTGGAGATGATATTTAATAAAATAAGTAGAAATCCACTAAAAGTTTTGTTTGGTTATCTTGCAATCCCGAGATAATCGTCTCCATGCTCCAAATCCATTTTAAAGCCATTTTTAAGGCATTTCGCGCATACATGAAATGAACACATTTTTCTCCAAAACTATAACAGATGCAAGCTTGTCCTGTTTGGTGGAGATGATATTTAATAAAATAAGTAGAAATCCACTAAAAGTTTTGTTTGGTTATCTTGCAATCCCGAGATAATCGTCTCCATGCTCCAAATCCATTTTAAAGCCATTTTTAAGGCATTTCGCGCATACATGAAATGAACACATTTTTCTCCAAAACTATAACAGATGCAAGCTTGTCCTGTTTGGTGGAGATGATATTTAATAAAATAAGTAGAAATCCACTAAAAGTTTTGTTTGGTCATCTTGCAATCCCGAGATAATCGTCTCCATGCTCCAAATCCATTTTAAAGCCATTTTTAAGGCATTTCGCGCATACATGAAATGAACACATTTTTCTCCAAAACTATAACAGATGCAAGCTTGTCCTGTTTGGTGGAGATGATATTTAATAAAATAAGTAGAAATCCACTAAAAGTTTTGTTTGGTTATCTTGCAATCCCGAGATAATCGTCTCCATGCTCCAAATCCATTTTAAAGCCATTTTTAAGGCATTTCGCGCATACATGAAATGAACACATTTTTCTCCAAAACTATAACAGATGCAAGCTTGTCCTGTTTGGTGGAGATGATATTTAATAAAATAAGTAGAAATCCACTAAAAGTTTTGTTTGGTTATCTTGCAATCCCGAGATAATCGTCTCCATGCTCCAAATCCATTTTAAAGCCATTTCAAAGGCATTTTGCGCATACATGAAATGAACACATTTTTCTCCAAAACTATAACACATGCAAGCTTGTCCTGTTTGGTGGAGATGATATTTAATAAAATAAGTAGAAATCCACTAAATGTTTTGTTTGGTTATCTTGCAATCCCGAGATAATCGTCTCCATGCTCCAAATCCATTTTAAAGCCATTTTTAAGGCATTTCGCGCATACATGAAATGAACACATTTTTCTCCAAAACTATAACAGATGCAAGCTTGTCCTGTTTGGTGGAGATGATATTTAATAAAATAAGTAGAAATCCACTAAAAGTTTTGTTTGGTTATCTTGCAATCCCGAGATAATCGTCTCCATGCTCCAAATCCATTTTAAAGCCATTTTTAAGGCATTTCGCGCATACATGAAATGAACACATTTTTCTCCAAAACTATAACAGATGCAAGCTTGTCCTGTTTGGTGGAGATGATATTTAATAAAATAAGTAGAAATCCACTAAAATTTTTGTTTGGTTATCTTGCAATCCCGAGATAATCGTCTCCATGCTCCAAATCCATTTTAAAGCCATTTTTAAGGCATTTCGCGCATACATGAAA
Source organism: Anomaloglossus baeobatrachus (assembly GCF_048569485.1). Classification (NCBI taxonomy): domain Eukaryota; kingdom Metazoa; phylum Chordata; class Amphibia; order Anura; family Aromobatidae; genus Anomaloglossus; species Anomaloglossus baeobatrachus. Next base: position 2,403,318 of record NW_027442146.1, on the reverse strand, counting down.
TGAACACATTTTTCTCCAAAACTATAACAGATGCAAGCTTGTCCTGTTTGGTGGAGATGATATTTAATAAAATAAGTAGAAATCCACTAAAAGTTTTGTTTGGTTATATTGCAATCCCGAGATAATCGTCTCCATGCTCCAAATCCATTTTAAAGCCATTTTTAAGGCATTTCGCGCATACATGAAATGAACACATTTTTCTCCAAAACTATAACAGATGCAAGCTTGTCCTGTTTGGTGGAGATGATATTTAATAAAATAAGTAGAAATCCACTAAAAGTTTTGTTTGGTTATCTTGCAATCCCGAGATAATCGTCTCCATGCTCCAAATCCATTTTAAAGCCATTTTTAAGGCATTTCGCGCATACATGAAATGAACTCATTTTTCTCCAAAACTATAACAGATGCAAGCTTGTCCTGTTTGGTGGAGATAATATTTAATAAAATAAGTAGAAATCTACTAAAAGTTTCGTTTGTTTATATTGCCATCCTGAGATAATCGTCTCCATGCTCCAAATCCATTTTAAAGCCATTTCAAAGGCATTTTGCGCATACATGAAATGAACACATTTTTCTCCAAAACTATAACACATGCAAGCTTGTCCTGTTTGGTGGAGATGATATTTAATAAAATAAGTAGAAATCCACTAAAAGTTTTGTTTGGTTATCTTGCAATCCCGAGATAATCGTCTCCATGCTCCAAATCCATTTTAAAGCCATTTTTAAGGCATTTCGCGCATACATGAAATTAACACATTTTTCTCCAAAACTATAACAGATGCAAGCTTGTCCTGTTTGGTGGAGATGATATTTAATAAAATAAGTAGAAATCCACTAAAAGTTTTGTTTGGTTATCTTGCAACCCCGAGATAATCGTCTCCATGCTCCAAATCCATTTTAAAGCCATTTTTAAGGCATTTCGCGCATACATGAAATGAACACATTTTTCTCCAAAACTATAACAGATGCAAGCTTGTCCTGTTTGGTGGAGATGATATTTAATAAAATAAGTAGAAATCCACTAAAAGTTTTGTTTGGTTATCTTGCAATCCCGAGATAATCGTCTCCATGCTCCAAATCCATTTTAAAGCCATTTTTAAGGCATTTCGCGCATACATGAAATGAACACATTTTTCTCCAAAACTATAACAGATGCAAGCTTGTCCTGTTTGGTGGAGATAATATTTAATAAAATAAGTAGAAATCTACTAAAAGTTTCGTTTGTTTATATTGCCATCCTGAGATAATCGTCTCCATGCTCCAAATCCATTTTAAAGCCATTTCAAAGGCATTTTGCGCATACATGAAATGAACACATTTTTCTCCAAAACTATAACAGATGCAAGCTTGTCCTGTTTGGTGGAGATGATATTTAATAAAATAAGTAGAAATCCACTAAAAGTTTTGTTTGGTTATCTTGTAATCCCGAGATAATCGTCTCCATGCTCCAAATCCATTTTAAAGCCATTTTTAAGGCATTTCGCGCATACATGAAATGAACACATTTTTCTCCAAAACTATAACAGATGCAAGCTTGTCCTGTTTGGTGGAGATGATATTTAATAAAATAAGTAGAAATCCACTAAAAGTTTTGTTTGGTTATATTGCAATCCCGAGATAATCGTCTCCATGCTCCAAATCCATTTTAAAGCCATTTTTAAGGCATTTCGCGCATACATGAAATGAACACATTTTTCTCCAAAACTATAACAGATGCAAGCTTGTCCTGTTTGGTGGAGATGATATTTAATAAAATAAGTACAAATCCACTAAAAGTTTTGTTTGGTTATCTTGCAATCCCGAGATAATCGTCTCCATGCTCCAAATCCATTTTAAAGCCATTTTTAAGGCATTTCGCGCATACATGAAATGAACACATTTTTCTCCAAAACTATAACAGATGCAAGCTTGTCCTGTTTGGTGGAGATAATATTTAATAAAATAAGTAGAAATCTACTAAAAGTTTCGTTTGTTTATATTGCCATCCTGAGATAATCGTCTCCATGCTCCAAATCCATTTTAAAGCCATTTCAAAGGCATTTTGCGCATACATGAAATGAACACATTTTTCTCCAAAACTATAACACATGCAAGCTTGTCCTGTTTGGTGGAGATGATATTTAATAAAATAAGTAGAAATCCACTAAAAGTTTTGTTTGGTTATCTTGCAATCCCGAGATAATCGTCTCCATGCTCCAAATCCATTTTAAAACCATTTTTAAGGCATTTCGCGCATACATGAAATGAACACATTTTTCTCCAAAACTATAACAGATGCAAGCTTGTCCTGTTTGGTGGAGATGATATTTAATAAAATAAGTAGAAATCCACTAAAAGTTTTGTTTGGTTATCTTGCAATCCCGAGATAATCGTCTCCATGCTCCAAATCCATTTTAAAGCCATTTTTAAGGCATTTCGCGCATACATGAAATGAACACATTTTTCTCCAAAACTATAACAGATGCAAGCTTGTCCTGTTTGGTGGAGATGATATTTAATAAAATAAGTAGAAATCCACTAAAAGTTTTGTTTGGTTATCTTGCAATCCCGAGATAATCGTCTCCATGCTCCAAATCCATTTTAAAGCCATTTTTAAGGCATTTCGCGCATACATGAAATGAACACATTTTTCTCCAAAACTATAACAGATGCAAGCTTGTCCTGTTTGGTGGAGATGATATTTAATAAAATAAGTAGAAATCCACTAAAAGTTTTGTTTGGTTATCTTGCAATCCCGAGATAATCGTCTCCATGCTCCAAATCCATTTTAAAGCCATTTTTAAGGCATTTCGCGCATACATGAAATGAACACATTTTTCTCCAAAACTATAACAGATGCAAGCTTGTCCTGTTTGATGGAGATGATATTTAATAAAATAAGTAGAAATCCACTAAAATTTTTGTTTGGTTATCTTGCAATCCCGAGATAATCGTCTCCATGCTCCAAATCTATTTTAAAGCCATTTTTAAGGCATTTCGCGCATACATGAAATGAACACATTTTTCTCCAAAACTATAACAGATGCAAGCTTGTCCTGTTTGGTGGAGATAATATTTAATAAAATAAGTAGAAATCTACTAAAAGTTTCGTTTGTTTATATTGCCATCCTGAGATAATCGTCTCCATGCTCCAAATCCATTTTAAAGCCATTTCAAAGGCATTTTGCGCATACATGAAATGAACACATTTTTCTCCAAAACTATAACACATGCAAGCTTGTCCTGTTTGGTGGAGATGATATTTAATAAAATAAGTAGAAATCCACTAAAAGTTTTGTTTGGTTATCTTGCAATCCCGAGATAATCGTCTCCATGCTCCAAATCCATTTTAAAGCCATTTTTAAGGCATTTCGCGCATACATGAAATGAACACATTTTTCTCCAAAACTATAACAGATGCAAGCTTGTCCTGTTTGGTGGAGATGATATTTAATAAAATAAGTAGAAATCCACTAAAAGTTTTGTTTGGTTATCTTGCAACCCCGAGATAATCGTCTCCATGCTCCAAATCCATTTTAAAGCCATTTTTAAGGCATTTCGCGCATACATGAAATGAACACATTTTTCTCCAAAACTATAACAGATGCAAGCTTGTCCTGTTTGGTGGAGATAATATTTAATAAAATAAGTAGAAATCTACTAAAAGTTTCGTTTGTTTATATTGCCATCCTGAGATAATCGTCTCCATGCTCCAAATCCATTTTAAAGCCATTTCAAAGGCATTTTGCGCATACATGAAATGAACACATTTTTCTCCAAAACTATAACACATGCAAGCTTGTCCTGTTTGGTGGAGATGATATTTAATAAAATAAGTAGAAATCCACTAAAAGTTTTGTTTGGTTATCTTGCAATCCCGAGATAATCGTCTCCATGCTCCAAATCCATTTTAAAGCCATTTTTAAGGCATTTCGCGCATACATGAAATGAACACATTTTTCTCCAAAACTATAACAGATGCAAGCTTGTCCTGTTTGGTGGAGATGATATTTAATAAAATAAGTAGAAATCCACTAAAAGTTTTGTTTGGTTATATTGCAATCCCGAGATAATCGTCTCCATGCTCCAAATCCATTTTAAAGCCATTTTTAAGGCATTTCGCGCATACATGAAATGAACACATTTTTCTCCAAAACTATAACAGATACAAGCTTGTCCTGTTTGGTGGAGATGATATTTAATAAAATAAGTAGAAATCCACTAAAAGTTTTGTTTGGTTATCTTGCAATCCCGAGATAATCGTCTCCATGCTCCAAATCCATTTTAAAGCCATTTTTAAGGCATTTCGCGCATACATGAAATGAACACATTTTTCTCCAAAACTATAACAGATGCAAGCTTGTCCTGTTTGGTGGAGATAATATTTAATAAAATAAGTAGAAATCTACTAAAAGTTTCGTTTGTTTATATTGCCATCCTGAGATAATCGTCTCCATGCTCCAAATCCATTTTAAAGCCATTTCAAAGGCATTTTGCGCATACATGAAATGAACACATTTTTCTCCAAAACTATAACACATGCAAGCTTGTCCTGTTTGGAGGAGATGATATTTAATAAAATAAGTAGAAATCCACTAAAAGTTTTGTTTGGTTATCTTGCAATCCCGAGATAATCGTCTCCATGCTCCAAATCCATTTTAAAGCCATTTTTAAGGCATTTCGCGCATACATGAAATGAACACATTTTTCTCCAAAACTATAACAGATGCAAGCTTGTCCTGTTTGGTGGAGATGATATTTAATAAAATAAGTAGAAATCCACTAAAAGTTTTGTTTGGTTATATTGCAACCCCGAGATAATCGTCTCCATGCTCCAAATCCATTTTAATGCCATTTTTAAGGCATTTCGCGCATACATGAAATGAACACATTTTTCTCCAAAACTATAACAGATGCAAGCTTGTCCTGTTTGGTGGAGATGATATTTAATAAAATAAGTAGAAATCCACTAAAAGTTTTGTTTGGTTATCTTGCAATCCCGAGATAATCGTCTCCATGCTCCAAATCCATTTTAAAGCCATTTTTAAGGCATTTCGCGCATACATGAAATGAACACATTTTTCTCCAAAACTATAACAGATGCAAGCTTGTCCTGTTTGGTGGAGATAATATTTAATAAAATAAGTAGAAATCTACTAAAAGTTTCGTTTGTTTATCTTGCAACCCCGAGATAATCGTCTCCATGCTCCAAATCCATTTTAAAGCCATTTCAAAGGCATTTTGCGCATACATGAAATGAACACATTTTTCTCCAAAACTATAACACATGCAAGCTTGTCCTGTTTGGTGGAGATGATATTTAATAAAATAAGTAGAAATCCACTAAAAGTTTTGTTTGGTTATCTTGCAATCCCGAGATAATCGTCTCCATGCTCCAAATCCATTTTAAAGCCATTTTTAAGGCATTTCGCGCATACATGAAATGAACACATTTTTCTCCAAAACTATAACAGATGCAAGCTTGTCCTGTTTGGTGGAGATGATATTTAATAAAATAAGTAGAAATCCACTAAAAGTTTTGTTTGGTTATCTTGCAATCCCGAGATAATCGTCTCCATGCTCCAAATCCATTTCAAAGCCATTTTTAAGGCATTTCGCGCATACATGAAATGAACACATTTTTCTCTTGCCCTTGGGTAATCACTAACTTGTCCGGCGTATAAGACAAGTTTAATTTCCATGGGCATACACGTATTTATTTCACGCACTATTGCGGATGAATGGTTTTACACACTTTTCTTTATTTGTCTTCTTTTTTCACGCACATATATATATATATATATTTATTCTTTTGACAAATATGTAAAATAATATGGATCCCTGTATAAGGAAATATATGTTAATACATGTCAAATAGGGATTAATCTTTATTCAAAAATTTTTTTGTTTTGTTAAGTGGTTTTTTTTTTTTTTTTTTTTTTTTTTTTTTTTTTTTCTTCTGACGTCATTCCATGCAACGTGGCAGTCTTTCCCGCTCGTTTTTTTCTTTAGGGGTTGTGCCTGTGACGTCAATGTGTCTATATATTACATACATTGTCTGTCCTGTTTGGTGGAGATGATATTTAATAAAATAAGTAGAAATCCACTAAAAGTTTTGTTTGGTTATCTTGCAACCCCGAGATAATCGTCTCCATGCTCCAAATCCATTTTAAAGCCATTTTTAAGGCATTTCGCGCATACATGAAATGAACACATTTTTCTCCAAAACTATAACAGATGCAAGCTTGTCCTGTTTGGTGGAGATGATATTTAATAAAATAAGTAGAAATCCACTAAAAGTTTTGTTTGGTTATCTTGCAATCCCGAGATAATCGTCTCCATGCTCCAAATCCATTTTAAAGCCATTTTTAAGGCATTTCGCGCATACATGAAATGAACACATTTTTCTCCAAAACTATAACAGATGCAAGCTTGTCCTGTTTGGTGGAGATGATATTTAATAAAATAAGTAGAAATCCACTAAAAGTTTTGTTTGGTTATCTTGCAATCCCGAGATAATCGTCTCCATGCTCCAAATCCATTTTAAAGCCATTTTTAAGGCATTTCGCGCATACATGAAATGAACACATTTTTCTCCAAAACTATAACAGATGCAAGCTTGTCCTGTTTGGTGGAGATGATATTTAATAAAATAAGTAGAAATCCACTAAAAGTTTTGTTTGGTTATCTTGCAATCCCGAGATAATCGTCTCCATGCTCCAAATCCATTTTAAAGCCATTTTTAAGGCATTTCGCGCATACATGAAATGAACACATTTTTCTCCAAAACTATAACAGATGCAAGCTTGTCCTGTTTGGTGGAGATGATATTTAATAAAATAAGTAGAAATCCACTAAAAGTTTTGTTTGGTTATCTTGCAATCCCGAGATAATCGTCTCCATGCTCCAAATCCATTTTAAAGCCATTTTTAAGGCATTTCGCGCATACATGAAATGAACACATTTTTCTCCAAAACTATAACAGATGCAAGCTTGTCCTGTTTGGTGGAGATGATATTTAATAAAATAAGTAGAAATCCACTAAAAGTTTTGTTTGGTTATCTTGCAATCCCGAGATAATCGTCTCCATGCTCCAAATCCATTTTAAAGCCATTTCAAAGGCATTTTGCGCATACATGAAATGAACACATTTTTCTCCAAAACTATAACACATGCAAGCTTGTCCAGTTTGGTGGAGATGATATTTAATAAAATAAGTAGAAATCCACTAAAAGTTTTGTTTGGTTATCTTGCAATCCCGAGATAATCGTCTCCATGCTCCAAATCCATTTTAAAGCCATTTTTAAGGCATTTCGCGCATACATGAAATGAACACATTTTTCTCCAAAACTATAACAGATGCAAGCTTCTCCTGTTTGGTGGAGATGATATTTAATAAAATAAGTAGAAATCCACTAAAAGTTTTGTTTGGTTATCTTGCAATCCCGAGATAATCGTCTCCATGCTCCAAATCCATTTTAAAGCCATTTTTAAGGCATTTCGCGCATACATGAAATGAACACATTTTTCTCCAAAACTATAACAGATGCAAGCTTGTCCTGTTTGGTGGAGATGATATTTAATAAAATAAGTAGAAATCCACTAAAAGTTTTGTTTGGTTATCTTGCAATCCCGAGATAATCGTCTCCATGCTCCAAATCCATTTTAAAGCCATTTCAAAGGCATTTTGCGCATACATGAAATGAACACATTTTTCTCCAAAACTATAACACATGCAAGCTTGTCCAGTTTGGTGGAGATGATATTTAATAAAATAAGTAGAAATCCACTAAAAGTTTTGTTTGGTTATCTTGCAATCCCGAGATAATCGTCTCCATGCTCCAAATCCATTTTAAAGCCATTTTTAAGGCATTTCGCGCATACATGAAATGAACACATTTTTCTCCAAAACTATAACAGATGCAAGCTTCTCCTGTTTGGTGGAGATGATATTTAATAAAATAAGTAGAAATCCACTAAAAGTTTTGTTTGGTTATCTTGCAATCCCGAGATAATCGTCTCCATGCTCCAAATCCATTTTAAAGCCATTTTTAAGGCATTTCGTGCATACATGAAATGAACACATTTTTCTCCAAAACTATAACAGATGCAAGCTTGTCCTGTTTGGTGGAGATGATATTTAATAAAATAAGTAGAAATCTACTAAAAGTTTCGTTTGTTTATATTGCCATCCTGAGATAATCGTCTCCATGCTCCAAATCCATTTTAAAGCCATTTCAAAGGCATTTTGCGCATACATGAAATGAACACATTTTTCTCCAAAACTATAACACATGCAAGCTTGTCCTGTTTGGTGGAGATGATATTTAATAAAATAAGTAGAAATCCACTAAAAGTTTTGTTTGGTTATCTTGCAATCCCGAGATAATCGTCTCCATGCTCCAAATCCATTTTAAAGCCATTTTTAAGGCATTTCGCGCATACATGAAATGAACACATTTTTCTCCAAAACTATAACACATGCAAGCTTGTCCTGTTTGGTGGAGATGATATTTAATAAAATAAGTAGAAATCCACTAAAAGTTTTGTTTGGTTATCTTGCAACCCCGAGATAATCGTCTCCATGCTCCAAATCCATTTTAAAGCCATTTTTAAGGCATTTCGCGCATACATGAAATGAACACATTTTTCTCCAAAACTATAACAGATGCAAGCTTGTCCTGTTTGGTGGAGATGATATTTAATAAAATAAGTAGAAATCCACTAAAAGTTTTGTTTGGTTATCTTGCAATCCCGAGATAATCGTCTCCATGCTCCAAATCCATTTTAAAGCCATTTTTAAGGCATTTCGCGCATACATGAAATGAACACATTTTTCTCCAAAACTATAACAGATGCAAGCTTGTCCTGTTTGGTGGAGATGATATTTAATAAAATAAGTAGAAATCCACTAAAAGTTTTGTTTGGTTATCTTGCAATCCCGAGATAATCGTCTCCATGCTCCAAATCCATTTTAAAGCCATTTTTAAGGCATTTCGCGCATACATGAAATGAACACATTTTTCTCCAAAACTATAACAGATGCAAGCTTGTCCTGTTTGGTGGAGATGATATTTAATAAAATAAGTAGAAATCCACTAAAATTTTTGTTTGGTTATCTTGCAATCCCGAGATAATCGTCTCCATGCTCCAAATCCATTTTAAAGCCATTTTTAAGGCATTTCGCGCATACATGAAATGAACACATTTTTCTCCAAAACTATAACAGATGCAAGCTTGTCCTGTTTGGTGGAGATGATATTTAATAAAAATAAGTAGAAATCCACTAAAAGTTTTGTTTGGTTATATTGCAATCCCGAGATAATCGTCTCCATGCTCCAAATCCATTTTAAAGCCATTTTTAAGGCATTTCGCGCATACATGAAATGAACACATTTTTCTCCAAAACTATAACAGATGCAAGCTTGTCCTGTTTGGTGGAGATGATATTTAATAAAATAAGTAGAAATCTACTAAAAGTTTTGTTTGGTTATCTTGCAATCCCGAGATAATCGTCTCCATGCTCCAAATCCATTTTAAAGCCATTTTTAAGGCATTTCGCGCATACATGAAATGAACACATTTTTCTCCAAAACTATAACAGATGCAAGCTTGTCCTGTTTGGTGGAGATAATATTTAATAAAATAAGTAGAAATCTACTAAAAGTTTCGTTTGTTTATATTGCCATCCTGAGATAATCGTCTCCATGCTCCAAATCCATTTTAAAGCCATTTCAAAGGCATTTTGCGCATACATGAAATGAACACATTTTTCTCCAAAACTATAACACATGCAAGCTTGTCCTGTTTGGTGGAGATGATATTTAATAAAATAAGTAGAAATCCACTAAAAGTTTTGTTTGGTTATCTTGCAATCCCGAGATAATCGTCTCCATGCTCCAAATCCATTTTAAAGCCATTTTTAAGGCATTTCGCGCATTCATGAAATGAACACATTTTTCTCCAAAACTATAACAGATGCAAGCTTGTCCTGTTTGGTGGAGATGATATTTAATAAAATAAGTAGAAATCCACTAAAAGTTTTGTTTGGTTATCTTGCAATCCCGAGATAATCGTCTCCATGCTCCAAATCCATTTTAAAGCCATTTTTAAGGCATTTCGCGCATACATGAAATTTACACATTTTTCTCCAAAACTATAACAGATGCAAGCTTGTCCTGTTTGGTGGAGATGATATTTAATAAAATAAGTAGAAATCCACTAAAAGTTTTGTTTGGTTATCTTGCAATCCCGAGATAATCGTCTCCATGCTCCAAATCCATTTTAAAGCCATTTTTAAGGCATTTCGCGCATACATGAAATGAACACATTTTTCTCCAAAACTATAACAGATGCAAGCTTGTCCTGTTTGGTGGAGATGATATTTAATAAAATAAGTAGAAATCCACTAAAAGTTTTGTTTGGTTATCTTGCAATCCCGAGATAATCGTCTCCATGCTCCAAATCCATTTTAAAGCCATTTTTAAGGCATTTCGCGCATACATGAAATGAACACATTTTTCTCCAAAACTATAACAGATGCAAGCTTGTCCTGTTTGGTGGAGATGATATTTAATAAAATAAGTAGAAATCCACTAAAAGTTTTGTTTGGTTATCTTGCAATCCCGAGATAATCGTCTCCATGCTCCAAATCCATTTTAAAGCCATTTCAAAGGCATTTTGCGCATACATGAAATGAACACATTTTTCTCCAAAACTATAACACATGCAAGCTTGTCCAGTTTGGTGGAGATGATATTTAATAAAATAAGTAGAAATCCACTAAAAGTTTTGTTTGGTTATCTTGCAATCCCGAGATAATCGTCTCCATGCTCCAAATCCATTTTAAAGCCATTTTTAAGGCATTTCGCGCATACATGAAATGAACACATTTTTCTCCAAAACTATAACAGATGCAAGCTTCTCCTGTTTGGTGGAGATGATATTTAATAAAATAAGTAGAAATCCACTAAAAGTTTTGTTTGGTTATCTTGCAATCCCGAGATAATCGTCTCCATGCTCCAAATCCATTTTAAAGCCATTTTTAAGGCATTTCGCGCATACATGAAATGAACACATTTTTCTCCAAAACTATAACATGCAAGCTTGTCCTGTTTGGTGGAGATGATATTTAATAAAATAAGTAGAAATCCACTAAAAGTTTTGTTTGGTTATATTGCAATCCCGAGATAATCGTCTCCATGCTCCAAATCCATTTTAAAGCCATTTTTAAGGCATTTCGCGCATACATGAAATGAACACATTTTTCTCCAAAACTATAACAGATGCAAGCTTGTCCTGTTTGGTGGAGATGATATTTAATAAAATAAGTAGAAATCCACTAAAAGTTTTGTTTGGTTATCTTGCAATCCCGAGATAATCGTCTCCATGCTCCAAATCCATTTTAAAGCCATTTTTAAGGCATTTCGCGCATACATGAAATGAACACATTTTTCTCCAAAACTATAACAGATGCAAGCTTGTCCTGTTTGGTGGAGATAATATTTAATAAAATAAGTAGAAATCTACTAAAAGTTTCGTTTGTTTATATTGCCATCCTGAGATAATCGTCTCCATGCTCCAAATCCATTTTAAAGCCATTTCAAAGGCATTTTGCGCATACATGAAATGAACACATTTTTCTCCAAAACTATAACACATGCAAGCTTGTCCTGTTTGGTGGAGATGATATTTAATAAAATAAGTAGAAATCCACTAAAAGTTTTGTTTGGTTATCTTGCAATCCCGAGATAATCGTCTCCATGCTCCAAATCCATTTTAAAGCCATTTTTAAGGCATTTCGCGCATACATGAAATGAACACATTTTTCTCCAAAACTATAACAGATGCAAGCTTGTCCTGTTTGGTGGAGATGATATTTAATAAAATAAGTAGAAATCCACTAAAAGTTTTGTTTGGTTATCTTGCAATCCCGAGATAATCGTCTCCATGCTCCAAATCCATTTTAAAGCCATTTTTAAGGCATTTCGCGCATACATGAAATGAACACATTTTTCTCCAAAACTATAACAGATGCAAGCTTGTCCTGTTTGGTGGAGATGATATTTAATAAAATAAGTAGAAATCCACTAAAAGTTTTGTTTGGTTATCTTGCAATCCCGAGATAATCGTCTCCATGCTCCAAATCCATTTTAAAGCCATTTCAAAGGCATTTTGCGCATACATGAAATGAACACATTTTTCTCCAAAACTATAACACATGCAAGCTTGTCCTGTTTGGTGGAGATGATATTTAATAAAATAAGTAGAAATCCACTAAAAGTTTTGTTTGGTTATCTTGCAATCCCGAGATAATCGTCTCCATGCTCCAAATCCATTTTAAAGCCATTTTTAAGGCATTTCGCGCATACATGAAATGAACACATTTTTCTCCAAAACTATAACAGATGCAAGCTTGTCCTGTTTGGTGGAGATGATATTTAATAAAATAAGTAGAAATCCACTAAAAGTTTTGTTTGGTTATCTTGCAATCCCGAGATAATCGTCTCCATGCTCCAAATCCATTTTAAAGCCATTTTTAAGGCATTTCGCGCATACATGAAATGAACACATTTTTCTCCAAAACTATAACAGATGCAAGCTTGTCCTGTTTGGTGGAGATGATATTTAATAAAATAAGTAGAAATCCACTGAAAGTTTTGTTTGGTTATCTTGCAATCCCGAGATAATCGTCTCCATGCTCCAAATCCATTTTAAAGCCATTTTTAAGGCATTTCGCGCATACATGAAATGAACACATTTTTCTCCAAAACTATAACAGATGCAAGCTTGTCCTGTTTGGTGGAGATGATATTTAATAAAATAAGTAGAAATCCACTAAAAGTTTTGTTTGGTTATCTTGCAATCCCGAGATAATCGTCTCCATGCTCCAAATCCATTTTAAAGCCATTTTTAAGGCATTTCGCGCATTCATGAAATGAACACATTTTTCTCCAAAACTATAACAGATGCAAGCTTGTCCTGTTTGGTGGAGATGATATTTAATAAAATAAGTAGAAATCCACTAAAAGTTTTGTTTGGTTATCTTGCAATCCCGAGATAATCGTCTCCATGCTCCAAATCCATTTTAAAGCCATTTTTAAGGCATTTCGCGCATACATGAAATTTACACATTTTTCTCCAAAACTATAACAGATGCAAGCTTGTCCTGTTTGGTGGAGATGATATTTAATAAAATAAGTAGAAATCCACTAAAAGTTTTGTTTGGTTATCTTGCAATCCCGAGATAATCGTCTCCATGCTCCAAATCCATTTTAAAGCCATTTTTAAGGCATTTCGCGCATACATGAAATGAACACATTTTTCTCCAAAACTATAACAGATGCAAGCTTGTCCTGTTTGGTGGAGATGATATTTAATAAAATAAGTAGAAATCCACTAAAAGTTTTGTTTGGTTATCTTGCAATCCCGAGATAATCGTCTCCATGCTCCAAATCCATTTTAAAGCCATTTTTAAGGCATTTCGCGCATACATGAAATGAACACATTTTTCTCCAAAACTATAACAGATGCAAGCTTGTCCTGTTTGGTGGAGATGATATTTAATAAAATAAGTAGAAATCCACTAAAAGTTTTGTTTGGTTATCTTGCAATCCCGAGATAATCGTCTCCATGCTCCAAATCCATTTTAAAGCCATTTCAAAGGCATTTTGCGCATACATGAAATGAACACATTTTTCTCCAAAACTATAACACATGCAAGCTTGTCCAGTTTGGTGGAGATGATATTTAATAAAATAAGTAGAAATCCACTAAAAGTTTTGTTTGGTTATCTTGCAATCCCGAGATAATCGTCTCCATGCTCCAAATCCATTTTAAAGCCATTTTTAAGGCATTTCGCGCATACATGAAATGAACACATTTTTCTCCAAAACTATAACAGATGCAAGCTTCTCCTGTTTGGTGGAGATGATATTTAATAAAATAAGTAGAAATCCACTAAAAGTTTTGTTTGGTTATCTTGCAATCCCGAGATAATCGTCTCCATGCTCCAAATCCATTTTAAAGCCATTTCAAAGGCATTTTGCGCATACATGAAATGAACACATTTTTCTCCAAAACTATAACACATGCAAGCTTGTCCTGTTTGGTGGAGATGATATTTAATAAAATAAGTAGAAATCCACTAAAAGTTTTGTTTGGTTATCTTGCAATCCCGAGATAATCGTCTCCATGCTCCAAATCCATTTTAAAGCCATTTTTAAGGCATTTCGCGCATACATGAAATGAACACATTTTTCTCCAAAACTATAACAGATGCAAGCTTGTCCTGTTTGGTGGAGATGATATTTAATAAAATAAGTAGAAATCCACTAAAAGTTTTGTTTGGTTATCTTGCAATCCCGAGATAATCGTCTCCATGCTCCAAATCCATTTTAAAGCCATTTTTAAGGCATTTCGCGCATACATGAAATGAACACATTTTTCTCCAAAACTATAACAGATGCAAGCTTGTCCTGTTTGGTGGAGATGATATTTAATAAAATAAGTAGAAATCCACTGAAAGTTTTGTTTGGTTATCTTGCAATCCCGAGATAATCGTCTCCATGCTCCAAATCCATTTTAAAGCCATTTTTAAGGCATTTCGCGCATACATGAAATGAACACATTTTTCTCCAAAACTATAACAGATGCAAGCTTGTCCTGTTTGGTGGAGATGATATTTAATAAAATAAGTAGAAATCCACTAAAAGTTTTGTTTGGTTATCTTGCAATCCCGAGATAATCGTCTCCATGCTCCAAATCCATTTTAAAGCCATTTTTAAGGCATTTCGCGCATTCATGAAATGAACACATTTTTCTCCAAAACTATAACAGATGCAAGCTTGTCCTGTTTGGTGGAGATGATATTTAATAAAATAAGTAGAAATCCACTAAAAGTTTTGTTTGGTTATCTTGCAATCCCGAGATAATCGTCTCCATGCTCCAAATCCATTTTAAAGCCATTTTTAAGGCATTTCGCGCATACATGAAATTTACACATTTTTCTCCAAAACTATAACAGATGCAAGCTTGTCCTGTTTGGTGGAGATGATATTTAATAAAATAAGTAGAAATCCACTAAAAGTTTTGTTTGGTTATCTTGCAATCCCGAGATAATCGTCTCCATGCTCCAAATCCATTTTAAAGCCATTTTTAAGGCATTTCGCGCATACATGAAATGAACACATTTTTCTCCAAAACTATAACAGATGCAAGCTTGTCCTGTTTGGTGGAGATGATATTTAATAAAATAAGTAGAAATCCACTAAAAGTTTTGTTTGGTTATCTTGCAATCCCGAGATAATCGTCTCCATGCTCCAAATCCATTTTAAAGCCATTTTTAAGGCATTTCGCGCATACATGAAATGAACACATTTTTCTCCAAAACTATAACAGATGCAAGCTTGTCCTGTTTGGTGGAGATGATATTTAATAAAATAAGTAGAAATCCACTAAAAGTTTTGTTTGGTTATCTTGCAATCCCGAGATAATCGTCTCCATGCTCCAAATCCATTTTAAAGCCATTTCAAAGGCATTTTGCGCATACATGAAATGAACACATTTTTCTCCAAAACTATAACACATGCAAGCTTGTCCAGTTTGGTGGAGATGATATTTAATAAAATAAGTAGAAATCCACTAAAAGTTTTGTTTGGTTATCTTGCAATCCCGAGATAATCGTCTCCATGCTCCAAATCCATTTTAAAGCCATTTTTAAGGCATTTCGCGCATACATGAAATGAACACATTTTTCTCCAAAACTATAACAGATGCAAGCTTCTCCTGTTTGGTGGAGATGATATTTAATAAAATAAGTAGAAATCCACTAAAAGTTTTGTTTGGTTATCTTGCAATCCCGAGATAATCGTCTCCATGCTCCAAATCCATTTTAAAGCCATTTTTAAGGCATTTCGCGCATACATGAAATGAACACATTTTTCTCCAAAACTATAACATGCAAGCTTGTCCTGTTTGGTGGAGATGATATTTAATAAAATAAGTAGAAATCCACTAAAAGTTTTGTTTGGTTATATTGCAATCCCGAGATAATCGTCTCCATGCTCCAAATCCATTTTAAAGCCATTTTTAAGGCATTTCGCGCATACATGAAATGAACACATTTTTCTCCAAAACTATAACAGATGCAAGCTTGTCCTGTTTGGTGGAGATGATATTTAATAAAATAAGTAGAAATCCACTAAAAGTTTTGTTTGGTTATCTTGCAATCCCGAGATAATCGTCTCCATGCTCCAAATCCATTTTAAAGCCATTTTTAAGGCATTTCGCGCATACATGAAATGAACACATTTTTCTCCAAAACTATAACAGATGCAAGCTTGTCCTGTTTGGTGGAGATAATATTTAATAAAATAAGTAGAAATCTACTAAAAGTTTCGTTTGTTTATATTGCCATCCTGAGATAATCGTCTCCATGCTCCAAATCCATTTTAAAGCCATTTCAAAGGCATTTTGCGCATACATGAAATGAACACATTTTTCTCCAAAACTATAACACATGCAAGCTTGTCCTGTTTGGTGGAGATGATATTTAATAAAATAAGTAGAAATCCACTAAAAGTTTTGTTTGGTTATCTTGCAATCCCGAGATAATCGTCTCCATGCTCCAAATCCATTTTAAAGCCATTTTTAAGGCATTTCGCGCATACATGAAATGAACACATTTTTCTCCAAAACTATAACAGATGCAAGCTTGTCCTGTTTGGTGGAGATGATATTTAATAAAATAAGTAGAAATCCACTAAAAGTTTTGTTTGGTTATCTTGCAATCCCGAGATAATCGTCTCCATGCTCCAAATCCATTTTAAAGCCATTTTTAAGGCATTTCGCGCATACATGAAATGAACACATTTTTCTCCAAAACTATAACAGATGCAAGCTTGTCCTGTTTGGTGGAGATGATATTTAATAAAATAAGTAGAAATCCACTAAAAGTTTTGTTTGGTTATCTTGCAATCCCGAGATAATCGTCTCCATGCTCCAAATCCATTTTAAAGCCATTTCAAAGGCATTTTGCGCATACATGAAATGAACACATTTTTCTCCAAAACTATAACACATGCAAGCTTGTCCTGTTTGGTGGAGATGATATTTAATAAAATAAGTAGAAATCCACTAAAAGTTTTGTTTGGTTATCTTGCAATCCCGAGATAATCGTCTCCATGCTCCAAATCCATTTTAAAGCCATTTTTAAGGCATTTCGCGCATACATGAAATGAACACATTTTTCTCCAAAACTATAACAGATGCAAGCTTGTCCTGTTTGGTGGAGATGATATTTAATAAAATAAGTAGAAATCCACTAAAAGTTTTGTTTGGTTATCTTGCAATCCCGAGATAATCGTCTCCATGCTCCAAATCCATTTTAAAGCCATTTTTAAGGCATTTCGCGCATACATGAAATGAACACATTTTTCTCCAAAACTATAACAGATGCAAGCTTGTCCTGTTTGGTGGAGATGATATTTAATAAAATAAGTAGAAATCCACTGAAAGTTTTGTTTGGTTATCTTGCAATCCCGAGATAATCGTCTCCATGCTCCAAATCCATTTTAAAGCCATTTTTAAGGCATTTCGCGCATACATGAAATGAACACATTTTTCTCCAAAACTATAACAGATGCAAGCTTGTCCTGTTTGGTGGAGATGATATTTAATAAAATAAGTAGAAATCCACTAAAAGTTTTGTTTGGTTATCTTGCAATCCCGAGATAATCGTCTCCATGCTCCAAATCCATTTTAAAGCCATTTTTAAGGCATTTCGCGCATACATGAAATGAACACATTTTTCTCCAAAACTATAACAGATGCAAGCTTGTCCTGTTTGGTGGAGATGATATTTAATAAAATAAGTAGAAATCCACTAAAAGTTTTGTTTGGTTATCTTGCAATCCCGAGATAATCGTCTCCATGCTCCAAATCCATTTTAAAGCCATTTCAAAGGCATTTTGCGCATACATGAAATGAACACATTTTTCTCCAAAACTATAACACATGCAAGCTTGTCCTGTTTGGTGGAGATGATATTTAATAAAATAAGTAGAAATCCACTAAAAGTTTTGTTTGGTTATCTTGCAATCCCGAGATAATCGTCTCCATGCTCCAAATCCATTTTAAAGCCATTTTTAAGGCATTTCGCGCATACATGAAATGAACACATTTTTCTCCAAAACTATAACAGATGCAAGCTTGTCCTGTTTGGTGGAGATGATATTTAATAAAATAAGTAGAAATCCACTAAAAGTTTTGTTTGGTTATCTTGCAATCCCGAGATAATCGTCTCTATGCTCCAAATCCATTTTAAAGCCATTTTTAAGGCATTTCGCGCATACATGAAATGAACACATTTTTCTCCAAAACTATAACAGATGCAAGCTTGTCCTGTTTGGTGGAGATGATATTTAATAAAATAAGTAGAAATCCACTAAAATTTTTGTTTGGTTATCTTGCAATCCCGAGATAATCGTCTCCATGCTCCAAATCCATTTTAAAGCCATTTTTAAGGCATTTCGCGCATACATGAAATGAACACATTTTTCTCCAAAACTATAACAGATGCAAGCTTGTCCTGTTTGGTGGAGATGATATTTAATAAAATAAGTAGAAATCCACTAAAAGTTTTGTTTGGTTATATTGCAATCCCGAGATAATCGTCTCCATGCTCCAAATCCATTTTAAAGCCATTTTTAAGGCATTTCGCGCATACATGAAATGAACACATTTTTCTCCAAAACTATAACAGATGCAAGCTTGTCCTGTTTGGTGGAGATGATATTTAATAAAATAAGTAGAAATCCACTAAAAGTTTTGTTTGGTTATCTTGCAATCCCGAGATAATCGTCTCCATGCTCCAAATCCATTTTAAAGCCATTTTTAAGGCATTTCGCGCATACATGAAATGAACACATTTTTCTACAAAACTATAACAGATGCAAGCTTGTCCTGTTTGGTGGAGATAATATTTAATAAAATAAGTAGAAATCTACTAAAAGTTTCGTTTGTTTATATTGCCATCCTGAGATAATCGTCTCCATGCTCCAAATCCAGTTTAAAGCCATTTCAAAGGCATTTTGCGCATACATGAAATGAACACATTTTTCTCCAAAACTATAACACATGCAAGCTTGTCCTGTTTGGTGGAGATGATATTTAATAAAATAAGTAGAAATCCACTAAAAGTTTTGTTTGGTTATCTTGCAATCCCGAGATAATCGTCTCCATGCTCCAAATCCATTTTAAAGCCATTTTTAAGGCATTTCGCGCATACATGAAATGAACACATTTTTCTCCAAAACTATAACAGATGCAAGCTTGTCCTGTTTGGTGGAGATGATATTTAATAAAATAAGTAGAAATCCACTAAAAGTTTTGTTTGGTTATCCTGCAATCCCGAGATAATCGTCTCCATGCTCCAAATCCATTTTAAAGCCATTTTTAAGGCATTTCGCGCATACATGAAATGAACACATTTTTCTCCAAAACTATAACAGATGCAAGCTTGTCCTGTTTGGTGGAGATGATATTTAATAAAATAAGTAGAAATCCACTAAAAGTTTTGTTTGGTTATCTTGCAATCCCGAGATAATCGTCTCCATGCTCCAAATCCATTTTAAAGCCATTTTTAAGGCATTTCGCGCATACATGAAATGAACACATTTTTCTCCAAAACTATAACAGATGCAAGCTTGTCCTGTTTGGTGGAGATGATATTTAATAAAATAAGTAGAAATCCACTAAAAGTTTTGTTTGGTTATCTTGCAATCCCGAGATAATCGTCTCTATGCTCCAAATCCATTTTAAAGCCATTTTTAAGGCATTTCGCGCATACATGAAATGAACACATTTTTCTCCAAAACTATAACAGATGCAAGCTTGTCCTGTTTGGTGGAGATGATATTTAATAAAATAAGTAGAAATCCACTAAAATTTTTGTTTGGTTATCTTGCAATCCCGAGATAATCGTCTCCATGCTCCAAATCCATTTTAAAGCCATTTTTAAGGCATTTCGCGCATACATGAAATGAACACATTTTTCTCCAAAACTATAACAGATGCAAGCTTGTCCTGTTTGGTGGAGATGATATTTAATAAAATAAGTAGAAATCCACTAAAAGTTTTGTTTGGTTATATTGCAATCCCGAGATAATCGTCTCCATGCTCCAAATCCATTTTAAAGCCATTTTTAAGGCATTTCGCGCATACATGAAATGAACACATTTTTCTCCAAAACTATAACAGATGCAAGCTTGTCCTGTTTGGTGGAGATGATATTTAATAAAATAAGTAGAAATCCACTAAAAGTTTTGTTTGGTTATCTTGCAATCCCGAGATAATCGTCTCCATGCTCCAAATCCATTTTAAAGCCATTTTTAAGGCATTTCGCGCATACATGAAATGAACACATTTTTCTACAAAACTATAACAGATGCAAGCTTGTCCTGTTTGGTGGAGATAATATTTAATAAAATAAGTAGAAATCTACTAAAAGTTTCGTTTGTTTATATTGCCATCCTGAGATAATCGTCTCCATGCTCCAAATCCAGTTTAAAGCCATTTCAAAGGCATTTTGCGCATACATGAAATGAACACATTTTTCTCCAAAACTATAACACATGCAAGCTTGTCCTGTTTGGTGGAGATGATATTTAATAAAATAAGTAGAAATCCACTAAAAGTTTTGTTTGGTTATCTTGCAATCCCGAGATAATCGTCTCCATGCTCCAAATCCATTTTAAAGCCATTTTTAAGGCATTTCGCGCATACATGAAATGAACACATTTTTCTCCAAAACTATAACAGATGCAGGCTTGTCCTGTTTGGTGGAGATGATATTTAATAAAATAAGTAGAAATCCACTAAAAGTTTTGTTTGGTTATCTTGCAATCCCGAGATAATCGTCTCCATGCTCCAAATCCATTTTAAAGCCATTTTTAAGGCATTTCGCGCATACATGAAATGAACACATTTTTCTCCAAAACTATAACAGATGCAAGCTTGTCCTGTTTGGTGGAGATGATATTTAATAAAATAAGTAGAAATCCACTAAAAGTTTTGTTTGGTTATCTTGCAATCCCGAGATAATCGTCTCCATGCTCCAAATCCATTTTAAAGCCATTTTTAAGGCATTTCGCGCATACATGAAATGAACACATTTTTCTCCAAAACTATAACAGATGCAAGCTTGTCCTGTTTGGTGGAGATGATATTTAATAAAATAAGTAGAAATCCACTAAAAGTTTTGTTTGGTTATCTTGCAATCCCGAGATAATCGTCTCCATGCTCCAAATCCATTTTAAAGCCATTTTTAAGGCATTTCGCGCATACATGAAATGAACACATTTTTCTCCAAAACTATAACAGATGCAAGCTTGTCCTGTTTGGTGGAGATGATATTTAATAAAATAAGTAGAAATCCACTAAAAGTTTTGTTTGGTTATCTTGCAATCCCGAGATAATCGTCTCCATGCTCCAAATCCATTTTAAAGCCATTTCAAAGGCATTTTGCGCATGCATGAAATGAACACATTTTTCTCCAAAACTATAACACATGCAAGCTTGTCCTGTTTGGTGGAGATGATATTTAATAAAATAAGTAGAAATCCACTAAAAGTTTTGTTTGGTTATCTTGCAATCCCGAGATAATCGTCTCCATGCTCCAAATCCATTTTAAAGCCATTTTTAAGGCATTTCGCGCATACATGAAATGAACACATTTTTCTCCAAAACTATAACAGATGCAAGCTTGTCCTGTTTGGTGGAGATGATATTTAATAAAATAAGTAGAAATCCACTAAAAGTTTTGTTTTGTTATCTTGCAATCCCGAGATAATCGTCTCCATGCTCCAAATCCATTTTAAAGCCATTTTTAAGGCATTTCGCGCATACATGAAATGAACACATTTTTCTCCAAAACTATAACAGATGCAAGCTTGTCCTGTTTGGTGGAGATGATATTTAATAAAATAAGTAGAAATCCACTAAAATTTTTGTTTGGTTATCTTGCAATCCCGAGATAATCGTCTCCATGCTCCAAATCCATTTTAAAGCCATTTTTAAGGCATTTCGCGCATACATGAAATGAACACATTTTTCTCCAAAACTATAACAGATGCAAGCTTTTCCTGTTTGGTGGAGATGATATTTAATAAAATAAGTAGAAATCCACTAAAAGTTTTGTTTGGTTATATTGCAATCCCGAGATAATCGTCTCCATGCTCCAAATCCATTTTAAAGCCATTTTTAAGGCATTTCGCGCATACATGAAATGAACACATTTTTCTCCAAAACTATAACAGATGCAAGCTTGTCCTGTTTGGTGGAGATGATATTTAATAAAATAAGTAGAAATCCACTAAAAGTTTTGTTTGGTTATCTTGCAATCCCGAGATAATCGTCTCCATGCTCCAAATCCATTTTAAAGCCATTTTTAAGGCATTTCACGCATACATGAAATGAACACATTTTTCTCCAAAACTATAACAGATGCAAGCTTGTCCTGTTTGGTGGAGATAATATTTAATAAAATAAGTAGAAATCTACTAAAAGTTTCGTTTGTTTATATTGCCATCCTGAGATAATCGTCTCCATGCTCCAAATCCATTTTAAAGCCATTTCAAAGGCATTTTGCGCATACATGAAATGAACACATTTTTCTCCAAAACTATAACACATGCAAGCTTGTCCTGTTTGGTGGAGATGATATTTAATAAAATAAGTAGAAATCCACTAAAAGTTTTGTTTGGTTATCTTGCAATCCCGAGATAATCGTCTCCATGCTCCAAATCCATTTTAAAGCCATTTTTAAGGCATTTCGCGCATACATGAAATGAACACATTTTTCTCCAAAACTATAACAGATGCAAGCTTGTCCTGTTTGGTGGAGATGATATTTAATAAAATAAGTAGAAATCCACTAAAAGTTTTGTTTGGTTATCTTGCAATCCCGAGATAATCGTCTCCATGCTCCAAATCCATTTTAAAGCCATTTTTAAGGCATTTCGCGCATACATGAAATGAACACATTTTTCTCCAAAACTATAACAGATGCAAGCTTGTCCTGTTTGGTGGAGATGATATTTAATAAAATAAGTAGAAATCCACTAAAAGTTTTGTTTGGTTATCTTGCAATCCCGAGATAATCGTCTCCATGCTCCAAATCCATTTTAAAGCCATTTTTAAGGCATTTCGCGCATACATGAAATGAACACATTTTTCTCCAAAACTATAACAGATGCAAGCTTGTCCTGTTTGGTGGAGATAATATTTAATAAAATAAGTAGAAATCTACTAAAAGTTTCGTTTGTTTATATTGCCATCCTGAGATAATCGTCTCCATGCTCCAAATCCATTTTAAAGCCATTTCAAAGGCATTTTGCGCATACATGAAATGAACACATTTTTCTCCAAAACTATAACACATGCAAGCTTGTCCTGTTTGGTGGAGATGATATTTAATAAAATAAGTAGAAATCCACTAAAAGTTTTGTTTGGTTATCTTGCAATCCCGAGATAATCGTCTCCATGCTCCAAATCCATTTTAAAGCCATTTTTAAGGCATTTCGCGCATACATGAAATGAACACATTTTTCTCCAAAACTATAACAGATGCAAGCTTATCCTGTTTGGTGGAGATGATATTTAATAAAATAAGTAGAAATCCACTAAAAGTTTTGTTTGGTTATCTTGCAATCCCGAGATAATCGTCTCCATGCTCCAAATCCATTTTAAAGCCATTTTTAAGGCATTTCGCGCATACATGAAATGAACACATTTTTCTCCAAAACTATAACAGATGCAAGCTTGTCCTGTTTGGTGGAGATGATATTTAATAAAATAAGTAGAAATCCACTAAAAGTTTTGTTTGGTTATCTTGCAATCCCGAGATAATCGTCTCCATGCTCCAAATCCATTTTAAAGCCATTTTTAAGGCATTTCGCGCATACATGAAATGAACACATTTTTCTCCAAAACTATAACAGATGCAAGCTTGTCCTGTTTGGTGGAGATGATATTTAATAAAATAAGTAGAAATCCACTAAAAGTTTTGTTTGGTTATCTTGCAATCCCGAGATAATCGTCTCCATGCTCCAAATCCATTTTAAAGCCATTTTTAAGGCATTTCGCGCATACATGAAATGAACACATTTTTCTCCAAAACTATAACAGATGCAAGCTTGTCCTGTTTGGTGGAGATGATATTTAATAAAATAAGTAGAAATCCACTAAAAGTTTTGTTTGGTTATCTTGCAATCCCGAGATAATCGTCTCCATGCTCCAAATCCATTTTAAAGCCATTTCAAAGGCATTTCGCGCATACATGAAATGAACACATTTTTCTCCAAAACTATAACACATGCAAGCTTGTCCTGTTTGGTGGAGATGATATTTAATAAAATAAGTAGAAATCCACTAAAAGTTTTGTTTGGTTATCTTGCAATCCCGAGATAATCGTCTCCATGCTCCAAATCCATTTTAAAGCCATTTCAAAGGCATTTTGCGCATACATGAAATGAACACATTTTTCTCCAAAACTATAACACATGCAAGCTTGTCCTGTTTGGTGGAGATGATATTTAATAAAATAAGTAGAAATCCACTAAAAGTTTTGTTTGGTTATCTTGCAATCCCGAGATAATCGTCTCCATGCTCCAAATCCATTTTAAAGCCATTTTTAAGGCATTTCGCGCATACATGAAATGAACACATTTTTCTCCAAAACTATAACAGATGCAAGCTTGTCCTGTTTGGTGGAGATGATATTTAATAAAATAAGTAGAAATCCACTAAAATTTTTGTTTGGTTATATTGCAATCCCGAGATAATCGTCTCCATGCTCCAAATCCATTTTAAAGCCATTTTTAAGGCATTTCGCGCATACATGAAATGAACACATTTTTCTCCAAAACTATAACAGATGCAAGCTTGTCCTGTTTGGTGGAGATGATATTTAATAAAATAAGTAGAAATCCACTAAAAGTTTTGTTTGGTTATATTGCAATCCCGAGATAATCGTCTCCATGCTCCAAATCCATTTTAAAGCCATTTTTAAGGCATTTCGCGCATACATGAAATGAACACATTTTTCTCCAAAACTATAACAGATGCAAGCTTGTCCTGTTTGGTGGAGATGATATTTAATAAAATAAGTAGAAATCCACTAAAAGTTTTGTTTGGTTATCTTGCAATCCCGAGATAATCGTCTCCATGCTCCAAATCCATTTTAAAGCCATTTTTAAGGCATTTCGCGCATACATGAAATGAACACATTTTTCTCCAAAACTATAACAGATGCAAGCTTGTCCTGTTTGGTGGAGATAATATTTAATAAAATAAGTAGAAATCTACTAAAAGTTTCGTTTGTTTATATTGCCATCCTGAGATAATCGTCTCCATGCTCCAAATCTATTTTAAAGCCATTTCAAAGGCATTTTGCGCATACATGAAATGAACACATTTTTCTCCAAAACTATAACACATGCAAGCTTGTCCTGTTTGGTGGAGATGATATTTAATAAAATAAGTAGAAATCCACTAAAAGTTTTGTTTGGTTATCTTGCAATCCCGAGATAATCGTCTCCATGCTCCAAATCCATTTTAAAGCCATTTTTAAGGCATTTCGCGCATACATGAAATGAACACATTTTTCTCCAAAACTATAACAGATGCAAGCTTGTCCTGTTTGGTGGAGATGATATTTAATAAAATAAGTAGAAATCCACTAAAAGTTTTGTTTGGTTATCTTGCAATCCCGAGATAATCGTCTCCATGCTCCAAATCCATTTTAAAGCCATTTTTAAGGCATTTCGCGCATACATGAAATGAACACATTTTTCTCCAAAACTATAACAGATGCAAGCTTGTCCTGTTTGGTGGAGATGATATTTAATAAAATAAGTAGAAATCCACTAAAAGTTTTGTTTGGTTATCTTGCAATCCCGAGATAATCGTCTCCATGCTCCAAATCCATTTTAAAGCCATTTTTAAGGCATTTCGCGCATACATGAAATGAACACATTTTTCTCCAAAACTATAACAGATGCAAGCTTGTCCTGTTTGGTGGAGATGATATTTAATAAAATAAGTAGAAATCCACTAAAAGTTTTGTTTGGTTATCTTGCAATCCCGAGATAATCGTCTCCATGCTCCAAATCCATTTTAAAGCCATTTTTAAGGCATTTCGCGCATACATGAAATGAACACATTTTTCTCCAAAACTATAACAGATGCAAGCTTGTCCTGTTTGGTGGAGATGATATTTAATAAAATAAGTAGAAATCCACTAAAAGTTTTGTTTGGTTATCTTGCAATCCCGAGATAATCGTCTCCATGCTCCAAATCCATTTTAAAGCCATTTCAAAGGCATTTTGCGCATACATGAAATGAACACATTTTTCTCCAAAACTATAACACATGCAAGCTTGTCCTGTTTGGTGGAGATGATATTTAATAAAATAAGTAGAAATCCACTAAAAGTTTTGTTTGGTTATCTTGCAATCCCGAGATAATCGTCTCCATGCTCCAAATCCATTTTAAAGCCATTTTTAAGGCATTTCGCGCATACATGAAATGAACACATTTTTCTCCAAAACTATAACAGATGCAAGCTTGTCCTGTTTGGTGGAGATGATATTTAATAAAATAAGTAGAAATCCACTAAAAGTTTTGTTTGGTTATCTTGCAATCCCGAGATAATCGTCTCCATGCTCCAAATCCATTTTAAAGCCATTTTTAAGGCATTTCGCGCATACATGAAATGAACACATTTTTCTCCAAAACTATAACAGATGCAAGCTTGTCCTGTTTGGTGGAGATGATATTTAATAAAATAAGTAGAAATCCACTAAAAGTTTTGTTTGGTTATCTTGCAATCCCGAGATAATCGTCTCCATGCTCCAAATCCATTTTAAAGCCATTTTTAAGGCATTTCGCGCATACATGAAATGAACACATTTTTCTCCAAAACTATAACAGATGCAAGCTTGTCCTGTTTGGTGGAGATGATATTTAATAAAATAAGTAGAAATCCACTAAAAGTTTTGTTTGGTTATCTTGCAATCCCGAGATAATCGTCTCCATGCTCCAAATCCATTTTAAAGCCATTTTTAAGGCATTTCGCGCATACATGAAATGAACACATTTTTCTCCAAAACTATAACAGATGCAAGCTTGTCCTGTTTGGTGGAGATAATATTTAATAAAATAAGTAGAAATCTACTAAAAGTTTCGTTTGTTTATATTGCCATCCTGAGATAATCGTCTCCATGCTCCAAATCTATTTTAAAGCCATTTCAAAGGCATTTTGCGCATACATGAAATGAACACATTTTTCTCCAAAACTATAACAGATGAAAGCTTGTCCTGTTTGGTGGAGATGATATTTAATAAAATAAGTAGAAATCCACTAAAAGTTTTGTTTGGTTATCTTGCAATCCCGAGATAATCGTCTCCATGCTCCAAATCCATTTTAAAGCCATTTTTTAGGCATTTCGCGCATACATGAAATGAACACATTTTTCTCCAAAACTATAACAGATGCAAGCTTGTCCTGTTTGGTGGAGATGATATTTAATAAAATAAGTAGAAATCCACTAAAAGTTTTGTTTGGTTATCTTGCAATCCCGAGATAATCGTCTCCATGCTCCAAATCCATTTTAAAGCCATTTTTAAGGCATTTCGCGCATACATGAAATGAACACATTTTTCTCCAAAACTATAACAGATGCAAGCTTGTCCTGTTTGGTGGAGATGATATTTAATAAAATAAGTAGAAATCCACTAAACGTTTTGTTTGGTTATCTTGCAATCCCGAGATAATCGTCTCCATGCTCCAAATCCATTTTAAAGCCATTTTTAAGGCATTTCGCGCATACATGAAATGAACACATTTTTCTCCAAAACTATAACAGATGAAAGCTTGTCCAGTTTGGTGGAGATGATATTTAATAAAATAAGTAGAAATCCACTAAAAGTTTTGTTTGGTTATCTTGCAATCCCGAGATAATCGTCTCCATGCTCCAAATCCATTTTAAAGCCATTTTTAAGGCATTTCGCGCATACATGAAATGAACACATTTTTCTCCAAAACTATAACAGATGCAAGCTTGTCCTGTTTGGTGGAGATGATATTTAATAAAATAAGTAGAAATCCACTAAAAGTTTTGTTTGGTTATCTTGCAATCCCGAGATAATCGTCTCCATGCTCCAAATCCATTTTAAAGCCATTTTTAAGGCATTTCGCGCATACATGAAATGAACACATTTTTCTCCAAAACTATAACAGATGCAAGCTTGTCCTGTTTGGTGGAGATGATATTTAATAAAATAAGTAGAAATCCGCTAAAAAATTTGTTTGGTTATATTGCAATCCCGAGATAATCGTCTCCATGCTCCAAATCCATTTTAAAGCCATTTTTAAGGCATTTCGCGCATACATGAAATGAACACATTTTTCTCCAAAACTATAACAGATGCAAGCTTGTCCTGTTTGGTGGAGATGATATTTAATAAAATAAGTAGAAATCCACTAAACGTTTTGTTTGGTTATCTTGCAATCCCGAGATAATCGTCTCCATGCTCCAAATCCATTTTAAAGCCATTTTTAAGGCATTTCGCGCATACATGAAATGAACACATTTTTCTCCAAAACTATAACAGATGCAAGCTTGTCCTGTTTGGTGGAGATAATATTTAATAAAATAAGTAGAAATCTACTAAAAGTTTCGTTTGTTTATATTGCCATCCTGAGATAATCGTCTCCATGCTCCAAATCCATTTTAAAGCCATTTCAAAGGCATTTTGCGCATACATGAAATGAACACATTTTTCTCCAAAACTATAACACATGCAAGCTTGTCCTGTTTGGTGGAGATGATATTTAATAAAATAAGTAGAAATCCACTAAAAGTTTTGTTTGGTTATCTTGCAATCCCGAGATAATCGTCTCCATGCTCCAAATCCATTTTAAAGCCATTTTTAAGGCATTTCGCGCATACATGAAATGAACACATTTTTCTCCAAAACTATAACACATGCAAGCTTGTCCTGTTTGGTGGAGATGATATTTAATAAAATAAGTAGAAATCAACTGAAAGTTTTGTTTGGTTATCTTGCAATCCCGAGATAATCGTCTCCATGCTCCAAATCCATTTTAAAGCCATTTTTAAGGCATTTCGCGCATACATGAAATGAACACATTTTTCTCCAAAACTATAACAGATGCAAGCTTGTCCTGTTTGGTGGAGATGATATTTAATAAAATAAGTAGAAATCCACTAAAAGTTTTGTTTGGTTATCTTGCAATCCCGAGATAATCGTCTCCATGCTCCAAATCCATTTTAAAGCCATTTTTAAGGCATTTCGCGCATACATGAAGTGAACACATTTTTCTCCAAAACTATAACAGATGCAAGCTTGTCCTGTTTGGTGGAGATGATATTTAATAAAATAAGTAGAAATCCACTAAAAGTTTTGTTTGGTTATCTTGCAATCCCGAGATAATCGTCTCCATGCTCCAAATCCATTTTAATGCCATTTCAAAGGCATTTTGCGCATACATGAAATGAACACATTTTTCTCCAAAACTATAACACATGCAAGCTTGTCCTGTTTGGTGGAGATGATATTTAATAAAATAAGTAGAAATCCACTAAAAGTTTTGTTTGGTTATCTTGCAATCCCGAGATAATCGTCTCCATGCTCCAAATCCATTTTAAAGCCATTTTTAAGGCATTTCGCGCATACATGAAATGAACACATTTTTCTCCAAAACTATAACAGATGCAAGCTTGTCCTGTTTGGTGGAGATGATATTTAATAAAATAAGTAGAAATCCACTAAAATTTTTGTTTGGTTATCTTGCAATCCCGAGATAATCGTCTCCATGCTCCAAATCCATTTTTAAGGCATTTCGCGCATACATGAAATGAACACATTTTTCTCCAAAACTATAACAGATGCAAGCTTGTCCTGTTTGGTGGAGATGATATTTAATAAAATAAGTAGAAATCCACTAAAAGTTTTGTTTGGTTATATTGCAATCCCGAGATAATCGTCTCCATGCTCCAAATCCATTTTAAAGCCATTTTTAAGGCATTTCGCGCATACATGAAATGAACACATTTTTCTCCAAAACTATAACAGATGCAAGCTTGTCCTGTTTGGTGGAGATGATATTTAATAAAATAAGTAGAAATCGACTAAAAGTTTTGTTTGGTTATCTTGCAATCCCGAGATAATCGTCTCCATGCTCCAAATCCATTTTAAAGCCATTTTTAAGGCATTTCGCGCATACATGAAATGAACACATTTTTCTACAAAACTATAACAGATGCAAGCTTGTCCTGTTTGGTGGAGATAATATTTAATAAAATAAGTAGAAATCTACTAAAAGTTTCGTTTGTTTATATTGCCATCCTGAGATAATCGTCTCCATGCTCCAAATCCATTTTAAAGCCATTTCAAAGGCATTTTGCGCATACATGAAATGAACACATTTTTCTCCAAAACTATAACACATGCAAGCTTGTCCTGTTTGGTGGAGATGATATTTAATAAAATAAGTAGAAATCCACTAAAAGTTTTGTTTGGTTATCTTGCAATCCCGAGATAATCGTCTCCATGCTCCAAATCCATTTTAAAGCCATTTTTAAGGCATTTCGCGCATACATGAAATAAACACATTTTTCTCCAAAACTATAACAGATGCAAGCTTGTCCTGTTTGGTGGAGATGATATTTAATAAAATAAGTAGAAATCCACTAAAAGTTTTGTTTGGTTATCTTGCAATCCCGAGATAATCGTCTCCATGCTCCAAATCCATTTTAAAGCCATTTTTAAGGCATTTCGCGCATACATGAAATGAACACATTTTTCTCCAAAACTATAACAGATGCAAGCTTGTCCTGTTTGGTGGAGATGATATTTAATAAAATAAGTAGAAATCGACTAAAAGTTTTGTTTGGTTATCTTGCAATCCCGAGATAATCGTCTCCATGCTCCAAATCCATTTTAAAGCCATTTTTAAGGCATTTCGCGCATACATGAAATGAACACATTTTTCTCCAAAACTATAACAGATGCAAGCTTGTCCTGTTTGGTGGAGATGATATTTAATAAAATAAGTAGAAATCCACTAAAAGTTTTGTTTGGTTATCTTGCAATCCCGAGATAATCGTCTCCATGCTCCAAATCCATTTTAAAGCCATTTTTAAGGCATTTCGCGCATACATGAAATGAACACATTTTTCTCCAAAACTATAACAGATGCAAGCTTGTCCTGTTTGGTGGAGATGATATTTAATAAAATAAGTAGAAATCCACTAAAAGTTTTGTTTGGTTATCTTGCAATCCCGAGATAATCGTCTCCATGCTCCAAATCCATTTTAAAGCCATTTTTAAGGCATTTCGCGCATACATGAAATGAACACATTTTTCTCCAAAACTATAACAGATGCAAGCTTGTCCTGTTTGGTGGAGATGATATTTAATAAAATAAGTAGAAATCCACTAAAATTTTTGTTTGGTTATCTTGCAATCCCGAGATAATCGTCTCCATGCTCCAAATCCATTTTAAAGCCATTTTTAAGGCATTTCGCGCATACATGAAATGAACACATTTTTCTCCAAAACTATAACAGATGCAAGCTTGTCCTGTTTGGTGGAGATGATATTTAATAAAATAAGTAGAAATCCACTAAAAGTTTTGTTTGGTTATATTGCAATCCCGAGATAATCGTCTCCATGCTCCAAATCCATTTTAAAGCCATTTTTAAGGCATTTCGCGCATACATGAAATGAACAC
The DNA here is from genome assembly GCF_048569485.1 of Anomaloglossus baeobatrachus. Taxonomy (NCBI): domain Eukaryota; kingdom Metazoa; phylum Chordata; class Amphibia; order Anura; family Aromobatidae; genus Anomaloglossus; species Anomaloglossus baeobatrachus. The sequence goes on along the minus strand of NW_027442146.1, from coordinate 2,371,520 downwards.
ATTTTTCTCCAAAACTATAACAGATGCAAGCTTGTCCTGTTTGGTGGAGATGATATTTAATAAAATAAGTAGAAATCCACTAAAAGTTTTGTTTGGTTATCTTGCAATCCCGAGATAATCGTCTCCATGCTCCAAATCCATTTTAAAGCCATTTTTAAGGCATTTCGCGCATACATGAAATGAACACATTTTTCTCCAAAACTATAACAGATGCAAGCTTGTCCTGTTTGGTGGAGATGATATTTAATAAAATAAGTAGAAATCCACTAAAAGTTTTGTTTGGTTATCTTGCAATCCCGAGATAATCGTCTCCATGCTCCAAATCCATTTTAAAGCCATTTCAAAGGCATTTTGCGCATACATGAAATGAACACATTTTTCTCCAAAACTATAACAGATGCAAGCTTGTCCTGTTTGGTGGAGATGATATTTAATAAAATAAGTAGAAATCCACTAAAAGTTTTGTTTGGTTATCTTGCAATCCCGAGATAATCGTCTCCATGCTCCAAATCCATTTTAAAGCCATTTTTAAGGCATTTCGCGCATACATGAAATGAACACATTTTTCTCCAAAACTATAACAGATGCAAGCTTGTCCTGTTTGGTGGAGATAATATTTAATAAAATAAGTAGAAATCTACTAAAAGTTTCGTTTGTTTATATTGCCATCCTGAGATAATTGTCTCCATGCTCCAAATCCATTTTAAAGCCATTTCAAAGGCATTTTGCGCATACATGAAATGAACACATTTTTCTCCAAAACTATAACACATGCAAGCTTGTCCTGTTTGGTGGAGATGATATTTAATAAAATAAGTAGAAATCCACTAAAAGTTTTGTTTGGTTATCTTGCAATCCCGAGATAATCGTCTCCATGCTCCAAATCCATTTTAAAGCCATTTTTAAGGCATTTCGCGCATACATGAAATAAACACATTTTTCTCCAAAACTATAACAGATGCAAGCTTGTCCTGTTTGGTGGAGATGATATTTAATAAAATAAGTAGAAATCCACTAAAAGTTTTGTTTGGTTATCTTGCAATCCCGAGATAATCGTCTCCATGCTCCAAATCCATTTTAAAGCCATTTTTAAGGCATTTCGCGCATACATGAAATGAACACATTTTTCTCCAAAACTATAACAGATGCAAGCTTGTCCTGTTTGGTGGAGATGATATTTAATAAAATAAGTAGAAATCCACTAAAAGTTTTGTTTGGTTATCTTGCAATCCCGAGATAATCGTCTCCATGCTCCAAATCCATTTTAAAGCCATTTTTAAGGCATTTCGCGCATACATGAAATGAACACATTTTTCTCCAAAACTATAACAGATGCAAGCTTGTCCTGTTTGGTGGAGATGATATTTAATAAAATAAGTAGAAATCCACTAAAAGTTTTGTTTGGTTATCTTGCAATCCCGAGATAATCGTCTCCATGCTCCAAATCAATTTTAAAGCCATTTCAAAGGCATTTTGCGCATACATGAAATGAACACATTTTTCTCCAAAACTATAACACATGCAAGCTTGTCCTGTTTGGTGGAGATGATATTTAATAAAATAAGTAGAAATCCACTAAAAGTTTTGTTTGGTTATCTTGCAATCCCGAAATAATCGTCTCCATGCTCCAAATCCATTTTAAAGCCATTTTTAAGGCATTTCGCGCATACATGAAATGAACACATTTTTCTCCAAAACTATAACAGATGCAAGCTTGTCCTGTTTGGTGGAGATGATATTTAATAAAATAAGTAGAAATCCACTAAAAGTTTTGTTTGGTTATCTTGCAATCCCGAGATAATCGTCTCCATGCTCCAAATCCATTTTAAAGCCATTTTTAAGGCATTTCGCGCATACATGAAATGAACACATTTTTCTCCAAAACTATAACAGATGCAAGCTTGTCCTATTTGGTGGAGATGATATTTAATAAAATAAGTAGAAATCCACTAAAATTTTTGTTTGGTTATCTTGCAATCCCGAGATAATCGTCTCCATGCTCCAAATCCATTTTAAAGCCATTTTTAAGGCATTTCGCGCATACATGAAATGAACACATTTTTCTCCAAAACTATAACAGATGCAAGCTTGTCCTGTTTGGTGGAGATGATATTTAATAAAATAAGTAGAAATCCACTAAAAGTTTTGTTTGGTTATCTTGCAATCCCGAGATAATCGTCTCCATGCTCCAAATCCATTTTAAAGCCATTTTTAAGGCATTTCGCGCATACATGAAATGAACACATTTTTCTCCAAAACTATAACAGATGCAAGCTTGTCCTGTTTGGTGGAGATAATATTTAATAAAATAAGTAGAAATCTACTAAAAGTTTCGTTTGTTTATATTGCCATCCTGAGATAATCGTCTCCATGCTCCAAATCCATTTTAAAGCCATTTCAAAGGCATTTTGCGCATACATGAAATGAACACATTTTTCTCCAAAACTATAACACATGCAAGCTTGTCCTGTTTGGTGGAGATGATATTTAATAAAATAAGTAGAAATCCACTAAAAGTTTTGTTTGGTTATCTTGCAATCCCGAGATAATCGTCTCCATGCTCCAAATCCATTTTAAAGCCATTTTTAAGGCATTTCGCGCATACATGAAATGAACACATTTTTCTCCAAAACTATAACAGATGCAAGCTTGTCCTGTTTGGTGGAGATGATATTTAATAAAATAAGTAGAAATCCACTAAAAGTTTTGTTTGGTTATCTTGCAATCCCGAGATAATCGTCTCCATGCTCCAAATCCATTTTAAAGCCATTTTTAAGGCATTTCGCGCATACATGAAATGAACACATTTTTCTCCAAAACTATAACAGATGCAAGCTTGTCCTGTTTGGTGGAGATGATATTTAATAAAATAAGTAGAAATCCACTAAAAGTTTTGTTTGGTTATCTTGCAATCCCGAGATAATCGTCTCCATGCTCCAAATCCATTTTAAAGCCATTTTTAAGGCATTTCGCGCATACATGAAATGAACACATTTTTCTCCAAAACTATAACAGATGCAAGCTTGTCCTGTTTGGTGGAGATGATATTTAATAAAATAAGTAGAAATCCACTAAAAGTTTTGTTTGGTTATCTTGCAATCCCGAGATAATCGTCTCCATGCTCCAAATCCATTTTAAAGCCATTTCAAAGGCATTTTGCGCATACATGAAATGAACACATTTTTCTCCAAAACTATAACACATGCAAGCTTGTCCTGTTTGGTGGAGATGATATTTAATAAAATAAGTAGAAATCCACTAAAAGTTTTGTTTGGTTATCTTGCAATCCCGAGATAATCGTCTCCATGCTCCAAATCCATTTTAAAGCCATTTTTAAGGCATTTCGCGCATACATGAAATGAACACATTTTTCTCCAAAACTATAACAGATGCAAGCTTGTCCTGTTTGGTGGAGATGATATTTAATAAAATAAGTAGAAATCCACTAAAAGTTTTGTTTGGTTATCTTGCAATCCCGAGATAATCGTCTCCATGCTCCAAATCCATTTTAAAGCCATTTTTAAGGCATTTCGCGCATACATGAAATGAACACATTTTTCTCCAAAACTATAACAGATGCAAGCTTGTCCTGTTTGGTGGAGATGATATTTAATAAAATAAGTAGAAATCCACTAAAAGTTTTGTTTGGTTATATTGCAATCCCGAGATAATCGTCTCCATGCTCCAAATCCATTTTAAAGCCATTTTTAAGGCATTTCGCACATACATGAAATGAACACATTTTTCTCCAAAACTATAACAGATGCAAGCTTGTCCTGTTTGGTGGAGATAATATTTAATAAAATAAGTAGAAATCTACTAAAAGTTTCGTTTGTTTATATTGCCATCCTGAGATAATCGTCTCCATGCTCCAAATCCATTTTAAAGCCATTTCAAAGGCATTTTGCGCATACATGAAATGAACACATTTTTCTCCAAAACTATAACACATGCAAGCTTGTCCTGTTTGGTGGAGATGATATTTAATAAAATAAGTAGAAATCCACTAAAAGTTTTGTTTGGTTATCTTGCAATCCCGAGATAATCGTCTCCATGCTCCAAATCCATTTTAAAGCCATTTTTAAGGCATTTCGCGCATACATGAAATGAACACATTTTTCTCCAAAACTATAACAGATGCAAGCTTGTCCTGTTTGGTGGAGATGATATTTAATAAAATAAGTAGAAATCCACTAAAAGTTTTGTTTGGTTATCTTGCAATCCCGAGATAATCGTCTCCATGCTCCAAATCCATTTTAAAGCCATTTTTAAGGCATTTCGCGCATACATGAAATGAACACATTTTTCTCCAAAACTATAACAGATGCAAGCTTGTCCTGTTTGGTGGAGATGATATTTAATAAAATAAGTAGAAATCCACTAAAAGTTTTGTTTGGTTATCTTGCAATCCCGAGATAATCGTCTCCATGCTCCAAATCCATTTTAAAGCCATTTTTAAGGCATTTCGCGCATACATGAAATGAACACATTTTTCTCCAAAACTATAACAGATGCAAGCTTGTCCTGTTTGGTGGAGATGATATTTAATAAAATAAGTAGAAATCCACTAAAAGTTTTGTTTGGTTATCTTGCAATCCCGAGATAATCGTCTCCATGCTCCAAATCCATTTTAAAGCCATTTTTAAGGCATTTCGCGCATACATGAAATGAACACATTTTTCTCCAAAACTATAACAGATGCAAGCTTGTCCTGTTTGGTGGAGATGATATTTAATAAAATAAGTAGAAATCCACTAAAAGTTTTGTTTGGTTATCTTGCAATCCCGAGATAATCGTCTCCATGCTCCAAATCCATTTTAAAGCCATTTCAAAGGCATTTTGCGCATACATGAAATGAACACATTTTTCTCCAAAACTATAACACATGCAAGCTTGTCCTGTTTGGTGGAGATGATATTTAATAAAATAAGTAGAAATCCACTAAAAGTTTTGTTTGGTTATCTTGCAATCCCGAGATAATCGTCTCCATGCTCCAAATCCATTTTAAAGCCATTTTTAAGGCATTTCGCGCATACATGAAATTAACACATTTTTCTCCAAAACTATAACAGATGCAAGCTTGACCTGTTTGGTGGAGATGATATTTAATAAAATAAGTAGAAATCCACTAAAATTTTTGTTTGGTTATCTTGCAATCCCAAGATAATCGTCTCCATGCTCCAAATCCATTTTAAAGCCATTTTTAAGGCATTTCGCGCATACATGAAATAAACACATTTTTCTCCAAAACTAAAACAGATGCAAGCTTGTCCTGTTTGGTGGAGATGATATTTAATAAAATAAGTAGAAATCCACTAAAAGTTTTGTTTGGTTATATTGCAATCCCGAGATAATCGTCTCCATGCTCCAAATCCATTTTAAAGCCATTTTTAAGGCATTTCGCGCATACATGAAATGAACACATTTTTCTCCAAAACTATAACAGATGTAAGCTTGTCCTGTTTGGTGGAGATGATATTTAATAAAATAAGTAGAAATCCACTAAAAGTTTTGTTTGGTTATCTTGCAATCCCGAGATAATCGTCTCCATGCTCCAAATCCATTTTAAAGCCATTTTTAAGGCATTTCGCGCATACATGAAATGAACACATTTTTCTCCAAAACTATAACAGATGCAAGCTTGTCCTGTTTGGTGGAGATAATATTTAATAAAATAAGTAGAAATCTACTAAAAGTTTCGTTTGTTTATATTGCCATCCTGAGATAATCGTCTCCATGCTCCAAATCCATTTTAAAGCCATTTCAAAGGCATTTTGCGCATACATAAAATGAACACATTTTTCTCCAAAACTATAACACATGCAAGCTTGTCCTGTTTGGTGGAGATGATATTTAATAAAATAAGTAGAAATCCACTAAAAGTTTTGTTTGGTTATCTTGCAATCCCGAGATAATCGTCTCCATGCTCCAAATCCATTTTAAAGCCATTTTTAAGGCATTTCGCGCATACATGAAATGAACACATTTTTCTCCAAAACTATAACAGATGCAAGCTTGTCCTGTTTGGTGGAGATGATATTTAATAAAATAAGTAGAAATCCACTAAAAGTTTTGTTTGGTTATCTTGCAATCCCGAGATAATCGTCTCCATGCTCCAAATCCATTTTAAAGCCATTTTTAAGGCATTTCGCGCATACATGAAATGAACACATTTTTCTCCAAAACTATAACAGATGCAAGCTTGTCCTGTTTGGTGGAGATGATATTTAATAAAATAAGTAGAAATCCACTAAAAGTTTTGTTTGGTTATCTTGCAATCCCGAGATAATCGTCTCCATGCTCCAAATCCATTTTAAAGCCATTTTTAAGGCATTTCGCGCATACATGAAATGAACACATTTTTCTCCAAAACTATAACAGATGCAAGCTTGTCCTGTTTGGTGGAGATGATATTTAATAAAATAAGTAGAAATCCACTAAAAGTTTTGTTTGGTTATCTTGCAATCCCGAGATAATCGTCTCCATGCTCCAAATCCATTTTAAAGCCATTTTTAAGGCATTTCGCGCATACATGAAATGAACACATTTTTCTCCAAAACTATAACAGATGCAAGCTTGTCCTGTTTGGTGGAGATGATATTTAATAAAATAAGTAGAAATCCACTAAAAGTTTTGTTTGGTTATCTTGCAATCCCGAGATAATCGTCTCCATGCTCCAAATCCATTTTAAAGCCATTTCAAAGGCATTTTGCGCATACATGAAATGAACACATTTTTCTCCAAAACTATAACACATGCAAGCTTGTCCTGTTTGGTGGAGATGATATTTAATAAAATAAGTAGAAATCCACTAAAAGTTTTGTTTGGTTATCTTGCAATCCCGAGATAATCGTCTCCATGCTCCAAATCCATTTTAAAGCCATTTTTAAGGCATTTCGCGCATACATGAAATTAACACATTTTTCTCCAAAACTATAACAGATGCAAGCTTGACCTGTTTGGTGGAGATGATATTTAATAAAATAAGTAGAAATCCACTAAAATTTTTGTTTGGTTATCTTGCAATCCCAAGATAATCGTCTCCATGCTCCAAATCCATTTTAAAGCCATTTTTAAGGCATTTCGCGCATACATGAAATAAACACATTTTTCTTCAAAACTAAAACAGATGCAAGCTTGTCCTGTTTGGTGGAGATGATATTTAATAAAATAAGTAGAAATCCACTAAAAGTTTTGTTTGGTTATATTGCAATCCCGAGATAATCGTCTCCATGCTCCAAATCCATTTTAAAGCCATTTTTAAGGCATTTCGCGCATACATGAAATGAACACATTTTTCTCCAAAACTATAACAGATGTAAGCTTGTCCTGTTTGGTGGAGATGATATTTAATAAAATAAGTAGAAATCCACTAAAAGTTTTGTTTGGTTATCTTGCAATCCCGAGATAATCGTCTCCATGCTCCAAATCCATTTTAAAGCCATTTTTAAGGCATTTCGCGCATACATGAAATGAACACATTTTTCTCCAAAACTATAACAGATGCAAGCTTGTCCTGTTTGGTGGAGATAATATTTAATAAAATAAGTAGAAATCTACTAAAAGTTTCGTTTGTTTATATTGCCATCCTGAGATAATCGTCTCCATGCTCCAAATCCATTTTAAAGCCATTTCAAAGGCATTTTGCGCATACATGAAATGAACACATTTTTCTCCAAAACTATAACACATGCAAGCTTGTCCTGTTTGGTGGAGATGATATTTAATAAAATAAGTAGAAATCCACTAAAAGTTTTGTTTGGTTATCTTGCAATCCCGAGATAATCGTCTCCATGCTCCAAATCCATTTTAAAGCCATTTTTAAGGCATTTCGCGCATACATGAAATGAACACATTTTTCTCCAAAACTATAACAGATGCAAGCTTGTCCTGTTTGGTGGAGATGATATTTAATAAAATAAGTAGAAATCCACTAAAAGTTTTGTTTGGTTATCTTGCAATCCCGAGATAATCGTCTCCATGCTCCAAATCCATTTTAAAGCCATTTTTAAGGCATTTCTCGCATACATGAAATGAACACATTTTTCTCCAAAACTATAACAGATGCAAGCTTGTCCTGTTTGGTGGAGATGATATTTAATAAAATAAGTAGAAATCCACTAAAAGTTTTGTTTGGTTATCTTGCAATCCTGAGATAATCGTCTCCATGCTCCAAATTCATTTTAAAGCCATTTTTAAGGCATTTCGCGCATACATGAAATGAACACATTTTTCTCCAAAACTATAACAGATGCAAGCTTGTCCTGTTTGGTGGAGATGATATTTAATAAAATAAGTAGAAATCCACTAAAAGTTTTGTTTGGTTATCTTGCAATCCCGAGATAATCGTCTCCATGCTCCAAATCCATTTTAAAGCCATTTCAAAGGCATTTTGCGCATACATGAAATGAACACATTTTTCTCCAAAACTATAACACATGCAAGCTTGTCCTGTTTGGTGGAGATGATATTTAATAAAATAAGTAGAAATCCACTAAAAGTTTTGTTTGGTTATCTTGCAATCCCGAGATAATCGTCTCCATGCTCCAAATCCATTTTAAAGCCATTTTTAAGGCATTTCGCGCATACATGAAATGAACACATTTTTCTCCAAAACTATAACAGATGCAAGCTTGTCCTGTTTGGTGGAGATGATATTTAATAAAATAAGTAGAAATCCACTAAAAGTTTTGTTTGGTTATCTTGCAATCCCGAGATAATCGTCTCCATGCTCCAAATCCATTTTAAAGCCATTTTTAAGGCATTTCGCGTATACATGAAATGAACACATTTTTCTCCAAAACTATAACAGATGCAAGCTTGTCCTGTTTGGTGGAGATGATATTTAATAAAATAAGTAGTAATCCACTAAAATTTTTGTTTGGTTATCTTGCAATCCCGAGATAATCGTCTCCATGCTCCAAATCCATTTTAAAGCCATTTTTAAGGCATTTCGCGCATACATGAAATGAACACATTTTTCTCCAAAACTATAACAGATGCAAGCTTGTCCTGTTTGGTGGAGATGATATTTAATAAAATAAGTAGAAATCCACTAAAAGTTTTGTTTGGTTATATTGCAATCCCGAGATAATCGTCTCCATGCTCCAAATCCATTTTAAAGCCATTTTTAAGGCATTTCGCGCATACATGAAATGAACACATTTTTCTCCAAAACTATAACAGATGCAAGCTTGTCCTGTTTGGTGGAGATAATATTTAATAAAATAAGTAGAAATCTACTAAAAGTTTCGTTTGTTTATATTGCCATCCTGAGATAATCGTCTCCATGCTCCAAATCCATTTTAAAGCCATTTCAAAGGCATTTTGCGCATACATGAAATGAACACATTTTTCTCCAAAACTATAACACATGCAAGCTTGTCCTGTTTGGTGGAGATGATATTTAATAAAATAAGTAGAAATCCACTAAAAGTTTTGTTTGGTTATCTTGCAATCCCGAGATAATCGTCTCCATGCTCCAAATCCATTTTAAAGCCATTTTTAAGGCATTTCGCGCATACATGAAATGAACACATTTTTCTCCAAAACTATAACAGATGCAAGCTTGTCCTGTTTGGTGGAGATGATATTTAATAAAATAAGTAGAAATCCACTAAAAGTTTTGTTTGGTTATCTTGCAATCCCGAGATAATCGTCTCCATGCTCCAAATCCATTTTAAAGCCATTTTTAAGGCATTTCGCGCATACATGAAATTAACACATTTTTCTCCAAAACTATAACAGATGCAAGCTTGTCCTGTTTGGTGGAGATGATATTTAATAAAATAAGTAGAAATCCACTAAAAGTTTTGTTTGGTTATCTTGCAATCCCGAGATAATCGTCTCCATGCTCCAAATCCATTTTAAAGCCATTTTTAAGGCATTTCGCGCATACATGAAATGAACACATTTTTCTCCAAAACTATAACAGATGCAAGCTTGTCCTGTTTGGTGGAGATGATATTTAATAAAATAAGTAGAAATCCACTAAAAGTTTTGTTTGGTTATCTTGCAATCCCGAGATAATCGTCTCCATGCTCCAAATCTATTTTAAAGCCATTTCAAAGGCATTTTGCGCATACATGAAATGAACACATTTTTCTCCAAAACTATAACACATGCAAGCTTGTCCTGTTTGGTGGAGATGATATTTAATAAAATAAGTAGAAATCCACTAAACGTTTTGTTTGGTTATCTTGCAATCCCGAGATAATCGTCTCCATGCTCCAAATCCATTTTAAAGCCATTTTTAAGGCATTTCGCGCATACATGAAATGAACACATTTTTCTCCAAAACTATAACAGATGCAAGCTTGTCCTGTTTGGTGGAGATGATATTTAATAAAATAAGTAGAAATCCACTAAAAGTTTTGTTTGGTTATCTTGCAATCCCGAGATAATCGTCTCCATGCTCCAAATCCATTTTAAAGCCATTTTTAAGGCATTTCGCGCATACATGAAATGAACACATTTTTCTCCAAAACTATAACAGATGCAAGCTTGTCCTGTTTGGTGGAGATGATATTTAATAAAATAAGTAGAAATCCACTAAAATTTTTGTTTGGTTATCTTGCATTCCCAAGATAATCGTCTCCATGCTCCAAATCCATTTTAAAGCCATTTTTAAGGCATTTCGCCCATACATGAAATGAACACATTTTTCTCCAAAACTATAACAGATGCAAGCTTGTCCTGTTTGGTGGAGATGATATTTAATAAAATAAGTAGAAATCCACTAAAAGTTTTGTTTGGTTATATTGCAATCCCGAGATAATCGTCTCCATGCTCCAAATCCATTTTAAAGCCATTTTTAAGGCATTTCGCGCATACATGAAATGAACACATTTTTCTCCAAAACTATAACAGATGCAAGCTTGTCCTGTTTGGTGGAGATGATATTTAATAAAATAAGTAGAAATCCACTAAAAGTTTTGTTTGGTTATCTTGCAATCCCGAGATAATCGTCTCCATGCTCCAAATCCATTTTAAAGCCATTTTTAAGGCATTTCGCGCATACATGAAATGAACACATTTTTCTCCAAAACTATAACAGATGCAAGCTTGTCCTGTTTGGTGGAGATAATATTTAATAAAATAAGTAGAAATCTACTAAAAGTTTCGTTTGTTTATATTGCCATCCTGAGATAATCGTCTCCATGCTCCAAATCCATTTTAAAGCCATTTCAAAGGCATTTTGCGCATACATGAAATGAACACATTTTTCTCCAAAACTATAACACATGCAAGCTTGTCCTGTTTGGTGGAGATGATATTTAATAAAATAAGTAGAAATCCACTAAAAGTTTTGTTTGGTTATCTTGCAATCCCGAGATAATCGTCTCCATGCTCCAAATCCATTTTAAAGCCATTTTTAAGGCATTTCGCGCATACATGAAATGAACACATTTTTCTCCAAAACTATAACAGATGCAAGCTTGTCCTGTTTGGTGGAGATGATATTTAATAAAATAAGTAGAAATCCACTAAAAGTTTTGTTTGGTTATCTTGCAATCCCGAGATAATCGTCTCCATGCTCCAAATCCATTTTAAAGCCATTTTTAAGGCATTTCGCGCATACATGAAATGAACACATTTTTCTCCAAAACTATAACAGATGCAAGCTTGTCCTGTTTGGTGGAGATGATATTTAATAAAATAAGTAGAAATCCACTAAAAGTTTTGTTTGGTTATCTTGCAATCCCGAGATAATCGTCTCCATGCTCCAAATCCATTTTAAAGCCATTTTTAAGGCATTTCGCGCATACATGAAATGAACACATTTTTCTCCAAAACTATAACAGATGCAAGCTTGTCCTGTTTGGTGGAGATGATATTTAATAAAATAAGTAGAAATCCACTAAAAGTTTTGTTTGGTTATCTTGCAATCCCGAGATAATCGTCTCCATGCTCCAAATCCATTTTAAAGCCATTTTTAAGGCATTTCGCGCATACATGAAATGAACACCTTTTTCTCCAAAACTATAACAGATGCAAGCTTGTCCTGTTTGGTGGAGATGATATTTAATAAAATAAGTAGAAATCCACTAAAAGTTTTGTTTGGTTATCTTGCAATCCCGAGATAATCGTCTCCATGCTCCAAATCCATTTTAAAGCCATTTCAAAGGCATTTTGCGCATACATGAAATGAACACATTTTTCTCCAAAACTATAACACATGCAAGCTTGTCCTGTTTGGTGGAGATGATATTTAATAAAATAAGTAGAAATCCACTAAAAGTTTTGTTTGGTTATCTTGCAATCCCGAGATAATCGTCTCCATGCTCCAAATCCATTTTAAAGCCATTTTTAAGGCATTTCGCGCATACATGAAATGAACACATTTTTCTCCAAAACTATAACAGATGCAAGCTTGTCCTGTTTGGTGGAGATGATATTTAATAAAATAAGTAGAAATCCACTAAAAGTTTTGTTTGGTTATCTTGCAATCCCGAGATAATCGTCTCCATGCTCCAAATCCATTTTAAAGCCATTTTTAAGGCATTTCGCGCATACATGAAATGAACACATTTTTCTCCAAAACTATAACAGATGCAAGCTTGTCCTGTTTGGTGGAGATGATATTTAATAAAATAAGTAGAAATCCACTAAAATTTTTGTTTGGTTATCTTGCAATCCCGAGATAATCGTCTCCATGCTCCAAATCCATTTTAAAGCCATTTTTAAGGCATTTCGCGCATACATGAAATGAACACATTTTTCTCCAAAACTATAACAGATGCAAGCTTGTCCTGTTTGGTGGAGATGATATTTAATAAAATAAGTAGAAATCCACTAAAAGTTTTGTTTGGTTATATTGCAATCCCGAGATAATCGTCTCCATGCTCCAAATCCATTTTAAAGCCATTTCAAAGGCATTTTGCGCATACATGAAATGAACACATTTTTCTCCAAAACTATAACACATGCAAGCTTGTCCTGTTTGGTGGAGATGATATTTAATAAAATAAGTAGAAATCCACTAAAAGTTTTGTTTGGTTATCTTGCAATCCCGAGATAATCGTCTCCATGCTCCAAATCCATTTTAAAGCCATTTTTAAGGCATTTCGCGCATACATGAAATGAACACATTTTTCTCCAAAACTATAACAGATGCAAGCTTGTCCTGTTTGGTGGAGATGATATTTAATAAAATAAGTAGAAATCCACTAAAAGTTTTGTTTGGTTATCTTGCAATCCCGAGATAATCGTCTCCATGCTCCAAATCCATTTTAAAGCCATTTTTAAGGCATTTCGCGCATACATGAAATGAACACATTTTTCTCCAAAACTATAACAGATGCAAGCTTGTCCTGTTTGGTGGAGATGATATTTAATAAAATAAGTAGAAATCCACTAAAAGTTTTGTTTGGTTATCTTGCAATCCCGAGATAATCGTCTCCATGCTCCAAATCTATTTTAAAGCCATTTTTAAGGCATTTCGCGCATACATGAAATGAACACATTTTTCTCCAAAACTATAACAGATGCAAGCTTGTCCTGTTTGGTGGAGATGATATTTAATAAAATAAGTAGAAATCCACTAAAAGTTTTGTTTGGTTATCTTGCAATCCCGAGATAATCGTCTCCATGCTCCAAATCCATTTTAAAGCCATTTTTAAGGCATTTCGCGCATGCATGAAATGAACACATTTTTCTCCAAAACTATAACAGATGCAAGCTTGTCCTGTTTGGTGGAGATGATATTTAATAAAATAAGTAGAAATCCACTAAAAGTTTTGTTTGGTTATCTTGCAATCCCGAGATAATCGTCTCCATGCTCCAAATCCATTTTAAAGCCATTTCAAAGGCATTTTGCGCATACATGAAATGAACACATTTTTCTCCAAAACTATAACACATGCAAGCTTGTCCTGTTTGGTGGAGATGATATTTAATAAAATAAGTAGAAATCCACTAAAAGTTTTGTTTGGTTATCTTCCAATCCCGAGATAATCGTCTCCATGCTCCAAATCCATTTTAAAGCCATTTCAAAGGCATTTTTCGCATACATGAAATGAACACATTTTTCTCCAAAACTATAACACATGCAAGCTTGTCCTGTTTGGTGGAGATGATATTTAATAAAATAAGTAGAAATCCACTAAAAGTTTTGTTTGGTTATCTTGCAATCCCGAGATAATCGTCTCCATGCTCCAAATCCATTTTAAAGCCATTTTTAAGGCATTTCGCGCATACATGAAATGAACACATTTTTCTCCAAAACTATAACAGATGCAAGCTTGTCCTGTTTCGTGGAGATGATATTTAATAAAATAAGTAGAAATCCACTAAAAGTTTTGTTTGGTTATCTTGCAATCCCGAGATAATCGTCTCCATGCTCCAAATCCATTTTAAAGCCATTTTTAAGGCATTTCGCGCATACATGAAATGAACACATTTTTCTCCAAAACTATAACAGATGCAAGCTTGTCCTGTTTGGTGGAGATGATATTTAATAAAATAAGTAGAAATCCACTAAAAGTTTTGTTTGGTTATCTTGCAATCCCGAGATAATCGTCTCCATGCTCCAAATCCATTTTAAAGCCATTTTTAAGGCATTTCGCGCATACATGAAATGAACACATTTTTCTCCAAAACTATAACAGATGCAAGCTTGTCCTGTTTGGTGGAGATGATATTTAATAAAATAAGTAGAAATCCACTAAAAGTTTTGTTTGGTTATCTTGCAATCCCGAGATAATCGTCTCCATGCTCCAAATCCATTTTAAAGCCATTTTTAAGGCATTTCGCGCATACATGAAATGAACACATTTTTCTCCAAAACTATAACAGATGCAAGCTTGTCCTGTTTGGTGGAGATAATATTTAATAAAATAAGTAGAAATCTACTAAAAGTTTCGTTTGTTTATATTGCCATCCTGAGATAATCGTCTCCATGCTCCAAATCTATTTTAAAGCCATTTCAAAGGCATTTTGCGCATACATGAAATGAACACATTTTTCTCCAAAACTATAACACATGCAAGCTTGTCCTGTTTGGTGGAGATGATATTTAATAAAATAAGTAGAAATCCACTAAACGTTTTGTTTGGTTATCTTGCAATCCCGAGATAATCGTCTCCATGCTCCAAATCCATTTTAAAGCCATTTTTAAGGCATTTCGCGCATACATGAAATGAACACATTTTTCTCCAAAACTATAACAGATGAAAGCTTGTCCTGTTTGGTGGAGATGATATTTAATAAAATAAGTAGAAATCCACTAAAAGTTTTGTTTGGTTATCTTGCAATCCCGAGATAATCGTCTCCATGCTCCAAATCCATTTTAAAGCCATTTTTAAGGCATTTCGCGCATACATGAAATGAACACATTTTTCTCCAAAACTATAACAGATGCAAGCTTGTCCTGTTTGGTGGAGATGATATTTAATAATATAAGTAGAAATCCACTAAAAGTTTTGTTTGGTTATCTTGCAATCCCGAGATAATCGTCTCCATGCTCCAAATCCATTTTAAAGCCATTTTTAAGGCATTTCGCGCATACATGAAATGAACACATTTTTCTCCAAAACTATAACAGATGCAAGCTTGTCCTGTTTGGTGGAGATGATATTTAATAAAATAAGTAGAAATCCACTAAACGTTTTGTTTGGTTATCTTGCAATCCCGAGATAATCGTCTCCATGCTCCAAATCCATTTTAAAGCCATTTTTAAGGCATTTCGCGCATACATGAAATGAACACATTTTTCTCCAAAACTATAACAGATGAAAGCTTGTCCTGTTTGGTGGAGATGATATTTAATAAAATAAGTAGAAATCCACTAAAAGTTTTGTTTGGTTATCTTGCAATCCCGAGATAATCGTCTCCATGCTCCAAATCCATTTTAAAGCCATTTTTAAGGCATTTCGCGCATACATGAAATGAACACATTTTTCTCCAAAACTATAACAGATGCAAGCTTGTCCTGTTTGGTGGAGATGATATTTAATAAAATAAGTAGAAATCCACTAAAAGTTTTGTTTGGTTATCTTGCAATCCCGAGATAATCGTCTCCATGCTCCAAATCCATTTTAAAGCCATTTTTAAGGCATTTCGCGCATACATGAAATGAACACATTTTTCTCCAAAACTATAACAGATGCAAGCTTGTCCTGTTTGGTGGAGATGATATTTAATAAAATAAGTAGAAATCCGCTAAAAAATTTGTTTGGTTATATTGCAATCCCGAGATAATCGTCTCCATGCTCCAAATCCATTTTAAAGCCATTTTTAAGGCATTTCGCGCATACATGAAATGAACACATTTTTCTCCAAAACTATAACAGATGCAAGCTTGTCCTGTTTGGTGGAGATGATATTTAATAAAATAAGTAGAAATCCACTAAAAGTTTTGTTTGGTTATCTTGCAATCCCGAGATAATCGTCTCCATGCTCCAAATCCATTTTAAAGCCATTTTTAAGGCATTTCGCGCATACATGAAATGAACACATTTTTCTCCAAAACTATAACAGATGCAAGCTTGTCCTGTTTGGTGGAGATAATATTTAATAAAATAAGTAGAAATCTACTAAAAGTTTCGTTTGTTTATATTGCCATCCTGAGATAATCGTCTCCATGCTCCAAATCCATTTTAAAGCCATTTCAAAGGCATTTTGCGCATACATGAAATGAACACATTTTTCTCCAAAACTATAACACATGCAAGCTTGTCCTGTTTGGTGGAGATGATATTTAATAAAATAAGTAGAAATCCACTAAAAGTTTTGTTTGGTTATCTTGCAATCCCGAGATAATCGTCTCCATGCTCCAAATCCATTTTAAAGCCATTTTTAAGGCATTTCGCGCATACATGAAATGAACACATTTTTCTCCAAAACTATAACACATGCAAGCTTGTCCTGTTTGGTGGAGATGATATTTAATAAAATAAGTAGAAATCAACTGAAAGTTTTGTTTGGTTATCTTGCAATCCCGAGATAATCGTCTCCATGCTCCAAATCCATTTTAAAGCCATTTTTAAGGCATTTCGCGCATACATGAAATGAACACATTTTTCTCCAAAACTATAACAGATGCAAGCTTGTCCTGTTTGGTGGAGATGATATTTAATAAAATAAGTAGAAATCCACTAAAAGTTTTGTTTGGTTATCTTGCAATCCCGAGATAATCGTCTCCATGCTCCAAATCCATTTTAAAGCCATTTTTAAGGCATTTCGCGCATACATGAAGTGAACACATTTTTCTCCAAAACTATAACAGATGCAAGCTTGTCCTGTTTGGTGGAGATGATATTTAATAAAATAAGTAGAAATCCACTAAAAGTTTTGTTTGGTTATCTTGCAATCCCGAGATAATCGTCTCCATGCTCCAAATCCATTTTAATGCCATTTCAAAGGCATTTTGCGCATACATGAAATGAACACATTTTTCTCCAAAACTATAACACATGCAAGCTTGTCCTGTTTGGTGGAGATGATATTTAATAAAATAAGTAGAAATCCACTAAAAGTTTTGTTTGGTTATCTTGCAATCCCGAGATAATCGTCTCCATGCTCCAAATCCATTTTAAAGCCATTTTTAAGGCATTTCGCGCATACATGAAATGAACACATTTTTCTCCAAAACTATAACAGATGCAAGCTTGTCCTGTTTGGTGGAGATGATATTTAATAAAATAAGTAGAAATCCACTAAAATTTTTGTTTGGTTATCTTGCAATCCCGAGATAATCGTCTCCATGCTCCAAATCCATTTTTAAGGCATTTCGCGCATACATGAAATGAACACATTTTTCTCCAAAACTATAACAGATGCAAGCTTGTCCTGTTTGGTGGAGATGATATTTAATAAAATAAGTAGAAATCCACTAAAAGTTTTGTTTGGTTATATTGCAATCCCGAGATAATCGTCTCCATGCTCCAAATCCATTTTAAAGCCATTTTTAAGGCATTTCGCGCATACATGAAATGAACACATTTTTCTCCAAAACTATAACAGATGCAAGCTTGTCCTGTTTGGTGGAGATGATATTTAATAAAATAAGTAGAAATCGACTAAAAGTTTTGTTTGGTTATCTTGCAATCCCGAGATAATCGTCTCCATGCTCCAAATCCATTTTAAAGCCATTTTTAAGGCATTTCGCGCATACATGAAATGAACACATTTTTCTACAAAACTATAACAGATGCAAGCTTGTCCTGTTTGGTGGAGATAATATTTAATAAAATAAGTAGAAATCTACTAAAAGTTTCGTTTGTTTATATTGCCATCCTGAGATAATCGTCTCCATGCTCCAAATCCATTTTAAAGCCATTTCAAAGGCATTTTGCGCATACATGAAATGAACACATTTTTCTCCAAAACTATAACACATGCAAGCTTGTCCTGTTTGGTGGAGATGATATTTAATAAAATAAGTAGAAATCCACTAAAAGTTTTGTTTGGTTATCTTGCAATCCCGAGATAATCGTCTCCATGCTCCAAATCCATTTTAAAGCCATTTTTAAGGCATTTCGCGCATACATGAAATAAACACATTTTTCTCCAAAACTATAACAGATGCAAGCTTGTCCTGTTTGGTGGAGATGATATTTAATAAAATAAGTAGAAATCCACTAAAAGTTTTGTTTGGTTATCTTGCAATCCCGAGATAATCGTCTCCATGCTCCAAATCCATTTTAAAGCCATTTTTAAGGCATTTCGCGCATACATGAAATGAACACATTTTTCTCCAAAACTATAACAGATGCAAGCTTGTCCTGTTTGGTGGAGATGATATTTAATAAAATAAGTAGAAATCCACTAAAAGTTTTGTTTGGTTATCTTGCAATCCCGAGATAATCGTCTCCATGCTCCAAATCCATTTTAAAGCCATTTTTAAGGCATTTCGCGCATACATGAAATGAACACATTTTTCTCCAAAACTATAACAGATGCAAGCTTGTCCTGTTTGGTGGAGATGATATTTAATAAAATAAGTAGAAATCCACTAAAAGTTTTGTTTGGTTATCTTGCAATCCCGAGATAATCGTCTCCATGCTCCAAATCCATTTTAAAGCCATTTTTAAGGCATTTCGCGCATACATGAAATGAACACATTTTTCTCCAAAACTATAACAGATGCAAGCTTGTCCTGTTTGGTGGAGATGATATTTAATAAAATAAGTAGAAATCCACTAAAATTTTTGTTTGGTTATCTTGCAATCCCGAGATAATCGTCTCCATGCTCCAAATCCATTTTAAAGCCATTTTTAAGGCATTTCGCGCATACATGAAATGAACACATTTTTCTCCAAAACTATAACAGATGCAAGCTTGTCCTGTTTGGTGGAGATGATATTTAATAAAATAAGTAGAAATCCACTAAAAGTTTTGTTTGGTTATATTGCAATCCCGAGATAATCGTCTCCATGCTCCAAATCCATTTTAAAGCCATTTTTAAGGCATTTCGCGCATACATGAAATGAACACATTTTTCTCCAAAACTATAACAGATGCAAGCTTGTCCAGTTTGGTGGAGATGATATTTAATAAAATAAGTAGAAATCCACTAAAAGTTTTGTTTGGTTATCTTGCAATCCCGAGATAATCGTCTCCATGCTCCAAATCCATTTTAAAGCCATTTTTAAGGCATTTCGCGCATACATGAAATGAACACATTTTTCTCCAAAACTATAACAGATGCAAGCTTGTCCTGTTTGGTGGAGATAATATTTAATAAAATAAGTAGAAATCTACTAAAAGTTTCGTTTGTTTATATTGCCATCCTGAGATAATCGTCTCCATGCTCCAAATCCATTTTAAAGCCATTTCAAAGGCATTTTGCGCATACATGAAATGAACACATTTTTCTCCAAAACTATAACACATGCAAGCTTGTCCTGTTTGGTGGAGATGATATTTAATAAAATAAGTAGAAATCCACTAAAAGTTTTGTTTGGTTATCTTGCAATCCCGAGATAATCGTCTCCATGCTCCAAATCCATTTTAAAGCCATTTTTAAGGCATTTCGCGCATACATGAAATAAACACATTTT
The DNA here is from genome assembly GCF_048569485.1 of Anomaloglossus baeobatrachus. Lineage (NCBI taxonomy): Eukaryota > Metazoa > Chordata > Amphibia > Anura > Aromobatidae > Anomaloglossus > Anomaloglossus baeobatrachus. The sequence goes on along the minus strand of NW_027442146.1, from coordinate 2,351,517 downwards.
TCTCCAAAACTATAACAGATGCAAGCTTGTCCTGTTTGGTGGAGATGATATTTAATAAAACAAGTAGAAATCCACTAAAAGTTTTGTTTGGTTATCTTGCAATCCCGAGATAATCGTCTCCATGCTCCAAATCCATTTTAAAGCCATTTTTAAGGCATTTCGCGCATACATGAAATGAACACATTTTTCTCCAAAACTATAACAGATGCAAGCTTGTCCTGTTTGGTGGAGATGATATTTAATAAAATAAGTAGAAATCCACTAAAAGTTTTGTTTGGTTATCTTGCAATCCCGAGATAATCGTCTCCATGCTCCAAATCCATTTTAAAGCCATTTTTAAGGCATTTCGCGCATACATGAAATGAACACATTTTTCTCCAAAACTATAACAGATGCAAGCTTGTCCTGTTTGGTGGAGATGATATTTAATAAAATAAGTAGAAATCCACTAAAAGTTTTGTTTGGTTATCTTGCAATCCCGAGATAATCGTCTCCATGCTCCAAATCCATTTTAAAGCCATTTCAAAGGCATTTTGCGCATACATGAAATGAACACATTTTTCTCCAAAACTATAACACATGCAAGCTTGTCCTGTTTGGTGGAGATGATATTTAATAAAATAAGTAGAAATCCACTAAAAGTTTTGTTTGGTTATCTTGCAATCCCGAGATAATCGTCTCCATGCTCCAAATCCATTTTAAAGCCATTTTTAAGGCATTTCGCGCATACATGAAATGAACACATTTTTCTCCAAAACTATAACAGATGCAAGCTTGTCCTGTTTGGTGGAGATGATATTTAATAAAATAAGTAGAAATCCACTAAAAGTTTTGTTTGGTTATCTTGCAATCCCGAGATAATCGTCTCCATGCTCCAAATCCATTTTAAAGCCATTTTTAAGGCATTTCGCGCATACATGAAATGAACACATTTTTCTCCAAAACTATAACACATGCAAGCTTGTCCTGTTTGGTGGAGATGATATTTAATAAAATAAGTAGAAATCCACTAAAAGTTTTGTTTGGTTATCTTGCAATCCCGAGATAATCGTCTCCATGCTCCAAATCCATTTTAAAGCCATTTTTAAGGCATTTCGCGCATACATGAAATGAACACATTTTTCTCCAAAACTATAACAGATGCAAGCTTGTCCTGTTTGGTGGAGATGATATTTAATAAAATAAGTAGAAATCCACTAAAAGTTTTGTTTGGTTATCTTGCAATCCCGAGATAATCGTCTCCATGCTCCAAATCCATTTTAAAGCCATTTTTAAGGCATTTCGCGCATACATGAAATGAACACATTTTTCTCCAAAACTATAACAGATGCAAGCTTGTCCTGTTTGGTGGAGATGATATTTAATAAAATAAGTAGAAATCCACTAAAAGTTTTGTTTGGTTATCTTGCAATCCCGAGATAATCGTCTCCATGCTCCAAATCCATTTTAAAGCCATTTTTAAGGCATTTCGCGCATACATGAAATGAACACATTTTTCTCCAAAACTATAACAGATGCAAGCTTGTCCTGTTTGGTGGAGATGATATTTAATAAAATAAGTAGAAATCCACTAAAAGTTTTGTTTGGTTATCTTGCAATCCCGAGATAATCGTCTCCATGCTCCAAATCCATTTTAAAGCCATTTCAAAGGCATTTTGCGCATACATGAAATGAACACATTTTTCTCCAAAACTATAACACATGCAAGCTTGTCCTGTTTGGTGGAGATGATATTTAATAAAATAAGTAGAAATCCACTAAAAGTTTTGTTTGGTTATCTTGCAATCCCGAGATAATCGTCTCCATGCTCCAAATCCATTTTAAAGCCATTTTTAAGGCATTTCGCGCATACATGAAATGAACACATTTTTCTCCAAAACTATAACAGATGCAAGCTTGTCCTGTTTGGTGGAGATGATATTTAATAAAATAAGTAGAAATCCACTAAAAGTTTTGTTTGGTTATCTTGCAATCCCGAGATAATCGTCTCCATGCTCCAAATCCATTTTAAAGCCATTTTTAAGGCATTTCGCGCATACATGAAATGAACACATTTTTCTCCAAAACTATAACAGATGCAAGCTTGTCCTGTTTGGTGGAGATGATATTTAATAAAATAAGTAGAAATCCACTAAAATTTTTGTTTGGTTATCTTGCAATCCCGAGATAATCGTCTCCATGCTCCAAATCCATTTTAAAGCCATTTTTAAGGCATTTCGCGCATACATGAAATGAACACATTTTTCTCCAAAACTATAACAGATGCAAGCTTGTCCTGTTTGGTGGAGATGATATTTAATAAAATAAGTAGAAATCCACTAAAAGTTTTGTTTGGTTATATTGCAATCCCGAGATAATCGTCTCCATGCTCCAAATCCATTTTAAAGCCATTTTTAAGGCATTTCGCGCATACATGAAATGAACACATTTTTCTCCAAAACTATAACAGATGCAAGCTTGTCCTGTTTGGTGGAGATAATATTTAATAAAATAAGTAGAAATCTACTAAAAGTTTCGTTTGTTTATATTGCCATCCTGAGATAATCGTCTCCATGCTCCAAATCCATTTTAAAGCCATTTCAAAGGCATTTTGCGCATACATGAAATGAACACATTTTTCTCCAAAACTATAACACATGCAAGCTTGTCCTGTTTGGTGGAGATGATATTTAATAAAATAAGTAGAAATCCACTAAAAGTTTTGTTTGGTTATCTTGCAATCCCGAGATAATCGTCTCCATGCTCCAAATCCATTTTAAAGCCATTTTTAAGGCATTTCGCGCATACATGAAATGAACACATTTTTCTCCAAAACTATAACAGATGCAAGCTTGTCCTGTTTGGTGGAGATGATATTTAATAAAATAAGTAGAAATCCACTAAAAGTTTTGTTTGGTTATCTTGCAATCCCGAGATAATCGTCTCCATGCTCCAAATCCATTTTAAAGCCATTTTTAAGGCATTTCGCGCATACATGAAATGAACACATTTTTCTCCAAAACTATAACAGATGCAAGCTTGTCCTGTTTGGTGGAGATGATATTTAATAAAATAAGTAGAAATCCACTAAAAGTTTTGTTTGGTTATCTTGCAATCCCGAGATAATCGTCTCCATGCTCCAAATCCATTTTAAAGCCATTTTTAAGGCATTTCGCGCATACATGAAATGAACACATTTTTCTCCAAAACTATAACACATGCAAGCTTGTCCTGTTTGGTGGAGATGATATTTAATAAAATAAGTAGAAATCCACTAAAAGTTTTGTTTGGTTATCTTGCAATCCCGAGATAATCGTCTCCATGCTCCAAATCCATTTTAAAGCCATTTTTAAGGCATTTCGCGCATACATGAAATGAACACATTTTTCTCCAAAACTATAACAGATGCAAGCTTGTCCTGTTTGGTGGAGATGATATTTAATAAAATAAGTAGAAATCCACTAAAATTTTTGTTTGGTTATCTTGCAATCCCGAGATAATCGTCTCCATGCTCCAAATCCATTTTAAAGCCATTTTTAAGGCATTTCGCGCATACATGAAATGAACACATTTTTCTCCAAAACTATAACAGATGCAAGCTTGTCCTGTTTGGTGGAGATGATATTTAATAAAATAAGTAGAAATCCACTAAAAGTTTTGTTTGGTTATCTTGCAATCCCGAGATAATCGTCTCCATGCTCCAAATCCATTTTAAAGCCATTTTTAAGGCATTTCGCACATACATGAAATGAACACATTTTTCTCCAAAACTATAACAGATGCAAGCTTGTCCTGTTTGGTGGAGATAATATTTAATAAAATAAGTAGAAATCTACTAAAAGTTTCGTTTGTTTATATTGCCATCCTGAGATAATCGTCTCCATGCTCCAAATCCATTTTAAAGCCATTTTTAAGGCATTTCGCGCATACATGAAATGAACACATTTTTCTCCAAAACTATAACACATGCAAGCTTGTCCTGTTTGGTGGAGATGATATTTAATAAAATAAGTAGAAATCCACTAAAAGTTTTGTTTGGTTATCTTGCAATCCCGAGATAATCGTCTCCATGCTCCAAATCCATTTTAAAGCCATTTTTAAGGCATTTCGCGCATACATGAAATGAACACATTTTTCTCCAAAACTATAACAGATGCAAGCTTGTCCTGTTTGGTGGAGATGATATTTAATAAAATAAGTAGAAATCCACTAAAAGTTTTGTTTGGTTATCTTGCAATCCCGAGATAATCGTCTCCATGCTCCAAATCCATTTTAAAGCCATTTTTAAGGCATTTCGCGCATACATGAAATGAACACATTTTTCTCCAAAACTATAACAGATGCAAGCTTGTCCTGTTTGGTGGAGATGATATTTAATAAAATAAGTAGAAATCCACTAAAAGTTTTGTTTGGTTATCTTGCAATCCCGAGATAATCGTCTCCATGCTCCAAATCCATTTTAAAGCCATTTTTAAGGCATTTCGCGCATACATGAAATGAACACATTTTTCTCCAAAACTATAACAGATGCAAGCTTGTCCTGTTTGGTGGAGATGATATTTAATAAAATAAGTAGAAATCCACTAAAAGTTTTGTTTGGTTATCTTGCAATCCCGAGATAATCGTCTCCATGCTCCAAATCCATTTTAAAGCCATTTTTAAGGCATTTCGCGCATACATGAAATGAACACATTTTTCTCCAAAACTATAACAGATGCAAGCTTGTCCTGTTTGGTGGAGATGATATTTAATAAAATAAGTAGAAATCCACTAAAAGTTTTGTTTGGTTATCTTGCAATCCCGAGATAATCGTCTCCATGCTCCAAATCCATTTTAAAGCCATTTTTAAGGCATTTCGCGCATACATGAAATGAACACATTTTTCTCCAAAACTATAACAGATGCAAGCTTGTCCTGTTTGGTGGAGATGATATTTAATAAAATAAGTAGAAATCCACTAAAAGTTTTGTTTGGTTATCTTGCAATCCCGAGATAATCGTCTCCATGCTCCAAATCCATTTTAAAGCCATTTTTAAGGCATTTCGCGCATACATGAAATTAACACATTTTTCTCCAAAACTATAACAGATGCAAGCTTGACCTGTTTGGTGGAGATGATATTTAATAAAATAAGTAGAAATCCACTAAAATTTTTGTTTGGTTATCTTGCAATCCCAAGATAATCGTCTCCATGCTCCAAATCCATTTTAAAGCCATTTTTAAGGCATTTCGCGCATACATGAAATAAACACATTTTTCTCCAAAACTATAACAGATGCAAGCTTGTCCTGTTTGGTGGAGATGATATTTAATAAAATAAGTAGAAATCCACTAAAAGTTTTGTTTGGTTATATTGCAATCCCGAGATAATCGTCTCCATGCTCCAAATCCATTTTAAAGCCATTTTTAAGGCATTTCGCGCATACATGAAATGAACACATTTTTCTCCAAAACTATAACAGATGTAAGCTTGTCCTGTTTGGTGGAGATGATATTTAATAAAATAAGTAGAAATCCACTAAAAGTTTTGTTTGGTTATCTTGCAATCCCGAGATAATCGTCTCCATGCTCCAAATCCATTTTAAAGCCATTTTTAAGGCATTTCGCGCATACATGAAATGAACACATTTTTCTCCAAAACTATAACAGATGCAAGCTTGTCCTGTTTGGTGGAGATAATATTTAATAAAATAAGTAGAAATCTACTAAAAGTTTCGTTTGTTTATATTGCCATCCTGAGATAATCGTCTCCATGCTCCAAATCCATTTTAAAGCCATTTCAAAGGCATTTTGCGCATACATGAAATGAACACATTTTTCTCCAAAACTATAACACATGCAAGCTTGTCCTGTTTGGTGGAGATGATATTTAATAAAATAAGTAGAAATCCACTAAAAGTTTTGTTTGGTTATCTTGCAATCCCGAGATAATCGTCTCCATGCTCCAAATCCATTTTAAAGCCATTTTTAAGGCATTTCGCGCATACATGAAATGAACACATTTTTCTCCAAAACTATAACAGATGCAAGCTTGTCCTGTTTGGTGGAGATGATATTTAATAAAATAAGTAGAAATCCACTAAAAGTTTTGTTTGGTTATCTTGCAATCCCGAGATAATCGTCTCCATGCTCCAAATCCATTTTAAAGCCATTTTTAAGGCATTTCGCGCATACATGAAATGAACACATTTTTCTCCAAAACTATAACAGATGCAAGCTTGTCCTGTTTGGTGGAGATGATATTTAATAAAATAAGTAGAAATCCACTAAAAGTTTTGTTTGGTTATCTTGCAATCCCGAGATAATCGTCTCCATGCTTCAAATTCATTTTAAAGCCATTTTTAAGGCATTTCGCGCATACATGAAATGAACACATTTTTCTCCAAAACTATAACAGATGCAAGCTTGTCCTGTTTGGTGGAGATGATATTTAATAAAATAAGTAGAAATCCACTAAAAGTTTTGTATGGTTATCTTGCAATCCCGAGATAATCGTCTCCATGCTCCAAATCCATTTTAAAGCCATTTCAAAGGCATTTTGCGCATACATGAAATGAACACATTTTTCTCCAAAACTATAACACATGCAAGCTTGTCCTGTTTGGTGGAGATGATATTTAATAAAATAAGTAGAAATCCACTAAAAGTTTTGTTTGGTTATCTTGCAATCCCGAGATAATCGTCTCCATGCTCCAAATCCATTTTAAAGCCATTTTTAAGGCATTTCGCGCATACATGAAATGAACACATTTTTCTCCAAAACTATAACAGATGCAAGCTTGTCCTGTTTGGTGGAGATGATATTTAATAAAATAAGTAGAAATCCACTAAAAGTTTTGTTTGGTTATCTTGCAATCCCGAGATAATCGTCTCCATGCTCCAAATCCATTTTAAAGCCATTTTTAAGGCATTTCGCGTATACATGAAATGAACACATTTTTCTCCAAAACTATAACAGATGCAAGCTTGTCCTATTTGGTGGAGATGATATTTAATAAAATAAGTAGTAATCCACTAAAATTTTTGTTTGGTTATCTTGCAATCCCGAGATAATCGTCTCCATGCTCCAAATCCATTTTAAAGCCATTTTTAAGGCATTTCGCGCATACATGAAATGAACACATTTTTCTCCAAAACTATAACAGATGCAAGCTTGTCCTGTTTGGTGGAGATGATATTTAATAAAATAAGTAGAAATCCACTAAAAGTTTTGTTTGGTTATATTGCAATCCCGAGATAATCGTCTCCATGCTCCAAATCCATTTTAAAGCCATTTTTAAGGCATTTCGCGCATACATGAAATGAACACATTTTTCTCCAAAACTATAACAGATGCAAGCTTGTCCTGTTTGGTGGAGATAATATTTAATAAAATAAGTAGAAATCTACTAAAAGTTTCGTTTGTTTATATTGCCATCCTGAGATAATCGTCTCCATGCTCCAAATCCATTTTAAAGCCATTTCAAAGGCATTTTGCGCATACATGAAATGAACACATTTTTCTCCAAAACTATAACACATGCAAGCTTGTCCTGTTTGGTGGAGATGATATTTAATAAAATAAGTAGAAATCCACTAAAAGTTTTGTTTGGTTATCTTGCAATCCCGGGATAATCGTCTCCATGCTCCAAATCCATTTTAAAGCCATTTTTAAGGCATTTCGCGCATACATGAAATGAACACATTTTTCTCCAAAACTATAACAGATGCAAGCTTGTCCTGTTTGGTGGAGATGATATTTAATAAAATAAGTAGAAATCCACTAAAAGTTTTGTTTGGTTATCTTGCAATCCCGAGATAATCGTCCCCATGCTCCAAATCCATTTTAAAGCCATTTTTAAGGTATTTCGCGCATACATGAAATGAACACATTTTTCTCCAAAACTATGACAGATGCAAGCTTGTCCTGTTTGGTGGAGATGATATTTAATAAAATAAGTAGAAATCCACTAAAAGTTTTGTTTGGTTATCTTGCAATCCCGAGATAATCGTCTCCATGCTCCAAATCCATTTTAAAGCCATTTTTAAGGCATTTCGCGCATACATGAAATTAACACATTTTTCTCCAAAACTATAACAGATGCAAGCTTGTCCTGTTTGGTGGAGATGATATTTAATAAAATAAGTAGAAATCCACTAAAAGTTTTGTTTGGTTATCTTGCAATCCCGAGATAATCGTCTCCATGCTCCAAATCTATTTTAAAGCCATTTCAAAGGCATTTTGCGCATACATGAAATGAACACATTTTTCTCCAAAACTATAACACATGCAAGCTTGTCCTGTTTGGTGGAGATGATATTTAATAAAATAAGTAGAAATCCACTAAACGTTTTGTTTGGTTATCTTGCAATCCCGAGATAATCGTCTCCATGCTCCAAATCCATTTTAAAGCCATTTTTAAGGCATTTCGCGCATACATGAAATGAACACATTTTTCTCCAAAACTATAACAGATGCAAGCTTGTCCTGTTTGGTGGAGATGATATTTAATAAAATAAGTAGAAATCCACTAAAAGTTTTGTTTGGTTATCTTGCAATCCCGAGATAATCGTCTCCATGCTCCAAATCCATTTTAAAGCCATTTTTAAGGCATTTCGCGCATACATGAAATGAACACATTTTTCTCCAAAACTTTAACAGATGCAAGCTTGTCCTGTTTGGTGGAGATGATATTTAATAAAATAAGTAGAAATCCACTAAAATTTTTGTTTGGTTATCTTGCATTCCCAAGATAATCGTCTCCATGCTCCAAATCCATTTTAAAGCCATTTTTAAGGCATTTCGCCCATACATGAAATGAACACATTTTTCTCCAAAACTATAACAGATGCAAGCTTGTCCTGTTTGGTGGAGATGATATTTAATAAAATAAGTAGAAATCCACTAAAAGTTTTGTTTGGTTATATTGCAATCCCGAGATAATCGTCTCCATGCTCCAAATCCATTTTAAAGCCATTTTTAAGGCATTTCGCGCATACATGAAATGAACACATTTTTCTCCAAAACTATAACAGATGCAAGCTTGTCCTGTTTGGTGGAGATGATATTTAATAAAATAAGTAGAAATCCACTAAAAGTTTTGTTTGGTTATCTTGCAATCCCGAGATAATCGTCTCCATGCTCCAAATCCATTTTAAAGCCATTTTTAAGGCATTTCGCGCATACATGAAATGAACACATTTTTCTCCAAAACTATAACAGATGCAAGCTTGTCCTGTTTGGTGGAGATGATATTTAATAAAATAAGTAGAAATCCACTAAAAGTTTTGTATGGTTATCTTGCAATCCCGAGATAATCGTCTCCATGCTCCAAATCCATTTTAAAGCCATTTCAAAGGCATTTTGCGCATACATGAAATGAACACATTTTTCTCCAAAACTATAACACATGCAAGCTTGTCCTGTTTGGTGGAGATGATATTTAATAAAATAAGTAGAAATCCACTAAAAGTTTTGTTTGGTTATCTTGCAATCCCGAGATAATCGTCTCCATGCTCCAAATCCATTTTAAAGCCATTTTTAAGGCATTTCGCGCATACATGAAATGAACACATTTTTCTCCAAAACTATAACAGATGCAAGCTTGTCCTGTTTGGTGGAGATGATATTTAATAAAATAAGTAGAAATCCACTAAAAGTTTTGTTTGGTTATCTTGCAATCCCGAGATAATCGTCTCCATGCTCCAAATCCATTTTAAAGCCATTTTTAAGGCATTTCGCGTATACATGAAATGAACACATTTTTCTCCAAAACTATAACAGATGCAAGCTTGTCCTGTTTGGTGGAGATGATATTTAATAAAATAAGTAGTAATCCACTAAAATTTTTGTTTGGTTATCTTGCAATCCCGAGATAATCGTCTCCATGCTCCAAATCCATTTTAAAGCCATTTTTAAGGCATTTCGCGCATACATGAAATGAACACATTTTTCTCCAAAACTATAACAGATGCAAGCTTGTCCTGTTTGGTGGAGATGATATTTAATAAAATAAGTAGAAATCCACTAAAAGTTTTGTTTGGTTATATTGCAATCCCGAGATAATCGTCTCCATGCTCCAAATCCATTTTAAAGCCATTTTTAAGGCATTTCGCGCATACATGAAATGAACACATTTTTCTCCAAAACTATAACAGATGCAAGCTTGTCCTGTTTGGTGGAGATAATATTTAATAAAATAAGTAGAAATCTACTAAAAGTTTCGTTTGTTTATATTGCCATCCTGAGATAATCGTCTCCATGCTCCAAATCCATTTTAAAGCCATTTCAAAGGCATTTTGCGCATACATGAAATGAACACATTTTTCTCCAAAACTATAACACATGCAAGCTTGTCCTGTTTGGTGGAGATGATATTTAATAAAATAAGTAGAAATCCACTAAAAGTTTTGTTTGGTTATCTTGCAATCCCGGGATAATCGTCTCCATGCTCCAAATCCATTTTAAAGCCATTTTTAAGGCATTTCGCGCATACATGAAATGAACACATTTTTCTCCAAAACTATAACAGATGCAAGCTTGTCCTGTTTGGTGGAGATGATATTTAATAAAATAAGTAGAAATCCACTAAAAGTTTTGTTTGGTTATCTTGCAATCCCGAGATAATCGTCCCCATGCTCCAAATCCATTTTAAAGCCATTTTTAAGGTATTTCGCGCATACATGAAATGAACACATTTTTCTCCAAAACTATGACAGATGCAAGCTTGTCCTGTTTGGTGGAGATGATATTTAATAAAATAAGTAGAAATCCACTAAAAGTTTTGTTTGGTTATCTTGCAATCCCGAGATAATCGTCTCCATGCTCCAAATCCATTTTAAAGCCATTTTTAAGGCATTTCGCGCATACATGAAATTAACACATTTTTCTCCAAAACTATAACAGATGCAAGCTTGTCCTGTTTGGTGGAGATGATATTTAATAAAATAAGTAGAAATCCACTAAAAGTTTTGTTTGGTTATCTTGCAATCCCGAGATAATCGTCTCCATGCTCCAAATCTATTTTAAAGCCATTTCAAAGGCATTTTGCGCATACATGAAATGAACACATTTTTCTCCAAAACTATAACACATGCAAGCTTGTCCTGTTTGGTGGAGATGATATTTAATAAAATAAGTAGAAATCCACTAAACGTTTTGTTTGGTTATCTTGCAATCCCGAGATAATCGTCTCCATGCTCCAAATCCATTTTAAAGCCATTTTTAAGGCATTTCGCGCATACATGAAATGAACACATTTTTCTCCAAAACTATAACAGATGCAAGCTTGTCCTGTTTGGTGGAGATGATATTTAATAAAATAAGTAGAAATCCACTAAAAGTTTTGTTTGGTTATCTTGCATTCCCAAGATAATCGTCTCCATGCTCCAAATCCATTTTAAAGCCATTTTTAAGGCATTTCGCCCATACATGAAATGAACACATTTTTCTCCAAAACTATAACAGATGCAAGCTTGTCCTGTTTGGTGGAGATGATATTTAATAAAATAAGTAGAAATCCACTAAAAGTTTTGTTTGGTTATATTGCAATCCCGAGATAATCGTCTCCATGCTCCAAATCCATTTTAAAGCCATTTTTAAGGCATTTCGCGCATACATGAAATGAACACATTTTTCTCCAAAACTATAACAGATGCAAGCTTGTCCTGTTTGGTGGAGATGATATTTAATAAAATAAGTAGAAATCCACTAAAAGTTTTGTTTGGTTATCTTGCAATCCCGAGATAATCGTCTCCATGCTCCAAATCCATTTTAAAGCCATTTTTAAGGCATTTCGCGCATACATGAAATGAACACATTTTTCTCCAAAACTATAACAGATGCAAGCTTGTCCTGTTTGGTGGAGATAATATTTAATAAAATAAGTAGAAATCTACTAAAAGTTTCGTTTGTTTATATTGCCATCCTGAGATAATCGTCTCCATGCTCCAAATCCATTTTAAAGCCATTTCAAAGGCATTTTGCGCATACATGAAATGAACACATTTTTCTCCAAAACTATAACACATGCAAGCTTGTCCTGTTTGGTGGAGATGATATTTAATAAAATAAGTAGAAATCCACTAAAAGTTTTGTTTGGTTATCTTGCAATCCCGAGATAATCGTCTCCATGCTCCAAATCCATTTTAAAGCCATTTTTAAGGCATTTCGCGTATACATGAAATGAACACATTTTTCTCCAAAACTATAACAGATGCAAGCTTGTCCTGTTTGGTGGAGATGATATTTAATAAAATAAGTAGTAATCCACTAAAATTTTTGTTTGGTTATCTTGCAATCCCGAGATAATCGTCTCCATGCTCCAAATCCATTTTAAAGCCATTTTTAAGGCATTTCGCGCATACATGAAATGAACACATTTTTCTCCAAAACTATAACAGATGCAAGCTTGTCCTGTTTGGTGGAGATGATATTTAATAAAATAAGTAGAAATCCACTAAAAGTTTTGTTTGGTTATATTGCAATCCCGAGATAATCGTCTCCATGCTCCAAATCCATTTTAAAGCCATTTTTAAGGCATTTCGCGCATACATGAAATGAACACATTTTTCTCCAAAACTATAACAGATGCAAGCTTGTCCTGTTTGGTGGAGATAATATTTAATAAAATAAGTAGAAATCTACTAAAAGTTTCGTTTGTTTATATTGCCATCCTGAGATAATCGTCTCCATGCTCCAAATCCATTTTAAAGCCATTTCAAAGGCATTTTGCGCATACATGAAATGAACACATTTTTCTCCAAAACTATAACACATGCAAGCTTGTCCTGTTTGGTGGAGATGATATTTAATAAAATAAGTAGAAATCCACTAAAAGTTTTGTTTGGTTATCTTGCAATCCCGGGATAATCGTCTCCATGCTCCAAATCCATTTTAAAGCCATTTTTAAGGCATTTCGCGCATACATGAAATGAACACATTTTTCTCCAAAACTATAACAGATGCAAGCTTGTCCTGTTTGGTGGAGATGATATTTAATAAAATAAGTAGAAATCCACTAAAAGTTTTGTTTGGTTATCTTGCAATCCCGAGATAATCGTCTCCATGCTCCAAATCCATTTTAAAGCCATTTTTAAGGTATTTCGCGCATACATGAAATGAACACATTTTTCTCCAAAACTATGACAGATGCAAGCTTGTCCTGTTTGGTGGAGATGATATTTAATAAAATAAGTAGAAATCCACTAAAAGTTTTGTTTGGTTATCTTGCAATCCCGAGATAATCGTCTCCATGCTCCAAATCCATTTTAAAGCCATTTTTAAGGCATTTCGCGCATACATGAAATTAACACATTTTTCTCCAAAACTATAACAGATGCAAGCTTGTCCTGTTTGGTGGAGATGATATTTAATAAAATAAGTAGAAATCCACTAAAAGTTTTGTTTGGTTATCTTGCAATCCCGAGATAATCGTCTCCATGCTCCAAATCTATTTTAAAGCCATTTCAAAGGCATTTTGCGCATACATGAAATGAACACATTTTTCTCCAAAACTATAACACATGCAAGCTTGTCCTGTTTGGTGGAGATGATATTTAATAAAATAAGTAGAAATCCACTAAACGTTTTGTTTGGTTATCTTGCAATCCCGAGATAATCGTCTCCATGCTCCAAATCCATTTTAAAGCCATTTTTAAGGCATTTCGCGCATACATGAAATGAACACATTTTTCTCCAAAACTATAACAGATGCAAGCTTGTCCTGTTTGGTGGAGATGATATTTAATAAAATAAGTAGAAATCCACTAAAAGTTTTGTTTGGTTATCTTGCAATCCCGAGATAATCGTCTCCATGCTCCAAATCCATTTTAAAGCCATTTTTAAGGCATTTCGCGCATACATGAAATGAACACATTTTTCTCCAAAACTATAACAGATGCAAGCTTGTCCTGTTTGGTGGAGATGATATTTAATAAAATAAGTAGAAATCCACTAAAATTTTTGTTTGGTTATCTTGCATTCCCAAGATAATCGTCTCCATGCTCCAAATCCATTTTAAAGCCATTTTTAAGGCATTTCGCCCATACATGAAATGAACACATTTTTCTCCAAAACTATAACAGATGCAAGCTTGTCCTGTTTGGTGGAGATGATATTTAATAAAATAAGTAGAAATCCACTAAAAGTTTTGTTTGGTTATATTGCAATCCCGAGATAATCGTCTCCATGCTCCAAATCCATTTTAAAGCCATTTTTAAGGCATTTCGCGCATACATGAAATGAACACATTTTTCTCCAAAACTATAACAGATGCAAGCTTGTCCTGTTTGGTGGAGATGATATTTAATAAAATAAGTAGAAATCCACTAAAAGTTTTGTTTGGTTATCTTGCAATCCCGAGATAATCGTCTCCATGCTCCAAATCCATTTTAAAGCCATTTTTAAGGCATTTCGCGCATACATGAAATGAACACATTTTTCTCCAAAACTATAACAGATGCAAGCTTGTCCTGTTTGGTGGAGATAATATTTAATAAAATAAGTAGAAATCTACTAAAAGTTTCGTTTGTTTATATTGCCATCCTGAGATAATCGTCTCCATGCTCCAAATCCATTTTAAAGCCATTTCAAAGGCATTTTGCGCATACATGAAATGAACACATTTTTCTCCAAAACTATAACACATGCAAGCTTGTCCTGTTTGGTGGAGATGATATTTAATAAAATAAGTAGAAATCCACTAAAAGTTTTGTTTGGTTATCTTGCAATCCCGAGATAATCGTCTCCATGCTCCAAATCCATTTTAAAGCCATTTTTAAGGCATTTCGCGCATACATGAAATGAACACATTTTTCTCCAAAACTATAACAGATGCAAGCTTGTCCTGTTTGGTGGAGATGATATTTAATAAAATAAGTAGAAATCCACTAAAAGTTTTGTTTGGTTATCTTGCAATCCCGAGATAATCGTCTCCATGCTCCAAATCCATTTTAAAGCCATTTTTAAGGCATTTCGCGCATACATGAAATGAACACATTTTTCTCCAAAACTATAACAGATGCAAGCTTGTCCTGTTTGGTGGAGATGATATTTAATAAAATAAGTAGAAATCCACTAAAAGTTTTGTTTGGTTATCTTGCAATCCCGAGATAATCGTCTCCATGCTCCAAATCCATTTTAAAGCCATTTTTAAGGCATTTCGCGCATACATGAAATGAACACATTTTTCTCCAAAACTATAACAGATGCAAGCTTGTCCTGTTTGGTGGAGATGATATTTAATAAAATAAGTAGAAATCCACTAAAAGTTTTGTTTGGTTATCTTGCAATCCCGAGATAATCGTCTCCATGCTCCAAATCCATTTTAAAGCCATTTTTAAGGCATTTCGCGCATACATGAAATGAACACCTTTTTCTCCAAAACTATAACAGATGCAAGCTTGTCCTGTTTGGTGGAGATGATATTTAATAAAATAAGTAGAAATCCACTAAAAGTTTTGTTTGGTTATCTTGCAATCCCGAGATAATCGTCTCCATGCTCCAAATCCATTTTAAAGCCATTTTTAAGGCATTTCGCGCATACATGAAATGAACACATTTTTCTCCAAAACTATAACAGATGCAAGCTTGTCCTGTTTGGTGGAGATGATATTTAATAAAATAAGTAGAAATCCACTAAAATTTTTGTTTGGTTATCTTGCAATCCCGAGATAATCGTCTCCATGCTCCAAATCCATTTTAAAGCCATTTTTAAGGCATTTCGCGCATACATGAAATGAACACATTTTTCTCCAAAACTATAACAGATGCAAGCTTGTCCTGTTTGGTGGAGATGATATTTAATAAAATAAGTAGAAATCCACTAAAAGTTTTGTTTGGTTATATTGCAATCCCGAGATAATCGTCTCCATGCTCCAAATCCATTTTAAAGCCATTTCAAAGGCATTTTGCGCATACATGAAATGAACACATTTTTCTCCAAAACTATAACACATGCAAGCTTGTCCTGTTTGGTGGAGATGATATTTAATAAAATAAGTAGAAATCCACTAAAAGTTTTGTTTGGTTATCTTGCAATCCCGAGATAATCGTCTCCATGCTCCAAATCCATTTTAAAGCCATTTTTAAGGCATTTCGCGCATACATGAAATGAACACATTTTTCTCCAAAACTATAACAGATGCAAGCTTGTCCTGTTTGGTGGAGATGATATTTAATAAAATAAGTAGAAATCCACTAAAAGTTTTGTTTGGTTATCTTGCAATCCCGAGATAATCGTCTCCATGCTCCAAATCCATTTTAAAGCCATTTTTAAGGCATTTCGCACATACATGAAATGAACACATTTTTCTCCAAAACTATAACAGATGCAAGCTTGTCCTGTTTGGTGGAGATGATATTTAATAAAATAAGTAGAAATCCACTAAAAGTTTTGTTTGGTTATCTTGCAATCCCGAGATAATCGTCTCCATGCTCCAAATCTATTTTAAAGCCATTTTTAAGGCATTTCGCGCATACATGAAATGAACACATTTTTCTCCAAAACTATAACAGATGCAAGCTTGTCCTGTTTGGTGGAGATGATATTTAATAAAATAAGTAGAAATCCACTAAAAGTTTTGTTTGGTTATCTTGCAATCCCGAGATAATCGTCTCCATGCTCCAAATCCA
Source organism: Anomaloglossus baeobatrachus (assembly GCF_048569485.1). Lineage (NCBI taxonomy): Eukaryota > Metazoa > Chordata > Amphibia > Anura > Aromobatidae > Anomaloglossus > Anomaloglossus baeobatrachus. The sequence continues at coordinate 2,334,926 of NW_027442146.1, read as the reverse complement.
TTTTAAAGCCATTTTTAAGGCATTTCGCGCATACATGAAATGAACACATTTTTCTCCAAAACTATAACACATGCAAGCTTGTCCTGTTTGGTGGAGATGATATTTAATAAAATAAGTAGAAATCCACTAAAAGTTTTGTTTGGTTATCTTGCAATCCCGAGATAATCGTCTCCATGCTCCAAATCCATTTTAAAGCCATTTTTAAGGCATTTCGCGCATACATGAAATGAACACATTTTTCTCCAAAACTATAACAGATGCAAGCTTGTCCTGTTTGGTGGAGATGATATTTAATAAAATAAGTAGAAATCCACTAAAAGTTTTGTTTGGTTATCTTGCAATCCCGAGATAATCGTCTCCATGCTCCAAATCCATTTTAAAGCCATTTTTAAGGCATTTCGCACATACATGAAATGAACACATTTTTCTCCAAAACTATAACAGATGCAAGCTTGTCCTGTTTGGTGGAGATGATATTTAATAAAATAAGTAGAAATCCACTAAAAGTTTTGTTTGGTTATCTTGCAATCCCGAGATAATCGTCTCCATGCTCCAAATCTATTTTAAAGCCATTTTTAAGGCATTTCGCGCATACATGAAATGAACACATTTTTCTCCAAAACTATAACAGATGCAAGCTTGTCCTGTTTGGTGGAGATGATATTTAATAAAATAAGTAGAAATCCACTAAAAGTTTTGTTTGGTTATCTTGCAATCCCGAGATAATCGTCTCCATGCTCCAAATCCATTTTAAAGCCATTTTTAAGGCATTTCGCGCATGCATGAAATGAACACATTTTTCTCCAAAACTATAACAGATGCAAGCTTGTCCTGTTTGGTGGAGATGATATTTAATAAAATAAGTAGAAATCCACTAAAAGTTTTGTTTGGTTATCTTGCAATCCCGAGATAATCGTCTCCATGCTCCAAATCCATTTTAAAGCCATTTCAAAGGCATTTTGCGCATACATGAAATGAACACATTTTTCTCCAAAACTATAACACATGCAAGCTTGTCCTGTTTGGTGGAGATGATATTTAATAAAATAAGTAGAAATCCACTAAAAGTTTTGTTTGGTTATCTTCCAATCCCGAGATAATCGCCTCCATGCTCCAAATCCATTTTAAAGCCATTTTTAAGGCATTTCGCGCATACATGAAATGAACACATTTTTCTCCAAAACTATAACAGATGCAAGCTTGTCCTGTTTGGTGGAGATGATATTTAATAAAATAAGTAGAAATCCACTAAAAGTTTTGTTTGGTTATCTTGCAATCCCGAGATAATCGTCTCCATGCTCCAAATCCATTTTAAAGCCATTTTTAAGGCATTTCGCGCATACATGAAATGAACACATTTTTCTCCAAAACTATAACAGATGCAAGCTTGTCCTGTTTGGTGGAGATGATATTTAATAAAATAAGTAGAAATCCACTAAAATTTTTGTTTGGTTATCTTGCAATCCCGAGATAATCGTCTCCATGCTCCAAATCCATTTTAAAGCCATTTTTAAGGCATTTCGCGCATACATGAAATGAACACATTTTTCTCCAAAACTATAACAGATGCAAGCTTGTCCTGTTTGGTGGAGATGATATTTAATAAAATAAGTAGAAATCCACTAAAAGTTTTGTTTGGTTATCTTGCAATCCCGAGATAATCGTCTCCATGCTCCAAATCCATTTTAAAGCCATTTTTAAGGCATTTCGCGCATACATGAAATGAACACATTTTTCTCCAAAACTATAACAGATGCAAGCTTGTCCTGTTTGGTGGAGATAATATTTAATAAAATAAGTAGAAATCTACTAAAAGTTTCGTTTGTTTATATTGCCATCCTGAGATAATCGTCTCCATGCTCCAAATCCATTTTAAAGCCATTTCAAAGGCATTTTGCGCATACATGAAATGAACACATTTGTCTCCAAAACTATAACACATGCAAGCTTGTCCTGTTTGGTGGAGATGATATTTAATAAAATAAGTAGAAATCCACTAAAAGTTTTGTTTGGTTATCTTGCAATCCCGAGATAATCGTCTCCATGCTCCAAATCCATTTTAAAGCCATTTTTAAGGCATTTCGCGCATACATGAAATGAACACATTTTTCTCCAAAACTATAACAGATGCAAGCTTGTCCTGTTTGGTGGAGATGATATTTAATAAAATAAGTAGAAATCCACTAAAAGTTTTGTTTGGTTATCTTGCAATCCCGAGATAATCGTCTCCATGCTCCAAATCCATTTTAAAGCCATTTTTAAGGCATTTCGCGCATACATGAAATGAACACATTTTTCTCCAAAACTATAACAGATGCAAGCTTGTCCTGTTTGGTGGAGATGATATTTAATAAAATAAGTAGAAATCCACTAAAAGTTTTGTTTGGTTATCTTGAATCCCGAGATAATCGTCTCCATGCTCCAAATCCATTTTAAAGCCATTTTTAAGGCATTTCGCGCATACATGAAATGAACACATTTTTCACCAAAACTATAACAGATGCAAGCTTGTCCTGTTTGGTGGAGATGATATTTAATAAAATAAGTAGAAATCCACTAAAAGTTTTGTTTGGTTATCTTGCAATCCCGAGATAATCGTCTCCATGCTCCAAATCTATTTTAAAGCCATTTTTAAGGCATTTCGCGCATACATGAAATGAACACATTTTTCTCCAAAACTATAACAGATGCAAGCTTGTCCTGTTTGGTGGAGATGATATTTAATAAAATAAGTAGAAATCCACTTAAAGTTTTGTTTGGTTATCTTGCAATCCCGAGATAATCGTCTCCATGCTCCAAATCCATTTTAAAGCCATTTTTAAGGCATTTCGCGCATACATGAAATGAACACATTTTTCTCCAAAACTATAACAGATGCAAGCTTGTCCTGTTTGGTGGAGATGATATTTAATAAAATAAGTAGAAATCCACTAAAAGTTTTGTTTGGTTATCTTGCAATCCCGAGATAATCGTCTCCATGCTCCAAATCCATTTTAAAGCCATTTCAAAGGCATTTTGCGCATACATGAAATGAACACATTTTTCTCCAAAACTATAACACATGCAAGCTTGTCCTGTTTGGTGGAGATGATATTTAATAAAATAAGTAGAAATCCACTAAAAGTTTTGTTTGGTTATCTTCCAATCCCGAGATAATCGTCTCCATGCTCCAAATCCATTTTAAAGCCATTTTTAAGGCATTTCGCGCATACATGAAATGAACACATTTTTCTCCAAAACTATAACAGATGCAAGCTTGTCCTGTTTGGTGGAGATGATATTTAATAAAATAAGTAGAAATCCACTAAAAGTTTTGTTTGGTTATCTTGCAATCCCGAGATAATCGTCTCCATGCTCCAAATCCATTTTAAAGCCATTTTTAAGGCATTTCGCGCATACATGAAATGAACACATTTTTCTCCAAAACTATAACAGATGCAAGCTTGTCCTGTTTGGTGGAGATGATATTTAATAAAATAAGTAGAAATCCACTAAAAGTTTTGTTTGGTTATATTGCAATCCCGAGATAATCGTCTCCATGCTCCAAATCCATTTTAAAGCCATTTTTAAGGCATTTCGCGCATACATGAAATGAACACATTTTTCTCCAAAACTATAACAGATGCAAGCTTGTCCTGTTTGGTGGAGATGATATTTAATAAAATAAGTAGAAATCCACTAAAAGTTTTGTTTGTTATCTTGCAATCCCGAGATAATCGTCTCCATGCTCCAAATCCATTTTAAAGCCATTTTTAAGGCATTTCGCGCATACATGAAATGAACACATTTTTCTCCAAAACTATAACAGATGCAAGCTTGTCCTGTTTGGTGGAGATAATATTTAATAAAATAAGTAGAAATCTACTAAAAGTTTCGTTTGTTTATATTGCCATCCTGAGATAATCGTCTCCATGCTCCAAATCCATTTTAAAGCCATTTCAAAGGCATTTTGCGCATACATGAAATGAACACATTTTTCTCCAAAACTATAACACATGCAAGCTTGTCCTGTTTGGTGGAGATGATATTTAATAAAATAAGTAGAAATCCACTAAAAGTTTTGTTTGGTTATCTTGCAATCCCGAGATAATCGTCTCCATGCTCCAAATCCATTTTAAAGCCATTTTTAAGGCATTTCGCGCATACATGAAATGAACACATTTTTCTCCAAAACTATAACAGATGCAAGCTTGTCCTGTTTGGTGGAGATGATATTTAATAAAATAAGTAGAAATCCACTAAAAGTTTTGTTTGGTTATCTTGCAATCCCGAGATAATCGTCTCCATGCTCCAAATCCATTTTAAAGCCATTTTTAAGGCATTTCGCGCATACATGAAATGAACACATTTTTCTCCAAAACTATAACAGATGCAAGCTTGTCCTGTTTGGTGGAGATGATATTTAATAAAATAAGTAGAAATCCACTAAAAGTTTTGTTTGGTTATCTTGAATCCCGAGATAATCGTCTCCATGCTCCAAATCCATTTTAAAGCCATTTTTAAGGCATTTCGCGCATACATGAAATGAACACATTTTTCTCCAAAACTATAACAGATGCAAGCTTGTCCTGTTTGGTGGAGATGATATTTAATAAAATAAGTAGAAATCCACTAAAAGTTTTGTTTGGTTATCTTGCAATCCCGAGATAATCGTCTCCATGCTCCAAATCCATTTTAAAGCCATTTTTAAGGCATTTCGCGCATACATGAAATGAACACATTTTTCTCCAAAACTATAACACATGCAAGCTTGTCCTGTTTGGTGGAGATGATATTTAATAAAATAAGTAGAAATCCACTAAAAGTTTTGTTTGGTTATCTTGCAATCCCGAGATAATCGTCTCCATGCTCCAAATCCATTTTAAAGCCATTTTTAAGGCATTTCGCGCATACATGAAATGAACACATTTTTCTCCAAAACTATAACAGATGCAAGCTTGTCCTGTTTGGTGGAGATGATATTTAATAAAATAAGTAGAAATCCACTAAAAGTTTTGTTTGGTTATCTTGCAATCCCGAGATAATCGTCTCCATGCTCCAAATCCATTTTAAAGCCATTTTTAAGGCATTTCGCGCATACATGAAATGAACACATTTTTCTCCAAAACTATAACAGATGCAAGCTTGTCCTGTTTGGTGGAGATGATATTTAATAAAATAAGTAGAAATCCACTAAAAGTTTTGTTTGGTTATCTTGCAATCCCGAGATAATCGTCTCCATGCTCCAAATCCATTTTAAAGCCATTTTTAAGGCATTTCGCGCATACATGAAATGAACACATTTTTCTCCAAAACTATAACAGATGCAAGCTTGTCCTGTTTGGTGGAGATGATATTTAATAAAATAAGTAGAAATCCACTAAAAGTTTTGTTTGGTTATCTTGCAATCCCGAGATAATCGTCTCCATGCTCCAAATCCATTTAAAAGCCATTTTTAAGGCATTTCGCGCATACATGAAATGAACACATTTTTCTCCAAAACTATAACAGATGCAAGCTTGTCCTGTTTGGTGGAGATGATATTTAATAAAATAAGTAGAAATCCACTAAAAGTTTTGTTTGGTTATCTTGCAATCCCGAGATAATCATCTCCATGCTCCAAATCCATTTTAAAGCCATTTCAAAGGCATTTTGCGCATACATGAAATGAACACATTTTTCTCCAAAACTATAACAGATGCAAGCTTGTCCTGTTTGGTGGAGATGATATTTAATAAAATAAGTAGAAATCCACTAAAAGTTTTGTTTGGTTATCTTGCAATCCCGAGATAATCGTCTCCATGCTCCAAATCCATTTTAAAGCCATTTTTAAGGCATTTCGCGCATACATGAAATGAACACATTTTTCTCCAAAACTATAACAGATGCAAGCTTGTCCTGTTTGGTGGAGATGATATTTAATAAAATAAGTAGAAATCCACTAAAATTTTTGTTTGGTTATCTTGCAATCCCGAGATAATCGTCTCCATGCTCCAAATCCATTTTAAAGCCATTTTTAAGGCATTTCGCGCATACATGAAATGAACACATTTTTCTCCAAAACTATAACAGATGCAAGCTTGTCCTGTTTGGTGGAGATGATATTTAATAAAATAAGTAGAAATCCACTAAAAGTTTTGTTTGGTTATATTGCAATCCCGAGATAATCGTCTCCATGCTCCAAATCCATTTTAAAGCCATTTTTAAGGCATTTCGCGCATACATGAAATGAACACATTTTTCTCCAAAACTATAACAGATGCAAGCTTGTCCTGTTTGGTGGAGATGATATTTAATAAAATAAGTAGAAATCCACTAAAAGTTTTGTTTGGTTATCTTGCAATCCCGAGATAATCGTCTCCATGCTCCAAATCCATTTTAAAGCCATTTTTAAGGCATTTCGCGCATACATGAAATGAACACATTTTTCTCCAAAACTATAACAGATGGAAGCTTGTCCTGTTTGGTGGAGATAATATTTAATAAAATAAGTAGAAATCTACTAAAAGTTTCGTTTGTTTATATTGCCATCCTGAGATAATCGTCTCCATGCTCCAAATCCATTTTAAAGCCATTTCAAAGGCATTTTGCGCATACATGAAATGAACACATTTTTCTCCAAAACTATAACACATGCAAGCTTGTCCTGTTTGGTGGAGATGATATTTAATAAAATAAGTAGAAATCCACTAAAAGTTTTGTTTGGTTATCTTGCAATCCCGAGATAATCGTCTCCATGCTCCAAATCCATTTTAAAGCCATTTTTAAGGCATTTCGCGCATACATGAAATGAACACATTTTTCTCCAAAACTATAACAGATGCAAGCTTGTCCTGTTTGGTGGAGATGATATTTAATAAAATAAGTAGAAATCCACTAAAAGTTTTGTTTGGTTATCTTGCAATCCCGAGATAATCGTCTCCATGCTCCAAATCCATTTTAAAGCCATTTTTTAAGGCATTTCGCGCATACATGAAATGAACACATTTTTCTCCAAAACTATAACAGATGCAAGCTTGTCCTGTTTGGTGGAGATGATATTTAATAAAATAAGTAGAAATCCACTAAAAGTTTTGCTTGGTTATCTTGCAATCCCGAGATAATCGTCTCCATGCTCCAAATCCATTTTAAAGCCATTTCAAAGGCATTTTGCGCATACATGAAATGAACACATTTTTCTCCAAAACTATAACACATGCAAGCTTGTCCTGTTTGGTGGAGATGATATTTAATAAAATAAGTAGAAATCCACTAAAAGTTTTGTTTGGTTATCTTGCAATCCCGAGATAATCGTCTCCATGCTCCAAATCCATTTTAAAGCCATTTTTAAGGCATTTCGCGCATACATGAAATGAACACATTTTTCTCCAAAACTATAACAGATGCAAGCTTGTCCTGTTTGGTGGAGATGATATTTAATAAAATAAGTAGAAATCCACTAAAAGTTTTGTTTGGTTATCTTGCAATCCCGAGATAATCGTCTCCATGCTCCAAATCCATTTTAAAGCCATTTTTAAGGCATTTCGCGCATACATGAAATGAACACATTTTTCTCCAAAACTATAACAGATGCAAGCTTGTCCTGTTTGGTGGAGATGATATTTAATAAAATAAGTAGAAATCCACTAAAAGTTTTGTTTGGTTATATTGCAATCCCGAGATAATCGTCTCCATGCTCCAAATCCATTTTAAAGCCATTTTTAAGGCATTTCGCGCATACATGAAATGAACACATTTTTCTCCAAAACTATAACAGATGCAAGCTTGTCCTGTTTGGTGGAGATGATATTTAATAAAATAAGTAGAAATCCACTAAAAGTTTTGTTTGGTTATCTTGCAATCCCGAGATAATCGTCTCCATGCTCCAAATCCATTTTAAAGCCATTTTTAAGGCATTTCGCGCATACATGAAATGAACACATTTTTCTCCAAAACTATAACAGATGCAAGCTTGTCCTGTTTGGTGGAGATAATATTTAATAAAATAAGTAGAAATCTACTAAAAGTTTCGTTTGTTTATATTGCCATCCTGAGATAATCGTCTCCATGCTCCAAATCCATTTTAAAGCCATTTCAAAGGCATTTTGCGCATACATGAAATGAACACATTTTTCTCCAAAACTATAACACATGCAAGCTTGTCCTGTTTGGTGGAGATGATATTTAATAAAATAAGTAGAAATCCACTAAAAGTTTTGTTTGGTTATCTTGCAATCCCGAGATAATCGTCTCCATGCTCCAAATCCATTTTAAAGCCATTTTTAAGGCATTTCGCGCATACATGAAATGAACACATTTTTCTCCAAAACTATAACAGATGCAAGCTTGTCCTGTTTGGTGGAGATGATATTTAATAAAATAAGTAGAAATCCACTAAAAGTTTTGTTTGGTTATCTTGCAATCCCGAGATAATCGTCTCCATGCTCCAAATCCATTTTAAAGCCATTTTTAAGGCATTTCGCGCATACATGAAATGAACACATTTTTCTCCAAAACTATAACAGATGCAAGCTTGTCCTGTTTGGTGGAGATGATATTTAATAAAATAAGTAGAAATCCACTAAAAGTTTTGTTTGGTTATCTTGCAATCCCGAGATAATCGTCTCCATGCTCCAAATCCATTTTAAAGCCATTTTTAAGGCATTTCGCGCATACATGAAATGAACACATTTTTCTCCAAAACTATAACAGATGCAAGCTTGTCCTGTTTGGTGGAGATGATATTTAATAAAATAAGTAGAAATCCACTAAAAGTTTTGTTTGGTTATCTTGCAATCCCGAGATAATCGTCTCCATGCTCCAAATCCATTTTAAAGCCATTTTTAAGGCATTTCGCGCATACATGAAATGAACACATTTTTCTCCAAAACTATAACAGATGCAAGCTTGTCCTGTTTGGTGGAGATGATATTTAATAAAATAAGTAGAAATCCACTAAAAGTTTTGTTTGGTTATCTTGCAATCCCGAGATAATCGTCTCCATGCTCCAAATCCATTTTAAAGCCATTTTTAAGGCATTTCGCGCATACATGAAATGAACACATTTTTCTCCAAAACTATAACAGATGCAAGCTTGTCCTGTTTGGTGGAGATGATATTTAATAAAATAAGTAGAAATCCACTAAAAGTTTTGTTTGGTTATCTTGCAATCCCGAGATAATCGTCTCCATGCTCCAAATCCATTTTAAAGCCATTTCAAAGGCATTTTGCGCATACATGAAATGAACACATTTTTCTCCAAAACTATAACACATGCAAGCTTGTCCTGTTTGGTGGAGATGATATTTAATAAAATAAGTAGAAATCCACTAAAAGTTTTGTTTGGTTATCTTGCAATCCCGAGATAATCGTCTCCATGCTCCAAATCCATTTTAAAGCCATTTTTAAGGCATTTCGCGCATACATGAAATGAACACATTTTTCTCCAAAACTATAACAGATGCAAGCTTGTCCTGTTTGGTGGAGATGATATTTAATAAAATAAGTAGAAATCCACTAAAAGTTTTGTTTGGTTTTCTTGCAATCCCGAGATAATCGTCTCCATGCTCCAAATCCATTTTAAAGCCATTTTTAAGGCATTTCGCGCATACATGAAATGAACAAATTTTTCTCCAAAACTATAACAGATGCAAGCTTGTCCTGTTTGGTGGAGATGATATTTAATAAAATAAGTAGAAATCCACTAAAATTTTTGTTTGGTTATCTTGCAATCCCGAGATAATCGTCTCCATGCTCCAAATCCATTTTAAAGCCATTTTTAAGGCATTTCGCGCATACATGAAATGAACACATTTTTCTCCAAAACTATATCAGATGCAAGCTTGTCCTGTTTGGTGGAGATGATATTTAATAAAATAAGTAGAAATCCACTAAACGTTTTGTTTGGTTATCTTGCAATCCCGAGATAATCGTCTCCATGCTCCAAATCCATTTTAAAGCCATTTTAAGGCATTTCGCGCATACATGAAATGAACACATTTTTCTCCAAAACTATAACAGATGCAAGCTTGTCCTGTTTGGTGGAGATGATATTTAATAAAATAAGTAGAAATCCACTAAAAGTTTTGTTTGGTTATCTTGCAATCCCGAGATAATCGTCTCCATGCTCCAAATCCATTTTAAAGCCATTTTTAAGGCATTTCGCGCATACATGAAATGAACACTTTTTTCTCCAAAACTATAACAGATGCAAGCTTGTCCTGTTTGGTGGAGATGATATTTAATAAAATAAGTAGAAATCCACTAAAAGTTTTGTTTGGTTATCTTGCAATCCCGAGATAATCGTCTCCATGCTCCAAATCCATTTTAAAGCCATTTTTAAGGCATTTCGCGCATACATGAAATGAACACATTTTTCTCCAAAACTATAACAGATGCAAGCTTGTCCTGTTTGGTGGAGATAATATTTAATAAAATAAGTAGAAATCAACTAAAAGTTTCGTTTGTTTATATTGCCATCCTGAGATAATCGTCTTCATGCTCCAAATCCATTTTAAAGCCATTTCAAAGGCATTTTGCGCATACATGAAATGAACACATTTTTCTCCAAAACTATAACACATGCAAGCTTGTCCTGTTTGGTGGAGATGATATTTAATAAAATAAGTAGAAATCCACTAAAAGTTTTGTTTGGTTATCTTGCAATCCCGAGATAATCGTCTCCATGCTCCAAATCCATTTTAAAGCCATTTTTAAGGCATTTCGCGCATACATGAAATGAACACATTTTTCTCCAAAACTATAACAGATGCAAGCTTGTCCTGTTTGGTGGAGATGATATTTAATAAAATAAGTAGAAATCCACTAAAAGTTTTGTTTGGTTATCTTGCAATCCCGAGATAATCGTCTCCATGCTCCAAATCCATTTTAAAGCCATTTTTAAGGCATTTCGCGCATACATGAAATGAAAACATTTTTCTCCAAAACTATAACAGATGCAAGCTTGTCCTGTTTGGTGGAGATGATATTTAATAAAATAAGTAGAAATCCACTAAAAGTTTTGTTTGGTTATCTTGCAATCCCGAGATAATCGTCTCCATGCTCCAAATCCATTTTAAAGCCATTTTTAAGGCATTTCGCGCATACATGAAATGAACACATTTTTCTCCCAAACTATAACAGATGCAAGCTTGTCCTGTTTGGTGGAGATGATATTTAATAAAATAAGTAGAAATCCACTAAAAGTTTTGTTTGGTTATCTTGCAATCCCGAGATAATCGTCTCCATGCTCCAAATCCATTTTAAAGCCATTTTTAAGGCATTTCGCGCATACATGAAATGAACACATTTTTCTCCAAAACTATAACAGATGCAAGCTTGTCCTGTTTGGTGGAGATGATATTTAATAAAATAAGTAGAAATCCACTAAAAGTTTTGTTTGGTTATCTTGCAATCCCGAGATAATCGTCTCCATGCTCCAAATCCATTTTAAAGCCATTTTTAAGGCATTTCGCGCATACATGAAATGAACACATTTTTCTCCAAAACTATAACAGATGCAAGCTTGTCCTGTTTGGTGGAGATGATATTTAATAAAATAAGTAGAAATCCACTAAAAGTTTTGTTTGGTTATCTTGCAATCCCGAGATAATCGTCTCCATGCTCCAAATCCATTTTAAAGCCATTTTTAAGGCATTTCGCGCATACATGAAATGAACACATTTTTCTCCAAAACTATAACAGATGCAAGCTTGTCCTGTTTGGTGGAGATGATATTTAATAAAATAAGTAGAAATCCACTAAAAGTTTTGTTTGGTTATCTTGCAATCCCGAGATAATCGTCTCCATGCTCCAAATCCATTTTAAAGCCATTTTTAAGGCATTTCGCGCATACATGAAATGAACACATTTTTCTCCAAAACTATAACAGATGCAAGCTTGTCCTGTTTGGTGGAGATGATATTTAATAAAATAAGTAGAAATCCACTAAAAGTTTTGTTTGGTTATCTTGCAATCCCGAGATAATCGTCTCCATGCTCCAAATCCATTTTAAAGCCATTTTTAAGGCATTTCGCGCATACATGAAATGAACACATTTTTCTCCAAAACTATAACAGATGCAAGCTTGTCCTGTTTGGTGGAGATGATATTTAATAAAATAAGTAGAAATCCACTAAAAGTTTTGTTTGGTTATCTTGCAATCCCGAGATAATCGTCTCCATGCTCCAAATCCATTTTAAAGCCATTTTTAAGGCATTTCGCGCATACATGAAATGAACACATTTTTCTCCAAAACTATAACAGATGCAAGCTTGTCCTGTTTGGTGGAGATGATATTTAATAAAATAAGTAGAAATCCACTAAAATTTTTGTTTGGTTATCTTGCAATCCCGAGATAATCGTCTCCATGCTCCAAATCCATTTTAAAGCCATTTTTAAGGCATTTCGCGCATACATGAAATGAACACATTTTTCTCCAAAACTATAACAGATGCAAGCTTGTCCTGTTTGGTGGAGATGATATTTAATAAAATAAGTAGAAATCCACTAAAAGTTTTGTTTGGTTATATTGCAATCCCGAGATAATCGTCTCCATGCTCCAAATCCATTTTAAAGCCATTTTTAAGGCATTTCGCGCATACATGAAATGAACACATTTTTCTCCAAAACTATAACAGATGCAAGCTTGTCCTGTTTGGTGGAGATGATATTTAATAAAATAAGTAGAAATCCACTAAAAGTTTTGTTTGGTTATCTTGCAATCCCGAGATAATCGTCTCCATGCTCCAAATCCATTTTAAAGCCATTTTTAAGGCATTTCGCGCATACATGAAATGAACACATTTTTCTCCAAAACTATAACAGATGCAAGCTTGTCCTGTTTGGTGGAGATAATATTTAATAAAATAAGTAGAAATCTACTAAAAGTTTCGTTTGTTTATATTGCCATCCTGAGATAATCGTCTCCATGCTCCAAATCCATTTTAAAGCCATTTCAAAGGCATTTTGCGCATACATGAAATGAACACATTTTTCTCCAAAACTATAACACATGCAAGCTTGTCCTGTTTGGTGGAGATGATATTTAATAAAATAAGTAGAAATCCACTAAAAGTTTTGTTTGGTTATCTTGCAATCCCGAGATAATCGTCTCCATGCTCCAAATCCATTTTAAAGCCATTTTTAAGGCATTTCGCGCATACATGAAATGAACACATTTTTCTCCAAAACTATAACAGATGCAAGCTTGTCCTGTTTGGTGGAGATGATATTTAATAAAATAAGTAGAAATCCACTAAAAGTTTTGTTTGGTTATCTTGCAATCCCGAGATAATCGTCTCCATGCTCCAAATCCATTTTAAAGCCATTTTTAAGGCATTTCGCGCATACATGAAATGAACACATTTTTCTCCAAAACTATAACAGATGCAAGCTTGTCCTGTTTGGTGGAGATGATATTTAATAAAATAAGTAGAAATCCACTAAAAGTTTTGTTTGGTTATCTTGCAATCCCGAGATAATCGTCTCCATGCTCCAAATCCATTTTAAAGCCATTTTTAAGGCATTTCGCGCATACATGAAATGAACACATTTTTCTCCAAAACTATAACAGATGCAAGCTTGTCCTGTTTGGTGGAGATGATATTTAATAAAATAAGTAGAAATCCACTAAAAGTTTTGTTTGGTTATCTTGCAATCCCGAGATAATCGTCTCCATGCTCCAAATCCATTTTAAAGCCATTTTTAAGGCATTTCGCGCATACATGAAATGAACACATTTTTCTCCAAAACTATAACAGATGCAAGCTTGTCCTGTTTGGTGGAGATGATATTTAATAAAATAAGTAGAAATCCACTAAAAGTTTTGTTTGGTTATCTTGCAATCCCGAGATAATCGTCTCCATGCTCCAAATCCATTTTAAAGCCATTTTTAAGGCATTTCGCGCATACATGAAATGAACACATTTTTCTCCAAAACTATAACAGATGCAAGCTTGTCCTGTTTTGTGGAGATGATATTTAATAAAATAAGTAGAAATCCACTAAAAGTTTTGTTTGGTTATCTTGCAATCCCGAGATAATCGTCTCCATGCTCCAAATCCATTTTAAAGCCATTTCAAAGGCATTTTGCGCATACATGAAATGAACACATTTTTCTCCAAAACTATAACACATGCAAGCTTGTCCTGTTTGGTGGAGATGATATTTAATAAAATAAGTAGAAATCCACTAAAAGTTTTGTTTGGTTATCTTGCAATCCCGAGATAATCGTCTCCATGCTCCAAATCCATTTTAAAGCCATTTTTAAGGCATTTCGCGCATACATGAAATGAACACATTTTTCTCCAAAACTGTAACAGATGCAAGCTTGTCCTGTTTGGTGGAGATGATATTTAATAAAATAAGTAGAAATCCACTAAAAGTTTTGTTTGGTTTTCTTGCAATCCCGAGATAATCGTCTCCATGCTCCAAATCCATTTTAAAGCCATTTTTAAGGCATTTCGCGCATACATGAAATGAACACATTTTTCTCCAAAACTATATCAGATGCAAGCTTGTCCTGTTTGGTGGAGATGATATTTAATAAAATAAGTAGAAATCCACTAAACGTTTTGTTTGGTTATCTTGCAATCCCGAGATAATCGTCTCCATGCTCCAAATCCATTTTAAAGCCATTTTAAGGCATTTCGCGCATACATGAAATGAACACATTTTTCTCCAAAACTATAACAGATGCAAGCTTGTCCTGTTTGGTGGAGATGATATTTAATAAAATAAGTAGAAATCCACTAAAAGTTTTGTTTGGTTATCTTGCAATCCCGAGATAATCGTCTCCATGCTCCAAATCCATTTTAAAGCCATTTTTAAGGCATTTCGCGCATACATGAAATGAACACTTTTTTCTCCAAAACTATAACAGATGCAAGCTTGTCCTGTTTGGTGGAGATGATATTTAATAAAATAAGTAGAAATCCACTAAAAGTTTTGTTTGGTTATCTTGCAATCCCGAGATAATCGTCTCCATGCTCCAAATCCATTTTAAAGCCATTTTTAAGGCATTTCGCGCATACATGAAATGAACACATTTTTCTCCAAAACTATAACAGATGCAAGCTTGTCCTGTTTGGTGGAGATAATATTTAATAAAATAAGTAGAAATCAACTAAAAGTTTCGTTTGTTTATATTGCCATCCTGAGATAATCGTCTTCATGCTCCAAATCCATTTTAAAGCCATTTCAAAGGCATTTTGCGCATACATGAAATGAACACATTTTTCTCCAAAACTATAACACATGCAAGCTTGTCCTGTTTGGTGGAGATGATATTTAATAAAATAAGTAGAAATCCACTAAAAGTTTTGTTTGGTTATCTTGCAATCCCGAGATAATCGTCTCCATGCTCCAAATCCATTTTAAAGCCATTTTTAAGGCATTTCGCGCATACATGAAATGAACACATTTTTCTCCAAAACTATAACAGATGCAAGCTTGTCCTGTTTGGTGGAGATGATATTTAATAAAATAAGTAGAAATCCACTAAAAGTTTTGTTTGGTTATCTTGCAATCCCGAGATAATCGTCTCCATGCTCCAAATCCATTTTAAAGCCATTTTTAAGGCATTTCGCGCATACATGAAATGAAAACATTTTTCTCCAAAACTATAACAGATGCAAGCTTGTCCTGTTTGGTGGAGATGATATTTAATAAAATAAGTAGAAATCCACTAAAAGTTTTGTTTGGTTATCTTGCAATCCCGAGATAATCGTCTCCATGCTCCAAATCCATTTTAAAGCCATTTTTAAGGCATTTCGCGCATACATGAAATGAACACATTTTTCTCCAAAACTATAACAGATGCAAGCTTGTCCTGTTTGGTGGAGATGATATTTAATAAAATAAGTAGAAATCCACTAAAAGTTTTGTTTGGTTATCTTGCAATCCCGAGATAATCGTCTCCATGCTCCAAATCCATTTTAAAGCCATTTTTAAGGCATTTCGCGCATACATGAAATGAACACATTTTTCTCCAAAACTATAACAGATGCAAGCTTGTCCTGTTTGGTGGAGATGATATTTAATAAAATAAGTAGAAATCCACTAAAAGTTTTGTTTGGTTATCTTGCAATCCCGAGATAATCGTCTCCATGCTCCAAATCCATTTTAAAGCCATTTCAAAGGCATTTTGCGCATACATGAAATGAACACATTTTTCTCCAAAACTATAACACATGCAAGCTTGTCCTGTTTGGTGGAGATGATATTTAATAAAATAAGTAGAAATCCACTAAAAGTTTTGTTTGGTTATCTTGCAATCCCGAGATAATCGTCTCCATGCTCCAAATCCATTTTAAAGCCATTTTTAAGGCATTTCGCGCATACATGAAATGAACACATTTTTCTCCAAAACTATAACAGATGCAAGCTTGTCCTGTTTGGTGGAGATGATATTTAATAAAATAAGTAGAAATCCACTAAAAGTTTTGTTTGGTTATCTTGCAATCCCGAGATAATCGTCTCCATGCTCCAAATCCATTTTAAAGCCATTTTTAAGGCATTTCGCGCATACATGAAATGAACACATTTTTCTCCAAAACTATAACAGATGCAAGCTTGTCCTGTTTGGTGGAGATGATATTTAATAAAATAAGTAGAAATCCACTAAAATTTTTGTTTGGTTATCTTGCAATCCCGAGATAATCGTCTCCATGCTCCAAATCCATTTTAAAGCCATTTTTAAGGCATTTCGCGCATACATGAAATGAACACATTTTTCTCCAAAACTATAACAGATGCAAGCTTGTCCTGTTTGGTGGAGATGATATTTAATAAAATAAGTAGAAATCCACTAAAAGTTTTGTTTGGTTATATTGCAATCCCGAGATAATCGTCTCCATGCTCCAAATCCATTTTAAAGCCATTTTTAAGGCATTTCGCGCATACATGAAATGAACACATTTTTCTCCAAAACTATAACAGATGCAAGCTTGTCCTGTTTGGTGGAGATGATATTTAATAAAATAAGTAGAAATCCACTAAAAGTTTTGTTTGGTTATCTTGCAATCCCGAGATAATCGTCTCCATGCTCCAAATCCATTTTAAAGCCATTTTTAAGGCATTTCGCGCATACATGAAATGAACACATTTTTCTCCAAAACTATAACAGATGCAAGCTTGTCCTGTTTGGTGGAGATAATATTTAATAAAATAAGTAGAAATCCACTAAAAGTTTTGTTTGGTTATATTGCAATCCCGAGATAATCGTCTCCATGCTCCAAATCCATTTTAAAGCCATTTTTAAGGCATTTCGCGCATACATGAAATGAACACATTTTTCTCCAAAACTATAACAGATGCAAGCTTGTCCTGTTTGGTGGAGATGATATTTAATAAAATAAGTAGAAATCCACTAAAAGTTTTGTTTGGTTATCTTGCAATCCCGAGATAATCGTCTCCATGCTCCAAATCCATTTTAAAGCCATTTTTAAGGCATTTCGCGCATACATGAAATGAACACATTTTTCTCCAAAACTATAACAGATGCAAGCTTGTCCTGTTTGGTGGAGATAATATTTAATAAAATAAGTAGAAATCTACTAAAAGTTTCGTTTGTTTATATTGCCATCCTGAGATAATCGTCTCCATGCTCCAAATCCATTTTAAAGCCATTTCAAAGGCATTTTGCGCATACATGAAATGAACACATTTTTCTCCAAAACTATAACACATGCAAGCTTGTCCTGTTTGGTGGAGATGATATTTAATAAAATAAGTAGAAATCCACTAAAAGTTTTGTTTGGTTATCTTGCAATCCCGAGATAATCGTCTCCATGCTCCAAATCCATTTTAAAGCCATTTTTAAGGCATTTCGCGCATACATGAAATGAACACATTTTTCTCCAAAACTATAACAGATGCAAGCTTGTCCTGTTTGGTGGAGATGATATTTAATAAAATAAGTAGAAATCCACTAAAAGTTTTGTTTGGTTATCTTGCAATCCCGAGATAATCGTCTCCATGCTCCAAATCCATTTTAAAGCCATTTTTAAGGCATTTCGCGCATACATGAAATGAACACATTTTTCTCCAAAACTATAACAGATGCAAGCTTGTCCTGTTTGGTGGAGATGATATTTAATAAAATAAGTAGAAATCCACTAAAAGTTTTGTTTGGTTATCTTGCAATCCCGAGATAATCGTCTCCATGCTCCAAATCCATTTTAAAGCCATTTCAAAGGCATTTTGCGCATACATGAAATGAACACATTTTTCTCCAAAACTATAACACATGCAAGCTTGTCCTGTTTGGTGGAGATGATATTTAATAAAATAAGTAGAAATCCACTAAAAGTTTTGTTTGGTTATCTTGCAATCCCGAGATAATCGTCTCCTTGCTCCAAATCCATTTTAAAGCCATTTTTAAGGCATTTCGCGCATACATGAAATGAACACATTTTTCTCCAAAACTATAACAGATGCAAGCTTGTCCTGTTTGGTGGAGATGATATTTAATAAAATAAGTAGAAATCCACTAAAAGTTTTGTTTGGTTATCTTGCAATCCCGAGATAATCGTCTCCATGCTCCAAATCCATTTTAAAGCCATTTTTAAGGCATCTCGCGCATACATGAAATGAACACATTTTTCTCCAAAACTATAACAGATGCAAGCTTGTCCTGTTTGGTGGAGATGATATTTAATAAAATAAGTAGAAATCCACTAAAATTTTTGTTTGGTTATCTTGCAATCCCGAGATAATCGTCTCCATGCTCCAAATCCATTTTAAAGCCATTTTTAAGGCATTTCGCGCATACATGAAATGAACACATTTTTCTCCAAAACTATAACAGATGCAAGCTTGTCCTGTTTGGTGGAGATGATATTTAATAAAATAAGTAGAAATCCACTAAAAGTTTTGTTTGGTTATCTTGCAATCCCGAGATAATCGTCTCCATGCTCCAAATCCATTTTAAAGCCATTTTTAAGGCATTTCGCGCATACATGAAATGAACACATTTTTCTCCAAAACTATAACAGATGCAAGCTTGTCCTGTTTGGTGGAGATAATATTTAATAAAATAAGTAGAAATCTACTAAAAGTTTCGTTTGTTTATATTGCCATCCTGAGATAATCGTCTCCATGCTCCAAATCCATTTTAAAGCCATTTCAAAGGCATTTTGCGCATACATGAAATGAATACATTTTTCTCCAAAACTATAACACATGCAAGCTTGTCCTGTTTGGTGGAGATGATATTTAATAAAATAAGTAGAAATCCACTAAAAGTTTTGTTTGGTTATCTTGCAATCCCGAGATAATCGTCTCCATGCTCCAAATCCATTTTAAAGCCATTTTTAAGGCATTTCGCGCATACATGAAATGAACACATTTTTCTCCAAAACTATAACAGATGCAAGCTTGTCCTGTTTGGTGGAGATGATATTTAATAAAATAAGTAGAAATCCACTAAAAGTTTTGTTTGGTTATCTTGCAATCCCGAGATAATCGTCTCCATGCTCCAAATCCATTTTAAAGCCATTTTTAAGGCATTTCGCGCATACATGAAATGAACACATTTTTCTCCAAAACTATAACAGATGCAAGCTTGTCCTGTTTGGTGGAGATGATATTTAATAAAATAAGTAGAAATCCACTAAAAGTTTTGTTTGGTTATCTTGCAATCCCGAGATAATCGTCTCCATGCTCCAAATCCATTTTAAAGCCATTTTTAAGGCATTTCGCGCATACATGAAATGAACACATTTTTCTCCAAAACTATAACAGATGCAAGCTTGTCCTGTTTGGTGGAGATGATATTTAATAAAATAAGTAGAAATCCACTAAAAGTTTTGTTTGGTTATCTTGCAATCCCGAGATAATCGTCTCCATGCTCCAAATCCATTTTAAAGCCATTTTTAAGGCATTTCGCGCATACATGAAATGAACACATTTTTCTCCAAAACTATAACAGATGCAAGCTTGTCCTGTTTGGTGGAGATGATATTTAATAAAATAAGTAGAAATCCACTAAAAGTTTTGTTTGGTTATCTTGCAATCCCGAGATAATCGTCTCCATGCTCCAAATCCATTTTAAAGCCATTTCAAAGGCATTTTGCGCATACATGAAATGAACACATTTTTCTCCAAAACTATAACACATGCAAGCTTGTCCTGTTTGGTGGAGATGATATTTAATAAAATAAGTAGAAATCCACTAAAGGTTTTGTTTGGTTATCTTGCAATCCCGAGATAATCGTCTACATGCTCCAAATCCATTTTAAAGCCATTTTTAAGGCATTTCGCGCATACATGAAATGAATAGTGATGAGCGAGTACTAAAAAGCTCGGGTGCTCGAAGCTCGGGCCGAGCCTCCCAAGATACTCGTGTACTCGGCCCGAGCAACGAGCCCAATGTTATCCTATGGGAGACCCGAGTATTTTTGTGAAATGACCTCCCGGCAGCATGGAGAAACCCTAAAAATGTCACAAAAGTCTCAGAAGAGTGCTCAAATGACATGGCAACAGCATGGGGAAGACCCCTTGAAGCATTTATCACTCAAAAGTCACAGCTGTGAACAATTTTGTCCGCGTTTTACGCCATTTTTACGGACTCACCAGAAAACCTTCCAAAATGACCCCAAAATGATTTTTCATGGCGGAAATGTTAAGGGCACATACCCAATAGTGAGATAGATCTGGTGTATGTTACTTTTTGAGATCAATACATGAAAGATTTTACGTGAAAACATTGTGTGGCACTCCGATGTCCCTGAGAAGAGACGTACATGAAGGCCTCTTGAGTCTAATGTGCCCATTTTGAGGAAGTGAGTCTTTGTAGTATTTTCCTTTGCCAGGGCAGTCCTAAATTGTGAGGTTCACCAATGCCCCTGCATACAGACGTGCATGAGGGCCTCAAAACATTAAGTGTCCATTGTCAGGAAGTGGGTGTATTATAGTATAGCCCTTAGGCAGGGCAGCCAAAAATTGGGAGGCTCCACATTGTCCCTGGGTAGAGACGTGCATGATGGCCTTTAAACCTGAAGTGCCCATTGTAAGGAAGTGGGTCTATTTCAGTATAGCCCTTTGCCAGGGCAGCCAAAAATTGGGAGGCTCCACATTGTCCCTGGGTAGAGACGTGCATGAGGGCCTCAAAACATTAAGTGTCCATTTTAAGGAAGTGGGTGTATTTCAGTATAGCCCTTAGGCAGGGCAGCCAAAAATTGGGAGGCTCCACATTGTCCCTGGATAGAGACGTGCATGATGGCCTTTAAACCTGAAGTGCCCATTGTAAGGAAGTGGGTCTATTTCAGTATAGCCCTTTGCCAGGGCAGCCAAAAATTGGGAGGCTCCACATTGTCCCTGGGTAGAGACGTGCATGAGGGCCTCAAAACATTAAGTGTCCATTGTCAGGAAGTGGGTGTATTATAGTATAGCCCTTAGGCAGGGCAGCCAAAAATTGGGAGGCTCCACATTGTCCCTGGGTAGAGACGTGCATGATGGCCTTTAAACCTGAAGTGCCCATTGTAAGGAAGTGGGTCTATTTCAGTATAGCCCTTTGCCAGGGCAGCCAAAAATTGGGAGGCTCCACATTGTCCCTGGGTAGAGACGTGCATGAGGGCCTCAAAACATTAAGTGTCCATTTTAAGGAAGTGGGTGTATTTCAGTATAGCCCTTAGGCAGGGCAGCCAAAAATTGGGAGGCTACACGTTGTCCCTGGGTAGAGACGTGCATGAGGGCCTCAAAACATTGTTCCCATTGCAAAGGAGCGGGTCTCCTGTCGTTGTAATGTCCATTCTGCAAAGAATGGGCGAAAAAATTTACCACTGGGGGTATACCTGAAACAAAGACCTAACTATTGTAACGGTCATCATGATGGCGCATGAGGAGAAGGAGGAGCAGTCCAGCGATTATCCAAAGTCGAGAAGTGTACCCATGGGTGAGTGGAGGTACATGGCAAACTTTAAATTCCGCTCTCATTTGCTGGTGGTGTGGTGAAGTCTGGCCCAATCCAACCCTTGTTCATCTTTATCAGAGTCAGCCTGTCAGCATTTTCAGTTGACAGGCGGGTGCGTTTATCTGTAATGATTCCACCTGCGGCACTAAAAACACGCTCTGACAAAACGCTAGCAGCAGGGCAGGCCAGGACTTCCAAGGCGTAGAGAGCCAATTCATGCCACGTGTCCAGCTTGGATACCCAATAATTGTAAGGCACAGAGGAATGTCGGAGTACAGTTGTTCGATCTGCAAGGTACTCCTTCAGCATCTGGGCAAACTTAGGATTTCTTGTGGCACTACCCCGCACCTCAGGGGCTGTGGTACGTGAGGGGCTGAGAAAACTGTCCCACATCTTAAAGACTGTTCCCCTACCTCTGGCGGATTGGACTTGTGCCTCTCTCGGCTGTACGCCTCGGTTGTCCACTGATTCCTGACCTATGCCGCTAGCGTTTTGTGAGGGGAATGCTTTGCCTACTTCCGTGAGTATGGCCTTCCGAAACTGCTGCATTTTGGTTGACCTCTCATCCACGGGAATAAGAGACAAAAAGTTCTCCTTGTAGCGTGGGTCTAACAGTGTTACCAACCAGTAATGATTGTCGGCCAAGATGTTCTTAACGCGAGGGTCACGAGACAGGCAGCTTACCATAAAGTCAGCCATGTGCGCCAGACTCTTAACAGCCAGGACTTCAGTAGCCTGACCAACAAGATGACTGAACATGCTGTCCTCCTCCTCCTCCTCCTCCTCCTCCTCCTCATCTACCCTGTCCTCTGGCCAGCCACGCTGAATCGAGGATATGACTGGTGTGCATGTCATATCCTCAATTTGGCCGGAGAGTTGCTCCATGTCTTCATCCTCCTCCTCGTCATAGTCCTCCACTGCACGTTGTGATGAGACGAGGCTGGGCTGTGTGTTATCACCCACACCCACTACTGTTTCTTGCTGCAACTCATCGCGCTCCGCCTGCAATGCATCATGTTTGTTTTTCAAAAGGGACCGTTTTAGAAGGCAGAGTAGCGGTATGGTGACGCTAATAATGGCGTCATCACCACTCACCATCTTGGTGGAGTCCTCAAAGTTTTGGAGGATGGTACATAGGTCTGACATCCATCTCCACTTCTCAGGTGTTATGTGTGGAGTTTGACCCATTTCCCGACGGCTTAGGTGATGCAGGTACTCAACAACTGCCCTCTTCTGCTCACATATCCTGACCAACATGTGCAGAGTTGAATTCCAACGCGTGGGGACATCACACACCAGTCTGTGAGCCGGAAGATGCAAACGGCGCTGAAAGCCGGCAAGGCCGGCTGAAGCAGTAGGTGACTTTCGAAAATGTGCAGACAGGCGGCGAACTTTTACCAGCAGATCAGACAGCTCTGGGTATGACTTTATAAACCGCTGAACCACGAGGTTGAGCACATGGGCCACGCATGGAACATGTGTCAGCTGGCCTCGCCTCAAAGCCGCCACCAGGTTCCGGCCATTGTCACAAACGACCTTTCCTGGCTTTAGGTTCAGAGGTGTGAGCCAGTGATCTGCCTGCTGTTTCAGAGCTGTCCACAGCTCTTCTGCATTGTGGGGTTTGTCACCTATGCAGATTAGCTTCAGCACAGCCTGTTGCCGCTTCGCCGAGGCAGTGCTGCAGTGCTTCCAGCTTGTGACTGGTGTGGAGGGCACAGTGGATGAGGATGCGCAGGAGGAGGAGGAGGCTGAAGAGCATGACATTCCGGAGCTGTAGAGTGTGGGTGAAACACTGACTGAGGTAGGGCCTGCAAACCTTGGTGTGGGAAGGACGTGTTCCGTCCCTCGCTCAGACTGGGTCCCAGCTTCCACAATATTAACCCAGTGTGCCGTCAACGAGATGTAGCGGCCTTGCCCACAAGCACTTGTCCACGTGTCTGTGGTTAGGTGGACTTTGGGTGAAACAGCGTTGTTCAGGGCACGTGTGATGTTTTGTGACACGTGGTTATGCAACGCGGGGACGGCACACCGGGAGAAATAGTGGCGGCTGGGGACCGAGTAACGTGGGACAGCTGCCGCCATCAGGTCACGGAATGCTTCTGTCTCCACCAGCCTAAAAGGCAACATTTCCAGCGCAAGCAGTCGCGAAATGTTAGCATTTAGAACTGTGGCATGTGGGGTGTTGGCAGTGTATTTGCGCCTGCGTTCAAAGGTTTGCTGAATGGATAACTGAACGCTGCGCTGGGACAAGGACGTGCTTGATGATGGTGTTCTTTCTGCGTAGGCAACTGCAGGTGCAGGAGTGGAGGAGGCTTGTTCGCAGGCAGCATGGACAGAGGATTGGCTCGCATGCACAACCAGCGAAGACGTAGCAGTGACATCAGCAAGCACTGCTCCTCGACTCTGTTGTACTTCCCACAAAGTCGGGTGCTTGGCTGACATGTGCCTGATCATGCTGGTGGTGGTCAGGCTGCTAGTTTTGGTACCCCTGCTGATGCTGGCACGGCAGGTGTTGCAAATGGCCTTTTTTGAATCATCTGGATCCAACTTAAAAAACTGCCAGACTCGTGAAGACCTAACATTTGTACAGGCACCTTGTGTCGTCGTGTTGTTACGGGGAACGGTTGCCTGACTTCTGCCTGGGACCACCACCCTGCTTCTTACTGCCTGTTGTGATGCTACGCCTCCCTCCCCCTGTGCACTGCTGTCCTCGCTCTGCATATCCTCCTGCCAGGTTGGGTCAGTTACTGGATCATCCACCACGTCGTCTTCCTCTTCCGCACCCTGCTCCTCCTCCTGACTTGCTGACAATTGTGTCTCATCATCGTCCACCACTTGTTGAGACACGTTGCCAACTTCGTGAGAACGTGGCTGCTCAAATATTTGGCTATCTGTACAGACGATCTCCTCATGACCCACTTCAATATGAGCTGGCGAGAGGCCAGAATGTGTGAATGGAAACGTGAACAGCTCTTCCGAGTGTCCAAGTGTGGGATCATTAATGTCCGAGGAGGACGTGTACTCAGCCTGGTGGTAGGAAGGAGGATCAGGTTCAGAAATGTGCGGTGCAGTATCACGGCTACTGACACTTGACCGTGTGGAAGACAGAGTGTTTGTGGTGGTGCCAATCTGACTGGAAGCATTATCCGCTATCCAACTAACAACCTGTTGACACTGGTCTTGGTTCAAGAGCGGTGTACTGCTGCGGTCCCCAAGAATTTGGGACAGGACGTGCGAGCGACTAGATGTGGCCCTTTGTTGTGGCGAAATTAGAGCTTGCCCACGACCTCGGCCTCTGCCTGCACCACCATCACGTCCACTTCCTTGTTCCTTGCCAATGCCCTTGCGCATTTTGCAATGCTGTGCACTGCTGACGTGTATATTCACTACTTGTGCGTTATATCAAAGTTTCTGGAAATTGCACACCAGTGCACCTGTACGCTGCCACCAACAGGCACACACGTGCGGTTTTAAAAACCAAGCACGGACGCAATAATAACCTAACACAGGTTTTAGGAGCAAAAATTAAGAACTCTGACACTATCAGCCACTGCTGACTGACGTGTATTATACACTACACTTGTGCGTTATATAATAGTTTGGTAAACGCACACCAGTGCACCTGTACGCTGCCACCAACAGGCACACACGTGCGGTTTTAAAAACCAAGCACGGACGCAATAATAACCTAACACAGGTTTTAGGAGCAAAAATTAAGAACTCTGACACTATCAGCCACTGCTGACTGACGTGTATTATACACTACACTTGTGCGTTATATAATAGTTTGGTAAACGCACACCAGTGCACCTGTACGCTGCCACCAACAGGCACACACGTGCGGTTTTAAAAACCAAGCACGGACGCAATAATAACCTACTAACAGGTTTTTTTGGGGAGCGACAATTACAGTACAGACAAGTCAGACACTATCTGGACTGTTTTACACTGTGTACACCAGCCCCAGATATGAAGGCTGGTATACGGTCACCACTACCCTGCCTGCCTGCCTGCCTGTATACTGCTACAATAGTCCTGACAAGGACTCTTTTGGTCACTAGCCTGTATTCAGACCTGGCTATACCCTGCCTGTATATAGCAACAATAGTCCTGAGAAGGACTCTGCTACTGTACTCCGACCTGGCTATACCCTGCCTGCCTGTATACAACTAGAATAGTCCTGAGAAGGACTTTTGGTCACACTGTTTGCAGCCCTGCAACTGAAAAAGCTATAAAGGGCCGCAAAGCTTTCCCTGAATCAGCGACACTCTCCCTACACTCACTGTCAGAATAGCTGTGAGCAGAGCACAGCGCGCCGGCCGATATAAAGGCTCGGTGACGCTGTGCAGGCCGGCCAATCACTGCAATTCCACAACTAACAGGGCTGTGGCATTGCAGTGGTCTGCCAGCCAATCCCTGCATGAGGGCTGGCTCTCAAAAGAGCGCCAACATGCAGAAATGAAGACCACGAGTAAAGCACGAGTATCGCGAGATTACTCGGTCCCCGCCGAGCAGCCCGAGTACAGTGATACTCGTGCGAGTACCGAGTAGTGACAAGCATGCTCGCTCATCACTAGAAATGAACACATTTTTCTCCAAAACTATAACAGATGCAAGCTTGTCCTGTTTGGTGGAGATGATATTTAATAAAATAAGTAGAAATCCACTAAAATTTTTGTTTGGTTATCTTGCAATCCCGAGATAATCGTCTCCATGCTCCAAATCCATTTTAAAGCCATTTTTAAGGCATTTCGCGCATACATGAAATGAACACATTTTTCTCCAAAACTATAACAGATGCAAGCTTGTCCTGTTTGGTGGAGATGATATTTAATAAAATAAGTAGAAATCCACTAAAAGTTTTGTTTGGTTATCTTGCAATCCCGAGATAATCGTCTCCATGCTCCAAATCCATTTTAAAGCCATTTTTAAGGCATTTCGCGCATACATGAAATGAACACATTTTTCTCCAAAACTATAACAGATGCAAGCTTGTCCTGTTTGGTGGAGATAATATTTAATAAAATAAGTAGAAATCTACTAAAAGTTTCGTTTGTTTATATTGCCATCCTGAGATAATCGTCTCCATGCTCCAAATCCATTTTAAAGCCATTTCAAAGGCATTTTGCGCATACATGAAATGAACACATTTTTCTCCAAAACTATAACACATGCAAGCTTGTCCTGTTTGGTGGAGATGATATTTAATAAAATAAGTAGAAATCCACTAAAAGTTTTGTTTGGTTATCTTGCAATCCCGAGATAATCGTCTCCATGCTCCAAATCCATTTTAAAGCCATTTTTAAGGCATTTCGCGCATACATGAAATGAACACATTTTTCTCCAAAACTATAACAGATGCAAGCTTGTCCTGTTTGGTGGAGATGATATTTAATAAAATAAGTTGAAATCCACTAAAAGTTTTGTTTGGTTATCTTGCAATCCCGAGATAATCGTCTCCATGCTCCAAATCCATTTTAAAGCCATTTTTAAGGCATTTCGCGCATACATGAAATGAACACATTTTTCTCCAAAACTATAACAGATGCAAGCTTGTCCTGTTTGGTGGAGATGATATTTAATAAAATAAGTAGAAATCCACTAAAAGTTTTGTTTGGTTATCTTGCAATCCCGAGATAATCGTCTCCATGCTCCAAATCCATTTTAAAGCCATTTCAAAGGCATTTTGCGCATACATGAAATGAACACATTTTTCTCCAAAACTATAACACATGCAAGCTTGTCCTGTTTGGTGGAGATGATATTTAATAAAATAAGTAGAAATCCACTAAAAGTTTTGTTTGGTTATCTTGCAATCCCGAGATAATCGTCTCCATGCTCCAAATCCATTTTAAAGCCATTTTTAAGGCATTTCGCGCATACATGAAATGAACACATTTTTCTCCAAAACTATAACAGATGCAAGCTTGTCCTGTTTGGTGGAGATGATATTTAATAAAATAAGTAGAAATCCACTAAAAGTTTTGTTTGGTTATCTTGCAATCCCGAGATAATCGTCTCCATGCTCCAAATCCATTTTAAAGCCATTTTTAAGGCATTTCGCGCATACATGAAATGAACACATTTTTCTCCAAAACTATAACAGATGCAAGCTTGTCCTGTTTGGTGGAGATGATATTTAATAAAATAAGTAGAAATCCACTAAATTTTTTGTTTGGTTATCTTGCAATCCCGAGATAATCGTCTCCATGCTCCAAATCCATTTTAAAGCCATTTTTAAGGCATTTCGCGCATACATGAAATGAACACATTTTTCTCCAAAACTATAACAGATGCAAGCTTGTCCTGTTTGGTGGAGATGATATTTAATAAAATAAGTAGAAATCCACTAAAAGTTTTGTTTGGTTATATTGCAATCCCGAGATAATCGTCTCCATGCTCCAAATCCATTTTAAAGCCATTTTTAAGGCATTTCGCGCATACATGAAATGAACACATTTTTCTCCAAAACTATAACAGATGCAAGCTTGTCCTGTTTGGTGGAGATGATATTTAATAAAATAAGTAGAAATCCACTAAAAGTTTTGTTTGGTTATCTTGCAATCCCAAGATAATCGTCTCCATGCTCCAAATCCATTTTAAAGCCATTTTTAAGGCATTTCGCGCATACATGAAATGAACACATTTTTCTCCAAAACCATAACAGATGCAAGCTTGTCCTGTTTGGTGGAGATGATATTTAATAAAATAAGTAGAAATCCACTAAAAGTTTTGTTTGGTTATCTTGCAATCCCGAGATAATCGTCTCCATGCTCCAAATCCATTTTAAAGCCATTTTTAAGGCATTTCGCGCATACATGAAATGAACACTTTTTTCTCCAAAACTATAACAGATGCAAGCTTGTCCTGTTTGGTGGAGATGATATTTAATAAAATAAGTAGAAATCCACTAAAAGTTTTGTTTGGTTATCTTGCAATCCCGAGATAATCGTCTCCATGCTCCAAATCCATTTTAAAGCCATTTTTAAGGCATTTCGCGCATACATGAAATGAACACATTTTTCTCCAAAACTATAACAGATGCAAGCTTGTCCTGTTTGGTGGAGATGATATTTAATAAAATAAGTAGAAATCCACTAAAAGTTTTGTTTGGTTATCTTGCAATCCCGAGATAATCGTCTCCATGTAAAAGTTTCGTTTGTTTATATTGCCATCCTGAGATAATCGTCTCCATGCTCCAAATCCATTTTAAAGCCATTTCAAAGGCATTTTGCGCATACATGAAATGAACACATTTTTCTCCAAAACTATAACACATGCAAGCTTGTCCTGTTTGGTGGAGATGATATTTAATAAAATAAGTAGAAATCCACTAAAAGTTTTGTTTGGTTATCTTGCAATCCCGAGATAATCGTCTCCATGCTCCAAATCCATTTTAAAGCCATTTTTAAGGCATTTCGCGCATACATGAAATGAACACATTTTTTTCCAAAACTATAACAGATGCAAGCTTGTCCTGTTTGGTGGAGATGATATTTAATAAAATAAGTAGAAATCCACTAAAAGTTTTGTATGGTTATCTTGCAATCCCGAGATAATAGTCTCCATGCTCCAAATCCATTTTAAAGCCATTTTTAAGGCATTTCGCGCATACATGAAATGAACACATTTTTCTCCAAAACTATAACAGATGCAAGCTTGTCCTGTTTGTTGGAGATGATATTTAATAAAATAAGTAGAAATCCACTAAAATTTTTGTTTGGTTATCTTGCAATCCCGAGATAATCGTCTCCATGCTCCAAATCCATTTTAAAGCCATTTTTAAGGCATTTCGCGCATACATGAAATGAACACATTTTTCTCCAAAACTATAACAGATGCAAGCTTGTCCTGTTTGGTGGAGATGATATTTAATAAAATAAGTAGAAATCCACTAAAAGTTTTGTTTGGTTATCTTGCAATCCCGAGATAATCGTCTCCATGCTCCAAATCCATTTTAAAGCCATTTTTAAGGCATTTCGCGCATACATGAAATGAACACATTTTTCTCCAAAACTATAACAGATGCAAGCTTGTCCTGTTTGGTGGAGATGATATTTAATAAAATAAGTAGAAATCCACTAAAAGTTTTGTTTGGTTATCTTGCAATCCCGAGATAATCGTCTCCATGCTCCAAATCCATTTTAAAGCCATTTTTAAGGCATTTCGCGCATACATGAAATGAACACATTTTTCTCCAAAACTATAACAGATGCAAGCTTGTCCTGTTTGGTGGAGATGATATTTAATAAAATAAGTAGAAATCCACTAAAAGTTTTGTTTGGTTATCTTGCAATCCCGAGATAATCGTCTCCATGCTCCAAATCCATTTTAAAGCCATTTTTAAGGCATTTTGCGCATACATGAAATGAACACATTTTTCTCCAAAACTATAACAGATGCAAGCTTGTCCTGTTTGGTGGAGATGATATTTAATAAAATAAGTAGAAATCCACTAAAAGTTTTGTTTGGTTATCTTGCAATCCCGAGATAATCGTCTCCATGCTCCAAATCCATTTTAAAGCCATTTTTAAGGCATTTCGCGCATACATGAAATGAACACATTTTTCTCCAAAACTATAACAGATGCAAGCTTGTCCTGTTTGGTGGAGATAATATTTATTAAAATAAGTAGAAATCTACTAAAAGTTTCGTTTGTTTATATTGCCATCCTGAGATAATCGTCTCCATGCTTCAAATCCATTTTAAAGCCATTTCAAAGGCATTTTGCGCATACATGAAATGAACACATTTTTCTCCAAAACTATAACACATGCAAGCTTGTCCTGTTTGGTGGAGATGATATTTAATAAAATAAGTAGAAATCCACTAAAAGTTTTGTTTGGTTATCTTGCAATCCCGAGATAATCGTCTCCATGCTCCAAATCCATTTTAAAGCCATTTTTAAGGCATTTCGCGCATACATGAAATGAACACATTTTTCTCCAAAACCATAACAGATGCAAGCTTGTCCTGTTTGGTGGAGATGATATTTAATAAAATAAGTAGAAATCCACTAAAAGTTTTGTTTGGTTATCTTGCAATCCCGAGATAATCGTCTCCATGCTCCAAATCCATTTTAAAGCCATTTTTAAGGCATTTCGCGCATACATGAAATGAACACATTTTTCTCCAAAACTATAACAGATGCAAGCTTGTCCTGTTTGGTGGAGATGATATTTAATAAAATAAGTAGAAATCCACTAAAAGTTTTGTTTGGTTATCTTGCAATCCCGAGATAATCATCTCCATGCTCCAAATCCATTTTAAAGCCATTTTTAAGGCATTTCGCGCATACATGAAATGAACACATTTTTCTCCAAAACTATAACAGATGCAAGCTTGTCCTGTTTGGTGGAGATGATATTTAATAAAATAAGTAGAAATCCACTAAAAGTTTTGTTTGGTTATCTTGCAATCCCGAGATAATCGTCTCCATGTAAAAGTTTCGTTTGTTTATATTGCCATCCTGAGATAATCGTCTCCATGCTCCAAATCCATTTTAAAGCCATTTCAAAGGCATTTTGCGCATACATGAAATGAACACATTTTTCTCCAAAACTATAACACATGCAAGCTTGTCCTGTTTGGTGGAGATGATATTTAATAAAATAAGTAGAAATCCACTAAAAGTTTTGTTTGGTTATCTTGCAATCCCGAGATAATCGTCTCCATGCTCCAAATCTATTTTAAAGCCATTTTTAAGGCATTTCGCGCATACATGAAATGAACACATTTTTCTCCAAAACTATAACAGATGCAAGCTTGTCCTGTTTGGTGGAGATGATATTTAATAAAATAAGTAGAAATCCACTAAAAGTTTTGTTTGGTTATCTTGCAATCCCGAGATAATCGTCTCCATGCTCCAAATCCATTTTAAAGCCATTTTTAAGGCATTTCGCGCATACATGAAATGAACACATTTTTCTCCAAAACTATAACAGATGCAAGCTTGTCCTGTTTGGTGGAGATGATATTTAATAAAATAAGTAGAAATCCACTAAAATTTTTGTTTGGTTATCTTGCAATCCCGAGATAATCGTCTCCATGCTCCAAATCCATTTTAAAGCCATTTTTAAGGCATTTCGCGCATACATGAAATGAACACATTTTTCTCCAAAACTATAACAGATGCAAGCTTGTCCTGTTTGGTGGAGATGATATTTAATAAAATAAGTAGAAATCCACTAAAAGTTTTGTTTGGTTATCTTGCAATCCCGAGATAATCGTCTCCATGCTCCAAATCCATTTTAAAGCCATTTTTAAGGCATTTCGCGCATACATGAAATGAACACATTTTTCTCCAAAACTATAACAGATGCAAGCTTGTCCTGTTTGGTGGAGATGATATTTAATAAAATAAGTAGAAATCCACTAAAAGTTTTGTTTGGTTATCTTGCAATCCCGAGATAATCGTCTCCATGCTCCAAATCCATTTTAAAGCCATTTCAAAGGCATTTTGCGCATACATGAAATGAACACATTTTTCTCCAAAACTATAACACATGCAAGCTTGTCCTGTTTGGTGGAGATGATATTTAATAAAATAAGTAGAAATCCACTAAAAGTTTTGTTTGGTTATCTTGCAATCCCGAGATAATCGTCTCCATGCTCCAAATCCATTTTAAAGCCATTTTTAAGGCATTTCGCGCATACATGAAATGAACACATTTTTCTCCAAAACTATAACAGATGCAAGCTTGTCCTGTTTGGTGGAGATGATATTTAATAAAATAAGTAGAAATCCACTAAAAGTTTTGTTTGGTTATCTTGCAATCCCGAGATAATCGTCTCCATGCTCCAAATCCATTTTAAAGCCATTTTTAAGGCATTTCGCGCATACATGAAATGAACACATTTTTCTCCAAAACTATAACAGATGCAAGCTTGTCCTGTTTGGTGGAGATGATATTTAATAAAATAAGTAGAAATCCACTAAAAGTTTTGTTTGGTTATCTTGCAATCCCGAGATAATCGTCTCCATGCTCCAAATCCATTTTAAAGCCATTTCAAAGGCATTTTGCGCATACATGAAATGAACACATTTTTCTCCAAAACTATAACACATGCAAGCTTGTCCTGTTTGGTGGAGAAGATATTTAATAAAATAAGTAGAAATCCACTAAAATTTTTGTTTGGTTATCTTGCAATCCCGAGATAATCGTCTCCATGCTCCAAATCCATTTTAAAGCCATTTTTAAGGCATTTCGCGCATACATGAAATGAACACATTTTTCTCCAAAACTATAACAGATGCAAGCTTGTCCTGTTTGGTGGAGATGATATTTAATAAAATAAGTAGAAATCCACTAAAAGTTTTGTTTGGTTATCTTGCAATCCCGAGATAATCGTCTCCATGCTCCAAATCCATTTTAAAGCCATTTTTAAGGCATTTCGCGCATACATGAAATGAAAACATTTTTCTCCAAAACTATAACAGATGCAAGCTTGTCCTGTTTGGTGGAGATGATATTTAATAAAATAAGTAGAAATCCACTAAAAGTTTTGTTTGGTTATCTTGCAATCCCGAGATAATCGTCTCCATGCTCCAAATCCATTTTAAAGCCATTTTTAAGGCATTTCGCGCATACATGAAATGAACACATTTTTCTCCAAAACTATAACAGATGCAAGCTTGTCCTGTTTGGTGGAGATGATATTTAATAAAATAAGTAGAAATCCACTAAAAGTTTTGTTTGGTTATCTTGCAATCCCGAGATAATCGTCTCCATGCTCCAAATCCATTTTAAAGCCATTTTTAAGGCATTTCGCGCATACATGAAATGAACACATTTTTCTCCAAAACTATAACAGATGCAAGCTTGTCCTGTTTGGTGGAGATGATATTTAATAAAATAAGTAGAAATCCACTAAAAGTTTTGTTTGGTTATCTTGCAATCCCGAGATAATCGTCTCCATGCTCCAAATCCATTTTAAAGCCATTTTTAAGGCATTTCGCGCATACATGAAATGAACACATTTTTCTCCAAAACTATAACAGATGCAAGCTTGTCCTGTTTGGTGGAGATGATATTTAATAAAATAAGTAGAAATCCACTAAAAGTTTTGTTTGGTTATCTTGCAATCCCGAGATAATCGTCTCCATGCTCCAAATCCATTTTAAAGCCATTTTTAAGGCATTTCGCGCATACATGAAATGAACACATTTTTCTCCAAAACTATAACAGATGCAAGCTTGTCCTGTTTGGTGGAGATGATATTTAATAAAATAAGTAGAAATCCACTAAAAGTTTTGTTTGGTTATCTTGCAATCCCGAGATAATCGTCTCCATGCTCCAAATCCATTTTAAAGCCATTTTTAAGGCATTTCGCGCATACATGAAATGAACACATTTTTCTCCAAAACTATAACAGATGCAAGCTTGTCCTGTTTGGTGGAGATGATATTTAATAAAATAAGTAGAAATCCACTAAAAGTTTTGTTTGGTTATCTTGCAATCCCGAGATAATCGTCTCCATGCTCCAAATCCATTTTAAAGCCATTTTTAAGGCATTTCGCGCATACATGAAATGAACACATTTTTCTCCAAAACTATAACAGATGCAAGCTTGTCCTGTTTGGTGGAGATGATATTTAATAAAATAAGTAGAAATCCACTAAAAGTTTTGTTTGGTTATCTTGCAATCCCGAGATAATCGTCTCCATGCTCCAAATCCATTTTAAAGCCATTTTTAAGGCATTTCGCGCATACATGAAATGAACACATTTTTCTCCAAAACTATAACAGATGCAAGCTTGTCCTGTTTGGTGGAGATGATATTTAATAAAATAAGTAGAAATCCACTAAAATTTTTGTTTGGTTATCTTGCAATCCCGAGATAATCGTCTCCATGCTCCAAATCCATTTTAAAGCCATTTTTAAGGCATTTCGCGCATACATGAAATGAACACATTTTTCTCCAAAACTATAACAGATGCAAGCTTGTCCTGTTTGGTGGAGATGATATTTAATAAAATAAGTAGAAATCCACTAAAAGTTTTGTTTGGTTATATTGCAATCCCGAGATAATCGTCTCCATGCTCCAAATCCATTTTAAAGCCATTTTTAAGGCATTTCGCGCATACATGAAATGAACACATTTTTCTCCAAAACTATAACAGATGCAAGCTTGTCCTGTTTGGTGGAGATGATATTTAATAAAATAAGTAGAAATCCACTAAAAGTTTTGTTTGGTTATCTTGCAATCCCGAGATAATCGTCTCCATGCTCCAAATCCATTTTAAAGCCATTTTTAAGGCATTTCGCGCATACATGAAATGAACACATTTTTCTCCAAAACTATAACAGATGCAAGCTTGTCCTGTTTGGTGGAGATAATATTTAATAAAATAAGTAGAAATCTACTAAAAGTTTCGTTTGTTTATATTGCCATCCTGAGATAATCGTCTCCATGCTCCAAATCCATTTTAAAGCCATTTCAAAGGCATTTTGCGCATACATGAAATGAACACATTTTTCTCCAAAACTATAACACATGCAAGCTTGTCCTGTTTGGTGGAGATGATATTTAATAAAATAAGTAGAAATCCACTAAAAGTTTTGTTTGGTTATCTTGCAATCCCGAGATAATCGTCTCCATGCTCCAAATCCATTTTAAAGCCATTTTTAAGGCATTTCGCGCATACATGAAATGAACACATTTTTCTCCAAAACTATAACAGATGCAAGCTTGTCCTGTTTGGTGGAGATGATATTTAATAAAATAAGTAGAAATCCACTAAAAGTTTTGTTTGGTTATCTTGCAATCCCGAGATAATCGTCTCCATGCTCCAAATCCATTTTAAAGCCATTTTTAAGGCATTTCGCGCATACATGAAATGAACACATTTTTCTCCAAAACTATAACAGATGCAAGCTTGTCCTGTTTGGTGGAGATGATATTTAATAAAATAAGTAGAAATCCACTAAAAGTTTTGTTTGGTTATCTTGCAATCCCGAGATAATCGTCTCCATGCTCCAAATCCATTTTAAAGCCATTTTTAAGGCATTTCGCGCATACATGAAATGAACACATTTTTCTCCAAAACTATAACAGATGCAAGCTTGTCCTGTTTGGTGGAGATGATATTTAATAAAATAAGTAGAAATCCACTAAAAGTTTTGTTTGGTTATCTTGCAATCCCGAGATAATCGTCTCCATGCTCCAAATCCATTTTAAAGCCATTTTTAAGGCATTTCGCGCATACATGAAATGAACACATTTTTCTCCAAAACTATAACAGATGCAAGCTTGTCCTGTTTGGTGGAGATGATATTTAATAAAATAAGTAGAAATCCACTAAAAGTTTTGTTTGGTTATCTTGCAATCCCGAGATAATCGTCTCCATGCTCCAAATCCATTTTAAAGCCATTTTTAAGGCATTTCGCGCATACATGAAATGAACACATTTTTCTCCAAAACTATAACAGATGCAAGCTTGTCCTGTTTGGTGGAGATGATATTTAATAAAATAAGTAGAAATCCACTAAAAGTTTTGTTTGGTTATCTTGCAATCCCGAGATAATCGTCTCCATGCTCCAAATCCATTTTAAAGCCATTTCAAAGGCATTTTGCGCATACATGAAATGAACACATTTTTCTCCAAAACTATAACACATGCAAGCTTGTCCTGTTTGGTGGAGATGATATTTAATAAAATAAGTAGAAATCCACTAAAAGTTTTGTTTGGTTATCTTGCAATCCCGAGATAATCGTCTCCATGCTCCAAATCCATTTTAAAGCCATTTTTAAGGCATTTCGCGCATACATGAAATGAACACATTTTTCTCCAAAACTATAACAGATGCAAGCTTGTCCTGTTTGGTGGAGATGATATTTAATAAAATAAGTAGAAATCCACTAAAAGTTTTGTTTGGTTTTCTTGCAATCCCGAGATAATCGTCTCCATGCTCCAAATCCATTTTAAAGCCATTTTTAAGGCATTTCGCGCATACATGAAATGAACACATTTTTCTCCAAAACTATAACAGATGCAAGCTTGTCCTGTTTGGTGGAGATGATATTTAATAA
The DNA here is from genome assembly GCF_048569485.1 of Anomaloglossus baeobatrachus. Lineage (NCBI taxonomy): Eukaryota > Metazoa > Chordata > Amphibia > Anura > Aromobatidae > Anomaloglossus > Anomaloglossus baeobatrachus. The sequence continues at coordinate 2,298,022 of NW_027442146.1, read as the reverse complement.
AATAAGTAGAAATCCACTAAAATTTTTGTTTGGTTATCTTGCAATCCCGAGATAATCGTCTCCATGCTCCAAATCCATTTTAAAGCCATTTTTAAGGCATTTCGCGCATACATGAAATGAACACATTTTTCTCCAAAACTATATCAGATGCAAGCTTGTCCTGTTTGGTGGAGATGATATTTAATAAAATAAGTAGAAATCCACTAAACGTTTTGTTTGGTTATCTTGCAATCCCGAGATAATCGTCTCCATGCTCCAAATCCATTTTAAAGCCATTTTAAGGCATTTCGCGCATACATGAAATGAACACATTTTTCTCCAAAACTATAACAGATGCAAGCTTGTCCTGTTTGGTGGAGATGATATTTAATAAAATAAGTAGAAATCCACTAAAAGTTTTGTTTGGTTATCTTGCAATCCCGAGATAATCGTCTCCATGCTCCAAATCCATTTTAAAGCCATTTTTAAGGCATTTCGCGCATACATGAAATGAACACTTTTTTCTCCAAAACTATAACAGATGCAAGCTTGTCCTGTTTGGTGGAGATGATATTTAATAAAATAAGTAGAAATCCACTAAAAGTTTTGTTTGGTTATCTTGCAATCCCGAGATAATCGTCTCCATGCTCCAAATCCATTTTAAAGCCATTTTTAAGGCATTTCGCGCATACATGAAATGAACACATTTTTCTCCAAAACTATAACAGATGCAAGCTTGTCCTGTTTGGTGGAGATAATATTTAATAAAATAAGTAGAAATCAACTAAAAGTTTCGTTTGTTTATATTGCCATCCTGAGATAATCGTCTTCATGCTCCAAATCCATTTTAAAGCCATTTCAAAGGCATTTTGCGCATACATGAAATGAACACATTTTTCTCCAAAACTATAACACATGCAAGCTTGTCCTGTTTGGTGGAGATGATATTTAATAAAATAAGTAGAAATCCACTAAAAGTTTTGTTTGGTTATCTTGCAATCCCGAGATAATCGTCTCCATGCTCCAAATCCATTTTAAAGCCATTTTTAAGGCATTTCGCGCATACATGAAATGAACACATTTTTCTCCAAAACTATAACAGATGCAAGCTTGTCCTGTTTGGTGGAGATGATATTTAATAAAATAAGTAGAAATCCACTAAAAGTTTTGTTTGGTTATCTTGCAATCCCGAGATAATCGTCTCCATGCTCCAAATCCATTTTAAAGCCATTTTTAAGGCATTTCGCGCATACATGAAATAAAAACATTTTTCTCCAAAACTATAACAGATGCAAGCTTGTCCTGTTTGGTGGAGATGATATTTAATAAAATAAGTAGAAATCCACTAAAAGTTTTGTTTGGTTATCTTGCAATCCCGAGATAATCGTCTCCATGCTCCAAATCCATTTTAAAGCCATTTTTAAGGCATTTCGCGCATACATGAAATGAACACATTTTTCTCCAAAACTATAACAGATGCAAGCTTGTCCTGTTTGGTGGAGATGATATTTAATAAAATAAGTAGAAATCCACTAAAAGTTTTGTTTGGTTATCTTGCAATCCCGAGATAATCGTCTCCATGCTCCAAATCCATTTTAAAGCCATTTTTAAGGCATTTCGCGCATACATGAAATGAACACATTTTTCTCCAAAACTATAACAGATGCAAGCTTGTCCTGTTTGGTGGAGATGATATTTAATAAAATAAGTAGAAATCCACTAAAAGTTTTGTTTGGTTATCTTGCAATCCCGAGATAATCGTCTCCATGCTCCAAATCCATTTTAAAGCCATTTCAAAGGCATTTTGCGCATACATGAAATGAACACATTTTTCTCCAAAACTATAACACATGCAAGCTTGTCCTGTTTGGTGGAGATGATATTTAATAAAATAAGTAGAAATCCACTAAAAGTTTTGTTTGGTTATCTTGCAATCCCGAGATAATCGTCTCCATGCTCCAAATCCATTTTAAAGCCATTTTTAAGGCATTTCGCGCATACATGAAATGAACACATTTTTCTCCAAAACTATAACAGATGCAAGCTTGTCCTGTTTGGTGGAGATGATATTTAATAAAATAAGTAGAAATCCACTAAAAGTTTTGTTTGGTTATCTTGCAATCCCGAGATAATCGTCTCCATGCTCCAAATCCATTTTAAAGCCATTTTTAAGGCATTTCGCGCATACATGAAATGAACACATTTTTCTCCAAAACTATAACAGATGCAAGCTTGTCCTGTTTGGTGGAGATGATATTTAATAAAATAAGTAGAAATCCACTAAAATTTTTGTTTGGTTATCTTGCAATCCCGAGATAATCGTCTCCATGCTCCAAATCCATTTTAAAGCCATTTTTAAGGCATTTCGCGCATACATGAAATGAACACATTTTTCTCCAAAACTATAACAGATGCAAGCTTGTCCTGTTTGGTGGAGATGATATTTAATAAAATAAGTAGAAATCCACTAAAAGTTTTGTTTGGTTATATTGCAATCCCGAGATAATCGTCTCCATGCTCCAAATCCATTTTAAAGCCATTTTTAAGGCATTTCGCGCATACATGAAATGAACACATTTTTCTCCAAAACTATAACAGATGCAAGCTTGTCCTGTTTGGTGGAGATGATATTTAATAAAATAAGTAGAAATCCACTAAAAGTTTTGTTTGGTTATCTTGCAATCCCGAGATAATCGTCTCCATGCTCCAAATCCATTTTAAAGCCATTTTTAAGGCATTTCGCGCATACATGAAATGAACACATTTTTCTCCAAAACTATAACAGATGCAAGCTTGTCCTGTTTGGTGGAGATAATATTTAATAAAATAAGTAGAAATCCACTAAAAGTTTTGTTTGGTTATATTGCAATCCCGAGATAATCGTCTCCATGCTCCAAATCCATTTTAAAGCCATTTTTAAGGCATTTCGCGCATACATGAAATGAACACATTTTTCTCCAAAACTATAACAGATGCAAGCTTGTCCTGTTTGGTGGAGATGATATTTAATAAAATAAGTAGAAATCCACTAAAAGTTTTGTTTGGTTATCTTGCAATCCCGAGATAATCGTCTCCATGCTCCAAATCCATTTTAAAGCCATTTTTAAGGCATTTCGCGCATACATGAAATGAACACATTTTTCTCCAAAACTATAACAGATGCAAGCTTGTCCTGTTTGGTGGAGATAATATTTAATAAAATAAGTAGAAATCTACTAAAAGTTTCGTTTGTTTATATTGCCATCCTGAGATAATCGTCTCCATGCTCCAAATCCATTTTAAAGCCATTTCAAAGGCATTTTGCGCATACATGAAATGAACACATTTTTCTCCAAAACTATAACACATGCAAGCTTGTCCTGTTTGGTGGAGATGATATTTAATAAAATAAGTAGAAATCCACTAAAAGTTTTGTTTGGTTATCTTGCAATCCCGAGATAATCGTCTCCATGCTCCAAATCCATTTTAAAGCCATTTTTAAGGCATTTCGCGCATACATGAAATGAACACATTTTTCTCCAAAACTATAACAGATGCAAGCTTGTCCTGTTTGGTGGAGATGATATTTAATAAAATAAGTAGAAATCCACTAAAAGTTTTGTTTGGTTATCTTGCAATCCCGAGATAATCGTCTCCATGCTCCAAATCCATTTTAAAGCCATTTTTAAGGCATTTCGCGCATACATGAAATGAACACATTTTTCTCCAAAACTATAACAGATGCAAGCTTGTCCTGTTTGGTGGAGATGATATTTAATAAAATAAGTAGAAATCCACTAAAAGTTTTGTTTGGTTATCTTGCAATCCCGAGATAATCGTCTCCATGCTCCAAATCCATTTTAAAGCCATTTCAAAGGCATTTTGCGCATACATGAAATGAACACATTTTTCTCCAAAACTATAACACATGCAAGCTTGTCCTGTTTGGTGGAGATGATATTTAATAAAATAAGTAGAAATCCACTAAAAGTTTTGTTTGGTTATCTTGCAATCCCGAGATAATCGTCTCCTTGCTCCAAATCCATTTTAAAGCCATTTTTAAGGCATTTCGCGCATACATGAAATGAACACATTTTTCTCCAAAACTATAACAGATGCAAGCTTGTCCTGTTTGGTGGAGATGATATTTAATAAAATAAGTAGAAATCCACTAAAAGTTTTGTTTGGTTATCTTGCAATCCCGAGATAATCGTCTCCATGCTCCAAATCCATTTTAAAGCCATTTTTAAGGCATCTCGCGCATACATGAAATGAACACATTTTTCTCCAAAACTATAACAGATGCAAGCTTGTCCTGTTTGGTGGAGATGATATTTAATAAAATAAGTAGAAATCCACTAAAATTTTTGTTTGGTTATCTTGCAATCCCGAGATAATCGTCTCCATGCTCCAAATCCATTTTAAAGCCATTTTTAAGGCATTTCGCGCATACATGAAATGAACACATTTTTCTCCAAAACTATAACAGATGCAAGCTTGTCCTGTTTGGTGGAGATGATATTTAATAAAATAAGTAGAAATCCACTAAAAGTTTTGTTTGGTTATATTGCAATCCCGAGATAATCGTCTCCATGCTCCAAATCCATTTTAAAGCCATTTTTAAGGCATTTCGCGCATACATGAAATGAACACATTTTTCTCCAAAACTATAACAGATGCAAGCTTGTCCTGTTTGGTGGAGATGATATTTAATAAAATAAGTAGAAATCCACTAAAAGTTTTGTTTGGTTATCTTGCAATCCCGAGATAATCGTCTCCATGCTCCAAATCCATTTTAAAGCCATTTTTAAGGCATTTCGCGCATACATGAAATGAACACATTTTTCTCCAAAACTATAACAGATGCAAGCTTGTCCTGTTTGGTGGAGATAATATTTAATAAAATAAGTAGAAATCTACTAAAAGTTTCGTTTGTTTATATTGCCATCCTGAGATAATCGTCTCCATGCTCCAAATCCATTTTAAAGCCATTTCAAAGGCATTTTGCGCATACATGAAATGAATACATTTTTCTCCAAAACTATAACACATGCAAGCTTGTCCTGTTTGGTGGAGATGATATTTAATAAAATAAGTAGAAATCCACTAAAAGTTTTGTTTGGTTATCTTGCAATCCCGAGATAATCGTCTCCATGCTCCAAATCCATTTTAAAGCCATTTTTAAGGCATTTCGCGCATACATGAAATGAACACATTTTTCTCCAAAACTATAACAGATGCAAGCTTGTCCTGTTTGGTGGAGATGATATTTAATAAAATAAGTAGAAATCCACTAAAAGTTTTGTTTGGTTATCTTGCAATCCCGAGATAATCGTCTCCATGCTCCAAATCCATTTTAAAGCCATTTTTAAGGCATTTCGCGCATACATGAAATGAACACATTTTTCTCCAAAACTATAACAGATGCAAGCTTGTCCTGTTTGGTGGAGATGATATTTAATAAAATAAGTAGAAATCCACTAAAAGTTTTGTTTGGTTATCTTGCAATCCCGAGATAATCGTCTCCATGCTCCAAATCCATTTTAAAGCCATTTTTAAGGCATTTCGCGCATACATGAAATGAACACATTTTTCTCCAAAACTATAACAGATGCAAGCTTGTCCTGTTTGGTGGAGATGATATTTAATAAAATAAGTAGAAATCCACTAAAAGTTTTGTTTGGTTATCTTGCAATCCCGAGATAATCGTCTCCATGCTCCAAATCCATTTTAAAGCCATTTTTAAGGCATTTCGCGCATACATGAAATGAACACATTTTTCTCCAAAACTATAACAGATGCAAGCTTGTCCTGTTTGGTGGAGATGATATTTAATAAAATAAGTAGAAATCCACTAAAAGTTTTGTTTGGTTATCTTGCAATCCCGAGATAATCGTCTCCATGCTCCAAATCCATTTTAAAGCCATTTCAAAGGCATTTTGCGCATACATGAAATGAACACATTTTTCTCCAAAACTATAACACATGCAAGCTTGTCCTGTTTGGTGGAGATGATATTTAATAAAATAAGTAGAAATCCACTAAAAGTTTTGTTTGGTTATCTTGCAATCCCGAGATAATCGTCTCCATGCTCCAAATCCATTTTAAAGCCATTTTTAAGGCATTTCGCGCATACATGAAATGAACACATTTTTCTCCAAAACTATAACAGATGCAAGCTTGTCCTGTTTGGTGGAGATTAGTGATGAGCGAGTACTAAAAAGCTCGGGTGCTCGAAGCTCGGGCCGAGCCTCCCAAGATACTCGTGTACTCGGCCCGAGCAACGAGCCCAATGTTATCCTATGGGAGACCCGAGTATTTTTGTGAAATGACCTCCCGGCAGCATGGAGAAACCCTAAAAATGTCACAAAAGTCTCAGAAGAGTGCTCAAATGACATGGCAACAGCATGGGGAAGACCCCTTGAAGCATTTATCACTCAAAAGTCACAGCTGTGAACAATTTTGTCCGCGTTTTACGCCATTTTTACGGACTCACCAGAAAACCTTCCAAAATGACCCCAAAATGATTTTTCATGGCGGAAATGTTAAGGGCACATACCCAATAGTGAGATAGAGCTGGTGTATGTTACTTTTTGAGATCAATACATGAAAGATTTTACGTGAAAACATTGTGTGGCACTCCGATGTCCCTGAGAAGAGACGTACATGAAGGCCTCTTGAGTCTAATGTGCCCATTTTGAGGAAGTGAGTCTTTGTAGTATTTTCCTTTGCCAGGGCAGTCCTAAATTGTGAGGTTCACCAATGCCCCTGCATACAGACGTGCATGAGGGCCTGTAAACCTGAAGTGCCCATTGGAAGGAAGTGGGTGTATTATAGTATAGCCCTTAGGCAGGGAAGCCAAACATTGGGAGGCTCCACGTTGTCCCTGGATAGAGACGTGCATGAAGGCCTGTAAACCTGAAGTGCCCATTGGAAGGAAGTGGGTGTATTATAGTATAGCCCTTAGGCAGGGAAGCCAAACATTGGGAGGCTCCACGTTGTCCCTGGATAGAGACGTGCATGAAGGCCTGTAAACCTGAAGTGCCCATTGGAAGGAAGTGGGTGTATTATAGTATAGCCCTTAGGCAGGGAAGCCAAACATTGGGAGGCTCCACGTTGTCCCTGGATAGAGACGTGCATGAAGGCCTGTAAACCTGAAGTGCCCATTGGAAGGAAGTGGGTGTATTATAGTATAGCCCTTAGGCAGGGAAGCCAAACATTGGGAGGCTCCACGTTGTCCCTGGATAGAGACGTGCATGAAGGCCTGTAAACCTGAAGTGCCCATTGGAAGGAAGTGGGTGTATTATAGTATAGCCCTTAGGCAGGGAAGCCAAACATTGGGAGGCTCTACGTTGTCCCTGGATAGAGACCTGTTAGGTTCTTAGTGCCTCCGTGCTTGCATTTAAAAACCGCACGTGTGTGCCTGTTGGTGGCAGCTTTCCGCTGCAATTGTGTGAGTTTTGCACAAACTTGGATATAACACACAAGTCTAGTGAATACACATCAGCACAGCATTGCAAAATGCGCAAGGGCGTTGTCAACGAACAAGGAAGTGGACGTGATGGTGGTGCAGGCAGACACCGAGGTTGTGTGCAAGCTCTAATTTCGCCACAACAAAGGGCCACATCTAGTCGCTCGCACGTCCTGTCCCAAATTCTTGGGGACCGCAGCAGTACACCCCTCTTGAACCAAGACCAGTGTCAACAGGTTGTTAGTTGGATAGCGGATAATGCTTCCAGTCAGATTGGCACCACCACAAACACTCTGTCTTCCACACGGTCAAGTGTCAGTAGCCGTGATACTGCACCGCACATTTCAGAACCTGATCCTCCTTCCTACCACCAGGCCGAGTACACGTCCACGGACATTACTGATCCCACACTTGGACACTCGGAATAGCTGTTCGTTCACGTTTCCATTCACAAATTCTGGCCTCTCGCCAGCTCCTGTTGAAGTGGGCCATGACGAGATTGTATGTACAGATGCACAAATATTTGAGCAGCCACGTTCTCACGAAGTTGGCAACGTGTCTCAACAAGGGGTGGCCGATGATGAGACACAATTGTCAGGAAGTCAGGAGGAGGAGCAGGGTGCGGAAGAGGAAGACGACGTGGTGGATGATCCAGTAACTGACCCAACCTGGCAGGAGGATATGCAGAGCGAGGACAGCAGTGCACAGGGGGAGGGAGGCGTAGCATCACAACAGGCAGTAAGAAGCAGAGTGGTGGCCCCAGGCAGACGTCAGTCAACTGTTCCCCGGAACAACACGACACAAGGTGCCTGTACAAATGTTAGGTCTTCCCGAGTCTGGCTGTAATACTATTGTATGTATTGAGGATTTCGATTGCGTTAGGGCAATGACAACCAGAGACGAGTTCTTGGTGCAAGACATTTATAATATGCAACCAGCAAATATGTACATAAACGGAACAAAAACACAGTAGAACATAAATACAGGAAATACCTTCCAGGGACTGAGCGAAAGGGAATTCCCGGTACCGCGCACCGGACTCCCCCAGGGAGACCACCAACAGCAAACCCCTATACAGGGACTGTCTGGCAATCACCCCAGAAGCCCTAAATGCGCAGCAGCCGGGACACAAAAGGGCAATAGGTAAGTCGAAAAATGTCTGTACGTGATGTGAGTCCAGAGTGGTATTAAACGGAAGGAACCGGGCAGAAGTTCCGACCAAAGACGGCAAACGGAGTCCAGGTACAGCTAGATGATACCAGATGAAGTCCAGAGTCGGTGTCGGTTGTTTTCCAAGAGGATCCGAATAACAATCAGGAACCAAAAGCAGCAGGGCAGGAGCACACAGGAAGCAGTATACTCAGGCACTGGACTAAGCTTTAGGGGCGGCTTTTAAACAGATGGACAGGAAGTAGGGCAACATAACAGAAAACTCCATGTTAACAAAGGGCAAGCTCTTTCAAAAGAAAACTGGAAAACCAGGAACTCTGACACTGGCAGTTTTTTAAGTTGGCTCCAGATGATTCTAAAAAGGCCATTTGCAACACCTGCCATGCCAGCATCAGCAGGGGTACCAAAACTAGCAGCCTGACCACCACCAGCATGATCAGGCACATGTCAGCCAAGCACCCGACTTTGTGGGAAGTACAACAGAGTCGAGGAGCAGTGCTTGCTGATGTCACTGCTACGTCTTCGCTGGTTGTGCATGCGAGCCAATCCCCTGTCCATGCTGCCTGCGAACAAGCCTCCTCCACTCCTGCACCTGCAGTTGCCTACGCAGAAAGAACACCATCATCAAGCACGTCCTTGTCCCAGCGCAACGTTCAGTTATCCATTCAGCAAACCTTTGAGCGCAGGCGCAAATACACTGCCAACACCCCACATGCCACAGTTCTAAATGCTAACATTTCGCGACTGCTTGCGCTGGAAATGTTGCCTTTTAGGCTGGTTGAGACAGAAGCATTCCGCGAACTGATGGTGGCAGCTGTCCCACGTTACTCGGTCCACAGCCGACACTATTTCTCCCTGTGTGCCGTCCCCGCATTGCATAACTAACCACGTGTCACAAAACATCACACGTGCCCGGAACAACGCTGTTTCAGCCAAAGTCCACCTAACCACAGACACGTGGACAAGTGCATGTGGGCAAGGCCGCTACATCTCGTTGACGTCACACTGGGTTAATATTGTGCAAGCTGGGACCCAGTCTGAGCGAGGGACGGAATACGTCCTTCACACACCAAGTTTTGCAGGCCCTACCTCAGTCAGGGTTTCACACACACTCTACAGCTCCGGAATGTCATGCTCCTCAGCCTCCTCCTCCTCCTGCGCATCCTGATCCACTTTACCCTCCACACCAGTCCCAAGCTGTAAGTGTCGCTGGCGGAGGAGGGGACGGTGCGCTCTCCCACTGCTCGGGTCCGGCTGACGCAGCTCTACGGCTGCTGCTGCTCGTTGGCTCGAGCGATGGCCGGATCCCGGGGACTCGAGCGGCGCTACTCGCCCGTGAGTGAAAAGGGGTGGTTTGGGTTTTGGGGATATTGTCCGTGACGCCACCCACGGTTGTGGTGATTGTGTGGACACCACCGCTGCTCTGGACGGGGATCCCGGGAGCCTGTGACAGGGAGCAGCTTTGTTGTTATTTCTCCCCTACGTGGGTAGGGGGGTTGGTTGTCCCGGGGCCTGGTGATGGGGTAGAGATGGATGACAGGCGGGTTGCGGGGCCTGATGAAGTGCATGGTCGCAGGGGCAGCGCTGTGCCGCACGGCACGGAGGTACTCACTCAGCCCAATGATGATGACACAGTTCAGGGTAAAACAAGTGGCTGGATGGACAGGTCACTCGGACGGCTGCGGTTGTTCCTCCCTGCAGGTTAGTGATGACTGTCTCTCCCTGCACCGAAGTTAAGTGTTGGTAGTGATGGTTTCCCAACGGTAACCCGCTCCCTGACCTGGATATGGGCCGGAGGAGCCCCTTTTGCCCACAGGCGCTGGCCCTGGGAGACGGTTGCCCTTGCCGGTGGCTGTGTCTCCCCTTCACGGTTGTACGGTTGCCTTCTATCTGGACTTGGCTGTTTGGAAACCCTGAGGTCCCCTTCAATAACGGATTTGGCAAATTCACGGCGACACCAAGCCTTGCCGGGATCCGAAAGTCCTCTGCCAATGGTGCTGGCTTCGCTTTGTATACCGGTCCGGTACGGCCGGGTCACCACCCGTCCACGGTCCTTACGGCAGACTCCAATCGGCCTCCACTGCAGACGGTCACCACATCCTGCCAACCTTGCTGTCCTGTCCAGGCCACACACCCGGACCAACTTCAGGCTCTTTGCTGTCACTTTTCTCCTCTCTACTACTTTCCTCCTTCCACTTCCTTAGCTTAACTCTCACTGCCTGTGTTTTCCCTCCTCCTCGGTGGGTGGAGACCAACCGCCTGGCTCCACACCCTGGTGTGGACAACAGCCCCTGGGGAAGGCAACAAGGATTTTGTGTTTTGACTATGATATGCCTGCAGGGAGTGTGGGGTGTTTAAGTGTTGTGCTCTGTGGCCCCTGGCTTGTCCAGGGCGACACAGAAGCACTGCAGCACTGCCTCGGCGAAGCGGCAACAGGCAGTGCTGAAGCTAATCTGCATAGGTGACAAACCCCACAATGCAGAAGAGGTGTGGACAGCTCTGAAACAGCAGGCAGATCACTGGCTCACAACTCTGAACCTAAAGCCAGGAAAGGTGGTGTGTGACAATGGCCGGAACCTGGTGGCGGCTTTGAGGCGAGGCCAGCTGACACATGTTCCATGCTTGGCCCATGTGCTCAACCTCGAGGTTCAGCGGTTTCTAAAGTCATAGTCAGAGCTGTCTGATCTGCTGGTAAAAGTTCGCCGCCTGTCTGCACATTTTCGAAAGTCACCTACTGCTTCAGCCGGCCTTGCCGCCTTAAGACGCCGTTTGCATCTTCCGGCACACAGACTGGTGTGTGATGTCCCCACGCGTTGGAATTCAACTCTGCACATGTTGGTCAGGATATGTGAGCAGAAGAGGGCAGTTGTTGAGTACCTGCATCACCTAAGCCGTCGGGAAATGGGTCAAACTCCACACATAACACCTGAGGAGTGGAGATGGATGTCCGACCTATGCACCATCCGCCAAAACTTTGAGGACTACAACAAGATGGTGAGCGGCGATGACGACATTATTAGCGTCACCATACCGCTTCTCTGCCTTCTAAAATGGTCTCTGCTCAGAAAACAAACATGATGCATTGCAGGCGGAGCGCGATGAGTTTCAGCAAGAAACAGTAGTGGGTGTGGGTGATGATAACACACAGCCCAGCCTCGTCTCATCACAACGTGCAGTGGAGGACTATGACGAGGAGGAGGATGAAGACATGGAGCAACTCTCTGGCCAAATTGAGGATATGACATGCAGTCATATCCTCGGTTCAGCGTGGCTGGCCAGAGGACAGGGTAGATGATGAGGAGGAGGAGGACAGCATGTTCAGTCATCGTGTCGGTCAGGATACTGAAGTGATGGCTGTTAAGAGTCTGGCACACATGGCTGACTTTATGGTAAGCTGCCTGTCTCGTGACCCTCGCGTTAAGAACATCTTGGCCGACAATCATTACTGGTTGGTAACACTGTTAGACCCACGCTAAAAGGAGAACTTTATGTCTCTTATTCCCGAGGCGGAGAGGTCAGGCAAAATGCAGCAGTTCCAGAAGGCCATAGTCACGGAAGTAGGCAAAGCATTCCCCTCACAAAACGCTAGCGGCATAGGTCATGAATCAGTGGACAACCGAGGCGTACAGCCGAGAGAGGCACAAGTCCAATCCGCCAGAGGTAGGGGAACAGTCTTTAAGATGTGTGACAGTTTTCTCAGCCCCTCACGTACCACAGCCCCTGAGGTGCGGGGTAGTGCCACAAGAAATCCTAAGTTTGCCCAGATGCTGAAGGAGTACCTTGCAGATCGAACAACTGTACTCCGACATTCCTCTGTGCCTTACAATTATTGGGTATCCAAGCTGGACACGTGGCATGAATTGGCTCTCTACGCCTTGGAAGGCCTGGCCTGCCCTGCTGCTAGCGTTTTGTCAGAGCGTGTTTTTAGTGCCGCAGGTGGAATCATTACAGATAAACGCACCCGCCTGTCAACTGAAAATGCTGACAAGCTGACTCTGATCAAGATGAACAAGGGTTGGATTGGGCCAGACTTCACCACACCACCAGCAAATGAGAGCGGAATTTAAAGTTTGCCATGTACCTCCACTCACCCATGGGTACACACTTCTGGAGTTTGGCTAATCGCTGGACTGCTCCTCCTTCTCCTCATGCGCCACCATGATGATGACCGTTACAAATTGCAATACTTAGGCCTTTGTTTCAGGTATACCCCCAGTGGTAAATTTTTTCGCCCATTCTTTGCAGAATGGACATTACAACGACAGGAGACCCACTCCTTTGCAATGGGAACAATGTTTTGAGGCCCTCATGCACGTCTCTATCCAGGGACAACGTGGAGCCTGACGCTGCCACCGACTGCCACACACGTGCTGTTTTTAAATGCAAGCACGGACGCAATAAGAACCTAACTGGTTTTTAGGAGCGACAATTACTGAGAAGTCTGACACTATCAGACACTGCTGACTGACGTGTATTATACACTAGACTTGTGCGTTATATAATAGTTTGTGCAAAACGCGCACCTGTACCCTGCCACCGACTGCCACACACGTGCTGTTTTTAAATGCAAGCACGGACGCAATAAGAACCTAACTGGTTTTTAGGAGCGACAATTACTGAGAAGTCTGAGACTATCAGACACTGCTGACTGACGTGTATTATACACTAGACTTGTGCGTTATATAATAGTTTGTGCAAAACGCGCACCTGTACCCTGCCACCGACTGCCACACACGTGCTGTTTTTAAATGCAAGCACGGACGCAATAAGAACCTAACTGGTTTTTAGGAGCGACAATTACTGAGAAGTCTGACACTATCAGACACTGCTGACTGACGTGTATTATACACTAGACTTGTGCGTTATATAATAGTTTGTGCAAAACGCGCACCTGTACCCTGCCACCGACTGCCACACACGTGCTGTTTTTAAATGCAAGCACGGACGCAATAAGAACCTAACTGGTTTTTAGGAGCGACAATTACTGAGAAGTCTGACACTATCAGACACTGCTGACTGACGTGTATTATACACTAGACTTGTGCGTTATATAATAGTTTGTGCAAAACGCGCACCTGTACCCTGCCACCGACTGCCACACACGTGCTGTTTTTAAATGCAAGCACGGACGCAATAAGAACCTAACTGGTTTTTAGGAGCGACAATTACTGAGAAGTCTGAGACTATCAGACACTGCTGACTGACGTGTATTATACACTAGACTTGTGCGTTATATAATAGTTTGTGCAAAACGCGCACCTGTACCCTGCCACCGACTGCCACACACGTGCTGTTTTTAAATGCAAGCACGGACGCAATAAGAACCTAACTGGTTTTTAGGAGCGACAATTACTGAGAAGTCTGACACTATCAGACACTGCTGACTGACGTGTATTATACACTAGACTTGTGCGTTATATAATAGTTTGTGCAAAACGCGCACCTGTACCCTGCCACCGACTGCCACACACGTGCTGTTTTTAAATGCAAGCACGGACGCAATAAGAACCTAACTGGTTTTTAGGAGCGACAATTACTGAGAAGTCTGACACTATCAGACACTGCTGACTGACGTGTATTATACACTAGACTTGTGCGTTATATAATAGTTTGTGCAAAACGCGCACCTGTACCCTGCCACCGACTGCCACACACGTGCTGTTTTTAAATGCAAGCACGGACGCAATAAGAACCTAACTGGTTTTTAGGAGCGACAATTACTGAGAAGTCTGACACTATCAGACACTGCTGACTGACGTGTATTATACACTAGACTTGTGCGTTATATAATAGTTTGTGCAAAACGCGCACCTGTACCCTGCCACCGACTGCCACACACGTGCTGTTTTTAAATGCAAGCACGGACGCAATAAGAACCTAACTGGTTTTTAGGAGCGACAATTACTGAGAAGTCTGACACTATCAGACACTGCTGACTGACGTGTATTATACACTAGACTTGTGCGTTATATAATAGTTTGTGCAAAACGCGCACCTGTACCCTGCCACCGACTGCCACACACGTGCTGTTTTTAAATGCAAGCACGGACGCAATAAGAACCTAACTGGTTTTTAGGAGCGACAATTACTGAGAAGTCTGACACTATCAGACACTGCTGACTGACGTGTATTATACACTAGACTTGTGCGTTATATAATAGTTTGTGCAAAACGCGCACCTGTACCCTGCCACCGACTGCCACACACGTGCTGTTTTTAAATGCAAGCACGGACGCAATAAGAACCTAACTGGTTTTTAGGAGCGACAATTACTGAGAAGTCTGACACTATCAGACACTGCTGACTGACGTGTATTATACACTAGACTTGTGCGTTATATAATAGTTTGTGCAAAACGCGCACCTGTACCCTGCCACCGACTGCCACACACGTGCTGTTTTTAAATGCAAGCACGGACGCAATAAGAACCTAACTGGTTTTTAGGAGCGACAATTACTGAGAAGTCTGACACTATCTGGACTGTTTTACACTGTGTACACCAGCCCCAGATATGATGAAGGCTGGTATACGGTCACCACTAGGAATGGCTATATATACCCTGCCTGCCTGCCTGTATACTGCTACAATAGTCCTGACAAGGACTCTTCTGGTCACTAGCCTGTATTCCGACCTGGCTATACCCTGCCTGTATATAGCAACAATAGTCCTGAGAAGGACTCTGCTACTGTACTCCGACCTGGCTATACCCTGCCTGCCTGTATACAACTAGAATAGTCCTGAGAAGGACTTCTGGTCACACTGTTTGCAGCCCTGCTCCGGAACTAACTATAAAGGGCCGCAAAGCTTTCCCTGAATCAGCGACACTCTCCCTACACTCACTGTCAGAATAGCTGTGAGCAGAGCACAGCGCGCCGGCCGATATAAAGGCTCGGTGACGCTGTGCAGGCCGGCCAATCACTGCAATTCCACAACTAACAGGGCTGTGGCATTGCAGTGGTCTGCCAGCCAATCCCTGCATGAGGGCTGGCTCTCAAAAGAGCGCCAACATGCAGAAATGAAGACCACGAGTAAAGCACGAGTATCGCGAGATTACTCGGTCCCCGCCGAGCAGCCCGAGTACAGTGATACTCGTGCGAGTACCGAGTAGTGACAAGCATGCTCGCTCATCACTAGTGGAGATGATATTTAATAAAATAAGTAGAAATCCACTAAAATTTTTGTTTGGTTATCTTGCAATCCCGAGATAATCGTCTCCATGCTCCAAATCCATTTTAAAGCCATTTTTAAGGCATTTCGCGCATACATGAAATGAACACATTTTTCTCCAAAACTATAACAGATGCAAGCTTGTCCTGTTTGGTGGAGATGATATTTAATAAAATAAGTAGAAATCCACTAAAAGTTTTGTTTGGTTATCTTGCAATCCCGAGATAATCGTCTCCATGCTCCAAATCCATTTTAAAGCCATTTTTAAGGCATTTCGCGCATACATGAAATGAACACATTTTTCTCCAAAACTATAACAGATGCAAGCTTGTCCTGTTTGGTGGAGATAATATTTAATAAAATAAGTAGAAATCTACTAAAAGTTTCGTTTGTTTATATTGCCATCCTGAGATAATCGTCTCCATGCTCCAAATCCATTTTAAAGCCATTTCAAAGGCATTTTGCGCATACATGAAATGAACACATTTTTCTCCAAAACTATAACACATGCAAGCTTGTCCTGTTTGGTGGAGATGATATTTAATAAAATAAGTAGAAATCCACTAAAAGTTTTGTTTGGTTATCTTGCAATCCCGAGATAATCGTCTCCATGCTCCAAATCCATTTTAAAGCCATTTTTAAGGCATTTCGCGCATACATGAAATGAACACATTTTTCTCCAAAACTATAACAGATGCAAGCTTGTCCTGTTTGGTGGAGATGATATTTAATAAAATAAGTTGAAATCCACTAAAAGTTTTGTTTGGTTATCTTGCAATCCCGAGATAATCGTCTCCATGCTCCAAATCCATTTTAAAGCCATTTTTAAGGCATTTCGCGCATACATGAAATGAACACATTTTTCTCCAAAACTATAACAGATGCAAGCTTGTCCTGTTTGGTGGAGATGATATTTAATAAAATAAGTAGAAATCCACTAAAAGTTTTGTTTGGTTATCTTGCAATCCCGAGATAATCGTCTCCATGCTCCAAATCCATTTTAAAGCCATTTCAAAGGCATTTTGCGCATACATGAAATGAACACATTTTTCTCCAAAACTATAACACATGCAAGCTTGTCCTGTTTGGTGGAGATGATATTTAATAAAATAAGTAGAAATCCACTAAAAGTTTTGTTTGGTTATCTTGCAATCCCGAGATAATCGTCTCCATGCTCCAAATCCATTTTAAAGCCATTTTTAAGGCATTTCGCGCATACATGAAATGAACACATTTTTCTCCAAAACTATAACAGATGCAAGCTTGTCCTGTTTGGTGGAGATGATATTTAATAAAATAAGTAGAAATCCACTAAAAGTTTTGTTTGGTTATCTTGCAATCCCGAGATAATCGTCTCCATGCTCCAAATCCATTTTAAAGCCATTTTTAAGGCATTTCGCGCATACATGAAATGAACACATTTTTCTCCAAAACTATAACAGATGCAAGCTTGTCCTGTTTGGTGGAGATGATATTTAATAAAATAAGTAGAAATCCACTAAAATTTTTGTTTGGTTATCTTGCAATCCCGAGATAATCGTCTCCATGCTCCAAATCCATTTTAAAGCCATTTTTAAGGCATTTCGCGCATACATGAAATGAACACATTTTTCTCCAAAACTATAACAGATGCAAGCTTGTCCTGTTTGGTGGAGATGATATTTAATAAAATAAGTAGAAATCCACTAAAAGTTTTGTTTGGTTATATTGCAATCCCGAGATAATCGTCTCCATGCTCCAAATCCATTTTAAAGCCATTTTTAAGGCATTTCGCGCATACATGAAATGAACACATTTTTCTCCAAAACTATAACAGATGCAAGCTTGTCCTGTTTGGTGGAGATGATATTTAATAAAATAAGTAGAAATCCACTAAAAGTTTTGTTTGGTTATCTTGCAATCCCAAGATAATCGTCTCCATGCTCCAAATCCATTTTAAAGCCATTTTTAAGGCATTTCGCGCATACATGAAATGAACACATTTTTCTCCAAAACCATAACAGATGCAAGCTTGTCCTGTTTGGTGGAGATGATATTTAATAAAATAAGTAGAAATCCACTAAAAGTTTTGTTTGGTTATCTTGCAATCCCGAGATAATCGTCTCCATGCTCCAAATCCATTTTAAAGCCATTTTTAAGGCATTTCGCGCATACATGAAATGAACACATTTTTCTCCAAAACTATAACAGATGCAAGCTTGTCCTGTTTGGTGGAGATGATATTTAATAAAATAAGTAGAAATCCACTAAAAGTTTTGTTTGGTTATCTTGCAATCCCGAGATAATCGTCTCCATGCTCCAAATCCATTTTAAAGCCATTTTTAAGGCATTTCGCGCATACATGAAATGAACACATTTTTCTCCAAAACTATAACAGATGCAAGCTTGTCCTGTTTGGTGGAGATGATATTTAATAAAATAAGTAGAAATCCACTAAAAGTTTTGTTTGGTTATCTTGCAATCCCGAGATAATCGTCTCCATGTAAAAGTTTCGTTTGTTTATATTGCCATCCTGAGATAATCGTCTCCATGCTCCAAATCCATTTTAAAGCCATTTCAAAGGCATTTTGCGCATACATGAAATGAACACATTTTTCTCCAAAACTATACCACATGCAAGCTTGTCCTGTTTGGTGGAGATGATATTTAATAAAATAAGTAGAAATCCACTAAAAGTTTTGTTTGGTTATCTTGCAATCCCGAGATAATCGTCTCCATGCTCCAAATCCATTTTAAAGCCATTTTTAAGGCATTTCGCGCATACATGAAATGAACACATTTTTTTCCAAAACTATAACAGATGCAAGCTTGTCCTGTTTGGTGGAGATGATATTTAATAAAATAAGTAGAAATCCACTAAAAGTTTTGTATGGTTATCTTGCAATCCCGAGATAATAGTCTCCATGCTCCAAATCCATTTTAAAGCCATTTTTAAGGCATTTCGCGCATACATGAAATGAACACATTTTTCTCCAAAACTATAACAGATGCAAGCTTGTCCTGTTTGTTGGAGATGATATTTAATAAAATAAGTAGAAATCCACTAAAATTTTTGTTTGGTTATCTTGCAATCCCGAGATAATCGTCTCCATGCTCCAAATCCATTTTAAAGCCATTTTTAAGGCATTTCGCGCATACATGAAATGAACACATTTTTCTCCAAAACTATAACAGATGCAAGCTTGTCCTGTTTGGTGGAGATGATATTTAATAAAATAAGTAGAAATCCACTAAAAGTTTTGTTTGGTTATCTTGCAATCCCGAGATAATCGTCTCCATGCTCCAAATCCATTTTAAAGCCATTTTTAAGGCATTTCGCGCATACATGAAATGAACACATTTTTCTCCAAAACTATAACAGATGCAAGCTTGTCCTGTTTGGTGGAGATGATATTTAATAAAATAAGTAGAAATCCACTAAAAGTTTTGTTTGGTTATCTTGCAATCCCGAGATAATCGTCTCCATGCTCCAAATCCATTTTAAAGCCATTTTTAAGGCATTTCGCGCATACATGAAATGAACACATTTTTCTCCAAAACTATAACAGATGCAAGCTTGTCCTGTTTGGTGGAGATGATATTTAATAAAATAAGTAGAAATCCACTAAAAGTTTTGTTTGGTTATCTTGCAATCCCGAGATAATCGTCTCCATGCTCCAAATCCATTTTAAAGCCATTTTTAAGGCATTTTGCGCATACATGAAATGAACACATTTTTCTCCAAAACTATAACAGATGCAAGCTTGTCCTGTTTGGTGGAGATGATATTTAATAAAATAAGTAGAAATCCACTAAAAGTTTTGTTTGGTTATCTTGCAATCCCGAGATAATCGTCTCCATGCTCCAAATCCATTTTAAAGCCATTTTTAAGGCATTTCGCGCATACATGAAATGAACACATTTTTCTCCAAAACTATAACAGATGCAAGCTTGTCCTGTTTGGTGGAGATAATATTTATTAAAATAAGTAGAAATCTACTAAAAGTTTCGTTTGTTTATATTGCCATCCTGAGATAATCGTCTCCATGCTTCAAATCCATTTTAAAGCCATTTCAAAGGCATTTTGCGCATACATGAAATGAACACATTTTTCTCCAAAACTATAACACATGCAAGCTTGTCCTGTTTGGTGGAGATGATATTTAATAAAATAAGTAGAAATCCACTAAAAGTTTTGTTTGGTTATCTTGCAATCCCGAGATAATCGTCTCCATGCTCCAAATCCATTTTAAAGCCATTTTTAAGGCATTTCGCGCATACATGAAATGAACACATTTTTCTCCAAAACCATAACAGATGCAAGCTTGTCCTGTTTGGTGGAGATGATATTTAATAAAATAAGTAGAAATCCACTAAAAGTTTTGTTTGGTTATCTTGCAATCCCGAGATAATCGTCTCCATGCTCCAAATCCATTTTAAAGCCATTTTTAAGGCATTTCGCGCATACATGAAATGAACACATTTTTCTCCAAAACTATAACAGATGCAAGCTTGTCCTGTTTGGTGGAGATGATATTTAATAAAATAAGTAGAAATCCACTAAAAGTTTTGTTTGGTTATCTTGCAATCCCGAGATAATCGTCTCCATGCTCCAAATCCATTTTAAAGCCATTTTTAAGGCATTTCGCGCATACATGAAATGAACACATTTTTCTCCAAAACTATAACAGATGCAAGCTTGTCCTGTTTGGTGGAGATGATATTTAATAAAATAAGTAGAAATCCACTAAAAGTTTTGTTTGGTTATCTTGCAATCCCGAGATAATCGTCTCCATGTAAAAGTTTCGTTTGTTTATATTGCCATCCTGAGATAATCGTCTCCATGCTCCAAATCCATTTTAAAGCCATTTCAAAGGCATTTTGCGCATACATGAAATGAACACATTTTTCTCCAAAACTATAACACATGCAAGCTTGTCCTGTTTGGTGGAGATGATATTTAATAAAATAAGTAGAAATCCACTAAAAGTTTTGTTTGGTTATCTTGCAATCCCGAGATAATCGTCTCCATGCTCCAAATCTATTTTAAAGCCATTTTTAAGGCATTTCGCGCATACATGAAATGAACACATTTTTCTCCAAAACTATAACAGATGCAAGCTTGTCCTGTTTGGTGGAGATGATATTTAATAAAATAAGTAGAAATCCACTAAAAGTTTTGTTTGGTTATCTTGCAATCCCGAGATAATCGTCTCCATGCTCCAAATCCATTTTAAAGCCATTTTTAAGGCATTTCGCGCATACATGAAATGAACACATTTTTCTCCAAAACTATAACAGATGCAAGCTTGTCCTGTTTGGTGGAGATGATATTTAATAAAATAAGTAGAAATCCACTAAAATTTTTGTTTGGTTATCTTGCAATCCCGAGATAATCGTCTCCATGCTCCAAATCCATTTTAAAGCCATTTTTAAGGCATTTCGCGCATACATGAAATGAACACATTTTTCTCCAAAACTATAACAGATGCAAGCTTGTCCTGTTTGGTGGAGATGATATTTAATAAAATAAGTAGAAATCCACTAAAAGTTTTGTTTGGTTATCTTGCAATCCCGAGATAATCGTCTCCATGCTCCAAATCCATTTTAAAGCCATTTTTAAGGCATTTCGCGCATACATGAAATGAACACATTTTTCTCCAAAACTATAACAGATGCAAGCTTGTCCTGTTTGGTGGAGATGATATTTAATAAAATAAGTAGAAATCCACTAAAAGTTTTGTTTGGTTATCTTGCAATCCCGAGATAATCGTCTCCATGCTCCAAATCCATTTTAAAGCCATTTCAAAGGCATTTTGCGCATACATGAAATGAACACATTTTTCTCCAAAACTATAACACATGCAAGCTTGTCCTGTTTGGTGGAGATGATATTTAATAAAATAAGTAGAAATCCACTAAAAGTTTTGTTTGGTTATCTTGCAATCCCGAGATAATCGTCTCCATGCTCCAAATCCATTTTAAAGCCATTTTTAAGGCATTTCGCGCATACATGAAATGAACACATTTTTCTCCAAAACTATAACAGATGCAAGCTTGTCCTGTTTGGTGGAGATGATATTTAATAAAATAAGTAGAAATCCACTAAAAGTTTTGTTTGGTTATCTTGCAATCCCGAGATAATCGTCTCCATGCTCCAAATCCATTTTAAAGCCATTTTTAAGGCATTTCGCGCATACATGAAATGAACACATTTTTCTCCAAAACTATAACAGATGCAAGCTTGTCCTGTTTGGTGGAGATGATATTTAATAAAATAAGTAGAAATCCACTAAAAGTTTTGTTTGGTTATCTTGCAATCCCGAGATAATCGTCTCCATGCTCCAAATCCATTTTAAAGCCATTTCAAAGGCATTTTGCGCATACATGAAATGAACACATTTTTCTCCAAAACTATAACACATGCAAGCTTGTCCTCTTTGGTGGAGAAGATATTTAATAAAATAAGTAGAAATCCACTAAAATTTTTGTTTGGTTATCTTGCAATCCCGAGATAATCGTCTCCATGCTCCAAATCCATTTTAAAGCCATTTTTAAGGCATTTCGCGCATACATGAAATGAACACATTTTTCTCCAAAACTATAACAGATGCAAGCTTGTCCTGTTTGGTGGAGATGATATTTAATAAAATAAGTAGAAATCCACTAAAGGTTTTGTTTGGTTATATTGCAATCCCGAGATAATCGTCTCCAATGCTCCAAATCCATTTTAAAGCCATTTTTAAGGCATTTCGCGCATACATGAAATGAACACATTTTTCTCCAAAACTATAACAGATGCAAGCTTGTCCTGTTTGGTGGAGATGATATTTAATAAAATAAGTAGAAATCCACTAAAAGTTTTGTTTGGTTATCTTGCAATCCCGAGATAATCATCTCCATGCTCCAAATCCATTTTAAAGCCATTTTTAAGGCATTTCGCGCATACATGAAATGAACACATTTTTCTCCAAAACTATAACAGATGCAAGCTTGTCCTGTTTGGTGGAGATAATATTTAATAAAATAAGTAGAAATCTACTAAAAGTTTCGTTTGTTTATATTGCCATCCTGAGATAATCGTCTCCATGCTCCAAATCCATTTTAAAGCCATTTCAAAGGCATTTTGCGCATACATGAAATGAACACATTTTTCTCAAAAACTATAACACATGCAAGCTTGTCCTGTTTGGTGGAGATGATATTTAATAAAATAAGTAGAAATCCACTAAAAGTTTTGTTTGGTTATCTTGCAATCCCGAGATAATCGTCTCCATGCTCCAAATCCATTTTAAAGCCATTTTTAAGGCATTTCGCGCATACATGAAATGAACACATTTTTCTCCAAAACTATAACAGATGCAAGCTTGTCCTGTTTGGTGGAGATGATATTTAATAAAATAAGTAGAAATCCACTAAAAGTTTTGTTTGGTTATCTTGCAATCCCGAGATAATCGTCTCCATGCTCCAAATCCATTTTAAAGCCATTTTTAAGGCATTTCACGCATACATGAAATGAACACATTTTTCTCCAAAACTATAACAGATGCAAGCTTGTCCTGTTTGGTGGAGATGATATTTAATAAAATAAGTAGAAATCCACTAAAAGTTTTGTTTGGTTATCTTGCAATCCCGAGATAATCGTCTCCATGCTCCAAATCCATTTTAAAGCCATTTTTAAGGCATTTCGCGCATACATGAAATGAACACATTTTTCTCCAAAACTATAACAGATGCAAGCTTGTCCTGTTTGGTGGAGATGATATTTAATAAAATAAGTAGAAATCCACTAAAAGTTTTGTTTGGTTATCTTGCAATCCCGAGATAATCGTCTCCATGCTCCAAATCCATTTTAAAGCCATTTTTAAGGCATTTCGCGCATACATGAAATGAACACATTTTTCTCCAAAACTATAACAGATGCAAGCTTGTCCTGTTTGGTGGAGATGATATTTAATAAAATAAGTAGAAATCCACTAAAAGTTTTGTTTGGTTATCTTGCAATCCCGAGATAATCGTCTCCATGCTCCAAATCCATTTTAAAGCCATTTCAAAGGCATTTTGCGCATACATGAAATGAACACATTTTTCTCCAAAACGATAACACATGCAAGCTTGTCCTGTTTGGTGGAGATGATATTTAATAAAATAAGTAGAAATCCACTAAAAGTTTTGTTTGGTTATCTTGCAATCCCGAGATAATCGTCACCATGCTCCAAATCCATTTTAAAGCCATTTTTAAGGCATTTCGCGCATACATGAAATGAACACATTTTTCTCCAAAACTATAACAGATGCAAGCTTGTCCTGTTTGGTGGAGATGATATTTAATAAAATAAGTAGAAATCCACTAAAAGTTTTGTTTGGTTATCTTGCAATCCCGAGATAATCGTCTCCATGCTCCAAATCCATTTTAAAGCCATTTTTAAGGCATTTCGCGCATACATGAAATGAACACATTTTTCTCCAAAACTATAACAGATGCAAGCTTGTCCTGTTTGGTGAAGATGATATTTAATAAAATAAGTAGAAATCCACTAAAATTTTTGTTTGGTTATCTTGCAATCCCGAGATAATCGTCTCCATGCTCCAAATCCATTTTAAAGCCATTTTTAAGGCATTTCGCGCATACATGAAATGAACACATTTTTCTCCAAAACTATAACAGATGCAAGCTTGTCCTGTTTGGTGGAGATGATATTTAATAAAATAAGTAGAAATCCACTAAAAGTTTTGTTTGGTTATATTGCAATCCCGAGATAATCGTCTCCATGCTCCAAATCCATTTTAAAGCCATTTTTAAGGCATTTCGCGCATACATGAAATGAACACATTTTTCTCCAAAACTATAACAGATGCAAGCTTGTCCTGTTTGGTGGAGATGATATTTAATAAAATAAGTAGAAATCCACTAAAAGTTTTGTTTGGTTATCTTGCAATCCCGAGATAATCGTCTCCATGCTCCAAATCCATTTTAAAGCCATTTTTAAGGCATTTCGCGCATACATGAAATGAACACATTTTTCTCCAAAACTATAACAGATGCAAGCTTGTCCTGTTTGGTGGAGATGATATTTAATAAAATAAGTAGAAATCCACTAAAAGTTTTGTTTGGTTATCTTGCAATCCCGAGATAATCGTCTCCATGCTCCAAATCCATTTTAAAGCCATTTTTAAGGCATTTCGCGCATACATGAAATGAACACATTTTTCTCCAAAACTATAACAGATGCAAGCTTGTCCTGTTTGGTGGAGATGATATTTAATAAAATAAGTAGAAATCCACTAAAAGTTTTGTTTGGTTATCTTGCAATCCCGAGATAATCGTCTCCATGCTCCAAATCCATTTTAAAGCCATTTTTAAGGCATTTCGCGCATACATGAAATGAACACATTTTTCTCCAAAACTATAACAGATGCAAGCTTGTCCTGTTTGGTGGAGATGATATTTAATAAAATAAGTAGAAATCCACTAAAAGTTTTGTTTGGTTATCTTGCAATCCCGAGATAATCGTCTCCATGCTCCAAATCCATTTTAAAGCCATTTCAAAGGCATTTTGCGCATACATGAAATGCACACATTTTTCTCCAAAACTATAACACATGCAAGCTTGTCCTGTTTGGTGGAGATGATATTTAATAAAATAAGTAGAAATCCACTAAAAGTTTTGTTTGGTTATCTTGCAATCCCGAGATAATCGTCACCATGCTCCAAATCCATTTTAAAGCCATTTTTAAGGCATTTCGCGCATACATGAAATGAACACATTTTTCTCCAAAACTATAACAGATGCAAGCTTGTCCTGTTTGGTGGAGATGATATTTAATAAAATAAGTAGAAATCCACTAAAAGTTTTGTTTGGTTATCTTGCAATCCCGAGATAATCGTCTCCATGCTCCAAATCCATTTTAAAGCCATTTTTAAGGCATTTCGCGCATACATGAAATGAACACATTTTTCTCCAAAACTATAACAGATGCAAGCTTGTCCTGTTTGGTGGAGATGATATTTAATAAAATAAGTAGAAATCCACTAAAAGTTTTGTTTGGTTATATTGCAATCCCGAGATAATCGTCTCCATGCTCCAAATCCATTTTAAAGCCATTTTTAAGGCATTTCGCGCATACATGAAATGAACACATTTTTCTCCAAAACTATAACAGATGCAAGCTTGTCCTGTTTGGTGGAGATGATATTTAATAAAATAAGTAGAAATCCACTAAAAGTTTTGTTTGGTTATCTTGCAATCCCGAGATAATCGTCTCCATGCTCCAAATCCATTTTAAAGCCATTTTTAAGGCATTTCGCGCATACATGAAATGAACACATTTTTCTCCAAAACTATAACAGATGCAAGCTTGTCCTGTTTGGTGGAGATGATATTTAATAAAATAAGTAGAAATCCACTAAAAGTTTTGTTTGGTTATCTTGCAATCCCGAGATAATCGTCTCCATGCTCCAAATCCATTTTAAAGCCATTTTTAAGGCATTTCGCGCATACATGAAATGAACACATTTTTCTCCAAAACTATAACAGATGCAAGCTTGTCCTGTTTGGTGGAGATGATATTTAATAAAATAAGTAGAAATCCACTAAAAGTTTTGTTTGGTTATCTTGCAATCCCGAGATAATCGTCTCCATGCTCCAAATCCATTTTAAAGCCATTTCAAAGGCATTTTGCGCATACATGAAATGAACACATTTTTCTCCAAAACTATAACAGATGCAAGCTTGTCCTGTTTGGTGGAGATGATATTTAATAAAATAAGTAGAAATCCACTAAAAGTTTTGTTTGGTTATCTTGCAATCCCGAGATAATCGTCACCATGCTCCAAATCCATTTTAAAGCCATTTTTAAGGCATTTCGCGCATACATGAAATGAACACATTTTTCTCCAAAACTATAACAGATGCAAGCTTGTCCTGTTTGGTGGAGATGATATTTAATAAAATAAGTAGAAATCCACTAAAAGTTTTGTTTGGTTATCTTGCAATCCCGAGATAATCGTCTCCATGCTCCAAATCCATTTTAAAGCCATTTCAAAGGCATTTTGCGCATACATGAAATGAACACATTTTTCTCCAAAACTATAACACATGCAAGCTTGTCCTGTTTGGTGGAGATGATATTTAATAAAATAAGTAGAAATCCACTAAAAGTTTTGTTTGGTTATCTTGCAATCCCGAGATAATCGTCACCATGCTCCAAATCCATTTTAAAGCCATTTTTAAGGCATTTCGCGCATACATGAAATGAACACATTTTTCTCCAAAACTATAACAGATGCAAGCTTGTCCTGTTTGGTGGAGATGATATTTAATAAAATAAGTAGAAATCCAATAAAAGTTTTGTTTGGTTATCTTGCAATCCCGAGATAATCGTCTCCATGCTCCAAATCCATTTTAAAGCCATTTTTAAGGCATTTCGCGCATACATGAAATGAACACATTTTTCTCCAAAACTATAACAGATGCAAGCTTGTCCTGTTTGGTGGAGATGATATTTAATAAAATAAGTAGAAATCCACTAAAATTTTTGTTTGGTTATCTTGCAATCCCGAGATAATCGTCTCCATGCTCCAAATCCATTTTAAAGCCATTTTTAAGGCATTTCGCGCATACATGAAATGAACACATTTTTCTCCAAAACTATAACAGATGCAAGCTTGTCCTGTTTGGTGGAGATGATATTTAATAAAATAAGTAGAAATCCACTAAAAGTTTTGTTTGGTTATATTGCAATCCCGAGATAATCGTCTCCATGCTCCAAATCCATTTTAAAGCCATTTTTAAGGCATTTCGCGCATACATGAAATGAACACATTTTTCTCCAAAACTATAACAGATGCAAGCTTGTCCTGTTTGGTGGAGATGATATTTAATAAAATAAGTAGAAATCCACTAAAAGTTTTGTTTGGTTATCTTGCAATCCCGAGATAATCGTCTCCATGCTCCAAATCCATTTAAAAGCCATTTTTAAGGCATTTCGCGCATACATGAAATGAACACATTTTTCTCCAAAACTATAACAGATGCAAGCTTGTCCTGTTTGGTGGAGATGATATTTAATAAAATAAGTAGAAATCCACTAAAAGTTTTGTTTGGTTATCTTGCAATCCCGAGATAATCGTCTCCATGCTCCAAATCCATTTTAAAGCCATTTTTAAGGCATTTCGCGCATACATGAAATGAACACATTTTTCTCCAAAACTATAACAGATGCAAGCTTGTCCTGTTTGGTGGAGATGATATTTAATAAAATAAGTAGAAATCCACTAAAAGTTTTGTTTGGTTATATTGCAATCCCGAGATAATCGTCTCCATGCTCCAAATCCATTTTAAAGCCATTTTTAAGGCATTTCGCGCATACATGAAATGAACACATTTTTCTCCAAAACTATAACAGATGCAAGCTTGTCCTGTTTGGTGGAGATGATATTTAATAAAATAAGTAGAAATCCACTAAAAGTTTTGTTTGGTTATCTTGCAATCCCGAGATAATCGTCTCCATGCTCCAAATCCATTTTAAAGCCATTTTTAAGGCATTTCGCGCATACATGAAATGAACACATTTTTCTCCAAAACTATAACAGATGCAAGCTTGTCCTGTTTGGTGGAGATTATATTTAATAAAATAAGTAGAAATCCACTAAAAGTTTTGTTTGGTTATATTGCAATCCCGAGATAATCGTCTCCATGCTCCAAATCCATTTTAAAGCCATTTTTAAGGCATTTCGCGCATACATGAAATGAACACATTTTTCTCCAAAACTATAACAGATGCAAGCTTGTCCTGTTTGGTGGAGATGATATTTAATAAAATAAGTAGAAATCCACTAAAAGTTTTGTTTGGTTATCTTGCAATCCCGAGATAATCGTCTCCATGCTCCAAATCCATTTTAAAGCCATTTTTAAGGCATTTCGCGCATACATGAAATGAACACATTTTTCTCCAAAACTATAACAGATGCAAGCTTGTCCTGTTTGGTGGAGATAATATTTAATAAAATAAGTAGAAATCTACTAAAAGTTTCGTTTGTTTATATTGCCATCCTGAGATAATCGTCTCCATGCTCCAAATCCATTTTAAAGCCATTTCAAAGGCATTTTGCGCATACATGAAATGAACACATTTTTCTCCAAAACTATAACAGATGCAAGCTTGTCCTGTTTGGTGGAGATGATATTTAATAAAATAAGTAGAAATCCACTAAAAGTTTTGTTTGGTTATATTGCAATCCCGAGATAATCGTCTCCATGCTCCAAATCCATTTTAAAGCCATTTTTAAGGCATTTCGCGCATACATGAAATGAACACATTTTTCTCCAAAACTATAACAGATGCAAGCTTGTCCTGTTTGGTGGAGATGATATTTAATAAAATAAGTAGAAATCCACTAAAAGTTTTGTTTGGTTATCTTGCAATCCCGAGATAATCGTCTCCATGCTCCAAATCCATTTTAAAGCCATTTTTAAGGCATTTCGCGCATACATGAAATGAACACATTTTTCTCCAAAACTATAACAGATGCAAGCTTGTCCTGTTTGGTGGAGATGATATTTAATAAAATAAGTAGAAATCCACTAAAAGTTTTGTTTGGTTATCTTGCAATCCCGAGATAATCGTCTCCATGCTCCAAATCCATTTTAAAGCCATTTTTAAGGCATTTCGCCCATACATGAAATGAACACATTTTTCTCCAAAACTATAACAGATGCAAGCTTGTCCTGTTTGGTGGAGATGATATTTAATAAAATAAGTAGAAATCCACTAAAAGTTTTGTTTGGTTATCTTGCAATCCCGAGATAATCGTCTCCATGCTCCAAATCCATTTTAAAGCCATTTTTAAGGCATTTCGCGCATACATGAAATGAACACATTTTTCTCCAAAACTATAACAGATGCAAGCTTGTCCTGTTTGGTGGAGATGATATTTAATAAAATAAGTAGAAATCCACTAAAAGTTTTGTTTGGTTATCTTGCAATCCCGAGATAATCGTCTCCATGCTCCAAATCCATTTTAAAGCCATTTTTAAGGCATTTCGCCCATACATGAAATGAACACATTTTTCTCCAAAACTATAACAGATGCAAGCTTGTCCTGTTTGGTGGAGATGATATTTAATAAAATAAGTAGAAATCCACTAAAAGTTTTGTTTGGTTATCTTGCAATCCCGAGATAATCGTCTCCATGCTCCAAATCCATTTTAAAGCCATTTTTAAGGCATTTCGCGCATACATGAAATGAACACATTTTTCTCCAAAACTAAGATGCAAGCTTGTCCTGTTTGGTGGAGATAATATTTAATAAAATAAGTAGAAATCTACTAAAAGTTTCGTTTGTTTATATTGCCATCCTGAGATAATCGTCTCCATGCTCCAAATCCATTTTAAAGCCATTTCAAAGGCATTTTGCGCATACATGAAATGAACACATTTTTCTCCAAAACTATAACACATGCAAGCTTGTCCTGTTTGGTGGAGATGATATTTAATAAAATAAGTAGAAATCCACTAAAAGTTTTCTTTGGTTATCTTGCAATCCCGAGATAATCGTCTCCATGCTCCAAATCCATTTTAAAGCCATTTTTAAGGCATTTCGCGCATACATGAAATGAACACATTTTTCTCCAAAACTATAACAGATGCAAGCTTGTCCTGTTTGGTGGAGATGATATTTAATAAAATAAGTAGAAATCCACTAAAAGTTTTGTTTGGTTATCTTGCAATCCCGAGATAATCGTCTCCATGCTCCAAATCCATTTTAAAGCCATTTTTAAGGCATTTCGCGCATACATGAAATGAACACATTTTTCTCCAAAACTATAACAGATGCAAGCTTGTCCTGTTTGGTGGAGATGATATTTAATAAAATAAGTAGAAATCCACTAAAAGTTTTGTTTGGTTATCTTGCAATCCCGAGATAATCGTCTCCATGCTCCAAATCCATTTTAAAGCCATTTTTAAGGCATTTCGCGCATACATGAAATGAACACATTTTTCTCCAAAACTATAACAGATGCAAGCTTGTCCTGTTTGGTGGAGATAATATTTAATAAAATAAGTAGAAATCTACTAAAAGTTTCGTTTGTTTATATTGCCATCCTGAGATAATCGTCTCCATGCTCCAAATCCATTTTAAAGCCATTTCAAAGGCATTTTGCGCATACATGAAATGAACACATTTTTCTCCAAAACTATAACACATGCAAGCTTGTCCTGTTTGGTGGAGATGATATTTAATAAAATAAGTAGAAATCCACTAAAAGTTTTGTTTGGTTATCTTGCAATCCCGAGATAATCGTCTCCATGCTCCAAATCCATTTTAAAGCCATTTTTAAGGCATTTCGCGCATACATGAAATGAACACATTTTTCTCCAAAACTATAACAGATGCAAGCTTGTCCTGTTTGGTGGAGATGATATTTAATAAAATAAGTAGAAATCCACTAAAAGTTTTGTTTGGTTATCTTGCAATCCCGAGATAATCGTCTCCATGCTCCAAATCCATTTTAAAGCCATTTTTAAGGCATTTCGCGCATACATGAAATGAACACATTTTTCTCCAAAACTATAACAGATGCAAGCTTGTCCTGTTTGGTGGAGATAATATTTAATAAAATAAGTAGAAATCTACTAAAAGTTTCGTTTGTTTATATTGCCATCCTGAGATAATCGTCTCCATGCTCCAAATCCATTTTAAAGCCATTTCAAAGGCATTTTGCGCATACATGAAATGAACACATTTTTCTCCAAAACTATAACACATGCAAGCTTGTCCTGTTTGGTGGAGATGATATTTAATAAAATAAGTAGAAATCCACTAAAAGTTTTGTTTGGTTATCTTGCAATCCCGAGATAATCGTCTCCATGCTCCAAATCCATTTTAAAGCCATTTTTAAGGCATTTCGCGCATACATGAAATGAACACATTTTTCTCCAAAACTATAACAGATGCAAGCTTGTCCTGTTTGGTGGAGATAATATTTAATAAAATAAGTAGAAATCTACTAAAAGTTTCGTTTGTTTATATTGCCATCCTGAGATAATCGTCTCCATGCTCCAAATGTATTTTAAACCCATTTCAAAGGCATTTTGCGCATACATGAAATGAACACATTTTTCTCCAAAACTATAACACATGCAAGCTTGTCCTGTTTGGTGGAGATGATATTTAATAAAATAAGTAGAAATCCACTAAAAGTTTTGTTTGGTTATCTTGCAATCCCGAGATAATCGTCTCCATGCTCCAAATCCATTTTAAAGCCATTTTTAAGGCATTTCGCGCATACATGAAATGAACACATTTTTCTCCAAAACTATAACAGATGCAAGCTTGTCCTGTTTGGTGGAGATGATATTTAATAAAATAAGTAGAAATCCACTAAAAGTTTTGTTTGGTTATCTTGCAATCCCGAGATAATCGTCTCCATGCTCCAAATCCATTTTAAAGCCATTTTTAAGGCATTTCGCGCATACATGAAATGAACACATTTTTCTCCAAAACTATAACAGATGCAAGCTTGTCCTGTTTGGTGGAGATGATATTTAATAAAATAAGTAGAAATCCACTAAAAGTTTTGTTTGGTTATCTTGCAATCCCGAGATAATCGTCTCCATGCTCCAAATCCATTTTAAAGCCATTTTTAAGGCATTTCGCGCATACATGAAATGAACACATTTTTCTCCAAAACTATAACAGATGCAAGCTTGTCCTGTTTGGTGGAGATGATATTTAATAAAATAAGTAGAAATCCACTAAAAGTTTTGTTTGGTTATCTTGCAATCCCGAGATAATCGTCTCCATGCTCCAAATCCATTTTAAAGCCATTTTTAAGGCATTTCGCGCATACATGAAATGAACACATTTTTCTCCAAAACTATAACAGATGCAAGCTTGTCCTGTTTGGTGGAGATGATATTTAATAAAATAAGTAGAAATCCACTAAAAGTTTTGTTTGGTTATCTTGCAATCCCGAGATAATCGTCTCCATGCTCCAAATCCATTTTAAAGCCATTTCAAAGGCATTTTGCGCATACATGAAATGAACACATTTTTCTCCAAAACTATAACACATGCAAGCTTGTCCTGTTTGGTGGAGATGATATTTAATAAAATAAGTAGAAATCCACTAAAAGTTTTGTTTGGTTATCTTGCAATCCCGAGATAATCGTCTCCATGCTCCAAATCCATTTTAAAGCCATTTTTAAGGCATTTCGCGCATACATGAAATGAACACATTTTTCTCCAAAACTATAACAGATGCAAGCTTGTCCTGTTTGGTGGAGATGATATTTAATAAAATAAGTAGAAATCCACTAAAAGTTTTGTTTGGTTATCTTGCAATCCCGAGATAATCGTCTCCATGCTCCAAATCCATTTTAAAGCCATTTTTAAGGCATTTCGCGCATACATGAAATGAACACATTTTTCTCCAAAACTATAACAGATGCAAGCTTGTCCTGTTTGGTGGAGATGATATTTAATAAAATAAGTAGAAATCCACTAAAATTTTTGTTTGGTTATCTTGCAATCCCGAGATAATCGTCTCCATGCTCCAAATCCATTTTAAAGCCATTTTTAAGGCATTTCGCGCATACATGAAATGAACACATTTTTCTCCAAAACTATAACAGATGCAAGCTTGTCCTGTTTGGTGGAGATGATATTTAATAAAATAAGTAGAAATCCACTAAAAGTTTTGTTTGGTTATCTTGCAATCCCGAGATAATCGTCTCCATGCTCCAAATCCATTTTAAAGCCATTTTTAAGGCATTTCGCGCATACATGAAATGAACACATTTTTCTCCAAAACTATAACAGATGCAAGCTTGTCCTGTTTGGTGGAGATAATATTTAATAAAATAAGTAGAAATCTACTAAAAGTTTCGTTTGTTTATATTGCCATCCTGAGATAATCGTCTCCATGCTCCAAATCCATTTTAAAGCCATTTCAAAGGCATTTTGCGCATACATGAAATGAACACATTTTTCTCCAAAACTATAACACATGCAAGCTTGTCCTGTTTGGTGGAGATGATATTTAATAAAATAAGTAGAAATCCACTAAAAGTTTTGTTTGGTTATCTTGCAATCCCGAGATAATCGTCTCCATGCTCCAAATCCATTTTAAAGCCATTTTTAAGGCATTTCGCGCATACATGAAATGAACACATTTTTCTCCAAAACTATAACAGATGCAAGCTTGTCCTGTTTGGTGGAGATGATATTTAATAAAATAAGTAGAAATCCACTAAAAGTTTTGTTTGGTTATCTTGCAATCCCGAGATAATCGTCTCCATGCTCCAAATCCATTTTAAAGCCATTTTTAAGGCATTTCGCGCATACATGAAATGAACACATTTTTCTCCAAAACTATAACAGATGCAAGCTTGTCCTGTTTGGTGGAGATGATATTTAATAAAATAAGTAGAAATCCACTAAAAGTTTTGTTTGGTTATCTTGCAATCCCGAGATAATCGTCTCCATGCTCCAAATCCATTTTAAAGCCATTTCAAAGGCATTTTGCGCATACATGAAATGAACACATTTTTCTCCAAAACTATAACACATGCAAGCTTGTCCTGTTTGGTGGAGATGATATTTAATAAAATAAGTAGAAATCCACTAAAAGTTTTGTTTGGTTATCTTGCAATCCCGAGATAATCGTCTCCATGCTCCAAATCCATTTTAAAGCCATTTTTAAGGCATTTCGCGCATACATGAAATGAACACATTTTTCTCCAAAACTATAACAGATGCAAGCTTGTCCTGTTTGGTGGAGATGATATTTAATAAAATAAGTAGAAATCCACTAAAAGTTTTGTTTGGTTATCTTGCAATCCCGAGATAATCGTCTCCATTCTCCAAATCCATTTTAAAGCCATTTTTAAGGCATTTCGCGCATACATGAAATGAACACATTTTTCTCCAAAACTATAACAGATGCAAGCTTGTCCTGATTGGTGGAGATGATATTTAATAAAATAAGTAGAAATCCACTAAAATTTTTGTTTGGTTATCTTGCAATCCCGAGATAATCGTCTCCATGCTCCAAATCCATTTTAAAGCCATTTTTAAGGCATTTCGCGCATACATGAAATGAACACATTTTTCTCCAAAACTATAACAGATGCAAGCTTGTCCTGTTTGGTGGAGATGATATTTAATAAAATAAGTAGAAATCCACTAAAAGTTTTGTTTGGTTATCTTGCAATCCCGAGATAATCGTCTCCATGCTCCAAATCCATTTTAAAGCCATTTTTAAGGCATTTCGCGCATACATGAAATGAACACATTTTTCTCCAAAACTATAACAGATGCAAGCTTGTCCTGTTTGGTGGAGATAATATTTAATAAAATAAGTAGAAATCTACTAAAAGTTTCGTTTGTTTATATTGCCATCCTGAGATAATCGTCTCCATGCTCCAAATCCATTTTAAAGCCATTTCAAAGGCATTTTGCGCATACATGAAATGAACACATTTTTCTCCAAAACTATAACACATGCAAGCTTGTCCTGTTTGGTGGAGATGATATTTAATAAAATAAGTAGAAATCCACTAAAAGTTTTGTTTGGTTATCTTGCAATCCCGAGATAATCGTCTCCATGCTCCAAATCCATTTTAAAGCCATTTTTAAGGCATTTCGCGCATACATGAAATGAACACATTTTTCTCCAAAACTATAACAGATGCAAGCTTGTCCTGTTTGGTGGAGATGATATTTAATAAAATAAGTAGAAATCCACTAAAAGTTTTGTTTGGTTATATTGCAATCCCGAGATAATCGTCTCCATGCTCCAAATCCATTTTAAAGCCATTTTTAAGGCATTTCGCGCATACATGAAATGAACACATTTTTCTCCAAAACTATAACAGATGCAAGCTTGTCCTGTTTGGTGGAGATGATATTTAATAAAATAAGTAGAAATCCACTAAAAGTTTTGTTTGGTTATCTTGCAATCCCGAGATAATCGTCTCCATGCTCCAAATCCATTTTAAAGCCATTTTTAAGGCATTTCGCGCATACATGAAATGAACACATTTTTCTCCAAAACTATAACAGATGCAAGCTTGTCCTGTTTGGTGGAGATGATATTTAATAAAATAAGTAGAAATCCACTAAAAGTTTTGTTTGGTTATCTTGCAATCCCGAGATAATCGTCTCCATGCTCCAAATCCATTTTAAAGCCATTTCAAAGGCATTTTGCGCATACATGAAATGAACACATTTTTCTCCAAAACTATAACACATGCAAGCTTGTCCTGTTTGGTGGAGATGATATTTAATAAAATAAGTAGAAATCCACTAAAAGTTTTGTTTGGTTATCTTGCAATCCCGAGATAATCGTCTCCATGCTCCAAATCCATTTTAAAGCCATTTTTAAGGCATTTCGCGCATACATGAAATGAACACATTTTTCTCCAAAACTATAACAGATGCAAGCTTGTCCTGTTTGGTGGAGATGATATTTAATAAAATAAGTAGAAATCCACTAAAAGTTTTGTTTGGTTATCTTGCAATCCCGAGATAATCGTCTCCATGCTCCAAATCCATTTTAAAGCCATTTTTAAGGCATTTCGCGCATACATGAAATGAACACATTTTTCTCCAAAACTATAACAGATGCAAGCTTGTCCTGTTTGGTGGAGATGATATTTAATAAAATAAGTAGAAATCCACTAAAATTTTTGTTTGGTTATCTTGCAATCCCGAGATAATCGTCTCCATGCTCCAAATCCATTTTAAAGCCATTTTTAAGGCATTTCGCGCATACATGAAATGAACACATTTTTCTCCAAAACTATAACAGATGCAAGCTTGTCCTGTTTGGTGGAGATGATATTTAATAAAATAAGTAGAAATCCACTAAAAGTTTTGTTTGGTTATCTTGCAATCCCGAGATAATCATCTCCATGCTCCAAATCCATTTTAAAGCCATTTTTAAGGCATTTCGCGCATACATGAAATGAACACATTTTTCTCCAAAACTATAACAGATGCAAGCTTGTCCTGTTTGGTGGAGATAATATTTAATAAAATAAGTAGAAATCTACTAAAAGTTTCGTTTGTTTATATTGCCATCCTGAGATAATCGTCTCCATGCTCCAAATCCATTTTAAAGCCATTTCAAAGGCATTTTGCGCATACATGAAATGAACACATTTTTCTCCAAAACTATAACACATGCAAGCTTGTCCTGTTTGGTGGAGATGATATTTAATAAAATAAGTAGAAATCCACTAAAAGTTTTGTTTGGTTATCTTGCAATCCCGAGATAATCGTCTCCATGCTCCAAATCCATTTTAAAGCCATTTTTAAAGCATTTCGCGCATACATGAAATGAACACATTTTTCTCGAAAACTATAACAGATGCAAGCTTGTCCTGTTTGGTGGAGATGATATTTAATAAAATAAGTAGAAATCCACTAAAAGTTTTGTTTGGTTATCTTGCAATCCCGAGATAATAGTCTCCATGCTCCAAATCCATTTTAAAGCCATTTTTAAGGCATTTCGCGCATACATGAAATGAACACATTTTTCTCCAAAACTATAACAGATGCAAGCTTGTCCTGTTTGGTGGAGATGACATTTAATAAAATAAGTAGAAATCCACTAAAATTTTTGTTTGGTTATCTTGCAATCCCGAGATAATCGTCTCCATGCTCCAAATCCATTTTAAAGCCATTTTTAAGGCATTTCGCGCATACATGAAATGAACACATTTTTCTCCAAAACTATAACAGATGCAAGCTTGTCCTGTTTGGTGGAGATGATATTTAATAAAATAAGTAGAAATCCACTAAAAGTTTTGTTTGGTTATCTTGCAATCCCGAGATAATCGTCTCCATGCTCCAAATCCATTTTAAAGCCATTTTTAAGGCATTTCGCGCATACATGAAATGAACACATTTTTCTCCAAAAATATAACAGATGCAAGCTTGTCCTGTTTGGTGGAGATGATATTTAATAAAATAAGTAGAAATCCACTAAAAGTTTTGTTTGGTTATCTTGCAATCCCGAGATAATCGTCTCCATGCTCCAAATCCATTTTAAAGCCATTTTTAAGGCATTTTGCGCATACATGAAATGAACACATTTTTCTCCAAAACTTTAACAGATGCAAGCTTGTCCTGTTTGGTGGAGATGATATTTAATAAAATAAGTAGAAATCCACTAAAAGTTTTGTTTGGTTATCTTGCAATCCCGAGATAATCGTCTCCATGCTCCAAATCCATTTTAAAGCCATTTTTAAGGCATTTCGCGCATACATGAAATGAACACATTTTTCTCCAAAACTATAACAGATGCAAGCTTGTCCTGTTTGGTGGAGATAATATTTAATAAAATAAGTAGAAATCTACTAAAAGTTTCGTTTGTTTATATTGCCATCCTGAGATAATCGTCTCCATGCTTCAAATCCATTTTAAAGCCATTTCAAAGGCATTTTGCGCATACATGAAATGAACACATTTTTCTCCAAAACTATAACACATGCAAGCTTGTCCTGTTTGGTGGAGATGATATTTAATAAAATAAGTAGAAATCCACTAAAAGTTTTGTTTGGTTATCTTGCAATCCCGAGATAATCGTCTCCATGCTCCAAATCCATTTTAAAGCCATTTTTAAGGCATTTCGCGCATACATGAAATGAACACATTTTTCTCCAAAACCATAACAGATGCAAGCTTGTCCTGTTTGGTGGAGATGATATTTAATAAAATAAGTAGAAATCCACTAAAAGTTTTGTTTGGTTATCTTGCAATCCCGAGATAATCGTCTCCATGCTCCAAATCCATTTTAAAGCCATTTTTAAGGCATTTCGCGCATACATGAAATGAACACATTTTTCTCCAAAACTATAACAGATGCAAGCTTGTCCTGTTTGGTGGAGATGATATTTAATAAAATAAGTAGAAATCCACTAAAAGTTTTGTTTGGTTATCTTGCAATCCCGAGATAATCGTCTCCATGCTCCAAATCCATTTTAAAGCCATTTTTAAGGCATTTCGCGCATACATGAAATGAACACATTTTTCTCCAAAACTATAACAGATGCAAGCTTGTCCTGTTTGGTGGAGTTGATATTTAATAAAATAAGTAGAAATCCACTAAAAGTTTTGTTTGGTTATCTTGCAATCCCGAGATAATCGTCTCCATGTAAAAGTTTCGTTTGTTTATATTGCCATCCTGAGATAATCGTCTCCATGCTCCAAATCCATTTTAAAGCCATTTCAAAGGCATTTTGCGCATACATGAAATGAACACATTTTTCTCCAAAACTATAACACATGCAAGCTTGTCCTGTTTGGTGGAGATGATATTTAATAAAATAAGTAGAAATCCACTAAAAGTTTTGTTTGGTTATCTTGCAATCCCGAGATAATCGTCTCCATGCTCCAAATCCATTTTAAAGCCATTTTTAAGGCATTTCGCGCATACATGAAATGAACACATTTTTCTCCAAAACTATAACAGATGCAAGCTTGTCCTGTTTGGTGGAGATGATATTTAATAAAATAAGTAGAAATCCACTAAAAGTTTTGTTTGGTTATCTTGCAATCCCGAGATAATCGTCTCCATGCTCCAAATCCATTTTAAAGCCATTTTTAAGGCATTTCGCGCATACATGAAATGAACACATTTTTCTCCAAAACTATAACAGATGCAAGCTTGTCCTGTTTGGTGGAGATGATATTTAATAAAATAAGTAGAAATCCACTAAAATTTTTGTTTGGTTATCTTGCAATCCCGAGATAATCGTCTCCATGCTCCAAATCCATTTTAAAGCCATTTTTAAGGCATTTCGCGCATACATGAAATGAACACATTTTTCTCCAAAACTATAACAGATGCAAGCTTGTCCTGTTTGGTGGAGATGATATTTAATAAAATAAGTAGAAATCCACTAAAAGTTTTGTTTGGTTATCTTGCAATCCCGAGATAATCGTCTCCATGCTCCAAATCCATTTTAAAGCCATTTCAAAGGCATTTTGCGCATACATGAAATGAACACATTTTTCTCCAAAACTATAACACATGCAAGCTTGTCCTGTTTGGTGGAGATGATATTTAATAAAATAAGTAGAAATCCACTAAAAGTTTTGTTTGGTTATCTTGCAATCCCGAGATAATCGTCTCCATGCTCCAAATCCATTTTAAAGCCATTTTTAAGGCATTTCGCGCATACATGAAATGAACACATTTTTCTCCAAAACTATAACAGATGCAAGCTTGTCCTGTTTGGTGGAGATGATATTTAATAAAATAAGTAGAAATCCACTAAAAGTTTGTTTGGTTATCTTGCAATCCCGAGATAATCGTCTCCATGCTCCAAATCCATTTTAAAGACATTTTTAAGGCATTTCGCGCATACATGAAATGAACACATTTTTCTCCAAAACTATAACAGATGCAAGCTTGTCCTGTTTGGTGGAGATGATATTTAATAAAATAAGTAGAAATCCACTAAAATTTTTGTTTGGTTATCTTGCAATCCCGAGAT
Source organism: Anomaloglossus baeobatrachus (assembly GCF_048569485.1). NCBI lineage: Eukaryota > Metazoa > Chordata > Amphibia > Anura > Aromobatidae > Anomaloglossus > Anomaloglossus baeobatrachus. The sequence continues at coordinate 2,257,764 of NW_027442146.1, read as the reverse complement.
AATCGTCTCCATGCTCCAAATCCATTTTAAAGCCATTTTTAAGGCATTTCGCGCATACATGAAATGAACACATTTTTCTCCAAAACTATAACAGATGCAAGCTTGTCCTGTTTGGTGGAGATGATATTTAATAAAATAAGTAGAAATCCACTAAAAGTTTTGTTTGGTTATATTGCAATCCCGAGATAATCGTCTCCATGCTCCAAATCCATTTTAAAGCTATTTTTAAGGCATTTCGCGCATACATGAAATGAACACATTTTTCTCCAAAACTATAACAGATGCAAGCTTGTCATGTTTGGTGGAGATGATATTTAATAAAATAAGTAGAAATCCACTAAAAGTTTTGTTTGGTTATCTTGCAATCCCGAGATAATCGTCTCCATGCTCCAAATCCATTTTAAAGCCATTTTTAAGGCATTTCGCGCATACATGAAATGAACACATTTTTCTCCAAAACTATAACAGATGCAAGCTTGTCCTGTTTGGTGGAGATAATATTTAATAAAATAAGTAGAAATCTACTAAAAGTTTCGTTTGTTTATATTGCCATCCTGAGATAATCGTCTCCATGCTCCAAATCCATTTTAAAGCCATTTCAAAGGCATTTTGCGCATACATGAAATGAACACATTTTTCTCCAAAACTATAACACATGCAAGCTTGTCCTGTTTGGTGGAGATGATATTTAATAAAATAAGTAGAAATCCACTAAAAGTTTTGTTTGGTTATCTTGCAATCCCGAGATAATCGTCTCCATGCTCCAAATCCATTTTAAAGCCATTTTTAAGGCATTTCGCGCATACATGAAATGAACACATTTTTCTCCAAAACTATAACAGATGCAAGCTTGTCCTGTTTGGTGGAGATGATATTTAATAAAATAAGTAGAAATCCACTAAAAGTTTTGTTTGGTTATCTTGCAATCCCGAGATAATCGTCTCCATGCTCCAAATCCATTTTAAAGCCATTTTTAAGGCATTTCGCGCATACATGAAATGAACACATTTTTCTCCAAAACTATAACAGATGCAAGCTTGTCCTGTTTGGTGGAGATGATATTTAATAAAATAAGTAGAAATCCACTAAAAGTTTTGTTTGGTTATCTTGCAATCCCGAGATAATCGTCTCCATGCTCCAAATCCATTTTAAAGCCATTTTTAAGGCATTTCGCGCATACATGAAATGAACACATTTTTCTCCAAAACTATAACAGATGCAAGCTTGTCCTGTTTGGTGGAGATGATATTTAATAAAATAAGTAGAAATCCACTAAAAGTTTTGTTTGGTTATCTTGCAATCCCGAGATAATCGTCTCCATGCTCCAAATCCATTTTAAAGCCATTTTTAAGGCATTTCGCGCATACATGAAATGAACACATTTTTCTCCAAAACTATAACAGATGCAAGCTTGTCCTGTTTGGTGGAGATGATATTTAATAAAATAAGTAGAAATCCACTAAAAGTTTTGTTTGGTTATCTTGCAATCCCGAGATAATCGTCTCCATGCTCCAAATCCATTTTAAAGCCATTTCAAAGGCATTTTGCGCATACATGAAATGAACACATTTTTCTCCAAAACTATAACAGATGCAAGCTTGTCCTGTTTGGTGGAGATGATATTTAATAAAATAAGTAGAAATCCACTAAAAGTTTTGTTTGGTTATCTTGCAATCCCGAGATAATCGTCACCATGCTCCAAATCCATTTTAATGCCATTTTTAAGGCATTTCGCGCATACATGAAATGAACACATTTTTCTCCAAAACTATAACAGATGCAAGCTTGTCCTGTTTGGTGGAGATGATATTTAATAAAATAAGTAGAAATCCACTAAAAGTTTTGTTTGGTTATCTTGCAATCCCGAGATAATCGTCTCCATGCTCCAAATCCATTTTAAAGCCATTTTTAAGGCATTTCGCGCATACATGAAATGAACACATTTTTCTCCAAAACTATAACAGATGCAAGCTTGTCCTGTTTGGTGGAGATGATATTTAATAAAATAAGTAGAAATCCACTAAAATTTTTGTTTGGTTATCTTGCAATCCCGAGATAATCGTCTCCATGCTCCAAATCCATTTTAAAGCCATTTTTAAGGCATTTCGCGCATACATGAAATGAACAAATTTTTCTCCAAAACTATAACAGATGCAAGCTTGTCCTGTTTGGTGGAGATGATATTTAATAAAATAAGTAGAAATCCACTAAAAGTTTTGTTTGGTTATATTGCAATCCCGAGATAATCGTCTCCATGCTCCAAATCCATTTTAAAGCCATTTTTAAGGCATTTCGCGCATACATGAAATGAACACATTTTTCTCCAAAACTATAACAGATGCAAGCTTGTCCTGTTTGGTGGAGATGATATTTAATAAAATAAGTAGAAATCCACTAAAAGTTTTGTTTGGTTATCTTGCAATCCCGAGATAATCGTCTCCATGCTCCAAATCCATTTTAAAGCCATTTTTAAGGCATTTCGCGCATACATGAAATGAACACATTTTTCTCCAAAACTATAACAGATGCAAGCTTGTCCTGTTTGGTGGAGATAATATTTAATAAAATAAGTAGAAATCTACTAAAAGTTTCGTTTGTTTATATTGCCATCCTGAGATAATCGTCTCCATGCTTCAAATCCATTTTAAAGCCATTTCAAAGGCATTTTGCGCATACATGAAATGAACACATTTTTCTCCAAAACTATAACACATGCAAGATTGTCCGGTTTGGTGGAGATGATATTTAATAAAATAAGTAGAAATCCACTAAAAGTTTTGTTTGGTTATCTTGCAATCCCGAGATAATCGTCTCCATGCTCCAAATCCATTTTAAAGCCATTTTTAAGGCATTTCGCGCATACATGAAATGAACACATTTTTCTCCAAAACCATAACAGATGCAAGCTTGTCCTGTTTGGTGGAGATGATATTTAATAAAATAAGTAGAAATCCTCTAAAAGTTTTGTTTGGTTATCTTGCAATCCCGAGATAATCGTCTCCATGCTCCAAATCCATTTTAAAGCCATTTTTAAGGCATTTCGCGCATACATGAAATGAACACATTTTTCTCCAAAACTATAACAGATGCAAGCTTGTCCTGTTTGGTGGAGATGATATTTAATAAAATAAGTAGAAATCCACTAAAAGTTTTGTTTGGTTATCTTGCAATCCCGAGATAATCGTCTCCATGCTCCAAATCCATTTTAAAGCCATTTTTAAGGCATTTCGCGCATACATGAAATGAACACATTTTTCTCCAAAACTATAACAGATGCAAGCTTGTCCTGTTTGGTGGAGATGATATTTAATAAAATAAGTAGAAATCCACTAAAAGTTTTGTTTGGTTATCTTGCAATCCCGAGATAATCGTCTCCATGTAAAAGTTTCGTTTGTTTATATTGCCATCCTGAGATAATCGTCTCCATGCTCCAAATCCATTTTAAAGCCATTTCAAAGGCATTTTGCGCATACATGAAATGAACACATTTTTCTCCAAAACTATAACACATGCAAGCTTGTCCTGTTTGGTGGAGATGATATTTAATAAAATAAGTAGAAATCCACTAAAAGTTTTGTTTGGTTATCTTGCAATCCCGAGATAATCGTCTCCATGCTCCAAATCCATTTTAAAGCCATTTTTAAGGCATTTCGCGCATACATGAAATGAACACATTTTTCTCCAAAACTATAACAGATGCAAGCTTGTCCTGTTTGGTGGAGATGATATTTAATAAAATAAGTAGAAATCCACTAAAAGTTTTGTTTGGTTATCTTGCAATCCCGAGATAATCGTCTCCATGCTCCAAATCCATTTTAAAGCCATTTTTAAGGCATTTCGCGCATACATGAAATGAACACATTTTTCTCCAAAACTATAACAGATGCAAGCTTGTCCTGTTTGGTGGAGATGATATTTAATAAAATAAGTAGAAATCCACTAAAATTTTTGTTTGGTTATCTTGCAATCCCGAGATAATCGTCTCCATGCTCCAAATCCATTTTAAAGCCATTTTTAAGGCATTTCGCGCATACATGAAATGAACACATTTTTCTCCAAAACTATAACAGATGCAAGCTTGTCCTGTTTGGTGGAGATGATATTTAATAAAATAAGTAGAAATCCACTAAAAGTTTTGTTTGGTTATCTTGCAATCCCGAGATAATCGTCTCCATGCTCCAAATCCATTTTAAAGCCATTTTTAAGGCATTTCGCGCATACATGAAATGAACACATTTTTCTCCAAAACTATAACAGATGCAAGCTTGTCCTGTTTGGTGGAGATGATATTTAATAAAATAAGTAGAAATCCACTAAAAGTTTTGTTTGGTTATCTTGCAATCCCGAGATAATCGTCTCCATGCTCCAAATCCATTTTAAAGCCATTTCAAAGGCATTTTGCGCATACATGAAATGAACACATTTTTCTCCAAAACTATAACAGATGCAAGCTTGTCCTGTTTGGTGGAGATGATATTTAATAAAATAAGTAGAAATCCACTAAAAGTTTGTTTGGTTATCTTGCAATCCCGAGATAATCGTCTCCATGCTCCAAATCCATTTTAAAGACATTTTTAAGGCATTTCGCGCATACATGAAATGAACACATTTTTCTCCAAAACTATAACAGATGCAAGCTTGTCCTGTTTGGTGGAGATGATATTTAATAAAATAAGTAGAAATCCACTAAAATTTTTGTTTGGTTATCTTGCAATCCCGAGATAATCGTCTCCATGCTCCAAATCCATTTTAAAGCCATTTTTAAGGCATTTCGCGCATACATGAAATGAACACATTTTTCTCCAAAACTATAACAGATGCAAGCTTGTCCTGTTTGGTGGAGATGATATTTAATAAAATAAGTAGAAATCCACTAAAAGTTTTGTTTGGTTATATTGCAATCCCGAGATAATCGTCTCCATGCTCCAAATCCATTTTAAAGCCATTTTTAAGGCATTTCGCGCATACATGAAATGAACACATTTTTCTCCAAAACTATAACAGATGCAAGCTTGTCCTGTTTTGTGGAGATGATATTTAATAAAATAAGTAGAAATCCACTAAAAGTTTTGTTTGGTTATCTTGCAATCCCGAGATAATCGTCTCCATGCTCCAAATCCATTTTAAAGCCATTTTTAAGGCATTTCGCGCATACATGAAATGAACACATTTTTCTCCAAAACTATAACAGATGCAAGCTTGTCCTGTTTGGTGGAGATAATATTTAATAAAATAAGTAGAAATCTACTAAAAGTTTCGTTTGTTTATATTGCCATCCTGAGATAATCGTCTCCATGCTCCAAATCCATTTTAAAGCCATTTCAAAGGCATTTTGCGCATACATGAAATGAACACATTTTTCTCCAAAACTATAACACATGCAAGCTTGTCCTGTTTGGTGGAGATGATATTTAATAAAATAAGTAGAAATCCACTAAAAGTTTTGTTTGGTTATCTTGCAATCCCGAGATAATCGTCTCCATGCTCCAAATCCATTTTAAAGCCATTTTTAAGGCATTTCGCGCATACATGAAATGAACACATTTTTCTCCAAAACTATAACAGATGCAAGCTTGTCCTGTTTGGTGGAGATGATATTTAATAAAATAAGTAGAAATCCACTAAAAGTTTTGTTTGGTTATCTTGCAATCCCGAGATAATCGTCTCCATGCTCCAAATCCATTTTAAAGCCATTTTTAAGGCATTTCGCGCATACATGAAATGAACACATTTTTCTCCAAAACTATAACAGATGCAAGCTTGTCCTGTTTGGTGGAGATGATATTTAATAAAATAAGTAGAAATCCACTAAAAGTTTTGTTTGGTTATCTTGCAATCCCGAGATAATCGTCTCCATGCTCCAAATCCATTTTAAAGCCATTTTTAAGGCATTTCGCGCATACATGAAATGAACACATTTTTCTCCAAAACTATAACAGATGCAAGCTTGTCCTGTTTGGTGGAGATGATATTTAATAAAATAAGTAGAAATCCACTAAAAGTTTTGTTTGGTTATCTTGCAATCCCGAGATAATCGTCTCCATGCTCCAAATCCATTTTAAAGCCATTTTTAAGGCATTTCGCGCATACATGAAATGAACACATTTTTCTCCAAAACTATAACAGATGCAAGCTTGTCCTGTTTGGTGGAGATGATATTTAATAAAATAAGTAGAAATCCACTAAAAGTTTTGTTTGGTTATCTTGCAATCCCGAGATAATCGTCTCCATGCTCCAAATCCATTTTAAAGCCATTTTTAAGGCATTTCGCGCATACATGAAATGAACACATTTTTCTCCAAAACTATAACAGATGCAAGCTTGTCCTGTTTGGTGGAGATGATATTTAATAAAATAAGTAGAAATCCACTAAAATTTTTGTTTGGTTATCTTGCAATCCCGAGATAATCGTCTCCATGCTCCAAATCCATTTTAAAGCCATTTTTAAGGCATTTCGCGCATACATGAAATGAACAAATTTTTCTCCAAAACTATAACAGATGCAAGCTTGTCCTGTTTGGTGGAGATGATATTTAATAAAATAAGTAGAAATCCACTAAAAGTTTTGTTTGGTTATATTGCAATCCCGAGATAATCGTCTCCATGCTCCAAATCCATTTTAAAGCCATTTTTAAGGCATTTCGCGCATACATGAAATGAACACATTTTTCTCCAAAACTATAACAGATGCAAGCTTGTCCTGTTTGGTGGAGATGATATTTAATAAAATAAGTAGAAATCCACTAAAAGTTTTGTTTGATTATCTTGCAATCCCGAGATAATCGTCTCCATGCTCCAAATCCATTTTAAAGCCATTTTTAAGGCATTTCGCGCATACATGAAATGAACACATTTTTCTCCAAAACTATAACAGATGCAAGCTTGTCCTGTTTGGTGGAGATGATATTTAATAAAATAAGTAGAAATCCACTAAAAGTTTTGTTTGGTTATCTTGCAATCCCGAGATAATCGTCTCCATGCTCCAAATCCATTTTAAAGCCATTTTTAAGGCATTTCGCGCATACATGAAATGAACACATTTTTCTCCAAAACTATAACAGATGCAAGCTTGTCCTGTTTGGTGGAGATGATATTTAATAAAATAAGTAGAAATCCACTAAAAGTTTTGTTTGGTTATCTTGCAATCCCGAGATAATCGTCTCCATGCTCCAAATCCATTTTAAAGCCATTTTAAAGGCATTTTGCGCATACATGAAATGAACACATTTTTCTCCAAAACTATAACACATGCAAGCTTGTCCTGTTTGGTGGAGATGATATTTAATAAAATAAGTAGAAATCCACTAAAAGTTTTGTTTGGTTATCTTGCAATCCCGAGATAATCGTCACCATGCTCCAAATCCATTTTAAAGCCATTTTTAAGGCATTTCGCGCATACATGAAATGAACACATTTTTCTCCAAAACTATAACAGATGCAAGCTTGTCCTGTTTGGTGGAGATGATATTTAATAAAATAAGTAGAAATCCACTAAAAGTTTTGTTTGGTTATCTTGCAATCCCGAGATAATCGTCTCCATGCTCCAAATCCATTTTAAAGCCATTTTTAAGGCATTTCGCGCATACATGAAATGAACACATTTTTCTCCAAAACTATAACAGATGCAAGCTTGTCCTGTTTGGTGGAGATGATATTTAATAAAATAAGTAGAAATCCACTAAAATTTTTGTTTGGTTATCTTGCAATCCCGAGATAATCGTCTCCATGCTCCAAATCCATTTTAAAGCCATTTTTAAGGCATTTCGCGCATACATGAAATGAACACATTTTTCTCCAAAACTATAACAGATGCAAGCTTGTCCTGTTTGGTGGAGATGATATTTAATAAAATAAGTAGAAATCCACTAAAAGTTTTGTTTGGTTATATTGCAATCCCGAGATAATCGTCTCCATGCTCCAAATCCATTTTAAAGCCATTTTTAAGGCATTTCGCGCATACATGAAATGAACACATTTTTCTCCAAAACTATAACAGATGCAAGCTTGTCCTGTTTGGTGGAGATGATATTTAATAAAATAAGTAGAAATCCACTAAAATTTTTGTTTGGTTATCTTGCAATCTCGAGATAATCGTCTCCATGCTCCAAATCCATTTTAAAGCCATTTTTAAGGCATTTCGCGCATACATGAAATGAACACATTTTTCTCCAAAACTATAACAGATGCAAGCTTGTCCTGTTTGGTGGAGATGATATTTAATAAAATAAGTAGAAATCCACTAAAAGTTTTGTTTGGTTATCTTGCAATCCCGAGATAATCGTCTCCATGCTCCAAATCCATTTTAAAGCCATTTCGCGCATACATGAAATGAACACATTTTTCTCCAAAACTATAACAGATGCAAGCTTGTCCTGTTTGGTGGAGATGATATTTAATAAAATAAGTAGAAATCCACTAAAAGTTTTGTTTGGTTATATTGCAATCCCGAGATAATCGTCTCCATGCTCCAAATCCATTTTAAAGCCATTTTTAAGGCATTTCGCGCATACATGAAATGAACACATTTTTCTCCAAAACTATAACAGATGCAAGCTTGTCCTGTTTGGTGGAGATGATATTTAATAAAATAAGTAGAAATCCACTAAAAGTTTTGTTTGGTTATCTTGCAATCCCGAGATAATCGTCTCCATGCTCCAAATCCATTTTAAAGCCATTTTTAAGGCATTTCGCGCATACATGAAATGAACACATTTTTCTCCAAAACTATAACAGATGCAAGCTTGTCCTGTTTGGTGGAGATGATATTTAATAAAATAAGTAGAAATCCACTAAAAGTTTTGTTTGGTTATATTGCAATCCCGAGATAATCGTCTCCATGCTCCAAATCCATTTTAAAGCCATTTTTAAGGCATTTCGCGCATACATGAAATGAACACATTTTTCTCCAAAACTATAACAGATGCAAGCTTGTCCTGTTTGGTGGAGATGATATTTAATAAAATAAGTAGAAATCCACTAAAAGTTTTGTTTGGTTATCTTGCAATCCCGAGATAATCGTCTCCATGCACCAAATCCATTTTAAAGCCATTTTTAAGGCATTTCGCGCATACATGAAATGAACACATTTTTCTCCAAAACTATAACAGATGCAAGCTTGTCCTGTTTGGTGGAGATAATATTTAATAAAATAAGTAGAAATCTACTAAAAGTTTCGTTTGTTTATATTGCCATCCTGAGATAATCGTCTCCATGCTCCAAATCCATTTTAAAGCCATTTCAAAGGCATTTTGCGCATACATGAAATGAACACATTTTTCTCCAAAACTATAACACATGCAAGCTTGTCCTGCTTGGTGGAGATGATATTTAATAAAATAAGTAGAAATCCACTAAAAGTTTTGTTTGGTTATCTTGCAATCCCGAGATAATCGTCTCCATGCTCCAAATCCATTTTAAAGCCATTTTTAAGGCATTTCGCGCATACATGAAATGAACACATTTTTCTCCAAAACTATAACAGATGCAAGCTTGTCCTGTTTGGTGGAGATGATATTTAATAAAATAAGTAGAAATCCACTAAAAGTTTTGTTTGGTTATCTTGCAATCCCGAGATAATCGTCTCCATGCTCCAAATCCATTTTAAAGCCATTTTTAAGGCATTTCGCGCATACATGAAATGAACACATTTTTCTCCAAAACTATAACAGATGCAAGCTTGTCCTGTTTGGTGGAGATGATATTTAATAAAATAAGTAGAAATCCACTAAAAGTTTTGTTTGGTTATCTTGCAATCCCGAGATAATCGTCTCCATGCTCCAAATCCATTTTAAAGCCATTTTTAAGGCATTTCGCGCATACATGAAATGAACACATTTTTCTCCAAAACTAAGATGCAAGCTTGTCCTGTTTGGTGGAGATAATATTTAATAAAATAAGTAGAAATCTACTAAAAGTTTCGTTTGTTTATATTGCCATCCTGAGATAATCGTCTCCATGCTCCAAATCCATTTTAAAGCCATTTCAAAGGCATTTTGCGCATACATGAAATTAACACATTTTTCTCCAAAACTATAACACATGCAAGCTTGTCCTGTTTGGTGGAGATGATATTTAATAAAATAAGTAGAACTCCACTAAAAGTTTTGTTTGGTTATCTTGCAATCCCGAGATAATCGTCTCCATGCTCCAAATCCATTTTAAAGCCATTTTTAAGGCATTTCGCGCATACATGAAATGAACACATTTTTCTCCAAAACTATAACAGATGCAAGCTTGTCCTGTTTGGTGGAGATGATATTTAATAAAATAAGTAGAAATCCACTAAAAGTTTTGTTTGGTTATCTTGCAATCCCGAGATAATCGTCTCCATGCTCCAAATCCATTTTAAAGCCATTTTTAAGGCATTTCGCGCATACATGAAATGAACACATTTTTCTCCAAAACTATAACAGATGCAAGCTTGTCCTGTTTGGTGGAGATGATATTTAATAAAATAAGTAGAAATCCACTAAAAGTTTTGTTTGGTTATCTTGCAATCCTGAGATAATCGTCTCCATGCTCCAAATCCATTTTAAAGCCATTTTTAAGGCATTTCGCGCATACATGAAATGAACACATTTTTCTCCAAAACTATAACAGATGCAAGCTTGTCCTGTTTGGTGGAGATAATATTTAATAAAATAAGTAGAAATCTACTAAAAGTTTCGTTTGTTTATATTGCCATCCTGAGATAATCGTCTCCATGCTCCAAATCCATTTTAAAGCCATTTCAAAGGCATTTTGCGCATACATGAAATGAACACATTTTTCTCCAAAACTATAACACATGCAAGCTTGTCCTGTTTGGTGGAGATGATATTTAATAAAATAAGTAGAAATCCACTAAAAGTTTTGTTTGGTTATCTTGCAATCCCGAGATAATCGTCTCCATGCTCCAAATCCATTTTAAAGCCATTTTTAAGGCATTTCGCGCATACATGAAATGAACACATTTTTCTCAAAAACTATAACAGATGCAAGCTTGTCCTGTTTGGTGGAGATGATATTTAATAAAATAAGTAGAAATCCACTAAAAGTTTTGTTTGGTTATCTTGCAATCCCGAGATAATCGTCTCCATGCTCCAAATCCATTTTAAAGCCATTTTTAAGGCATTTCGCGCATACATGAAATGAACACATTTTTCTCCAAAACTATAACAGATGCAAGCTTGTCCTGTTTGGTGGAGATGATATTTAATAAAATAAGTAGAAATCCACTAAAAGTTTTGTTTGGTTATCTTGCAATCCCGAGATAATCGTCTCCATGCTCCAAATCCATTTTAAAGCCATTTTTAAGGCATTTCGCGCATACATGAAATGAACACATTTTTCTCCAAAACTATAACAGATGCAAGCTTGTCCTGTTTGGTGGAGATGATATTTAATAAAATAAGTAGAAATCCACTAAAAGTTTTGTTTGGTTATCTTGCAATCCCGAGATAATCGTCTCCATGCTCCAAATCCATTTTAAAGCCATTTTTAAGGCATTTCGCGCATACATGAAATGAACACATTTTTCTCCAAAACTATAACAGATGCAAGCTTGTCCTGTTTGGTGGAGATGATATTTAATAAAATAAGTAGAAATCCACTAAAAGTTTTGTTTGGTTATATTGCAATCCCGAGATAATCGTCTCCATGCTCCAAATCCATTTTAAAGCCATTTTTAAGGCATTTCGCGCATACATGAAATGAACACATTTTTCTCCAAAACTATAACAGATGCAAGCTTGTCCTGTTTGGTGGAGATGATATTTAATAAAATAAGTAGAAATCCACTAAAAGTTTTGTTTGGTTATATTGCAATCCCGAGATAATCGTCTCCATGCTCCAAATCCATTTTAAAGCCATTTTTAAGGCATTTCGCGCATACATGAAATGAACACATTTTTCTCCAAAACTATAGCAGATGCAAGCTTGTCCTGTTTGGTGGAGATGATATTTAATAAAATAAGTAGAAATCCACTAAAAGTTTCGTTTGTTTATATTGCCATCCTGAGATAATCGTCTCCATGCTCCAAATCCATTTTAAAGCCATTTCAAAGGCATTTTGCGCATACATGAAATGAACACATTTTTCTCCAAAACTATAACACATGCAAGCTTGTCCTGTTTGGTGGAGATGATATTTAATAAAATAAGTAGAAATCCACTAAAAGATTTGTTTGGTTATCTTGCAATCCCGAGATAATCGTCTCCATGCTCCAAATCCATTTTAAAGCCATTTTTAAGGCATTTCGCGCATACATGAAATTAACACATTTTTCTCCAAAACTATAACAGATGCAAGCTTGTCCTGTTTGGTGGAGATGATATTTAATAAAATAAGTAGAAATCCACTAAAAGTTTTGTTTGGTTATCTTGCAATCCCGAGATAATCGTCTCCATGCTCCAAATCCATTTTAAAGCCATTTTTAAGGCATTTCGCGCATACATGAAATGAACACATTTTTCTCCAAAACTATAACAGATGCAAGCTTGTCCTGTTTGGTGGAGATGATATTTAATAAAATAAGTAGAAATCCACTAAAAGTTTTGTTTGGTTATCTTGCAATCCCGAGATAATCGTCTCCATGCTCCAAATCCATTTTAAAGCCATTTTTAAGGCATTTCGCATATACATGAAATGAACACATTTTTCTCCAAAACTAAGATGCAAGCTTGTCCTGTTTGGTGGAGATAATATTTAATAAAATAAGTAGAAATCTACTAAAAGTTTCGTTTGTTTATATTGCCATCCTGAGATAATCGTCTCCAAGCTCCAAATCCATTTTAAAGCCATTTCAAAGGCATTTTGCGCATACATGAAATGAACACATTTTTCTCCAAAACTATAACACATGCAAGCTTGTCCTGTTTGGTGGAGATGATATTTAATAAAATAAGTAGAAATCCACTAAAAGTTTTGTTTGGTTATCTTGCAATCCCGAGATAATCGTCTCCATGCTCCAAATCCATTTTAAAGCCATTTTTAAGGCATTTCGCGCATACATGAAATGAACACATTTTTCTCCAAAACTATAACAGATGCAAGCTTGTCCTGTTTGGTGGAGATGATATTTAATAAAATAAGTAGAAATCCACTAAAAGTTTTGTTTGGTTATCTTGCAATCCCGAGATAATCGTCTCCATGCTCCAAATCCATTTTAAAGCCATTTTTAAGGCATTTCGCGCATACATGAAATGAACACATTTTTCTCCAAAACTATAACAGATGCAAGCTTGTCCTGTTTGGTGGAGATGATATTTAATAAAATAAGTAGAAATCCACTAAAAGTTTTGTTTGGTTATCTTGCAATCCCGAGATAATCGTCTCCATGCTCCAAATCCATTTTAAAGCCATTTTTAAGGCATTTCGCGCATACATGAAATGAACACATTTTTCTCCAAAACTATAACAGATGCAAGCTTGTCCTGTTTGGTGGAGATAATATTTAATAAAATAAGTAGAAATCTACTAAAAGTTTCGTTTGTTTATATTGCCATCCTGAGATAATCGTCTCCATGCTCCAAATCCATTTTAAAGCCATTTCAAAGGCATTTTGCGCATACATGAAATGAACACATTTTTCTCCAAAACTATAACACATGCAAGCTTGTCCTGTTTGGTGGAGATGATATTTAATAAAATAAGTAGAAATCCACTAAAAGTTTTGTTTGGTTATCTTGCAATCCCGAGATAATCGTCTCCATGCTCCAAATCCATTTTAAAGCCATTTTTAAGGCATTTCGCGCATACATGAAATGAACACATTTTTCTCCAAAACTATAACAGATGCAAGCTTGTCCTGTTTGGTGGAGATGATATTTAATAAAATAAGTAGAAATCCACTAAAAGTTTTGTTTGGTTATATTGCAATCCCGAGATAATCGTCTCCATGCTCCAAATCCATTTTAAAGCCATTTTTAAGGCATTTCGCGCATACATGAAATGAACACATTTTTCTCCAAAACTATAACAGATGCAAGCTTGTCCTGTTTGGTGGAGATGATATTTAATAAAATAAGTAGAAATCCACTAAAAGTTTTGTTTGGTTATATTGCAATCCCGAGATAATCGTCTCCATGCTCCAAATCCATTTTAAAGCCATTTTTAAGGCATTTCGCGCATACATGAAATGAACACATTTTTCTCCAAAACTATAACAGATGCAAGCTTGTCCTGTTTGGTGGAGATGATATTTAATAAAATAAGTAGAAATCCACTAAAAGTTTCGTTTGTTTATATTGCCATCCTGAGATAATCGTCTCCATGCTCCAAATCCATTTTAAAGCCATTTCAAAGGCATTTTGCGCATACATGAAATGAACACATTTTTCTCCAAAACTATAACACATGCAAGCTTGTCCTGTTTGGTGGAGATGATATTTAATAAAATAAGTAGAAATCCACTAAAAGATTTGTTTGGTTATCTTGCAATCCCGAGATAATCGTCTCCATGCTCCAAATCCATTTTAAAGCCATTTTTAAGGCATTTCGCGCATACATGAAATGAACACATTTTTCTCCAAAACTATAACAGATGCAAGCTTGTCCTGTTTGGTGGAGATGATATTTAATAAAATAAGTAGAAATCCACTAAAAGTTTTGTTTGGTTATCTTGCAATCCCGAGATAATCGTCTCCATGCTCCAAATCCATTTTAAAGCCATTTTTAAGGCATTTCGCGCATACATGAAATGAACACATTTTTCTCCAAAACTATAACAGATGCAAGCTTGTCCTGTTTGGTGGAGATGATATTTAATAAAATAAGTAGAAATCCACTAAAAGTTTTGTTTGGTTATCTTGCAATCCCGAGATAATCGTCTCCATGCTCCAAATCCATTTTAAAGCCATTTTTAAGGCATTTCGCATATACATGAAATGAACACATTTTTCTCCAAAACTAAGATGCAAGCTTGTCCTGTTTGGTGGAGATAATATTTAATAAAATAAGTAGAAATCTACTAAAAGTTTCGTTTGTTTATATTGCCATCCTGAGATAATCGTCTCCAAGCTCCAAATCCATTTTAAAGCCATTTCAAAGGCATTTTGCGCATACATGAAATGAACACATTTTTCTCCAAAACTATAACACATGCAAGCTTGTCCTGTTTGGTGGAGATGATATTTAATAAAATAAGTAGAAATCCACTAAAAGTTTTGTTTGGTTATCTTGCAATCCCGAGATAATCGTCTCCATGCTCCAAATCCATTTTAAAGCCATTTTTAAGGCATTTCGCGCATACATGAAATGAACACATTTTTCTCCAAAACTATAACAGATGCAAGCTTGTCCTGTTTGGTGGAGATGATATTTAATAAAATAAGTAGAAATCCACTAAAAGTTTTGTTTGGTTATCTTGCAATCCCGAGATAATCGTCTCCATGCTCCAAATCCATTTTAAAGCCATTTTTAAGGCATTTCGCGCATACATGAAATGAACACATTTTTCTCCAAAACTATAACAGATGCAAGCTTGTCCTGTTTGGTGGAGATGATATTTAATAAAATAAGTAGAAATCCACTAAAAGTTTTGTTTGGTTATCTTGCAATCCCGAGATAATCGTCTCCATGCTCCAAATCCATTTTAAAGCCATTTTTAAGGCATTTCGCGCATACATGAAATGAACACATTTTTCTCCAAAACTATAACAGATGCAAGCTTGTCCTGTTTGGTGGAGATAATATTTAATAAAATAAGTAGAAATCTACTAAAAGTTTCGTTTGTTTATATTGCCATCCTGAGATAATCGTCTCCATGCTCCAAATCCATTTTAAAGCCATTTCAAAGGCATTTTGCGCATACATGAAATGAACACATTTTTCTCCAAAACTATAACACATGCAAGCTTGTCCTGTTTGGTGGAGATGATATTTAATAAAATAAGTAGAAATCCACTAAAAGTTTTGTTTGGTTATCTTGCAATCCCGAGATAATCGTCTCCATGCTCCAAATCCATTTTAAAGCCATTTTTAAGGCATTTCGCGCATACATGAAATGAACACATTTTTCTCCAAAACTATAACAGATGCAAGCTTGTCCTGTTTGGTGGAGATAATATTTAATAAAATAAGTAGAAATCTACTAAAAGTTTCGTTTGTTTATATTGCCATCCTGAGATAATCGTCTCCATGCTCCAAATCCATTTTAAAGCCATTTCAAAGGCATTTTGCGCATACATGAAATGAACACATTTTTCTCCAAAACTATAACACATGCAAGCTTGTCCTGTTTGGTGGAGATGATATTTAATAAAATAAGTAGAAATCCACTAAATGTTTTGTTTGGTTATCTTGCAATCCCGAGATAATCGTCTCCATGCTCCAAATCCATTTTAAAGCCATTTTTAAGGCATTTCGCGCATACATGAAATGAACACATTTTTCTCCAAAACTATAACAGATGCAAGCTTGTCCTGTTTGGTGGAGATGATATTTAATAAAATAAGTAGAAATCCACTAAAAGTTTTGTTTGGTTATCTTGCAATCCCGAGATAATCGTCTCCATGCTCCAAATCCATTTTAAAGCCATTTTTAAGGCATTTCGCGCATACATGAAATGAACACATTTTTCTCCAAAACTATAACAGATGCAAGCTTGTCCTGTTTGGTGGAGATGATATTTAATAAAATAAGTAGAAATCCACTAAAAGTTTTGTTTGGTTATCTTGCAATCCCGAGATAATCGTCTCCATGCTCCAAATCCATTTTAAAGCCATTTTTAAGGCATTTCGCGCATACATGAAATGAACACATTTTTCTCCAAAACTATAACAGATGCAAGCTTGTCCTGTTTGGTGGAGATGATATTTAATAAAATAAGTAGAAATCCACTAAAAGTTTTGTTTGGTTATCTTGCAATCCCGAGATAATCGTCTCCATGCTCCAAATCCATTTTAAAGCCATTTTTTAAGGCATTTCGCGCATACATGAAATGAACACATTTTTCTCCAAAACTATAACAGATGCAAGCTTGTCCTGTTTGGTGGAGATGATATTTAATAAAATAAGTAGAAATCCACTAAAAGTTTTGTTTGGTTATCTTGCAATCCCGAGATAATCGTCTCCATGCTCCAAATCCATTTTAAAGCCATTTCAAAGGCATTTTGCGCATACATGAAATGAACACATTTTTCTCCAAAACTATAACACATGCAAGCTTGTCCTGTTTGGTGGAGATGATATTTAATAAAATAAGTAGAAATCCACTAAAAGTTTTGTTTGGTTATCTTGCAATCCCGAGATAATCGTCTCCATGCTCCAAATCCATTTTAAAGCCATTTTTAAGGCATTTCGCGCATACATGAAATGAACACATTTTTCTCCAAAACTATAACAGATGCAAGCTTGTCCTGTTTGGTGGAGATGATATTTAATAAAATAAGTAGAAATCCACTAAAAGTTTTGTTTGGTTATCTTGCAATCCCGAGATAATCGTCTCCATGCTCCAAATCCATTTTAAAGCCATTTTTAAGGCATTTCGCGCATACATGAAATGAACACATTTTTCTCCAAAACTATAACAGATGCAAGCTTGTCCTGTTTGGTGGAGATGATATTTAATAAAATAAGTAGAAATCCACTAAAATTTTTGTTTGGTTATCTTGCAATCCCGAGATAATCGTCTCCATGCTCCAAATCCATTTTAAAGCCATTTTTAAGGCATTTCGCGCATACATGAAATGAACACATTTTTCTCCAAAACTATAACAGATGCAAGCTTGTCCTGTTTGGTGGAGATGATATTTAATAAAATAAGTAGAAATCCACTAAAAGTTTTGTTTGGTTATATTGCAATCCCGAGATAATCGTCTCCATGCTCCAAATCCATTTTAAAGCCATTTTTAAGGCATTTCGCGCATACATGAAATGAACACATTTTTCTCCAAAACTATAACAGATGCAAGCTTGTCCTGTTTGGTGGAGATGATATTTAATAAAATAAGTAGAAATCCACTAAAAGTTTTGTTTGGTTATCTTGCAATCCCGAGATAATCGTCTCCATGCTCCAAATCCATTTTAAAGCCATTTTTAAGGCATTTCGCGCATAAATGAAATGAACACATTTTTCTCCAAAACTATAACAGATGCAAGCTTGTCCTGTTTGGTGGAGATAAGATTTAATAAAATAAGTAGAAATCTACTAAAAGTTTCGTTTGTTTATATTGCCATCCTGAGATAATCGTCTCCATGCTCCAAATCCATTTTAAAGCCATTTCAAAGGCATTTTGCGCATACATGAAATGAACACATTTTTCTCCAAAACTATAACACATGCAAGCTTGTCCTGTTTGGTGGAGATGATATTTAATAAAATAAGTAGAAATCCACTAAAAATTTTGTTTGGTTATCTTGCAATCCCGAGATAATCGTCTCCATGCTCCAAATCCATTTTAAAGCCATTTTTAAGGCATTTCGCGCATACATGAAATGAACACATTTTTCTCCAAAACTATAACAGATGCAAGCTTGTCCTGTTTGGTGGAGATGATATTTAATAAAATAAGTAGAAATCCACTAAAAGTTTTGTTTGGTTATCTTGCAATCCCGAGATAATCGTCTCCATGCTCCAAATCCATTTTAAAGCCATTTTTAAGGCATTTTGCGCATACATGAAATGAACACATTTTTCTCCAAAACTATAACACATGCAAGCTTGTCCTGTTTGGTGGAGATGATATTTAATAAAATAAGTAGAAATCCACTAAATGTTTTGTTTGGTTATCTTGCAATCCCGAGATAATCGTCTCCATGCTCCAAATCCATTTTAAAGCCATTTTTAAGGCATTTCGCGCATACATGAAATGAACACATTTTTCTCCAAAACTATAACAGATGCAAGCTTGTCCTGTTTGGTGGAGATGATATTTAATAAAATAAGTAGAAATCCACTAAAAGTTTTGTTTGGTTATCTTGCAATCCCGAGATAATCGTCTCCATGCTCCAAATCCATTTTAAAGCCATTTTTAAGGCATTTCGCGCATACATGAAATGAACACATTTTTCTCCAAAACTATAACAGATGCAAGCTTGTCCTGTTTGGTGGAGATGATATTTAATAAAATAAGTAGAAATCCACTAAAAGTTTTGTTTGGTTATCTTGCAATCCCGAGATAATCGTCTCCATGCTCCAAATCCATTTTAAAGCCATTTTTAAGGCATTTCGCGCATACATGAAATGAACACATTTTTCTCCAAAACTATAACAGATGCAAGCTTGTCCTGTTTGGTGGAGATGATATTTAATAAAATAAGTAGAAATCCACTAAAAGTTTTGTTTGGTTATCTTGCAATCCCGAGATAATCGTCTCCATGCTCCAAATCCATTTTAAAGCCATTTTTTAAGGCATTTCGCGCATACATGAAATGAACACATTTTTCTCCAAAACTATAACAGATGCAAGCTTGTCCTGTTTGGTGGAGATGATATTTAATAAAATAAGTAGAAATCCACTAAAAGTTTTGTTTGGTTATCTTGCAATCCCGAGATAATCGTCTCCATGCTCCAAATCCATTTTAAAGCCATTTCAAAGGCATTTTGCGCATACATGAAATGAACACATTTTTCTCCAAAACTATAACACATGCAAGCTTGTCCTGTTTGGTGGAGATGATATTTAATAAAATAAGTAGAAATCCACTAAAAGTTTTGTTTGGTTATCTTGCAATCCCGAGATAATCGTCTCCATGCTCCAAATCCATTTTAAAGCCATTTTTAAGGCATTTCGCGCATACATGAAATGAACACATTTTTCTCCAAAACTATAACAGATGCAAGCTTGTCCTGTTTGGTGGAGATGATATTTAATAAAATAAGTAGAAATCCACTAAAATTTTTGTTTGGTTATCTTGCAATCCCGAGATAATCGTCTCCATGCTCCAAATCCATTTTAAAGCCATTTTTAAGGCATTTCGCGCATACATGAAATGAACACATTTTTCTCCAAAACTATAACAGATGCAAGCTTGTCCTGTTTGGTGGAGATGATATTTAATAAAATAAGTAGAAATCCACTAAAAGTTTTGTTTGGTTATATTGCAATCCCGAGATAATCGTCTCCATGCTCCAAATCCATTTTAAAGCCATTTTTAAGGCATTTCGCGCATACATGAAATGAACACATTTTTCTCCAAAACTATAACAGATGCAAGCTTGTCCTGTTTGGTGGAGATGATATTTAATAAAATAAGTAGAAATCCACTAAAAGTTTTGTTTGGTTATCTTGCAATCCCGAGATAATCGTCTCCATGCTCCAAATCCATTTTAAAGCCATTTTTAAGGCATTTCGCGCATAAATGAAATGAACACATTTTTCTCCAAAACTATAACAGATGCAAGCTTGTCCTGTTTGGTGGAGATAAGATTTAATAAAATAAGTAGAAATCTACTAAAAGTTTCGTTTGTTTATATTGCCATCCTGAGATAATCGTCTCCATGCTCCAAATCCATTTTAAAGCCATTTCAAAGGCATTTTGCGCATACATGAAATGAACACATTTTTCTCCAAAACTATAACACATGCAAGCTTGTCCTGTTTGGTGGAGATGATATTTAATAAAATAAGTAGAAATCCACTAAAAATTTTGTTTGGTTATCTTGCAATCCCGAGATAATCGTCTCCATGCTCCAAATCCATTTTAAAGCCATTTTTAAGGCATTTCGCGCATACATGAAATGAACACATTTTTCTCCAAAACTAAAACAGATGCAAGCTTGTCCTGTTTGGTGGAGATGATATTTAATAAAATAAGTAGAAATCCACTAAAAGTTTTGTTTGGTTATCTTGCAATCCCGAGATAATCGTCTCCATGCTCCAAATCCATTTTAAAGCCATTTTTAAGGCATTTCGCGCATACATGAAATGAACACATTTTTCTCCAAAACTATAACAGATGCAAGCTTGTCCTGTTTGGTGGAGATGATATTTAATAAAATAAGTTGAAATCCACTAAAAGTTTTGTTTGGTTATCTTGCAATCCCGAGATAATCGTCTCCATGCTCCAAATCCATTTTAAAGCCATTTTTAAGGCATTTCGCGCATACATGAAATGAACACATTTTTCTCCAAAACTGTAACAGATGCAAGCTTGTCCTGTTTGGTGGAGATGATATTTAATAAAATAAGTAGAAATCCACTAAAAGTTTTGTTTGGTTATCTTGCAATCCCGAGATAATCGTCTCCATGCTCCAAATCCATTTTAAAGCCATTTTTAAGGTATTTCGCGCATACATGAAATGAACACATTTTTCTCCAAAACTATAACAGATGCAAGCTTGTCCTGTTTGGTGGAGATGATATTTAAAAAAATAAGTAGAAATCCACTAAAAGTTTTGTTTGGTTATCTTGCAATCCCGAGATAATCGTCTTCATGCTCCAAATCCATTTTAAAGCCATTTCAAAGGCATTTTGCGCATACATGAAATGAACACATTTTTCTCCAAAACTATAACACATGCAAGCTTGTCCTGTTTGGTGGAGATGATATTTAATAAAATAAGTAGAAATCCACTAAAAGTTTTGTTTGGTTATCTTGCAATCCCGAGATAATCGTCTCCATGCTCCAAATCCATTTTAAAGCCATTTTTAAGGCATTTCGCGCATACATGAAATGAACACATTTTTCTCCAAAACTATAACAGATGCAAGCTTGTCCTGTTTGGTGGAGATGATATTTAATAAAATAAGTAGAAATCCACTAAAAGTTTTGTTTGGTTATCTTGCAATCCCGAGATAATCGTCTCCATGCTCCAAATCCATTTTAAAGCCATTTTTAAGGCATTTCGCGCATACATGAAATGAACACATTTTTCTCCAAAACTATAACAGATGCAAGCTTGTCCTGTTTGGTGGAGATGATATTTAATAAAATAAGTAGAAATCCACTAAAAGTTTTGTTTGGTTATATTGCAATCCCGAGATAATCGTCTCCATGCTCCAAATCCATTTTAAAGCCATTTTTAAGGCATTTCGCGCATACATGAAATGAACACATTTTTCTCCAAAACTATAACAGATGCAAGCTTGTCCTGTTTGGTGGAGATAATATTTAATAAAATAAGTAGAAATCTACTAAAAGTTTCGTTTGTTTATATTGCCATCCTGAGATAATCGTCTCCATGCTCCAAATCCATTTTAAAGCCATTTCAAAGGCATTTTGCGCATACATGAAATGAACACATTTTTCTCCAAAACTATAACACATGCAAGCTTGTCCTGTTTGGTGGAGATGATATTTAATAAAATAAGTAGAAATCCACTAAAAGTTTTGTTTGGTTATCTTGCAATCCCGAGATAATCGTCTCCATGCTCCAAATCCATTTTAAAGCCATTTTTAAGGCATTTCGCGCATACATGAAATGAACACATTTTTCTCCAAAACTATAACAGATGCAAGCTTGTCCTGTTTGGTGGAGATGATATTTAATAAAATAAGTAGAAATCCACTAAAAGTTTTGTTTGGTTATCTTGCAATCCCGAGATAATCGTCTCCATGCTCCAAATCCATTTTAAAGCCATTTTTAAGGCATTTCGCGCATACATGAAATGAACACATTTTTCTCCAAAACTATAACAGATGCAAGCTTGTCCTGTTTGGTGGAGATGATATTTAATAAAATAAGTAGAAATCCACTAAAAGTTTTGTTTGGTTATCTTGCAATCCCGAGATAATCGTCTCCATGCTCCAAATCCATTTTAAAGCCATTTTTAAGGCATTTCGCGCATACATGAAATGAACACATTTTTCTCCAAAACTATAACAGATGCAAGCTTGTCCTGTTTGGTGGAGATGATATTTAATAAAATAAGTAGAAATCCACTAAAATTTTTGTTTGGTTATCTTGCAATCCCGAGATAATCGTCTCCATGCTCCAAATCCATTTTAAAGCCATTTTTAAGGCATTTCGCGCATACATGAAATGAACACATTTTTCTCCAAAACTATAACAGATGCAAGCTTGTCCTGTTTGGTGGAGATGATATTTAATAAAATAAGTAGAAATCCACTAAAAGTTTTGTTTGGTTATATTGCAATCCCGAGATAATCGTCTCCATGCTCCAAATCCATTTTAAAGCCATTTTTAAGGCATTTCGCGCATACATGAAATGAACACATTTTTCTCCAAAACTATAACAGATGCAAGCTTGTCCTGTTTGGTGGAGATGATATTTAATAAAATAAGTAGAAATCCACTAAAAGTTTTGTTTGGTTATCTTGCAATCCCGAGATAATCGTCTCCATGCTCCAAATCCATTTTAAAGCCATTTTTAAGGCATTTCGCGCATAAATGAAATGAACACATTTTTCTCCAAAACTATAACAGATGCAAGCTTGTCCTGTTTGGTGGAGATAAGATTTAATAAAATAAGTAGAAATCTACTAAAAGTTTCGTTTGTTTATATTGCCATCCTGAGATAATCGTCTCCATGCTCCAAATCCATTTTAAAGCCATTTCAAAGGCATTTTGCGCATACATGAAATGAACACATTTTTCTCCAAAACTATAACACATGCAAGCTTGTCCTGTTTGGTGGAGATGATATTTAATAAAATAAGTAGAAATCCACTAAAAATTTTGTTTGGTTATCTTGCAATCCCGAGATAATCGTCTCCATGCTCCAAATCCATTTTAAAGCCATTTTTAAGGCATTTCGCGCATACATGAAATGAACACATTTTTCTCCAAAACTATAACAGATGCAAGCTTGTCCTGTTTGGTGGAGATGATATTTAATAAAATAAGTAGAAATCCACTAAAAGTTTTGTTTGGTTATCTTGCAATCCCGAGATAATCGTCTCCATGCTCCAAATCCATTTTAAAGCCATTTTTAAGGCATTTCGCGCATACATGAAATGAACACATTTTTCTCCAAAACTATAACAGATGCAAGCTTGTCCTGTTTGGTGGAGATGATATTTAATAAAATAAGTTGAAATCCACTAAAAGTTTTGTTTGGTTATCTTGCAATCCCGAGATAATCGTCTCCATGCTCCAAATCCATTTTAAAGCCATTTTTAAGGCATTTCGCGCATACATGAAATGAACACATTTTTCTCCAAAACTGTAACAGATGCAAGCTTGTCCTGTTTGGTGGAGATGATATTTAATAAAATAAGTAGAAATCCACTAAAAGTTTTGTTTGGTTATCTTGCAATCCCGAGATAATCGTCTCCATGCTCCAAATCCATTTTAAAGCCATTTTTAAGGTATTTCGCGCATACATGAAATGAACACATTTTTCTCCAAAACTATAACAGATGCAAGCTTGTCCTGTTTGGTGGAGATGATATTTAAAAAAATAAGTAGAAATCCACTAAAAGTTTTGTTTGGTTATCTTGCAATCCCGAGATAATCGTCTTCATGCTCCAAATCCATTTTAAAGCCATTTCAAAGGCATTTTGCGCATACATGAAATGAACACATTTTTCTCCAAAACTATAACACATGCAAGCTTGTCCTGTTTGGTGGAGATGATATTTAATAAAATAAGTAGAAATCCACTAAAAGTTTTGTTTGGTTATCTTGCAATCCCGAGATAATCGTCTCCATGCTCCAAATCCATTTTAAAGCCATTTTTAAGGCATTTCGCGCATACATGAAATGAACACATTTTTCTCCAAAACTATAACAGATGCAAGCTTGTCCTGTTTGGTGGAGATGATATTTAATAAAATAAGTAGAAATCCACTAAAAGTTTTGTTTGGTTATCTTGCAATCCCGAGATAATCGTCTCCATGCTCCAAATCCATTTTAAAGCCATTTTTAAGGCATTTCGCGCATACATGAAATGAACACATTTTTCTCCAAAACTATAACAGATGCAAGCTTGTCCTGTTTGGTGGAGATGATATTTAATAAAATAAGTAGAAATCCACTAAAAGTTTTGTTTGGTTATATTGCAATCCCGAGATAATCGTCTCCATGCTCCAAATCCATTTTAAAGCCATTTTTAAGGCATTTCGCGCATACATGAAATGAACACATTTTTCTCCAAAACTATAACAGATGCAAGCTTGTCCTGTTTGGTGGAGATAATATTTAATAAAATAAGTAGAAATCTACTAAAAGTTTCGTTTGTTTATATTGCCATCCTGAGATAATCGTCTCCATGCTCCAAATCCATTTTAAAGCCATTTCAAAGGCATTTTGCGCATACATGAAATGAACACATTTTTCTCCAAAACTATAACACATGCAAGCTTGTCCTGTTTGGTGGAGATGATATTTAATAAAATAAGTAGAAATCCACTAAAAGTTTTGTTTGGTTATCTTGCAATCCCGAGATAATCGTCTCCATGCTCCAAATACATTTTAAAGCCATTTTTAAGGCATTTCGCGCATACATGAAATGAACACATTTTTCTCCAAAACTATAACAGATGCAAGCTTGTCCTGTTTGGTGGAGATGATATTTAATAAAATAAGTAGAAATCCACTAAAAGTTTTGTTTGGTTATCTTGCAATCCCGAGATAATCGTCTCCATGCTCCAAATCCATTTTAAAGCCATTTTTAAGGCATTTCGCGCATACATGAAATGAACACATTTTTCTCCAAAACTATAACAGATGCAAGCTTGTCCTGTTTGGTGGAGATGATATTTAATAAAATAAGTAGAAATCCACTAAAAGTTTTGTTTGGTTATCTTGCAATCCCGAGATAATCGTCTCCATGCTCCAAATCCATTTTAAAGCCATTTTTAAGGCATTTCGCGCATACATGAAATGAACACATTTTTCTCCAAAACTATAACAGATGCAAGCTTGTCCTGTTTGGTGGAGATGATATTTAATAAAATAAGTAGAAATCCACTAAAAGTTTTGTTTGGTTATCTTGCAATCCCGAGATAATCGTCTCCATGCTCCAAATCCATTTTAAAGCCATTTTTAAGGCATTTCGCGCATACATGAAATGAACACATTTTTCTCCAAAACTATAACAGATGCAAGCTTGTCCTGTTTGGTGGAGATGATATTTAATAAAATAAGTAGAAATCCACTAAAAGTTTTGTTTGGTTATCTTGCAATCCCGAGATAATCGTCTCCATGCTCCAAATCCATTTTAAAGCCATTTTTAAGGCATTTCGCGCATACATGAAATGAACACATTTTTCTCCAAAACTATAACAGATGCAAGCTTGTCCTGTTTGGTGGAGATGATATTTAATAAAATAAGTAGAAATCCACTAAAATTTTTGTTTGGTTATCTTGCAATCCCGAGATAATCGTCTCCATGCTCCAAATCCATTTTAAAGCCATTTTTAAGGCATTTCGCGCATACATGAAATGAACACATTTTTCTCCAAAACTATAACAGATGCAAGCTTGTCCTGTTTGGTGGAGATGATATTTAATAAAATAAGTAGAAATCCACTAAAAGTTTTGTTTGGTTATATTGCAATCCCGAGATAATCGTCTCCATGCTCCAAATCCATTTTAAAGCCATTTTTAAGGCATTTCGCGCATACATGAAATGAACACATTTTTCTCCAAAACTATAACAGATGCAAGCTTGTCCTGTTTGGTGGAGATAATATTTAATAAAATAAGTAGAAATCTACTAAAAGTTTCGTTTGTTTATATTGCCATCCTGAGATAATCGTCTCCATGCTCCAAATCCATTTTAAAGCCATTTCAAAGGCATTTTGCGCATACATGAAATGAACACATTTTTCTCCAAAACTATAACACATGCAAGCTTGTCCTGTTTGGTGGAGATGATATTTAATAAAATAAGTAGAAATCCACTAAAAGTTTTGTTTGGTTATCTTGCAATCCCGAGATAATCGTCTCCATGCTCCAAATCCATTTTAAAGCCATTTTTAAGGCATTTCGCGCATACATGAAATGAACACATTTTTCTCCAAAACTATAACAGATGCAAGCTTGTCCTGTTTGGTGGAGATGATATTTAATAAAATAAGTAGAAATCCACTAAAAGTTTTGTTTGGTTATCTTGCAATCCCGAGATAATCGTCTCCATGCTCCAAATCCATTTTAAAGCCATTTTTAAGGCATTTTGCGCATACATGAAATGAACACATTTTTCTCCAAAACTATAACAGATGCAAGCTTGTCCTGTTTGGTGGAGATGATATTTAATAAAATAAGTAGAAATCCACTAAAAGTTTTGTTTGGTTATCTTGCAATCCCGAGATAATCGTCTCCATGCTCCAAATCCATTTTAAAGCCATTTTTAAGGCATTTCGCGCATACATGAAATGAACACATTTTTCTCCAAAACTATAACAGATGCAAGCTTGTCCTGTTTGGTGGAGATGATATTTAATAAAATAAGTAGAAATCCACTAAAATTTTTGTTTGGTTATCTTGCAATCCCGAGATAATCGTCTCCATGCTCCAAATCCATTTTAAAGCCATTTTTAAGGCATTTCGCGCATACATGAAATGAACACATTTTTCTCCAAAACTATAACACATGCAAGCTTGTCCTGTTTGGTGGAGATGATATTTAATAAAATAAGTAGAAATCCACTAAAAGTTTTGTTTGGTTATATTGCAATCCCGAGATAATCGTCTCCATGCTCCAAATCCATTTTAAAGCCATTTTTAAGGCATTTCGCGCATACATGAAATGAACACATTTTTCTCCAAAACTATAACACATGCAAGCTTGTCCTGTTTGGTGGAGATGATATTTAATAAAATAAGTAGAAATCCACTAAAAGTTTTGTTTGGTTATCTTGCAATCCCGAGATAATCGTCTCCATGCTCCAAATCCATTTTAAAGCCATTTTTAAGGCATTTCGCGCATACATGAAATGAACACATTTTTCTCCAAAACTATAACAGATGCAAGCTTGTCCTGTTTGGTGGAGATGATATTTAATAAAATAAGTAGAAATCCACTAAAAGTTTTGTTTGGTTATCTTGCAATCACGAGATAATCGTCTCCATGCTCCAAATCCATTTTAAAGCCATTTTTAAGGCATTTCGCGCATACATGAAATGAACACATTTTTCTCCAAAACTATAACAGATGCAAGCTTGTCCTGTTTGGTGGAGATGATATTTAATAAAATAAGTAGAAATCCACTAAAAGTTTTGTTTGGTTATCTTGCAATCCCGAGATAATCGTCTCCATGCTCCAAATCCATTTTAAAGCCATTTTTAAGGCATTTCGCGCATACATGAAATGAACACATTTTTCTCCAAAACTATAACAGATGCAAGCTTGTCCTGTTTGGTGGAGATGATATTTAATAAAATAAGTAGAAATCCACTAAAAGTTTTGTTTGGTTATCTTGCAATCCCGAGATAATCGTCTCCATGCTCCAAATCCATTTTAAAGCCATTTCAAAGGCATTTTGCGCATACATGAAATTAACACATTTTTCTCCAAAACTATAACACATGCAAGCTTGTCCTGTTTGGTGGAGATGATATTTAATAAAATAAGTAGAAATCCACTAAAAGTTTTGTTTGGTTATCTTGCAATCCCGAGATAATCGTCTCCATGCTCCAAATCCATTTTAAAGCCATTTTTAAGGCATTTCGCGCATACATGAAATGAACACATTTTTCTCCAAAACTATAACAGATGCAAGCTTGTCCTGTTTGGTGGAGATGATATTTAATAAAATAAGTAGAAATCCACTAAAAGTTTTGTTTGGTTATCTTGCAATCCCGAGATAATCGTCTCCATGCTCCAAATCCATTTTAAAGCCATTTTTAAGGCATTTCGCGCATACATGAAATGAACACATTTTTCTCCAAAACTATAACAGATGCAAGCTTGTCCTGTTTGGTGGAGATGATATTTAATAAAATAAGTAGAAATCCACTAAAATTTTTGTTTGGTTATCTTGCAATCCCGAGATAATCGTCTCCATGCTCCAAATCCATTTTAAAGCCATTTTTAAGGCATTTCGCGCATACATGAAATGAACACATTTTTCTCCAAAACTATAACAGATGCAAGCTTGTCCTGTTTGGTGGAGATGATATTTAATAAAATAAGTAGAAATCCACTAAAAGTTTTGTTTGGTTATATTGCAATCCCAAGATAATCGTCTCCATGCTCCAAATCCATTTTAAAGCCATTTTTAAGGCATTTCGCGCATACATGAAATGAACACATTTTTCTCCAAAACTATAACAGATGCAAGCTTGTCCTGTTTGGTGGAGATGATATTTAATAAAATAAGTAGAAATCCACTAAACGTTTTGTTTGGTTATCTTGCAATCCCGAGATAATCGTCTCCATGCTCCAAATCCATTTTAAAGCCATTTTTAAGGCATTTCGCGCATACATGAAATGAACACATTTTTCTCCAAAACTATAACAGATGCAAGCTTGTCCTGTTTGGTGGAGATAATATTTAATAAAATAAGTAGAAATCTACTAAACACTAAATGTCAGGAGGTCTGTCCAACCGGGCGTATCTATGCACCTCCTGCAACACCCTGTTCCACCCTAACCCCCGAACACCGAGCCATCGCACGAGAGCCAGGTCCTTCTCAAAACCTAGCTGTCTCCCGTTCCATCTCGCGTCCGCTCGTCGGGCTCCCCAATACACATAAGAGTGGCCAAGGATCCAGACCAGGGAAGGAAGGGGGGGTGCTTCTGCAATACAAAATGTACAGACGACACCATTTTATTGCCTCACCAAACCAAATTGACAAAAAACACACACTCTCACCCCCCCCCATTGCTACCCTAATACCCCCCCCTTTTCCCCTCAATTGCCAACAACCACCTGGGGACGTACATACGACTTAAAGCGCTGCGACTTCCACCTACCAATCTGCTTAACTGTCTCCTCCGGTAGGCCGCATATAGAGGCCTCCGTCGCTGCCCCAATCCGAAAGACTTCGGATCTAACCCCAACGACTTCAAACATGCCCTAAAAACACTCACAAATTGGTATCTCGATAAAAAGGACCCATCCTCGTGACATAATAAGGGGCCATCCACCTTCGGACGGATCTGTTGAAAATTCCCGAGACACTTGAACGGGCACATACCAGATGCCACAACCATCCCCAAACGGACTAGTCTACCCACACCTCTCTGATCAGTTTTCGATTTCCTAATCCAAAATTCAACTCCGTTTTCCACTGACAATGTCACCCCAATCCAAGCCCCCGGGAACGCCTTACTGGGCGATACCAACTCCCCAACCCGCAGGGCTCCAAAAAACGCCAAAGAAAAGGCTAACTTAAACAAACTCACCTCAAACGGAGATAGACAAACCCCCCACAACGCCCTACCCAGCCCAGCCCTGCTGGGACCCAGTTTGAGCGAGGAACGGAACAAGTCCTTCCCACACCAAGGTTTGCAGGCCCTACCTCAGTCAGGGTTTCACCCACACTCTACAGCTCCGGAATGTCATGCTCTTCAGCCTCCTCCTCCTCCTGCGCATCCTCATCCACTTTACCCTCCACACCAGTCCCAAGCTGGAAGCACTGCAGCACTGCCTCGGCGAAGCGGCAACAGGCTGTGCTGCAGCTAATCTGCATAAGTGACAAATCCCACAATGCAGAAGAGGTGTGGAAAGCTCTAAAACAGCATGCAGATCACTGGCTCACACCTCTGAACCTAAAGCCAGGAAAGGTTGTGTGTGACAATGGCCGGAACCTAGTGGCGGCTTTGAGGCGAGGCCAGCTGACACATGTTCCATGCATGGCCCATGTGCTCAACCTCGTGGTTCAGCGGTTTCTAAAGTCATACCCAGAGCTGTCTGATCTGCTGGTAAAAGTTCGCCGCCTGTCTGCACATTTTCGAAAGTCACCTACTGCTTCAGCCGGCCTTGCCGGCTTTCAGCGTCGTTTGCATCTTCCGGCTCACAGACTGGTGTGTGATGTCCCCACGCGTTGGAATTCAACTCTGCACATGTTGATCAGGATATGTGAGCAGAAGAGGGCAGTTGTTGAGTACCTGCATCACCTAAGCCGTCGGGAAATGGGTCAAACTCCACACATAACACCTGAGGAGTGGAGATGGATGTCCGACCTATGTACCATCCTCCAAAACTTTGAGGACTCCACCAAGATGGTGAGCGGCGATGACGCCATTATTAGCGTCACCATACCGCTTCTCTGCCTTCTAAAACGGTCTCTGCTCAAAACCAAACATGATGCATTGCAGGCGGAACACGATGAGTTGGAGCAAGAAACAGTAGTGGGTGTGGGTGATAACACATAGCCCAGCCTCGTCTCATCACAACGTGCAGTGGAGGACTATGACGAGGAGGAAGATGAAGACATGGAGCAACTCTCCGGCCAAATTGAGGATATGACATGCATACCAGTCATATGCTCAGTTCAGCGTGGCTGGCCAGAGGACAGGGTAGATGAGGAGGAGGAGGAGAAGGAGGAGGACAGCATGTTCAGTCATCGTGTTGGTCTGGATACTGAAGTGATGGCTGTTAAGAGTCTGGCGCACATGGATGACTTTATGGTAAGCTGCCTGTCTCGTGACCCTCGCGTTAAGAACATCTTGGCCGACAATCATTACTGGTTGGTAACACTGTTAGACCCACGCTACAAGGAGAACTTTATGTCTCTTATTCCCGAGGCGGAGAGGTCAGCCAAAATGCAGCAGTTCCGGAAGGCCATAGTCACGGAAGTAGGCAAAGCATTCCCTTCACAAAACGCTAGCGTCATAATTGTAACACTATTAGTTAAAAGAAAGGGATAAAATGTAAAAAAAAACAAAATAAGGCATGACTTTTTTTTAACATCACATTTATTTTTTTTAGATTTAACCAAAGAATGTGCACATTTGTTATAATAAACAAGTGAAAAATGTTGAAAATCAGTCATCCAAAGGTGTGTGAAAAAAATATATACATATATGGTACCAATAAAAATGTCACTTTGTCTTGCAAAGAATGCAGCCCCCCAAATTATTTTTT
The DNA here is from genome assembly GCF_048569485.1 of Anomaloglossus baeobatrachus. Classification (NCBI taxonomy): domain Eukaryota; kingdom Metazoa; phylum Chordata; class Amphibia; order Anura; family Aromobatidae; genus Anomaloglossus; species Anomaloglossus baeobatrachus. The sequence goes on along the minus strand of NW_027442146.1, from coordinate 2,225,900 downwards.
TCCTCTGTGCGGCCCATACACCCAGCCGAGTTTGAGACCCCCTGCCTTACACTATATAGATATTATGTTCATTCCCCATCTATCTTGCTCAGGAGAGCATCTCCCTCCCCCGGCACCAAGAGCAGCTCATACTGAATTGTTACATTGACTAGTAACACTGCACACAGAAATGCACCTTAATATTCCACTGTTAACCCTTTCCTCCCAGCAGTAACACACAACTCCTCACCTTGATATCATGGTGATTTATGGTCAGAATGACTTCAATGCGATCAGTGATTTCTATTCTAGCTCTGCTCACATAGATTTTATATCCACACTCAACTATAGGCCGTTCTTCATATTTTGGGGGCTTTTAGTCAGATATACTAGTTTGTGCCTGTATAGTATTGGTGTAGATGGGAGTGTAGGGCATGGGTTACATGGCACTGTGGTGGGATACTGATGGGAGGTATTGGTGCTGTGTTTGATGCTTCTACTGGGTATTTTCCTACAAATACTGGAACAGCTCACTGCTTAGAATGATCCTTCCCAGCTCTATAATATATTATATATACCCCACAATGCAGGCTCACACACACATTTGTCTCAAGTGTGTTGTAGGGACACAGATACAGTCTTGGTCATGTGACTAAAGGCTACTTTACACACTGCGATATCGGTCCCGATATCGCTAGTGTGGATACCCGCCCCCATCTGTTGCGCGACACGGGTAAATCGCTGCCCATGCCGCACAACACCGACCAGACCCGTCACACATACTTACCTGCCCGGCGACGTCGCTGTGACCGGCGAACCGCCTCCTTTCTAAGGGGGCGGTCCGTGCGGCGTCACAGCGATGTCACTGAGCGACCGCCCAATAGCAGCGGAGGGGCGGAGATGAGTGGCCGGAACATCCCGCCCACCTCCTTCCTTCCTCATAGCGGCTGGGAGGCAGGTAAGGAGAGGTTCCTCGTTTCTGCGGTGTCACACGGAGTGATGTGTGCTGCCGCAGGAGCGACGAACTACATCGTTACTGCTGCAGTAACGATAATCGAGAATGGAGACCCATGTCACCGATGAGCGATTTTGCACGTTTTTGCAACGATGCAAAATCGCTCATCGGTGTCACACGCAGCAACATCGCTAATGCGGCCGGATGTGCGTCACAAATTCCGTGACCCCAACGACTCCGCATTAGCGATGTCGCAGCGTGTAAAGCCCCCTTTAGTGGGAGTGGTGTAAAGGGTCTTAGCAGTAAAGAGTATTCCATATTTCTGCCAGATACCCACAGAGATATTGAAATCTGAAAAAAGAGACTTCTGCTCATTGAAGGTAAGAACTGCTCACATAGCGTTCAACTCCACAGCAAACGAGTGCTCTAGCACTGGCATCTCAGCAGGGATATTCCCCTACTACACATGTGTGTCTGGGTCGCTGTGACAGTTTACAGGACATAACTCAGGGCACCTAGACAGAAGGCAGAGGGACTACTTTCTATTTCTGGTGTAGAGCTTAGTACAATATATATATATATACTATTACATGTGACACATGTACCTTGTATTACCATTATTCGCTGTATATGAACCCCTTTTCTCCGGGCATTATTTGTCTATAGCATTTTTCACGAACCTGAGGCAACTGAGAACCCTTCAGTGAAGGAATTCCACTAACCCTCACAATACCAACCAGGGGCCTCCCTGCAGTAACTCAGGTAGTTGTACCCATTCTCTTTCCGCATTCTATGTGTTCTTCTTTCTTCTTTTTTTTCTTTTTTCTTCTTTTTATTTCTATCATGTAGTTCAGGGGTTTATAGATATATGTCCTGCATTTCATATTTCCTTTAGTGGTGCTTCTTACCCATTCTCATATCATTTACCCTAGTATTTCATGATCCTGAGGCGACTGAGAACCCTTTAATAAAGGAATCCTTTTTCACCTGAATTGTCAAGTGATACTTACCAGTGACTATCACGTAATGTTACAGGTAGTTCCATTTTCTTCCTCTTCTTTCTCTCCTTTCTTCTTTGTCACACGGTCCATTGTGTTATAGCCCACGTGTCATGATAACACTTGTACCATCTTTTCATTTAGATTCCACCTACAATTATTTACCGATTCCAGTTCTGGAATAGGCTTTCATCATCTACTCACTAGAATTCTCAAGTGCATAAGGTATAAGGTACTGAGACATATACATGTTCACATCATTATAAAGAACAAAGTATAAACATTGAGGTTTTTCTCACACCCATGTTCCTGTGTTCTTTGATATGATATGTGTTCATTTCCTTCACTATATAGGATTGCAAGTTTTCCATTTGTACCTTAATGGCAATGACGCTATACAATTGAACACATATCATCCTGTTATGAAATATAGGTGTGTATTTACCTGCTTGACTATTTTTGGTTGTTTGATCCAGAATGTTTCTCCAGATAGGTCATGTGGAAATTTTCTTTCCTCAGTGCAAATGTTTTCACTATGGCTTTGGAAAAAATTTTTGTATGTGCCTCATGGTCATTTGACCCATTGTACTCTCAAGTAGCAATATATTGTACTGTTATGTTGTAGTATGTACTAATTACGTGTTTATATGGTTTTGTAACCCTTTATGATCTTAGATAACTTTATCCTTGATAAAGACCTAAAAACAAGGTCGAAACGTTGGATGAATTATCCTTTTGCACAAATAAAGAATTTTCAGCATTCCAAGAGTTCTTTTCTTACGTTATTAATCACTATAGTGTACCAGAGCTATTTCTTTTGAATTGACTCTTATTTTTTCTGAGCACCTGCTATATACACAGTGAGCCAGACATATTCAATTTTCATTCAGAAGGCAGAGGGAAGCCTTAGCAGCTGAGCATATATCTTTGCTTGTGAGCATTAGAACAGGCCGGCGATTACAGTGTGAGCAGGAATCTTAGGACTCTTAGAAGAGTCAATGCTCTGAGACCATGGGGGGCGCTTAGCCCCCTCTCTTCGTCACTGAGGATGATTTCATTTTTCAGGGATTAGAGAGAGTGGTCCTTGTGGTGGACAGCAGGTATGGAGAGCTGTTGTGATCGTATTAGATAGATAAGAATGATTATATGTATTGTAGAAATGTCTCCTATCATGTTCCCTAATTTCTTATTATGTCCACATCCTGGTCCCCATCTTGGACATCATAACAAACGTGCACTTTTTTGTTTAATTTACACATTGGACCATAGGAAAAATGACACTACAGCTACAGAGGTGACCGTCTGATAGCCCAGCTCGACTACCCATCTCTACTGAAGACCCTTTCAGCTTTTTGAGAGTTGGGTGGAGGACATCATCTCTGAAAATAGGGTCCCACAGCTTCACCCCATCAGTGTGAGCAGGACTCTTAGGACTCTTAGAAGAGTCAATGCTCTGGTACCATGGGGGGCGCTTGGCCCCCTCTCTTCGTCACTGAGGATGATTTCATTTTTCAGGGATTAGAGAGGGTGGTCCTTGTGGTGGACTGCAGGTATGGAGAGCTGTTGTCATCGTATTAGATAGATAAGAATGATTATATGTATTGTAGAAATGTCTCCTATCATGTTCCCTAATTTTTTATTATGTCCACATCCTGGTCCCCATCTTGGACATCATAACAAACGTGCACTTTTTTGTTTAATTTACACATTGGACCATAGGAAAAATGACACTACAGCTACAGAGGTGACCGTCTGATAGCCCAGCTCGACTATCCATCTCTACTGAAGACCCTTTCAGCTTTTTGAGAGTTGGGTGGAGGACATCATCTCTGAAAATAGGGTCCCACAGCTGCACCCCATCAGTGTGAGCAGGACTCTTAGGACTCTTAGAAGAGTCAATGCTCTGAGACCATTGGGGGCACTTAGCCCCCTCTCTTCATCACTGAGGATGATTTCATTTTTCAGGGATTAGAGAGGGTGGACCTTGTGGTGGACTGCAGATATGGAGAGCTGTTATCATCGTATTAGATAGATAAGAATGATTATATGTATTGTAGAAATGTCTCCTATCATGTTCCCTAATTTTTTATTATGTCCACATCCTGGTCCCCATCTTGGACATCATAACAAACGTGCACTTTTTTGTTTAATTTACACATTGGACCATAGGAAAAATGACACTACAGCTACAGAGGTGACCGTCTGATAGCCCAGCTCGACTATCCATCTCTACTGAAGACCCTTTCAGCTTTTTGAGAGTTGGGTGGAGGACATCATCTCTGAAAATAGGGTCCCACAGCTGCACCCCATCAGTGTGAGCAGGACTCTTAGGACTCTTAGAAGAGTCAATGCTCTGAGACCATGGGGGGCGCTTAGCCCCCTCTCTTTGTCACTGAGGATGATTTCATTTTTCAGGGATTAGAGAGGGTGGTCCTTGTGGTGGACTGCAGGTATGGAGAGCTGTTGTCATCGTATTAAATAGATAAGAATGATTATATGTATTGTAGAAATGTCTCCTATCATGTTCCCTAATTTTTTATTATGTCCACATCCTGGTCCCCATCTTGGACATCATAACAAACGTGCACTTTTTTGTTTAATTTACACATTGGACCATAGGAAAAATGACACTACAGCTACAGAGGTGACCGTCTGATAGCCCAGCTCGACTATCCATCTCTACTGAAGACCCTTTCAGCTTTTTGAGAGTTGGGTGGAGAACATCATCTCTGAAAATAGGGTCCCACAGCTGCACCCCATCAGTGTGAGCAGGACTCTTAGGACTCTTAGAAGAGTCAATGCTCTGAGACCATGGTGGGCGCTTAGCCCCCTCTCTTCGTCACTGAGGATGATTTCACTTTTCAGGGAATAGAGAGGGTGGTCCTTGTGGTGGACTGCAGGTATGGAGAGCTGTTGTCATCGTATTAGATAGATAAGAATGATTATATGTATTGTAGAAATGTCTCCTATCATGTTCCCTATTTTTTTATTATGTCCACATCCTGGTCCCCATCTTGGAAATCATAACAAACGTGCACTTTTTTGTTTAATTTACACATTGGACCATAGGAAAAATGACACTACAGCTACAGAGGTGACCGTCTGATAGCCCAGCTCGACTATCCATCTCTACTGAAGACCCTTTCAGCTTTTTGAGAGTTGGGTGGAGGACATCATCTCTGAAAATAGGGTCCCACAGCTGCACCCCATCAGTGTGAGCAGGAATCTTAGGGCTCTTAGAAGAGTCAATGCTCTGAGACCATGGGGGGCGCTTAGCCCCCTCTCTACGTCACTGAGGATGATTTCATTTTTCAGGGATTAGAGAGAGTGGTCCTTGTGGTGGACTGCAGGTATGGAGAGCTGTTGTGATCGTATTAGATAGATAAGAATGATTATATGTATTGTAGAAATGTCTCCTATCATGTTCCCTAATTTTTTATTATGTCCACATCCTGGTCCCCATCTTGAACATCATAACAAACGTGCACTTTTTTGTTTAATTTACACATTGGACCATAGGAAAAATGACACTACAGCTACAGAGGTGACCGTCTGATAGCCCAGCTCGACTATCCATCTCTACTGAAGACCCTTTCAGCTTTTTGAGAGTTGGGTGGAGGACATCATCTCTGAAAATAGGGTCCCACAGCTGCACCCCATCAGTGTAAGCAGGACTCTTAGGACTCTTAGAAGAGTCAATGCTCTAAAACCATGGGGGGGCGCTTAGCCCCCTCTCTTCGTCCCTGAGGATGATTTCATTTTTCAGGGATTAGAGAGGGTGGTCCTTGTGGTGGACTGCAGGTATGGAGAGCTGTTGTCATCGTATTAGATAGATAAGAATGATTATATGTATTGTAGAAATGTCTCCTATCATGTTCCCTAATTTCTTATTATGTCCACATCCTGGTCCCCATCTTGGACATCATAACAAACGTGCACTTTTTTGTTTAATTTACACATTGGACCATAGGAAAAATGACACTACAGCTACAGAGGTGACCGTCTGATAGCCCAGCTCGACTATCCATCTCTACTGAAGACCCTTTCAGCTTTTTGAGAGTTGGGTGGAGGACATCATCTCTGAAAATAGGGTCCCACAGCTTCACCCCATCAGTGTGAGCAGGACTCTTAGGACTCTTAGAAGAGTCAATGCTCTGGTACCATGGGGGGCGCTTGGCCCCCTCTCTTCGTCACTGAGGATGATTTCATTTTTCAGGGATTAGAGAGGGTGGTCCTTGTGGTGGACTGCAGGTATGGAGAGCTGTTGTCATCGTATTAGATAGATAAGAATGATTATATGTATTGTAGAAATGTCTCCTATCATGTTCCCTAATTTTTTATTATGTCCACATCCTGGTCCCCATCTTGGACATCATAACAAACGTGCACTTTTTTGTTTAATTTACACATTGGGCCATAGGAAAAATGACACTACAGCTACAGAGGTGACCGTCTGATAGCCCAGCTCGACTATCCATCTCTACTGAAGACCCTTTCAGCTTTTTGAGAGTTGGGTGGAGGACATCATCTCTGAAAATAGGGTCCCACAGCTGCACCCCATCAGTGTGAGCAGGACTCTTAGGACTCTTAGAAGAGTCAATGCTCTGAGACCATGGGGGGCGCTTAGCCCCCTCTCTTCGTCACTGAGGATGATTTCATTTTTCAGGGATTAGAGAGGGTGGTCCTTGTGGTGGACTGCAGGTATGGAGAGCTGTTGTCATCGTATTAAATAGATAAGAATGATTATATGTATTGTAGAAATGTCTTCTATCATGTTCCCTAATTTTTTATTATGTCCACATCCTGGTCCCCATCTTGGACATCATAACAAACGTGCACTTTTTTGTTTAATTTACACATTGGACCATAGGAAAAATGACACTACAGCTACAGAGGTGACCGTCTGATAGCCCAGTTCGACTATCCATCTCTACTGAAGACCCTTTCAGCTTTTTGAGAGTTGGGTGGAGGACATTGTGGCGCCCCTGAGGCTTCCGTCGCCACAGGTCATTGCACCCCATCTGCGGTGTGATGCCCCATTCTGGGAGAGGAAGAGAGTGAACTCCTGTCCCCTGGTAAATCCACACTACACCCATTGTTAGGTACATACTGGGACCAGGGAAAGTGGCAGGCAACCCTCCCATGCTGCATGCTGAGAGGGGCTGTAAGACCCATCCCTGCTCCCATAGGTTACAGCTTAGCAACAGGGGAGGTGGGAGGAGCCACAGAAAGCAGACAGAGATAGGGAAGGTCAAGTTTAGGCAGTTCGCTCAGGGAGTGGGAGAGTGAGGAGTGAGCATGTAGGACGAGAAGAGAAGAAAGGGTCGCAGGGCCGCGGGTAGTCCTGTAAGGTGCCACGAGCAGTCCTTGTTGGGTACCGCTGCCGAGGGCCCAGAGGCGCTACGGGTAGCTGCAGGCTGCGGTGGCCCATTCCACAGTGACATCGGTGGAGTGATTAGCTGCGACAGGGGACGGTCCCTAGAAACTGGAGGAGTGAAAAGACAGTCTCCAGACAGTAAAAACCGAGGCCCAGGGAATTGCAAGCTCCCAGGGCCAGAACCCAGAGCAGATCTTCAGAAAAGGGGTAATCAGCCGACAGGTGACCCCCCAGCCTGGAGGCTGTAATGGAGGCCAAGCCAAGTCCATCTACCTAAGGCAAGGCTAGTGAAGACAGCAGAAAAAAGAGACACTAAAGAGAGGGAACCGGATTTCACGCTCTGAATCATCCAGAACCGGCGGAGGTCCCTGACAGTGGTCCCAGCAGTCTGAGGGTCCCTGCAAGTGTGACAGAAACTGTGAGTAAAAGAACTGGAACTGCACCTTTGGACTCATCTCTGTTATTCCACCTGCATAGACACTTACAAGCACCAACTGTGGGGAGCAGTACTATCATTGCTGCCACAACACCATCCCGGAGGCCTCACACAGCAGCGGCGGCTCAGTAGCCGCATACCACAGGTGGCGTCACGAACACAAACATTAACAAGCAAGCCACATAAACTACTGACACCCACCAGGGCCACGGAGCCGGGCCCAGCCACCACTGACCACCACCGGACTAGTCCGGCCCGGCACCGGGTGTCCCATAGCCCTGGGGTGGGCGAGTCAACTTTTGGCGTCACGAACAGGATTTCGTGCCCGGTCTAACCGGGTACTGTGCGCCTGAAGAACCGTGTGACAGCCGGTGTACTTTGCTGAGGAACCGCCGCCATTAGCGCTGCCGAGAGCGGGAAGAAGGGGGGCGTGCAAGAAGAAAGGGCGCGAAGAGAAGCCCCGCCCCCTTGTCCAAGAAAAGCGCGCGAAGCGGTGTCCGCCATAGAAAACGAAAGAAAAAGAAGTGGTGACCAAATAAGCTGGCCGGCTGGCAGAAACAGCTTAAACGCCCGACCAACAGATAACGAAAAAGAAAATGTACCTGATACTAAGTGGAGCGGTACCGGCCGTGATGGGCTGGGCGCCAGTCTGGCGCCAGTTGCTAGTACAGCCTCCGGCCCCGCCTCCGAGAAGGAAAAGGGAGCAGCCGAGTGGCGTGGTCGAGCACTCGAGCAGTGTTCCAGGCAGCATTTCCCAGGCCGGAAGCATGGCGGAGGAGCTGCAGCGAGGTGCACCAGGGACCGGAGGAGAGGACCTCGAGCTGGACCTGCTGAGAGAGGAAGTGCGAGCCCTGACCCGGAGGCTGAGCAGCGTGGGGGTGGAAGCAGACCGGTGGAAGGGGACACCGCTGATACCGGAAGGCCTGGGCAGGTGGATGGATGCCGCGGAGCAGCAAAAGGGTGAGCTAACTGAAACCCCGATCCGTCCGGACCCATGGCCCCGCCACGCGCCCCTGACCAGTCACGTCACCGACCCTCTGGCCTCCCCCGTCGGACCCGCTGAAGCCCGGTGGGGCACCGGAGGCCTGCCTGAGACCCCCGCAGACAGAGCTTGGGGAGGGGTGGACCCAGAACAACTAGCGGGCCCTCTGCCGAGTCCCCCTGTGAGCCTCCTGGGAATGGCATCCCCAGGAGTGAACTGGGATGCTGCGCCCATAGAAACCAAGGGACTGCAGCGGCCGCTGCGCCCCAAGGCAACTCCCCTGGCCAACGAGCTGACGTGCCAAAGGCTGGTGGTCGAGTACCAGCGGGAGCGGGAACTCCGGGAAGAGAAAAGGAGGACCCGAGAAGTCGCCAATCTGGCCTCCAAAGAAGAGGTCAGGAAGGCCCTGAAGGGGACCGAGTGCCCAGTAAGACGGGGCACCGTAGTTGATTTTCGGCAAAAGGATGGCTGGGGCTTTATCCGGGAACCCGGTATGGGCAAGGATGTATTTGTAGCCCGGAGAGACATTGAGGAGCACCTGCCCAGAGGCCATCCAGGACGCGATGCCAAGCTGGGTGATGAAGTGGAGTATACCCGGCTGATGGGGGACCGCGGGTGGTATGCGCTGCATGTGCGCATTGTGCAGGGACCAGCGGCCCCAGGAGAACCAGAGTGGCGCCGCACAGCACAAGAGCGCAGCATCTCCCCAAGCAGCAGCGCCAACCCCAGAAAGACCCAGGCCGCAGAACATTGCAGCTGGCCTGCCACAGTGACCCAGGAGACACAGACCAGAATCTCCATGGCGTGTGTAATGCAGGGAGCCCGGCCAAAGCAGGGCCCCAGAGACCACAGCAACAGCCCCCTGCAGACAAGCAGCCCTCTGCAGCAGCGCCGTGCAACGTCTACAGGCAGCCCCACTCCAAACCAGGCTGCGGGACAGCGCAGAAGGTCAGGGACCAGTGCTCAAGGGACCCAGACGATGATCTCGTCAGCGGACCTGCTGCCAAGAGCCGTGCCGGAGTGGGATCCTGACATCTATCCTAGAGAGTAAGGAAGATGAAGAGCTGCCAAACTGTACATAGCCCCTTGTTCTTTTTGAAGAAGTCCCTTGTGTTTTGCCCTTGATTCTTTTCGAAGATGACACCCTTTCCCACTGTACTGCCCCTGATGCTTTTTGAAGACGTCACCCCCCCCATGTTATGTGCTACCGGGCCACTGAACTGGAATGTGGGCCCCGGTGAATGTTGAGGTGTCATGTCATACCGGGCCACTGGACTTAGTGGCTGGTGTGTGGTGTATGTGTTTTATGTCCTACCAGGCCATTGGACTTAATGGCTGGTATGTTGGTGACATGTCTGATGCAACCAGGCCATTGGACTTAATGGCTGGTCGAAGATGTTACTTTGTTTGTTTGAAACGAACTGCCGGGCTACTGGACTTGTAGTAGCCAAAAATGTATAAAGTTGCACCTGTTGTGCCCCCTACCAGAATTATGGGGGATTTGCCCGAACCGTGCAACGGACTGGAAGTGCACACTTAGAGTTTGCTTTATAAGGAGTTTGCAACGGTTACTGATATATGCCTCCCATAAAGGGAAGAAATGTTCTATTGTTTTATGTTTTGTATACTAAAAATGTTTTGCAGTCTTCCATATGTTTTTGTTGTTTTTCAGCCCGAGGACGTGCTGGGATTTGCTGTGGGGGAGTGTGGCGCCCCTGAGGCTTCCGTCGCCACAGGTCATTGCACCCCATCTGCGGTGTGATGCCCCATTCTGGGAGAGGAAGAGAGTGAACTCCGGTCCCCTGGTAAATCCACACTACACCCATTGTTAGGTACATACTGGGACCAGGGAAAGTGGCAGGCAACCCTCCCATGCTGCATGCTGAGAGGGGCTGTAAGACCCATCCCTGCTCCCATAGGTTACAGCTTAGCAACAGGGGAGGTGGGAGGAGCCACAGAAAGCAGACAGAGATAGGGAAGGTCAAGTTTAGGCAGTTCGCTCAGGGAGTGGGAGAGTGAGGAGTGAGCATGTAGGACGAGAAGAGAAGAAAGGGTCGCAGGGCCGCGGGTAGTCCTGTAAGGTGCCACGAGCAGTCCTTGTTGGGTACCGCTGCCGAGGGCCCAGAGGCGCTACGGGTAGCTGCAGGCTGCGGTGGCCCGTTCCACAGTGACATCGGTGGAGTGATTAGCTGCGACAGGGGACGGTCCCTAGAAACTGGAGGAGTGAAAAGACAGTCTCCAGACAGTAAAAACCGAGGCCCAGGGAATTGCAAGCTCCCAGGGCCAGAACCCAGAGCAGATCTTCAGAAAAGGGGTAATCAGCCGACAGGTGACCCCCCAGCCTGGAGGCTGTAATGGAGGCCAAGCCAAGTCCATCTACCTAAGGCAAGGCTAGTGAAGACAGCAGAAAAAAGAGACACTAAAGAGAGGGAACCGGATTTCACGCTCTGAATCATCCAGAACCGGCGGAGGTCCCTGACAGTGGTCCCAGCAGTCTGAGGGTCCCTGCAAGTGTGACAGAAACTGTGAGTAAAAGAACTGGAACTGCACCTTTGGACTCGTCTCTGTTATTCCACCTGCATAGACACTTACAAGCACCAACTGTGCCCCGGGCATTGCTCCACCTGTGGGGAGCAGTACTATCATTGCTGCCACAACACCATCCCGGAGGCCTCACACAGCAGCGGCGGCTCAGTAGCCGCATACCACAGGTGGCGTCACGAACACAAACATTAACAAGCAAGCCACATAAACTACTGACACCCACCAGGGCCACGGAGCCGGGCCCAGCCACCACTGACCACCACCGGACTAGTCCGGCCCGGCACCGGGTGTCCCATAGCCCTGGGGTGGGCGAGTCAACATCATCTCTGAAAATAGGGTCCCACAGCTGCACCCCATCAGTGTGAGCAGGACTCTTAGGACTCTTGGAAGAGTCAATGCTCTGAGACCATGGGGGGCGCTTAGCCCCCTCTCTTCGTCACTGAGGATGATTTCATTTTTCAGGGATTAGAGAGGGTGGTCCTTGTGGTGGACTGCAGGTATGGAGAGCTGTTGTCATCGTATTAAATAGATAAGAATGATTATATGTATTGTAGAAATGTCTCCTATCATGTTCCCTAATTTTTTATTATGTCCACATCCTGGTCCCCATCTTGGACATCATAACAAACGTGCACTTTTTTGTTTAATTTACACATTGGACCATAGGAAAAATGACACTACAGCTACAGAGGTGACCGTCTGATAGCCCAGCTCGACTATCCATCTCTACTGAAGACCCTTTCAGCTTTTTGAGAGTTGGGTGGAGGACATCATCTCTGAAAATAGGGTCCCACAGCTGCACCCCATCAGTGTGAGCAGGACTCCTAGGACTCTTAGAAGAGTCAATGCTCTGAGACCATGGGGGGCGCTTAGCCCCCTCTCCTCGTCACTGAGGATGATTTCACTTTTCAGGGAATAGAGAGGGTGGTCCTTGTGGTGGACTGCAGGTATGGAGAGCTGTTGTCATCGTATTAGATAGATAAGAATGATTATATGTATTGTAGAAATGTCTCCTATCATGTTCCCTATTTTTTTATTATGTCCACATCCTGGTTCCCATCTTGGAAATCATAACAAACGTGCACTTTTTTGTTTAATTTACAAATTGGACAATAGGAAAAATGACACTACAGCTACAGAGGTGACCGTCTGATAGCCCAGCTCGACTATCCATCTCTACTGAAGACCCTTTCAGCTTTTTGAGAGTTGGGTGGAGGACATCATCTCTGAAAATAGGGTCCCACAGCTGCACCCCATCAGTGTGAGCAGGACTCTTAGGACTCTTAGAAGAGTCAATGCTCTGGTACCATGGGGGGCGCTTGGCCCCCTCTCTTCGTCACTGAGGATGATTTCATTTTTCAGGGATTAGAGAGGGTGGTCCTTGTGGTGGACTGCAGGTATGGAGAGCTGTTGTCATCGTATTAGATAGATAAGAATGATTATATGTATTGTAGAAATGTCTCCTATCATGTTCCCTAATTTTTTATTATGTCCACATCCTGGTCCCCATCTTGGACATCATAACAAACGTACACTTTTTTGTTTAATTTCCACATTGGACCATAGGAAAAATGACACTACAGCTACAGAGGTGACCGTCTGATAGCCCAGCTCGACTATCCATCTCTACTGAAGACCCTTTCAGCTTTTTGAGAGTTGGGTGGAGGACATCATCTCTGAAAATAGGGTCCCACAGCTGCACCCCATCAGTGTGAGCAGGACTCTTAGGACTCTTAGAAGAGTTAATGCTCTGAGACCATGGGGGCGCTTAGCCCCTTCTCTTCGTCACTGAGGATGATTTCATTTTTCAGGGATTAGAGAGGGTGGTCCTTGTGGTGGACTGCAGGTATGGAGAGCTGTTGTCATCGTATTAGATAGATAAGAATGATTATATGTATTGTAGAAATGTCTCCTATCATGTTCCCTAATTTTTTATTATGTCCACATCCTGGTCCCCATCTTGGACATCATAACAAACGTGCACTTTTTTGTTTAATTTACACATTGGACCATAGGAAAAATGACACTACAGCTACAGAGGTGACCGTCTGATAGCCCAGCTCGACTATCCATCTCTACTGAAGACCCTTTCAGCATTTTGAGAGTTGGGTGGAGGACATCATCTCTGAAAATAGGGTCCCACAGCTGCACCCCATCAGTGTGAGCAGGACTCTTCAGACTCTTAGAAGAGTCAATGCTCTGAGACCATTGGGGGCACTGAGCCCCCTCTCTTCGTCACTGAGGATGATTTCATTTTTCAGGGTTTAGAGAGGGTGGTCCTTGTGGTGGACTGCAGGTATGGAGAGCTGTTATCATCGTATTAGATAGATAAGAATGATTATATGTATTGTAGAAATGTCTCCTATCATGTTCCCTAATTTTTTATTATGTCCACATCCTGGTCCCCATCTTGGACATCATAACAAACGTGCACTTTTTTGTTTAATTTACACATTGGACCATAGGAAAAATGACACTACAGCTACAGAGGTGACCGTCTGATAGCCCAGCTCGACAATCCATCTCTACTGAAGACCCTTTCAGCTTTTTGAGAGTTGGGTGGAGGACATCATCTCTGAAAATAGGGTCCCACAGCTTCACCCCATCAGTGTGAGCAGGACTCTTAGGACTCTTAGAAGAGTCAATGCTCTGGTACCATGGGGGGCGCTTGGCCCCCTCTCTTCGTCACTGAGGATGATTTCATTTTTCAGGGATTAGAGAGGGTGGTCCTTGTGGTGGACTGCAGGTATGTAGAGCTGTTGTCATCGTATTAGATAGATAAGAATGATTATATGTATTGTAGAAATGTCTCCTATCATGTTCCCTAATTTTTTATTATGTCCACATCCTGGTCCCCATCTTGGACATCATAACAAACGTGCACTTTTTTGTTTAATTTACACATTGGACCATAGGAAAAATGACACTACAGCTACAGAGGTGACCGTCTGATAGCCCAGCTCGACTATCCATCTCTACTGAAGACCCTTTCAGCTTTTTGAGAGTTGGGTGGAGGACATCATCTCTGAAAATAGGGTCCCACAGCTGCACCCCATCAGTGTGAGCAGGACTCCTAGGACTCTTAGAAGAGTTAATGCTCTGAGACCATGGGGGCGCTTAGCCCCCTCTCTTCGTCACTGAGGATGATTTCATTTTTCAGGGATTAGAGAGGGTGGTCCTTGTGGTGGACTGCAGGTATGGAGAGCTGTTGTCATCGTATTAGATAGATAAGAATGATTATATGTATTGTAGAAATGTCTCCTATCATGTTCCCTAATTTTTTATTATGTCCACATCCTGGTCCCCATCTTGGACATCATAACAAACGTGCACTTTTTTGTTTAATTTACATATTGGACCATAGGAAAAATGACACTACAGCTACAGAGGTGACCGTCTGATAGCCCAGCTCGACTATCCATCTCTACTGAAGACCCTTTCAGCTTTTTGAGAGTTGGGTGAAGGACATCATCTCTGAAAATAGGGTCCCACAGCTGCACCCCATCAGTGTGAGCAGGACTCTTAGGACTCTTAGAAGAGTCAATGCTCTGAGACCATTGGGGGCACTTAGCCCCCTCTCTTCGTCACTGAGGATGATTTCATTTTTCAGGGATTAGAGAGGGTGGTCCTTGTGGTGGACTGCAGGTATGGAGAGCTGTTATCATCGTATTAGATAGATAAGAATGATTATATGTATTGTAGAAATGTCTCCTATCATGTTCCCTAATTTTTTATTATGTCCACATCCTGGTCCCCATCTTGGACATCATAACAAACGTGCACTTTTTTGTTTAATTTACACATTGGACCATAGGAAAAATGACACTACAGCTACAGAGGTGACCGTCTGATAGCCCAGCTCGACAATCCATCTCTACTGAAGACCCTTTCAGCTTTTTGAGAGTTGGGTGGAGGACATCATCTCTGAAAATAGGGTCCCACAGCTGCACCCCATCAGTGTGAGCAGGACTCTTAGGACTCTTAGAAGAGTCAATGCTCTGAGACCATGGGGGGCGCTTAGCCCCCTCTCTTCGTCACTGAGGATGATTTCATTTTTCAGGGATTAGAGAGGGTGGTCCTTGTGGTGGACTGCAGGTATGGAGAGCTGTTGTCATCGTATTAAATAGATAAGAATGATTATATGTATTGTAGAAATGTCTCCTATCATGTTCCCTAATTTTTTATTATGTCCACATCCTGGTCCCCATCTTGGACATCATAACAAACGTGCACTTTTTTGTTTAATTTACACATTGGACCATAGGAAAAATGACACTACAGCTACAGAGGTGACCGTCTGATAGCCCAGCTCGACTATCCATCTCTACTGAAGACCCTTTCAGCTTTTTGAGAGTTGGGTGGAGAACATCATCTCTGAAAATAGGGTCCCACAGCTGCACCCCATCAGTGTGAGCAGGACTCTTAGGACTCTTAGAAGAGTCAATGTTTTGAGACCATGGGGGGCGCTTAGCCCCCTCTCTTCGTCACTGAGGATGATTTCATTTTTCAGGGATTAGAGAGAGTGGTCCTTGTGGTGGACTGCAGGTATGGAGAGCTGTTGTGATCGTATTAGATAGATAAGACTGATTATATGTATTGTAGAAATGTCTCCTATCATGTTCCCTAATTTTTTATTATGTCCACATCCTGGTCCCCATCTTGGACATCATAACAAACGTGCACTTTTTTGTTTAATTTCCACATTGGACCATAGGAAAAATGACACTACAGCTACAGAGGTGACCGTCTGATAGCCCAGCTCGACTATCCATCTCTACTGAAGACCCTTTCAGCTTTTTGAGAGTTGGGTGGAGGACATCATCTCTGAAAATAGGGTCCCACAGCTGCACCCCATCAGTGTGAGCAGGACTCTTAGGACTCTAAGAAGAGTTAATGCTCTGAGACCATGGGGGCGCTTAGCCCCCTCTCTTCGTCACTGAGGATGATTTCATTTTTCAGGGATTAGAGAGGGTGGTCCTTGTGGTGGACTGCAGGTATGGAGAGCTGTTGTCATCGTATTAGATAGATAAGAATGATTATATGTATTGTAGAAATGTCTCCTATCATGTTCCCTAATTTTTTATTATGTCCACATCCTGGTCCCCATCTTGGACATCATAACAAACGTGCACTTTTTTGTTTAATTTACACATTGGACCATAGGAAAAATGACACTACAGCTACAGAGGTGACCGTCTGATAGCCCAGCTCGACTATCCATCTCTACTGAAGACCCTTTCAGCATTTTGAGAGTTGGGTGGAGGACATCATCTCTGAAAATAGGGTCCCACAGCTGCACCCCATCAGTGTGAGCAGGACTCTTAAGACTCTTAGAAGAGTCAATGCTCTGAGACCATTGGGGGCACTGAGCCCCCTCTCTTCGTCACTGAGGATGATTTAATTTTTCAGGGTTTAGAGAGGGTGGTCCTTGTGGTGGACTGCAGGTATGGAGAGCTGTTATCATCGTATTAGATAGATAAGAATGATTATATGTATTGTAGAAATGTCTCCTATCATGTTCCCTAATTTTTTATTATGTCCACATCCTGGTCCCCATCTTGGACATCATAACAAACGTGCACTTTTTTGTTTAATTTACACATTGGACCATAGGAAAAATGACACTACAGCTACAGAGGTGACCGTCTGATAGCCCAGCTCGACTATCCATCTCTACTGAAGACCCTTTCAGCTTTTTGAGAGTTGGGTGGAGGACATCATCTCTGAAAATAGGGTCCCACAGCTTCACCCCATCAGTGTGAGCAGGACTCTTAGGACTCTTAGAAGAGTCAATGCTCTGGTACCATGGGGGGCGCTTGGCCCCCTCTCTTCGTCACTGAGGATGATTTCATTTTTCAGGGATTAGAGAGGGTGGTCCTTGTGGTGGACTGCAGGTATGTAGAGCTGTTGTCATCGTATTAGATAGATAAGAATGATTATATGTATTGTAGAAATGTCTCCTATCATGTTCCCTAATTTTTTATTATGTCCACATCCTGGTCCCCATCTTGGACATCATAACAAACGTGCACTTTTTTGTTTAATTTACACATTGGACCATAGGAAAAATGACACTACAGCTACAGAGGTGACCGTCTGATAACCCAGCTCGACTATCCATCTCTACTGAAGACCCTTTCAGCTTTTTGAGAGTTGGGTGGAGGACATTATCTCTGAAAATAGGGTCCCACAGCTGCACCCCATCAGTGTGAGCAGGACTCTTAGGACTCTTAGAAGAGTTAATGCTCTGAGACCATGGGGGCGCTTAGCCCCCTCTCTTCGTCACTGAGGATGATTTCATTTTTCAGGGATTAGAGAGGGTGGTCCTTGTGGTGGACTGCAGGTATGGAGAGCTGTTGTCATCGTATTAGATAGATAAGAATGATTATATGTATTGTAGAAATGTCTCCTATCATGTTCCCTAATTTTTTATTATGTCCACATCCTGGTCCCCATCTTGGACATCATAACAAACGTGCACTTTTTTGTTTAATTTACACATTGGACCATAGGAAAAATGACACTACAGCTACAGAGGTGACCGTCTGATAGCCCAGCTCGACTATCCATCTCTACTGAAGACCCTTTCAGCTTTTTGAGAGTTGGGTGGAGGACATCATCTCTGAAAATAGGGTCCCACAGCTGCACCCCATCAGTGTGAGCAGGACTCTTAGGACTCTTAGAAGAGTCAATGCTCTGAGACCATTGGGGGCACTTAGCCCCCTCTCTTCGTCACTGAGGATGATTTCATTTTTCAGGGATTAGAGAGGGTGGTCCTTGTGGTGGACTGCAGGTATGGAGAGCTGTTATCATCGTATTAGATAGATAAGAATGATTATATGTATTGTAGAAATGTCTCCTATCATGTTCCCTAATTTTTTATTATGTCCACATCCTGGTCCCCATCTTGGACATCATAACAAACGTGCACTTTTTTGTTTAATTTACACATTGGACCATAGGAAAAATGACACTACAGCTACAGAGGTGACCGTCTGATAGCCCAGCTCGACAATCCATCTCTACTGAAGACCCTTTCAGCTTTTTGAGAGTTGGGTGGAGGACATCATCTCTGAAAATAGGGTCCCACAGCTGCACCCCATCAGTGTGAGCAGGACTCTTAGGACTCTTAGAAGAGTCAATGCTCTGAGACCATGGGGGGCGCTTAGCCCCCTCTCTTCGTCACTGAGGATGATTTCATTTTTCAGGGATTAGAGAGGGTGGTCCTTGTGGTGGACTGCAGGTATGGAGAGCTGTTGTCATCGTATTAAATAGATAAGAATGATTATATGTATTGTAGAAATGTCTCCTATCATGTTCCCTAATTTTTTATTATGTCCACATCCTGGTCCCCATCTTGGACATCATAACAAACGTGCACTTTTTTGTTTAATTTACACATTGGACCATAGGAAAAATGACACTACAGCTACAGAGGTGACCGTCTGATAGCCCAGCTCGACTATCCATCTCTACTGAAGACCCTTTCAGCTTTTTGAGAGTTGGGTGGAGAACATCATCTCTGAAAATAGGGTCCCACAGCTGCACCCCATCAGTGTGAGCAGGACTCTTAGGACTCTTAGAAGAGTCAATGTTTTGAGACCATGGGGGGCGCTTAGACCCCTCTCTTCGTCACTGAGGATGATTTCACTTTTCAGGGAATAGAGAGGGTGGTACTTGTGGTGGACTGCAGGTATGGAGAGCTGTTGTCATCGTATTAGATAGATAAGAATGATTATATGTATTGTAGAAATGTCTCCTATCATGTTCCCTATTTTTTTATTATGTCCACATCCTGGTCCCCATCTTGGAAATCATAACAAACGTGCACTTTTTTGTTTAATTTACACATTGGACCATAGGAAAAATGACACTACAGCTACAGAGGTGACCGTCTGGTAGCCCAGCTCGACTATCCATCTCTACTGAAGACCCTTTCAGCTTTTTGAGAGTTGGGTGGAGGACATCATCTCTGAAAATAGGGTCCCACAGCTGCACCCCATCAGTGTGAGCAGGACTCTTAGGACTCTTAGAAGAGTCAATGTTTTGAGACCATGGGGGGCGCTTAGCCCCCTCTCTTCGTCACTGAGGATGATTTCATTTTTCAGGGATTAGAGAGAGTGGTCCTTGTGGTGGACTGCAGGTATGGAGAGCTGTTGTGATCGTATTAGATAGATAAGAATGATTATATGTATTGTAGAAATGTCTCCTATCATGTTCCCTAATTTTTTATTATGTCCACATCCTGGTCCCCATCTTGGACATCATAACAAACGTGCACTTTTTTGTTTAATTTACACATTGGACCATAGGAAAAATGACACTACAGCTACAGAGGTGACCGTCTGATAGCCCAGCTCGACTATCCATCTCTACTGAAGACCCTTTCAGCTTTTTGAGAGTTGGGTGGAGGACATCATCTCTTAAAATAGGGTCCCACAGCTGCACCCCATCAGTGTAAGCAGGACTCTTAGGACTCTTAGAAGAGTCAATGCTCTAAAACCATGGGGGGCGCTTAGCCCCCTCTCTTCGTCCCTGAGGATGATTTCATTTTTCAGGGATTAGAGAGGGTGGTCCTTGTGGTGGACTGCAGGTATGGAGAGCTGTTGTCATCGTATTAGATAGATAAGAATGATTATATGTATTGTAGAAATGTCTCCTATCATGTTCCCTAATTTTTTATTATGTCCACATCCTGGTCCCCATCTTGGACATCATAACAAACGTGCACTTTTTTGTTTAATTTACACATTGGACCATAGGAAAAATGACACTACAGCTACAGAGGTGACCGTCTGATAGCCCAGCTTGACTATCCATCTCTACTGAAGACCCTTTCAGCTTTTTGAGAGTTGGGTGGAGGACATCATCTCTGAAAATAGGGTCCCACAGCTGCACCCCATCAGTGTGAGCAGGACTCTTAGGACTCTTAGAAGAGTTAATGCTCTTAGACCATGGGGGTGCTTAGCCCCCTCTCTTCGTCACTGAGGATGATTTCATTTTTCAGGGATTAGAGAGGGTGGTCCTTGTGGTGGACTGCAGGTATGGAGAGCTGTTGTCATCGTATTAGATAGATAAGAATGATTATATGTATTGTAGAAATGTCTCCTATCATGTTCCCTAATTTTTTATTATGTCCACATCCTGGTCCCCATCTTGGACATCATAACAAACGTGCACTTTTTTGTTTAATTTACACATTGGACCATAGGAAAAATGACACTACAGCTACAGAGGTGACCGTCTGATAGCCCAGCTCGACTATCCATCTCTACTGAAGACCCTTTCAGCTTTTTGAGAGTTGGGTGGAGGACATCATCTCTTAAAATAGGGTCCCACAGCTGCACCCCATCAGTGTAAGCAGGACTCTTAGGACTCTTAGAAGAGTCAATGCTCTAAAACCATGGGGGGCGCTTAGCCCCCTCTCTTCGTCCCTGAGGATGATTTCATTTTTCAGGGATTAGAGAGGGTGGTCCTTGTGGTGGACTGCAGGTATGGAGAGCTGTTGTCATCGTATTAGATAGATAAGAATGATTATATGTATTGTAGAAATGTCTCCTATCATGTTCCCTAATTTTTTATTATGTCCACATCCTGGTCCCCATCTTGGACATCATAACAAACGTGCACGTTTTTGTTTAATTTACACATTGGACCATAGGAAAAATGACACTACAGCTACAGAGGTGACCGTCTGATAGCCCAGCTCGACTATCCATCTCTACTGAAGACCCTTTCAGCTTTTTGAGAGTTGGGTGGAGGACATCATCTCTGAAAATAGGGTCCCACAGCTGCACCCCATCAGTGTGAGCAGGACTCTTAGGACTCTTAGAAGAGTTAATGCTCTGAGACCATGGGGGCGCTTAGCCCCCTCTCTTCGTCACTGAGGATGATTTCATTTTTCAGGGATTAGAGAGGGTGGTCCTTGTGGTGGACTGCAGGTATGGAGAGCTGTTGTCATCGTATTAGATAGATAAGAATGATTATATGTATTGTAGAAATGTCTCCTATCATGTTCCCTAATTTTTTATTATGTCCACATCCTGGTCCCCATCTTGGACATCATAACAAACGTGCACTTTTTTGTTTAATTTACACATTGGACCATAGGAAAAATGACACTACAGCTACAGAGGTGACCGTCTGATAGCCCAGCTCGACTATCCATCTCTACTGAAGACCCTTTCAGCTTTTTGAGAGTTGGGTGGAGGACATCATCTCTGAAAATAGGGTCCCACAGCTGCACCCCATCAGTGTGAGCAGGACTCTTAGGACTCTTAGAAGAGTCAATGCTCTGAGACCATTGGGGGCACTTAGCCCAATCTCTTCATCACTGAGGATGATTTCATTTTTCAGGGATTAGAGAGGGTGGTCCTTGTGGTGGACTGCAGATATGGAGAGCTGTTATCATCGTATTAGATAGATAAGAATGATTATATGTATTGTAGAAATGTCTCCTATCATGTTCCCTAATTTTTTATTATGTCCACATCCTGGTCCCCATCTTGGACATCATAACAAACGTGCACTTTTTTGTTTAATTTACACATTGGACCATAGGAAAAATGACACTACAGCTACAGAGGTGACCGTCTGATAGCCCAGCTCGACTATCCATCTCTACTGAAGACCCTTTCAGCTTTTTGAGAGTTGGGTGGAGGACATCATCTCTGAAAATAGGGTCCCACAGCTGCACCCCATCAGTGTGAGCAGGACTCTTAGGACTCTTAGAAGTGTCAATGCTCTGAGACCATGGGGGGCGCTTAGCCCCCTCTCTTCGTCACTGAGGATGATTTCATTTTTCAGGGATTAGAGAGGGTGGTCCTTGTGGTGGACTGCAGGTATGGAGAGCTGTTGTCATCGTATTAAATAGATAAGAATGATTATATGTATTGTAGAAATGTCTCCTATCATGTTCCCTAATTTTTTATTATGTCCACATCCTGGTCCCCATCTTGGACATCATAACAAACGTGCACTTTTTTGTTTAATTTACACATTGGACCATAGGAAAAATGACACTACAGCTACAGAGGTGACTGTCTGATAGCCCAGCTCGACTATCCATCTCTACTGAAGACCCTTTCAGCTTTTTGAGAGTTGGGTGGAGAACATCATCTCTGAAAATAGGGTCCCACAGCTGCACCCCATCAGTGTGAGCAGGACTCTTAGGACTCTTAGAAGAGTCAATGCTCTGAGACCATGGGGGGCGCTTAGCCCCCTCTCTTCGTCACTGAGGATGATTTCATTTTTCAGGGATTAGAGAGGGTGGTCCTTGTGGTGGACTGCAGGTATGGAGAGCTGTTGTCATCGTATTAGATAGATAAGAATGATTATATGTATTGCAGAAATGTCTCCTATCATGTTCCCTAATTTTTTATTATGTCCACATCCTGGTCCCCATCTTGGACATCATAACAAACGTGCACTTTTTTGTTTAATTTACACATTGGACCATAGGAAAAATGACACTACAGCTACAGAGGTGACCGTCTGATAGCCCAGCTCGACTATCCATCTCTACTGAAGACCCTTTCAGCTTTTTGAGAGTTGGGTGGAGGACATCATCTCTGAAAATAGGGTCCCACAGCTGCACCCCATCAGTGTGAGCAGGACTCTTAGGACTCTTAGAAGAGTCAATGCTCTGAGACCATGGGGGGCGCTTAGCCCCCTCTCTTCGTCACTGAGGATGATTTCATTTTTCAGGGATTAGAGAGGGTGGTCCTTGTGGTGGACTGCAGGTATGGAGAGCTGTTGTCATCGTATTAAATAGATAAGAATGATTATATGTATTGTAGAAATGTCTCCTATCATGTTCCCTAATTTTTTATTATGTCCACATCCTGGTCCCCATCTTGGACATCATAACAAACGTGCACTTTTTTGTTTATTTTACACATTGGACCATAGGAAAAATGACACTACAGCTACAGAGGTGACTGTCTGATAGCCCAGCTCGACTATCCATCTCTACTGAAGACCCTTTCAGCTTTTTGAGAGTTGGGTGGAGAACATCATCTCTGAAAATAGGGTCCCACAGCTGCACCCCATCAGTGTGAGCAGGACTCTTAGGACTCTTAGAAGAGTCAATGCTCTGAGACCATGGGGGGCGCTTAGCCCCCTCTCTTCGTCACTGAGGATGATTTCACTTTTCAGGGAATAGAGAGGGTGGTCCTTGTGGTGGACTGCAGGTATGGAGAGCTGTTGTCATCGTATTAGATAGATAAGAATGATTATATGTATTGTAGAAATGTCTCCTATCATGTTCCCTAATTTTTTATTATGTCCACATCCTGGTCCCCATCTTGAACATCATAACAAACGTGCACTTTTTTGTTTAATTTACACATTGGACCATAGGAAAAATGACACTACAGCTACAGAGGTGACCGTCTGATAGCCCAGCTCGACTATCCATCTCTACTGAAGACCCTTTCAGCTTTTTGAGAGTTGGGTGGAGGACATCATCTCTGAAAATAGGGTCCCACAGCTGCACCCCATCAGTGTGAGCAGGAATCTTAGGACTCTTAGAAGAGTCAATGCTCTGAGACCATGGGGGGCGCTTAGCCCCCTCTCTTCGTCACTGAGGATGATTTCATTTTTCAGGGATTAGAGAGAGTGGTCCTTGTGGTGGACTGCAGGTATGGAGAGCTGTTGTGATCGTATTAGATAGATAAGAATGATTATATGTATTGTAGAAATCTCTCCTATCATGTTCCCTAATTTTTTATTATGTCCACATCCTGGTCCCCATCTTGAACATCATAACAAACGTGCACTTTTTTGTTTAATTTACACATTGGACCATAGGAAAAATGACACTACAGCTACAGAGGTGACCGTCTGATAGCCCAGCTCGACTATCCATCTCTACTGAAGACCCTTTCAGCTTTTTGAGAGTTGGGTGGAGGACATCATCTCTGAAAATAGGGTCCCACAGCTGCACCCCATCAGTGTGAGCAGGACTCTTAGGACTCTTAGAAGAGTCAATGCTCTGAGACCATTGGGGGCACTTAGCCCCCTCTCTTCATCACTGAGGATGATTTCATTTTTCAGGGATTAGAGAGGGTGGTCCTTGTGGTGGACTGCAGATATGGAGAGCTGTTATCATCATATTAGATAGATAAGAATGATTATATGTATTGTAGAAATGTCTCCTATCATGTTCCCTAATTTTTTATTATGTCCACATCCTGGACCCCATCTTGGACATCATAACAAACGTGCACTTTTTTGTTTAATTTACACATTGGACCATAGGAAAAATGACACTACAGCTACAGAGGTGACCGTCTGATAGCCCAGCTCGACTATCCATCTCTACTGAAGACCCTTTCAGCTTTTTGAGAGTTGGGTGGAGGACATCATCTCTGAAAATAGGGTCCCACAGCTGCACCCCATCAGTGTGAGCAGGACTCTTAGGACTCTTAGAAGAGTTAATGCTCTGAGACCATGGGGGCGCTTAGCCCCCTCTCTTCGTCACTGAGGATGATTTCATTTTTCAGGGATTAGAGAGGGTGGTCCTTGTGGTGGACTGCAGGTATGGAGAGCTGTTGTCATCGTATTAGATAGATAAGAATGATTATATGTATTGTAGAAATGTCTCCTATCATGTTCCCTAATTTTTTATTATGTCCACATCCTGGTCCCCATCTTGGACATCATAACAGACGTGCACTTTTTTGTTTAATTTACACATTGGACCATAGGAAAAATGACACTACAGCTACAGAGGTGACCGTCTGATAGCCCAGCTCGACTATCCATCTCTACTGAAGACCCTTTCAGCTTTTTGAGAGTTGGGTGGAGGACATCATCTCTGAAAATAGGGTCCCACAGCTGCACCCCATCAGTGTGAGCAGGACTCTTAGGACTCTTAGAAGAGTCAATGCTCTGAGACCATGGGGGGCGCTTAGCCCCCTCTCTTCGTCACTGAGGATGATTTCATTTTTCAGGGATTAGAGAGGGTGGTCCTTGTGGTGGACTGCAGGTATGGAGAGCTGTTGTCATCGTATTAAATAGATAAGAATGATTATATGTATTGTAGAAATGTCTCCTATCATGTTCCCTAATTTTTTATTATGTCCACATCCTGGTCCCCATCTTGGACATCATAACAAACGTGCACTTTTTTGTTTAATTTACACATTGGACCATAGGAAAAATGACACTACAGCTACAGAGGTGACCGTCTGATAGCCCAGCTCGACTATCCATCTCTACTGAAGACCCTTTCAGCTTTTTGAGAGTTGGGTAGAGAACATCATCTCTGAAAATAGGGTCCCACAGCTGCACCCCATCAGTGTGAGCAGGACTCTTAGGACTCTTAGAAGAGTCAATGCTCTGAGACCATGGGGGGCGCTTAGCCCCCTCTCTTCGTCACTGAGGATGATTTCACTTTTCAGGGAATAGAGAGGGTGGTCCTTGTGGTGGACTGCAGGTATGGAGAGCTGTTGTCATCGTATTAGATAGATAAGAATGATTATATGTATTGTAGAAATGTCTCCTATCATGTTCCCGATTTTTTTATTATGTCCACATCCTGGTCCCCATCTTGGAAATCATAACAAACGTGCACTTTTTTGTTTAATTTACACATTGGACCATAGGAAAAATGACACTACAGCTACAGAGGTGACCGTCTGATAGCCCAGCTCGACTATCCATCTCTACTGAAGACCCTTTCAGCTTTTTGAGAGTTGGGTGGAGGACATCATCTCTGAAAATAGGGTCCCACAGCTGCACCCCATCAGTGTGAGCAGGAATCTTAGGACTCTTAGAAGAGTCAATGCTCTGAGACCATGGGGGGCGCTTAGCCCCCTCTCTTCGTCACTGAGGATGATTTAATTTTTCAGGGATTAGAGAGAGTGGTCCTTGTGGTGGACTGCAGGTATGGAGAGCTGTTGTGATCATATTAGATAGATAAGAATGATTATATGTATTGTAGAAATGTCTCCTATCATGTTCCCTAATTTTTTATTATGTCCACATCCTGGTCCCCATCTTGAACATCATAACAAACGTGCACTTTTTTGTTTAATTTACACATTGGACCATAGGAAATATGACACTACAGCTACAGAGGTGACCGTCTGATAGCCCAGCTCGACTATCCATCTCTACTGAAGACCCTTTCAGCTTTTTGAGAGTTGGGTGGAGGACATCATCTCTGAAAATAGGGTCCCACAGCTGCACCCCATCAGTGTAAGCAGGACTCTTAGGACTCTTAGAAGAGTCAATGCTCTAAAACCATGGGGGGCGCTTAGCCCCCTCTCTTCGTCCCTGAGGATGATTTCATTTTTCAGGGATTAGAGAGGGTGGTCCTTGTGGTGGACTGCAGGTATGGAGAGCTGTTGTCATCGTATTAGATAGATAAGAATGATTATATGTATTGTAGTAATGTCTCCTATCATGTTCCCTAATTTCTTATTATGTCCACATCCTGGTCCCCATCTTGGACATCATAACAAACGTGCACTTTTTTGTTTAATTTACACATTGGACCATAGGAAAAATGACACTACAGCTACAGAGGTGACCGTCTGATAGCCCAGCTCGACTATCCATCTCTACTGAAGACCCTTTCAGCTTTTTGAGAGTTGGGTGGAGGACATCATCTCTGAAAATAGGGTCCCACAGCTTCACCCCATCAGTGTGAGCAGGACTCTTAGAAGAGTCAATGCTCTGGTACCATGGGGGGCGCTTGGCCCCCTCTCTTCGTCACTGAGGATGATTTCATTTTTCAGGGATTAGAGAGGGTGGTCCTTGTGGTGGACTGCAGGTATGGAGAGCTGTTGTCATCGTATTAGATAGATAAGAATGATTATATGTATTGTAGAAATGTCTCCTATCATGTTCCCTAATTTTTTATTATGTCCACATCCTGGTCCCCATCTTGGACATCATAACAAACGTGCACTTTTTTGTTTAATTTACACATTGGACCATAGGAAAAATGACACTACAGCTACAGAGGTGACCGTCTGATAGCCCAGCTCGACTATCCATCTCTACTGAAGACCCTTTCAGCTTTTTGAGAGTTGGGTGGAGGACATCATCTCTGAAAATAGGGTCCCACAGCTGCACCCCATCAGTGTGAGCAGGACTCTTAGGACTCTTAGAAGAGTTAATGCTCTGAGACCATGGGGGCGCTTAGCCCCCTCTCTTCGTCACTGAGGATGATTTCATTTTTCAGGGATTAGAGAGGGTGGTCCTTGTGGTGGACTGCAGGTATGGAGAGCTGTTGTCATCGTATTAGATAGATAAGAATGATTATATGTATTGTAGAAATGTCTCCTATCATGTTCCCTAATTTTTTATTATGTCCACATCCTGGTCCCCATCTTGGACATCATAACAAACGTGCACTTTTTTGTTTAATTTACACATTGGACCATAGGAAAAATGACACTACAGCTACAGAGGTGACCGTCTGATAGCCCAGCTCGACTATCCATCTCTACTGAAGACCCTTTCAGCTTTTTGAGAGTTGGGTGGAGGACATCATCTCTGAAAATAGGGTCCCACAGCTTCACCCCATCAGTGTGAGCAGGACTCTTAGGACTCTTAGAAGAGTCAATGCTCTGGTACCATGGGGGGCGCTTGGCCCCCTCTCTTCGTCACTGAGGATGATTTCATTTTTCAAAGATTAGAGAGGGTGGTCCTTGTGGTGGACTGCAGGTATGGAGAGCTGTTGTCATCGTATTAGATAGATAAGAATGATTATATGTATTGTAGAAATGTCTCCTATCATGTTCCCTAATTTTTTATTATGTCCACATCCTGGTCCCCATCTTGGACATCATAACAAACGTGCACTTTTTTGTTTAATTTACACATTGGACCATAGGAAAAATGACACTACAGCTACAGAGGTGACCGTCTGATAGCCCAGCTCGACTATCCATCTCTACTGAAGACCCTTTCAGCTTTTTGAGAGTTGGGTGGAGGACATCATCTCTGAAAATAGGGTCCCACAGCTGCACCCCATCAGTGTGAGCAGGACTCTTAGGACTCTTAGAAGAGTTAATGCTCTGAGACCATGGGGGCGCTTAGCCCCCTCTCTTCGTCACTGAAGATGATTTCATTTTTCAGGGATTAGAGAGGGTGGTCCTTGTGGTGGACTGCAGGTATGGAGAGCTGTTATCATCGTATTAGATAGATAAGAATGATTATATGTATTGTAGAAATGTCTCCTATCATGTTCCCTAATTTTTTATTATGTCCACATCCTGGTCCCCATCTTGGACATCATAACAAATGTGCACTTTTTTGTTTAATTTACACATTGGACCATAGGAAAAATGACACTACAGCTACAGAGGTGACCGTCTGATAGCCCAGCTCGACAATCCATCTCTACTGAAGACCCTTTCAGCTTTTTGAGAGTTGGGTGGAGGACATCATCTCTGAAAATAGGGTCCCACAGCTGCACCCCATCAGTGTGAGCAGGACTCTTAGGACTCTTAGAAGAGTCAATGCTCTGAGACCATGGGGGGCGCTTAGCCCCCTCTCTTCGTCACTGAGGATGATTTCACTTTTCAGGGAATAGAGAGGGTGGTCCTTGTGGTGGTCTGCAGGTATGGAGAGCTGTTGTCATCGTATTAGATAGATAAGAATGATTATATGTATTGTAGAAATGTCTCCTATCATGTTCCCTATTTTTTTATTATCTCCACATCCTGGTCCCCATCTTGGAAATCATAACAAACGTGCACTTTTTTGTTTAATTTACACATTGGACCATAGGAAAAATGACACTACAGCTACAGAGGTGACCGTCTGATAGCCCAGCTCGACTATCCATCTCTACTGAAGACCCTTTCAGCTTTTTGAGAGTTGGGTGGAGGACATCATCTCTGAAAATAGGGTCCCACAGCTGCACCCCATCAGTGTGAGCAGGACTCTTAGGACTCTTAGAAGAGTCAATGTTTTGAGACCATGGGGTGCGCTTAGCCCCCTCTCTTCGTCACTGAGGATGATTTCATTTTTCAGGGATTAGAGAGGGTGGTCCTTGTGGTGGACTGCAGGTATGGAGAGCTGTTATCATCGTATTAGATAGATAAGAATGATTATATGTATTGTAGAAATGTCTCCTATCATGTTCCCTAATTTTTTATTATGTCCACATCCTGGTCCCCATCTTGGACATCATAACAAATGTGCACTTTTTTGTTTAATTTACACATTGGACCATAGGAAAAATGACACTACAGCTACAGAGGTGACCGTCTGATAGCCCAGCTCGACAATCCATCTCTACTGAAGACCCTTTCAGCTTTTTGAGAGTTGGGTGGAGGACATCATCTCTGAAAATAGGGTCCCACAGCTGCACCCCATCAGTGTAAGCAGGACTCTTAGGACTCTTAGAAGAGTCAATGCTCTAAAACCATGGGGGGCGCCAAACAAAACTTTTAGTGGATTTCTACTTATTTTATTAAATATTATCCCCACCAAACAGGACAAGCTTGCATCTGTTATAGTTTTGGAGAAAAATGTGATCATTTCATTTATGCGCGAAATGCCTTAAAAATGGCTTTAAAAAGGGTTTGGAGCACGGAGACGATTATCTCGGGATTGCAAGATAACCAAACAAAACTTTTAGTGGATTTCTACTTATTTTTTTTAAATATCATCTCCACCAAACAGGACAAGCTTGCATCTGTTATAGTTTTGGAGAAAAATGTGATCATTTCATTTATGCGCGAAGTGCCTTAAAATGGCTTTAAAATGGTTTTGAAGCATGGAGACGATTATCTCGGGATTGCAAGATAACCAAACACAACTTTTAGTGGATTTCTAATTATTTTATTAAATATCATCCCCTCCAAACAGGACAAGCTTGCATCTGTTATAGTTTTGGAGAAAAATGTGATCATTTCATTTATGCGCGAAATGCCTTAAAAATGGCTTTAAAATGGATTTGGAGCATGGAAACGATTATCTTGGGATTGCAAGATAACCAAATAAAACTTTTAGTGGATTTCTACTTATTTTATTAAATATCATCTCCACCAAACAGGACAAGCTTGCATGTGTTATAGTTTTGGAGAAAAATGTGATCATTTCATTTATGCGCGAAATGCCTTTGAAATGGCTTTAAAATGGATTTGGAGCATGGAGACGATTATCTCAGGATTGCAATATAAACAAACGAAACTTTTAGTAGGTTTCTACTTATTTTATTAAATATTATCTTCACCAAACAGGACAAGCTTGCATCTGTTATAGTTTTGGAGAAAAATGTGATCATTTCATTTATGCGCGAAATGCCTTAAAAATGGCTTTAAAATGGTTTTGAAGCATGGAGACGATTATCTCGGGATTGCAAGATAACCAAACAAAACTTTTAGTGGATTTCTAATTATTTTATTAAATATCATCCCCTCCAAACAGGACAAGCTTGCATCTGTTATAGTTTTGGAGAAAAATGTGAACATTTCATTTATGCGCACAATGCCTTTGAAATGGCTTTAAAATAGATTTGGAGCATGGAGACGATTATCTCGGGATTGCAAGATAACCAAACAAAACTTTTAGTGGATTTCTACTTATTTTACCAAATATCATCTCCACCAAACAGGACAAGCTTGCATGTGTTATAGTTTTGGAGAAAAATGTGATCATTTCATTTATGCGCAAAATGCCTTTGAAATGGCTTTAAAATGGATTTGGAGCATGGAGACGATTATCTCAGGATGGCAATATAAACAACCGAAACTTTTAGTAGATTTCTACTTATTTTATTAAATATTATCTCCACCAAACAGGACAAGCTTGCATCTGTTATAGTTTTGGAGAAAAATGTGATCATTTCATTTATGCGCGAAATGCCTTAAAAATGGCTTTAAAATGGATTTGGAGCATGGAAACGATTATCTTGGGATTGCAAGATAACCAAATAAAACTTTTAGTGGATTTCTACTTATTTTATTAAATATCATCTCCACCAAACAGGACACGCTTGCATGTGTTATAGTTTTGGAGAAAAATGTGATCATTTCATTTATGCGCGAAATGCCTTTGAAATGGCTTTAAAATGGATTTGGAGCAGGGAGACGATTATCTCAGGATTGCAATATAAACAAACGAAACTTTTAGTAGGTTTCTACTTATTTTATTAAATATTATCTCCACCAAACAGGACAAGCTTGCATCTGTTATAGTTTTGGAGAAAAATGTGATCATTTCATTTATGCGCGAAATGCCTTAAAAATTGCTTTAAAATGGTTTTGAAGCATGGAGACGATTATCTCGGGATTGCAAGATAACCAAACAAAACTTTTAGTGGATTTCTAATTATTTTATTAAATATCATCCCCTCCAAACAGGACAAGCTTGCATCTGTTATAGTTTTGGAGAAAAATGTGATCATTTCATTTATGCGCACAATGCCTTTGAAATGGCTTTAAAATAGATTTGGAGCATGGAGACGATTATCTCGGGATTGCAAGATAACCAAAGAAAACTTTTAGTGGATTTCTACTTATTTTACCAAATATCATCTCCACCAAACAGGACAAGCTTGCATGTGTTATAGTTTTGGAGAAAAATGTGATCATTTCATTTATGCGCAAAATGCCTTTGAAATGGCTTTAAAATGGATTTGGAGCATGGAGACGATTATCTCAGGATGGCAATATAAACAAACGAAACTTTTAGTAGATTTCTACTTATTTTATTAAATATTATCTCCACCAAACAGGACAAGCTTGCATCTGTTATAGTTTTGGAGAAAAATGTGATCATTTCATTTATGCGCGAAATGCCTTAAAAATGGCTTTAAAATGGATTTGGAGCATGGAGACGATTATCTTGGGATTGCAAGATAACCAAACAAAACTTTTAATGGATTTCTACTTATTTTATTAAATATTATCCCCACCAAACAGGACAAGCTTGCATCTGTTATAGTTTTGGAGAAAAATGTGATCATTTCATTTATGCGCGAAATGCCTTAAAAATGGCTTTAAAAAGGGTTTGGAGCATGGAGACGATTATCTCGGGATTGCAAGATAACCAAACAAAACTTTTAGTGGATTTCTACTTCTTTTATGAAATATCATCTCCACCAAACAGGACAAGCTTGCATCTGTTATAGTTTTGGAGAAAAATGTGATCATTTCATTTATGCGCGAAATGCCTTAAAGATGGCTTTAAAATGGATTTGGAGCATGGAGACGACTATCTCGGGATTGCAAGATAACCAAACAAATCTGTTAGTGGATTTCTACTTATTTTATTAAATATCATCTCCACCAAACAGGAGAAGCTTGCATCTGTTATAGTTTTGGAGAAAAATGTGATCATTTCATTTATGCGCGAAATGCCTTTGAAATGGCTTTAAAATGGATTTGGAGCATGGAGACGATTATCTCAGGATTGCAATATAAACAAACGAAACTTTTAGTAGATTTCTACCTATTTTATTAAATATTATCTCCACCAAACAGGACAAGCTTGCATCTGTTATAGTTTTGGAGAAAAATGTTATCATTTCATTTATGCGCGAAATGCCTTAAAAATGGCTTTAAAATGGATTTGGAGCATGGAGACGATTATCTTGGGATTGCAAGATAACCAAACAAAACTTTTAGTGGATTTCTACTTATTTTATTAAATATCATCTCCACCAAACAGGACAAGCTTGCATGTGTTATAGTTTTGGAGAAAAATGTGATCATTTCATTTATGCGCGAAATGCCTTTGAAATGGCTTTAAAATGGATTTGGAGCATGGAGACGATTATCTCAGGATTGCAATATAAACAAACGAAACTTTTAGTAGGTTTCTACTTATTTTATTAAATATTATCTCCACCAAACAGGACAAGCTTGCATCTGTTATAGTTTTGGAGAAAAATGTGATCATTTCATGTATGCGTGAAATGCCTTAAAAATTGCTTTAAAATAGTTTTGAAGCATGGAGACGATTATCTCGGGATTGCAAGATAACCAAACAAAACTTTTAGTGGATTTCTACATATTTTATTAAATATCATCTCTACCAAACAGGACAAGCTTGCATCTGTTTTAGTTTTGAAGAAAAATGTGATCATTTCATTTATGCGCGAAATGCCTTCAAAATGGCTTTTAAATGGATTTGAAGCATGGAGACGATTATCTCGGGATTGCAAGATAACCAAACAAAACTTTTAGTGGATTTCTACTTATTTTATTAAATATTATCCCCTCCAAACAGGACGAGCTTCCATCTGTTATAGTTTTGGAGAAAAATGTGATCATTTCATTTATGCGCGAAATGCCTTAAAAATGGCTTTAAAATGGATTTGGAGCATGGAGACGATTATCTCGGGATTGCAAGATAACCAAACAAAACTTTTAGTGGATTTCTACTTATTTTATTAAATATTATCCCCACCAAACAGGACAAGCTTGCATCTGTTATAGTTTTGGAGAAAAATGTGATCATTTCATTTATGCGCACAATGCCTTTGAAATGGCTTTAAAATAGATTTGGAGCATGGAGACGATTATCTCGGGATTGCAAGATAACCAAACAAAACTTTTAGTGGATTTCTACTTATTTTACCAAATATCATCTCCACCAAACAGGACAAGCTTGCATGTGTTATAGTTTTGGAGAAAAATGTGATCATTTCATTTATGCGCAAAATGCCTTTGAAATGGCTTTAAAATGGATTTGGAGC
This sequence comes from Anomaloglossus baeobatrachus, assembly GCF_048569485.1. Classification (NCBI taxonomy): domain Eukaryota; kingdom Metazoa; phylum Chordata; class Amphibia; order Anura; family Aromobatidae; genus Anomaloglossus; species Anomaloglossus baeobatrachus. The sequence goes on along the minus strand of NW_027442146.1, from coordinate 2,191,960 downwards.
ATGGAGACGATTATCTCAGGATGGCAATATAAACAAACAAAACTTTTAGTAGATTTCTACTTATTTTATTAAATATTATCTCCACCAAACAGGACAAGCTTGCATCTGTTATAGTTTTGGAGAAAAATGTGATCATTTCATTTATGCGCGAAATGCCTTAAAAATTTCTTTAAAATGGATTTGGAGCATGGAGACGATTATCTTGGGATTGCAAGATAACCAAACAAAACTTTTAGTGGATTTCTACTTATTTTATTAAATATCATCTCCACCAAACAGGACAAGCTTGCATGTGTTATAGTTTTGGAGAAAAATGTGATCATTTCATTTATGCGCGAAATGCCTTTGAAATGGCTTTAAAATGGATTTGGAGCATGGAGACGATTATCTCAGGATTGCAATATAAACAAACGAAACTTTTAGTAGGTTTCTACTTATTTTATTAAATATTATCTCCACCAAACAGGACAAGCTTGCATCTGTTATAGTTTTGGAGAAAAATGTGATCATTTCATGTATGCGTGAAATGCCTTAAAAATGGCTTTAAAATAGTTTTGAAGCATGGAGACGATTATCTCGGGATTGCAAGATAACCAAACAAAACTTTTAGTGGATTTCTACATATTTTATTAAATATCATCTCTACCAAACAGGACAAGCTTGCATCTGTTTTAGTTTTGAAGAAAAATGTGATCATTTCATTTATGCGCGAAATGCCTTCAAAATGGCTTTTAAATGGATTTGAAGCATGGAGACGATTATCTCGGGATTGCAAGATAACCAAACAAAACTTTTAGTGGATTTCTACTTATTTTATTAAATATTATCCCCTCCAAACAGGGCGAGCTTCCATCTGTTATAGTTTTGGAGAAAAATGTGATCATTTCATTTATGCGCGAAATGCCTTAAAAATGGCTTTAAAATGGATTTGGAGCATGGAGACGATTATCTCGGGATTGCAAGATAACCAAACAAAACTTTTAGTGGATTTCTACTTATTTTATTAAATATTATCCCCACCAAACAGGACAAGCTTGCATCTGTTATAGTTTTGGAGAAAAATGTGATCATTTCATTTATGCGCACAATGCCTTTGAAATGGCTTTAAAATAGATTTGGAGCATGGAGACGATTATCTCGGGATTGCAAGATAACCAAACAAAACTTTTAGTGGATTTCTACTTATTTTACCAAATATCATCTCCACCAAACAGGACAAGCTTGCATGTGTTATAGTTTTGGAGAAAAATGTGATCATTTCATTTATGCGCAAAATGCCTTTGAAATGGCTTTAAAATGGATTTGGAGCATGGAGACGATTATCTCAGGATGGCAATATAAACAAACAAAACTTTTAGTAGATTTCTACTTATTTTATTAAATATTATCTCCACCAAACAGGACAAGCTTGCATCTGTTATAGTTTTGGAGAAAAATGTGATCATTTCATTTATGCGCGAAATGCCTTAAAAATTTCTTTAAAATGGATTTGGAGCATGGAGACGATTATCTTGGGATTGCAAGATAACCAAACAAAACTTTTAGTGGATTTCTACTTATTTTATTAAATATCATCTCCACCAAACAGGACAAGCTTGCATGTGTTATAGTTTTGGAGAAAAATGTGATCATTTCATTTATGCGTGAAATGCCTTTGAAATGGCTTTAAAATGGATTTGGAGCATGGAGACGATTATCTCAGGATTGCAATATAAACAAACAAAACTTTTAGTAGGTTTCTACTTATTTTATTAAATATTATCTCCACCAAACAGGACAAGCTTGCATCTGTTATAGTTTTGGAGAAAAATGTGATCATTTCATTTATGCGCGAAATGCCCTTAGGACTCTTAGAAGAGTTAATGCTCTGAGACCATGGGGGCGCTTAGCCCCCTCTCTTCGTCACTGAGGATGATTTCATTTTTCAGGGATTAGAGAGGGTGGTCCTTGTGGTGGACTGCAGGTATGGAGAGCTGTTGTCATCGTATTAGATAGATAAGAATGATTATATGTATTGTAGAAATGTCTCCTATCATGTTCCCTAATTTTTTATTATGTCCACATCCTGGTCCCCATCTTGGACATCATAACAAACGTGCACTTTTTTGTTTAATTTACACATTGGGCCATAGGAAAAATGACACTACAGCTACAGAGGTGACCGTCTGATAGCCCAGCTCGACTATCCATCTGTACTGAAGACATTTCTACAATACATATAATCATTCTTATCTATCTAATACGATCACAACAGCTCTCCATACCTGCAGTCCACCACAAGGACCACTCTCTCTAATCCCTGAAAAATGAAATCATCCTCAGTGACGAAGAGAGGGGGCTAAGCGCCCCCCATGGTCTCAGAGCATTGACTCTTCTAAGAGTCCTAAGATTCCTGCTCACTCTGATGGGGTGCAGCTGTGGGACCCTATTTTCAGAGATGATGTCCTCCACCCAACTCTCAAAAAGCTGAAAGGGTCTTCAGTAGAGATGGATAGTCGAGCTGGGCTATCAGACGGTCACCTCTGTAGCTGTAGTGTCATTTTTCCTATGGTCCAATTTGTAAATTAAACAAAAAAGTGCACGTTTGTTATGATTTCCAAGATGGGGACCAGGATGTGGACATAATAAAAAAATAGGGAACATGATAGGAGACATTTCTACAATACATATAATCATTCTTATCTATCTAATACGATGACAACAGCTCTCCATACCTGCAGTCCACCACAAGGACCACCCTCTCTATTCCCTAAAAAGTGAAATCATCCTCAGTGACGAGGAGAGGGGGCTAAGCGCCCCCCATGGTCTCAGAGCATTGACTCTTCTAAGAGTCCTAAGAGTCCTGCTCACACTGATGGGGTGCAGCTGTGGGACCCTATTTTCAGAGATGATGTTCTCCACCCAACTCTCAAAAAGCTGAAAGGGTCTTCAGTAGAGATGGATAGTCGAGCTGGGCTATCAGACGGTCACCTCTGTAGCTGTAGTGTCATTTTTCCTATGGTCCAATGTGTAAATTAAACAAAAAAGTGCACGTTTGTTATGATGTCCAAGATGGGGACCAGGATGTGGACATAATAAAAAATTAGGGAACATGATAGGAGACATTTCTACAATACATAAAATCATTCTTATCTATTTAATACGATGACAACAGCTCTCCATACCTGCAGTCCACTACAAGGACCACCCTCTCTAATCCCTGAAAAATGAAATCATCCTCAGTGACGAAGAGAGGGGGCTAAGCGCCCCCCATGGTCTCAGAGCATTGACTCTTCTAAGAGTCCTAAGAGTCCTGCTCACACTGATGGGGTGCAGCTGTGGGACCCTATTTTCAGAGATGATGTCCTCCACCCAACTCTCAAAAAGCTGAAAGGGTCTTCAGTAGAGATGGATAGTCGAGCTGGGCTATCAGACGGTCACCTCTGTAGCTGTAGTGTCATTTTTCCTATGGTCCAATGTGTAAATTAAACAAAAAAGTGCACGTTTGTTATGATGTCCAAGATGGGGACCAGGATGTGGACATAATAAAAAATTAGGGAACATGATAGGAGACATTTCTACAATACATATAATCATTCTTATCTATCTAATACGATGATAACAGCTCTCCATATCTGCAGTCCACCACAAGGACCACCCTCTCTAATCCCTGAAAAATGAAATCATCCTCAGTGATGAAGAGAGGGGGCTAAGTGCCCCCAATGGTCTCAGAGCATTGACTCTTCTAAGAGTCCTAAGAGTCCTGCTCACACTGATGGGGTGCAGCTGTGGGACCCTATTTTCAGAGATGATGTCCTCCACCCAACTCTCAAAAAGCTGAAAGGGTCCAAGAGTCCTAAGAGTCCTGCTCACACTGATGGGGTGCAGCTGTGGGACCCTATTTTCAGAGATGATGTCCTCCACCCAACTCTCAAAAAGCTGAAAGGGTCTTCAGTAGAGATGGATAGTCGAGCTGGGCTAGAAGACGGTCACCTCTGTAGCTGTAGTTTCATTTTCCCTATGGTCCAATGTGTAAATTAAACAAAAAAGTGCACGTTTGTTATGATGTCCAAGATGGGGACCAGGATGTGGACATAATCAAAAATTAGGGAACATGATAGGAGACATTTCTACAATACATATAATCATTCTTATCTATCTAATACGATGACAACAGCTCTCCATACCTGCAGTCCACCACAAGGACCACCCTCTCTAATCCCTGAAAAATGAAATCATCCTCAGTGATGAAGAGAGGGGGCTAAGTGCCCCCAATGGTCTCAGAGCATTGACTCTTCTAAGAGTCCTAAGAGTCCTGCTCACACTGATGGGGTGCAGCTGTGGGACCCTATTTTCAGAGATGATGTCCTCCACCCAACTCTCAAAAAGCTGAAAGGGTCTTCAGTAGAGATGGATAGTCGAGCTGGGCTATCAGACGGTCACCTCTGTAGCTGTAGTGTCATTTTTCCTATGGTCCAATGTGTAAATTAAACAAAAAAGTGCACGTTTGTTATGATGTCCAAGATGGGGACCAGGATGTGGACATAATAAAAAATTAGGGAACATGATAGGAGACATTTCTACAATACATATAATCATTCTTATCTATCTAATACGATGACAACAGCTCTCCATACCTGCAGTCCACCACAAGGACCACCCTCTCTAATCCCTGAAAAATGAAATCATCCTCAGGGACGAAGAGAGGGGGCTAAGCGCCCCCCATGGTTTTAGAGCATTGACTCTTCTAAGAGTCCTAAGAGTCCTGCTTACACTGATGGGGTGCAGCTGTGGGACCCTATTTTAAGAGATGATGTCCTCCACCCAACTCTCAAAAAGCTGAAAGGGTCTTCAGTAGAGATGGATAGTCGAGCTGGGCTATCAGACGGTCACCTCTGTAGCTGTAGTGTCATTTTTCCTATGGTCCAATGTGTAAATTAAACAAAAAAGTGCACGTTTGTTATGATGTCCAAGATGGGGACCAGGATGTGGACATAATAAAAAATTAGGGAACATGATAGGAGACATTTCTACAATACATATAATCATTCTTATCTATCTAATACGATGACAACAGCTCTCCATACCTGCAGTCCACCACAAGGACCACCCTCTCTAATCCCTGAAAAATGAAATCATCCTCAGTGACGAAGAGAGGGGGTAAGCGCCCCCATGGTCTCAGAGCATTAACTCTTCTAAGAGTCCTAAGAGTCCTGCTCACACTGATGGGGTGCAGCTGTGGGACCCTATTTTCAGAGATGATGTCCTCCACCCAACTCTCAAAAAGCTGAAAGGGTCTTCAGTAGAGATGGATAGTCGAGCTGGGCTATCAGACGGTCACCTCTGTAGCTGTAGTGTCATTTTTCCTATGGTCCAATGTGTAAATTAAACAAAAAAGTGCACGTTTGTTATGATGTCCAAGATGGGGACCAGGATGTGGACATAATAAAAAATTAGGGAACATGATAGGAGACATTTCTACAATACATATAATCATTCTTATCTATCTAATACGATGACAACAGCTCTCCATACCTGCAGTCCACCACAAGGACCACCCTCTCTAATCCCTGAAAAATGAAATCATCCTCAGGGACGAAGAGAGGGGGCTAAGCGCCCCCCATGGTTTTGGAGCATTGACTCTTCTAAGAGTCCTAAGAGTCCTGCTTACACTGATAGGGTGCAGCTGTGGGACCCTATTTTAAGAGATGATGTCCTCCACCCAACTCTCAAAAAGCTGAAAGGGTCTTCAGTAGAGATGGATAGTCGAGCTGGGCTATCAGACGGTCACCTCTGTAGCTGTAGTGTCATTTTTCCTATGGTCCAATGTGTAAATTAAACAAAAAAGTGCACGTTTGTTATGATTTCCAAGATGGGGACCAGGATGTGGACATAATAAAAAATTAGGGAACTTGATAGGAGACATTTCTACAATACATATAATCATTCTTATCTATCTAATACGATGACAACAGCTCTCCATACCTGCAGTCCACCACAAGGACCACTCTCTCTAATCCCTGAAAAATGAAATCATCCTCAGTGACGAAGAGAGGGGGCTAAGCGCCCCCCATGGTCTCAAAACATTGACTCTTCTAAGAGTCCTAAGAGTCCTGCTCACACTGATGGGGTGCAGCTGTGGGACCCTATTTTCAGAGATGATGTCCTCCACCCAACTCTCAAAAAGCTGAAAGGGTCTTCAGTAGAGATGGATAGTCGAGCTGGGCTACCAGACGGTCACCTCTGTAGCTGTAGTGTCATTTTTCCTATGGTCCAATGTGTAAATTAAACAAAAAAGTGCACGTTTGTTATGATTTCCAAGATGGGGACCAGGATGTGGACATAATAAAAAAATAGGGAACATGATAGGAGACATTTCTACAATACATATAATCATTCTTATCTATCTAATACGATGACAACAGCTCTCCATACCTGCAGTCCACCACAAGGACCACCCTCTCTATTCCCTGAAAAGTGAAATCATCCTCAGTGACGAAGAGAGGGGGCTAAGCGCCCCCCATGGTCTCAAAACATTGACTCTTCTAAGAGTCCTAAGAGTCCTGCTCACACTGATGGGGTGCAGCTGTGGGACCCTATTTTCAGAGATGATGTTCTCCACCCAACTCTCAAAAAGCTGAAAGGGTCTTCAGTAGAGATGGATAGTCGAGCTGGGCTATCAGACGGTCACCTCTGTAGCTGTAGTGTCATTTTTCCTATGGTCCAATGTGTAAATTAAACAAAAAAGTGCACGTTTGTTATGATGTCCAAGATGGGGACCAGGATGTGGACATAATAAAAAATTAGGGAACATGATAGGAGACATTTCTACAATACATATAATCATTCTTATCTATTTAATACGATGACAACAGCTCTCCATACCTGCAGTCCACCACAAGGACCACCCTCTCTAATCCCTGAAAAATGAAATCATCCTCAGTGACGAAGAGAGGGGGCTAAGCGCCCCCCATGGTCTCAGAGCATTGACTCTTCTAAGAGTCCTAAGAGTCCTGCTCACACTGATGGGGTGCAGCTGTGGGACCCTATTTTCAGAGATGATGTCCTCCACCCAACTCTCAAAAAGCTGAAAGGGTCTTCAGTAGAGATGGATTGTCGAGCTGGGCTATCAGACGGTCACCTCTGTAGCTGTAGTGTCATTTTTCCTATGGTCCAATGTGTAAATTAAACAAAAAAGTGCATGTTTGTTATGATGTCCAAGATGGGGACCAGGATGTGGACATAATAAAAAATTAGGGAACATGATAGGAGACATTTCTACAATACATATAATCATTCTTATCTATCTAATACGATGACAACGGCTCTCCATACCTGCAGTCCACCACAAGGACCACCCTCTCTAATCCCTGAAAAATGAAATCATCCTCAGTGACGAAGAGAGGGGGCTCAGTGCCCCTAATGGTCTCAGAGCATTGACTCTTCTAAGAGTCCTAAGAGTCCTGCTCACACTGATGGGGTGCAGCTGTGGGACCCTATTTTCAGAGATGATGTCCTCCACCCAACTCTCAAAATGCTGAAAGGGTCTTCAGTAGAGATGGATAGTCGAGCTGGGCTATCAGACGGTCACCTCTGTAGCTGTAGTGTCATTTTTCCTATGGTCCAATGTGTAAATTAAACAAAAAAGTGCACGTTTGTTATGATGTCCAAGATGGGGACCAGGATGTGGACATAATAAAAAATTAGGGAACATGATAGGAGACATTTCTACAATACATATAATCATTCTTATCTATCTAATACGATGATAACAGCTCTCCATATCTGCAGTCCACCACAAGGACCACCCTCTCTAATCCCTGAAAAATGAAATCATCCTCAGTGATGAAGAGAGGGGGCTAAGTGCCCCCAATGGTCTCAGAGCATTGACTCTTCTAAGAGTCCTAAGAGTCCTGCTCACACTGATGGGGTGCAGCTGTGGGACCCTATTTTCAGAGATGATGTCCTCCACCCAACTCTCAAAAAGCTGAAAGGGTCTTCAGTAGAGATGGATAGTCGAGCTGGGCTATCAGACGGTCACCTCTGTAGCTGTAGTGTCATTTTTCCTATGGTCCAATGTGTAAATTAAACAAAAAAGTGCACGTTTGTTATGATGTCCAAGATGGGGACCAGGATGTGGACATAATAAAAAATTAGGGAACATGATAGGAGACATTTCTACAATACATATAATCATTCTTATCTATCTAATACGATGACAACAGCTCTCCATACCTGCAGTCCACCACAAGGACCACCCTCTCTAATCCCTGAAAAATGAAATCATCCTCAGGGACGAAGAGAGGGGGCTAAGCGCCCCCCATGGTTTTAGAGCATTGACTCTTCTAAGAGTCCTAAGAGTCCTGCTTACACTGATGGGGTGCAGCTGTGGGACCCTATTTTAAGAGATGATGTCCTCCACCCAACTCTCAAAAAGCTGAAAGGGTCTTCAGTAGAGATGGATAGTCGAGCTGGGCTATCAGACGGTCACCTCTGTAGCTGTAGTGTCATTTTTCCTATGGTCCAATGTGTAAATTAAACAAAAAAGTGCACGTTTGTTAAGATGTCCAAGATGGGGACCAGGATGTGGACATAATAAAAAATTAGGGAACATGATAGGAGACATTTCTACAATACATATAATCATTCTTATCTATCTAATACGATGACAACAGCTCTCCATACCTGCAGTCCACCACAAGGACCACCCTCTCTAATCCCTGAAAAATGAAATCATCCTCAGTGACGAAGAGAGGGGGTAAGCGCCCCCATGGTCTCAGAGCATTAACTCTTCTAAGAGTCCTAAGAGTCCTGCTCACACTGATGGGGTGCAGCTGTGGGACCCTATTTTCAGAGATGATGTCCTCCACCCAACTCTCAAAAAGCTGAAAGGGTCTTCAGTAGAGATGGATAGTCGAGCTGAGCTATCAGACGGTCACCTCTGTAGCTGTAGTGTCATTTTTCCTATGGTCCAATGTGTAAATTAAACAAAAAAGTGCACGTTTGTTATGATGTCCAAGATGGGGACCAGGATGTGGACATAATAAAAAATTAGGGAACATGATAGGAGACATTTCTACAATACATATAATCATTCTTATCTATCTAATACGATGACAACAGCTCTCCATACCTGCAGTCCACCACAAGGACCACCCTCTCTAATCCCTGAAAAATGAAATCATCCTCAGGGACGAAGAGAGGGGGCTAAGCGCCCCCCATGGTTTTAGAGCATTGACTCTTCTAAGAGTCCTAAGAGTCCTGCTTACACTGATGGGGTGCAGCTGTGGGACCCTATTTTAAGAGATGATGTCCTCCACCCAACTCTCAAAAAGCTGAAAGGGTCTTCAGTAGAGATGGATAGTCGAGCTGGGCTATCAGACGGTCACCTCTGTAGCTGTAGTGTCATTTTTCCTATGGTCCAATGTGTAAATTAAACAAAAAAGTGCACGTTTGTTATGATTTCCAAGATGGGGACCAGGATGTGGACATAATAAAAAATTAGGGAACATGATAGGAGACATTTCTACAATACATATAATCATTCTTATCTATCTAATACGATGACAACAGCTCTCCATACCTGCAGTCCACCACAAGGACCACTCTTTCTAATCCCTGAAAAATGAAATCATCCTCAGTGACGAAGAGAGGGGGCTAAGCGCCCCCCATGGTCTCAAAACATTGACTCTTCTAAGAGTCCTAAGAGTCCTGCTCACACTGATGGGGTGCAGCTGTGGGACCCTATTTTCAGAGATGATGTCCTCCACCCAACTCTCAAAAAGCTGAAAGGGTCTTCAGTAGAGATGGATAGTCGAGCTGGGCTACCAGACGGTCACCTCTGTAGCTGTAGTGTCATTTTTCCTATGGTCCAATGTGTAAATTAAACAAAAAAGTGCACGTTTGTTATGATTTCCAAGATGGGGACCAGGATGTGGACATAATAAAAAAATAGGGAACATGATAGGAGACATTTCTACAATACATATAATCATTCTTATCTATCTAATACGATGACAACAGCTCTCCATACCTGCAGTCCACCACAAGGACCACCCTCTCTAATCCCTGAAAAATGAAATCATCCTCAGTGACGAAGAGAGGGGGCTCAGTGCCCCCAATGGTCTCAGAGCATTGACTCTTCTAAGAGTCCTAAGAGTCCTGCTCACACTGATGGGGTGCAGCTGTGGGACCCTATTTTCAGAGATGATGTCCTCCACCCAACTCTCAAAATGCTGAAAGGGTCTTCAGTAGAGATGGATAGTCGAGCTGGGCTATCAGACGGTCACCTCTGTAGCTGTAGTGTCATTTTTCCTATGGTCCAATGTGTAAATTAAACAAAAAAGTGCACGTTTGTTATGATGTCCAAGATGGGGACCAGGATGTGGACATAATAAAAAATTAGGGAACATGATAGGAGACATTTCTACAATACATATAATCATTCTTATCTATCTAATACGATGACAACAGCTCTCCATACCTGCAGTCCACCACAAGGACCACCCTCTCTAATCCCTGAAAAATGAAATCATCCTCAGTGACGAAGAGAGGGGGCCAAGCGCCCCCCATGGTACCAGAGCATTGACTCTTCTAAGAGTCCTAAGAGTCCTGCTCACACTGATGGGGTGAAGCTGTGGGACCCTATTTTCAGAGATGATGTCCTCCACCCAACTCTCAAAAAGCTGAAAGGGTCTTCAGTAGAGATGGATAGTCGAGCTGGGCTATCAGACGGTCACCTCTGTAGCTGTAGTGTCATTTTTCCTATGGTCTAATGTGTAAATTAAACAAAAAAGTGCACGTTTGTTATGATGTTCAAGATGGGGACCAGGATGTGGACATAATAAAAAATTAGGGAACATGATAGGAGACATTTCTACAATACATATAATCATTCTTATCTATCTAATACGATCACAACAGCTCTCCATACCTGCAGTCCACCACAAGGACCACTCTCTCTAATCCCTGAAAAATGAAATCATCCTCAGTGACGAAGAGAGGGGGCTAAGCGCCCCCCATGGTCTCAGAGCATTGACTCTTCTAAGAGTCCTAAGATTCCTGCTCACACTGATGGGGTGCAGCTGTGGGACCCTATTTTCAGAGATGATGTCCTCCACCCAACTCTCAAAAAGCTGAAAGGGTCTTCAGTAGAGATGGATAGTCGAGCTGGGCTATCAGACGGTCACCTCTGTAGCTGTAGTGTCATTTTTCCTATGGTCCAATGTGGAAATTAAACAAAAAAGTGCACGTTTGTTATGATGTCCAAGATGGGGACCAGGATGTGGACATAATAAAAAATTAGGGAACATGATAGGAGACATTTCTACAATACATATAATCATTCTTATCTATTTAATACGATGACAACAGCTCTCCATACCTGCAGTCCACCACAAGGACCACCCTCTCTAATCCCTGAAAAATGAAATCATCCTCAGTGACGAAGAGAGGGGGCTAAGCGCCCCCCATGGTCTCAGAGCATTGACTCTTCTAAGAGTCCTAAGAGTCCTGCTCACACTGATGGGGTGCAGCTGTGGGACCCTATTTTCAGAGATGATGTCCTCCACCCAACTCTCAAAAAGCTGAAAGGGTCTTCAGTAGAGATGGATTGTCGAGCTGGGCTATCAGACGGTCACCTCTGTAGCTGTAGTGTCATTTTTCCTATGGTCCAATGTGTAAATTAAACAAAAAAGTGCACGTTTGTTATGATGTCCAAGATGGGGACCAGGATGTGGACATAATAAAAAATTAGGGAACATGATAGGAGACATTTCTACAATACATATAATCATTCTTATCTACCTAATACGATGATAACAGCTCTACATACCTGCAGTCCACCACAAGGACCACCCTCTCTAATCCCTGAAAAATGAAATCATCCTCAGTGATGAAGAGAGGGGGCTAAATGCCCCCAATGGTCTCAGAGCATTGACTCTTCTAAGAGTCCTAAGAGTCCTGCTCACACTGATGGGGTGCAGCTGTGGGACCCTAATTTCAGAGATGATGTCCTCCACCCAACTCTCAAAAAGCTGAAAGGGTCTTCAGTAGAGATGGATAGTCGAGCTGGGCTATCAGACGGTCACCTCTGTAGCTGTAGTGTCATTTTTCCTATGGTCCAATGTGTAAATTAAACAAAAAAGTGCACGTTTGTTATGATGTCCAAGATGGGGACCAGGATGTGGACATAATAAAAAATTAGGGAACATGATAGGAGACATTTCTACAATAAATATAATCATTCTTATCTATCTAATACGATGACAACAGCTCTCCATACCTGCAGTCCACAACAAGGACCACCCTCTCTAATCCCTGAAAAATGAAATCATCCTCAGTGACGAAGAGAGGGGGCTAAGCGCCCCCCATGGTTTTAGAGCATTGACTCTTCTAAGAGTCCTAAGAGTCCTGCTTACACTGATGGGGTGCAGCTGTGGGACCCTATTTTAAGAGATGATGTCCTCCACCCAACTCTCAAAAAGCTGAAAGGGTCTTCAGTAGAGATGGATAGTCGAGCTGGGCTATCAGACGGTCACCTCTGTAGCTGTAGTGTCATTTTTCCTATGGTCCAATGTGTAAATTAAACAAAAAAGTGCACGTTTGTTATGATGTCCAAGATGGGGACCAGGATGTGGACATAATAAAAAATTAGGGAACATGATAGGAGACATTTCTACAATACATATAATCATTCTTATCTATTTAATACGATGACAACAGCTCTCCATACCTGCAGTCCACCACAAGGACCACCCTCTCTAATCCCTGAAAAATGAAATCATCCTCAGTGACGAAGAGAGGGGGCTAAGCGCCCCCCATGGTCTCAGAGCATTGACTCTTCTAAGAGTCCTAAGAGTCCTGCTCACACTGATGGGGTGCAGCTGTGGGACCCTATTTTCAGAGATGATGTCCTCCACCCAACTCTCAAAAAGCTGAAAGGGTCTTCAGTAGAGATGGATTGTCGAGCTGGGCTATCAGACGGTCACCTCTGTAGCTGTAGTGTCATTTTTCCTATGGTCCAATGTGTAAATTAAACAAAAAAGTGCACGTTTGTTATGATGTCCAAGATGGGGACCAGGATGTGGACATAATAAAAAATTAGGGAACATGAGAGGAGACATTTCTACAATACATATAATCATTCTTATCTACCTAATACGATGATAACAGCTCTCCATACCTGCAGTCCACCACAAGGACCACCCTCTCTAATCCCTGAAAAATGAAATCATCCTCAGTGACGAAGAGAGGGGGCTAAGTGCCCCCAATGGTCTCAGAGCATTGACTCTTCTAAGAGTCCTAAGAGTCCTGTTTACACTGATGGGGTGCAGCTGTGGGACCCTAATTTCAGAGATGATGTCCTCCACCCAACTCTCAAAAAGCTGAAAGGGTCTTCAGTAGAGATGGATAGTCGAGCTGGGCTATCAGACGGTCACCTCTGTAGCTGTAGTGTCATTTTTCCTATGGTCCAATGTGTAAATTAAACAAAAAAGTGCACGTTTGTTATGATGTCCAAGATGGGGACCAGGATGTGGACATAATAAAAAATTAGGGAACATGATAGGAGACATTTCTACAATACATATAATCATTCTTATCTATCTAATACGATGACAACAGCTCTCCATACCTGCAGTCCACAACAAGGACCACCCTCTCTAATCCCTGAAAAATGAAATCATCCTCAGTGACGAAGAGAGGGGGCTAAGCGCCCCCATGGTCTCAGAGCATTAACTCTTCTAAGAGTCCTAAGAGTCCTGCTCACACTGATGGGTGCAGCTGTGGGACCCTATTTTCAGAGATGATGTCCTCCACCCAACTCTCAAAAAGCTGAAAGGGTCTTCAGTAGAGATGGATTGTCGAGCTGGGCTATCAGACGGTCACCTCTGTAGCTGTAGTGTCATTTTTCCTATGGTCCAATGTGTAAATTAAACAAAAAAGTGCACGTTTGTTATGATGTCCAAGATGGGGACCAGGATGTGGACATAATAAAAAATTAGGGAACATGATAGGAGACATTTCTACAATACATATAATCATTCTTATCTACCTAATACGATGATAACAGCTCTACATACCTGCAGTCCACCACAAGGACCACCCTCTCTAATCCCTGAAAAATGAAATCATCCTCAGTGATGAAGAGAGGGGGCTAAATGCCCCCAATGGTCTCAGAGCATTGACTCTTCTAAGAGTCCTAAGAGTCCTGCTCACACTGATGGGGTGCAGCTGTGGGACCCTAATTTCAGAGATGATGTCCTCCACCCAACTCTCAAAAAGCTGAAAGGGTCTTCAGTAGAGATGGATAGTCGAGCTGGGCTATCAGACGGTCACCTCTGTAGCTGTAGTGTCATTTTTCCTATGGTCCAATGTGTAAATTAAACAAAAAAGTGCACGTTTGTTATGATGTCCAAGATGGGGACCAGGATGTGGACATAATAAAAAATTAGGGAACATGATAGGAGACATTTCTACAATAAATATAATCATTCTTATCTATCTAATACGATGACAACAGCTCTCCATACCTGCAGTCCACAACAAGGACCACCCTCTCTAATCCCTGAAAAATGAAATCATCCTCAGTGACGAAGAGAGGGGGCTAAGCGCCCCCCATGGTTTTAGAGCATTGACTCTTCTAAGAGTCCTAAGAGTCCTGCTTACACTGATGGGGTGCAGCTGTGGGACCCTATTTTAAGAGATGATGTCCTCCACCCAACTCTCAAAAAGCTGAAAGGGTCTTCAGTAGAGATGGATAGTCGAGCTGGGCTATCAGACGGTCACCTCTGTAGCTGTAGTGTCATTTTTCCTATGGTCCAATGTGTAAATTAAACAAAAAAGTGCACGTTTGTTATGATGTCCAAGATGGGGACCAGGATGTGGACATAATAAAAAATTAGGGAACATGATAGGAGACATTTCTACAATACATATAATCATTCTTATCTATTTAATACGATGACAACAGCTCTCCATACCTGCAGTCCACCACAAGGACCACCCTCTCTAATCCCTGAAAAATGAAATCATCCTCAGTGACGAAGAGAGGGGGCTAAGCGCCCCCCATGGTCTCAGAGCATTGACCCTTCTAAGAGTCCTAAGAGTCCTGCTCACACTGATGGGGTGCAGCTGTGGGACCCTATTTTCAGAGATGATGTCCTCCACCCAACTCTCAAAAAGCTGAAAGGGTCTTCAGTAGAGATGGATTGTCGAGCTGGGCTATCAGACGGTCACCTCTGTAGCTGTAGTGTCATTTTTCCTATGGTCCAATGTGTAAATTAAACAAAAAAGTGCACGTTTGTTATGATGTCCAAGATGGGGACCAGGATGTGGACATAATAAAAAATTAGGGAACATGAGAGGAGACATTTCTACAATACATATAATCATTCTTATCTACCTAATACGATGATAACAGCTCTCCATACCTGCAGTCCACCACAAGGACCACCCTCTCTAATCCCTGAAAAATGAAATCATCCTCAGTGACGAAGAGAGGGGGCTAAGTGCCCCCAATGGTCTCAGAGCATTGACTCTTCTAAGAGTCCTAAGAGTCCTGTTTACACTGATGGGGTGCAGCTGTGGGACCCTAATTTCAGAGATGATGTCCTCCACCCAACTCTCAAAAAGCTGAAAGGGTCTTCAGTAGAGATGGATAGTCGAGCTGGGCTATCAGACGGTCACCTCTGTAGCTGTAGTGTCATTTTTCCTATGGCCCAATGTGTAAATTAAACAAAAAAGTGCACGTTTGTTATGATGTCCAAGATGGGGACCAGGATGTGGACATAATAAAAAATTAGGGAACATGATAGGAGACATTTCTACAATACATATAATCATTCTTATCTATCTAATACGATGACAACAGCTCTCCATACCTGCAGTCCACAACAAGGACCACCCTCTCTAATCCCTGAAAAATGAAATCATCCTCAGTGACGAAGAGAGGGGGCTAAGCGCCCCCATGGTCTCAGAGCATTAACTCTTCTAAGAGTCCTAAGAGTCCTGCTCACACTGATGGGTGCAGCTGTGGGACCCTATTTTCAGAGATGATGTCCTCCACCCAACTCTCAAAAAGCTGAAAGGGTCTTCAGTAGAGATGGATAGTCGAGCTGGGCTATCAGACGGTCACCTCTGTAGCTGTAGTGTCATTTTTCCTATGGCCCAATGTGTAAATTAAACAAAAAAGTGCACGTTTGTTATGATGTCCAAGATGGGGACCAGGATGTGGACATAATAAAAAATTAGGGAACATGATAGGAGACATTTCTACAATACATATAATCATTCTTATCTATCTAATACGATGACAACAGCTCTCCATACCTGCAGTCCACCACAAGGACCACCCTCTCTAATCCCTGAAAAATGAAATCATCCTCAGTGAAGAAGAGATGGGGCCAAGCGCCCCCCATGGTACCAGAGCATTGACTCTTCTAAGAGTCCTAAGAGTCCTGCTCACACTGATGGGGTGAAGCTGTGGGACCCTATTTTCAGAGATGATGTCCTCCACCCAACTCTCAAAAAGCTGAAAGGGTCTTCAGTAGAGATGGATAGTCGAGCTGGGCTATCAGACGGTCACCTCTGTAGCTGTAGTGTCATTTTTCCTATGGTCCAATGTGTAAATTAAACAAAAAAGTGCACGTTTGTTATGATGTCCAAGATGGGGACCAGGATGTGGACATAATAAGAAATTAGGGAACATGATAGGAGACATTTCTACAATACATATAATCATTCTTATCTATCTAATACGATGACAACAGCTCTCCATACCTGCAGTCCACCACAAGGACCACCCTCTCTAATCCCTGAAAAATGAAATCATCCTCAGGGACGAAGAGAGGGGGCTAAGCGCCCCCCATGGTTTTAGAGCATTGACTCTTCTAAGAGTCCTAAGAGTCCTGCTTACACTGATGGGGTGCAGCTGTGGGACCCTATTTTCAGAGATGATGTCCTCCACCCAACTCTCAAAAAGCTGAAAGGGTCTTCAGTAGAGATGGATAGTCGAGCTGGGCTATCAGACGGTCACCTCTGTAGCTGTAGTGTCATTTTTCCTATGGTCCAATGTGTAAATTAAACAAAAAAGTGCACGTTTGTTATGATGTCCAAGATGGGGACCAGGATGTGGACATAATAAAAAATTAGGGAACATGATAGGAGACATTTCTACAATACATATAATCATTCTTATCTATTTAATACGATAACAACAGCTCTCCATACCTGCAGTCCACCACAAGGACCACCCTCTTTAATCCCTGAAAAATGAAATCATCCTCAGTGACGAAGAGAGGGGGCTAAGCGCCCCCCATGGTCTCAGAGCATTGACTCTTCTAAGAGTCCTAAGAGTCCTGTTCACACTGATGGGGTGCAGCTGTGGGACCCTATTTTCAGAGATGATGTCCTCCACCCAACTCTCAAAAAGCTGAAAGGGTCTTCAGTAGAGATGGATAGTCGAGCTGGGCTATCAGACGGTCACCTCTGTAGCTGTAGTGTCATTTTTCCTATGGTCCAATGTGTAAATTAAACAAAAAAGTGCACGTTTGTTATGATGTCCAAGATGGGGACCAGGATGTGGACATAATAAAAAAATAGGGAACATGATAGGAGACATTTCTACAATACATATAATCATTCTTATCTATCTAATACGATGATAACAGCTCTCCATATCTGCAGTCCACCACAAGGACCACCCTCTCTAATCCCTGAAAAATGAAATCATCCTCAGTGATGAAGAGAGGGGGCTAAGTGCCCCCAATGGTCTCAGAGCATTGACTCTTCTAAGAGTCCTAAGAGTCCTGCTCACACTGATGGGGTGCAGCTGTAGGACCCTATTTTCAGAGATGATGTCCTCCACCCAACTCTCAAAAAGCTGAAAGGGTCTTCAGTAGAGATGGATAGTCGAGCTGGGCTATCAGACGGTCACCTCTGTAGCTGTAGTGTCATTTTTCCTATGGTCCAATGTGTAAATTAAACAAAAAAGTGCACGTTTGTTATGATGTCCAAGATGGGGACCAGGATGTGGACATAATAAAAAATTAGGGAACATTATAGGAGACATTTCTACAATACATATAATCATTCTTATCTATCTAATACGATGACAACAGCTCTCCATACCTGCAGTCCACCACAAGGACCAGCCTCTCTAATCCCTGAAAAATGAAATCATCCTCAGTGACGAAGAGAGGGGGCTAAGCGCCCCCATGGTCTCAGAGCATTAACTCTTCTAAGAGTCCTAAGAGTCCTGCTCACACTGATGGGGTGCAGCTGTGGGACCCTATTTTCAGAGATGATGTCCTCCACCCAACTCTCAAAAAGCTGAAAGGGTCTTCAGTAGAGATGGATAGTCGAGCTGGGCTATCAGACGGTCACCTCTGTAGCTGTAGTGTCATTTTTCCTATGGTCCAATGTGTAAATTAAACAAAAAAGTGCACGTTTGTTATGATGTCCAAGATGGGGACCAGGATGTGGACATAATAAAAAATTAGGGAACATGATAGGAGACATTTCTACAATACATATAATCATTCTAATCTATCTAATACGATGACAACAGCTCTCCATACCTGCAGTCCACCACAAGGACCACCCTCTCTAATCCCTGAAAAATGAAATCATCCTCAGTGACGAAGAGAGGGGCCAAGCGCCCCCCATGGTACCAGAGCATTGACTCTTCTAAGAGTCCTAAGAGTCCTGCTCACACTGATGGGGTGAAGCTGTGGGACCCTATTTTCAGAGATGATGTCCTCCACCCAACTCTCAAAAAGCTGAAAGGGTCTTCAGTAGAGATGGATAGTCGAGCTGGGCTATCAGACGGTCACCTCTGTAGCTGTAGTGTCATTTTCCCTATGGTCCAATGTGTAAATTAAACAAAAAAGTGCACGTTTGTTATGATGTCCAAGATGGGGACCAGGATGTGGACATAATAAGAAATTAGGGAACATGATAGGAGACATTTCTACAATACATATAATCATTCTTATCTATCTAATACGATGACAACAGCTCTCCATACCTGCAGTCCACCACAAGGACCACCCTCTCTAATCCCTGAAAAATGAAATCATCCTCAGGGACGAAGAGAGGGGGCTAAGCGCCCCCCATGGTTTTAGAGCATTGACTCTTCTAAGAGTCCTAAGAGTCCTGCTTACACTGATGGGGTGCAGCTGTGGGACCCTATTTTCAGAGATGATGTCCTCCACCCAACTCTCAAAAAGCTGAAAGGGTCTTCAGTAGAGATGGATAGTCGAGCTGGGCTATCAGACGGTCACCTCTGTAGCTATAGTGTCATTTTTCATATGGTCCAATGTGTAAATTAAACAAAAAAGTGCACGTTTGTTATGATGTCCAAGATGGGGACCAGGATGTGGACATAATAAAAAATTAGGGAACATGATAGGAGACATTTCTACAATACATATAATCATTCTTATCTATCTAATACGATCACAACAGCTCTCCATACCTGCAGTCCACCACAAGGACCACTCTCTCTAATCCCTGAAAAATGAAATCATCCTCAGTGACGAAGAGAGGGGGCTAAGCGCCCCCCATGGTCTCAGAGCATTGACTCTTCTAAGAGTCCTAAGATTCCTGCTCACACTGATGGGGTGCAGCTGTGGGACCCTATTTTCAGAGATGATGTCCTCCACCCAACTCTCAAAAAGCTGAAAGGGTCTTCAGTAGAGATGGATAGTCGAGCTGGGCTATCAGACGGTCACCTCTGTAGCTGTAGTGTCATTTTTCCTATGGTCCAATGTGTAAATTAAACAAAAAAGTGCACGTTTGTTATGATGTCCAAGATGGGGACCAGGATGTGGACATAATAAAAAATTAGGGAACATGATAGGAGACATTTCTACAATACATATAATCATTCTTATCTATTTAATACGATGACAACAGCTCTCCATACCTGCAGTCCACCACAAGGACCACCCTCTCTAATCCCTGAAAAATGAAATCATCCTCAGTGACGAAGAGAGGGGGCTAAGCGCCCCCCATGGTCTCAGAGCATTGACTCTTCTAAGAGTCCTAAGAGTCCTGCTCACACTGATGGGGTGCAGCTGTGGGACCCTATTTTCAGAGATGATGTCCTCCACCCAACTCTCAAAAAGCTGAAAGGGTCTTCAGTAGAGATGGATAGTCGAGCTGGGCTATCAGACGGTCACCTCTGTAGCTGTAGTGTCATTTTTCCTATGGTCCAATGTGTAAATTAAACAAAAAAGTGCACGTTTGTTATGATGTCCAAGATGGGGACCAGGATGTGGACATAATAAAAAATTAGGGAACATGATAGGAGACATTTCTACAATACATATAATCATTCTTATCTATCTAATACGATGACAACAGCTCTCCATACCGTATTTCATGGTCAATCCAGGTTTGTCAGTGATGGCACTGACATAATGTATGGCGTCTTTTTCAGGCGTTATCCTTTGCCTTTTCATTGTGAAAATCCAGTTGCCTATATCAAAGCAAATTCTACTACTTGTAAAGTATGCAGAAAATGAAATGTAGAACATATAACATCAACTGCTTAGGAACGCATCATAGGTTAGTACTTAAAAGGATATTGTCATGTTCTAGTCATAATGCAAGCTGGACATTTTTCATGTTACCCTGTAATCGCCGGCCTGTTCTAATGCTCACAAGCAAAGATATATGCTCAGCTGCTAAGGCTTCCCTCTGCCTTCTGAATGAAAATTGAATATGTCTGGCTCACTGTGTATATAGCAGGTGCTCAGAAAAAATAAGAGTCAATTCAAAAGAAATAGCTCTGGTACACTATAGTGATTAATAACGTAAGAAAAGAACTCTTGGAATGCTGAAAATTCTTTATTTGTGCAAAAGGATAATTCATCCAACGTTTCGACCTTGTTTTTAGGTCTTTATCAAGGATAAAGTTATCTAAGATCATAAAGGGTTACAAAACCATATAAACACGTAATTAGTACATAGTACAACATAACAGTACAATATATTGCTACTTGAGAGTACAATGGGTCAAATGACCATGAGGCACATACAAAAAATTTTTCCAAAGCCATAGTGAAAACATTTGTACTGAGGAAAGAAAATTTCCACATGACCTATCTGGAGAAACATTCTGGATCAAACAACCAAAAATAGTCAAGCAGGTAAATACACACCTATATGGATAACAGGATGATATGTGTTCAATTGTATAGCGTCATTGCCATTAAGGTACAAATGGAAAACTTGCAATCCTATATAGTGAAGGAAATGAACACATATCATATCAAAGAACACAGGAACATGGGTGTGAGAAAAACCTCAATGTTTATACTTTGTTCTTTATAATGGTGTGAACATGTATATGTCTCAGTACCTTATGCACTTGAGAATTCTAGTGAGTAGATGATGAAAGCCTATTCCAGAACTGGAATCGGTAAATAATTGTAGGTGGAATCTAAATGAAAAGATGGTACAAGTGTTATCATGACACGTGGGCTATAACACAATGGACCGTGTGACAAAGAAGAAAGGAGAGAAAGAAGAGGAAGAAAATGGAACTACCTGTAACATTACGTGATAGTCACTGGTAAGTATCACTTGACAATTCAGGTGAAAAAGGATTCCTTTATTAAAGGGTTCTCAGTCGCCTCAGGATCATGAAATACTAGGGTAAATGATATGAGAATGGGTAAGAAGCACCACTAAAGGAAATATGAAATGCAGGACATATATCTATAAACCCCTGAACTACATGATAGAAATAAAAAGAAGAAAAAAGAAAAAAAAGAAGAAAGAAGAAGAACACATAGAATGCGTAAAGAGAATGGGTACAACTACCTGAGTTACTGCAGGGAGGCCCCTGGTTGGTATTGTGAGGGTTAGTGGAATTCCTTCACTGAAGGGTTCTCAGTTGCTTCAGGTTCGTGAAAAATGCTATAGACAAATAATGCCCGGAGAAAAGGGGTTCATATACAGCGAATAATGGTAATACAAGGTACATGTGTCACATGTAATAGTATATATATATATATATATTGTACTAAGCTCTACACCAGAAATAGAAAGTAGTCCCTCTGCCTTCTGTCTAGGTGCCCTGAGTTATGTCCTGTAAACTGTCACAGCGACCCAGACACACATGTGTAGTAGGGGAATATCCCTGCTGAGATGCCAGTGCTAGAGCACTCGTTTGCTGTGGAGTTGAACGCTATGTGAGCAGTTCTTACCTTCAATGAGCAGAAGTCTCTTTTTTCAGATTTCAATATCTCTGTGGGTATCTGGCAGAAATATGGAATACTCTTTACTGCTAAGACCCTGTACACCACTCCCACTAAAGGGGGCTTTACACGCTGCGACATCGCTAATGCGGAGTCGTTGGGGTCACGGAATTTGTGACGCACATCCGGCCGCATTAGCGATGTTGCTGCGTGTGACACCGATGAGCGATTTTGCATCGTTGCAAAAACGTGCAAAATCGCTCATCGGTGACATGGGTCTCCATTCTCAATTATCGTTACTGCAGCAGTAACGATGTAGTTCGTCGCTCCTGCGGCAGCACACATCACTCCGTGTGACACCGCAGAAACGAGGAACCTCTCCTTACCTGCCTCCCAGCCGCTATGAGGAAGGAAGGAGGTGGGCGGGATGTTCCGGCCACTCATCTCCGCCCCTCCGCTGCTATTGGGCGGTCGCTCAGTGACGTCGCTGTGACGCCGCACGGACCGCCCCCTTAGAAAGGAGGCGGTTCGCCGGTCACAGCGACGTCGCCGGGCAGGTAAGTATGTGTGACGGGTCTGGTCGGTGTTGTGCGGCATGGGCAGCGATTTACCCGTGTCGCGCAACAGATGGGGGCGGGTACCCACACTAGCGATATCGGGACCGATATCGCAGTGTGTAAAGTAGCCTTTAGTCACATGACCAAGACTGTATCTGTGTCCCTACAACACACTTGAGACAAATGTGTGTGTGAGCCTGCATTGTGGGGTATATATAATATATTATAGAGCTGGGAAGGATCATTCTAAGCAGTGAGCTGTTCCAGTATTTGTAGGAAAATACCCAGTAGAAGCATCAAACACAGCACCAATACCTCCCATCAGTATCCCACCACAGTGCCATGTAACCCATGCCCTACACTCCCATCTACACCAATACTATACAGGCACAAACTAGTATATCTGACTAAAAGCCCCCAAAATATGAAGAACGGCCTATAGTTGAGTGTGGATATAAAATCTATGTGAGCAGAGCTAGAATAGAAATCACTGATCGCATTGAAGTCATTCTGACCATAAATCACCATGATATCAAGGTGAGGAGTTGTGTGTTACTGCTGGGAGGAAAGGGTTAACAGTGGAATATTAAGGTGCATTTCTGTGTGCAGTGTTACTAGTCAATGTAACAATTCAGTATGAGCTGCTCTTGGTGCCGGGGGAGGGAGATGCTCTCCTGAGCAAGATAGATGGGGAATGAACATAATATCTATATAGTGTAAGGCAGGGGGTCTCAAACTCGGCTGGGTGTATGGGCCGCACAGAGGAAAAAAATAATTTGGGGGGCTGCATTCTTTGCAAGACAAAGTGACATTTTTATTGGTACCATATATGTATATATTTTTTTCACACACCTTTGGATGACTGATTTTCAACATTTTTCACTTGTTTATTATAACAAATGTGCACATTCTTTGGTTAAATCTAAAAAAAATAAATGTGATGTTAAAAAAAAGTCATGCCTTATTTTGTTTTTTTTTACATTTTATCACTTTCTTTTAACTAATAGTGTTACAATTATGACGCTAGCGTTTTGTGAAGGGAATGCTTTGCCTACTTCCGTGACTATGGCCTTCCGGAACTGCTGCATTTTGTCTGACCTCTCCGCCTCGGGAATAAGAGACATAAAGTTCTCCTTGTAGCGTGGGTCTAACAGTGTTACCAACCAGTAATGATTGTCGGCCAAGATGTTCTTAACGCGAGGGTCACGAGACAGGCAGCTTACCACAAAGTCATCCATGTGCGCCAGACTCTTAACAGCCATCACTTCAGTATCCAGACCAACACGATGACTGAACATGCTGTCCTCCTCCTTCTCCTCCTCCTCCTCATCTACCCTGTCCTCTGGCCAGCCACGCTGAACTGAGCATATGACTGGTATGCATGTCATATCCTCAATTTGGCCGGAGAGTTGCTCCATGTCTTCATCTTCCTCCTCGTCATAGTCCTCCACTGCACGTTGTGATGAGACGAGGCTGGGCTATGTGTTATCACCCACACCCACTACTGTTTCTTGCTCCAACTCATCGTGTTCCGCCTGCAATGCATCATGTTTGGTTTTGAGCAGAGACCGTTTTAGAAGGCAGAGAAGCGGTATGGTGACGCTAATAATGGCGTCATCGCCGCTCACCATCTTGGTGGAGTCCTCAAAGTTTTGGAGGATGGTACATAGGTCGGACATCCATCTCCACTCCTCAGGTGTTATGTGTGGAGTTTGACCCATTTCCCGACGGCTTAGGTGATGCAGGTACTCAACAACTGCCCTCTTCTGCTCACATATCCTGATCAACATGTGCAGAGTTGAATTCCAACGCGTGGGGACATCACACACCAGTCTGTGAGCCGGAAGATGCAAACGACGCTGAAAGCCGGCAAGGCCGGCTGAAGCAGTAGGTGACTTTCGAAAATGTGCAGACAGGCGGCGAACTTTTACCAGCAGATCAGACAGCTCTGGGTATGACTTTAGAAACCGCTGAACCACGAGGTTGAGCACATGGGCCATGCATGGAACATGTGTCAGCTGGCCTCGCCTCAAAGCCGCCACTAGGTTCCGGCCATTGTCACACACAACCTTTCCTGGCTTTAGGTTCAGAGGTGTGAGCCAGTGATCTGCATGCTGTTTTAGAGCTGTCCACACCTCTTCTGCATTGTGGGATTTGTCACTTATGCAGATTAGCTGCAGCACAGCCTGTTGCCGCTTCGCCGAGGCAGTGCTGCAGTGCTTCCAGCTTGGGACTGGTGTGGAGGGTAAAGTGGATGAGGATGCGCAGGAGGAGGAGGAGGCTGAAGAGCATGACATTCCGGAGCTGTAGAGTGTGGGTGAAACCCTGACTGAGGTAGGGCCTGCAAACCTTGGTGTGGGAAGGACTTGTTCCGTTCCTCGCTCAAACTGGGTCCCAGCTGGGCTGGGCTGGGTAGGGCGTTGTGGGGGGTTTGTCTATCTCCGTTTGAGGTGAGTTTGTTTAAGTTAGCCTTTTCTTTGGCGTTTTTTGGAGCCCTGCGGGTTGGGGAGTTGGTATCGCCCAGTAAGGCGTTCCCCGGGGGCTTGGATTGGGGTGACATTGTCAGTGGAAAACGGAGTTGAATTTTGGATTAGGAAATCGAAAACTGATCAGAGAGGTGTGGGTAGACTAGTCCGTTTGGGGATGGTTGTGGCATCTGATATGTGCCCCTTCAAGTGTCTCGGGAATTTTCAACAGATCCGTCCGAAGGTGGATGGCCCCTTATTATGTCACGAGGATGGGTCCTTTTTATCGAGATACCAATTTGTGAGTGTTTTTAGGGCATGTTTGAAGTCGTTGGGGTTAGATCCGAAGTCTTTCGGATTGGGGCAGCGACGGAGGCCTCTATATGCGGCCTACCGGAGGAGACAGTTAAGCAGATTGGTAGGTGGAAGTCGCAGCGCTTTAAGTCGTATGTACGTCCCCAGGTGGTTGTTGGCAATTGAGGGGAAAAAAGGGGGGGGATTAGGGTAGCAATGGGGGGGGGGGGGAGTGTGTGTTTTTTGTCAATTTGGTTTGGTGAGGCAATAAAATGGTGTCGTCTGTACATTTTGTATTGCAGAAGCACCCCCCCTTCCTTCCCTGGTCTGGATCCTTGGCCACTCTTATGTGTATTGGGGAGCCCGACGAGCGGACGCGAGATGGAACGGGAGACAGCTAGGTTTTGAGAAGGACCTGGCTCTCGTGCGATGGCTCGGTGTTCGGGGGTTAGGGTGGAACAGGGTGTTGCAGGAGGTGCATAGATACGCCCGGTTGGACAGACCTCCTGACATCTTAGTGTTGCATGCCGGGGGGAATGATTTGGGTGGGCGTCCTTTTCGAATCTTGATAAAGGACATCAAACATGATTTGTTACGGTTATGGGTGTCGTTTCCAGGTCTAACGATAGTCTGGTCGGAGATAGTAGCGAGAAAGAGTTGGCAGAAAGCGCGGTCAGTTGACAGGTTGAACAAGGCGCGGGCGAAGGTTAATAGGGCGATCTCGAAGTTTGTTAGTCGGAACGGGGGTATAGCAATACGGCATGTTGAGTTGGAAAGGACGGAAGAGGAATTTTGGTTGGCTGACGGGGTACACCTTAATGCGGTGGGAACTGACTTATGGGCTCTTGGCTTGCAGGGAGGTATTGAGAGGGCCCTTTGGTTGCGGGGGGTCTCAGGCACTTGAAGGGTTTCAAGGTGCCTTCGTTGTGGTGTTGTTTATTGGTGGGTCCTTGAAGTTGGTTTAAAATTGGTTCGGGGATTCATCCGGGTATGGATCCCCTCATTGGCAGAATTGATGGTCCCCTGGTGATTTTGGGGGGGAACCCCGACGGGGTATGTCGGGGCCCCTGGGGGTGTGGTTGGGGTTGACGGAGGATTAACCCTTACCATTTGGTGCTCCTGAGCCAGTGTGGGTAACGGCTGGGAGCAAGTTGAGGTTTTTTATTGCTCGGTTATGGGAATCACCAGGGTTTTGGTAGCTTCAAGGACCTTACCACATTGCAAATTTTATTGGTTATGTATTCTTGTTAATAAAATGGCTGCTATGGCCAAAATTATCCAAAGATAAATTTGTGTCTGTGTAATTACTTTTAAATAAGAAATGGGAATGGAGGTGTGGGGTATGAAAGGAAGACCGGAGTCAACAATTCCAGGGTCAAGCATGTTTATTTGCGTAAGCTTCGTTCCAGGGTAGAAAGGGTAAGAGTGCCTTTCAGAATTCGAAGTGGTCGGACTGTACGGACCACCAAGAACTGCAGGAGAGCTTGAACATCTTCCCATGGATTTGCGACATCCTCCCTCATCAGTTACGTAGGTAAGCAGGTTCTCAGCATTGCAGCCCATTTGTTGTCTTAAGTTAGTTAAGCGGGGTTAACTAACCTGTCAGTTCAGCCTCAGGTCTAAAGCAGAGGCCTGGACTCCACTCCTTACTCCTCACTCCACAACTCTCCTTAAAAACAACTGACTCCTTTTTCCTGCCCCGGGGTCTCCAGACCCCTAGGTGGGCGTTTCCTTCCGTCTGGTCCTGCCCACTGGTGTGCCTGTCTTTCCCTGGGGGAGGTGACTAGGATTTTCTGGTTGGCTTTGTGTGACTTAGGTGAGGGAAGTTGTTATGCGGGGGCCTATGTGTGACTACCTGCAGTGTCAGGGCGTCACATATGTATGTGTGTATGTCTGCTAAAGGAATCCGCACCGTCATATTTACAAACACAAAATTTTGCAGACACCTCATGTGACTCAGGGAACGTCGTAGACTATGTTTTAACAGGAATATTTAACCCCGCGCTTTACAGTTACTCTCCAAAAAACCTGCCTCCATTAAACTGAATGGAGGTGGGAGCTGCAAGTTATTAATAGCAGCTGTGATTGGTTGCTATAGGAACAAAGGACATTCATAGTATAAGAAGCTTATGTGTGAGATAATATGATGTCAGTGGGGAGACAGATAGAGAGAGACAGACACAGACTGAGAGACAAACAGACAGAGACAGATAGGCATAGACAGACAGGGAAAGAGACAGAGACAAACAGACAGAGGCAGACAGGGAAAGAGACAGACAGAGATAGACAGGGAAAAAAGGCAGACAGACAGAGACAGAGAAAGAGACAGAGGCAGATAGGGAAACAGACAGGGACAAACATACAGAGACAGGCAGGAGAAAAGGCAGACCGACAGGGAAAGAGACAGACAGGGGAAGAGACAGACAGAGAGAGACAGACAGATAGACACAGACAAAGAAATACAGAGATAGACAGGGAAAGAGACAAACGGGGAATGAGTCAGACAGAGAGAGACAAAGAGAGACAGGCAGAGAGAGACAGGGAAAGAGACAGACAGGGGAAGAGAAAGACAGAGACAGACAAAGAAATACAGAGACAGACAGGGGAAGAGACAGACAGGGGAAGAGACAGACAGGGGAAGAGACAGACAGACAGGGAAAGAGACAGACCTGGAAAAGAGACAGACCTGGAAAAGAGACAGGCCTGGAAAAGAGACAGACAGACATAGAAACAGACAGCCACAAAGAGAGAGAGACAGACAGACACAGAGAGACAGACAGAGATAGAGAGACAGAAAGACATGGATAGAGATAGAGACACACAGAGACAGACAGATGACAGAGACTGGGAGAGAGACAGACAGAAGCATAAATCCCTAACTAAAACTTAACATTTAATGATAGTTTTAAAAGGTAAAAAAACACAAATCATGTAAATAGAATGACTCTCTCTGTGCATAGAGTCAACATTTTGTGTTTGTAAATATGACGGTGCGGATTCCTTTAGCAGACATACACACATACATATGTGACGCCCTGACACTGCAGGTAGTCACACATAGGCCCCCGCATAACAACTTCCCTCACCTAAGTCACACAAAGCCAACCAGAAAACCCTAGTCACCTCCCCCAGGGAAAGACAGGCACACCAGTGGGCAGGACCAGACGGAAGGAATTGCCCACCTAGGGGTCTGGAGACCCCGGGGCAGGAAAAAGGAGTCAGTTGTTTTTAAGGAGAGTTGTGGAGTGAGGAGTAAGGAGTGGAGTCCAGACCTCTGCTTTAGACCTGAGGCTGAACTGACAGGTTAGTTAACCCCGCTTAACTAACTTAAGATAACAAATGGGCTGCAATGCTGAGAACCTGCTTACCTACGTAACTGATGAGGGAGGATGTCGCAAATCCATGGGAAGATGTTCAAGCTCTCCTGCAGTTCTTGGTGGCCCGTACAGTCCGACCACTTCGAATTCTGAAAGGCACTCTTACCCTTTCTACCCTGGAACGAAGCTTAGGCAAATAAACATGCTTGACCCTGGAATTGTTGACTCCGGTCTTCCTTTCATACCCCACACCTCCATTCCCATTTCTTATTTAAAAGTAATTACACAGACACAAATTTATCTTTGGATAATTTTGGCCATAGCAGCCATTTTATTAACAAGAATACATAACCAATAAAATTTGCAATGTGGTAAGGTCCTTGAAGCTACCAAAACCCTGGTGATTCCCATAACCGAGCAATAAAAAACCTCAACTTGCTCCCAGCCGTTACCCACACTGGCTCAGGAGCACCAAATGGTAAGGGTTAATCCTCCGTCAACCCCAACCACACCCCCAGGGGCCCCGACATACCCCGTCGGGGTTCCCCCCCAAAATCACCAGGGGACCATCAATTCTGCCAATGAGGGGATCCATACCCGGATGAATCCCCGAACCAATTTTAAACCAACTTCAAGGACCCACCAATAAACAACACCACAACGAAGGCACCTTGAAACCCTTCAAGTGCCTGAGACCCCCCGCAACCAAAGGGCCCTCTCAATACCTCCCTGCAAGCCAAGAGCCCATAAGTCAGTTCCCACCGCATTAAGGTGTACCCCGTCAGCCAACCAAAATTCCTCTTCCGTCCTTTCCAACTCAACATGCCGTATTGCTATACCCCCGTTCCGACTAACAAACTTCGAGATCGCCCTATTAACCTTCGCCCGCGCCTTGTTCAACCTGTCAACTGACCGCGCTTTCTGCCAACTCTTTCTCGCTACTATCTCCGACCAGACTATCGTTAGACCTGGAAACGACACCCATAACCGTAACAAATCATGTTTGATGTCCTTTATCAAGATTCGAAAAGGACGCCCACCCAAATCATTCCCCCCGGCATGCAACACTAACATGTCAGGAGGTCTGTCCAACCGGGCGTATCTATGTACCTCCTGCAACACCCTGTTCCACCCTAACCCCCGAACACCGAGCCATCGCACGAGAGCCAGGTCCTTCTCAAAACCTAGCTGTCTCCCGTTCCATCTCGCGTCCGCTCGTCGGGCTCCCCAATACACATAAGAGTGGCCAAGGATCCAGACCAGGGAAGGAAGAGGGGGTGCTTCTGCAATACAAAATGTACAGACGACACCATTTTATTGCCTCACCAAACCAAATTTACAAAAAACACACACTCTCACCCCCCCCCATTGCTACCCTAATACCCCCCCCTTTTCCCCTCAATTGCCAACAACCACCTGGGGACGTACATACGACTTAAAGCGCTGCGACTTCCACCTACCAATCTGCTTAACTGTCTCCTCCGGTAGGCCGCATATAGAGGCCTCCGTCGCTGCCCCAATCCGAAAGACTTCGGATCTAACCCCAACGACTTCAAACATGCCCTAAAAACACTCACAAATTGGTATCTCGATAAAAAGGACCCATCCTCGTGACATAATAAGGGGCCATCCACCTTGGGACGGATCTGTTGAAAATTCCCGAGACACTTGAACGGGCACATATCAGATGCCACAACCATCCCCAAACGGACTAGTCTACCCACACCTCTCTGATCAGTTTTCGATTTCCTAATCCAAAATTCAACTCCGTTTTCCACTGACATAATGTCACCCCAATCCAAGCCCCTGGGGAACGCCTTACTGGGCGATACCAACTCCCCAACCCGCAGGGCTCCAAAAAACGCCAAAGAAAAGGCTAACTTAAACAAACTCACCTCAAACGGAGATAGACAAACCCCCCACAACGCCCTACCCAGCCGGGTAGGGACCCAGCCAAGCCCAGCTGGGACCCAGTTTGAGCGAGGAACGGAACAAGTCCTTCCCACACCAAGGTTTGCAGGCCCTACCTCAGTCAGGGTTTCAAACACACTCTACAGCTCCGGAATGTCATGCTCTTCAGCCTCCTCCTCCTCCTGCGCATCCTCATCCACTTTACCCTCCACACCAGTCCCAAGCTGGAAGCACTGCAGCACTGCCTCGGCGAAGCGGCAACAGACTGTGCTGCAGCTAATCTGCATAGGTGACAAACCCCACAATGCAGAAGAGGTGTGGACAGCTCTAAAACAGCATGCAGATCACTGGCTCACACCTCTGAACCTAAAGCCAGGAAAGGTTGTGTGTGACAATGGCCGGAACCTGGTGGCGGCTTTGAGGCGAGGCCAGCTGACACATGTTCCATGCATGGCCCATGTGCTCAACCTCGTGGTTCAGCGGTTTCTAAAGTCATACCCAGAGCTGTCTGATCTGCTGGTAAAAGTTCGCTGCCTGTCTGCACATTTTCGAAAGTCACCTACTGCTTCAGCCGGCCTTGCCGGCTTTCAGCGTCGTTTGCATCTTCCGGCTCACAGACTGGTGTGTGATGTCCCCACGCGTTGGAATTCAACTCTGCACATGTTGATCAGGATATGTGAGCAGAAGAGGGCAGTTGTTGAGTACCTGCATCACCTAAGCCGTCGGGAAATGGGTCAAACTCCACACATAACACCTGAGGAGTGGAGATGGATGTCCGACCTATGTACCATCCTCCAAAACTTTGAGGACTCCACCAAGATGGTGAGCGGCGATGACGCCATTATTAGCGTCACCATACCGCTTCTCTGCCTTCTAAAACGGTCTCTGCTCAAAACCAAACATGATGCATTGCAGGCGGAACACGATGAGTTGGAGCAAGAAACAGTAGTGGGTGTGGGTGATAACACATAGCCCAGCCTCGTCTCATCACAACGTGCAGTTGAGGACTATGACGAGGAGGAGGATGAAGACATGGAGCAACTCTCCGGCCAAATTGAGGATATGACATGCATACCAGTCATATGCTCAGTTCAGCGTGGCTGGCCAGAGGACAGGGTAGATGATGAGGAGGAGGAGGAGGAGGAGGAGGAGAAGGAGGAGGACAGCATGTTCAGTCATCGTGTTGGTCTGGATACTGAAGTGATGGCTGTTAAGAGTCTGGCGCACATGGATGACTTTGTGGTAAGCTGCCTGTCTCGTGACCCTCGCGTTAAGAACATCTTGGCCGACAATCATTACTGGTTGGTAACACTGTTAGACCCACGCTACAAGGAGAACTTTATGTCTCTTATTCCCGAGGCGGAGAGGTCAGCCAAAATGCAGCAGTTCCGGAAGGCCATAGTCACGGAAGTAGGCAAAGCATTCCCTTCACAAAACGCTAGCGTCATAATTGTAACACTATTAGTTAAAAGAAAGGGATAAAATGTAAAAAAAAACAAAATAAGGCATGACTTTTTTTTAACATCAAATTTTTTTTTTTTAGATTTAACCAAAGAATGTGCACATTTGTTATAATAAACAAGTGAAAAATGTTGAAAATCAGTCATCCAAAGGTGTGTGAAAAAAATATATATATATGGTACCAATAAAAATGTCACTTTGTCCTGCAAAGAATGCAGCCCCCCAAATTATTTTTTTCCTCTGTGCGGCCCATACACCCAGCCGAGTTTGAGACCCCCTGCCTTACACTATATAGATATCATGTTCATTCCCCATCTATCTTGCTCAGGAGAGCATCTCCCTCCCCCGGCACCAAGAGCAGCTCATATTGAATTGTTACATTGACTAGTAACACTGCACACAGAAATGCACCTTAATATTCCACTGTTAACCCTTTCCTCCCAGCAGTAACACACAACTCCTCACCTTGATATCATGGTGATTTATGGTCAGAATGACTTCAATGCGA
The DNA here is from genome assembly GCF_048569485.1 of Anomaloglossus baeobatrachus. NCBI lineage: Eukaryota > Metazoa > Chordata > Amphibia > Anura > Aromobatidae > Anomaloglossus > Anomaloglossus baeobatrachus. The sequence continues at coordinate 2,159,260 of NW_027442146.1, read as the reverse complement.
TCAGTGATTTCTATTCTAGCTCTGCTCACATAGATTTTATATCCACACTCAACTATAGGCCGTTCTTCATATTTTGGGGGCTTTTAGTCAGATATACTAGTTTGTGCCTGTATAGTATTGGTGTAGATGGGAGTGTAGGGCATGGGTTACATGGCACTGTGGTGGGATACTGATGGGAGGTATTGGTGCTGTGTTTGATGCTTCTACTGGGTATTTTCCTACAAATACTGGAACAGCTCACTGCTTAGAATGATCCTTCCCAGCTCTATAATATATTATATATACCCCACAATGCAGGCTCACACACACATTTGTCTCAAGTGTGTTGTAGGGACACAGATACAGTCTTGGTCATGTGACTAAAGGCTACTTTACACACTGCGATATCGGTCCCGATATCGCTAGTGTGGGTACCCGCCCCATCTGTTGCGCGACACGGGCAAATCGCTGCCCATGCCGCACAACACCGACCAGACCCGTCACACATACTTACCTGACCGGCGACGTCGCTGTGACCGGCGAACCGCCTCCTTTCTAAGGGGGCGGTCCGTGCGGCGTCACAGCGACGTCACTGAGCGACCGCCCAATAGCAGCGGAGGGGCGGAGATGAGTGGCCGGAACATCCCGCCCACCTCCTTCCTTCCTCATAGCGGCTGGGAGGCAGGTAAGGAGAGGTTCCTCGTTTCTGCGGTGTCACACGGAGTGATGTGTGCTGCCGCAGGAGCGACGAACTACATCGTTACTGCTGCAGTAACGATAATCGAGAATGGAGACCCATGTCACCGATGAGCGATTTTGCACGTTTTTGCAACGATGCAAAATCGCTCATCGGTGTCACACGCAGCAACATCGCTAATGCGGCCGGATGTGCGTCACAAATTCCGTGACCCCAACGACTCCGCATTAGCGATGTCGCAGCGTGTAAAGCCCCCTTTAGTGGGAGTGGTGTACAGGGTCTTAGCAGTAAAGAGTATTCCATATTTCTGCCAGATACCCACAGAGATATTGAAATCTGAAAAAAGAGACTTCTGCTCATTGAAGGTAAGAACTGCTCACATAGCGTTCAACTCCACAGCAAACGAGTGCTCTAGCACTGGCATCTCAGCAGGGATATTCCCCTACTACACATGTGTGTCTGGGTCGCTGTGACAGTTTACAGGACATAACTCAAGGCACCTAGATAGAAGGCAGAGGTACTGGGATTGGTTGGTTTTTGGTGACGGAGGTGCAGGGGCTGGCGCCCATGTGCAGTGCTGGCTAAGGTATATTGATGATATTTTGATTTTTTGGCAGGGCACTGTGGAGCAGCTCGAGACATTTATGGAGGAACTTAATAACAACACCTTTAACATCAGATTGACGCATAAGCATAGCAGCAGTTGCGTTGACTTCCTGGATATTAAAATTTCATTCGGTTCTGAGCGAATTGTTCAGACCGACGTCCATAGGAAGGAAACATCAGTCAACGCACTGCTGCATGCTTCTTCTGCTCATACCCCCTCCACCATCCGGGCCGTACCGGCTGGCCAGTTCCTCAGGATGAAGCAAATTTGTTCGTCAGACACTGCTTTTGAACAACAGTCTGCCGACCTCCAGCGCCATAGGGGTGGCAAAGGCGGTCTTCCCCCGGTCTGCCTCAGCAACGGACACTAGCCAATAGTGACTAGTGAGATCAAGGGTAGAAAAATAATTTGCAGTTCTCAATGCAGCTAGCGATTCCTCAATACGGGGGAGTGGTGCCGTCCTTCTTCTTTAACAGGACCAACGGAGCTGCCCAAAGGCTACAACTGTCACGGATAACCCCAGCCGCCTTCATGTTGCTCAACATGTCCTTGGTACACTGGTAATGTGAAGGTGGTATTGGCTTATAGCTCTCTTTGATGGGTGGGTGTGCACCTGTGGGGATGTAGTGTTGGACCCCTTTTATTCCCCCAAAATCTAGCGGATGTTTGCTGAAGACTTGCTCGCTCGTATTCTTGCACTACCCTGTGGACCCGCTTCTTGTGATGTGAAGGTGTGGAGTCAGTGCCTACGTGTAATTCCTTACACCACTCCTCTGGCTGACTTGGTGAGCAGTCACTGACTGGGTGGGGTGCAGTAATAGTGGATGCTGCTACTTGGATAGCATGTGTATCTACTGTGAACAGCTTATCAATGGTGGCAAGTCGGGGCAGCTTAACCTCCTGCTCTCCGCAGTTTAACACTCTCACGGGCACTCTTCCCTTCCGCACTAATGAATAAAACTATGATGTAAATATCATATAGATACCCCACAATTGTAAATAAAGGTAGGTTATGGGAAAAGGGGGAACAGGGAAAGAGGAAAATAGTGTAATAAAGTATACCTTCTGGGGGTGAGAGGAAATGGCAGCACAGCCAGTGGAGGTGAAGCAAAAGGAAGCCTGCAACTAAAGAGTTGAGAGCGTTATCACATGGTGACTGAGCCTGATTGTAAAGGGAGCATAGAGTGGAGCATACTCTGGGCACGTTAGAACCCAAGTTCTTAAACCATGAATATGGACCCCTTTTATTCTCCCAAAGTCTAGCGGATGTTTGCTGAAGACTTGCTCGTATTCTTGCACTACCCTGTGGACCCGCTTCTTGTGATGTGAAGGTGTGGAGTCAGTGCCTACGTGTAATTCCTTACACCACTCCTCTGGTTGACTTGGTGAGCTGTCACTGAATGGGTGTGGTGAAGTAACGGTGGATGCTGTGGCTTGGATATCATATTAAATATAGGGACCCCCATACAGTAGTATGAGAAAATTTTTTGTATTCAATGATCGGTATTACCTTCAGGGGCGCGGCACGTGGACGTGCGTTCCATTAGCCTCACTGCATTCCACTCCCATACAGGAAGTGGGCGCAGCTATTACTACGGTCGCACATAAAAGAACCCACAGCCACCACTGCACACAGCTGACTCCACCACTGGAAACCCACTTCTACACCAACGCAGGTAAGACAGGATCGGCACCTCTATGCTCCCGTTACAATCAGGCTCAGTCACCATGTGATAATGCTCTCAACAATTTAGTTGCAGGCTTCCCCTTGCTTCACCTCCACTGGCTGTGCTGCCATTTCCTCTCCCCCCTGGAAGGTATACTTTATTACACTATTTTCCTGTTTCCCTCTTCTCCCTTTTCCCATAACCTACCTTTATCTGCATTTGTGGAGTATCTATATACTATTTATATCACAGTTTTATTCATTAATACGGAAGGGAAGAGTGCGCGTGAGAGTGTTGAACTGCGGAGAGCAAGAGGTTAAGCTGCCCCGATTTGCCACCATTGATAAGCTGTTCACAGTAGATACACATGCTATCCAAGCAGCAGCAGCATCCACCATTACTGCACCCCACCCAGTCAGTGACAGCTCACCAAGTCAGCCAGAGGAGTGGTGTCAGGAATTACACGTAGGCACTGACTACACACCTTCACATCACAAGAAGGGGGTGCAAGTGTGACGCCCTGGACTAGCCAGTTAGTCACAGACATAACACACACACACCCCCTTTCCCGGATAGTTACACTAGTCAGACACAAAACCGTTGTTGCCTCCCTCCAGGGGCTGATGTCCACACCAGGTGGGGCGGAGCCAGGCGGTTGGCCCCACCCACCAAGGAGTTCACAGGCCTGGAGGTGGGAAAACCAGTCAGTTAGTTGAAGTTCAGTTAAGAGTTGAACCGTGGAGGTAGTGAGTTCAGTGAAGAGCCCAGTTTTGGGTAGGAGTGCAAAACTGCTAGTGTCTGGGTCAGATCCCAGGCACTATGGGGAGATAAGGTATGCACACCAGTGACTATGTAAGGGGAATACATGAAATAGCAGAAACTGCTGTGTGAATACTGACTTGAAAAATTCAATAGCTATATGCAAGAGTGAATATGTGAAAAATGGAATCTGCATTACTGCCATGAACATATGAATCAAGAGAAATTTAGCTACTGAATTGATCAATGCAATAGAGCCCCAACACTACGCCAAAGTATTTCTCTACGTTGGGGTCCCTAGCTTGTGTGTGTCCTCTCATGCAGTTAAAAAACCTACCGTGTATGAAAAATTGTTTAAAAGAACCGAAGTCCTCAGTGGTTGATACCTTTTAAAAAGATATATTTTACTTGTATCTACCGTGTATGGGAAGCTGAGACCCAGGCTATTTATGCGTATGATATGGATTGGCAATATGTGTGGTTGGGGAGGGTTCACAAACGAAAAAATACTAACAAATAGGAATAACGTTTGGAACACCATTCTAAGTCCGAACTGGGTGCAAAAACCTAAAAAAACATCACTATAGGGAGATAAGGTATGCACACCAGTGACTATGTAAGGGGAATACATGAAATAGCAGAAACTGCTGTGTGAATACTGACTTGAAAAATCCAATAGCATTAATTCACATAATCCTAGTGACTGCGCACACAACATGGCCAAACGAAAACAAAAGACAGTACCTGTCCATTCAATCAAATGGAAACTCATAAGCAACACAGTCCATTAGACTAGGCAATTACATGCAGCCAAACAAAGTTCATGGGCCTTGCCTCAGAGTCGAACCCACAACCTCTTGGAGAACAAGCAAAGAACCTACCACTAAACCAACTCAGTGAAGTTGGAAACCGACTCTACATTAATTAACATAATCCTAGTGACTGCGCACACAACATGGCCAAACAAAAGCAAAAGACAGTACCTGGCCTATCAATCCAATGGAAACTCATAGGTAACACAGTACATTGGACTAGGCAATTACATGCAGCCATACAAAGCCCATGGGTCTTGCCCCAGAGTCGAACCCACAACCTCTCGTAGCCAGGGCAAAGAGCCTACCACTACACCAACACAGAGAAGTAGGTGAATGACTCTACATTAATTCACATAATCCTAGTGACTGCGCACACAACATGGCCAAACAAATGCAAAAGACATTATCTGGCCTATCAATCCAATGGAAACTCATAGGCAACACAGTCCATTAGACTAGGCACTTACATGCAGCCATGTAAAGTTCATGGGCATTGCCTCAGAGTCGAACCCACAACCTCTTGGAGAACAAGCAAAGAGCCTACCACTAAACCAACTCAGAGAAGTTGGAAACCGACTCTACATTAATTAACATAATCCTAGTGACTGCGCACACAACATGGCCAAACAAAAGCAAAAGACAGTACGTGGCCTATCAATCCAACGGAAACTCATAGGTAACACAGTACATTGGACTAGGCAATTACATGCAGCCATACAAAGCCCATGGGCCTTGCCCCAGAGTCAAACCCACAACCTCTCATAGCCAAGGCAAAGAGCCTACCAATACACCAACACAGAGAAGTGGAAAACCGTTTCTACATTAATTCACATAATCCTAGTGACTGCGCACACAACATGGCCAAACAAAAGCAAAAGACAGTACCTGGCCTATCAATCCAATGGAAACTCATAGGCAACACAGTCCATTGGACTAGACAATTACATGGAGACATACAAAGTCCATGGGCCTTGCCTCAGAGTCAAACCCACAACTTCTCGCAGCCAAGCAAAGAGCCTACCACTACACTAACACAGAGAAGTGGGAAACTGATTCTACATTAATTCACATAATCCTACCGACTGCGCACACAACATGGCCAAACAAAAGACAATACCTGGCCTATTCATTCAATGAAAACTCATAGGCAACACAGTCCATTGGACTAGGCAATTACATTCAACCATACAAAGTCCATGGGCTTTGCCTCAAAGTCAAACCCACAACTTCTTGTAACCCAAGGAAAGAGCCTACCACTACACCAACACAGAGAAGAGAATGACTCTACATTAATTCACATAATCCTAGTGACTGCGCACACAACATGACCAAACGAAAACAAAAGACAGTCCCTGGCCTATCAATCCAATGGAAACTCAAAGACAACATAGTCCATTGGACTACGCAATTACATGCAGCCATACAAAGTCCATGGGCCTTGCCTCAGAGTCATACCCACAATCTCTGGCAGAACAAGCAAAGAGCCTACAACTTCACCAACACAAAGAAGTAGGAAGCTGCGTCTACATTAATTCACATAATCCTAGTGACTGCGCACACAACATGGCCAAACAAAAGCAAAAGACAGTACCTGGCCTATCAATCCAATGGGAACTCATAGGCAACACAGTTAATTGAACTAGGCAATTACATGCAGCCATACAAACTCCATGGGCCTTGCCTCAGAGTCAAACCCACAACCTCTTGCAGCTAAGCAAAGAGCCTTCCACTACAGCAACACAGAGAACTGGGAAACTGATTCTACATTAATTCACATAATCCTACCGACTGCGCACACAACATAACCAAACAAAAGATAATACCTGGCCAATCAATCCAATGGAAACTCATAGGCAACACAGTCCATTGGACTAGGCAATTACATGCAGCCATATAAAGTCCATGGGCTTTGCCTCAGAGTCAAACCCACAATTTCTCGCAGCCCAAGCAAAGAGCCTACCACTACACCAAGACAGAGAAGTTGGAAACTGAGTTTACATTAGTTCACATAATCCTAGTGACTGCGCACACAACATGGCCAAACAAAAGCAAAAGACAGTACCTGGCCAATCAATCCAATGGGAACTCATAGGCAACACAGTTAATTGAAATAGGCAATTACATGCAGCCATACAAACTCCATGGGCCTTGCCTCAGAGTCGAACCCACAACCTCTTGCAGCTTAAGCAAAGAGACTACCACTACACCAACACAGAGAAGTAGGTGAATGACTCTACATTAATTCACATAATCCTAGTGACTGCGCACACAAAATGGCCAAACAAAAGCAAAAGACAGTACCTGGCCTATCAATCCAATAGAAACTCATAGGCAAAGCAATCAATTGGACTAGGCAATTACATGCAGCCATACAAAGTCCATGGGCCTTGCCTCAAAGTCGAACTCACAACCTCTCGCAGCTCAAGCAAAGAGCCTACCACTACACCAACACAGAGAAATGTAAACGTGACTCTACATTAATTCACATAATCCTAGTGACTGCGCACACAACATGGCCAAACGAAAACAAAAGACAGTAACTGGCCTATCAATCCAATAGAAACTCATAGGCAACACAGTCCATTGGACTAAGAAATTACATGCAGCCATTCAAAGTCCATGAGCCTTGCATTAAAGTCGAACCCACAACCTCTCGCAGCCCAAGCAAAGAGCCTACCACTACACCAACACAGAGAAGTGGGAAACTGACTCTACATTAATTCCCATAACCCTAGTGACTGCGCACACAACATGGTCAAACAAAAGCAAAAGGCAGTACCTGGCCTATCAATCCAATGGAAACTCATAGGCAACATAGTCCATTGGACTAGGCAATTACATGCAGCCATACAAAGTCCATGGGCCTTGCCTCAGAGTCAAACCCACAACCTCTGGCAGAACAAGCAAAGAGCCTACAACTACAAAAACACAAAGAAGTAGGAAGCTGCGTCTACATTAATTCACATAATCCTAGTGACTGCGCACACAACATGGCCAAACAAAAGCAGAAGACATTACCTAGCCTATCAAGCCAATGGAAACTCATAGGCAACACAGTCAATTGAACTAGGCGATTACATGCAGCCATACAAACTCCATGGGCCTTGCCTCAGAGTCGAACCCACAACCTCTCGCAGCCCAAGCAAAGAGCCTACCACTACACCAACACAGAGAAGTTGGAATCTGAGTTTACATTAGTTCACATAATCCTAGTGACTGCGCACACAACATGGCCAAACAAAAGCAAAAGACAGTACCTGGCCTATCAATCCGATGGGAACTCATAGGCAACACAGTCAATTGAACTAGGCGATTACATACAGCCATACAAACTCCATGGGCCTTGCCTCAGAGTCGAACCCACAACCTCTCGCAGCTTAAGCAAAGAGACTACCACTACACCAACACAAAGAATTAGGTGAATGACTCTACATTAATTCACATAATCCTAGTGACTGCGCACACAACATGGCCAAACAAAAGCAAAAGACAGTACCTGGCCTATTAATCCAATGGAAACTCATAGGCAACGCAATCCTTTGGACTAGGCAATAACATGCAGCCATACAAAGTCCATGGGCCTTGCCTCAGAGTCAAAACCACTACCTCTCAAAGACCAAGCAAAGAGCCTACCACTACACCAACACAGAGAAGTGCGAAACTGACTCAACATAAATTCACATAATCCTAGTGACTGCGCACACAACATGGCCAAACAAAAGCAATAGACAGTCCCTGGCCTATCAATCCAATGGAAACTCATAGACAACATAGTCCATTGGACTAGGCAATTACATGCAGCTATACAAAGTCCATGGGCTTTGCCTCAGAGTCAAACCACAACTGCTCGCAGCCCAAGCAAAGAGCCTACCACTACACCAACACAGAGAAGTAGGAGAAGGATTCTACATTAATTCACATAATCCTAGTGACTGCGCACACAACATGGCCAAACAAAAGCAAAAGACAGTACCTGGCCTATCATTCCAATTGAAACTCATAGGTAACATAGTCCATTGGACTAGGCAATAACATGCAGCCATACAAAGTCCATGGGCCTTGCCTCAGAGTCGAACTCACATCCTCTCGCAGCCCAAGAAAAAAGCCTACCACTACAGCAACACAGAGAAGTGTGAACCTGACTCTACATTAATTCACATAATCCTAGTGACTGCGCACACAACATGGCCAAACAAAAGCAATAATAAATAATAATAATAATAATAATAAAAGACAGTACCTGGCCCATCAATCCAATGGAAACTCATAGGCAACACAGTCCATTGGACTAGACAATTACATGGAGACATACAAAGTCCATGGGCCTTGCCTCAGAGTCAAACCCACAACCTCTCGCAGCCAAGCAAAGAGCCTACCACTACACCAACACAGAGAAGTGGGAAACTGATTCTACATTAATTCACATAATCCTACCGACTGCGCACACAACATGGCCAAACAAAAGAAAATACCTGGCCTATCAATCCAATGGAAACTCATAGGCAACACAGTCCATTAGACTAGGCAAATACATGCAGCCATACAAAGCCCATGGGCCTTGCCCCAGAGTCAAACCCACAACCTCTTGTAGCCCAAGCAAAGAGCCTACAAATACACCAACACAGAGAAGTGGAAAACTGATTCTACATTAATTCACATAATCCTAGTGACTGCGCACACAACATGGCCAAACAAAAGCAAAAGACATTACCTGGCCTATAAATCCAATAGAAACTCATAGGCAAAGCAATCAATTGGACTAGGCAATTACATGCAGCCATACAAAGTCCATGGGCCTTGCCTCAGAGTCGAACCCACAACCTCTTGTAGCCCAAGCAAAGAGCCGACCACTACACCAACACAGAGAAGTTGGTACAGAGTTTACATTAGTTCACATAATCCTAGTGACTGTGCACACAACATGGCGAAACAAATGCAAAAGACATTATCTGGCCTATCAATCCAATGGAAACTCATAGGCAACACAGTCCATTAGACTAGGCAAATACATGCAGCCATACAAAGTTCATGGGCCTTGCCTCAGAGTCAAACCCACAACCTCTGGCAGAACAAGCAAAGAGCTTACAACTACACCAACACAAAAAAGTAGGAAGCTGCGTCTACATTAATTCACATATTCCTAGCGACTGCGCACACAACATGGCCAAACAAAAGCAAAAGACATTACCTTGCCTATCAAGCCAATGGAAACCTCATAGGCAACACAGTCCATTGGACTAAACAATTACATGCAGCCATACAAAGTCCATGGGCTTTGCCTCAGAGTCAAACCCACAATTGCTCGCAGCCCAAGAAATGAGCCTACCACTACACCAACACAGACAAGTTGGAAACTGAGTTTACATTAGTTCACATAATCCTAGTGACTGTGCACACAACATGGCGAAACAAATGCAAAAGACATTATCTGGCCTATCAATCCAATGGAAACTCATAGACAACACAGTCCATTAGACTAGGCAAATACATGCAGCCATACAAAGTTCATGGGCCTTGCCTCAGAGTCGAACCCACAACCTCTTAGAGAACAAGCAAAGAGCCTACCACTAAACCAACACAGAGAAGTTGGAAACTGACTCTACATTAATTCACATAATCCTAGTGACTGCGCACACAACATGGCCAAACAAAAGCAAAAGACAGTACCTGGCCTATCAATCCAATGGAAACTCATAGGCAACACAGTCCATTGGACTAGACAATTACATGGAGACATACAAAGTCCATGGGCCTTGCCTCAGCGTCAAACCCACAACCTCTCGCAGCCAAGCAAAGAGCTTACCACTACACCAATACAGAGAAGTGGGAAACTGATTCTACATTAATTCACATAATCCTACCGACTGCGCACACAACATGGCTAAACAAAAGCAAAACACAGTACCTGGCTTATCAATCCAATGGAAACTCATAGGCAACACAGTCCATTGGACTAGGCAATAACATGCAGCCATACACAGTCTATGGGCCTTGCTTCATAGTCGAACTCACAACCTCTCGCAGCTCAAGCAAAGAGCCTACCACTACACCAACACAGAGAAATGTGAACCTGCCTCTACATTAATTCACATAATCCTAGTGAGTGCGCACACAACATGGCCAAACGAAAACAAAAGACAGTACCTGGCCTATCAATCCAATGGAAACTCATAGGCAACACAGTCCATTGGACTAGGCAATTACATGCAGCCATAAAAAGTCCATGGGCCTTGCCTCAAAGTCAAACCCACAACCTCTCGCAGCCCAAGCAAAGAGCCTACCACTACACCAACACAGAGAAATGTGAAACTGACTCTACATTAATTCACATAATCCTAGTGACTGCGCACACAACATGGCCAAACGAAAGCAAAAGTCAATACCTGGCCTATCAATCCAATGGAAACTCATAGGCAACAAAGTCTATTGGACTAGGCAATTACATGCAGCCATACAAAGTCCATAAGCCTTGCATTAGAGTCGAACCCACAACCTCTTGCAGCCCAAGCAAAGAGCCTACCACTACACCAACACAGAGAAGTCTGAAACTGACTCTACATTAATTCACATAATCCTAGTGACTGCGCACACAACATGGCTAAACGAAAGCAAAAGTCAATACCTGGCCTATCAATCCAATGGAAACTCATAGGCAACACAGTCCATTGGACTAGGCAATTACATGCAGCCATAAAAAGTCCATGGGCCTTGCCTCAGAGTCAAACCCACAACCTCTCACAGCCCAAGCAAAGAGCCTACCACTACACCAACAAAGAGAAATGTGAAACTGACTCTACATTAATTCACATATTCCTAGTGACTGCGCACACAACATGGCCAAACAAAAGCAAAAGAAAGCACCTGGCCTATCAATCCAATGGAAACTCATAGGTAACGCAGTCCATTGGACTATGCAATTACATGCAGCCATACAAAGTCCATGGGCCTTGCCTCAGAGTCGAACTCACAACCTCTCGCAGCCCAACAAAAAAGCCTACCACTTCAGCAACACAGAGAAGTGTGAAACTGTCTCTACATTAACTCACATAATCCTAGTGACTGCGCACAAAACATGGCCAAACGAAAACAAAAGACAGTACCTGGCCTATCAATCCATTGGACTAGGCAATTACATGCAGCAATACAAAGTCCATGGGCCTTGCCTCAGAGTCAAACCCACAACCTCTCACAGCCCAAGCAAAGAGCCTACCACTACACCAACACAGAGAAGTGCGAAACTGACTCAACATAAATTCACATAATCCTAGTGACTGCGCACACAACATGGCCAAACAAAGGCTAAAGACAGTCCCTTGCCTATCAATCCAATGGAAACTCATAGACAACATAGTCCATTGGAATAGGCAATTACATGCAGTCTCACAAAGTCCATGGGCCTTGCCTCAGAGTCAAACCCACAACCTCTGGCAGAACAAGCAAAGAGCCTACAACTACACCAACACAAAGAAGTAGGAAGCTGCGTCTACATTAATTCACATAATCCTAGTGAATGCGCACACAACATGGCCAAACAAAAGCAAAGGACATTACCTGGCCTATCAGGCCAATGGAAACCCATAGGCAACACAGTCCATTGAACTAGGCGATTACATGCAGCCGTACAAAGTCCATGGGCCATGCCGCAGAGTCAAACCCACAACCTCTCGCAGCCAAGCAAAGCAGCTTCCACTACACCAACACAGAGAAGTGGGAAATGGATTCTACATTAATTCACATAATCCTAGTGACTGCGCACACAACATGGCCAAACAAAAGCAAAAGACAATACCTGGCCTATCAATCCAATGGAAACTCATAGGCAACACAGTCCATTGGACTTGGCAATTACATGCAGCCATACAAAGTCCATGGGCCTTGCCTCAGAGTCATACCCACAACCTCTGGCAGAACAAGCAAAGAGCCTACAACTACACCAACACAAAGAAGTAGGAAGCTGTGTCTACATTAATTCACATAATCCTAGTGAATGTGCACACAACATGGCCAAACAAAAGCAAAAGACAGTACCTGGCCTATCAATCCAATGGAAACTCATAGGCAACACAGTCCATTGAACTAGACAATTACATGGAGACATACAAAGTCCATGGGCCTTGTCTCAGAGTCAAACCCACAACCTCTCGCAGCCAAGCAAAGAGCCTACCACTACACCAACACAGATAAGTGGGAAACTGATTCTACATTAATTCACATAATCCTACCGACTGCGCACACAACATGGCCAAACAAAAGACAATACCTGGCCTATCAATCCAATGGAAACTCATAGGCAATACAGTCCATTAGACTAGGCAAATACATGCAGCCATACAAAGTTCATGGGCCTTGCCTCAGAGTCGAAACCACAACTTCTTGGAGAACAAGCAAAGAGCCTACCACTACACCAACACAGAGAAGTTGGAAACCGATTCTACATTAATTCACATAATCCTAGTGACTGCGCACACAACATGGCCAAACAAAAGCAAAAGACAGCACCTGGCCTATCAATCCAATGGAAACTCAAAGGTAACACAGTACATTAGACTAGGCAATTAAATGCAGCCATACAAAGCCCATGGGCCTTGCCCCAGAGTCGAACCCACAACCTCTCGTAGCCCAAGCAAAGAGCCTACCAATACACCAACACAGAGAAGTGAAAATCTGATTCTACATTAATTCACATAATCCTAGTGACTGCGCACACAACATGGCCAAACAAAAGCAAAAGACAGTACCTGGCCTATCAATCCAATAGAAACTCATAGGCAAAGCAATCAATTGGACTAGGCAATTACATGCAGCCATACAAAGTCCATGGGCCTTGCCTCAGAGTCGAACCCACAACCTCTTGTAGCCCAAGCAAAGAGCCTACCACTACACCAACACAGAGAAGAGCGAAACTGACTCAACATAAATTCACATAATCCGAGTGACTGCGCACACAACATGGCCAAACAAAAGCAAAAGACAGTCCCTGGCCTATCAATCCAATGGAAACTCATATACAACATAGCTAATTGGACTAGGCAATTACATGCAGCCATACAAAGTCCATGGGCCTTGCCTTAGAGTCAAACCCACAACCTCTGGCAGAACAAGCAAAGAGCTTACAACTACACCAACACAAAAAAGTAGGAAGGTGCGTCTACATTAATTCACATATTCCTAGAGACTGCGCACACAACATGGCCAAACAAAAGCAAAAGACATTACCTGGCCTATCAAGCCAATGGAAACTCATAGGCAACACAGTCCATTGGACTAAACAATTACATGCAGCCATACAAAGTCCATGGGCTTTGCCTCAGAGTCAAACCCACAATTTCTCGCAGCCCAAGCAAAGAGCCTACCACTACACCAACACAGACAAGATGGAAACTGAGTTTACATTAGTTCACATAATCCTAGTGACTGTGCACACAACATTGCGAAACAAATGCAAAAGACATTATCTGGCCTATCAATCCAATGGAAACTCATAGGCAACACAGTCCATTAGACTAGGCAAATACATGCAGCCATACAAAGTTCATGGGCCTTGCCTCAGAGTCGAACCCACAACCTCTTGGAGAACAAGCAAAGAGCCTACCACTAAACCAACACAGAGAAGTTGGAAACTGACTCTACATTAATTCACATAATCCTAGTGACTGCGCACACAACATGGCCAAACACAGTACCTGGCCTATCAATCCAATGGAAACTCATAGGCAACACAGTCCATTGGACTAGACAATTACATGGAGACATACAAAGTCCATGGGCCTTGCTTCAGAGTCAAACCCACAACCTCGCGCAGCCAAGCAAAGAGCCTACCACTACACCAATACAGAGAAGTTGGAAACTGATTCTACATTAATTCACATAATCCTACCGACTGCGCACACAACATGGCTAAACAAAAGCAAAAGGCAGTACCTGGCTTATCAATCCAATGGAAACTCATAGGCAACACAGTCCATTGGACTAGGCAATAACATGCAGCCATACAAAGTCCATGGGCCTTGCCTCAAAGTCGAACTCACAACCTCTCGCAGCTCAAGCAAAGAGCCTACCACTACACCAACACAGAGAAATGTGAACCTGCCTCTACATTAATTCACATAATCCTAGTGACTGCGCACACAACATGGCCAAACGAAAGCAAAAGTCCATATCTGGCCTATCAATCCAATGGAAACTCATAGGCAACACAGTCCATTGGACTATGCAATTACATGCAGCCATACAAAGTCCATGGGCCTTGCCTCAGAGTCAAACCCACAACCTCTAACAGCTCAAGCAAAAAGCCTACCACTACACCAACACAGAGAAGTGCAAAACTAACTGAACATAAATTCACATAATCCTAGTGACTGCGCACACAACATGGCCAAACGAAAGCAAAAGACAGTACCTGGCCTATCAATCCAATGGAAACTCATAGGTAACACAGTCCATTGGACTATGCAATTACATGCAGCCATACAAAGTCCATGGGCCTTGCCTCAGAGTCGAACTCACAACCTCTCGCAGCCCAAGAAAAAAGCCTACCACTACAGCAACACAGAGAAGTGTGAAACTGACTCTACATTAATTCACATAATCCTACTGACTGCGCACACAACATGGCCAAACAAAAGCAAAAGACAGTACCTGGCCTATCATTCCAATTAAAACTCATAGGCAACATAGTCCATTGGACTAGGCAATAACATGCAGCCATACAACATCCATGGGCCTTGCCTCAAAGTCGAACTCACAACCTCTCGCAGCTTAAGCAAAGAGCCTACCCCTAAACCAACACAGAGAAGTGGGAAACTGATTCTACATTAATTCACATAATTCTAGTGACTGCGCACACAACATGACCAACCAAAAGCAAAAGACGGTACCTGGCCTATCAATCCAATGGAAACTCATAGGCAACGCAATCAATTGGACTAGGCAATTACATGCAGCCATACAAAGTCCATGGGCCTTGTCTCAGAGTCAAACCCACAACCTCTCTCAGCCCAAGCAAAGAGCCTACCACTACACCAACACAGAGAAGAGCTAAACTGACTCAACATAAATTCACATAATCCTAGTGACTGCGCACACAACATGGCCAAACAAAAGCAAAAGACAGTCCCTGGTCTATCAATCCAATGGAAACTCATAGACAACATAGTCCATTGGACTAGGCAATTACATGCAGCCATACAAAGTCCATGGGCCTTGCCTCAGAGTCAAACCCACAACCTCTGGCAGAACAAGCAAAGAGCTTACAACTACACCAACACAAAAAAGTAGGAAGCTGCGTCTACATTAATTCACATATTCCTAGTGACTGCGCACACAACATGGCCAAACAAAAGCAAAAGACATTACCTGGCCTATCAAACCAGTGGAAACTCATAGGCAATACAGTCCATTGGACTAGGCAATTACATGCAGCCATACAAAGTCCATGGGCTTTGCCTCAGAGTCAAACCCACAATTTCTCGCAGTCCAAGCAAAGAGCCTACCACTACACCAACACAGAGAAGTTGGTAACAGAGTTTACATTAGTTCACATAATCCTAGTGACTGTGCACACAACATGGCCAAACAAATGCAAAAGACATTATCTGGCCTATCAATCCAATGGAAACTCATAGGCAACACAGTCCATTAGACTAGGCAAATACATGCAGCCATAAAAAGTTCATGGGCCTTGCCTCAGAGTTGAACCCACAACCTCTTGGAGAACAAGCAAAGAGCCTACCACTAAACCAACACAGAGAAGTAGGTGAATGACTCTACATTAATTCACATAATCCTAGTGACTGCGCACACAACATGGCCAAACAAAAGCAAAAGACAGTATCTGGCCTATCAATCCAATTGAAGCTCATAAGCAACATAGTCCATTGGACTAGGCAATAACATGCAGCCATACAATGTCCATGGGCCTTGCCTCAAAGTCGAACTCACAACCTCTCGCAGCTCAAGCAAAGAGCCTACTACTACACCAACACAGAGAAATGTGAACCTGACTCTACATTAATTCACATAAACCTAGTGACTGCGCACACAACATGGCCAAACGAAAGCAAAAGTCAATACCTGGCCTATCAATCCAATGGAAACTCTTAGGCAACACAGTCCATTGGACTAGGCAATTACATGCAGCCATACAAAGTCCATGAGCCTTGCATTTGAGTCGAACTCACAACCTCTCCCAGCCCAAGCAAAGAGCCTACCACTACACCAACACAGAGAAGTGGGAAACTGACTCAACATTAATTCACATAATCCTAGTGACTGCGCACAAAACATGGCCAAACAAAAGCAAAAGAAGGCACCTGGCCTATCAATCCAATGGAATCTCAAAGGTAACACAGTCCATTGGACTATGCAATTACATGCAGCCATAAAAAGTCCATGGGCCTTGCCTCAGAGTCGAACTCACAACCTCTCGCAGCCCAAGAAAAAAGCCTACCACTACAGCAACACGGAGAAGTGTGAAACCGACTCTACATTAACTCACATAATCCTAGTGACTGCGCACACAACATGGCCAAACAAAAGCAAAAGACAGTACCTGGCCTATCAATCCAATGGAAACTCAGAGGCAACCCCATCCATTGGACTAGGCAATTACATGCAGCCATACAGAGTCCATGGGCCTTGCCTCAGAGTGTATCCCACAACCTCTGGCAGAACAAGCAAAGAGCCTACAACCACACCAACACAAAGAAGTAGGAAGCTGCATCTACATTAATTCACATAATCCTAGTGACTGCGCACACAACATGGCCAAACAGAAGCAAAAGTCAATACCTGGCCTATCAAGCCAATGGAAACTCATAGGCAACACAGTCCATTGAACTATGCAATTACATGCAGCCATACAAAGTCCATGGGCCTTGCCTCAGAGTCAAACCCACAACTTCTCGCAGCCAAGCAAAGCGCCTTCCACTACACCAACAAAGAGAAGTGGGAAACTGATTCTACATTAATTCACATAATCCTACCGACTTCGCACACAACATAACCAAACAAAAGACAATACCTGGCCTATCAGTCCAATGAAAACTCATAGGAAACACAGTCCATTGGACTAGGCAATTACATGCAGCCATACAAAGTCTATGGGCTTTGCCTCAGAGTCAAACCCACATTTTCTCGCAGCCCAAGAAAAGAGCCTACCACTACACCAACACAGAGAAGTTGAAAACTGAGTTTACATTAGTTCACATAATCCTAGTGACTGCGCACACAACATGGCCAAACAAAAGCAAAAGGTAGTACCTGGCCTATCAATCCAATAGGAACTCATAGGTAACACAGTCAACTGAAATAGGCAATTACATGCATCCATACAAACTCCATGGGCCTTGCCTCAAAGTCGAACCAACAACCTTTCGCAGCTTAAGCAAAAAGACTACCACTACACCAACACAGAGAAGTAGGTAAATGACTCTACATTAATTCACATAATCCTAGAGACTGCGCACACAACATGGCCAAACAAATGCAAAAGACATTATCTGGCCTATCAATCCAATGAAATCATAGGCAACATAGTCCATTAGACTAAGCAAATATATGCAGCCATACAAAGTTAATGGGCCTTGCCTCAGAGTCGAACCCACAACCTCTTGGAGAACAAGCAAAGAGCCTACCACTAAACCAACACAGAGAAGTTGGAAACAAACTCTACATTAATTCACAGAATCCTAGTGACTGCGCACACAACATGGCAAAACAAAAGCAAAAGACAGCACCTAGCCCATCAATCCAATGGAAACTCAAAGCTAACACAGTACATTGGACTAGGCAATTACATGCAGCCATACAAAGCCCATTGGCCTTGCCCCAGAGTCGAACCCACACCCTCTCGTAGCCCAAGGAAAGAGCCTACTAATACACCAACACAGAGAAGTGGAAAACCAATTCTTCATTAATTCACATAATCCTAGTGACTGCGCACATAACATGGCCAAACAAAAGCAAAAGACAGTACCTGGCCTATCAAACCAATGGAAACTCATAGGCAACACAGTCCATTGGACTAGACAATTACATGGAGACATACAAAGTCCATGGGCCTTGCATTAGAGTCGAACCCACAACCTCTCGCAGCCGAAGCAAAGAGCCTACCACTACACCAACACAGAGAAGTGGGAAACTGATTCTACATTAATTCAAATAATCCTACCGACTGCGCACACAACATGGCCAAACAAAAGACAATACCTGGCCTATCAATTCAAAGGAAACTCATAGGCAACACAGTCCATTGGACTTGGCAATTACATGCAGCCATACAAAGTCCATGGGCTTTGCCTCAGAGTCAAACCCACAATTTCTCGCAGCCCAAGGCAATAGCCTACGATTACACCAACACAGAGAAGTTGGAAACTGAGTTTACATTAGTTCACATAATCCTAGTGACTGCGCACACAACATGGCCAAACAAAAGACAATACCTGGCCTATCAATTCAATGGAAACTCATAGGCAACACAGTCAATTGAACTAGGCAATTACATGCTGCCATACAAACTCCATGGGCTTTGCCTCAGAGTCGAACCCACAACCTCTCGCAGTTTAAGCCAAGAGACTACAACTACACCAACACAGAGAAGTAGGTGAATGACTCTACATTAATTCACATAATCCTAGTGACTGCGCACATAACATGGCCAAACAAAAGCAAAAGACAGTACCTGGCCTATCAATCAAATTGAAACTCATAAGCAACAAAGAGACTACAACTACACCAACACAGAGAAGTAGGTGAATGACTCTACATTAATTCACATAATCCTAGTGACTGCGAACACAACATGGCCAAACAAAAGCAAAAGACAGTACCTGGCCTATCAATCCAATTGAAACTCATAGGCAACATAGTCCATTGGACTAGGCAATAACATGCAGTCATACAAAGTCCATGGGCCATGCCTCAAAGTCTAACTCACAACCTCTCGCAGCTCAAGCAAAGAGCCTACCACTACACCAACACAGAGAAATGTGAACCTGACTCTACATTAATTCACATAATCCTAGTAATGTACTGTGTTACCTATGAGTTTACATTGGATTGATAGGCCAGGTAATGTCTTTTGCTTTTGTTTGGCCATGTTGTGTGCGCAGTCACTAGGATTATGTGAATTAATGTAGAGTCGGTTTCCAACTTCTCTGTGTTGGTTTAGTGGTAGGCTCTTTGCTTGTTCTCCAAGAGGATGTGGGTTCGACTCTGAGGCAAGGCCCATGAACTTTATATGGCTGCATGTATTTGCCTAGTCTAATGGACTGTGTTGCCTATGAGTTTCCATTGGATTGATAGGCCAGGTATTGTCTTTTGTTTGGCCATGTTGTGTGCGCAGTCGGTAGGATTATGTGAATTAATGTAGAATCAGTTTCCCACTTCTCTGTGTTGGTGTAGTGGTAGGCTCTTTGCTTGGCTGCGAGAGGTTGTGGGTTTGACTCTGAGGAAAGGCCCATGGACTTTGTATGTCTCCATGTAATTGTCTAGTCCAATGGACTGTGTTGCCTATGATTTTCCATTGGATTGATAGGCCAGGTACTGTCTTTTGCTTTTGTTTGGCCATGTTGTGTGCGCAGTCACTAGGATTATGTGAATTAATGTAAACTCAGTTACCAACTTCTCTGTGTTGGTGTAGTGGTAGGCTCTTTGCTTGGGCTGCGAGAAGTTGTGGGTTTGACTTTTAGGCAAAGCCCATGGACTTTGTATGGCTGCATGTAATTGCCTAGTCCAATGGACTGTGTTGCCTATGAGTTTCCATTGAATTGATAGGCCAGGTATTGTCTTTTGTTTGGCCGTGTTGTGTGCGCAGTCGGTAGGATTATGTGAATTAATGTAGAATCAGTTTCCCACTTCTCTGTGTTGGTTTAGGGGTAGGCTCTTTGCTTAAGCTGCGAGAGGTTGTGGGTACGACTCTGAGGCAAGGCCCATGGAGTTTGTATGGCTGCATGTAATTGCGTAGTTCAATTGACTGTGTTGCCTATGAGTTCCCATTTTATTGATAGGCCAGGTACTGCCTTTTGCTTATGTTTGGCCATGTTGTGTTCGCAGTCACTAGGATTATGTGAATTAATGTAGAATCAGGTACACATTTCTCTGTGTTGGTGTAGTGGTAGGCTCTTTGCTTGAGCTGCGAGAGGTTGTGAGTTAGACTTTGAGGCAAGGCCCATGGACTTTGTATGGCTGCATGTTATTGCCTAGTCCAATGGACTATGTTGCCTATGAGTTTCAATTGGATTGATAGGCCAGGTACTGTCTTTTGCTTTTGTTTGGCTATGTTGTGTTCGCAGTCACTAGGATTATGTGAATTAATGTAGACTCATTCACCTACTTCTCTGTGTTGGTGTAGTTGTAGTCTCTTTGCTTAAGCTGTGTGAGGTTGTGGGTTCGACTCTGAGGCAAAGCCCATGGAGTTTGTATGGCAGCATGTAATTGCCTAGTTCAATTGACTGTGTTGCCTATGCGTTTCCATTGAATTGATAGGCCAGGTATTGTCTTTTGTTTGGCCATGTTGTGTGCGCAGTCACTAGGATTATGTGAACTAATGTAAACTCAGTTTCCAACTTCTCTGTGTTGGTGTAATCGTAGGCTATTTCCTTGGGCTGCGAGAAATTGTGGGTTTGACTCTGAGGCAAAGCCCATGGACTTTGTATGGCTGCATGTAATTGCCAAGTCCAATGGACTGTGTTGCCTATGAGTTTCCTTTGAATTGATGGGCCAGGTATTGTGTTTTGTTTGGCCATGTTGTGTGCGCAGTCAGTAGGATTATTTGAATTAATGTAGAATCAGTTTCCCACTTCTCTGTGTTGGTGTAGTGGTAGGCTCTTTGCTTGGGCTGCGAGAGGTTGTGGGTTCGACTGTAATGCAAGGCCCGTGGACTTTGTATGTCTGCATGTAATTGTCTAGTCCAAAGGACTGTGTTGCCTATGAGTTTCCATTGGTTTGATAGGCCAGGTACTGTCTTTTGCTTTTGTTTGGCCATGTTATGTGCGCAGTCACTAGGATTATGTGAATTAATGAAGAATCGGTTTTCCACTTCTCTGTGTTGGTTTATTAGTAGGCTCTTTCCTTGGGCTACGAGAGGGTGTGGGTTCGACTCTTGGGCAACGCCAATGGGCTTTGTATGGCTGCATGTAATTGCCTAGTCCAATGTACTGTGTTAGCTTTGAGTTTCCATTGGATTGATAGGCCAGGTACTGTCTTTTGCTTTTGTTTGGCCATGTTGTGTGCGCAGTCACTAGGATTCTGTGAATTAATGTAGAGTCTGTTTCCAACTTCTCTGTGTTGGTTTAGTGGTAGTCTCTTTGCTTGTTCTCCAAGAGGTTGTGGGTTCGACTCTGAGGCAAGGCCCATTAACTTTGTATGGCTGCATATATTTGCTTAGTCTAATGGACTATGTTGCCTATGATTTCATTGGATTGATAGGCCAGATAATGTCTTTTGCATTTGTTTGGCCATGTTGTGTGCGCAGTCACTAGGATTATGTGAATTAATGTAGAGTCATTTACCTACTTCTCTGTGTTGGTGTAGTGGTAGTCTCTTTGCTTAAGCTGCGAAAGGTTGTTGGTTAGACTTTGAGGCAAGGCCCATGGAGTTTGTATGGCTGCATGTAATTGCCTATTTTAGTTGACTGTGTTACCTATGAGTTCCTATTGGATTGATAGGCCAGGTACTACCTTTTGCTTTTGTTTGGCCATGTTGTGTGCGCAGTCACTAGGATTATGTGAACTAATGTAAACTCAGTTTTCAACTTCTCTGTGTTGGTGTAGTGGTAGGCTCTTTTCTTGGGCTGCGAGAAAATGTGGGTTTGACTCTGAGGCAAAGCCCATAGACTTTGTATGGCTGCATGTAATTGCCTAGTCCAATGGACTGTGTTGCCTATGGGTTTTCATTGGACTGATAGGCCAGGTATTGTCTTTTGTTTGGTTATGTTGTGTGTGAAGTCGGTAGGATTATGTGAATTAATGTAGAATCAGTTTCCCACTTCTCTGTGTTGGTGTAGTGGAAGGCGCTTTGCTTGGCTGCGAGAGGTTGTGGGTTTGACTCTGAGGCAAGGCCCATGGACTTTGTATGGCTGCATGTAATTGCCAAGTTCAATGGACTGTGTTGCCTATGAGTTTCCATTGGCTTGATAGGCCAGGTAATGTCTTTTGCTTCTGTTTGGCCATGTTGTGTGCGCAGTCACTAAGATTATGTGAATTAATGTAGATGCAGCTTCCCACTTCTTTGTGTTGGTGTGGTTGTAGGCTCTTTGCTTGTTCTGCCAGAGGTTGTGGGATAGACTCTGAGGCAAGGCCCATGACCTCTGTATGGCTGCATGTAATTGCCTAGTCCAATGGATGGGGTTGCCTCTGAGTTTCCATTGGATTGATAGGCCAGGTACTGTCTTTTGCTTTCGTTTGGCCATGTTGTGTGCGCAGTCACTAGGATTATGTGAGTTAATGTAGAGTCGGTTTCACACTTCTCCGTGTTGCTGTAGTGGTAGGCTTTTTTCTTGGGCTGCGAGAGGTTGTGAGTTCGACTCTGAGGCAAGGCCCATGGACTTTTTATGGCTGCATGTAATTGCATAGTCCAATGGACTGTGTTACCTATGAGATTCCATTGGATTGATAAGGCCAGGTGCCTTCTTTTGAATTTGTTTGGCCATGTTTTGTGCGCAGTCACTAGGATTATGTGAATTAATGTTGAGTCAGTTTCCCACTTCTCTGTGTTGGTGTAGTGGTAGGCTCTTTGCTTGGGCTGGGAGAGGTTGTGAGTTCGACTCAAATGCAAGGCTCATGGACTTTGTATGGCTGCATGTAATTGCCTAGTCAAAGGACTGTGTTGCCTATGAGTTTCCATTGGATTGATAGTCCAGGTATTGACTTTTGCTTTCGTTTGGCCATGTTGTGTGCGCAGTCACTAGGATTATGTGAATTAATATAGAGTCAGTTTCACATTTCTCTGTGTTGGTGTAGTGGTAGGCTCTTGGCTTGAGCTACGAGAGGTTGTGGATTTGACTCTGAGGCAAGGCCCATGGACTTTTTATGGCTGCATGTAATTTCCTAGTCCAATGGACTGTGTTGCCTATGAGTTTCCATTGGATTGATAGGCCAGGTATTGACTTTTGCTTTCGTTTGGCCATGTTGTGTGCGCAGTCACTAGGTTTATGTGAATTAATGTAGAGTCAGGTACACATTTCTCTGTGTTGGTGTAGTAGTAGGCTCTTTGCTTGATCTGCGAGAGGTTGTGAGTTCGACTTTGAGGCAAGGCCCATGGACATTGTATGGCTGCATGTTATTGCCTAGTCCAATGGACTATGTTGCTTATGAGCTTCAATTGGATTGATAGGCCAGATACCGTCTTTTGCTTTTGTTTGGCCATGTTGTGTGCGCAGTCACTAGGATTATGTGAATTAATGTAGAGTCAATCACCTACTTCTCTGTGTTGGTTTAGTGGTAGGCTCTTTGCTTGTTCTCCAAGAGGTTGTGGGTTCGACTCTGAGGCAAGGCCCATGAACTTTGTATGGCTGCATGTATTTGCCTAGTCTAATGGACTGTGTTGCCTATGAGTTTCCATTGGATTGATAGGCCAGATAATGTCTTTTGCATTTGTTTGGCCATGTTGTGTGCACAGTCACTAGGATTATGTGAACTAATGTAAACTCTGTTACCAACTTCTCTGTGTTGGTGTAGTGGTAGGCTCTTTGCTTGGGCTGCGAGAAATTGTGGGTTTGACTCTGAGGCAAAGCCCATGGACTTTGTATGGCTGCATGTAATTGCCTAGTCCAATGGACTGTGTTGCCTATGAGTTTCCATTGGTTTGATAGGCCAGGTAATGTCTTTTGCTTTTGTTTGGCCATGTTGTGTGCGCAGTCACTAGGAATATGTGAATTAATGTAGACGCAGCTTCCTACTTTTTTGTGTTGGTGTTAGTTGTAAGCTCTTTGCTTGTTCTGCCAGAGGTTGTGGGTTTGACTCTGAGGCAAGGCCCATGGACTTTGTATGGCTGCATGTAATTGCCTAGTCCAATGGACTATGTTGTCTATGAGTTTCCGTTGGATTGATAGGCCAGGGACTGTCTTTTGCTTTTGTTTGGCCATGTTGTGTGCGCAGTCACTAGGATTATGTGAATTTATGTTGAGTCAGTTTCGCTCTTCTCTGTGTTGGTGTAGTGGTAGGCTCTTTGCTTGGGCTGAGAGAGGTTGTGGGTTTGACTCTGAGACAAAGCCCATGGACTTTGTATGGCTGCATTTAATTGCCTAGTCCAATTGATTGCTTTGCCTATGAGTTTCTATTGGATTGATAGGCCAGGTACTGTCTTTGCTTTTGTTTGGCCATGTTGTGTGCGCAGTCACTAGGATTATGTGAATTAATGTAGAATCAGTTTTCCACTTCTCTGTGTTGGTGTATTGGTAGGCTCTTTGCTTGGGCTACGAGAGGTTGTGGGTTCGACTCTGGGGCAAGGCCCATGGGCTTTGTATGGCTGCATTTAATTGCTTAGTCTAATGTACTGTGTTACCTTTGAGTTTCCATTGGATTGATAGACCAGGTACTGTCTTTTGCTTTTGTTTGGCAATGTTGTGTGCGCAGTCACTAGGATTATGTGAATTAATGTAGAGTCGGTTTCCAACTTCTCTGTGTTGGTGTAGTGGTAGGCTCTTTGCTTGTTCTCCAAGAAGTTGTGGGTTCGACTCTGAGGCAAGGCCCATGAACTTTGTATGGCTGCATGTATTTGCCTAGTCTAATGGACTGTGTTGCCTATGAGTTTCCATTGGATTGATAGGCCAGGTATTGTCTTTTGTTTGGCCATGTTGTGTGCGCAGTCGGTAGGATTATGTGAATTAATGTAGAATCAGTTTCCCACTTCTCTGTGTTGGTGTAGTGGTAGGCTCTTTGCTTGGCTGCGAGAGATTGTGGGTTTGACTCTGAGGCAAGGCCCATGGACTTTGTATGTCTCCATGTAATTGTCTAGTCCAATGGACTGTGTTGCCTATGAGTTTCCATTGGCTTGATAGGCCAGGTAATGTCTTTTGCTTTTGTTTGGCCATGTTGTGTGCGCATTCACTAGGATTATGTGAATTAATGTAGACGCAGCTTCCTACTTCTTTGTGTTGGTGTAGTTGTAGGCTCTTTGCTTGTTCTGCCAGAGGTTGTGGGTTTGACTCTGAGGCAAGGCCCATGGACTTTATATGGCTGCATGTAATTGCCAAGTCCAATGGACTGTGTTGCCTATGAGTTTTCATTGGATTGATAGGCCAGGTATTGTCTTTTGCTTTTGTTTGGCCATGTTGTGTGCGCAGTCACTAGGATTATGTGAATTAATGTAGAATTTGTTTCCCACTTCTCTGTGTTGGTGTAGTGGAAGCTGCTTTGCTTGGCTGCGAGAGGTTGTGGGTTTGACTCTGAGGCATGGCCCATGGACTTTGTATGGCTGCATGTAATTGCCTAGTTCAATGGACTGTGTTGCCTATGAGTTTCCATTGGCCTGATAGGCCAGGTAATGTCTTTTGCTTTTGTTTGGCCATGTTGTGTGCGCATTCACTAGGATTATGTGAATTAATGTAGACGCAGCTTCCTACTTCTTTGTGTTGGTGTAGTTGTAGGCTCTTTGCTTGTTCTGCCAGAGGTTGTGGGTTTGACTCTGAGGCAAGGCCCATGGACTTTGTGAGGCTGTATGTAATTGCCTATTCCAATGGACTATGTTGTCTATGAGTTTCCATTGGATTGAAAGGCAAGGGACTGTCTTTAGCTTTTGTTTGGCCATGTTGTGTGCGCAGTCACTAGGATTATGTGAATTTATGTTGAGTCAGTTTCGCAATTCTCTGTGTTGGTGTAGTGGTAGGCTCTTTGCTTGGGCTGTGAGAGGTTGTGGGTTTGACTCTGAGGCAAGGCCCATGGACTTTGTATGGCTGCATGTAATTGAATAGTCCAATGGACTGCGTTACCTATGAGTTTCCATTGGATTGATAGGCCAGGTGCTTTCTTTTGCTTTTGTTTGGCCATGTTTTGTGCGCAGTCACTAGGATTATGTGAATTAATGTAGAGTCAGTTTCACACTTCTCTGTGTTGCTGTAGTGGTAGGCTTTTTTCTTGGGCTGCGAGAGGTTGTGAGTTCGACTCTGAGGCAAGGCCCATGGACTTTGTATGGCTGCATGTTATTGCCTAGTCCAATGGACTATGTTACCTATGAGTTTCAATTGGAATGATAGGCCAGGTACTGTCTTTTGCTTTTGTTTGGCCATGTTGTGTGCGCAGTCACTAGGATTATGTGAATTAATGTAGAATCATTCTCCTACTTCTCTGAGTTGGTGTAGTGGTAGGCTCTTTGCTTGGGCTGCGAGCAGTTGTGGTTTGACTCTGAGGCAAAGCCCATGGACTTTGTATGGCTGCATGTAATTGCCTAGTCCAATGGACTATGTTGTCTATGAGTTTCCATTGGATTGATAGGCCAGGGACTGTCTATTGCTTTTGTTTGGCCATGTTGTGTGCGCAGTCACTAGGATTATGTGAATTTATGTTGAGTCAGTTTCGCACTTCTCTGTGTTGGTGTAGTGGTAGGCTCTTTGCTTGGGCTTTGAGAGGTAGTGGTTTTGACTCTGAGGCAAGGCCCATGGACTTTGTATGGCTGCATGTTATTGCCTAGTCCAAAGGATTGCGTTGCCTATGAGTTTCCATTGGATTAATAGGCCAGGTACTGTCTTTTGCTTTTGTTTGGCCATGTTGTGTGCGCAGTCACTAGGATTATGTGAATTAATGTAGAGTCATTCACCTACTTCTCTGTGTTGGTGTAGTGGTAGTCTCTTTGCTTAAGCTGCGAGAGGTTGTGGGTTCGACTCTGAGGCTAGGCCCATGGAGTTTGTATGGCTGCATGTAATCGCCTAGTTCAATTGACTGTGTTGCCTATGAGTTCCCATCGGATTGATAGGCCAGGTACTGTCTTTTGCTTTTGTTTGGCCATGTTGTGTGCGCAGTCACTAGGATTATGTGAACTAATGTAAACTTAGTTTCCAACTTCTCAGTGTTGGTGTAGTGGTAGGCTCTTTGCTTGGGCTGCGAGAAATTGTGGGTTTGACTCTGCGGCAAAGCCCATGAACTTTGAATGGCAGCATGTAATTGCCTAGTTCAATGGACTGTGTTGCCTATGAGTTTCCATTGGCTTGATAGGCTAGGTAATGTCTTCTGCTTTTGTTTGGCCATGTTGTGTGCACAGTCACTAGGATTATGTGAATTAATGTAGACGCAGCTTCCTACTTCTTTTTGTAGTTGTAGGCTCTTTGCTTGTTCTGCCAGAGGTTGTGGGTTTGACTCTGAGGCAAGGCCCATGGACTTTGTATGACTGCATGTAATTGCCTAGTCCAATGGACTATGTTGCCTATGAGTTTCCATTGGATTGATAGGCCAGGTACTGCCTTTTGCTTTTGTTTGACCATGTTGTGTGCGCAGTCACTAGGGTTATGGGTTATGGGTTATGGCTTTTTGTTTTTTCTTCATTGAATTGGTCGGTGGTTGACCTCCACCTTGCTATGCACCCCAATTTGGGATGTATTCCATCTGTCTGGATTTTGGCGGTTGGTGACTGTTCACATTAAGTCATCAGGCTTTGTCCACAGGCTATTTACTTCATGCAGCATTTGCTTGGACCTGTCCCGCCCACAGCCATGACTCAGTCATGGGTACGGGATTGAAATAGACCAGGTGAGTGCTGCTAAGAGCAGTTCTACTATTCATATGTGAGGCCGTATGGCACATTTTATAAAAATATTTTAGTGTAGGACTGCTTCAAATGAGATTTGCCGTGACGTGGCGAAGCAGCTCAAGAAATTGCAATTTTTTGCCAAAAATCTCAAAAATTTTTTAAAATAAGTACAGTTTGGAATGTTTAGTGCCGCAGTGCACATTTGGTGCTGGCTTTTTGTTTTTTCTTCATTGAATTGGTCGGTGGTTGACCTCCACCTTGCTATGCACCCCAATTTGGGATGTATTCCATCTGTCTGGATTTTGGCGGTTGGTGACTGTTCACATTAAGTCATCAGGCTTTGTCCACAGGCTATTTACTTCATGCAGCATTTGCTTGGACCTGTCCCGCCCACAGCCATGACTCAGTCATGGGTACGGGATTGAAATAGACCAGGTGAGTGCTGCTAAGAGCAGTTCTACTATTCATATGTGAGGCCGTATGGCACATTTTATAAAAATATTTTAGTGTAGGACTGCTTCAAATGAGATTTGCCGTGACGTGGCGAAGCAGCTCAAGAAATTGCAATTTTTTGCCAAAAATCTCAAAAATTTTTTAAAATAAGTACAGTTTGGAATGTTTAGTGCCGCAGTGCACATTTGGTGCTGGCTTTTTGTTTTTTCTTCATTGAATTGGTCGGTGGTTGACCTCCACCTTGCTATGCACCCCAATTTGGGATGTATTCCATCTGTCTGGATTTTGGCGGTTGGTGACTGTTCACATTAAGTCATCAGGCTTTGTCCACAGGCTATTTACTTCATGCAGCATTTGCTTGGACCTGTCCCGCCCACAGCCATGACTCAGTCATGGGTACGGGATTGAAATAGACCAGGTGAGTGCTGCTAAGAGCAGTTCTACTATTCATATGTGAGGCCGTATGGCACATTTTATAAAAATATTTTAGTGTAGGACTGCTTCAAATGAGATTTGCCGTGACGTGGCGAAGCAGCTCAAGAAATTGCAATTTTTTGCCAAAAATCTCAAAAAATTTTTAAAATAAGTACAGTTTGGAATGTTTAGTGCCGCAGTGCACATTTGGTGCTGGCTTTTTGTTTTTTCTTCATTGAAATGGTCGGTGGTTGACCTCCACCTTGCTATGCACCCCAATTTGGGATGTATTCCATCTGTCTGGATTTTGGCGGTTGGTGACTGTTCACATTAAGTCATCAGGCTTTGTCCACAGGCTATTTACTTCATGCAGCATTTGCTTGGACCTGTCCCGCCCACAGCCATGACTCAGTCATGGGTACGGGATTGAAATAGACCAGGTGAGTGCTGCTAAGAGCAGTTCTACTATTCATATGTGAGGCCGTATGGCACATTTTATAAAAATATTTTAGTGTAGGACTGCTTCAAATGAGATTTGCCGTGACGTGGCGAAGCAGCTCAAGAAATTGCAATTTTTTGCCAAAAATCTCAAAATTTTTTTAAAATAAGTACAGTTTGGAATGTTTAGTGCCGCAGTGCACATTTGGTGCTGGCTTTTTGTTTTTTCTTCATTGAATTGGTCTGTGGTTGACCTCCACCTTGCTATGCACCCCAATTTGGGATGTATTCCATCTGTCTGGATTTTGGCGGTTGGTGACTGTTCACATTAAGTCATCAGGCTTTGTCCACAGGCTATTTACTTCATGCAGCATTTGCTTGGACCTGTCCCGCCCACAGCCATGACTCAGTCATGGGTACGGGATTGAAATAGACCAGGTGAGTGCTGCTAAGAGCAGTTCTACTATTCATATGTGAGGCCGTATGGCACATTTTATAAAAATATTTTAGTGTAGGACTGCTTCAAATGAGATTTGCCGTGACGTGGCGAAGCAGCTCAAGAAATTGCAATTTTTTGCCAAAAATCTCAAAAATTTTTTAAAATAAGTACAGTTTGGAATGTTTAGTGCCGCAGTGCACATTTGGTGCTGGCTTTTTGTTTTTTCTTCATTGAATTGGTCGGTGGTTGACCTCCACCTTGCTATGCACCCCAATTTGGGATGTATTCCATCTGTCTGGATTTTGGCGGTTGGTGACTGTTCACATTAAGTCATCAGGCTTTGTCCACAGGCTATTTACTTCATGCAGCATTTGCTTGGACCTGTCCCGCCCACAGCCATGACTCAGTCATGGGTACGGGATTGAAATAGACCAGGTGAGTG
Organism: Anomaloglossus baeobatrachus; assembly: GCF_048569485.1. Lineage (NCBI taxonomy): Eukaryota > Metazoa > Chordata > Amphibia > Anura > Aromobatidae > Anomaloglossus > Anomaloglossus baeobatrachus. Next base: position 2,128,871 of record NW_027442146.1, on the reverse strand, counting down.
CTGCTAAGAGCAGTTCTACTATTCATATGTGAGGCCGTATGGCACATTTTATAAAAATATTTTAGTGTAGGACTGCTTCAAATGAGATTTGCCGTGACGTGGCGAAGCAGCTCAAGAAATTGCAATTTTTTGCCAAAAATCTCAAAAATTTTTTAAAATAAGTACAGTTTGGAATGTTTAGTGCCGCAGTGCACATTTGGTGCTGGCTTTTTGTTTTTTCTTCATTGAATTGGTCGGTGGTTGACCTCCACCTTGCTATGCACCCCAATTTGGGATGTATTCCATCTGTCTGGATTTTGGCGGTTGGTGACTGTTCACATTAAGTCATCAGGCTTTGTCCACAGGCTATTTACTTCATGCAGCATTTGCTTGGACCTGTCCCGCCCACAGCCATGACTCAGTCATGGGTACGGGATTGAAATAGACCAGGTGAGTGCTGCTAAGAGCAGTTCTACTATTCATATGTGAGGCCGTATGGCACATTTTATAAAAATATTTTAGTGTAGGACTGCTTCAAATGAGATTTGCCGTGACGTGGCGAAGCAGCTCAAGAAATTGCAATTTTTTGCCAAAAATCTCAAAAATTTTTTAAAATAAGTACAGTTTGGAATGTTTAGTGCCGCAGTGCACATTTGGTGCTGGCTTTTTGTTTTTTCTTCATTGAATTGGTCGGTGGTTGACCTCCACCTTGCTATGCACCCCAATTTGGGATGTATTCCATCTGTCTGGATTTTGGCGGTTGGTGACTGTTCACATTAAGTCATCAGGCTTTGTCCACAGGCTATTTACTTCATGCAGCATTTGCTTGGACCTGTCCCGCCCACAGCCATGACTCAGTCATGGGTACGGGATTGAAATAGACCAGGTGAGTGCTGCTAAGAGCAGTTCTACTATTCATATGTGAGGCCGTATGGCACATTTTATAAAAATATTTTAGTGTAGGACTGCTTCAAATGAGATTTGCCGTGACGTGGCGAAGCAGCTCAAGAAATTGCAATTTTTTGCCAAAAATCTCAAAAATTTTTTAAAATAAGTACAGTTTGGAATGTTTAGTGCCGCAGTGCACATTTGGTGCTGGCTTTTTGTTTTTTCTTCATTGAATTGGTCGGTGGTTGACCTCCACCTTGCTATGCACCCCAATTTGGGATGTATTCCATCTGTCTGGATTTTGGCGGTTGGTGACTGTTCACATTAAGTCATCAGGCTTTGTCCACAGGCTATTTACTTCATGCAGCATTTGCTTGGACCTGTCCCGCCCACAGCCATGACTCAGTCATGGGTACGGGATTGAAATAGACCAGGTGAGTGCTGCTAAGAGCAGTTCTACTATTCATATGTGAGGCCGTATGGCACATTTTATAAAAATATTTTAGTGTAGGACTGCTTCAAATGAGATTTGCCGTGACGTGGCGAAGCAGCTCAAGAAATTGCAATTTTTTGCCAAAAATCTCAAAATTTTTTTAAAATAAGTACAGTTTGGAATGTTTAGTGCCGCAGTGCACATTTGGTGCTGGCTTTTTGTTTTTTCTTCATTGAATTGGTCGGTGGTTGACCTCCACCTTGCTATGCACCCCAATTTGGGATGTATTCCATCTGTCTGGATTTTGGCGGTTGGTGACTGTTCACATTAAGTCATCAGGCTTTGTCCACAGGCTATTTACTTCATGCAGCATTTGCTTGGACCTGTCCCGCCCACAGCCATGACTCAGTCATGGGTACGGGATTGAAATAGACCAGGTGAGTGCTGCTAAGAGCAGTTCTACTATTCATATGTGAGGCCGTATGGCACATTTTATAAAAATATTTTAGTGTAGGACTGCTTCAAATGAGATTTGCCGTGACGTGGCGAAGCAGCTCAAGAAATTGCAATTTTTTGCCAAAAATCTCAAAAATTTTTTAAAATAAGTACAGTTTGGAATGTTTAGTGCCGCAGTGCACATTTGGTGCTGGCTTTTTGTTTTTTCTTCATTGAATTGGTCGGTGGTTGACCTCCACCTTGCTATGCACCCCAATTTGGGATGTATTCCATCTGTCTGGATTTTGGCGGTTGGTGACTGTTCACATTAAGTCATCAGGCTTTGTCCACAGGCTATTTACTTCATGCAGCATTTGCTTGGACCTGTCCCGCCCACAGCCATGACTCAGTCATGGGTACGGGATTGAAATAGACCAGGTGAGTGCTGCTAAGAGCAGTTCTACTATTCATATGTGAGGCCGTATGGCACATTTTATAAAAATATTTTAGTGTAGGACTGCTTCAAATGAGATTTGCCGTGACGTGGCGAAGCAGCTCAAGAAATTGCAATTTTTTGCCAAAAATCTCAAAAATTTTTTAAAATAAGTACAGTTTGGAATGTTTAGTGCAGCAGTGCACATTTGGTGCTGGCTTTTTGTTTTTTCTTTATGGGAATTAATGTAGAGTCAGTTTCCCACTTCTCTGTGTTGGTGTAGTGGTAGGCTCTTTGCTTGGGCTGCGAGAGGTTGTGGGTTCGACTCTAATGCAAGGCTCATGGACTTTGAATGGCTGCATGTAATTGCTTAGTCCAATGGACTGTGTTTCTTATGAGTTTCTATTTGATTGATAGGCCAGTTACTGTCTTTTGTTTTCGTTTGGCCATGTTGTGTGCGCAGTCACTAGGATTATGTGAATTAATGTAGAGTCAGGTTTACATTTCTCTGTGTTGGTGTAGTGGTAGGCTCTTTGCTTGAGCTGCGAGAGGTTGTGAGGTCGACTTTGAGGCAAGGCCCATGGACTTTGTATGGCTGCATGTAATTGCCTAGTCCAATTGATTGCTTTGCCTGTGAGTTTCTATTGGATTGATAGGCCAGGTACTGTCTTTTGCTTTTGTTTGGCCATGTTGTGTGCGCAGTCACTAGGATTATGTGAATTAATGTAGAGTCATTCACCTACTTCTCTGTGTTGGTGTAGTGGTACTCTCTTTGCTTAAGCTGCAAGAGGTTGTGGGTTCGACTCTGAGGCAAGGCCCATGGAGTTTGTATGGCTGCATGTAATTGCCTATTTCAATTAACTGTGTTGCCAATGAGGTCCCATTGGATTGATAGGCCAGGTACTGTCTTTTGCTTTTGTTTGGCCATGTTGTGTGCGCAGTCACTAGGATTATGTGAACTAATGTAAACTCAGTTTCCAACTTCTCTGTCTTGGTGTAGTGGTAGGCTCTTTGCTTGGGCTGCGAGAAATTGTGGGTTTGACTCTGAGGCAAAGCCCATGGACTTTATATGGCTGCATGTAATTGCCTAGTCCAATGGACTGTGTTGCCTTTGAGTTTCCATTGGATTGATTGGCCAGGTATTATCTTTTGTTTGGTTATGTTGTGTGCGCAGTCGGTAGGATTATGTGAATTAATGTAGAATCAGTTTCCCAGTTCTCTGTGTTGCTGTAGTGGAAGGCTCTTTGCTTGTTCTGCCAGAGATTGTGGGTATGACTCTGAGGCAAGGCCCATGGACTTTGTATGGCTGCATGTAATTGCGTAGTCCAATGGACTATGTTGTCTATGAGTTTCCATTGGATTGATAGGCCAGGGACTGTCTTTTGTTTTCGTTTGGTCATGTTGTGTGCGCAGTCACTAGGATTATGTGAATTAATGTAGAGTCATTCTCTTCTCTGTGTTGGTGTAGTGGTAGGCTCTTTCCTTGGGTTACAAGAAGTTGTGGGTTTGACTTCGAGGCAAAGCCCATGGACTTTGTATGGTTGAATGTAATTGCCTAGTCCAATGGACTGTGTTGCCTATGAGTTTTCATTGAATGAATAGGCCAGGTATTGTCTTTTGTTTGGCCATGTTGTGTGCGCAGTCGGTAGGATTATGTGAATTAATGTAGAATCAGTTTCCCACTTCTCTGTGTTAGTGTAGTGGTAGGCTCTTTGCTTGGTTGCGAGAAGTTGTGGGTTTGACTCTGAGGCAAGGCCCATGGACTTTGTATGTCTCCATGTAATTGTCTAGTCCAATGGACTGTGTTGCCTATGAGTTTCCATTGGATTGATAGGCCAGGTACTGTCTTTTGCTTTTGTTTGGCCATGTTGTGTGCGCAGTCACTAGGATTATGTGAATTAATGTAGAAACGGTTTTCCACTTCTCTGTGTTGGTGTATTGGTAGGCTCTTTACCTTGGCTATGAGAGGTTGTGGGTTTGACTCTGGGGCAAGGCCCATGGGCTTTGTATGGCTGCATGTAATTGCCTAGTCCAATGTACTGTGTTACCTATGAGTTTCCGTTGGATTGATAGGCCACGTACTGTCTTTTGCTTTTGTTTGGCCATGTTGTGTGCGCAGTCACTAGGATTATGTTAATTAATGTAGAGTCGGTTTCCAACTTCTCTGAGTTGGTTTAGTGGTAGGCTCTTTGCTTGTTCTCCAAGAGGTTGTGGGTTCGACTCTGAGTCAATGCCCATGAACTTTACATGGCTGCATGTAAGTGCCTAGTCTAATGGACTGTGTTGCCTATGAGTTTCCATTGGATTGATAGGCCAGATAATGTCTTTTGCATTTGTTTGGCCATGTTGTGTGCGCAGTCACTAGGATTATGTGAATTAATGTAGAGTCATTCACCTACTTCTCTGTGTTGGTGTAGTGGTAGGCTCTTTGCCCTGGCTACGAGAGGTTGTGGGTTCGACTCTGGGGCAAGACCCATGGGCTTTGTATGGCTGCATGTAATTGCCTAGTCCAATGTACTGTGTTACCAATGAGTGTCCATTGGATTGATAGGCCAGGTACTGTCTTTTGCTTTTGCTTGGCCATGTTGTGTGCGCAGTCACTAGGATTATGTTAATTAATGTAGAGTCGGTTTCCAACTTCACTGAGTTGGTTTAGTGGTAGGCTCTTTGCTTGTTCTCCAAGAGGTTGTGGGTTCGACTCTGAGGCAAGGCCCATGAACTTTGTTTGGCTGCATGTAATTGCCTAGTCTAATGGACTGTGTTGCCTATGAGTTTCCATTGGATAGAATGGCCAGGTACTGTCTTTTGTTTTCGTTTGGCCATGTTGTGTGCGCAGTCACTAGGATTATGTGAATTAATGCTATTGGATTTTTCAAGTCAGTATTCACACAGCAGTTTCTGCTATTTCATGTATTCCCCTTACATAGTCACTGGTGTGCATACCTTATCTCCCCATAGTGATGTTTTTTTAGGTTTTTGCACCCAGTTCGGACTTAGAATGGTGTTCCAAACGTTATTCCTATTTGTTAGTATTTTTTCGTTTGTGAACCCTCCCCAACCACACCTATTGCCAATCCATATCATACGCATAAATAGCCTGGGTCTCAGCTTCCCATACACGGTAGGTTTTTTAACTGCATGAGAGGACACACACAAGCTAGGGACCCCAACGTAGAGAAATACTTTGGCGTAGTGTTGGGGCTCTATTGCATTGATCAATTCAGTAGCTAAATTTCTCTTGATTCATATGTTCATGGCAGTAATGCAGATTCCATTTTTCACATATTCACTCTTGCATATAGCTATTGAATTTTTCAAGTCAGTATTCACACTGCAGTTTCTGCTATTTCATGTATTCCCCTTACATAGTCACTGGTGTGCATACCTTATCTCCCCATAGTGCCTGGGATCTGACCCAGACACTAGCAGTTTTGCACTCCTACCCAAAACTGGGCTCCTCACTGAACTCACTACCTCCACGGTTCAACTCTAAACTGAACTTCAACTAACTGACTGGTTTTCCCACCTCCAGGCCTGTGAACTCCTTGGTGGGTGGGGCCAACCGCCTGGCTCCGCCCCACCTGGTGTGGACATCAGCCCCTGGAGGGAGGCAACAACGGTTTTGTGTCTGACTAGTGTAACTATCCGGGAAAGGGGGTGTGTGTGTGTTATGTCTGTGACTAACTGGCTAGTCCAGGGCGTCACACTTGCACCCCCTTCTTGTGATGTGAAGGTGTGTAGTCAGTGCCTACGTGTAATTCCTGACACCACTCCTCTGGCTGACTTGGTGAGCTGTCACTGACTGGGTGGGGTGCAGTAATGGTGGATGCTGCTGCTGCTTGGATAGCATGTGTATCTACTGTGAACAGCTTATCAATGGTGGCAAATCGGGGCAGCTTAACCTCTTGCTCTCCGCAGTTCAACACTCTCACGCGCACTCTTCCCTTCCGTATTAATGAATAAAACTGTGATATAAATAGTATATAGATACCCCACAAATGCAGATAAAGGTAGGTTATGGGAAAAGGGAGAAGAGGGAAACAGGAAAATAGTGTAATAAAGTATACCTTCCAGGGGGGAGAGGAAATGGCAGCACAGCCAGTGGAGGTGAAGCAAGGGGAAGCCTGCAACTAAATTGTTGAGAGCATTATCACATGGTGACTGAGCCTGATTGTAACGGGAGCATAGAGGTGCCGATCCTGTCTTACCTGCGTTGGTGTAGAAGTGGGTTTCCAGTGGTGGAGTCAGCTGTGTGCAGTGGTGGCTGTGGGTTCTTTTATGTGCGACCGTAGTAATAGCTGCGCCCACTTCCTGTATGGGAGTGGAATGCAGTGAGGCTAATGGAACGCACGTCCACGTGCCGCGCCCCTGAAGGTAATACCGATCATTGAATACAAAAAAATTTCTCATACTACTGTATGGGGGTCCCTATATTTAATATGATATCCAAGCCACAGCATCCACCGTTACTTCACCACACCCATTCAGTGACAGCTCACCAAGTCAACCAGAGGAGTGGTGTAAGGAATTACACGTAGGCACTGACTCCACACCTTCACATCACAAGAAGCGGGTCCACAGGGTAGTGCAAGAATACGAGCAAGTCTTCAGCAAACATCCGCTAGACTTTGGGAGAATAAAAGGGGTCCATATTCATGGTTTAAGAACTTGGGTTCTAACGTGCCCAGAGTATGCTCCACTCTATGCTCCCTTTACAATCAGGCTCAGTCACCATGTGATAACGCTCTCAACTCTTTAGTTGCAGGCTTCCTTTTGCTTCACCTCCACTGGCTGTGCTGCCATTTCCTCTCACCCCCAGAAGGTATACTTTATTACACTATTTTCCTCTTTCCCTGTTCCCCCTTTTCCCATAACCTACCTTTATTTACAATTGTGGGGTATCTATATGATATTTACATCATAGTTTTATTCATTAGTGCGGAAGGGAAGAGTGCCCGTGAGAGTGTTAAACTGCGGAGAGCAGGAGGTTAAGCTGCCCCGACTTGCCACCATTGATAAGCTGTTCACAGTAGATACACATGCTATCCAAGTAGCAGCATCCACTATTACTGCAGCCCACCCAGTCAGTGACTGCTCACCAAGTCAGCCAGAGGAGTGGTGTAAGGAATTACACGTAGGCACTGACTCCACACCTTCACATCACAAGAAGCGGGTCCACAGGGTAGTGCAAGAATACGAGCGAGCAAGTCTTCAGCAAACATCCGCTAGATTTTGGGGGAATAAAAGGGGTCCAACACTACATCCCCACAGGTGCACACCCACCCATCAAAGAGAGCTATAAGCCAATACCACCTTCACATTACCAGTGTACCAAGGACATGTTGAGCAACATGAAGGCGGCTGGGGTTATCCGTGACAGTTGTAGCCTTTGGGCAGCTCCGTTGGTCCTGTTAAAGAAGAAGGACGGCACCACTCCCCCGTATTGAGGAATCGCTAGCTGCATTGAGAACTGCAAATTATTTTTCTACCCTTGATCTCACTAGTCACTATTGGCTAGTGTCCGTTGCTGAGGCAGACCGGGGGAAGACCGCCTTTGCCACCCCTATGGCGCTGGAGGTCGGCAGACTGTTGTTCAAAAGCAGTGTCTGACGAACAAATTTGCTTCATCCTGAGGAACTGGCCAGTCGGTACGGCCCGGATGGTGGAGGGAGTATGAGCAGAAGAAGCATGCAGCAGTGCGTTGACTGATGTTTCCTTCCTATGGACGTCGGTCTGAACAATTCGCTCAGAACCGAATGAAATTTTAATATCCAGGAAGTCAACGCAACTGCTGCTATGCTTATGCGTCAATCTGATGTTAAAGGTGTTGTTATTAAGTTCCTCCATAAATGTCTCGAGCTGCTCCACAGTGCCCTGCCAAAAAATCAAAATATCATCAATATACCTTAGCCAGCACTGCACATGGGCGCCAGCCCCTGCACCTCCGTCACCAAAAACCAACCAATCCCAGTACCTCTGCCTTCTATCTAGGTGCCTTGAGTTATGTCCTGTAAACTGTCACAGCGACCCAGACACACATGTGTAGTAGGGGAATATCCCTGCTGAGATGCCAGTGCTAGAGCACTCGTTTGCTGTGGAGTTGAACGCTATGTGAGCAGTTCTTACCTTCAATGAGCAGAAGTCTCTTTTTTCAGATTTCAATATCTCTGTGGGTATCTGGCAGAAATATGGAATACTCTTTACTGCTAAGACCCTGTACACCACTCCCACTAAAGGGGGCTTTACACGCTGCGACATCGCTAATGCGGAGTCGTTGGGGTCACGGAATTTGTGACGCACATCCGGCCGCATTAGCGATGTTGCTGCGTGTGACACCGATGAGCGATTTTGCATCGTTGCAAAAACGTGCAAAATCGCTCATCGGTGACATGGGTCTCCATTCTCGATTATCGTTACTGCAGCAGTAACGATGTAGTTCGTCGCTCCTGCGGCAGCACACATCACTCCGTGTGACACCGCAGAAATGAGGAACCTCTCCTTACCTGCCTCCCAGCCGCTATGAGGAAGGAAGGAGGTGGGCGGGATGTTCCGGCCACTCATCTCCGCCCCTCCGCTGCTATTGGGCGGTCGCTCAGTGACGTCGCTGTGACGCCGCACGGACCGCCCCCTTAGAAAGGAGGCGGTTCGCCGGTCACAGCGACGTCGCCGGTCAGGTAAGTATGTGTGACGGGTCTGGTCGGTGTTGTGCGGCATGGGCAGCGATTTGCCCGTGTCGCGCAACAGATGGGGCGGGTACCCACACTAGCGATATCGGGACCGATATCGCAGTGTGTAAAGTAGCCTTTAGTCACATGACCAAGACTGTATCTGTGTCCCTACAACACACTTGAGACAAATGTGTGTGTGAGCCTGCATTGTGGGGTATATATAATATATTATAGAGCTGGGAAGAATCATTCTAAGCAGTGAGCTGTTCCAGTATTTGTAGGAAAATACCCAGTAGAAGCATCAAACACAGCACCAATACCTCCCATCAGTATCCCACCACAGTGCCATGTAACCCATGCCCTACACTCCCATCTACACCAATACTATACAGGCACAAACTAGTATATCTGACTAAAAGCCCCCAAAATATGAAGAACGGCCTATAGTTGAGTGTGGATATAAAATCTATGTGAGCAGAGCTAGAATAGAAATCACTGATCGCATTGAAGTCATTCTGACCATAAATCACCATGATATCAAGGTGAGGAGTTGTGTGTTACTGCTGGGAGGAAAGGGTTAACAGTGGAATATTAAAGTGCATTTCTGTGTGCAGTGTTACTAGTCAATGTAACAATTCAATATGAGCTGCTCTTGGTGCCGGGGGAGGGAGATGCTCTCCTGAGCAAGATAGATGGGGAATTAACATGATATCTATATAGTGTAAGGCAGGGGGTCTCAAACTCGGCTGGGTGTATGGGCCGCACAGAGGAAAAAAATAATTTGGGGGGCTGCATTCTTTGCAGGACAAAGTGACATTTTTATTGGTACCATATATATATATTTTTTTCACACACCTTTGGATGACTGATTTTCAACATTTTTCACTTGTTTATTATAACAAATGTGCACATTCTTTGGTTAAATCTAAAAAAAAAAAATTTGATGTTAAAAAAAAGTCATGCCTTATTTTGTTTTTTTTTACATTTTATCCCTTTCTTTTAACTAATAGTGTTACAATTATGACGCTAGCGTTTTGTGAAGGGAATGCTTTGCCTACTTCCGTGACTATGGCCTTCCGGAACTGCTGCATTTTGGCTGACCTCTCCGCCTCGGGAATAAGAGACATAAAGTTCTCCTTGTAGCGTGGGTCTAACAGTGTTACCAACCAGTAATGATTGTCGGCCAAGATGTTCTTAACGCGAGGGTCACGAGACAGGCAGCTTACCACAAAGTCATCCATGTGCGCCAGACTCTTAACAGCCATCACTTCAGTATCCAGACCAACACGATGACTGAACATGCTGTCCTCCTCCTTCTCCTCCTCCTCCTCCTCCTCCTCATCATCTACCCTGTCCTCTGGCCAGCCACGCTGAACTGAGCATATGACTGGTATGCATGTCATATCCTCAATTTGGCCGGAGAGTTGCTCCATGTCTTCATCCTCCTCCTCGTCATAGTCCTCCACTGCACGTTGTGATGAGACGAGGCTGGGCTGTGTGTTATCACCCACACCCACTACTGTTTCTTGCTCCAACTCATCGTGTTCCGCCTGCAATGCATCATGTTTGGTTTTGAGCAGAGACCGTTTTAGAAGGCAGAGAAGCGGTATGGTGACGCTAATAATGGCGTCATCGCCACTCACCATCTTGGTGGAGTCCTCAAAGTTTTGGAGGATGGTACATAGGTCGGACATCCATCTCCACTCCTCAGGTGTTATGTGTGGAGTTTGACCCATTTCCCGACGGCTTAGGTGATGCAGGTACTCAACAACTGCCCTCTTCTGCTCACATATCCTGATCAACATGTGCAGAGTTGAATTCCAACGCGTGGGGACATCACACACCAGTCTGTGAGCCGGAAGATGCAAACGACGCTGAAAGCCGGCAAGGCCGGCTGAAGCAGTAGGTGACTTTCGAAAATGTGCAGACAGGCAGCGAACTTTTACCAGCAGATCAGACAGCTCTGGGTATGACTTTAGAAACCGCTGAACCACGAGGTTGAGCACATGGGCCATGCATGGAACATGTGTCAGCTGGCCTCGCCTCAAAGCCGCCACCAGGTTCCGGCCATTGTCTTTAGGTTCAGAGGTGTGAGCCAGTGATCTACATGCTGTTTTAGAGCTGTCCACACCTCTTCTGCATTGTGGGGTTTGTCACCTATGCAGATTAGCTGCAGCACAGTCTGTTGCCGCTTCGCCGAGGCAGTGCTGCAGTGCTTCCAGCTTGGGACTGGTGTGGAGGGTAAAGTGGATGAGGATGCGCAGGAGGAGGAGGAGGCTGAAGAGCATGACATTCCGGAGCTGTAGAGTGTGGGTGAAACCCTGACTGAGGTAGGGCCTGCAAACCTTGGTGTGGGAAGGACTTGTTCCGTTCCTCGCTCAAACTGGGTCCCAGCTGGGCTGGGCTGGGTCCCTACCCGGCTGGGTAGGGCGTTGTGGGGGGTTTGTCTATCTCCGTTTGAGGTGAGTTTGTTTAAGTTAGCCTTTTCTTTGGCGTTTTTTGGAGCCCTGCGGGTTGGGGAGTTGGTATCGCCCAGTAAGGCGTTCCCCGGGGGCTTGGATTGGGGTGACATTATGTCAGTGGAAAACGGAGTTGAATTTTGGATTAGGAAATCGAAAACTGATCAGAGAGGTGTGGGTAGACTAGTCCGTTTGGGGATGGTTGTGGCATCTGATATGTGCCCGTTCAAGTGTCTCGGGAATTTTCAACAGATCCGTCCGAAGGTGGATGGCCCCTTATTATGTCATGAGGATGGGTCCTTTTTATCGAGATACCAATTTGTGAGTGTTTTTAGGGCATGTTTGAAGTCGTTGGGGTTAGATCCGAAGTCTTTCGGATTGGGGCAGCGACGGAGGCCTCTATATGCGGCCTACCGGAGGAGACAGTTAAGCAGATTGGTAGGTGGAAGTCGCAGCGCTTTAAGTCGTATGTACGTCCCCAGGTGGTTGTTGGCAATTGAGGGGAAAAGGGGGGGGTATTAGGGTAGCAATGGGGGGGGTGAGAGTGTGTGTTTTTTGTCAATTTGGTTTGGTGAGGCAATAAAATGGTGTCGTCTGTACATTTTGTATTGCAGAAGCACCCCCTCTTCCTTCCCTGGTCTGGATCCTTGGCCACTCTTATGTGTATTGGGGAGCCCGACGAGCGGACGCGAGATGGAACGGGAGACAGCTAGGTTTTGAGAAGGACCTGGCTCTCGTGCGATGGCTCGGTGTTCGGGGGTTAGGGTGGAACAGGGTGTTGCAGGATGTGCATAGATACGCCCGGTTGGACAGACCTCCTGACATGTTAGTGTTGCATGCCGGGGGGAATGATTTGGGTGGGCGTCCTTTTCGAATCTTGATAAAGGACATCAAACATGATTTGTTACGGTTATGGGTGTCGTTTCCAGGTCTAACGATAGTCTGGTCGGAGATAGTAGCGAGAAAGAGTTGGCAGAAAGCGCGGTCAGTTGACAGGTTGAACAAGGCGCGGGCGAAGGTTAATAGGGCAATCTCGAAGTTTGTTAGTCGGAACGGGGGTATAGCAATACGGCATGTTGAGTTGGAAAGGACGAAAGAGGAATTTTGGTTGGCTGACGGGGTACACCTTAATGCGGTGGGAACTGACTTATGGGCTCTTGGCTTGCAGGGAGGTATTGAGAGGGCCCTTTGGTTGCGGGGGGTCTCAGGCACTTGAAGGGTTTCAAGGTGCCTTCGTTGTGGTGTTGTTTATTGGTGGGTCCTTGAAGTTGGTTTAAAATTGGTTCGGGGATTCATCCGGGTATGGATCCCCTCATTGGCAGAATTGATGGTCCCCTGGTGATTTTGGGGGGGAACCCCGACGGGGTATGTCGGGGCCCCTGGGGGTGTGGTTGGGGTTGACGGAGGATTAACCCTTACCATTTGGTGCTCCTGAGCCAGTGTGGGTAATGGCTGGGAGCAAGTTGAGGTTTTTTATTGCTCGGTTATGGGAATCACCAGGGTTTTGGTAGCTTCAAGGACCTTACCACATTGCAAATTTTATTGGTTATGTATTCTTGTTAATAAAATGGCTGCTATGGCCAAAATTATCCAAAGATAAATTTGTGTCTGTGTAATTACTTTTAAATAAGAAATGGGAATGGAAGTGTGGGGTATGAAAGGAAGACCGGAGTCAACAATTCCAGGGTCAAGCATGTTTATTTGCCTAAGCTTCGTTCCAGGGTAGAAAGGGTAAGAGTGCCTTTCAGAATTCGAAGTGGTCGGACTGTACGGGCCACCAAGAACTGCAGGAGAGCTTGAACATCTTCCCATGGATTTGCGACATCCTCCCTCATCAGTTACGTAGGTAAGCAGGTTCTCAGCATTGCAGCCCATTTGTTATCTTAAGTTAGTTAAGCGGGGTTAACTAACCTGTCAGTTCAGCCTCAGGTCTAAAGCAGAGGCCTGGACTCCACTCCTTACTCCTCACTCCACAACTCTCCTTAAAAACAACTGACTCCTTTTTCCTGCCCCGGGGTCTCCAGACCCCTAGGTGGGCGTTTCCTTCCGTCTGGTCCTGCCCACTGGTGTGCCTGTCTTTCCCTGGGGGAGGTGACTAGGGTTTTCTGGTTGGCTTTGTGTGACTTAGGTGAGGGAAGTTGTTATGCGGGGGCCTATGTGTGACTACCTGCAGTGTCAGGGCGTCACATATGTATGTGTGTATGTCTGCTAAAGGAATCCGCACCGTCATATTTACAAACACAAAATGTTGACTCTATGCACAGAAGAGAGTCATTCTATTTACATGATTTGTGTTTTTTTACCTTTTAAAACTATCATTAAATGTTAAGTTTTAGTTAGGGATTTATGCTTCTGTCTGTCTCTCTCCCAGTCTCTGTCATCTGTCTGTCTCTGTGTGTCTCTATCTCTATCCATGTCTGTCTGTCTCTCTATCTCTGTCTGTCTCTCTGTGTCTGTCTGTCTCTCTCTCTCTTTGTGGCTGTCTGTTTCTATGTCTGTCTGTCTCTTTTCCAGGCCTGTCTCTTTTCCAGGTCTGTCTCTTTTCCAGGTCTGTCTCTTTCCCTGTCTGTCTGTCTCTTCCCCTGTCTGTCTCTTCCCCTGTCTGTCTCTTCCCCTGTCTGTCTCTGTATTTCTTTGTCTGTCTCTGTCTTTCTCTTCCCCTGTCTGTCTCTTTCCCTGTCTCTCTCTGCCTGTCTCTCTTTGTCTCTCTCTGTCTGACTCATTCCCCGTTTGTCTCTTTCCCTGTCTATCTCTGTATTTCTTTGTCTGTCTCTATCTGTCTGTCTCTCTCTGTCTGTCTCTTCCCCTGTCTGTCTCTTTCCCTGTCGGTCTGCCTTTTCTCCTGCCTGTCTCTGTATGTTTGTCTCTGTCTGTTTCCCTATCTGCCTCTGTCTCTTTCTCTGTCTCTGTCTGTCTGCCTTTTTTCCCTGTCTATCTCTGTCTGTCTCTTTCCCTGTCTGCCTCTGTCTGTTTGTCTCTGTCTCTTTCCCTGTCTGTCTATGCCTATCTGTCTCTGTCTGTTTGTCTCTCAGTCTGTGTCTGTCTCTCTCTATCTGTCTCCCCACTGACATCATATTATCTCACACATAAGCTTCTTATACTATGAATGTCCTTTGTTCCTATAGCAACCAATCACAGCTGCTATTAATAACTTGCAGCTCCCACCTCCATTCAGTTTAATGGAGGCAGGTTTTTTGGAGAGTAACTGTAAAGCGCGGGGTTAAATATTCCTGTTAAAACATAGTCTACGACGTTCCCTGAGTCACATGAGGTGTCTGCAAAATTTTGTGTTTGTAAATATGACGGTGCGGATTCCTTTAGCAGACATACACACATACATATGTGACGCCCTGACACTGCAGGTAGTCACACATAGGCCCCCGCATAACAACTTCCCTCACCTAAGTCACACAAAGCCAACCAGAAAATCCTAGTCACCTCCCCCAGGGAAAGACAGGCACACCAGTGGGCAGGACCAGACGGAAGGAAACGCCCACCTAGGGGTCTGGAGACCCCGGGGCAGGAAAAAGGAGTCAGTTGTTTTTAAGGAGAGTTGTGGAGTGAGGAGTAAGGAGTGGAGTCCAGGCCTCTGCTTTAGACCTGAGGCTGAACTGACAGGTTAGTTAACCCCGCTTAACTAACTTAAGACAACAAATGGGCTGCAATGCTGAGAACCTGCTTACCTACGTAACTGATGAGGGAGGATGTCGCAAATCCATGGGAAGATGTTCAAGCTCTCCTGCAGTTCTTGGTGGTCCATACAGTCCGACCACTTCGAATTCTGAAAGGCACTCTTACCCTTTCTACCCTGGAACGAAGCTTACGCAAATAAACATGCTTGACCCTGGAATTGTTGACTCCGGTCTTCCTTTCATACCCAACACCTCCATTCCCATTTCTTATTTAAAAGTAATTACACAGACACAAATTTATCTTTGGATAATTTTGGCCATAGCAGCCATTTTATTAACAAGAATACATAACCAATAAAATTTGCAATGTGGTAAGGTCCTTGAAGCTACCAAAACCCTGGTGATTCCCATAACCGAGCAATAAAAAACCTCAACTTGCTCCCAGCCGTTACCCACACTGGCTCAGGAGCACCAAATGGTAAGGGTTAATCCTCCGTCAACCCCAACCACACCCCCAGGGGCCCCGACATACCCCGTCGGGGTTCCCCCCCAAAATCACCAGGGGACCATTAATTCTACCAATGAGGGGATCCATACCCGGATGAATCCCCGAACCAATTTTAAACCAACTTCAAGGACCCACCAATAAACAACACCACAACGAAGGCACCTTGAAACCCTTCAAGTGCCTGAGACCCCCCGCAACCAAAGGGCCCTCTCAATACCTCCCTGCAAGCCAAGAGCCCATAAGTCAGTTCCCACCGCATTAAGGTGTACCCCGTCAGCCAACCAAAATTCCTCTTCCGTCCTTTCCAACTCAACATGCCGTATTGCTATACCCCCGTTCCGACTAACAAACTTCGAGATCGCCCTATTAACCTTCGCCCGCGCCTTGTTCAACCTGTCAACTGACCGCGCTTTCTGCCAACTCTTTCTCGCTACTATCTCCGACCAGACTATCGTTAGACCTGGAAACGACACCCATAACCGTAACAAATCATGTTTGATGTCCTTTATCAAGATTCGAAAAGGACGCCCACCCAAATCATTCCCCCCGGCATGCAACACTAACATGTCAGGAGGTCTGTCCAACCGGGCGTATCTATGCACCTCCTGCAACACCCTGTTCCACCCTAACCCCCGAACACCGAGCCATCGCACGAGAGCCAGGTCCTTCTCAAAACCTAGCTGTCTCCCGTTCCATCTCGCGTCCGCTCGTCGGGCTCCCCAATACACATAAGAGTGGCCAAGGATCCAGACCAGGGAAGGAAGGGGGGGATGCTTCTGCAATACAAAATGTACAGACGACACCATTTTATTGCCTCACCAAACCAAATTGACAAAAAACACACACTCTCACCCCCCCCCCATTGCTACCCTAATACCCCCCCCTTTTCCCCTCAATTGCCAACAACCACCTGGGGACGTACATACGACTTAAAGCGCTGCGACTTCCACCTACCAATCTGCTTAACTGTCTCCTCCGGTAGGCCGCATATAGAGGCCTCCGTCGCTGCCCCAATCCGAAAGACTTCGGATCTAACCCCAACGACTTCAAACATGCCCTAAAAACACTCACAAATTGGTATCTCGATAAAAAGGACCCATCCTCGTGACATAATAAGGGGCCATCCACCTTCGGACGGATCTGTTGAAAATTCCCGAGACACTTGAACGGGCACATATCAGATGCCACAACCATCCCCAAACGGACTAGTCTACCCACACCTCTCTGATCAGTTTTCGATTTCCTAATCCAAAATTCAACTCCGTTTTCCACTGACAATGTCACCCCAATCCAAGCCCCCTGTTACGGTTGCTGCGAGCGCTGGAGACTAAGTCCAGATTTCTTGCTACTGCACATGTGCGAGCGCTGGAGACTAAGTCCAGATTTCTTGCTACTGCACATGTGCGAGCGCTGGAGACTAAGTCCAGATTTCTTGCTACTGCACATGTGCGAGCGCTGGAGACTAAGTCCAGATTTCTTGCTACTGCACATGTGCGAGCGCCGGAGACTAAGTCCAATCTTGGAGCCATTGCACATGTGCGGGTGACATCATCGCTGACACGAGGTCACATGTCTCTGACACCTTCTATGCCAATTGGTCGCTGGTCATGTGCTTGTGACGTCTTGCTCGGTGATAGGCCAGCATGACGTCACTCCTGTCGTTCTGGAAGCGGATTGGCTCTGGTGTCCTCCATCTTGGATGAGGCACAGAGTCTATATAAGACCCTGACACACGCCGCATGGTGCTCAGTCCTCTTGGTTCATGCATATGAGTAGACGCTCTGTGCGCGTTCCTCTAGGCATTCCTCTGTCTATGCTAGGTGAGCGCTACCGGCAGGGTAGCGTTCTTATACCTTACAGCTTCGGCTGCTGTCCGTATCCTTACCTCTTAGGGGAGCGGACATAGGCAGGTGCCTGAGGCACATGATCTGGCTGGGCCTTGTGATTGTACTCGTAGGTGGACGTTGCCGCTAGGGTAACGTTCCTTATACTGCGTCTGGCAGTTGTTCGTATCCTCGCACACTAGGGGAGCGAACAGAGGTAGGAGCTTTGTGCGGCTTACGCTGCTGTTCGTCTCTTTTGCACCACTAGAAGAGCGGACCTAGGCAGGTGCCATATCTAGTGGTTCGTGTCCTCGCACACTAGTGGAGCGAACGCAGGTAGGAGCTTTGTGCGGCTTACGCTGCTGTTCGTCTCTTTTGCACCACTAGAAGAGCGGACCTAGGTAGGTGCCATTTCGCACACATTGCCTTTGTCTCTGTGATTATTAACAGAGATCATTCCACACACCCTCCAAGTAAGGGAGGAATTGCTTTACTTTCTTATTATATCCTTCTGTGAGTTAACAGAGGTATTGCACTCTGCCATAGTCTGCAGCAAAGTCTTTGCACGGTGGACCCTGACTGTCTGATACTCCTTTCGGTTATTATCAGACAGCCCCCCGTAACATTAGGACTGAGCCAAGGGTCTGGCAGTTATGGCAGAATATCAGCAGTTACACCGTTACATACAAGTACTTGAGTCACGGCTCAAGAGTATAGAGGATAAACCTCAGACCATGGTGACATCTGCACATGATCCTCGACTTGCTCTACCAAACAGATATTCTGGCGATGCCAGATCATGTCGTGGTTTCATTAGTCAGTGTCAGATACACCTAGAGGTTAACTCTTCTCGCTTCTCTACGGAGAGGTCCAGAGTAGGCTTTATCATCTCCTTACTTCAGGACAAAGCCTTAGAATGGGCGACTCCCCTATGGGAGCGCTCTGATGTGGTTACTCTGAGACATCAAGACTTTCTTGATGCTCTTAAGGCGGTATTCATGGGTCCGCAGGTTACCCATGATGCGGCCCTGAGACTGTTAGATCTATCTCAGGGTTCGTTATCCACTAGTTCTTATGCCATTGCTTTTAGAACTCTGGTGGCAGAACTAGATTGGCCAGAGAAGGTGTTGATTCCTATCTTCTGGAGAGGGTTGGCTGGCTATGTCAAGGATGCCCTTGCTACTCGTGAAGTCCCTGCTTCTCTGGAGGACTTGATCACAGTAGCAACGAGGATCGATGTACGCCATAAGGAACGTAGACTCGAGGTCTCTTCCTCACGCCCTAAGCATCGGGCTATTCCAGTTGTTGAGGGTCCACTACCATCTTCCTCAGCATCTGAAACATCTCCCACTCCTATGGAGTTAGGTCATACGTTCTCCAGACTACGCAAGTCTGGTCCTCCTATATGTTACGTATGTCGTCAGGCTGGGCACTATGCCAACAAGTGTCCTAGTCGTCAGGGAAACTCCCTGGCCTAGTAACCATTAGAGGGGGGTTACTAGAGACGTCTTCTGCACCCTCTAAGTGTTGTATCCCAGGTCAGCTCTCGTTATCTGAGAATACATGGCCTATTATGGCTTTTGTGGATTCCGGAGCTGACGGGATTTTTGTGTCCTCAGGATTTGTAAAGGGACACAATATTCCCTCTATCATGTTAGAGGCGCCTATTCCTGTCCGTGTTGTTAATGGAACTATGTTGTCTGACTCCATTACATTGAGGACAGTTCCCTTGCGCCTTTCCCTGTCTCAGGGTCACATAGAGGAGATTTCTTTTCTTGTTTTGCCTGAGGGTATAGACGACGTCCTTCTGGGTCTTCCATGGCTTCGGACTCATGCTCCTCACATTGACTGGGAGTCTGACAGCATTATTAGTTGGGGTTCGAAATGTCAGTCCCGATGTCTTCCCTTACCACCTAAGGTCGTTGCAGTTGCATCAACTGATCTCTCTCCCATACCTACACCCTATTTGGATTTCGCTGACGTGTTCTCCAAACAGGGTGCTGAGGTTCTTCCACCCCATAGGCCGTATGACTGTGCCATAGACCTTATCCCAGGTTCGGTTCCACCTAAAGGCAGGGTTTACCCCCTGTCGATACCTGAGTCGGAGGCCATGTCGACCTATATAAGAGAGAGCTTAGAGAAGGGGTTCATTCGTAAGTCTGTCTCTCCCGCGGGAGCTGGGTTTTTCTTTGTTCGGAAGAAAGAGGGTGATTTGCGTCCCTGCATAGATTACAGGGGTCTCAACGCAATCACAATAAAGAACAAATACCCATTACCTTTAATTTCGGAGCTCTTTGACAGACTGAGAGGAGCTCAAGTTTTTACGAAGTTGGATCTGCGGGGTGCGTATAACTTGGTACGAATTCGAAAGGGTGACGAATGGAAGACCGCTTTTAACACCCGAGACGGTCACTATGAATACCTCGTCATGCCTTTTGGGTTATGTAATGCACCCGCAGTATTTCAGGACTTCGTAAATGATGTGTTCAGGGATTTACTGTTATCCTCAGTAGTGGTGTATCTGGACGACATCCTGATTTTTTCTCCTGATCTGGAGACTCATCGTCAGGATGTCGTTCGTGTCCTTTCCCGTTTAAGGGAGCACTCATTGTTTGCTAAACTCGAGAAATGTGTATTCGAGCAGTCCTCATTGCCTTTTTTGGGTTACATTATCTCACAAGAGGGTCTGGCTATGGATCCTGCGAAGCTCTCTGCTGTCCTGCAATGGTCCGAACCTCATTCCTTGAAGGCGGTGCAACGCTTCTTAGGATTTATAAATTATTACAGGCAGTTCATACCCCATTTTTCTACTTTGGTGGCCCCTTTGGTGGCCTTGACTAAGAAAGGTGCTAATCCCAAAGCCTGGTCTACTGAGACATCTCAGGCTTTTGAGGCAGTAAAAAGACACTTTTCAACTGCTCCCGTTCTTCAAAGACCCGATGAGAGTAAGCCCTTCCTCTTAGAGGTTGATGCCTCTTCAGTGGGTGCTGGTGCGGTCTTGTATCAAAAGAACGGTGCAGGTAGAAAAAGGCCGTGTTTCTTCTTTGCTAAAACCTTTTCACCGGCAGAGAGAAACTATACCATTGGGGATAGGGAACTGCTCGCCTTGAGATTAGCCTTGGAGGAGTGGCGTCACTTGCTGGAAGGAGCGAAACATCCTTTCCAGGTCTATACAGACCATAAGAATCTGACGTACTTACAAACCGCTCAGCGTCTGAATCCTCGCCAAGCCCGCTGGTCCTTGTTTTTCTCCCGCTTTCACTTCTCCATCAACTATTTGTCTGGGAGTAAGAATAACAAGGCAGACGCCCTGTCTCGCTCTATGCTTTCTACCCAGGAAGAGATTGACGAACCTCGTCTTATCCTTCCCTCCAGGGTTTTTCATACGCTCTCTCCTGTGACGTTAGACCAAATCCCACCGGGCAAGACATTTGTTCCGCCTGATCGACAGAATGATATACTGTCATGGGCCCACACCTCAAAGGTGGGTGGGCATTTTGGTATTAGGCGGACACGAGAGTTACTGGAGAGGTGGTATTGGTGGCCACACTTAGCCAGCCACGTCAAGAGATATGTCGGTTCCTGCTACTCGTGTGCTCGCAACCGTCCATTACGGCAGAGACCGGCTGGGCTCTTGCATCCTTTACCAGTGCCAGATAGACCATGGGAGGTGGTAGGCATGGACTTTGTGGGTGATCTTCCATGTTCACAGGGACATAGATTTGTGTGGGTCATTACGGACCATTTCTCCCGGATGGTTCATCTCGTACCGTTATCGAGAATCCCATCTTCCAGGGTACTAGCCAAACTATTCCTCAAGCATGTCTTTAGGCTTCACGGGATGCCAGATCGTATCATTTGTGATAGAGGCCCGCAATTTACTTCCCGTTTCTGGCGAGATCTTTGTAGCCTTCTGCAAATTGAGTTGAATCTCTCTTCGGCATACCATCCGGAGACTAATGGTTTGGTTGAACGTACCAATCAATCTATGATTATATACCTTCGACACTTTGTTGCTGAGAACCACGATAACTGGTCCTCCCTCCTACCCTGGGCAGAATTTGCCCTTAACAATTCGCTGGCTGAGGCCACTGGGCAGACACCGTTCGTACTCAATAATGGGCAACACCCTAGGGTACCGGTACCGTTTCCCGCTGCTGCACCTCCTCCTCTTGTGGCCGACTGGGCAACTAATGCCAGAGAGGTTTGGGATCGGACTCAAGAGTCGATCCAAGCAGCTAAGGACCGTATGAAGACGGTATCCGATCGGTTTCGTCGCCCGGCTCCTGTCTTTTCTCCAGGGGACTTTGTGTGGCTCTCTGCAAAACACGTGAGACTTAGAGTGAGCTCTGTCAAATTTGCTCCTCGCTTCCTGGGTCCTTATGAGGTTCTTCGACAGGTAAATCCTGTAGTCTATCAATTGAAGTTACCTGTCCATCTTAGGATTCATGACAAATTCCATGTCTCACTGCTAAAGCCGGCTATTTTACCTCACGCTCGTGAAGTGCACTCTCCTGCCTCTGATTCCTCTCGCTCTAGCTATGAGGTACGAGCCATAGTTGGTTCTAAGATGGTTAGAGGGCGCAGGTTCTTCTTGATAGATTGGGAGGGCTATGGCCCGGAACATCGCTCTTGGGAGCCTGAGGAGGCTGTCCATGCTCCCGACTTAGTTGCCGATTATCTGCGTCGCCGGGAGGGGGGCCCTTGAGGGGGAGGTACTGTTACGGTTGCTGCGAGCGCTGGAGACTAAGTCCAGATTTCTTGCTACTGCACATGTGCGAGCGCTGGAGACTAAGTCCAGATTTCTTGCTACTGCACATGTGCGAGCGCTGGAGACTAAGTCCAGATTTCTTGCTACTGCACATGTGCGAGCGCTGGAGACTAAGTCCAGATTTCTTGCTACTGCACATGTGCGAGCGCCGGAGACTAAGTCCAATCTTGGAGCCATTGCACATGTGCGGGTGACATCATCGCTGACACGAGGTCACATGTCTCTGACACCTTCTATGCCGATTGGTCGCTGGTCATGTGCTTGTGACGTCTTGCTCGGTGATAGGCCAGCATGACGTCACTCCTGTCGTTCTGGAAGCGGATTGGCTCTGGTGTCCTCCATCTTGGATGAGGCACAGAGTCTATATAAGACCCTGACACACGCCGCATGGTGCTCAGTCCTCTTGGTTCATGCATATGAGTAGACGCTCTGTGCGCGTTCCTCTAGGCATTCCTCTGTCTATGCTAGGTGAGCGCTACCGGCAGGGTAGCGTTCTTATACCTTACAGCTTCGGCTGCTGTCCGTATCCTTACCTCTTAGGGGAGCGGACATAGGCAGGTGCCTGAGGCACATGATCTGGCTGGGCCTTGTGATTGTACTCGTAGGTGGACGTTGCCGCTAGGGTAACGTTCCTTATACTGCGTCTGGCAGTTGTTCGTATCCTCGCACACTAGGGGAGCGAACAGAGGTAGGAGCTTTGTGCGGCTTACGCTGCTGTTCGTCTCTTTTGCACCACTAGAAGAGCGGACCTAGGCAGGTGCCATATCTAGTGGTTCGTGTCCTCGCACACTAGTGGAGCGAACGCAGGTAGGAGCTTTGTGCGGCTTACGCTGCTGTTCGTCTCTTTTGCACCACTAGAAGAGCGGACCTAGGTAGGTGCCATTTCGCACACATTGCCTTTGTCTCTGTGATTATTAACAGAGATCATTCCACACACCCTCCAAGTAAGGGAGGAATTGCTTTACTTTCTTATTATATCCTTCTGTGAGTTAACAGAGGTATTGCACTCTGCCATAGTCTGCAGCAAAGTCTTTGCACGGTGGACCCTGACTGTCTGATACTCCTTTCGGTTATTATCAGACAGCCCCCCGTAACACCCCCGGGGAACGCCTTACTGGGCGATACCAACTCCCCAACCCGCAGGGCTCCAAAAAACGCCAAAGAAAAGGCTAACTTAAACAAACTCACCTCAAACGGAGATAGACAAACCCCCCACAACGCCCTACCCAGCCGGGTAGGGATCCAGCCCAGCCCAGCTGGGACCCAGTTTGAGCGAGGAACGGAACAAGTCCTTCCCACACCAAGGTTTGCAGGCCCTACCTCAGTCAGGGTTTCACCCACACTCTACAGCTCCGGAATGTCATGCTCTCCAGCCTCCTCCTCCTCCTGCGCATCCTCATCCACTTTACCCTCCACACCAGTCCCAAGCTGGAAGCACTGCAGCACTGCCTCGGCGAAGCGGCAACAGGCTGTGCTGCAGCTAATCTGCATAAGTGACAAATCCCACAATGCAGAAGAGGTGTGGACAGCTCTAAAACAGCATGCAGATCACTGGCTCACACCTCTGAACCTAAAGCCAGGAAAGGTTGTGTGTGACAATGGCCGGAACCTAGTGGCGGCTTTGAGGCGAGGCCAGCTGACACATGTTCCATGCATGGCCCATGTGCTCAACCTCGTGGTTCAGCGGTTTCTAAAGTCATACCCAGAGCTGTCTGATCTGCTGGTAAAAGTTCGCCGCCTGTCTGCACATTTTCGAAAGTCACCTACTGCTTCAGCCGGCCTTGCCGGCTTTCAGCGTCGTTTGCATCTTCCGGCTCACAGACTGGTGTGTGATGTCCCCACGCGTTGGAATTCAACTCTGCACATGTTGATCAGGATATGTGAGCAGAAGAGGGCAGTTGTTGAGTACCTGCATCACCTAAGCCGTCGGGAAATGGGTCAAACTCCACACATAACACCTGAGGAGTGGAGATGGATGTCCGACCTATGTACCATCCTCCAAAACTTTGAGGACTCCACCAAGATGGTGAGCGGCGATGACGCCATTATTAGCGTCACCATACCGCTTCTCTGCCTTCTAAAACGGTCTCTGCTCAAAACCAAACATGATGCATTGCAGGCGGAACACGATGAGTTGGAGCAAGAAACAGTAGTGGGTGTGGGTGATAACACATAGCCCAGCCTCGTCTCATCACAACGTGCAGTGGAGGACTATGACGAGGAGGAAGATGAAGACATGGAGCAACTCTCCGGCCAAATTGAGGATATGACATGCATACCAGTCATATGCTCAGTTCAGCGTGGCTGGCCAGAGGACAGGGTAGATGAGGAGGAGGAGAAGGAGGAGGACAGCATGTTCAGTCATCGTGTTGGTCTGGATACTGAAGTGATGGCTGTTAAGAGTCTGGCGCACATGGATGACTTTATGGTAAGCTGCCTGTCTCGTGACCCTCGCGTTAAGAACATCTTGGCCGACAATCATTACTGGTTGGTAACACTGTTAGACCCACGCTACAAGGAGAACTTTATGTCTCTTATTCCCGAGGCGGAGAGGTCAGCCAAAATGCAGCAGTTCCGGAAGGCCATAGTCACGGAAGTAGGCAAAGCATTCCCTTCACAAAACGCTAGCGTCATAATTGTAACACTATTAGTTAAAAGAAAGGGATAAAATGTAAAAAAAAACAAAATAAGGCATGACTTTTTTTTAACATCACATTTATTTTTTTTAGATTTAACCAAAGAATGTGCACATTTGTTATAATAAACAAGTGAAAAATGTTGAAAATCAGTCATCCAAAGGTGTGTAAAAAAAATATATACATATATGGTACCAATAAAAATGTCACTTTGTCTTGCAAAGAATGCAGCCCCCCCAAATTATTTTTTTCCTCTGTGCGGCCCATACACCCAGCCGAGTTTGAGACCCCCTGCCTTACACTATATAGATATTATGTTCATTCCCCATCTATCTTGCTCAGGAGAGCATCTCCCTCCCCCGGCACCAAGAGCAGCTGATACTGAATTGTTACATTGACTAGTAACACTGCACACAGAAATGCACCTTAATATTCCACTGTTAACCCTTTCCTCCCAGCAGTAACACACAACTCCTCACCTTGATATCATGGTGATTTATGGTCAGAATGACTTCAATGCGATCAGTGATTTCTATTCTAGCTCTGCTCACATAGATTTTATATCCACACTCAACTATAGGCCGTTCTTCATATTTTGGGGGCTTTTAGTCAGATATACTAGTTTGTGCCTGTATAGTATTGGTGTAGATGGGTGTGTAGGGCATGGGTTACATGGCACTGTGGTGGGATACTGATGGGAGGTATTGGTGCTGTGTTTGATGCTTCTACTGGGTATTTTCCTACAAATACTGGAACAGCTCACTGCTTAGAATGATCCTTCCCAGCTCTATAATATATTATATATACCCCACAATGCAGGCTCACACACACATTTGTCTCAAGTGTGTTGTAGGGACACAGATACAGTCTTGGTCATGTGACTAAAGGCTACTTTACACACTGCGATATCGGTCCCGATATCGCTAGTGTGGGTACCCGCCCCCATCTGTTGCGCGACACGGGTAAATCGCTGCCCATGCCGCACAACACCGACCAGACCCGTCACACATACTTACCTGCCCGGCGACGTCGCTGTGACCGGCGAACCGCCTCCTTTCTAAGGGGGCGGTCCGTGCGGCGTCACAGCGACGTCACTGAGCGACCGCCCAATAGCAGCGGAGGGGCGGAGATGAGTGGCCGGAACATCCCGCCCACCTCCTTCCTTCCTCATAGCGGCTGGGAGGCAGGTAAGGAGAGGTTCCTCGTTTCTGCGGTGTCACACAGAGTGATGTGTGCTGCCGCAGGACCGACGAACTACATCGTTACTGCTGCAGTAACGATAATCGAGAATGGAGACCCATGTCACCGATGAGCGATTTTGCACGTTTTTGCAACGATGCAAAATCGCTCATCGGTGTCACACGCAGCAACATCGCTAATGCGGCCGGATGTGCGTCACAAATTCCGTGACCCCAACGACTCCGCATTAGCGATGTCGCAGCGTGTAAAGCCCCCTTTAGTGGGAGTGGTGTACAGGGTCTTAGCAGTAAAGAGTATTCCATATTTCTGCCAGATACCCACAGAGATATTGAAATCTGAAAAAAGAGACTTCTGCTCATTGAAGGTAAGAACTGCTCACATAGCGTTCAACTCCACAGCAAACGAGTGCTCTAGCACTGGCATCTCAGCAGGGATATTCCCCTACTACACATGTGTGTCTGGGTCGCTGTGACAGTTTACAGGACATAACTCAGGGCACCTAGACAGAAGGCAGAGGGACTACTTTCTATTTCTGGTGTAGAGCTTAGTACAATATATATATATATACTATTACATGTGACACATGTACCTTGTATTACTATTATTCGCTGTATATGAACCCCTTTTCTCCGGGCATTATTTGTCTATAGCATTTTTCACGAACCTGAGGCAACTGAGAACCCTTCAGTGAAGGAATTCCACTAACCCTCACAATACCAACCAGGGGCCTCCCTGCAGTAACTCAGGTAGTTGTACCCATTCTCTTTCCGCATTCTATGTGTTCTTCTTCTTTCTTCTTTTTTTTCTTTTTTCTTCTTTTTATTTCTATCATGTAGTTCAGGGGTTTATAGATATATGTCCTGCATCTCATATTTCCTTTAGTGGTGCTTCTTACCCATTCTCATATCATTTACCCTAGTATTTCATGATCCTGAGGCGACTGAGAACCCTTTAATAAAGGAATCCTTTTTCACCTGAATTGTCAAGTGATACTTACCAGTGACTATCACGTAATGTTACAGGTAGTTCCATTTTCTTCCTCTTCTTTCTCTCCTTTCTTCTTTGTCACACGGTCCATTGTGTTATAGCCCACGTGTCATGATAACACTTGTACCATCTTTTCATTTAGATTCCACCTACAATTATTTACCGATTCCAGTTCTGGAATAGGCTTTCATCATCTACTCACTAGAATTCTCAAGTGCATAAGGTACTGAGACATATACATGTTCACACCATTATAAAGAACAAAGTATAAACATTGAGGTTTTTCTCACACCCATGTTCCTGTGTTCTTTGATATGATATGTGTTCATTTCCTTCACTATATAGGATTGCAAGTTTTCCATTTGTACCTTAATGGCAATGACGCTATACAATTGAACACATATCATCCTGTTATCCATATAGGTGTGTATTTACCTGCTTGACTATTTTTGGTTGTTTGATCCAGAATGTTTCTCCAGATAGGTCATGTGGAAATTTTCTTTCCTCAGTACAAATGTTTTCACTATGGCTTTGGAAAAATTTTTTGTATGTGCCTCATGGTCATTTGACCCATTGTACTCTCAAGTAGCAATATATTGTACTGTTATGTTGTACTATGTACTAATTACGTGTTTATATGGTTTTGTAACCCTTTATGATCTTAGATAACTTTATCCTTGATAAAGACCTAAAAACAAGGTCGAAACGTTGGATGAATTATCCTTTTGCACAAATAAAGAATTTTCAGCATTCCAAGAGTTCTTTTCTTACGTTATTAATCACTATAGTGTGCCAGAGCTATTTCTTTTGAATTGACTCTTATTTTTTCTGAGCACCTGCTATATACACAGTGAGCCAGACATATTCAATTTTCATTCAGAAGGCAGAGGGAAGCCTTAGCAGCTGAGCATATATCTTTGCTTGTGAGCATTAGAACAGGCCGGCGATTACAGGGTAACATGAAAAATGTCCAGCTTGCATTATGACTAGAACATGACAATATCCTTTTAAGTACTAACCTATGATGCGTTCCTAAGCAGTTGATGTTATATGTTCTACATTTCATTTTCTGCATACTTTACAAGTAGTAGAATTTGCTTTGATATAGGCAACTGGATTTTCACAATGAAAAGGCAAAGGATAACGCCCGAAAAAGACGCCATACATTATGTCAGTGCCATCACTGACAAACCTGGATTGACCATGAAATACGGTATGGAGAGCTGTTGTCATCGTATTAGATAGATAAGAATGATTATATGTATTGTAGAAATGTCTCCTATCATGTTCCCTAATTTTTTATTATGTCCACATCCTGGTCCCCATCTTGGACATCATAACAAACGTGCACTTTTTTGTTTAATTTACACATTGGACCATAGGAAAAATGACACTACAGCTACAGAGGTGACCGTCTGATAGCCCAGCTCGACTATCCATCTCTACTGAAGACCCTTTCAGCTTTTTGAGAGTTGGGTGGAGGACATCATCTCTGAAAATAGGGTCCCACAGCTGCACCCCATCAGTGTGAGCAGGACTCTTAGGACTCTTAGAAGAGTCAATGCTCTGAGACCATGGGGGGCGCTTAGCCCCCTCTCTTCGTCACTGAGGATGATTTCATTTTTCAGGGATTAGAGAGGGTGGTCCTTGTGGTGGACTGCAGGTATGGAGAGCTGTTGTCATCGTATTAAATAGATAGGAATGATTATATGTATTGTAGAAATGTCTCCTATCATGTTCCCTAATTTTTTATTATGTCCACATCCTGGTCCCCATCTTGGACATCATAACAAACGTGCACTTTTTTGTTTAATTTACACATTGGACCATAGGAAAAATGACACTACAGCTACAGAGGTGACCGTCTGATAGCCCAGCTCGACTATCCATCTCTACTGAAGACCCTTTCAGCTATTTGAGAGTTGGGTGGAGAACATCATCTCTGAAAATAGGGTCCCACAGCTGCACCCCATCAGTGTGAGCAGGACTCTTAGGACTCTTAGAAGAGTCAATGCTCTGAGACCATGGGGGGCGCTTAGCCCCCTCTCTTCGTCACTGAGGATGATTTCACTTTTCAGGGAATAGAGAGGGTGGTCCTTGTGGTGGACTGCAGGTATGGAGAGCTGTTGTCATCGTATTAGATAGATAAGAATGATTATATGTATTGTAGAAATGTCTCCTATCATGTTCCCTATTTTTTTATTATGTCCACATCCTGGTCCCCATCTTGGACATCATAACAAACGTGCACTTTTTTGTTTAATTTACACATTGGACCATAGGAAAAATGACACTACAGCTACAGAGGTGACCGTCTGATAGCCCAGCTCGACTATCCATCTCTACTGAAGACCCTTTCAGCTTTTTGAGAGTTGGGTGGAGGACATCATCTCTGAAAATAGGGTCCCACAGCTGCACCCCATCAGTGTGAGCAGGAATCTTAGGACTCTTAGAAGAGTCAATGCTCTGAGACCATGGGGGGCGCTTAGCCCCCTCTCTTCGTCACTGAGGATGATTTCATTTTTCAGGGATTAGAGAGAGTGGTCCTTGTGGTGGACTGCAGGTATGGAGAGCTGTTGTGATCGTATTAGATAGATAAGAATGATTATATGTATTGTAGAAATGTCTCCTATCATGTTCCCTAATTTTTTATTATGTCCACATCCTGGTCCCAATCTTGGACATCATAACAAACGTGCACTTTTTTGTTTAATTTACACATTGGACCATAGGAAAAATGACACTACAGCTACAGAGGTGACCGTCTGATAGCCCAGCTCGACTATCCATCTCTACTGAAGACCCTTTCAGCTTTTTGAGAGTTGGGTGGAGGACATCATCTCTGAAAATAGGGTCCCACAGCTGCACCCCATCAGTGTAAGCAGGACTCTTAGGACTCTTAGAAGAGTCAATGCTCTAAAACCATGGGGGGCGCTTAGCCCCCTCTCTTTGTCCCTGAGGATGATTTCATTTTTCAGGGATTAGAGAGGGTGGTCCTTGTGGTGGACTGCAGGTATGGAGAGCTGTTGTCATCGTATTAGATAGATAAGAATGATTATATTTATTGTAGAAATGTCTCCTATCATGTTCCCTAATTTTTTATTATGTCCACATCCTGGTCCCCATCTTGGACATCATAACAAACGTGCACTTTTTTGTTTAATTTACACATTGGACCATAGGGAAAATGACACTACAGCTACAGAGGTGACCGTCTGATAGCCCAGCTCGACTATCCATCTCTACTGAAGACCCTTTCAGCTTTTTGAGAGTTGGGTGGAGGACATCATCTCTGAAAATAGGGTCCCACAGCTGCACCCCATCAGTGTGAGCAGGACTCTTAGGACTCTTAGAAGAGTCAATGCTCTGAGACCATTGGGGGCACTTAGCCCCCTCTCTTCATCACTGAGGATGATTTCATTTTTCAGGGATTAGAGAGGGTGGTCCTTGTGGTGGACTGCAGATATGGAGAGCTGTTATCATCATATTAGATAGATAAGAATGATTATATGTATTGTAGAAATGTCTCCTATCATGTTCCCCAATTTTTTATTATGTCCACATCCTGGTCCCCATCTTGGACATCATAACAAACGTGCACTTTTTTGTTTAATTTACACATTGGACCATAGGAAAAATGACACTACAGCTACAGAGGTGACCGTCTGATAGCCCAGCTCGACTATCCATCTCTACTGAAGACCCTTTCAGCTTTTTGAGAGTTGGGTGGAGGACATCATCTCTGAAAATAGGGTCCCACAGCTGCACCCCATCAGTGTGAGCAGGACTCTTAGGACTCTTAGAAGAGTCAATGCTCTGAGACCATGGGGGCGCTTAGCCCCCTCTCTTCGTCACTGAGGATGATTTCATTTTTCAGGGATTAGAGAGGGTGGTCCTTGTGGTGGACTGCAGGTATGGAGAGCTGTTGTCATCGTATTAAATAGATAAGAATGATTATATGTATTGTAGAAATGTCTCCTATCATGTTCCCTAATTTTTTATTATGTCCACATCCTGGTCCCCATCTTGGACATCATAACAAACGTGCACTTTTTTGTTTAATTTACACATTGGACCATAGGAAAAATGACACTACAGCTACAGAGGTGACCGTCTGATAGCCCAGCTCGACTATCCATCTCTACTGAAGACCCTTTCAGCTTTTTGAGAGTTGGGTGGAGAACATCATCTCTGAAAATAGGGTCCCACAGCTGCACCCCATCAGTGTGAGCAGGACTCTTAGGACTCTTAGAAGAGTCAATGCTCTGAGACCATGGGGGGCGCTTAGCCCCCTCTCTTCGTCACTGAGGATGATTTCACTTTTCAGGGAATAGAGAGGGTGGTCCTTGTGGTGGACTGCAGGTATGGAGAGCTGTTGTCATCGTATTAGATAGATAAGAATGATTATATGTATTGTAGAAATGTCTCCTATCATGTTCCCTATTTTTTTATTATGTCCACATCCTGTTCCCCATCTTGGAAATCATAACAAACGTGCACTTTTTTGTTTAATTTACACATTGGACCATAGGAAAAATGACACTACAGCTACAGAGGTGACCGTCTGATAGCCCAGCTCGACTATCCATCTCTACTGAAGACCCTTTCAGCTTTTTGAGAGTTGGGTGGAGGACATCATCTCTGAAAATAGGGTCCCACAGCTGCACCCCATCAGTGTGAGCAGGACTCTTAGGACTCTTAGAAGAGTCAATGCTCTGAGACCATGGGGGGCGCTTAGCCCCCTCTCTTCGTCACTGAGGATGATTTCATTTTTCAGGGATTAGAGAGGGTGGTCCTTGTGGTGGACTGCAGGTATGGAGAGCTGTTGTCATCGTATTAAATAGATAAGAATGATTATATGTATTGTAGAAATGTCTCCTATCATGTTCCCTAATTTTTTATTATGTCCACATCCTGGTCCCCATCTTGGACATCATAACAAACGTGCACTTTTTTGTTTAATTTACACATTGGACCATAGGAAAAATGACACTACAGCTACAGAGGTGACCGTCTGATAGCCCAGCTCGACTATCCATCTCTACTGAAGACCCTTTCAGCTTTTTGAGAGTTGGGTGGAGGACATCATCTCTGAAAATAGGGTCCCACAGCTGCACCCCATCAGTGTAAGCAGGACTCTTAGGACTCTTAGAAGAGTCAATGCTCTAAAACCATGGGGGGCGCTTAGCCCCCTCTCTTCGTCCCTGAGGATGATTTCATTTTTCAGGGATTAGAGAGGGTGGTCCTTGTGGTGGACTGCAGGTATGGAGAGCTGTTGTCATCGTATTAGATAGATAGGAATGATTATATGTATTGTAGAAATGTCTCCTATCATGTTCCCTAATTTCTTATTATGTCCACATCCTGGTCCCCATCTTGGACATCATAACAAACGTGCACTTTTTTGTTTAATTTACACATTGGACCATAGGAAAAATGACACTACAGCTACAGAGGTGACCGTCTGATAGCCCAGCTCGACTATCCATCTCTACTGAAGACCCTTTCAGCTTTTTGAGAGTTGGGTGGAGGACATCATCTCTGAAAATAGGGTCCCACAGCTTCACCCCATCAGTGTGAGCAGGACTCTTAGGACTCTTAGAAGAGTCAATGCTCTGGTACCATGGGGGGCGCTTGGCCCCCTCTCTTCGTCACTGAGGATGATTTCATTTTTCAGGGATTAGAGAGGGTGGTCCTTGTGGTGGACTGCAGGTATGGAGAGCTGTTGTCATCGTATTAGATAGATAAGAATGATTATATGTATTGTAGAAATGTCTCCTATCATGTTCCCTAATTTTTTATTATGTCCACATCCTGGTCCCCATCTTGGACATCATAACAAACGTGCACTTTTTTGTTTAATTTACACATTGGACCATAGGAAAAATGACACTACAGCTACAGAGGTGACCGTCTGATAGCCCAGCTCGACTATCCATCTCTACTGAAGACCCTTTCAGCTTTTTGAGAGTTGGGTGGAGGACATCATCTCTGAAAATAGGGTCCCACAGCTGCACCCCATCAGTGTGAGCAGGACTCTTAGGACTCTTAGAAGAGTTAATGCTCTGAGACCATGGGGGCGCTTAGCCCCCTCTCTTCGTCACTGAGGATGATTTCATTTTTCAGGGATTAGAGAGGGTGGTCCTTGTGGTGGACTGCAGGTATGGAGAGCTGTTGTCATCGTATTAGATAGATAAGAATGATTATATGTATTGTAGAAATGTCTCCTATCATGTTCCCTAATTTTTTATTATGTCCACATCCTGGTCCC
Organism: Anomaloglossus baeobatrachus; assembly: GCF_048569485.1. Classification (NCBI taxonomy): domain Eukaryota; kingdom Metazoa; phylum Chordata; class Amphibia; order Anura; family Aromobatidae; genus Anomaloglossus; species Anomaloglossus baeobatrachus. The sequence continues at coordinate 2,095,748 of NW_027442146.1, read as the reverse complement.
CATCTTGGACATCATAACAAACGTGCACTTTTTTGTTTAATTTACACATTGGACCATAGGGAAAATGACACTACAGCTACAGAGGTGACCGTCTGATAGCCCAGCTCGACTATCCATCTCTACTGAAGACCCTTTCAGCTTTTTGAGAGTTGGGTGGAGGACATCATCTCTGAAAATAGGGTCCCACAGCTGCACCCCATCAGTGTGAGCAGGACTCTTAGGACTCTTAGAAGAGTCAATGCTCTGAGACCATTGGGGGCACTTAGCCCCCTCTCTTCATTGTGAAGCCCCACAAGTGCAGTGTCGGTGCATTACCTTCAGGGACTCCACGTAGCTGGACCTTGTCACAGGTAGGAAATCTTCTGTTTGTCGTGACGCCACTCTCAGATTTGCGGTCAGTGGGGACCGCCACTGCAGGTTAGGGATGCCTGGGGCTGATGGTATGTGCAGTCAGGTGTAGTAGCCTCCTGAGAGTGAGGCAAGCCCCAGGGTCCTGTGTAGATGTGTAGTACCACAAGTCGCAGAATAACTCCACACAGGCAGGATGTCTTTCAGGGTTTTTTACTCACAATTGATGGCAGGGTGAGTGACCCGGGCGTAGCTGGGATGAACCAGGCTGGAACCAGGTGTCCTTCAGGCTGACTTATGAGGGTGACTACCGACTCGCCTTCCTTAGCCCTTGGTGGTTTGGGGTGACCCCGACTTTTAGTCCCTATGGGGGTCACCCAGGGAAGATGCTGCAGCCTCTCTCCCCTTCGTTTGCCGTTTGCTTGTCGCCTGGACCAGGCCACTCCAGCTGCTTGCCTCCTGTGACCTATGGGCCCTAACTGTGGCTACGTGGCTGCGGCTTTTGTGGTGTTGTGGCGTGGGCTTTGAGAGCCCCACGCCGGCAGGTTTAGCAAAAGAAAGCTGGATCTATCTCCGCTTCGGGATCTGCCGCCCGTTTGGGCCTGGTACTCTCTAGCAGTCTCCTTACTTCCCACTCCGTGCCCTCTCTCTAGCTGAAGATGGATTTCGGGTAGCACTCCTAGTTGACCGTTCTCCCCCGTCAATAGCCACTGCGCGGGCGCTGTTAGACAGCAACAGCCCCACAGGTCTGCTCCTCACTGAGCCCTCTGGAGTTCTGCTCTAACTGACTCACTGCCCCTCCTCTCCGGTTCTTGCCTACGCCACCTAGCAACCAGACTCTCTTACCACACCCCTCGAGAGGAGATGGAGGCTTTTGGCCCCCTCCACTATTCCAGTGAAGGTCAAGGCTTTTCCCCCCCCTGGATTCCCCAGGGGTCCTCTCAAAGGTACATGTGTGAGACCTGATCACTATGCGCCTGTGTTCCACACCCCAGTCAGCCTTCTGGATTACCTGTATTGTACTGTCCCCAGCATGGGTGCAGTACTCAGTGGTGCCTGACCAGGTCAGGGGCGCCACATTCCCCCTTAGTTATCACCAGCACGTCCTCGGGCTGCAAGACAACATTTTAAAATGCATAAAACATTAAAACATGTAAAACATTTTTTTAAAACCACCAGGTACTATACATCACCACCCTCCACCCACAAGTCCGTTAACCCACCCAAACCCCTTTTTAGGAGGCAGGTCACCGGTCATATTGGTAACCAGGTCTGGGCCATCCACTTCCCCAGACCTTTCCTCCAATCTTCCTCTCCCGTTGGCCGCGCCTTCAGCCACTTCTGGCAGGATGTAGAGGCGGCTTTCAGGGTCTGGTGGTTTCAGGGTATACCTGGCCTGGTGGATCCGCGCCTTCAGCCTCTTCTGGCAGGATGTAGAGGCGGCCTCCACAGTTGGTGCTGACCAGGTACCCTCTTTGTGGTGGAGAGCCAGGCCCCATAAACAGGCATGCTCTCTGGTCGCAGGTGAGCCAAGGCCCTATATACGGACGGGCCCCCTCTGGTTGCAGACGAGCCAAGCCCCTAAACAGGCTGGCTCTGGTGGTGGTGCCTCTGGTGTAACTATTTACACTGCGAGAGTTTGTGGCTATAGCCAGTTCATAGCCTTAAGGTTTATTTCTCACAATAGTTTTTGTGGGCACATACTTGAACTTGAGAACGTTGCAAAACTTCCAAACTGATCAAAACTTTAACTTTCTAACTGCTGTTCTTCTTACTTTTCTTTACTCCTCCACACCAGGGCTTAGGCCTGTAGGGCTGCGGCACCTGTTGCTTTCTTGCTCTTTGTCGTCGTCTGTGGTCGTCTCATCTGTAGGTTCCTTGTCTTTTCTTTCTTGGTCTTCATCTGTTTCCTTTTCTGCATCTGTTTCTTTATCTCTGTCTTTTCTTCCTTCTCTTTCTTTAGGACATGGTGCTACGTCAAGCGCGTACCAGCCTCTTTCTCCTTGATGCACGGTAAACTGTACGGAGTCTCCCATCTTTAAGTTTCTTCCAGGATGTCCTCTGGGCAAATGAGCTCTCACATCTCTCCTATTGACGAAGATACCTTCCTTTATACCAGGGGCAACGATAAAACCGTATCCTGACTTCAGGCTAAAATCTTCGACAATTCCTCTGCAAAGGGGTCCTCTAACCTGTGCTTTGGACCTTCTCAGGCACCTTTTCTCCTCTAGGTCTCTGACCGTGACTTCTCTCTGCTCTGGGGATGGCGGTGCAGGAGACAACTGGGCTCTGCTACGGCGCCGTGTCTTACGGGCTGGATTCTGTTGGGCTGTTTCTTCCATGCCTGCAGGCCCCCAGGTGAGGTTTCTAGGCTGATCTTCGTCAGCAGACGGTGTCAGATCTTCCTCATCCCAGCGAGAATAGGGCAGCATCTCCGGCTCTGGGTATGGGTCCACTACCGGTGACTCCGGAGTCAGCTCCTCAGCTTCCTGGCCTCCTCTCCCCCTTAGTTCTTCGCTGCACTCTGGCTGGGGCAGTGCTGGGGATAGATGTTCTTCAGCCGGCCCGGGCGGTGGACTCTTGGGCGTGGTTGCTGCAGGAGTTGTCTTAGGGGTGTTCGGGGGAAGCAGATATTGGGCCACCATTTCCTGTGGGAACTTGGCCTCCATGTCAGCCTTCAACTGCCAGTATGCGGAGTCCTCACCTACCAGGGATTTCCTAGCAGGGACGTCCTTAGTCTGGGGAGCGGTGTCTGCTCTGGCCTTGCAGGCCGGGGTAAATGGTGATCCCTTCTTCTCTTGGCGGGCCGCGCCTGGCATGGCAGCAGCCTGGTCTGTGCGGGCCGAGCCTGGCGTGGCGGCGGCCTGGACCTGCGTCGCTGTTGCGGCCGGTTCCTGGCGGGCCGGACTGGGCATTGCAGCCGCGGTCTCCATTGGCGTCGCAGCCTCGATGGGATCCGTGCAGGCTGAGCTGGGCGTCGCTGCAGTGATCGGGGCTTGACGGGCCGCACCTGGCGTGGCTGCGGCCTGGTTCAGCATCTCACTTGCGGCGCGGACGAGCGTCGCTGCTGCGGTGGGGTCCTGGCGGACTGGGCTCAGCAGGGTGGCAGCCTGGGTCAGCGTCACACCTGCGGCATGGATGAGTATTGCAGTGGCAGTCGGACCTTTGCGGGCCAGGCGGGGCATCGCTGCGGCGGCCTGGACTTGGCGGGCCGCACCTAGCGTGGCTGCGGCCTCGCTCAGCATCGCCGCGCCGGGCGCCTCTTCTGGGACCACGGTCGTAGCAGCAGGGGTCGGGGCACTTGCGCTGGCCGGGGCAACACTGGACTCACCCATCGGTGGCACCATCGGGGTCTGAGTCGTCGCCGCTCGGTCTGGCATGCATCGCGCGGCTCCCTCCTCGTTGGTCCGAACCGCCGCAGCCATCTCCAGAAGCTCCGTGCGTCCCTCACTGAGCTGTCGTATAATCCTGGCCTCCAGCTGGTCGCAGAAGATAGCAAGCTCCCGGCACCACCAGGCAGCAGAGCCTGGTTCGGGGTATCCGCGTCTGGACTCCATTTCCTCTCTCTGCAGCAGCAGCAGGCTTGTGGCTCTCTTTCCTTCCCGCCGTCTCTGGACGCCTCCGCTCTCTTCACTTGCGAGGTCCGAACTCTGCAGGGGATCTCTGGGTAGCCACACCTCCTCGTAGGCGGTAACTTCTTCCAGCGCGGGCTGCTGTTGTTTTTCAGCGCGCTTTTCATGGTGGCAATATGGCGGCGCTTCCAATTTTTCAAGCGGACCGCCCAGGCACATGGTCACCTGTCTGAACAGGTCTAGTCCTTATCCTGTTCGTGACGCCAGATGTGAAGCCCCACAAGTGCAGTGTCGGTGCATTACCTTCAGGGACTCCACGTAGCTGGACCTTGTCACAGGTAGGAAATCTTCTGTTTGTCGTGACGCCACTCTCAGATTTGCGGTCAGTGGGGACCGCCACTGCAGGTTAGGGATGCCTGGGGCTGATGGTATGTGCAGTCAGGTGTAGTAGCCTCCTGAGAGTGAGGCAAGCCCCAGGGTCCTGTGTAGATGTGTAGTACCACAAGTCGCAGAATAACTCCACACAGGCAGGATGTCTTTCAGGGTTTTTTACTCACAATTGATGGCAGGGTGAGTGACCCGGGCGTAGCTGGGATGAACCAGGCTGGAACCAGGTGTCCTTCAGGCTGACTTATGAGGGTGACTACCGACTCGCCTTCCTTAGCCCTTGGTGGTTTGGGGTGACCCCGACTTTTAGTCCCTATGGGGGTCACCCAGGGAAGATGCTGCAGCCTCTCTCCCCTTCGTTTGCCGTTTGCTTGTCGCCTGGACCAGGCCACTCCAGCTGCTTGCCTCCTGTGACCTATGGGCCCTAACTGTGGCTACGTGGCTGCGGCTTTTGTGGTGTTGTGGCGTGGGCTTTGAGAGCCCCACGCCGGCAGGTTTAGCAAAAGAAAGCTGGATCTATCTCCGCTTCGGGATCTGCCGCCCGTTTGGGCCTGGTACTCTCTAGCAGTCTCCTTACTTCCCACTCCGTGCCCTCTCTCTAGCTGAAGATGGATTTCGGGTAGCACTCCTAGTTGACCGTTCTCCCCCGTCAATAGCCACTGCGCGGGCGCTGTTAGACAGCAACAGCCCCACAGGTCTGCTCCTCACTGAGCCCTCTGGAGTTCTGCTCTAACTGACTCACTGCCCCTCCTCTCCGGTTCTTGCCTACGCCACCTAGCAACCAGACTCTCTTACCACACCCCTCGAGAGGAGATGGAGGCTTTTGGCCCCCTCCACTATTCCAGTGAAGGTCAAGGCTTTTCCCCCCCCTGGATTCCCCAGGGGTCCTCTCAAAGGTACATGTGTGAGACCTGATCACTATGCGCCTGTGTTCCACACCCCAGTCAGCCTTCTGGATTACCTGTATTGTACTGTCCCCAGCATGGGTGCAGTACTCAGTGGTGCCTGACCAGGTCAGGGGCGCCACATTCCCCCTTAGTTATCACCAGCACGTCCTCGGGCTGCAAGACAACATTTTAAAATGCATAAAACATTAAAACATGTAAAACATTTTTTTAAAACCACCAGGTACTATACATCACCACCCTCCACCCACAAGTCCGTTAACCCACCCAAACCCCTTTTTAGGAGGCAGGTCACCGGTCATATTGGTAACCAGGTCTGGGCCATCCACTTCCCCAGACCTTTCCTCCAATCTTCCTCTCCCGTTGGCCGCGCCTTCAGCCACTTCTGGCAGGATGTAGAGGCGGCTTTCAGGGTCTGGTGGTTTCAGGGTATACCTGGCCTGGTGGATCCGCGCCTTCAGCCTCTTCTGGCAGGATGTAGAGGCGGCCTCCACAGTTGGTGCTGACCAGGTACCCTCTTTGTGGTGGAGAGCCAGGCCCCATAAACAGGCATGCTCTCTGGTCGCAGGTGAGCCAAGGCCCTATATACGGACGGGCCCCCTCTGGTTGCAGACGAGCCAAGCCCCTAAACAGGCTGGCTCTGGTGGTGGTGCCTCTGGTGTAACTATTTACACTGCGAGAGTTTGTGGCTATAGCCAGTTCATAGCCTTAAGGTTTATTTCTCACAATAGTTTTTGTGGGCACATACTTGAACTTGAGAACGTTGCAAAACTTCCAAACTGATCAAAACTTTAACTTTCTAACTGCTGTTCTTCTTACTTTTCTTTACTCCTCCACACCAGGGCTTAGGCCTGTAGGGCTGCGGCACCTGTTGCTTTCTTGCTCTTTGTCGTCGTCTGTGGTCGTCTCATCTGTAGGTTCCTTGTCTTTTCTTTCTTGGTCTTCATCTGTTTCCTTTTCTGCATCTGTTTCTTTATCTCTGTCTTTTCTTCCTTCTCTTTCTTTAGGACATGGTGCTACGTCAAGCGCGTACCAGCCTCTTTCTCCTTGATGCACGGTAAACTGTACGGAGTCTCCCATCTTTAAGTTTCTTCCAGGATGTCCTCTGGGCAAATGAGCTCTCACATCTCTCCTATTGACGAAGATACCTTCCTTTATACCAGGGGCAACGATAAAACCGTATCCTGACTTCAGGCTAAAATCTTCGACAATTCCTCTGCAAAGGGGTCCTCTAACCTGTGCTTTGGACCTTCTCAGGCACCTTTTCTCCTCTAGGTCTCTGACCGTGACTTCTCTCTGCTCTGGGGATGGCGGTGCAGGAGACAACTGGACTCTGCTACGGCGCCGTGTCTTACGGGCTGGATTCTGTTGGGCTGTTTCTTCCATGCCTGCAGGCCCCCAGGTGAGGTTTCTAGGCTGATCTTCGTCACTGCCCCTCCTCTCCGGTTCTTGCCTACGCCACCTAGCAACCAGACTCTCTTACCACACCCCTCGAGAGGAGATGGAGGCTTTTGGCCCCCTCCACTATTCCAGTGAAGGTCAAGGCTTTTCCCCCCCCTGGATTCCCCAGGGGTCCTCTCAAAGGTACATGTGTGAGACCTGATCACTATGCGCCTGTGTTCCACACCCCAGTCAGCCTTCTGGATTACCTGTATTGTACTGTCCCCAGCATGGGTGCAGTACTCAGTGGTGCCTGACCAGGTCAGGGGCGCCACATCATCACTGAGGATGATTTCATTTTTCAGGGATTAGAGAGGGTGGTCCTTGTGGTGGACTGCAGATATAGAGAGCTGTTATCATCATATTAGATAGATAAGAATGATTATATGTATTGTAGAAATGTCTCCTATCATGTTCCCTAATTTTTTATTATGTCCACATCCTGGTCCCCATCTTGGACATCATAACAAACGTGCACTTTTTTGTTTAATTTACACATTGGACCATAGGAAAAATGACACTACAGCTACAGAGGTGACCGTCTGATAGCCCAGCTCGACTATCCATCTCTACTGAAGACCCTTTCAGCTTTTTGAGAGTTGGGTGGAGAACATCATCTCTGAAAATAGGGTCCCACAGCTGCACCCCATCAGTGTGAGCAGGACTCTTAGGACTCTTAGAAGAGTCAATGCTCTGAGACCATTGGGGGCACTTAGCCCCCTCTCTTCGTCACTGAGGATGATTTCATTTTTCAGGGATTAGAGAGGGTGGTCCTTGTGGTGGACTGCAGGTATGGAGAGCTGTTATCATCGTATTAGATAGATAAGAATGATTATATGTATTGTAGAAATGTCTCCTATCATGTTCCCTAATTTTTTATTATGTCCACATCCTGGTCCCCATCTTGGACATCATAACAAACGTGCACTTTTTTGTTTAATTTACACATTGGACCATAGGAAAAATGACACTACAGCTACAGAGGTGACCGTCTGATAGCCCAGCTCGACTATCCATCTCTACTGAAGACCCTTTCAGCTTTTTGAGAGTTGGGTGGAGGACATCATCTCTGAAAATAGGGTCCCACAGCTTCACCCCATCAGTGTGAGCAGGACTCTTAGGACTCTTAGAAGAGTCAATACTCTGGAACCATGGGGGGCGCTTGGCCCCCTCTCTTCGTCACTGAGGATGATTTCATTTTTCAGGGATTAGAGAGGGTGGTCCTTGTGGTGGACTGCAGGTATGGAGAGCTGTTGTCATCGTATTAGATAGATAAGAATGATTATATGTATTGTAGAAATGTCTCCTATCATGTTCCCTAATTTTTTATTATGTCCACATCCTGGTCCCCATCTTGGACATCATAACAAACGTGCACTTTTTTGTTTAATTTACACATTGGACCATAGGAAAAATGACACTACAGCTACAGAGGTGACCGTCTGATAGCCCAGCTCGACTATCCATCTCTACTGAAGACCCTTTCAGCTTTTTGAGAGTTGGGTGGAGGACATCATCTCTGAAAATAGGGTCCCACAGCTGCACCCCATCAGTGTGAGCAGGACTCTTAGGACTCTTAGAAGAGTTAATGCTCTGAGACCATGGGGGCGCTTAGCCCCCTCTCTTCGTCACTGAGGATGATTTCATTTTTCAGGGATTAGAGAGGGTGGTCCTTGTGGTGGACTGCAGGTATGGAGAGCTGTTGTCATCGTATTAGATAGATAAGAATGATTATATGTATTGTAGAAATGTCTCCTATCATGTTCCCTAATTTTTTATTATGTCCACATCCTGGTCCCCATCTTGGACATCATAACAAACGTGCACTTTTTTGTTTAATTTACACATTGGACCATAGGAAAAATGACACTACAGCTACAGAGGTGACCGTCTGATAGCCCAGCTCGACTATCCATCTCTACTGAAGACCCTTTCAGCTTTTTGAGAGTTGGGTGGAGGACATCATCTCTGAAAATAGGGTCCCACAGCTGCACCCCATCAGTGTGAGCAGGACTCTTAGGACTCTTAGAAGAGTCAATGCTCTGAGACCATTGGGGGCACTTAGCCCCCTCTCTTCGTCACTGAGGATGATTTCATTTTTCAGGGATTAGAGAGGGTGGTCCTTGTGGTGGACTGCAGGTATGGAGAGCTGTTATCATCGTATTAGATAGATAAGAATGATTATATGTATTGTAGAAATGTCTCCTATCATGTTCCCTAATTTTTTATTATGTCCACATCCTGGTCCCCATCTTGGACATCATAACAAACGTGCACTTTTTTGTTTAATTTACACATTGGACCATAGGAAAAATGACACTACAGCTACAGAGGTGACCGTCTGATAGCCCAGCTCGACAATCCATCTCTACTGAAGACCCTTTCAGCTTTTTGAGAGTTGGGTGGAGGACATCATCTCTGAAAATAGGGTCCCACAGCTGCACTTCATCAGTGTGAGCAGGACTCTTAGGACTCTTAGAAGAGTCAATGCTCTGAGACCATGGGGGGCGCTTAGCCCCCTCTCTTCGTCACTGAGGATGATTTCATTTTTCAGGGATTGGAGAGGGTGGTCCTTGTGGTGGACTGCAGGTATGGAGAGCTGTTGTCATCGTATTAAATAGATAAGAATGATTATATGTATTGTAGAAATGTCTCCTATCATGTTCCCTAATTTTTTATTATGTCCACATCCTGGTCCCCATCTTGGACATCATAACAAACGTGCACTTTTTTGTTTAATTTACACATTGGACCATAGGAAAAATGACACTACAGCTACAGAGGTGACCGTCTGATAGCCCAGCTCGACTATCCATCTCTACTGAAGACCCTTTCAGCTTTTTGAGAGTTGGGTGGAGAACATCATCTCTGAAAATAGGGTCCCACAGCTGCACCCCATCAGTGTGAGCAGGACTCTTAGGACTCTTAGAAGAGTCAATGCTCTGAGACCATGGGGGGCGCTTAGCCCCCTCTCTTCGTCACTGAGGATGATTTCACTTTTCAGGGAATAGAGAGGGTGGTCCTTGTGGTGGACTGCAGGTATGGAGAGCTGTTGTCATCGTATTAGATAGATAAGAATGATTTTATGTATTGTAGAAATGTCTCCTATCATGTTCCCTATTTTTTTATTATGTCCACATCCTGGTCCCCATCGTGGAAATCATAACAAACGTGCACTTTTTTGTTTAATTTACACATTGGACCATAGGAAAAATGACACTACAGCTACAGAGGTGACCGTCTGGTAGCCCAGCTCGACTATCCATCTCTACTGAAGACCCTTTCAGCTTTTTGAGAGTTGGGTGGAGGACATCATCTCTGAAAATAGGGTCCCACAGCTGCACGCCATCAGTGTGAGCAGGACTCTTAGGACTCTTAGAAGAGTCAATGTTTTGAGACCATGGGGGGCGCTTAGCCCCCTCTCTTCGTCACTGAGGATGATTTCATTTTTCAGGGATTAGAGAGAGTGGTCCTTGTGGTGGACTGCAGGTATGGAGAGCTGTTGTGATCGTATTAGATAGATAAGAATGATTATATGTATTGTAGAAATGTCTCCTATCATGTTCCCTAATTTTTTATTATGTCCACATCCTGGTCCCCATCTTGGACATCATAACAAACGTGCACTTTTTTGTTTAATTTACACATTGGACCATAGGAAAAATGACACTACAGCTACAGAGGTGACCGTCTGATAGCCCAGCTCGACTATCCATCTCTACTGAAGACCCTTTCAGCTTTTTGAGAGTTGGGTGGAGGACATCATCTCTTAAAATAGGGTCCCACAGCTGCACCCCATCAGTGTAAGCAGGACTCTTAGGACTCTTAGAAGAGTCAATGCTCTAAAACCATGGGGGGCGCTTAGCCCCCTCTCTTCGTCCCTGAGGATGATTTCATTTTTCAGGGATTAGAGAGGGTGGTCCTTGTGGTGGACTGCAGGTATGGAGAGCTGTTGTCATCGTATTAGATAGATAAAAATGATTATATGTATTGTAGACATGTCTCCTATCATGTTCCCTAATTTTTTATTATGTCCACATCCTGGTCCCCATCTTGGACATCATAACAAACGTGCACTTTTTTGTTTAATTTACACATTGGACCATAGGAAAAATGACACTACAGCTACAGAGGTGACCGTCTGATAGCCCAGCTCGACTATCCATCTCTACTGAAGACCCTTTCAGCTTTTTGAGAGTTGGGTGGAGGACATCATCTCTGAAAATAGGGTCCCACAGCTGCACCCCATCAGTGTGAGCAGGACTCTTAGGACTCTTAGAAGAGTTAATGCTCTGAGACCATGGGGGCGCTTAGCCCCCTCTCTTCGTCACTGAGGATGATTTCATTTTTCAGGGATTAGAGAGGGTGGTCCTTGTGGTGGACTGCAGGTATGGAGAGCTGTTGTCATCGTATTAGATAGATAAGAATGATTATATGTATTGTAGAAATGTCTCCTATCATGTTCCCTAATTTTTTATTATGTCCACATCCTGGTCCCCATCTTGGACATCATAACAAACGTGCACTTTTTTGTTTAATTTACACATTGGACCATAGGAAAAATGACACTACAGCTACAGAGGTGACCGTCTGATAGCCCAGCTCGACTATCCATCTCTACTGAAGACCCTTTCAGCTTTTTGAGAGTTGGGTGGAGGACATCATCTCTTAAAATAGGGTCCCACAGCTGCACCCCATCAGTGTAAGCAAGACTCTTAGGACTCTTAGAAGAGTCAATGCTCTAAAACCATGGGGGGCGCTTAGCCCCCTCTCTTCGTCCCTGAGGATGATTTCATTTTTCAGGGATTAGAGAGGGTGGTCCTTGTGGTGGACTGCAGGTATGGAGAGCTGTTGTCATCGTATTAGATAGATAAGAATGATTATATGTATTGTAGAAATGTCTCCTATCATGTTCCCTAATTTTTTATTATGTCCACATCCTGGTCCCCATCTTGGACATCATAACAAACGTGCACTTTTTTGTTTAATTTACACATTGGACCATAGGAAAAATGACACTACAGCTACAGAGGTGACCGTCTGATAGCCCAGCTCGACTATCCATCTCTACTGAAGACCCTTTCAGCTTTTTGAGAGTTGGGTGGAGGACATCATCTCTGAAAATAGGGTCCCACAGCTGCACCCCATCAGTGTGAGCAGGACTCTTAGGACTCTTAGAAGAGTTAATGCTCTGAGACCATGGGGGCGCTTAGCCCCCTCTCTTCGTCACTGAGGATGATTTCATTTTTCAGGGATTAGAGAGAGTGGTCCTTGTGGTGGACTGCAGGTATGGAGAGCTGTTGTCATCGTATTAGATAGATAAGAATGATTATATGTATTGTAGAAATGTCTCCTATCATGTTCCCTAAATTTTTATTATGTCCACATCCTGGTCCCCATCTTGGACATCATAACAAACGTGCACTTTTTTGTTTAATTTACACATTGGACCATAGGAAAAATGACACTACAGCTACAGAGGTGACCGTCTGATAGCCCAGCTCGACTATCCATCTCTACTGAAGACCCTTTCAGCTTTTTGAGAGTTGGGTGGAGGACATCATCTCTGAAAATAGGGTCCCACAGCTGCACCCCATCAGTGTGAGCAGGACTCTTAGGACTCTTAGAAGAGTTAATGCTCTGAGACCATGGGGGCGCTTAGCCCCCTCTCTTCGTCACTGAGGATGATTTCATTTTTCAGGGATTAGAGAGGGTGGTCCTTGTGGTGGACTGCAGGTATGGAGAGCTGTTGTCATCGTATTAGATAGATAAGAATGATTATATGTATTGTAGAAATGTCTCCTATCATGTTCCCTAATTTTTTATTATGTCCACATCCTGGTCCCCATCTTGGACATCATAACAAACGTGCACTTTTTTGTTTAATTTACACATTGGACCATAGGAAAAATGACACTACAGCTACAGAGGTGACCGTCTGATAGCCCAGCTCGACTATCCATCTCTACTGAAGACCCTTTCAGCTTTTTGAGAGTTGGGTGGAGGACATCATCTCTTAAAATAGGGTCCCACAGCTGCACCCCATCAGTGTAAGCAGGACTCTTAGGACTCTTAGAAGAGTCAATGCTCTAAAACCATGGGGGGCGCTTAGCCCCCTCTCTTCGTCCCTGAGGATGATTTCATTTTTCAGGGATTAGAGAGGGTGGTCCTTGTGGTGGACTGCAGGTATGGAGAGCTGTTGTCATCGTATTAGATAGATAAGAATGATTATATGTATTGTAGAAATGTCTCCTATCATGTTCCCTAATTTTTTATTATGTCCACATCCTGGTCCCCATCTTGGACATCATAACAAACGTGCACTTTTTTGTTTAATTTACACATTGGACCATAGGAAAAATGACACTACAGCTACAGAGGTGACCGTCTGATAGCCCAGCTCGACTATCCATCTCTACTGAAGACCCTTTCAGCTTTTTGAGAGTTGGGTGGAGGACATCATCTCTGAAAATAGGGTCCCACAGCTGCACCCCATCAGTGTGAGCAGGACTCTTAGGACTCTTAGAAGAGTCAATGCTCTGAGACCATTGGGGGCACTTAGCCCCCTCTCTTCATCACTGAGGATGATTTCATTTTTCAGGGATTAGAGAGGGTGGTCCTTGTGGTGGACTGCAGATATGGAGAGCTGTTATCATCGTATTAGATAGATAAGAATGTTTATATGTATTGTAGAAATGTCTCCTATCATGTTCCCTAATTTTTTATTATGTCCACATCCTGGTCCCCATCTTGGACATCATAACAAACGTGCACTTTTTTGTTTAATTTACACATTGGACCATAGGAAAAATGACACTACAGCTACAGAGGTGACCGTCTGATAGCCCAGCTCGACTATCCATCTCTACTGAAGACCCTTTCAGCTTTTTGAGAGTAGGGTGGAGAACATCATCTCTGAAAATAGGGTCCCACAGCTGCACCCCATCAGTGTGAGCAGGACTCTTAGGACTCTTAGAAGAGTCAATGCTCTGAGACCATGGGGGGCGCTTAGCCCCCTCTCTTCGTCACTGAGGATGATTTCATTTTTCAGGGATTAGAGAGGGTGGTCCTTGTGGTGGACTGCAGGTATGGAGAGCTGTTGTCATCGTATTAGATAGATAAGAATGATTATATGTATTGTAGAAATGTCTCCTATCATGTTCCCTAATTTTTTATTATGTCCACATCCTGGTCCCCATCTTGGACATCATAACAAACGTGCACTTTTTTGTTTAATTTACACATTGGACCATAGGAAAAATGACACTACAGCTACAGAGGTGACCGTCTGATAGCCCAGCTCGACTATCCATCTCTACTGAAGACCCTTTCAGCTTTTTGAGAGTTGGGTAGAGAACATCATCTCTGAAAATAGGGTCCCACAGCTGCACCCCATCAGTGTGAGCAGGACTCTTAGGACTCTTAGAAGAGTCAATGCTCTGAGACCATGGAGGGCGCTTAGCCCCCTCTCTTCGTCACTGAGGATGATTTCACTTTTCAGGGATTAGAGAGAGTGGTCCTTGTGGTGGACTGCAGGTATGGAGAGCTGTTGTGATCGTATTAGATAGATAAGAATGATTATATGTATTGTAGAAATGTCTCCTATCATGTTCCCTAATTTTTTATTATGTCCACATCCTGGTCCCCATCTTGAACATCATAACAAACGTGCACTTTTTTGTTTAATTTACACATTGGACCATAGGAAAAATGACACTACAGCTACAGAGGTGACCGTCTGATAGCCCAGCTCGACTATCCATCTCTACTGAAGACCCTTTCAGCTTTTTGAGAGTTGGGTGGAGGACATCATCTCTTAAAATAGGGTCCCACAGCTGCACCCCATCAGTGTAAGCAGGACTCTTAGGACTCTTAGAAGAGTCAATGCTCTAAAACCATGGGGGGCGCTTAGCCCCCTCTCTTCGTCCCTGAGGATGATTTCATTTTTCAGGGATTAGAGAGGGTGGTCCTTGTGGTGGACTGCAGGTATGGAGAGCTGTTGTCATCGTATTAGATAGATAAGAATGATTATATGTATTGTAGAAATGTCTCCTATCATGTTCCCTAATTTTTTATTATGTCCACATCCTGGTCCCCATCTTGGACATCATAACAAACGTGCACTTTTTTGTTTAATTTACACATTGGACCATAGGAAAAATGACACTACAGCTACAGAGGTGACCGTCTGATAGCCCAGCTCGACTATCCATCTCTACTGAAGACCCTTTCAGCTTTTTGAGAGTTGGGTGGAGGACATCATCTCTGAAAATAGGGTCCCACAGCTGCACCCCATCAGTGTGAGCAGGACTCTTAGGACTCTTAGAAGAGTTAATGCTCTGAGACCATGGGGGCGCTTAGCCCCCTCTCTTCGTCACTGAGGATGATTTCATTTTTCAGGGATTAGAGAGAGTGGTCCTTGTGGTGGACTGCAGGTATGGAGAGCTGTTGTCATCGTATTAGATAGATAAGAATGATTATATGTATTGTAGAAATGTCTCCTATCATGTTCCCTAAATTTTTATTATGTCCACATCCTGGTCCCCATCTTGGACATCATAACAAACGTGCACTTTTTTGTTTAATTTACACATTGGACCATAGGAAAAATGACACTACAGCTACAGAGGTGACCGTCTGATAGCCCAGCTCGACTATCCATCTCTACTGAAGACCCTTTCAGCTTTTTGAGAGTTGGGTGGAGGACATCATCTCTGAAAATAGGGTCCCACAGCTGCACCCCATCAGTGTGAGCAGGACTCTTAGGACTCTTAGAAGAGTTAATGCTCTGAGACCATGGGGGCGCTTAGCCCCCTCTCTTCGTCACTGAGGATGATTTCATTTTTCAGGGATTAGAGAGGGTGGTCCTTGTGGTGGACTGCAGGTATGGAGAGCTGTTGTCATCGTATTAGATAGATAAGAATGATTATATGTATTGTAGAAATGTCTCCTATCATGTTCCCTAATTTTTTATTATGTCCACATCCTGGTCCCCATCTTGGACATCATAACAAACGTGCACTTTTTTGTTTAATTTACACATTGGACCATAGGAAAAATGACACTACAGCTACAGAGGTGACCGTCTGATAGCCCAGCTCGACTATCCATCTCTACTGAAGACCCTTTCAGCTTTTTGAGAGTTGGGTGGAGGACATCATCTCTTAAAATAGGGTCCCACAGCTGCACCCCATCAGTGTAAGCAGGACTCTTAGGACTCTTAGAAGAGTCAATGCTCTAAAACCATGGGGGGCGCTTAGCCCCCTCTCTTCGTCCCTGAGGATGATTTCATTTTTCAGGGATTAGAGAGGGTGGTCCTTGTGGTGGACTGCAGGTATGGAGAGCTGTTGTCATCGTATTAGATAGATAAGAATGATTATATGTATTGTAGAAATGTCTCCTATCATGTTCCCTAATTTTTTATTATGTCCACATCCTGGTCCCCATCTTGGACATCATAACAAACGTGCACTTTTTTGTTTAATTTACACATTGGACCATAGGAAAAATGACACTACAGCTACAGAGGTGACCGTCTGATAGCCCAGCTCGACTATCCATCTCTACTGAAGACCCTTTCAGCTTTTTGAGAGTAGGGTGGAGAACATCATCTCTGAAAATAGGGTCCCACAGCTGCACCCCATCAGTGTGAGCAGGACTCTTAGGACTCTTAGAAGAGTCAATGCTCTGAGACCATGGGGGGCGCTTAGCCCCCTCTCTTCGTCACTGAGGATGATTTCATTTTTCAGGGATTAGAGAGGGTGGTCCTTGTGGTGGACTGCAGGTATGGAGAGCTGTTGTCATCGTATTAGATAGATAAGAATGATTATATGTATTGTAGAAATGTCTCCTATCATGTTCCCTAATTTTTTATTATGTCCACATCCTGGTCCCCATCTTGGACATCATAACAAACGTGCACTTTTTTGTTTAATTTACACATTGGACCATAGGAAAAATGACACTACAGCTACAGAGGTGACCGTCTGATAGCCCAGCTCGACTATCCATCTCTACTGAAGACCCTTTCAGCTTTTTGAGAGTTGGGTAGAGAACATCATCTCTGAAAATAGGGTCCCACAGCTGCACCCCATCAGTGTGAGCAGGACTCTTAGGACTCTTAGAAGAGTCAATGCTCTGAGACCATGGAGGGCGCTTAGCCCCCTCTCTTCGTCACTGAGGATGATTTCACTTTTCAGGGATTAGAGAGAGTGGTCCTTGTGGTGGACTGCAGGTATGGAGAGCTGTTGTGATCGTATTAGATAGATAAGAATGATTATATGTATTGTAGAAATGTCTCCTATCATGTTCCCTAATTTTTTATTATGTCCACATCCTGGTCCCCATCTTGAACATCATAACAAACGTGCACTTTTTTGTTTAATTTACACATTGGACCATAGGAAAAATGACACTACAGCTACAGAGGTTACCGTCTGATAGCCCAGCTCGACTATCCATCTCTACTGAAGACCCTTTCAGCTTTTTGAGAGTTGGGTGGAGGACATCATCTCTGAAAATAGGGTCCCACAGCTGCACCCCATCAGTGTGAGCAGGACTCTTAGGACTCTTAGAAGAGTTAATGCTCTGAGACCATGGGGGCGCCTAGCCCCCTCTCTTCGTCACTGAGGATGATTTCATTTTTCAGGGATTAGAGAGGGTGGTCCTTGTGGTGGACTGCAGGTATGGAGAGCTGTTGTCATCGTATTAGATAGATAAGAATGATTATATGTATTGTAGAAATGTCTCCTATCATGTTCCCTAATTTTTTATTATGTCCACATCCTGGTCCCCATCTTGGACATCATAACAAACGTGCACTTTTTTGTTTAATTTACACATTGGACCATAGGAAAAATGACACTACAGCTACAGAGGTGACCGTCTGATAGCCCAGCTCGACTATCCATCTCTACTGAAGACCCTTTCAGCTTTTTGAGAGTTGGGTGGAGGACATCATCTCTGAAAATAGGGTCCCACAGCTGCACCCCATCAGTGTGAGCAGGACTCTTAGGACTCTTAGAAGAGTCAATGCTCTGAGACCATTGGGGGCACTTAGCCCCCTCTCTTCATCACTGAGGATGATTTCATTTTTCAGGGATTAGAGAGGGTGGTCCTTGTGGTGGACTGCAGATATGGAGAGCTGTTATCATCGTATTAGATAGATAAGAATGATTATATGTATTGTAGAAATGTCTCCTATCATGTTCCCTAATTTTTTATTATGTCCACATCCTGGTCCCCATCTTGGACATCATAACAAACGTGCACTTTTTTGTTTAATTTACACATTGGACCATAGGAAAAATTACACTACAGCTACAGAGGTGACCGTCTGATAGCCCAGCTCGACTATCCATCTCTACTGAAGACCCTTTCAGCTTTTTGAGAGTTGGGTGGAGGACATCATCTCTGAAAATAGGGTCCCACAGCTGCACCCCATCAGTGTGAGCAGGACTCTTAGGACTCTTAGAAGAGTCAATGCTCTGAGACCATGGGGGGCGCTTAGCCCCCTCTCTTCGTCACTGAGGATGATTTCATTTTTCAGGGATTAGAGAGGGTGGTCCTTGTGGTGGACTGCAGGTATGGAGAGCTGTTGTCATCGTATTAAATAGATAAGAATGATTATATGTATTGTAGAAATGTCTCCTATCATGTTCCCTAATTTTTTATTATGTCCACATCCTGGTCCCCATCTTGGACATCATAACAAACGTGCACTTTTTTGTTTAATTTACACATTGGACCATAGGAAAAATGACACTACAGCTACAGAGGTGACCGTCTGATAGCCCAGCTCGACTATCCATCTCTACTGAAGACCCTTTCAGCTTTTTGAGAGTTGGGTGGAGAACATCATCTCTGAAAATAGGGTCCCACAGCTGCACCCCATCAGTGTGAGCAGGACTCTTAGGACTCTTAGAAGAGTCAATGCTCTGAGACCATGGGGGGCGCTTAGCCCCCTCTCTTCGTCACTGAGGATGATTTCACTTTTCAGGGAATAGAGAGGGTGGTCCTTGTGGTGGACTGCAGGTATGGAGAGCTGTTGTCATCGTATTACATAGATAAGAATGATTATATGTATTGTAGAAATGTCTCCTATCATGTTCCCTATTTTTTTATTATGTCCACATCCTGGTCCCCATCTTGGAAATCATAACAAACGTGCACTTTTTTGTTTAATTTACACATTGGACCATAGGAAAAATGACACTACAGCTACAGAGGTGACCGTCTGATAGCCCAGCTCGACCATCCATCTCTACTGAAGACCCTTTCAGCTTTTTGAGAGTTGGGTGGAGGACATCATCTCTGAAAATAGGGTCCCACAGCTGCACCCCATCAGTGTGAGCAGGAATCTTAGGACTCTTAGAAGAGTCAATGCTCTGAGACCATGGGGGGCGCTTAGCCCCCTCTCTTCGTCACTGAGGATGATTTCATTTTTCAGGGATTAGAGAGAGTGGTCCTTGTGGTGGACTGCAGGTATGGAGAGCTGTTGTGATCGTATTAGATAGATAAGAATGATTATATGTATTGTAGAAATGTCTCCTATCATGTTCCCTAATTTTTTATTATGTCCACATCCTGGTCCCTATCTTGAACATCATAACAAACGTGCACTTTTTTGTTTAATTTACACATTGGACCATAGGAAAAATGACACTACAGCTACAGAGGTGACCGTCTGATAGCCCAGCTCGACTATCCATCTCTACTGAAGACCCTTTCAGCTTTTTGAGAGTTGGGTGGAGGACATCATCTCTGAAAATAGGGTCCCACAGCTGCACCCCATCAGTGTAAGCAGGACTCTTAGGATGCTTAGAAGAGTCAATGCTCTAAAACCATGGGGGGCGCTTAGCCCCCTCTCTTCGTCCCTGAGGATGATTTCATTTTTCAGGGATTAGAGAGGGTGGTCCTTGTGGTGGACTGCAGGTATGGAGAGCTGTTGTCATCGTATTAGATAGATAAGAATGATTATATGTATTGTAGAAATGTCTCCTATCATGTTCCCTAATTTCTTATTATGTCCACATCCTGGTCCCCATCTTGGACATCATAACAAACGTGCACTTTTTTGTTTAATTTACACATTGGACCATAGGAAAAATGACACTACAGCTACAGAGGTGACCGTCTGATAGCCCAGCTCGACTATCCATCTCTACTGAAGACCCTTTCAGCTTTTTGAGAGTTGGGTGGAGGACATCATCTCTGAAAATAGGGTCCCACAGCTTCACCCCATCAGTGTGAGCAGGACTCTTAGGACTCTTAGAAGAGTGAATGCTCTGGTACCATGGGGGGCGCTTGGCCCCCTCTCTTCGTCACTGAGGATGATTTCATTTTTCAGGGATTAGAGAGGGTGGTCCTTGTGGTGGACTGCAGGTATGGAGAGCTGTTGTCATCGTATTAGATAGATAAGAATGATTATATGTATTGTAGAAATGTCTCCTATCATGTTCCCTAATTTTTTATTATGTCCACATCCTGGTCCCCATCTTGGACATCATAACAAACGTGCACTTTTTTGTTTAATTTACACATTGGGCCATAGGAAAAATGACACTACAGCTACAGAGGTGACCGTCTGATAGCCCAGCTCGACTATCCATCTCTACTGAAGACCCTTTCAGCTTTTTGAGAGTTGGGTGGAGGACATCATCTCTGAAAATAGGGTCCCACAGCTGCACCCATCAGTGTGAGCAGGACTCTTAGGACTCTTAGAAGAGTTAATGCTCTGAGACCATGGGGGCGCTTAGCCCCCTCTCTTCGTCACTGAGGATGATTTCATTTTTCAGGGATTAGAGAGGGTGGTCCTTGTGGTGGACTGCAGGTATGGAGAGCTGTTGTCATCGTATTAGATAGATAAGAATGATTATATGTATTGTAGAAATGTCTCCTATCATGTTCCCTAATTTTTTATTATGTCCACATCCTGGTCCCCATCTTGGACATCATAACAAACGTGCACTTTTTTGTTTAATTTACACATTGGACCATAGGAAAAATGACACTACAGCTACAGAGGTGACCGTCTGATAGCCCAGCTCGACTATCCATCTCTACTGAAGACCCTTTCAGCTTTTTGAGAGTTGGGTGGAGGACATCATCTCTGAAAATAGGGTCCCACAGCTGCACCCCATCAGTGTGAGCAGGACTCTTAGGACTCTTAGAAGAGTCAATGCTCTGAGACCATTGGGGGCACTTAGCCCCCTCTCTTCGTCACTGAGGATGATTTCATTTTTCAGGTATTAGAGAGGGTGGTCCTTGTGGTGGACTGCAGGTATGGAGAGCTGTTATCATCGTATTAGGTAGATAAGAATGATTATATGTATTGTAGAAATGTCTCCTATCATGTTCCCTATTTTTTTATTATGTCCACATCCTGGTCCCCATCTTGGAAATCATAACAAACGTGCACTTTTTTGTTTAATTTACACATTGGACCATAGGAAAAATGACACTACAGCTACAGAGGTGACCGTCTGATAGCCCAGCTCGACTATCCATCTCTACTGAAGACCCTTTCAGCTTTTTGAGAGTTGGGTGGAGGACATCATCTCTGAAAATAGGGTCCCACAGCTGCACCCCATCAGTGTGAGCAGGAATCTTAGGACTCTTAGAAGAGTCAATGCTCTGAGACCATGGGGGGCGCTTAGCCCCCTCTCTTCGTCACTGAGGATGATTTCATTTTTCAGGGATTAGAGAGAGTGGTCCTTGTGGTGGACTGCAGGTATGGAGAGCTGTTGTGATCGTATTAGATAGATAAGAATGATTATATGTATTGTAGAAATGTCTCCTATCATGTTCCCTAATTTTTTATTATGTCCACATCCTGGTCCCCATCTTGGACATCATAACAAACGTGCACTTTTTTGTTTAATTTACACATTGGACCATAGGAAAAATGACACTACAGCTACAGAGGTGACCGTCTGATAGCCCAGCTCGACTATCCATCTCTACTGAAGACCCTTTCAGCTTTTTGAGAGTTGGGTGGAGGACATCATCTCTTAAAATAGGGTCCCACAGCTGCACCCCATCAGTGTAAGCAGGACTCTTAGGACTCTTAGAAGAGTCAATGCTCTAAAACCATGGGGGGCGCTTAGCCCCCTCTCTTCGTCCCTGAGGATGATTTCATTTTTCAGGGATTAGAGAGGGTGGTCCTTGTGGTGGACTGCAGGTATGGAGAGCTGTTGTCATCGTATTAGATAGATAAGAATGATTATATGTATTGTAGAAATGTCTCCTATCATGTTCCCTAATTTTTTATTATGTCCACATCCTGGTCCCCATCTTGGACATCATAACAAACGTGCACTTTTTTGTTTAATTTACACATTGGACCATAGGAAAAATGACACTACAGCTACAGAGGTGACCGTCTGATAGCCCAGCTCGACTATCCATCTCTACTGAAGACCCTTTCAGCTTTTTGAGAGTAGGGTGGAGAACATCATCTCTGAAAATAGGGTCCCACAGCTGCACCCCATCAGTGTGAGCAGGACTCTTAGGACTCTTAGAAGAGTCAATGCTCTGAGACCATGGGGGGCGCTTAGCCCCCTCTCTTCGTCACTGAGGATGATTTCATTTTTCAGGGATTAGAGAGGGTGGTCCTTGTGGTGGACTGCAGGTATGGAGAGCTGTTGTCATCGTATTAGATAGATAAGAATGATTATATGTATTGTAGAAATGTCTCCTATCATGTTCCCTAATTTTTTATTATGTCCACATCCTGGTCCCCATCTTGGACATCATAACAAACGTGCACTTTTTTGTTTAATTTACACATTGGACCATAGGAAAAATGACACTACAGCTACAGAGGTGACCGTCTGATAGCCCAGCTCGACTATCCATCTCTACTGAAGACCCTTTCAGCTTTTTGAGAGTTGGGTAGAGAACATCATCTCTGAAAATAGGGTCCCACAGCTGCACCCCATCAGTGTGAGCAGGACTCTTAGGACTCTTAGAAGAGTCAATGCTCTGAGACCATGGAGGGCGCTTAGCCCCCTCTCTTCGTCACTGAGGATGATTTCACTTTTCAGGGATTAGAGAGAGTGGTCCTTGTGGTGGACTGCAGGTATGGAGAGCTGTTGTGATCGTATTAGATAGATAAGAATGATTATATGTATTGTAGAAATGTCTCCTATCATGTTCCCTAATTTTTTATTATGTCCACATCCTGGTCCCCATCTTGAACATCATAACAAACGTGCACTTTTTTGTTTAATTTACACATTGGACCATAGGAAAAATGACACTACAGCTACAGAGGTTACCGTCTGATAGCCCAGCTCGACTATCCATCTCTACTGAAGACCCTTTCAGCTTTTTGAGAGTTGGGTGGAGGACATCATCTCTGAAAATAGGGTCCCACAGCTGCACCCCATCAGTGTGAGCAGGACTCTTAGGACTCTTAGAAGAGTTAATGCTCTGAGACCATGGGGGCGCTTAGCCCCCTCTCTTCGTCACTGAGGATGATTTCATTTTTCAGGGATTAGAGAGGGTGGTCCTTGTGGTGGACTGCAGGTATGGAGAGCTGTTGTCATCGTATTAGATAGATAAGAATGATTATATGTATTGTAGAAATGTCTCCTATCATGTTCCCTAATTTTTTATTATGTCCACATCCTGGTCCCCATCTTGGACATCATAACAAACGTGCACTTTTTTGTTTAATTTACACATTGGACCATAGGAAAAATGACACTACAGCTACAGAGGTGACCGTCTGATAGCCCAGCTCGACTATCCATCTCTACTGAAGACCCTTTCAGCTTTTTGAGAGTTGGGTGGAGGACATCATCTCTGAAAATAGGGTCCCACAGCTGCACCCCATCAGTGTGAGCAGGACTCTTAGGACTCTTAGAAGAGTCAATGCTCTGAGACCATTGGGGGCACTTAGCCCCCTCTCTTCATCACTGAGGATGATTTCATTTTTCAGGGATTAGAGAGGGTGGTCCTTGTGGTGGACTGCAGATATGGAGAGCTGTTATCATCGTATTAGATAGATAAGAATGATTATATGTATTGTAGAAATGTCTCCTATCATGTTCCCTAATTTTTTATTATGTCCACATCCTGGTCCCCATCTTGGACATCATAACAAACGTGCACTTTTTTGTTTAATTTACACATTGGACCATAGGAAAAATGACACTACAGCTACAGAGGTGACCGTCTGATAGCCCAGCTCGACTATCCATCTCTACTGAAGACCCTTTCAGCTTTTTGAGAGTTGGGTGGAGGACATCATCTCTGAAAATAGGGTCCCACAGCTGCACCCCATCAGTGTGAGCAGGACTCTTAGGACTCTTAGAAGAGTCAATGCTCTGAGACCATGGGGGGCGCTTAGCCCCCTCTCTTCGTCACTGAGGATGATTTCATTTTTCAGGGATTAGAGAGGGTGGTCCTTGTGGTGGACTGCAGGTATGGAGAGCTGTTGTCATCGTATTAAATAGATAAGAATGATTATATGTATTGTAGAAATGTCTCCTATCATGTTCCCTAATTTTTTATTATGTCCACATCCTGGTCCCCATCTTGGACATCATAACAAACGTGCACTTTTTTGTTTAATTTACACATTGGACCATAGGAAAAATGACACTACAGCTACAGAGGTGACCGTCTGATAGCCCAGCTCGACTATCCATCTCTACTGAAGACCCTTTCAGCTTTTTGAGAGTTGGGTGGAGAACATCATCTCTGAAAATAGGGTCCCACAGCTGCACCCCATCAGTGTGAGCAGGACTCTTAGGACTCTTAGAAGAGTCAATGCTCTGAGACCATGGGGGGCGCTTAGCCCCCTCTCTTCGTCACTGAGGATGATTTCACTTTTCAGGGAATAGAGAGGGTGGTCCTTGTGGTGGACTGCAGGTATGGAGAGCTGTTGTCATCGTATTACATAGATAAGAATGATTATATGTATTGTAGAAATGTCTCCTATCATGTTCCCTATTTTTTTATTATGTCCACATCCTGGTCCCCATCTTGGAAATCATAACAAACGTGCACTTTTTTGTTTAATTTACACATTGGACCATAGGAAAAATGACACTACAGCTACAGAGGTGACCGTCTGATAGCCCAGCTCGACCATCCATCTCTACTGAAGACCCTTTCAGCTTTTTGAGAGTTGGGTGGAGGACATCATCTCTGAAAATAGGGTCCCACAGCTGCACCCCATCAGTGTGAGCAGGAATCTTAGGACTCTTAGAAGAGTCAATGCTCTGAGACCATGGGGGGCGCTTAGCCCCCTCTCTTCGTCACTGAGGATGATTTCATTTTTCAGGGATTAGAGAGAGTGGTCCTTGTGGTGGACTGCAGGTATGGAGAGCTGTTGTGATCGTATTAGATAGATAAGAATGATTATATGTATTGTAGAAATGTCTCCTATCATGTTCCCTAATTTTTTATTATGTCCACATCCTGGTCCCTATCTTGAACATCATAACAAACGTGCACTTTTTTGTTTAATTTACACATTGGACCATAGGAAAAATGACACTACAGCTACAGAGGTGACCGTCTGATAGCCCAGCTCGACTATCCATCTCTACTGAAGACCCTTTCAGCTTTTTGAGAGTTGGGTGGAGGACATCATCTCTGAAAATAGGGTCCCACAGCTGCACCCCATCAGTGTAAGCAGGACTCTTAGGATGCTTAGAAGAGTCAATGCTCTAAAACCATGGGGGGCGCTTAGCCCCCTCTCTTCGTCCCTGAGGATGATTTCATTTTTCAGGGATTAGAGAGGGTGGTCCTTGTGGTGGACTGCAGGTATGGAGAGCTGTTGTCATCGTATTAGATAGATAAGAATGATTATATGTATTGTAGAAATGTCTCCTATCATGTTCCCTAATTTCTTATTATGTCCACATCCTGGTCCCCATCTTGGACATCATAACAAACGTGCACTTTTTTGTTTAATTTACACATTGGACCATAGGAAAAATGACACTACAGCTACAGAGGTGACCGTCTGATAGCCCAGCTCGACTATCCATCTCTACTGAAGACCCTTTCAGCTTTTTGAGAGTTGGGTGGAGGACATCATCTCTGAAAATAGGGTCCCACAGCTTCACCCCATCAGTGTGAGCAGGACTCTTAGGACTCTTAGAAGAGTGAATGCTCTGGTACCATGGGGGGCGCTTGGCCCCCTCTCTTCGTCACTGAGGATGATTTCATTTTTCAGGGATTAGAGAGGGTGGTCCTTGTGGTGGACTGCAGGTATGGAGAGCTGTTGTCATCGTATTAGATAGATAAGAATGATTATATGTATTGTAGAAATGTCTCCTATCATGTTCCCTAATTTTTTATTATGTCCACATCCTGGTCCCCATCTTGGACATCATAACAAACGTGCACTTTTTTGTTTAATTTACACATTGGGCCATAGGAAAAATGACACTACAGCTACAGAGGTGACCGTCTGATAGCCCAGCTCGACTATCCATCTCTACTGAAGACCCTTTCAGCTTTTTGAGAGTTGGGTGGAGGACATCATCTCTGAAAATAGGGTCCCACAGCTGCACCCATCAGTGTGAGCAGGACTCTTAGGACTCTTAGAAGAGTTAATGCTCTGAGACCATGGGGGCGCTTAGCCCCCTCTCTTCGTCACTGAGGATGATTTCATTTTTCAGGGATTAGAGAGGGTGGTCCTTGTGGTGGACTGCAGGTATGGAGAGCTGTTGTCATCGTATTAGATAGATAAGAATGATTATATGTATTGTAGAAATGTCTCCTATCATGTTCCCTAATTTTTTATTATGTCCACATCCTGGTCCCCATCTTGGACATCATAACAAACGTGCACTTTTTTGTTTAATTTACACATTGGACCATAGGAAAAATGACACTACAGCTACAGAGGTGACCGTCTGATAGCCCAGCTCGACTATCCATCTCTACTGAAGACCCTTTCAGCTTTTTGAGAGTTGGGTGGAGGACATCATCTCTGAAAATAGGGTCCCACAGCTGCACCCCATCAGTGTGAGCAGGACTCTTAGGACTCTTAGAAGAGTCAATGCTCTGAGACCATTGGGGGCACTTAGCCCCCTCTCTTCGTCACTGAGGATGATTTCATTTTTCAGGTATTAGAGAGGGTGGTCCTTGTGGTGGACTGCAGGTATGGAGAGCTGTTATCATCGTATTAGGTAGATAAGAATGATTATATGTATTGTAGAAATGTCTCCTATCATGTTCCCTATTTTTTTATTATGTCCACATCCTGGTCCCCATCTTGGAAATCATAACAAACGTGCACTTTTTTGTTTAATTTACACATTGGACCATAGGAAAAATGACACTACAGCTACAGAGGTGACCGTCTGATAGCCCAGCTCGACTATCCATCTCTACTGAAGACCCTTTCAGCTTTTTGAGAGTTGGGTGGAGGACATCATCTCTGAAAATAGGGTCCCACAGCTGCACCCCATCAGTGTGAGCAGGAATCTTAGGACTCTTAGAAGAGTCAATGCTCTGAGACCATGGGGGGCGCTTAGCCCCCTCTCTTCGTCACTGAGGATGATTTCATTTTTCAGGGATTAGAGAGAGTGGTCCTTGTGGTGGACTGCAGGTATGGAGAGCTGTTGTGATCGTATTAGATAGATAAGAATGATTATATGTATTGTAGAAATGTCTCCTATCATGTTCCCTAATTTTTTATTATGTCCACATCCTGGTCCCTATCTTGAACATCATAACAAACGTGCACTTTTTTGTTTAATTTACACATTGGACCATAGGAAAAATGACACTACAGCTACAGAGGTGACCGTCTGATAGCCCAGCTCGACTATCCATCTCTACTGAAGACCCTTTCAGCTTTTTGAGAGTTGGGTGGAGGACATCATCTCTGAAAATAGGGTCCCACAGCTGCACCCCATCAGTGTAAGCAGGACTCTTAGGACTCTTAGAAGAGTCAATGCTCTAAAACCATGGGGGGCGCTTAGCCCCCTCTCTTCGTCCCTGAGGATGATTTCATTTTTCAGGGATTAGAGAGGGTGGTCCTTGTGGTGGACTGCAGGTATGGAGAGCTGTTGTCATCGTATTAGATAGATAAGAATGATTATATGTATTGTAGAAATGTCTCCTATCATGTTCCCTAATTTCTTATTATGTCCACATCCTGGTCCCCATCTTGGACATCATAACAAACGTGCACTTTTTTGTTTAATTTACACATTGGACCATAGGAAAAATGACACTACAGCTACAGAGGTGACCGTCTGATAGCCCAGCTCGACTATCCATCTCTACTGAAGACCCTTTCAGCTTTTTGAGAGTTGGGTGGAGGACATCATCTCTGAAAATAGGGTCCCACAGCTTCACCCCATCAGTGTGAGCAGGACTCTTAGGACTCTTAGAAGAGTGAATGCTCTGGTACCATGGGGGGCGCTTGGCCCCCTCTCTTCGTCACTGAGGATGATTTCATTTTTCAGGGATTAGAGAGGGTGGTCCTTGTGGTGGACTGCAGGTATGGAGAGCTGTTGTCATCGTATTAGATAGATAAGAATGATTATATGTATTGTAGAAATGTCTCCTATCATGTTCCCTAATTTTTTATTATGTCCACATCCTGGTCCCCATCTTGGACATCATAACAAACGTGCACTTTTTTGTTTAATTTACACATTGGGCCATAGGAAAAATGACACTACAGCTACAGAGGTGACCGTCTGATAGCCCAGCTCGACTATCCATCTCTACTGAAGACCCTTTCAGCTTTTTGAGAGTTGGGTGGAGGACATCATCTCTGAAAATAGGGTCCCACAGCTGCACCCCATCAGTGTGAGCAGGACTCTTAGGACTCTTAGAAGAGTCAATGCTCTGAGACCATTGGGGGCACTTAGCCCCCTCTCTTCGTCACTGAGGATGATTTCATTTTTCAGGGATTAGAGAGGGTGGTCCTTGTGGTGGACTGCAGGTATGGAGAGCTGTTATCATCATATTAGGTAGATAAGAATGATTATATGTATTGTAGAAATGTCTCCTATCATGTTCCCTATTTTTTTATTATGTCCACATCCTGGTCCCCATCTTGGAAATCATAACAAACGTGCACTTTTTTGTTTAATTTTCACATTGGACCATAGGAAAAATGACACTACAGCTACAGAGGTGACCGTCTGATAGCCCAGCTCGACTATCCATCTCTACTGAAGACCCTTTCAGCTTTTTGAGAGTTGGGTGGAGGACATCATCTCTGAAAATAGGGTCCCACAGCTGCACCCCATCAGTGTGAGCAGGAATCTTAGGACTCTTAGAAGAGTCAATGCTCTGAGACCATGGGGGGCGCTTAGCCCCCTCTCTTCGTCACTGAGGATGATTTCATTTTTCAGGGATTAGAGAGAGTGGTCCTTGTGGTGGACTGCAGGTATGGAGAGCTGTTGTGATCGTATTAGATAGATAAGAATGATTATATGTATTGTAGAAATGTCTCCTATCATGTTCCCTAATTTTTTATTATGTCCACATCCTGGTCCCTATCTTGAACATCATAACAAACGTGCACTTTTTTGTTTAATTTACACATTGGACCATAGGAAAAATGACACTACAGCTACAGAGGTGACCGTCTGATAGCCCAGCTCGACTATCCATCTCTACTGAAGACCCTTTCAGCTTTTTGAGAGTTGGGTGGAGGACATCATCTCTGAAAATAGGGTCCCACAGCTGCACCCCATCAGTGTAAGCAGGACTCTTAGGACTCTTAGAAGAGTCAATGCTCTAAAACCATGAGGGGCGCTTAGCCCCCTCTCTTCGTCCCTGAGGATGATTTCATTTTTCAGGGATTAGAGAGGGTGGTCCTTGTGGTGGACTGCAGGTATGGAGAGCTGTTGTCATCGTATTAGATAGATAAGAATGATTATATGTATTGTAGAAATGTCTCCTATCATGTTCCCTAATTTCTTATTATGTCCACATCCTGGTCCCCATCTTGGACATCATAACAAACGTGCACTTTTTTGTTTAATTTACACATTGGACCATAGGAAAAATGACACTACAGCTACAGAGGTGACCGTCTGATAGCCCAGCTCGACTATCCATCTCTACTGAAGACCCTTTCAGCTTTTTGAGAGTTGGGTGGAGGACATCATCTCTGAAAATAGGGTCCCACAGCTTCACCCCATCAGTGTGAGCAGGACTCTTAGGACTCTTAGAAGAGTCAATGCTCTGGTACCATGGGGGGCGCTTGGCCCCCTCTCTTCGTCACTGAGGATGATTTCATTTTTCAGGGATTAGAGAGGGTGGTCCTTGTGGTGGACTGCAGGTATGGAGAGCTGTTGTCATCGTATTAGATAGATAAGAATGATTATATGTATTGTAGAAATGTCTCCTATCATGTTCCCTAATTTTTTATTATGTCCACATCCTGGTCCCCATCTTGGACATCATAACAAACGTGCACTTTTTTGTTTAATTTACACATTGGGCCATAGGAAAAATGACACTACAGCTACAGAGGTGACCGTCTGATAGCCCAGCTCGACTATCCATCTCTACTGAAGACCCTTTCAGCTTTTTGAGAGTTGGGTGGAGGACATCATCTCTGAAAATAGGGTCCCACAGCTGCACCCATCAGTGTGAGCAGGACTCTTAGGACTCTTAGAAGAGTTAATGCTCTGAGACCATGGGGGCGCTTAGCCCCCTCTCTTCGTCACTGAGGATGATTTCATTTTTCAGGGATTAGAGAGGGTGGTCCTTGTGGTGGACTGCAGGTATGGAGAGCTGTTGTCATCGTATTAGATAGATAAGAATGATTATATGTATTGTAGAAATGTCTCCTATCATGTTCCCTAATTTTTTATTATGTCCACATCCTGGTCCCCATCTTGGACATCATAACAAACGTGCACTTTTTTGTTTAATTTACACATTGGACCATAGGAAAAATGACACTACAGCTACAGAGGTGACCGTCTGATAGCCCAGCTCGACTATCCATCTCTACTGAAGACCCTTTCAGCTTTTTGAGAGTTGGGTGGAGGACATCATCTCTGAAAATAGGGTCCCACAGCTGCACCCCATCAGTGTGAGCAGGACTCTTAGGACTCTTAGAAGAGTCAATGCTCTGAGACCATTGGGGGCACTTAGCCCCCTCTCTTCGTCACTGAGGATGATTTCATTTTTCAGGGATTAGAGAGGGTGGTCCTTGTGGTGGACTGCAGGTATGGAGAGCTGTTATCATCGTATTAGGTAGATAAGAATGATTATATGTATTGTAGAAATGTCTCCTATCATGTTCCCTAATTTTTTATTATGTCCACATCCTGGTCCCCATCTTGGACATCATAACAAACGTGCACTTTTTTGTTTAATTTACACATTGGACCATAGGAAAAATGACACTACAGCTACAGAGGTGACCGTCTGATAGCCCAGCTCGACAATCCATCTCTACTGAAGACCCTTTCAGCTTTTTGAGAGTTGGGTGGAGGACATCATCTCTGAAAATAGGGTCCCACAGCTGCACCCCATCAGTGTGAGCAGGACTCTTAGGACTCTTAGAAGAGTCAATGCTCTGAGACCATGGGGGGCGCTTAGCCCCCTCTCTTCGTCACTGAGGATGATTTCATTTTTCAGAGATTAGAGAGGGTGGTCCTTGTGGTGGACTGCAGGTATGGAGAGCTGTTGTCATCGTATTAAATAGATAAGAATGATTATATGTATTGTAGAAATGTCTCCTATCATGTTCCCTAATTTTTTATTATGTCCACATCCTGGTCCCCATCTTGGACATCATAACAAACGTGCACTTTTTTGTTTAATTTACACATTGGACCATAGGAAAAATGACACTACAGCTACAGAGGTGACCGTCTGATAGCCCAGCTCGACTATCCATCTCTACTGAAGACCCTTTCAGCTTTTTGAGAGTTGGGTGGAGGACATCATCTCTGAAAATAGGGTCCCACAGCTGCACCCCATCAGTGTGAGCAGGACTCTTAGGACTCTTAGAAGAGTCAATGCTCTGAGACCATGGGGGGCGCTTAGCCCCCTCTCTTCGTCACTGAGGATGATTTCATTTTTCAGGGATTAGAGAGGGTGGTCCTTGTGGTGGACTGCAGGTATGGAGAGCTGTTGTCATCGTATTAAATAGATAAGAATGATTATATGTATTGTAGAAATGTCTCCTATCATGTTCCCTAATTTTTTATTATGTCCACATCCTGGTCCCCATCT
This sequence comes from Anomaloglossus baeobatrachus, assembly GCF_048569485.1. Taxonomy (NCBI): domain Eukaryota; kingdom Metazoa; phylum Chordata; class Amphibia; order Anura; family Aromobatidae; genus Anomaloglossus; species Anomaloglossus baeobatrachus. Next base: position 2,063,905 of record NW_027442146.1, on the reverse strand, counting down.
TGGACATCATAACAAACGTGCACTTTTTTGTTTAATTTACACATTGGACCATAGGAAAAATGACACTACAGCTACAGAGGTGACCGTCTGATAGCCCAGCTCGACTATCCATCTCTACTGAAGACCCTTTCAGCTTTTTGAGAGTTGGGTGGAGGACATCATCTCTGAAAATAGGGTCCCACAGCTGCACCCCATCAGTGTGAGCAGGACTCTTAGGACTCTTAGAAGAGTCAATGCTCTGAGACCATGGGGGGCGCTTAGCCCCCTCTCTTCGTCACTGAGGATGATTTCATTTTTCAGGGATTAGAGAGGGTGGTCCTTGTGGTGGACTGCAGGTATGGAGAGCTGTTGTCATCGTATTAGATAGATAAGAATGATTATATGTATTGTAGAAATGTCTCCTATCATGTTCCCTAATTTTTTATTATGTCCACATCCTGGTCCCCATCTTGGACATCATAACAAACGTGCACTTTTTTGTTTAATTTACACATTGGGCCATAGGAAAAATGACACTACAGCTACAGAGGTGACCGTCTGATAGCCCAGCTCGACTATCCATCTCTACTGAAGACCCTTTCAGCTTTTTGAGAGTTGGGTGGAGGACATCATCTCTGAAAATAGGGTCCCACAGCTGCACCCATCAGTGTGAGCAGGACTCTTAGGACTCTTAGAAGAGTTAATGCTCTGAGACCATGGGGGCGCTTAGCCCCCTCTCTTCGTCACTGAGGATGATTTCATTTTTCAGGGATTAGAGAGGGTGGTCCTTGTGGTGGACTGCAGGTATGGAGAGCTGTTGTCATCGTATTAGATAGATAAGAATGATTATATGTATTGTAGAAATGTCTCCTATCATGTTCCCTAATTTTTTATTATGTCCACATCCTGGTCCCCATCTTGGACATCATAACAAACGTGCACTTTTTTGTTTAATTTACACATTGGACCATAGGAAAAATGACACTACAGCTACAGAGGTGACCGTCTGATAGCCCAGCTCGACTATCCATCTCTACTGAAGACCCTTTCAGCTTTTTGAGAGTTGGGTGGAGGACATCATCTCTGAAAATAGGGTCCCACAGCTGCACCCCATCAGTGTGAGCAGGACTCTTAGGACTCTTAGAAGAGTCAATGCTCTGAGACCATTGGGGGCACTTAGCCCCCTCTCTTCGTCACTGAGGATGATTTCATTTTTCAGGGATTAGAGAGGGTGGTCCTTGTGGTGGACTGCAGGTATGGAGAGCTGTTATCATCGTATTAGGTAGATAAGAATGATTATATGTATTGTAGAAATGTCTCCTATCATGTTCCCTAATTTTTTATTATGTCCACATCCTGGTCCCCATCTTGGACATCATAACAAACGTGCACTTTTTTGTTTAATTTACACATTGGGCCATAGGAAAAATGACACTACAGCTACAGAGGTGACCGTCTGATAGCCCAGCTCGACTATCCATCTCTACTGAAGACCCTTTCAGCTTTTTGAGAGTTGGGTGGAGGACATCATCTCTGAAAATAGGGTCCCACAGCTGCACCCATCAGTGTGAGCAGGACTCTTAGGACTCTTAGAAGAGTTAATGCTCTGAGACCATGGGGGCGCTTAGCCCCCTCTCTTCGTCACTGAGGATGATTTCATTTTTCAGGGATTAGAGAGGGTGGTCCTTGTGGTGGACTGCAGGTATGGAGAGCTGTTGTCATCGTATTAGATAGATAAGAATGATTATATGTATTGTAGAAATGTCTCCTATCATGTTCCCTAATTTTTTATTATGTCCACATCCTGGTCCCCATCTTGGACATCATAACAAACGTGCACTTTTTTGTTTAATTTACACATTGGACCATAGGAAAAATGACACTACAGCTACAGAGGTGACCGTCTGATAGCCCAGCTCGACTATCCATCTCTACTGAAGACCCTTTCAGCTTTTTGAGAGTTGGGTGGAGGACATCATCTCTGAAAATAGGGTCCCACAGCTGCACCCATCAGTGTGAGCAGGACTCTTAGGACTCTTAGAAGAGTTAATGCTCTGAGACCATGGGGGCGCTTAGCCCCCTCTCTTCGTCACTGAGGATGATTTCATTTTTCAGGGATTAGAGAGGGTGGTCCTTGTGGTGGACTGCAGGTATGGAGAGCTGTTGTCATCGTATTAGATAGATAAGAATGATTATATGTATTGTAGAAATGTCTCCTATCATGTTCCCTAATTTTTTATTATGTCCACATCCTGGTCCCCATCTTGGACATCATAACAAACGTGCACTTTTTTGTTTAATTTACACATTGGACCATAGGAAAAATGACACTACAGCTACAGAGGTGACCGTCTGATAGCCCAGCTCGACTATCCATCTCTACTGAAGACCCTTTCAGCTTTTTGAGAGTTGGGTGGAGGACATCATCTCTGAAAATAGGGTCCCACAGCTGCACCCCATCAGTGTGAGCAGGACTCTTAGGACTCTTAGAAGAGTCAATGCTCTGAGACCATTGGGGGCACTTAGCCCCCTCTCTTCGTCACTGAGGATGATTTCATTTTTCAGGGATTAGAGAGGGTGGTCCTTGTGGTGGACTGCAGGTATGGAGAGCTGTTATCATCGTATTAGGTAGATAAGAATGATTATATGTATTGTAGAAATGTCTCCTATCATGTTCCCTAATTTTTTATTATGTCCACATCCTGGTCCCCATCTTGGACATCATAACAAACGTGCACTTTTTTGTTTAATTTACACATTGGACCATAGGAAAAATGACACTACAGCTACAGAGGTGACCGTCTGATAGCCCAGCTCGACAATCCATCTCTACTGAAGACCCTTTCAGCTTTTTGAGAGTTGGGTGGAGGACATCATCTCTGAAAATAGGGTCCCACAGCTGCACCCCATCAGTGTGAGCAGGACTCTTAGGACTCTTAGAAGAGTCAATGCTCTGAGACCATGGGGGGCGCTTAGCCCCCTCTCTTCGTCACTGAGGATGATTTCATTTTTCAGGGATTAGAGAGGGTGGTCCTTGTGGTGGACTGCAGGTATGGAGAGCTGTTGTCATCGTATTAAATAGATAAGAATGATTATATGTATTGTAGAAATGTCTCCTATCATGTTCCCTAATTTTTTATTATGTCCACATCCTGGTCCCCATCTTGGACATCATAACAAACGTGCACTTTTTTGTTTAATTTACACATTGGACCATAGGAAAAATGACACTACAGCTACAGAGGTGACCGTCTGATAGCCCAGCTCGACTATCCATCTCTACTGAAGACCCTTTCAGCTTTTTGAGAGTTGGGTGGAGGACATCATCTCTGAAAATAGGGTCCCACAGCTGCACCCCATCAGTGTGAGCAGGACTCTTAGGACTCTTAGAAGAGTCAATGCTCTGAGACCATGGGGGGCGCTTAGCCCCCTCTCTTCGTCACTGAGGATGATTTCATTTTTCAGGGATTAGAGAGGGTGGTCCTTGTGGTGGACTGCAGGTATGGAGAGCTGTTGTCATCGTATTAGATAGATAAGAATGATTATATGTATTGTAGAAATGTCTCCTATCATGTTCCCTAATTTTTTATTATGTCCACATCCTGGTCCCCATCTTGGACATCATAACAAACGTGCACTTTTTTGTTTAATTTACACATTGGACCATAGGAAAAATGACACTACAGCTACAGAGGTGACCGTCTGATAGCCCAGCTCGACTATCCATCTCTACTGAAGACCCTTTCAGCTTTTTGAGAGTTGGGTGGAGAACATCATCTCTGAAAATAGGGTCCCACAGCTGCACCCCATCAGTGTGAGCAGGACTCTTAGGACTCTTAGAAGAGTCAATGCTCTGAGACCATGGGGGGCGCTTAGCCCCCTCTCCTCGTCACTGAGGATGATTTCACTTTTCAGGGAATAGAGAGGGTGGTCCTTGTGGTGGACTGCAGGTATGGAGAGCTGTTGTCATCGTATTAGATAGATAAGAATGATTATATGTATTGTAGAAATGTCTCCTATCATGTTCCCTAATTTTTTATTATGTCCACATCCTGGTCCCCATCTTGGACATCATAACAAACGTGCACTTTTTTGTTTAATTTACACATTGGACCATAGGAAAAATGACACTACAGCTACAGAGGTGACCGTCTGATAGCCCAGCTCGACTATCCATCTCTACTGAAGACCCTTTCAGCTTTTTGAGAGTTGGGTGGAGGACATCATCTCTGAAAATAGGGTCCCACAGCTGCACCCCATCAGTGTGAGCAGGACTCTTAGGACTCTTAGAAGAGTCAATGCTCTGAGACCATGGGGGGCGCTTAGCCCCCTCTCTTCGTCACTGAGGATGATTTCATTTTTCAGGGATTAGAGAGGGTGGTCCTTGTGGTGGACTGCAGGTATGGAGAGCTGTTGTCATCGTATTAAATAGATAAGAATGATTATATGTATTGTAGAAATGTCTCCTATCATGTTCCCTAATTTTTTATTATGTCCACATCCTGGTCCCCATCTTGGACATCATAACAAACGTGCACTTTTTTGTTTAATTTACACATTGGACCATAGGAAAAATGACACTACAGCTACAGAGGTGACCGTCTGATAGCCCAGCTCGACTATCCATCTCTACTGAAGACCCTTTCAGCTTTTTGAGAGTTGGGTGGAGGACATCATCTCTGAAAATAGGGTCCCACAGCTGCACCCCATCAGTGTGAGCAGGACTCTTAGGACTCTTAGAAGAGTCAATGCTCTGAGACCATGGGGGGCGCTTAGCCCCCTCTCTTCGTCACTGAGGATGATTTCATTTTTCAGGGATTAGAGAGGGTGGTCCTTGTGGTGGACTGCAGGTATGGAGAGCTGTTGTCATCGTATTAGATAGATAAGAATGATTATATGTATTGTAGAAATGTCTCCTATAATGTTCCCTAATTTTTTATTATGTCCACATCCTGGTCCCCATCTTGGACATCATAACAAACGTGCACTTTTTTGTTTAATTTACACATTGGACCATAGGAAAAATGACACTACAGCTACAGAGGTGACCGTCTGATAGCCCAGCTCGACTATCCATCTCTACTGAAGACCCTTTCAGCTTTTTGAGAGTTGGGTGGAGGACATCATCTCTGAAAATAGGGTCCCACAGCTGCACCCCATCAGTGTGAGCAGGACTCTTAGGACTCTTAGAAGAGTTAATGCTCTGAGACCATGGGGGCGCTTAGCCCCCTCTCTTCGTCACTGAGGATGATTTCATTTTTCAGGGATTAGAGAGGGTGGTCCTTGTGGTGGACTGCAGGTATGGAGAGCTGTTGTCATCGTATTAGATAGATAAGAATGATTATATGTATTGTAGAAATGTCTCCTATCATGTTCCCTAATTTTTTATTATGTCCACATCCTGGTCCCCATCTTGGACATCATAACAAACGTGCACTTTTTTGTTTAATTTACACATTGGACCATAGGAAAAATGACACTACAGCTACAGAGGTGACCGTCTGATAGCCCAGCTCGACTATCCATCTCTACTGAAGACCCTTTCAGCATTTTGAGAGTTGGGTGGAGGACATCATCTCTGAAAATAGGGTCCCACAGCTGCACCCCATCAGTGTGAGCAGGACTCTTAGGACTCTTAGAAGAGTCAATGCTCTGAGACCATTGGGGGCACTGAGCCCCCTCTCTTCGTCACTGAGGATGATTTCATTTTTCAGGGATTAGAGAGGGTGGTCCTTGTGGTGGACTGCAGATATGGAGAGCTGTTATCATCGTATTAGATAGATAAGAATGATTATATGTATTGTAGAAATGTCTCCTATAATGTTCCCTAATTTTTTATTATGTCCACATCCTGGTCCCCATCTTGGACATCATAACAAACGTGCACTTTTTTGTTTAATTTACACATTGGACCATAGGGAAAATGAAACTACAGCTACAGAGGTGACCGTCTGATAGCCCATCTCGACTATCCATCTCTACTGAAGAACCTTTCAGCTTTTTGAGAGTTGGGTGGAGGACATCATCTCTGAAAATAGGGTCCCACAGCTGCACCCCATCAGTGTGAGCAGGACTCTTAGGACTCTTAGACCCTTTCAGCTTTTTGAGAGTTGGGTGGAGGACATCATCTCTGAAAATAGGGTCCCACAGCTGCACCCCATCAGTGTGAGCAGGACTCTTAGGACTCTTAGAAGAGTCAATGCTCTGAGACCATTGGGGGCACTTAGCCCCCTCTCTTCATCACTGAGGATGATTTCATTTTTCAGGGATTAGAGAGGGTGGTCCTTGTGGTGGACTGCAGATATGGAGAGCTGTTATCATCGTATTAGATAGATAAGAATGATTATATGTATTGTAGAAATGTCTCCTATCATGTTCCCTAATTTTTTATTATGTCCACATCCTGGTCCCCATCTTGGACATCATAACAAACGTGCACTTTTTTGTTTAATTTACACATTGGACCATAGGAAAAATGACACTACAGCTACAGAGGTGACCGTCTGATAGCCCAGCTCGACTATCCATCTCTACTGAAGACCCTTTCAGCTTTTTGAGAGTTGGGTGGAGGACATCATCTCTGAAAATAGGGTCCCACAGCTGCACCCCATCAGTGTGAGCAGGACTCTTAGGACTCTTAGAAGAGTCAATGCTCTGAGACCATGGGGGGCGCTTAGCCCCCTCTCTTCGTCACTGAGGATGATTTCATTTTTCAGGGATTAGAGAGGGTGGTCCTTGTAGTGGACTGCAGGTATGGAGAGCTGTTGTCATCGTATTAAATAGATAAGAATGATTATATGTATTGTAGAAATGTCTCCTATCATGTTCCCTAATTTTTTATTATGTCCACATCCTGGTCCCCATCTTGGACATCATAACAAACGTGCACTTTTTTGTTTAATTTACACATTGGACCATAGGAAAAATGACACTACAGCTACAGAGGTGACCGTCTGATAGCCCAGCTCGACTATCCATCTCTACTGAAGACCCTTTCAGCTTTTTGAGAGTTGGGTGGAGAACATCATCTCTGAAAATAGGGTCCCACAGCTGCACCCCATCAGTGTGAGCAGGACTCTTAGGACTCTTAGAAGAGTCAATGCTCTGAGACCATGGGGGGCGCTTAGCCCCCTCTCCTCGTCACTGAGGATGATTTCACTTTTTAGGGAATAGAGAGGGTGGTCCTTGTGGTGGACTGCAGGTATGGAGAGCTGTTGTCATCGTATTAGATAGATAAGAATGATTATATGTATTGTAGAAATGTCTCCTATCATGTTCCCTATTTTTTTATTATGTCCACATCCTGGTCCCCATCTTGGAAATCATAACAAACGTGCACTTTTTTGTTTAATTTACAAATTGGACCATAGGAAAAATGACACTACAGCTACAGAGGTGACCGTCTGATAGCCCAGCTCGACTATCCATCTCTACTGAAGACCCTTTCAGCTTTTTGAGAGTTGGGTGGAGGACATCATCTCTGAAAATAGGGTCCCACAGCTGCACCCCATCAGAGTGAGCAGGAATCTTAGGACTCTTAGAAGAGTCAATGCTCTGAGACCATGGGGGGCGCTTAGCCCCCTCTCTTCGTCACTGAGGATGATTTCATTTTTCAGGGATTAGAGAAAGTGGTCCTTGTGGTGGACTGCAGGTATGGAGAGCTGTTGTGATCGTATTAGATAGATAAGAATGATTATATGTATTGTAGAAATGTCTTCAGTAGAGATGGATAGTCGAGCTGGGCTATCAGACGGTCACCTCTGTAGCTGTAGTGTCATTTTTCCTATGGTCCAATGTGTAAATTAAACAAAAAAGTGCACGTTTGTTATGATGTCCAAGATGGGGACCAGGATGTGGACATAATAAAAAATTAGGGAACATGATAGGAGACATTTCTACAATACATATAATCATTCTTATCTATCTAATACGATGACAACAGCTCTCCATACCTGCAGTCCACCACAAGGACCACCCTCTCTAATCCCTGAAAAATGAAATCATCCTCAGTGACGAAGAGAGGGGGCTAAGCGCCCCCATGGTCTCAGAGCATTAACTCTTCTAAGAGTCCTAAGGGCATTTCGCGCATAAATGAAATGATCACATTTTTCTCCAAAACTATAACAGATGCAAGCTTGTCCTGTTTGGTGGAGATAATATTTAATAAAATAAGTAGAAACCTACTAAAAGTTTTGTTTGTTTATATTGCAATCCTGAGATAATCGTCTCCATGCTCCAAATCCATTTTAAAGCCATTTCAAAGGCATTTCACGCATAAATGAAATGATCACATTTTTCTCCAAAACTATAACACATGCAAGCTTGTCCTGTTTGGTGGAGATGATATTTAATAAAATAAGTAGAAATCCACTAAAAGTTTTGTTTGGTTATCTTGCAATCCCAAGATAATCGTCTCCATGCTCCAAATCCATTTTAAAGCCATTTTTAAGGCATTTCGCGCATAAATGAAATGATCACATTTTTCTCCAAAACTATAACAGATGCAAGCTTGTCCTGTTTGGTGGAGATAATATTTAATAAAATAAGTAGAAATCTACTAAAAGTTTTGTTTGTTTATATTGCCATCCTGAGATAATCGTCTCCTGGCTCCAAATCCATTTTAAAGCCATTTCAAAGGCATTTTGCGCATAAATGAAATGATCACATTTTTCTCCAAAACTATAACACATGCAAGCTTGTCCTGTTTGGTGGAGATGATATTTGGTAAAATAAGTAGAAATCCACTAAAAGTTTTGTTTGGTTATCTTGCAATCCCGAGATAATCGTCTCCATGCTCCAAATCTATTTTAAAGCCATTTCAAAGGCATTGTGCGCATAAATGAAATGATCACATTTTTCTCCAAAACTATAACAGATGCAAGCTTGTCCTGTTTGGTGGGGATAATATTTAATAAAATAAGTAGAAATCCACTAAAAGTTTTGTTTGGTTATCTTGCAATCCCGAGATAATCGTCTCCATGCTCCAAATCCATTTTAAAGCCATTTTTAAGGCATTTCGCGCATAAATGAAATGATCACATTTTTCTCCAAAACTATAACAGATGGAAGCTCGTCCTGTTTGGAGGGGATAATATTTAATAAAATAAGTAGAAATCCACTAAAAGTTTTGTTTGGTTATCTTGCAATCCCGAGATAATCGTCTCCATGCTTCAAATCCATTTAAAAGCCATTTTGAAGGCATTTCGCGCATAAATGAAATGATCACATTTTTCTCCAAAACTATAACAGATGCAAGCTTGTCCTGTTTGGTGGAGATAATATTTAATAAAATAAGTAGAAATCTACTAAAAGTTTTGTTTGTTTATATTGCCATCCTGAGATAATCGTCTCCTGGCTCCAAATCCATTTTAAAGCCATTTCAAAGGCATTTTGCGCATAAATGAAATGATCACATTTTTCTCCAAAACTATAACACATGCAAGCTTGTCCTGTTTGGTGGAGATGATATTTGGTAAAATAAGTAGAAATCCACTAAAAGTTTTGTTTGGTTATCTTGCAATCCCGAGATAATCGTCTCCATGCTCCAAATCTATTTTAAAGCCATTTCAAAGGCATTGTGCGCATAAATGAAATGATCACATTTTTCTCCAAAACTATAACAGATGCAAGCTTGTCCTGTTTGGTGGGGATAATATTTAATAAAATAAGTAGAAATCCACTAAAAGTTTTGTTTGGTTATCTTGCAATCCCGAGATAATCGTCTCCATGCTCCAAATCCATTTTAAAGCCATTTTTAAGGCATTTCGCGCATAAATGAAATGATCACATTTTTCTCCAAAACTATAACAGATGGAAGCTCGTCCTGTTTGGAGGGGATAATATTTAATAAAATAAGTAGAAATCCACTAAAAGTTTTGTTTGGTTATCTTGCAATCCCGAGATAATCGTCTCCATGCTTCAAATCCATTTAAAAGCCATTTTGAAGGCATTTCGCGCATAAATGAAATGATCACATTTTTCTTCAAAACTAAAACAGATGCAAGCTTGTCCTGTTTGGTGGAGATAATATTTAATAAAATAAGTAGAAACCTACTAAAAGTTTCGTTTGTTTATATTGCAATCCTGAGATAATCGTCTCCATGCTCCAAATCCATTTTAAAGCCATTTCAAAGGCATTTCGCGCATAAATGAAATGATCACATTTTTCTCCAAAACTATAACACATGCAAGCTTGTCCTGTTTGGTGGAGATGATATTTAATAAAATAAGTAGAAATCCACTAAAAGTTTTGTTTGGTTATCTTGCAATCCCAAGATAATCGTCTCCATGCTCCAAATCCATTTTAAAGCCATTTTTAAGGCATTTCGCGCATAAATGAAATGATCACATTTTTCTCCAAAACTATAACAGATGCAAGCTTGTCCTGTTTGGTGGAGATAATATTTAATAAAACAGGTAGAAATCTACTAAAAGTTTCGTTTGTTTATATTGCAATCCTGAGATAATCGTCTCCATGCTCCAAATCCATTTTAAAGCCATTTCAAAGGCATTTCGCGCATAAATGAAATGATCACATTTTTCTCCAAAACTATAACAGATGCAAGCTTCTCCTGTTTGGTGGAGATGATATTTAATAAAATAAGTAGAAATCCACTAACAGATTTGTTTGGTTATCTTGCAATCCCGAGATAGTCGTCTCCATGCTCCAAATCCATTTTAAAGCCATCTTTAAGGCATTTCGCGCATAAATGAAATGATCACATTTTTCTCCAAAACTATAACAGATGCAAGCTTGTCCTGTTTGGTGGAGATAATATTTAATAAAATAAGTAGAAACCTACTAAAAGTTTTGTTTGTTTATATTGCAATCCTGAGATAATCGTCTCCATGCTCCAAATCCATTTTAAAGCCATTTCAAAGGCATTTCACGCATAAATGAAATGATCACATTTTTCTCCAAAACTATAACACATGCAAGCTTGTCCTGTTTGGTGGAGATGATATTTAATAAAATAAGTAGAAATCCACTAAAAGTTTTGTTTGGTTATCTTGCAATCCCAAGATAATCGTCTCCATGCTCCAAATCCATTTTAAAGCCATTTTTAAGGCATTTCGCGCATAAATGAAATGATCACATTTTTCTCCAAAACTATAACAGATGCAAGCTTGTCCTGTTTGGTGGAGATAATATTTAATAAAATAAGTAGAAATCTACTAAAAGTTTTGTTTGTTTATATTGCCATCCTGAGATAATCGTCTCCTGGCTCCAAATCCATTTTAAAGCCATTTCAAAGGCATTTTGCGCATAAATGAAATGATCACATTTTTCTCCAAAACTATAACACATGCAAGCTTGTCCTGTTTGGTGGAGATGATATTTGGTAAAATAAGTAGAAATCCACTAAAAGTTTTGTTTGGTTATCTTGCAATCCCGAGATAATCGTCTCCATGCTCCAAATCTATTTTAAAGCCATTTCAAAGGCATTGTGCGCATAAATGAAATGATCACATTTTTCTCCAAAACTATAACAGATGCAAGCTTGTCCTGTTTGGTGGGGATAATATTTAATAAAATAAGTAGAAATCCACTAAAAGTTTTGTTTGGTTATCTTGCAATCCCGAGATAATCGTCTCCATGCTCCAAATCCATTTTAAAGCCATTTTTAAGGCATTTCGCGCATAAATGAAATGATCACATTTTTCTCCAAAACTATAACAGATGGAAGCTCGTCCTGTTTGGAGGGGATAATATTTAATAAAATAAGTAGAAATCCACTAAAAGTTTTGTTTGGTTATCTTGCAATCCCGAGATAATCGTCTCCATGCTTCAAATCCATTTAAAAGCCATTTTGAAGGCATTTCGCGCATAAATGAAATGATCACATTTTTCTCCAAAACTATAACAGATGCAAGCTTGTCCTGTTTGGTGGAGATAATATTTAATAAAATAAGTAGAAATCTACTAAAAGTTTTGTTTGTTTATATTGCCATCCTGAGATAATCGTCTCCTGGCTCCAAATCCATTTTAAAGCCATTTCAAAGGCATTTTGCGCATAAATGAAATGATCACATTTTTCTCCAAAACTATAACACATGCAAGCTTGTCCTGTTTGGTGGAGATGATATTTGGTAAAATAAGTAGAAATCCACTAAAAGTTTTGTTTGGTTATCTTGCAATCCCGAGATAATCGTCTCCATGCTCCAAATCTATTTTAAAGCCATTTCAAAGGCATTGTGCGCATAAATGAAATGATCACATTTTTCTCCAAAACTATAACAGATGCAAGCTTGTCCTGTTTGGTGGGGATAATATTTAATAAAATAAGTAGAAATCCACTAAAAGTTTTGTTTGGTTATCTTGCAATCCCGAGATAATCGTCTCCATGCTCCAAATCCATTTTAAAGCCATTTTTAAGGCATTTCGCGCATAAATGAAATGATCACATTTTTCTCCAAAACTATAACAGATGGAAGCTCGTCCTGTTTGGAGGGGATAATATTTAATAAAATAAGTAGAAATCCACTAAAAGTTTTGTTTGGTTATCTTGCAATCCCGAGATAATCGTCTCCATGCTTCAAATCCATTTAAAAGCCATTTTGAAGGCATTTCGCGCATAAATGAAATGATCACATTTTTCTTCAAAACTAAAACAGATGCAAGCTTGTCCTGTTTGGTGGAGATAATATTTAATAAAATAAGTAGAAACCTACTAAAAGTTTCGTTTGTTTATATTGCAATCCTGAGATAATCGTCTCCATGCTCCAAATCCATTTTAAAGCCATTTCAAAGGCATTTCGCGCATAAATGAAATGATCACATTTTTCTCCAAAACTATAACACATGCAAGCTTGTCCTGTTTGGTGGAGATGATATTTAATAAAATAAGTAGAAATCCACTAAAAGTTTTGTTTGGTTATCTTGCAATCCCAAGATAATCGTCTCCATGCTCCAAATCCATTTTAAAGCCATTTTTAAGGCATTTCGCGCATAAATGAAATGATCACATTTTTCTCCAAAACTATAACAGATGCAAGCTTGTCCTGTTTGGTGGAGATAATATTTAATAAAACAGGTAGAAATCTACTAAAAGTTTCGTTTGTTTATATTGCAATCCTGAGATAATCGTCTCCATGCTCCAAATCCATTTTAAAGCCATTTCAAAGGCATTTCGCGCATAAATGAAATGATCACATTTTTCTCCAAAACTATAACAGATGCAAGCTTCTCCTGTTTGGTGGAGATGATATTTAATAAAATAAGTAGAAATCCACTAACAGATTTGTTTGGTTATCTTGCAATCCCGAGATAGTCGTCTCCATGCTCCAAATCCATTTTAAAGCCATCTTTAAGGCATTTCGCGCATAAATGAAATGATCACATTTTTCTCCAAAACTATAACAGATGCAAGCTTGTCCTGTTTGGTGGAGATGATATTTCATAAAATAAGTAGAAATCCACTAAAAGTTTTGTTTGGTTATCTTGCAATCCCGAGATAATCGTCTCCATGCTCCAAACCCTTTTTAAAGCCATTTTTAAGGCATTTCGCGCATAAATGAAATGATCACATTTTTCTCCAAAACTATAACAGATGCAAGCTTGTCCTGTTTGGTGGGGATAATATTTAATAAAATAAGTAGAAATCCACTAAAAGTTTTGTTTGGTTATCTTGCAATCCCAAGATAATCGTCTCCATGCTCCAAATCCATTTTAAAGCCATTTTTAAGGCATTTCGCGCATAAATGAAATGATCACATTTTTCTCCAAAACTATAACAGATGCAAGCTTGTCCTGTTTGGTGGAGATAATATTTAATAAAATAAGTAGAAATCTACTAAAAGTTTCGTTTGTTTATATTGCCATCCTGAGATAATCGTCTCCATGCTCCAAATCCATTTTAAAGCCATTTCAAAGGCATTTTGCGCATAAATGAAATGATCACATTTTTCTCCAAAACTATAACACATGCAAGCTTGTCCTGTTTGGTGGAGATGATATTTGGTAAAATAAGTAGAAATCCACTAAAAGTTTTGTTTGGTTATCCTGCAATCCCGAGATAATCGTCTCCATGCTCCAAATCTATTTTAAAGCCATTTCAAAGGCATTGTGCGCATAAATGAAATGATCACATTTTTCTCCAAAACTATAACAGATGCAAGCTTGTACTGTTTGGAGGGGATGATATTTAATAAAATAATTAGAAATCCACTAAAAGTTTTGTTTGGTTATCTTGCAATCCCGAGATAATCGTCTCCATGCTTCAAAACCATTTTAAAGCCATTTTTAAGGCATTTCGCGCATAAATGAAATGATCACATTTTTCTCCAAAACTATAACAGATGCAAGCTTGTCCTGTTTGGTGGAGATAATATTTAATAAAATAAGTAGAAACCTACTAAAAGTTTCGTTTGTTTATATTGCAATCCTGAGATAATCGTCTCCATGCTCCAAATCCATTTTAAAGCCATTTCAAAGGCATTTCGCGCATAAATGAAATGATCACATTTTTCTCCAAAACTATAACAGATGCAAGCTTGTACTGTTTGGAGGGGATGATATTTAATAAAATAATTAGAAATCCACTAAAAGTTTTGTTTGGTTATCTTGCAATCCCGAGATAATCGTCTCCATGCTTCAAAACCATTTTAAAGCCATTTTTAAGGCATTTCGCGCATAAATGAAATGATCACATTTTTCTCCAAAACTATAACAGATGCAAGCTTGTCCTGTTTGGTGGAGATAATATTTAATAAAATAAGTAGAAACCTACTAAAAGTTTCGTTTGTTTATATTGCAATCCTGAGATAATCGTCTCCATGCTCCAAATCCATTTTAAAGCCATTTCAAAGGCATTTCGCGCATAAATGAAATGATCACATTTTTCTCCAAAACTATAACAGATGCAAGCTTGTCCTGTTTGGAGGGGATGATATTTAATAAAATAATTAGAAATCCACTAAAAGTTGTGTTTGGTTATCTTGCAATCCCGAGATAATCGTCTCCATGCTTCAAAACCATTTTAAAGCCATTTTAAGGCATTTCGCGCATAAATGAAATGATCACATTTTTCTCCAAAACTATAACAGATGCAAGCTTGTCCTGTTTGGTGGAGATGATATTTAAAAAAAATAAGTAGAAATCCACTAAAAGTTTTGTTTGGTTATCTTGCAATCCCGAGATAATCGTCTCCGTGCTCCAAACCCTTTTTAAAGCCATTTTTAAGGCATTTCGCGAATAAATGAAATGATCACATTTTTCTCCAAAACTATAACAGATGCAAGCTTGTCCTGTTTGGTGGGGATAATATTTAATAAAATAAGTAGAAATCCACTAAAAATTTTGTTTGGCGCCCCCCATGGTTTTAGAGCATTGACTCTTCTAAGAGTCCTAAGAGTCCTGCTTACACTGATGGGGTGCAGCTGTGGGACCCTATTTTAAGAGATGATGTCCTCCACCCAACTCTCAAAAAGCTGAAAGGGTCTTCAGTAGAGATGGATAGTCGAGCTGGGCTATCAGACGGTCACCTCTGTAGCTGTAGTGTCATTTTTCCTATGGTCCAATGTGTAAATTAAACAAAAAAGTGCATGTTTGTTATGATGTCCAAGATGGGGACCAGGATGTGGACATAATAAGAAATTAGGGAACATGATAGGAGACATTTCTACAATACATATAATCATTCTTATCTATCTAATACGATGACAACAGCTCTCCATACCTGCAGTCCACCACAAGGACCACCCTCTCTAATCCCTGAAAAATGAAACTATCCTCAGGGACGAAGAGAGGGGGCTAAGCGCCCCCCATGGTTTTAGAGCATTGACTCTTCTAAGAGTCCTAAGAGTCCTGCTTACACTGATGGGGTGCAGCTGTGGGACCCTATTTTCAGAGATGATGTCCTCCACCCAACTCTCAAAAAGCTGAAAGGGTCTTCAGTAGAGATGGATAGTCGAGCTAGGCTATCAGACGGTCACCTCTGTAGCTGTAGTGTCATTTTTCCTATGGTCCAATGTGTAAATTAAACAAAAAAGTGCACGTTTGTTATGATTTCCAAGATGGGGACCAGGATGTGGACATAATAAAAAATTAGGGAACATGATAGGAGACATTTCTACAATACATATAATCATTCTTATCTCTCTAATACGATCACAACAGCTCTCCATTCCTGCAGTCCACCACAAGGACCACTCTCTCTAATCCCTGAAAAATGAAATCATCCTCAGTGACGAAGAGAGGGGGCTAAGCGCCCCCCATGGTCTCAGAGCATTGACTCTTCTAAGAGTCCTAAGAGTCCTGCTTACACTGATGGGGTGCAGCTGTGGGACCCTATTTTCAGAGATGATGTCCTCCACCCAACTCTCAAAAAGCTGAAAGGGTCTTCAGTAGAGATGGATAGTCGAGCTAGGCTATCAGACGGTCACCTCTGTAGCTGTAGTGTCATTTTTCCTATGGTCCAATGTGTAAATTAAACAAAAAAGTGCACGTTTGTTATGATTTCCAAGATGGGGACCAGGATGTGGACATAATAAAAAATTAGGGAACATGATAGGAGACATTTCTACAATACATATAATCATTCTTATCTCTCTAATACGATCACAACAGCTCTCCATTCCTGCAGTCCACCACAAGGACCACTCTCTCTAATCCCTGAAAAATGAAATCATCCTCAGTGACGAAGAGAGGGGGCTAAGCGCCCCCCATGGTCTCAGAGCATTGACTCTTCTAAGAGTCCTAAGAGTCCTGCTTACACTGATGGGGTGCAGCTGTGGGACCCTATTTTCAGAGATGATGTCCTCCACCCAACTCTCAAAAAGCTGAAAGGGTCTTCAGTAGAGATGGATAGTCGAGCTGGGCTATCAGACGGTCACCTCTGTAGCTGTAGTGTCATTTTTCCTATGGTCCAATGTGTTAATTAAACAAAAAAGTGCACGTTTGTTATGATTTCCAAGATGGGGACCAGGATGTGGACATAATAATAAAATAGGGAACATGATAGGAGACATTTCTACAATACATATAATTATTCTTATCTATCTAATACGATGACAACAGCTCTCCATACCTGCAGTCCACCACAAGGACCACCCTCTCTAATCCCTGAAAAATGAAATCATCCTCAGTGACGAAGAGAGGGGGCTAAGCGCACCCCATGGTCTCAAAACATTGACTCTTCTAAGAGTCCTAAGAGTCCTGCTCACACTGATGGGGTGCAGCTGTGGGACCCTATTTTCAGAGATGATGTCCTCCACCCAACTCTCAAAAAGCTGAAAGGGTCTTCAGTAGAGATGGATAGTCGAGCTAGGCTATCAGACGGTCACCTCTGTAGCTGTAGTGTCATTTTTCCTATGGTCCAATGTGTAAATTAAACAAAAAAGTGCACGTTTGTTATGATTTCCAAGATGGGGACCAGGATGTGGACATAATAAAAAAATAGGGAACATGATAGGAGACATTTCTACAATACATATAATCATTCTTATCTATCTAATACGATGACAACAGCTCTCCATACCTGCAGTCCACCACAAGGACCACCCTCTCTATTCCCTGAAAAGTGAAATCATCCTCAGTGACGAAGAGAGGGGGCTAAGCGCCCCCCATGGTCTCAGAGCATTGACTCTTCTAAGAGTCCTAAGAGTCCTGCTCACACTGATGGGGTGCAGCTGTGGGACCCTATTTTCAGAGATGATGTTCTCCACCAAACTCTCAAAAAGCTGAAAGGGTCTTCAGTAGAGATGGATAGTCGAGCTGGGCTATCAGACGGTCACCTCTGTACCTGTAGTGTCATTTTTCCTATGGTCCAATGTGTAAATTAAACAAAAAAGTGCACGTTTGTTATGATGTCCAAGATGGGGACCAGGATGTGGACATAATAAAAAATTAGGGAACATGATAGGAGACATTTCTACAATACATATAATGATTCTTATCTATTTAATACGATGACAACAGCTCTCCATACCTGCAGTCCACCACAAGGACCACCCTCTCTAATCCCTGAAAAATGAAATCATCCTCAGTGACGAAGAGAGGGGGCTAAGCGCACCCCATGGTCTCAAAACATTGACTCTTCTAAGAGTCCTAAGAGTCCTGCTCACACTGATGGGGTGCAGCTGTGGGACCCTATTTTCAGAGATGATGTCCTCCACCCAACTCTCAAAAAGCTGAAAGGGTCTTCAGTAGAGATGGATAGTCGAGTTGGGCTATCAGACGGTCACCTCTGTAGCTGTAGTGTCATTTTTCCTATGGTCCAATGTGTAAATTAAACAAAAAAGTGCACGTTTGTTATGATTTCCAAGATGGGGACCAGGATGTGGACATAATAAAAAAATAGGGAACATGATAGGAGACATTTCTACAATACATATAATCATTCTTATCTATCTAATACGATGACAACAGCTCTCCATACCTGCAGTCCACCACAAGGACCACCCTCTCTATTCCCTGAAAAGTGAAATCATCCTCAGTGACGAAGAGAGGGGGCTAAGCGCCCCCCATGGTCTCAGAGCATTGACTCTTCTAAGAGTCCTAAGAGTCCTGCTCACACTGATGGGGTGCAGCTGTGGGACCCTATTTTCAGAGATGATGTTCTCCACCAAACTCTCAAAAAGCTGAAAGGGTCTTCAGTAGAGATGGATAGTCGAGCTGGGCTATCAGACGGTCACCTCTGTACCTGTAGTGTCATTTTTCCTATGGTCCAATGTGTAAAATAAACAAAAAAGTGCACGTCTGTTATGATGTCCAAGATGGGGACCAGGATGTGGACATAATAAAAAATTAGGGAACATGATAGGAGACATTTCTACAATACATATAATAATTCTTATCTATTTAATACGATGACAACAGCTCTCCATACCTGCAGTCCACCACAAGGACCACCCTCTCTAATCCCTGAAAAATGAAATCATCCTCAGTGATGAAGAGAGGGGGCTAAGCGCCCCCCATGGTCTCAGAGCATTGACTCTTCTAAGAGTCCTAAGAGTCCTGCTCACACTGATGGGGTGAAGCTGTGGGACCCTATTTTCAGAGATGATGTCCTCCACCCAACTCTCAAAAAGCTGAAAGGGTCTTCAGTAGAGATGGATTGTCGAGCTGGGCTATCAGACGGTCACCTCTGTAGCTGTAGTGTCATTTTTCCTATGGTCCAATGTGTAAATTAAACAAAAAAGTGCACGTTTGTTATGATGTCCAAGATGGGGACCAGGATGTGGACATAATAAAAAATTAGGGAACATGATAGGAGACATTTCTACAATACATATAATCATTCTTATCTATCTAATACGATAACAGCTCTCCATACCTGCAGTCCACCACAAGGACCACCCTCTCTAATCCCTGAAAAATGAAATCATCCTCAGTGACGAAGAGAGGGGGCTAAGTGCCCCCAATGGTCTCAGAGCATTGACTCTTCTAAGAGTCCTAAGAGTCCTGCTCAACTGATGGGGTGCAGCTGTGGGACCCTATTTTCAGAGATGATGTCCTCCACCCAACTCTCAAAAAGCTGAAAGGGTCTTCAGTAGAGATGGATAGTCGAGCTGGGCTATCAGACGGTCACCTCTGTAGCTGTAGTGTCATTTTTCCTATGGTCCAATGTGTAAATTAAACAAAAAAGTGCACGTTTGTTATGATGTCCAAGATGGGGACCAGGATGTGGACATAATAAAAAATTAGGGAACATGATAGGAGACATTTCTACAATACATATAATCATTCTTATCTATCTAATACGATGACAACAGCTCTCCATACCTGCAGTCCACCACAAGGACCACCCTCTCTAATCCCTGAAAAATGAAATCATCCTCAGTGACGAAGAGAGGGGGCTAAGCGCCCCCATGGTCTCAGAGCATTAACTCTTCTAAGAGTCCTAAGAGTCCTGCTCACACTGATGGGGTGCAGCTGTGGGACCCTATTTTCAGAGATGATGTCCTCCACCCAACTCTCAAAAATCTGAAAGGGTCTTCAGTAGAGATGGATAGTCGAGCTGGGCTATCAGACGGTCACCTCTGTAGCTGTAGTGTCATTTTTCCTATGGTCCAATGTGTAAATTAAACAAAAAAGTGCACGTTTGTTATGATGTCCAAGATGGGGACCAGGATGTGGACATAATAAAAAATTAGGGAACATGATAGGAGACATTTCTACAATACATATAATCATTCTTATCTATCTAATACGATGACAACAGCTCTCCATACCTGCAGTCCACCACAAGGACCACCCTCTCTAATCCCTGAAAAATGAAATCATCCTCAGTGACGAAGAGAGGGGGCTAAGCGCCCCCATGGTCTCAGAGCATTAACTCTTCTAAGAGTCCTAAGAGTCCTGCTCACACTGATGGGGTGCAGCTGTGGGACCCTATTTTCAGAGATGATGTCCTCCACCCAACTCTCAAAAAGCTGAAAGGGTCTTCAGTAGAGATGGATAGTCGAGCTGGGCTATCAGACGGTCACTTCTGTAGCTGTAGTGTCATTTTTCCTATGGTCCAATGTGTAAATTAAACAAAAAAGTGCACGTTTGTTATGATGTCCAAGATGGGGACCAGGATGTGGACATAATAAAAAATTAGGGAACATGATAGGAGACATTTCTACAATACATATAATCATTCTTATCTATCTAATACGATGACAACAGCTCTCCATACCTGCAGTCCACCACAAGGACCACCCTCTCTAATCCCTGAAAAATGAAATCATCCTCAGTGACGAAGAGAGGGGGCCAAGCGCCCCCCATGGTACCAGAGCATTGACTCTTCTAAGAGTCCTAAGAGTCCTGCTCACACTGATGGGGTGAAGCTGTGGGACCCTATTTTCAGAGATGATGTCCTCCACCCAACTCTCAAAAAGCTGAAAGGGTCTTCAGTAGAGATGGATAGTCGAGCTGGGCTATCAGACGGTCACCTCTGTAGCTGTAGTGTCATTTTTCCTATGGTCCAATGTGTAAATTAAACAAAAAAGTGCACGTTTGTTATGATGTCCAAGATGGGGACCAGGATGTGGACATAAGAAGAAATTAGGGAACATGATAGGAGACATTTCTACAATACATATAATCATTCTTATCTATCTAATACGATGATAACAGCTCTCCATACCTGCAGTCCACCACAAGGACCACCCTCTCTAATCCCTGAAAAATGAAATCATCCTCAGTGACGAAGAGAGGGGGCTAAGCGCCCCCCATGGTTTTAGAGCATTGACTCTTCTAAGAGTCCTAAGAGTCCTGCTTACACTGATGGGGTGCAGCTGTGGGACCCTATTTTCAGAGATGATGTCCTCCACCCAACTGTCAAAAAGCTGAAAGGGTCTTCAGTAGAGATGGATAGTCGAGCTGGGCTATCAGACGGTCACCTCTGTAGCTGTAGTGTCATTTTTCCTATGGTCCAATGTGTAAATTAAACAAAAAAGTGCACGTTTGTTATGATGTTCAAGATGGGGACCAGGATGTGGACATAATAAAAAATTAGGGAACATGATAGGAGACATTTCTACAATACATATAATCATTCTTATCTATCTAATACGATCACAACAGCTCTCCATACCTGCAGTCCACCACAAGGACCACTCTCTCTAATCCCTGAAAAATTAAATCATCCTCAGTGACGAAGAGAGGGGGCTAAGCGCCCCCCATGGTCTCAGAGCATTGACTCTTCTAAGAGTCCTAAGAGTCCTGCTCACACTGATGGGGTGCAGCTGTGGGACCCTATTTTCAGAGATGATGTTCTCTACCCAACTCTCAAAAAGCTGAAAGGGTCTTCAGTAGAGATGGATAGTCGAGCTGGGCTATCAGACGGTCACCTCTGTAGCTGTAGTGTCATTTTTCCTATGGTCCAATGTGTAAATTAAACAAAAAAGTGCACGTTTGTTATGATGTCCAAGATGGGGACCAGGATGTGGACATAATAAAAAATTAGGGAACATGATAGGAGACATTTCTACAATACATATAATCATTCTTATCTATTTAATACGATGACAACAGCTCTCCATACCTGCAGTCCACCACAAGGACCACCCTCTCTAATCCCTGAAAAATGAAATCATCCTCAGTGACGAAGAGAGGGGGCTAAGCGCCCCCCATGGTCTCAGAGCATTGACTCTTCTAAGAGTCCTAAGAGTCCTGCTCACACTGATGGGGTGCAGCTGTGGGACCCTATTTTCAGAGATGATGTCCTCCACCCAACTCTCAAAAAGCTGAAAGGGTCTTCAGTAGAGATGGATAGTCGAGCTGGGCTATCAGACGGTCACCTCTGTAGCTGTAGTGTCATTTTTCCTATGGTCCAATGTGTAAATTAAACAAAAAAGTGCACGTTTGTTATGATGTCCAAGATGGGGACCAGGATGTGGACATAATAAAAAATTAGGGAACATGATAGGAGACATTTCTACAATACATATAATCATTCTTATCTATCTAATACGATGACAACAGCTCTCCATACCTGCAGTCCACCACAAGGACCACCCTCTCTAATCCCTGAAAAATGAAATCATCCTCAGTGACGAAGAGAGGGGGCTAAGCGCCCCCATGGTCTCAGAGCATTAACTCTTCTAAGATTCCTAAGAGTCCTGCTCACACTGATGGGGTGCAGCTGTGGGACCCTATTTTCAGAGATGATGTCCTCCACCCAACTTTCAAAAAGCTGAAAGGGTCTTCAGTAGAGATGGATAGTCGAGCTGGGCTATCAGACGGTCACCTCTGTAGCTGTAGTGTCATTTTTCCTATGGTCCAATGTGTAAATTAAACAAAAAAGTGCACGTTTGTTATGATGTCCAAGATGGGGACCAGGATGTGGACATAATAAAAAATTAGGGAACATGATAGGAGACATTTCTACAATACATATAATCATTCTTATCTATCTAATATGATGATAACAGCTCTCCATATCTGCAGTCCACCACAAGGACCACCCTCTCTAATCCCTGAAAAATGAAATCATCCTCAGTGACGAAGAGAGGGGGCTAAGCGCCCCCCATGGTCTCAGAGCATTGACTCTTCTAAGAGTCCTAAGATTCCTGCTCACACTGATGGGGTGCAGCTGTGGGACCCTATTTTCAGAGATGATGTCCTCCACCCAACTCTCAAAAAGCTGAAAGGGTCTTCAGTAGAGATGGATAGTCGAGCTGGGCTATCAGACGGTCACCTCTGTAGCTGTAGTGTCATTTTTCCTAAGGTCCAATGTGTAAATTAAACAAAAAAGTGCACGTTTGTTATGATTTCCAAGATGGGGACCAGGATGTGGACATAATAAAAAAATAGGGAACATGATAGGAGACATTTCTACAATACATATAATCATTCTTATCTATCTAATACGATGACAACAGCTCTCCATACCTGCAGTCCACCACAAGGACCACCCTCTCTATTCCCTGAAAAGTGAAATCATCCTCAGTGACGAAGAGAGGGGGCTAAGTGCCCCCAATGGTCTCAGAGCATTGACTCTTCTAAGAGTCCTAAGAGTCCTGCTCACACTGATGGGGTGCAGCTGTGGGACCCTATTTTCAGAGATGATGTCCTCCACCCAACTCTCAAAAAGCTGAAAGGGTCTTCAGTAGAGATGGATAGTCGAGCTGGGCTATCAGACGGTCACCTCTGTAGCTGTAGTGTCATTTTTCCTATGGTCCAATGTGTAAATTAAACAAAAAAGTGCACGTTTGTTATGATGTCCAAGATGGGGACCAGGATGTAGACATAATAAAAAATTAGGGAACATGATAGGAGACATTTCTACAATACATATAATCATTCTTATCTATCTAATACGATGACAACAGCTCTCCATACCTGCAGTCCACCACAAGGACCACCCTCTCTAATCCCTGAAAAATGAAATCATCCTCAGTGACGAAGAGAGGGGGCTAAGCGCCCCCATGGTCTCAGAGCATTAACTCTTCTAAGAGTCCTAAGAGTCCTGCTCACACTGATGGGGTGCAGCTGTGGGACCCTATTTTCAGAGATGATGTCCTCCACCCAACTCTCAAAAAGCTGAAAGGGTCTTCAGTAGAGATGGATAGTCGAGCTGGGCTATCAGACGGTCACCTCTGTAGCTGTAGTGTCATTTTTCCTATGGTCCAATGTGTAAATTAAACAAAAAAGTGCACGTTTGTTATGATGTCCAAGATGGGGACCAGGATGTGGACATAATAAAAAATTAGGGAACATGATAGGAGACATTTCTACAATACATATAATCATTCTTATCTATCTAATACGATGACAACAGCTCTCCATACCTGCAGTCCACCACAAGGACCACCCTCTCTAATCCCTGAAAAACGAAATCATCCTCAGGGACGAAGAGAGGGGGCTAAGCGCCCCCCATGGTTTTAGAGCATTGACTCTTCTAAGAGTCCTAAGAGTCCTGCTTACACTGATGGGGTGCAGCTGTGGGACCCTATTTTAAGAGATGATGTCCTCCACCCAACTCTCAAAAAGCTGAAAGGGTCTTCAGTAGAGATGGATAGTCGAGCTGGGCTATCAGACGGTCACCTCTGTAGCTGTAGTGTCATTTTTCCTATGGTCCAATGTGTAAATTAAACAAAAAAGTGCACGTTTGTTATGATGTCCAAGATGGGGACCAGGATGTGGACATAATAAAAAATTAGGGAACATGATAGGAGACATTTCTACAATACATATAATCATTCTTATCTATCTAATACGATGACAACAGCTCTCCATACCTGCAGTCCACCACAAGGACCACCCTCTCTAATCCCTGAAAAATGAAATCATCCTCCGTGACAAAGAGAGGGGGCTAAGCGCCCCCATGGTCTCAGAGCATTAACTCTTCTAAGAGTCCTAAGAGTCCTGCTCACACTGATGGGGTGCAGCTGTGGGACCCTATTTTCAGAGATGATGTTCTCTACCCAACTCTCAAAAAGCTGAAAGGGTCTTCAGTAGAGATGGATAGTCGAGCTGGGCTATCAGACGGTCACCTCTGTAGCTGTAGTGTCATTTTTCCTATGGTCCAATGTGTAAATTAAACAAAAAAGTGCACGTTTGTTATGATGTCCAAGATGGGGACCAGGATGTGGACATAATAAAAAATTAGGGAACATGATAGGAGACATTTCTACAATACATATAATCATTCTTATCTATTTAATACGATGACAACAGCTCTCCATACCTGCAGTCCACCACAAGGACCACCCTCTCTAATCCCTGAAAAATGAAATCATCCTCAGTGACGAAGAGAGGGGGCTAAGCGCCCCCCATGGTCTCAGAGCATTGACTCTTCTAAGAGTCCTAAGAGTCCTGCTCACACTGATGGGGTGCAGCTGTGGGACCCTATTTTCAGAGATGATGTCCTCCACCCAACTCTCAAAAAGCTGAAAGGGTCTTCAGTAGAGATGGATAGTCGAGCTGGGCTATCAGACGGTCACCTCTGTAGCTGTAGTGTCATTTTTCCTATGGTCCAATGTGTAAATTAAACAAAAAAGTGCACGTTTGTTATGATGTCCAAGATGGGGACCAGGATGTGGACATAATAAAAAATTAGGGAACATGATAGGAGACATTTCTACAATACATATAATCATTCTTATCTATCTAATACGATGACAACAGCTCTCCATACCTGCAGTCCACCACAAGGACCACCCTCTCTAATCCCTGAAAAATGAAATCATCCTCAGTGACGAAGAGAGGGGGCTAAGCGCCCCCATGGTCTCAGAGCATTAACTCTTCTAAGATTCCTAAGAGTCCTGCTCACACTGATGGGGTGCAGCTGTGGGACCCTATTTTCAGAGATGATGTCCTCCACCCAACTTTCAAAAAGCTGAAAGGGTCTTCAGTAGAGATGGATAGTCGAGCTGGGCTATCAGACGGTCACCTCTGTAGCTGTAGTGTCATTTTTCCTATGGTCCAATGTGTAAATTAAACAAAAAAGTGCACGTTTGTTATGATGTCCAAGATGGGGACCAGGATGTGGACATAATAAAAAATTAGGGAACATGATAGGAGACATTTCTACAATACATATAATCATTCTTATCTATCTAATATGATGATAACAGCTCTCCATATCTGCAGTCCACCACAAGGACCACCCTCTCTAATCCCTGAAAAATGAAATCATCCTCAGTGACGAAGAGAGGGGGCTAAGCGCCCCCCATGGTCTCAGAGCATTGACTCTTCTAAGAGTCCTAAGATTCCTGCTCACACTGATGGGGTGCAGCTGTGGGACCCTATTTTCAGAGATGATGTCCTCCACCCAACTCTCAAAAAGCTGAAAGGGTCTTCAGTAGAGATGGATAGTCGAGCTGGGCTATCAGACGGTCACCTCTGTAGCTGTAGTGTCATTTTTCCTAAGGTCCAATGTGTAAATTAAACAAAAAAGTGCACGTTTGTTATGATTTCCAAGATGGGGACCAGGATGTGGACATAATAAAAAAATAGGGAACATGATAGGAGACATTTCTACAATACATATAATCATTCTTATCTATCTAATACGATGACAACAGCTCTCCATACCTGCAGTCCACCACAAGGACCACCCTCTCTATTCCCTGAAAAGTGAAATCATCCTCAGTGACGAAGAGAGGGGGCTAAGTGCCCCCAATGGTCTCAGAGCATTGACTCTTCTAAGAGTCCTAAGAGTCCTGCTCACACTGATGGGGTGCAGCTGTGGGACCCTATTTTCAGAGATGATGTCCTCCACCCAACTCTCAAAAAGCTGAAAGGGTCTTCAGTAGAGATGGATAGTCGAGCTGGGCTATCAGACGGTCACCTCTGTAGCTGTAGTGTCATTTTTCCTATGGTCCAATGTGTAAATTAAACAAAAAAGTGCACGTTTGTTATGATGTCCAAGATGGGGACCAGGATGTAGACATAATAAAAAATTAGGGAACATGATAGGAGACATTTCTACAATACATATAATCATTCTTATCTATCTAATACGATGACAACAGCTCTCCATACCTGCAGTCCACCACAAGGACCACCCTCTCTAATCCCTGAAAAATGAAATCATCCTCAGTGACGAAGAGAGGGGGCTAAGCGCCCCCATGGTCTCAGAGCATTAACTCTTCTAAGAGTCCTAAGAGTCCTGCTCACACTGATGGGGTGCAGCTGTGGGACCCTATTTTCAGAGATGATGTCCTCCACCCAACTCTCAAAAAGCTGAAAGGGTCTTCAGTAGAGATGGATAGTCGAGCTGGGCTATCAGACGGTCACCTCTGTAGCTGTAGTGTCATTTTTCCTATGGTCCAATGTGTAAATTAAACAAAAAAGTGCACGTTTGTTATGATGTCCAAGATGGGGACCAGGATGTGGACATAATAAAAAATTAGGGAACATGATAGGAGACATTTCTACAATACATATAATCATTCTTATCTATCTAATACGATGACAACAGCTCTCCATACCTGCAGTCCACCACAAGGACCACCCTCTCTAATCCCTGAAAAACGAAATCATCCTCAGGGACGAAGAGAGGGGGCTAAGCGCCCCCCATGGTTTTAGAGCATTGACTCTTCTAAGAGTCCTAAGAGTCCTGCTTACACTGATGGGGTGCAGCTGTGGGACCCTATTTTAAGAGATGATGTCCTCCACCCAACTCTCAAAAAGCTGAAAGGGTCTTCAGTAGAGATGGATAGTCGAGCTGGGCTATCAGACGGTCACCTCTGTAGCTGTAGTGTCATTTTTCCTATGGTCCAATGTGTAAATTAAACAAAAAAGTGCACGTTTGTTATGATGTCCAAGATGGGGACCAGGATGTGGACATAATAAAAAATTAGGGAACATGATAGGAGACATTTCTACAATACATATAATCATTCTTATCTATCTAATACGATGACAACAGCTCTCCATACCTGCAGTCCACCACAAGGACCACCCTCTCTAATCCCTGAAAAATGAAATCATCCTCCGTGACAAAGAGAGGGGGCTAAGCGCCCCCATGGTCTCAGAGCATTAACTCTTCTAAGAGTCCTAAGAGTCCTGCTCACACTGATGGGGTGCAGCTGTGGGACCCTATTTTCAGAGATGATGTCCTCCACCCAACTCTCAAAAAGCTGAAAGGGTCTTCAGTAAAGATGGATAGTCGAGCTGGGCTATCAGACGGTCACCTCTGTAGCTGTAGTGTCATTTTTCCTATGGTCCAATGTGTAAATTAAACAAAAAAGTGCACGTTTGTTATGATGTCCAAGATGGGGACCAGGATGTGGACATAATAAAAAATTAGGGAACATGATAGGAGACATTTCTACAATACATATAATCATTCTTATCTATCTAATACGATGACAACAGCTCTCCATACCTGCAGTCCACCACAAGGACCACCCTCTCTAATCCCTGAAAAACGAAATCATCCTCAGGGACGAAGAGAGGGGGCTAAGCGCCCCCCATGGTTTTAGAGCATTGACTCTTCTAAGAGTCCTAAGAGTCCTGCTTACACTGATGGGGTGCAGCTGTGGGACCCTATTTTAAGAGATGATGTCCTCCACCCAACTCTCAAAAAGCTGAAAGGGTCTTCAGTAGAGATGGATAGTCGAGCTGGGCTATCAGACGGTCACCTCTGTAGCTGTAGTGTCATTTTTCCTATGGTCCAATGTGTAAATTAAACAAAAAAGTGCACGTTTGTTATGATGTCCAAGATGGGGACCAGGATGTGGACATAATAAAAAATTAGGGAACATGATAGGAGACATTTCTACAATACATATAATCATTCTTATCTATCTAATACGATGACAACAGCTCTCCATACCTGCAGTCCACCACAAGGACCACCCTCTCTAATCCCTGAAAAATGAAATCATCCTCAGTGACGAAGAGAGGGGGCTAAGCGCCCCCATGGTCTCAGAGCATTAACTCTTCTAAGAGTCCTAAGAGTCCTGCTCACACTGATGGGGTGCAGCTGTGGGACCCTATTTTCAGAGATGATGTCCTCCACCCAACTCTCAAAAAGCTGAAAGGGTCTTCAGTAAAGATGGATAGTCGAGCTGGGCTATCAGACGGTCACCTCTGTAGCTGTAGTGTCATTTTTCCTATGGTCCAATGTGTAAATTAAACAAAAAAGTGCACGTTTGTTATGATGTCCAAGATGGGGACCAGGATGTGGACATAATAAAAAATTAGGGAACATGATAGGAGACATTTCTACAATACATATAATCATTCTTATCTATCTAATACGATCACAACAGCTCTCCATACCTGCAGTCCACCACAAGGACCACCCTCTCTAATCCCTGAAAAATGAAATCATCCTCAGAGACGAAGAGAGGGGGCTAAGCGCCCCCCATGGTTTTAGAGCATTGACTCTTCTAAGAGTCCTAAGAGTCCTGCTTACACTGATGGGGTGCAGCTGTGGGACCCTATTTTAAGAGATGATGTCCTCCACCCAACTCTCAAAAAGCTGAAAGGGTCTTCAGTAGAGATGGATAGTCGAGCTGGGCTATCAGACGGTCACCTCTGTAGCTGTAGTGTCATTTTTCCTATGGTCCAATGTGTAAATTAAACAAAAAAGTGCACGTTTGTTATGATGTCCAAGATGGGGACCAGGATGTGGACATAATAAAAAATTAGGGAACATGATAGGAGACATTTCTACAATACATATAATCATTCTTATCTATCTAATACGATCACAACAGCTCTCCATACCTGCAGTCCACCACAAGGACCACTCTCTCTAATCCCTGAAAAATGAAATCATCCTCAGTGACGAAGAGAGGGGGCTAAGCGCCCCCCATGGTCTCAAAACATTGACTCTTCTAAGAGTCCTAAGAGTCCTGCTCACACTGATGGGGTGCAGCTGTGGGACCCTATTTTCAGAGATGATGTCCTCCACCCAACTCTCAAAAAGCTGAAAGGGTCTTCAGTAGAGATGGATAGTCGAGCTGGGCTACCAGACGGTCACCTCTGTAGCTGTAGTGTCATTTTTCCTATGGTCCAATGTGTAAATTAAACAAAAAAGTGCACGTTTGTTATGATTTCCAAGAGGGGGACCAGGATGTGGACATAATAAAAAAATAGGGAACATGATAGGAGACATTTCTACAATACATATAATCATTCTTATCTATCTAATACGATGACAACAGCTCTCCATACCTGCAGTCCACCACAAGGACCACCCTCTCTATTCCCTGAAAAGTGAAATCATCCTCAGTGACGAAGAGAGGGGGCTAAGCGCCCCCCATGGTCTCAAAACATTGACTCTTCTAAGAGTCCTAAGAGTCCTGCTCACACTGATGGGGTGCAGCTGTGGGACCCTATTTTCAGAGATGATGTTCTCCACCCAACTCTCAAAAAGCTGAAAGGGTCTTCAGTAGAGATGGATAGTCGAGCTGGGCTATCAGACGGTCACCTCTGTAGCTGTAGTGTCATTTTTCCTATGGTCCAATGTGTAAATTAAACAAAAAAGTGCACGTTTGTTATGATGTCCAAGATGGGGACCAGGATGTGGACATAATAAAAAATTAGGGAACATGATAGGAGACATTTCTACAATACATATAATCATTCTTATCTATTTAATACGATGACAACAGCTCTCCATACCTGCAGTCCACCACAAGGACCACCCTCTCTAATCCCTGAAAAATGAAATCATCCTCAGTGACGAAGAGAGGGGGCTAAGCGCCCCCCATGGTCTCAGAGCATTGACTCTTCTAAGAGTCCTAAGAGTCCTGCTCACACTGATGGGGTGCAGCTGTGGGACCCTATTTTCAGAGATGATGTCCTCCACCCAACTCTCAAAAAGCTGAAAGGGTCTTCAGTAGAGATGGATTGTCGAGCTGGGCTATCAGACGGTCACCTCTGTAGCTGTAGTGTCATTTTTCCTATGGTCCAATGTGTAAATTAAACAAAAAAGTGCACGTTTGTTATGATGTCCAAGATGGGGACCAGGATGTGGACATAATAAAAAATTAGGGAACATGATAGGAGACATTTCTACAATACATATAATCATTCTTATCTATCTAATACGATGATAACAGCTCTCCATACCTGCAGTCCACCACAAGGACCACCCTCTCTAATCCCTGAAAAATGAAATCATCCTCAGTGACGAAGAGAGGGGGCTAAGCGCCCCCCATGGTTTTAGAGCATTGACTCTTCTAAGAGTCCTAAGAGTCCTGCTTACACTGATGGGGTGCAGCTGTGGGACCCTATTTTAAGAGATGATGTCCTCCACCCAACTCTCAAAAAGCTGAAAGGGTCTTCAGTAGAGATGGATAGTCGAGCTGGGCTATCAGACGGTCACCTCTGTAGCTGTAGTGTCATTTTTCCTATGGTCCAATGTGTAAATTAAACAAAAAAGTGCACGTTTGTTATGATGTCCAAGATGGGGACCAGGATGTGGACATAATAAAAAATTAGGGAACATGATAGGAGACATTTCTACAATACATATAATCATTCTTATCTATCTAATACGATCACAACAGCTCTCCATACCTGCAGACCACCACAAGGACCACTCTCTCTAATCCCTGAAAAATGAAATCATCCTCAGTGACGAAGAGAGGGGGCTAAGCGCCCCCCATGGTCTCAAAACATTGACTCTTCTAAGAGTCCTAAGAGTCCTGCTCACACTGATGGGGTGCAGCTGTGGGACCCTATTTTCAGAGATGATGTCCTCCACCCAACTCTCAAAAAGCTGAAAGGGTCTTCAGTAGAGATGGATAGTCGAGCTGGGCTACCAGACGGTCACCTCTGTAGCTGTAGTGTCATTTTTCCTATGGTCCAATGTGTAAATTAAACAAAAAGTGCACGTTTGTTATGATTTCCAAGATGGGGACCAGGATGTGGACATAATAAAAAAATAGGGAACATGATAGGAGACATTTCTACAATACATATAATCATTCTTATCTATCTAATACGATGACAACAGCTCTCCATACCTGCAGTCCACCACAAGGACCACCCTCTCTATTCCCTGAAAAGTGAAATCATCCTCAGTGACGAAGAGAGGGGGCTAAGCGCCCCCCATGGTCTCAAAACATTGACTCTTCTAAGAGTCCTAAGAGTCCTGCTCACACTGATGGGGTGCAGCTGTGGGACCCTATTTTAAGAGATGATGTCCTCCACCCAACTCTCAAAAAGCTGAAAGGGTCTTCAGTAGAGATGGATAGTCGAGCTGGGCTACCAGACGGTCACCTCTGTAGCTGTAGTGTCATTTTTCCTATGGTCCAATGTGTAAATTAAACAAAAAGTGCAAGTTTGTTATGATTTCCAAGATGGGGACCAGGATGTGGACATAATAAAAAATTAGGGAACATGATAGGAGACATTTCTACAATACATATAATCATTCTTATCTATCTAATACGATGACAACAGCTCTACATACCTGCAGTCCACCACAAGGACCACCCTCTCTAATCCCTGAAAAATGAAATCATCCTCAGTGACGAAGAGAGGGGGCAAAGCGCCCCCCATGGTACCAGAGCATTGACTCTTCTAAGAGTCCTAAGAGTCCTGCTCACACTGATGGGGTGAAGCTGTGGGACCCTATTTTCAGAGATGATGTCCTCCACCCAACTCTCAAAAAGTTGAAAGGGTCTTCAGTAGAGATGGATAGTCGAGCTGGGCTATCAGACGGTCACCTCTGTAGCTGTAGTGTCATTTTTCCTATGGTCCAATGTGTAAATTAAACAAAAAAGTGCACGTTTGTTATGATGTCCAAGATGGGGACCAGGATGTGGACATAATAAAAAATTAGGGAACATGATAGGAGACATTTCTACAATACATATAATCATTCTTATCTATCTAATACGATGATAACAGCTCTCCATACCTGCAGTCCACCACAAGGACCACCCTCTCTAAACCCTGAAAAATGAAATCATCCTCAGTGACGAAGAGAGGGGGCTCAGTACCCCCAATGGTCTCAGAGCATTGACTCTTCTAAGAGTCTTAAGAGTCCTACTCACACTGATGGGGTGCAGCTGTGGGACCCTATTTTCAGAGATGATGTCCTCCACCCAACTCTCAAAATGCTGAAAGGGTCTTCAGTAGAGATGGATAGTCGAGCTGGGCTATCAGACGGTCACCTCTGTAGCTGTAGTGTCATTTTTCCTATGGTCCAATGTGTAAACTAAACAAAAAAGTGCACGTTTGTTATGATGTCCAAGATGGGGACCAGGATGTGGACATAATAAAAAATTAGGGAACATGATAGGAGACATTTCTACAATACATATAATCATTCTTATCTATCTAATACGATGACAACAGCTCTCCATACCTGCAGTCCACCACAAGGACCACCCCCTCTAATCCCTGAAAAATGAAATCATCCTCAGTGACGAAGAGAGGGGGCTAAGCGCCCCCATGGTCTCAGAGCATTAACTCTTCTAAGAGTCCTAAGAGTCCTGCTCACACTGATGGGGTGCAGCTGTGGGACCCTATTTTCAGAGATGATGTCCTCCACCCAACTCTCAAAAAGCTGAAAGGGTCTTCAGTAGAGATGGATAGTCGAGCTGGGCTATCAGACGGTCACCTCTGTAGCTGTAGTGTCATTTTTCCTATGGTCCAATGTGGAAATTAAACAAAAAAGTGCACGTTTGTTATGATGTCCAAGATGGGGACCAGGATGTGGACATAATAAAAAATTAGGGAACATGATAGGAGACATTTCTACAATACATATAATCATTCTTATCTATCTAATACGATGACAACAGCTCTCCATACCTGCAGTCCACCACAAGGACCACCCTCTCTAATCCCTGAAAAATGAAATCATCCTCAGTGACGAAGAGAGGGGGCGAAGCGCCCCCCATGGTACCAGAGCATTGACTCTTCTAAGAGTCCTAAGAGTCCTGCTCACACTGATGGGGTTAAGCTGTGGGACCCTATTTTCAGAGATGATGTCCCCCACCCAACTCTCAAAAAGCTGAAAGGGTCTTCAGTAGAGATGGATAGTCGAGCTGGGCTATCAGACGGTCACCTCTGTAGCTGTAGTGTCATTTTTCCTATGGTCCAATGTGTAAATTAAACAAAAAGTGCACGTTTGTTATGATGTTCAAGATGGGGACCAGGATGTGGACATAATAAAAAATTAGGGAACATGATAGGAGACATTTCTACAATACATATAATCATTCTTATCTATCTAATACGATCACAACAGCTCTCCATACCTGCAGTCCACCACAAGGACCACTCTCTCTAATCCCTGAAAAATGAAATCATCCTCAGTGACGAAGAGAGGGGGCTAAGCGCCCCCCATGGTCTCAGAGCATTGACTCTTCTAAGAGTCCTAAGATTCCTGCTCACACTGATGGGGTGCAGCTGTGGGACCCTATTTTCAGAGATGATGTCCTCCACCCAACTCTCAAAAAGCTGAAAGGGTCTTCAGTAGAGATGGATAGTCGAGCTGGGCTATCAGACGGTCACCTCTGTAGCTGTAGTGTCATTTTTCCTATTGTCCAATTTGTAAATTAAACAAAAAAGTGCACGTTTGTTATGATTTCCAAGATGGGAACCAGGATGTGGACATAATAAAAAAATAGGGAACATGATAGGAGACATTTCTACAATACATATAATCATTCTTATCTATCTAATACGATGACAACAGCTCTCCATACCTGCAGTCCACCACAAGGACCACCCTCTCTATTCCCTGAAAAGTGAAATCATCCTCAGTGACGAGGAGAGGGGGCTAAGCGCCCCCCATGGTCTCAGAGCATTGACTCTTCTAAGAGTCCTAAGAGTCCTGCTCACACTGATGGGGTGCAGCTGTGGGACCCTATTTTCAGAGATGATGTTCTCCACCCAACTCTCAAAAAGTTGAAAGGGTCTTCAGTAGAGATGGATAGTCGAGCTGGGCTATCAGACGGTCACCTCTGTAGCTGTAGTGTCATTTTTCCTATGGTCCAATGTGTAAATTAAACAAAAAAGTGCACGTTTGTTATGATGTCCAAGATGGGGACCAGGATGTGGACATAATAAAAAATTAGGGAACATGATAGGAGACATTTCTACAATACATATAATCATTCTTATCTATTTAATACGATGACAACAGCTCTCCATACCTGCAGTCCACCACAAGGACCACCCTCTCTAATCCCTGAAAAATGAAATCATCCTCAGTGATGAAGAGAGGGGGCTAAGCGCCCCCCATGGTCTCAGAGCATTGACTCTTCTAAGAGTCCTAAGAGTCCTGCTCACACTAATGGGGTGCAGCTGTGGGACCCTATTTTCAGAGATGATGTCCTCCACCCAACTCTCAAAAAGCTGAAAGGGTCTTCAGTAGAGATGGATAGTCGAGCTGGGCTATCAGACGGTCACCTCTGTAGCTGTAGTGTCATTTTTCCTATGGTCCAATGTGTAAATTAAACAAAAAAGTGCACGTTTGTTATGATGTCCAAGATGGGGACCAGGATGTGGACATAATAAAAAATTAGGGAACATGATAGGAGACATTTCTACAATACATATAATCATTCTTATCTATCTAATACGATGATAACAGCTCTCCATATCTGCAGTCCACCACAAGGACCACCCTCTCTAATCCCTGAAAAATGAAATCATCCTCAGTGATGAAGAGAGGGGGCTAAGTGCCCCCAATGGTCTCAGAGCATTGACTCTTCTAAGAGTCCTAAGAGTCCTGCTCACACTGATGGGGTGCAGCTGTGGGACCCTATTTTCAGAGATGATGTCCTCCACCCAACTCTCAAAAAGCTGAAAGGGTCTTCAGTAGAGATGGATAGTCGAGCTGGGCTATCAGACGGTCACCTCTGTAGCTGTAGTGTCATTTTTCCTATGGTCCAATGTGTAAATTAAACAAAAAAGTGCACGTTTGTTATGATGTCCAAGATGGGGACCAGGATGTGGACATAATAAAAAATTAGGGAACATGATAGGAGACATTTCTACAATACATATAATCATTCTTATCTATCTAATACGATGACAACAGCTCTCCATACCTGCAGTCCACCACAAGG
This sequence comes from Anomaloglossus baeobatrachus, assembly GCF_048569485.1. Taxonomy (NCBI): domain Eukaryota; kingdom Metazoa; phylum Chordata; class Amphibia; order Anura; family Aromobatidae; genus Anomaloglossus; species Anomaloglossus baeobatrachus. The sequence continues at coordinate 2,027,998 of NW_027442146.1, read as the reverse complement.
ACCACCCTCTCTAATCCCTGAAAAATGAAATCATCCTCAGTGACGAAGAGAGGGGGCTAAGCGCCCCCCATGGTTTTAGAGCATTGACTCTTCTAAGAGTCCTAAGAGTCCTGCTTACACTGATGGGGTGCAGCTGTGGGACCCTATTTTAAGAGATGATGTCCTCCACCCAACTCTCAAAAAGCTGAAAGGGTCTTCAGTAGAGATGGATAGTCGAGCTGGGCTATCAGACGGTCACCTCTGTAGCTGTAGTGTCATTTTTCCTATGGTCCAATGTGTAAATTAAACAAAAAAGTGCACGTTTGTTATGATGTCCAAGATGGGGACCAGGATGTGGACATAATAAAAAATTAGGGAACATGATAGGAGACATTTCTACAATACATATAATCATTCTTATCTATTTAATACGATGACAACAGCTCTCCATACCTGCAGTCCACCACAAGGACCACCCTCTCTAATCCCTGAAAAATGAAATCATCCTCAGTGACGAAGAGAGGGGGCTAAGCGCCCCCCATGGTCTCAGAGCATTGACTCTTCTAAGAGTCCTAAGAGTCCTGCTCACACTGATGGGGTGCAGCTGTGGGACCCTATTTTCAGAGATGATGTCCTCCACCCAACTCTCAAAAAGCTGAAAGGGTCTTCAGTAGAGATGGATTGTCGAGCTGGGCTATCAGACGGTCACCTCTGTAGCTGTAGTGTCATTTTTCCTATGGTCCAATGTGTAAATTAAACAAAAAAGTGCACGTTTGTTATGATGTCCAAGATGGGGACCAGGATGTGGACATAATAAAAAATTAGGGAACATGATAGGAGACATTTCTACAATACATATAATCATTCTTATCTACCTAATACGATGATAACAGCTCTCCATACCTGCAGTCCACCACAAGGACCACCCTCTCTAATCCCTGAAAAATGAAATCATCCTCAGTGACGAAGAGAGGGGGCTAAGTGCCCCCAATGGTCTCAGAGCATTGACTCTTCTAAGAGTCCTAAGAGTCCTGCTCACACTGATGGGGTGCAGCTGTGGGACCCTATTTTCAGAGATGATGTCCTCCACCCAACTCTCAAAAAGCTGAAAGGGTCTTCAGTAGAGATGGATAGTCGAGCTGGGCTATCAGACGGTCACCTCTGTAGCTGTAGTGTCATTTTTCCTATGGTCCAATGTGTAAATTAAACAAAAAAGTGCACGTTTGTTATGATGTCCAAGATGGGGACCAGGATGTGGACATAATAAAAAATTAGGGAACATGATAGGAGACATTTCTACAATACATATAATCATTCTTATCTATCTAATACGATGACAACAGCTCTCCATACCTGCAGTCCACCACAAGGACCACCCTCTCTAATCCCTGAAAAATGAAATCATCCTCAGTGACGAAGAGAGGGGGCTAAGCGCCCCCATGGTCTCAGAGCATTAACTCTTCTAAGAGTCCTAAGAGTCCTGCTCACACTGATGGGGTGCAGCTGTGGGACCCTATTTTCAGAGATGATGTCCTCCACCCAACTCTCAAAAAGCTGAAAGGGTCTTCAGTAGAGATGGATAGTCGAGCTGGGCTATCAGACGGTCACCTCTGTAGCTGTAGTGTCAATTTTCCTATGGCCCAATGTGTAAATTAAACAAAAAAGTGCACGTTTGTTATGATATCCAAGATGGGGACCAGGATGTGGACATAATAAAAAATTAGGGAACATGATAGGAGACATTTCTACAATACATATAATCATTCTTATCTATCTAATACGATGACAACAGCTCTCCATACCTGCAGTCCACCACAAGGACCACCCTCTCTAATCCCTGAAAAATGAAATCATCCTCAGTGACGAAGAGAGGGGGCCAAGCGCCCCCCATGGTACCAGAGCATTGACTCTTCTAAGAGTCCTAAGAGTCCTGCTCACACTGATGGGGTGAAGCTGTGGGACCCTATTTTCAGAGATGATGTCCTCCACCCAACTCTCAAAAAGCTGAAAGGGTCTTCAGTAGAGATGGATAGTCGAGCTGGGCTATCAGACGGTCACCTCTGTAGCTGTAGTATCATTTTTCCTATGGTCCAATGTGTAAATTAAACAAAAAAGTGCACGTTTGTTATGATGTCCAAGATGGGGACCAGGATGTGGACATAATAAGAAATTAGGGAACATGATAGGAGACATTTCTACAATACATATAATCATTCTTATCTATCTAATACGATGACAACAGCTCTCCATACCTGCAGTCCACCACAAGGACCACCCTCTCTAATCCCTGAAAAATGAAATCATCCTCAGGGACGAAGAGAGGGGGCTAAGCGCCCCCCATGGTTTTAGAGCATTGACTCTGCTAAGAGTCCTAAGAGTCCTGCTTACACTGATGGGGTGCAGCTGTGGGACCCTATTTTCAGAGATGATGTCCTCCACCCAACTCTCAAAAAGCTGAAAGGGTCTTCAGTAGAGATGGATAGTCGAGCTGGGCTATCAGACGGTCACCTCTGTAGCTGTAGTGTCATTTTTCCTATGGTCCAATGTGTAAATTAAACAAAAAAGTGCACGTTTGTTATGATGTTCAAGATGGGGACCAGGATGTGGACATAATAAAAAATTAGGGAACATGATAGGAGACATTTCTACAATACATATAATCATTCTTATCTATCTAATACGATCACAACAGCTCTCCATACCTGCAGTCCACCACAAGGACCACTCTCTCTAATCCCTGAAAAATGAAATCATCCTCAGTGACGAAGAGAGGGGGCTAAGCGCCCCCCATGGTCTCAGAGCATTGACTCTTCTAAGAGTCCTAAGATTCCTGCTCACACTGATGGGGTGCAGCTGTGGGACCCTATTTTCAGAGATGATGTCCTCCACCCAACTCTCAAAAAGCTGAAAGGGTCTTCAGTAGAGATGGATAGTCGAGCTGGGCTATCAGACGGTCACCTCTGTAGCTGTAGTGTCATTTTTCCTATGGTCCAATGTGTAAATTAAACAAAAAAGTGCACGTTTGTTATGATTTCCAAGATGGGGACCAGGATGTGGACATAATAAAAAAATAGGGAACATGATAGGAGACATTTCTACAATACATATAATCATTCTTATCTATCTAATACGATGACAACAGCTCTCCATACCTGCAGTCTACCACAAGGACCACCCTCTCTATTCCCTGAAAAGTGAAATCATCCTCAGTGACGAAGAGAGGGGGCTAAGCGCCCCCCATGGTCTCAGAGCACTGACTCTTCTAAGAGTCCTAAGAGTCCTGCTCACACTGATGGGGTGCAGCTGTGGGACCCTATTTTCAGAGATGATGTTCTCCACCCAACTCTCAAAAAGCTGAAAGGGTCTTCAGTAGAGATGGATAGTCGAGCTGGGCTATCAGACGGTCACCTCTGTAGCTGTAGTGTCATTTTTCCTATGGTCCAATGTGTAAATTAAACAAAAAAGTGCACGTTTGTTATGATGTCCAAGATGGGGACCAGGATGTGGACATAATAAAAAATTAGGGAACATGATAGGAGACATTTCTACAATACATATAATCATTCTTATCTATCTAATACGATGATAACAGCTCTCCATATCTGCAGTCCACCACAAGGACCACCCTCTCTAATCCCTGAAAAATGAAATCATCCTCAGTGATGAAGAGAGGGGGCTAAGTGCCCCCAATGGTCTCAGAGCATTGACTCTTCTAAGAGTCCTAAGAGTCCTGCTCACACTGATGGGGTGCAGCTGTGGGACCCTATTTTCAGAGATGATGTCCTCCACCCAACTCTCAAAAAGCTGAAAGGGTCTTCAGTAGAGATGGATAGTCGAGCTGGGCTATCAGACGGTCACCTCTGTAGCTGTAGTGTCATTTTTCCTATGGTCCAATGTGTAAATTAAACAAAAAAGTGCACGTTTGTTATGATGTCCAAGATGGGGACCAGGATGTGGACATAATAAAAAATTAGGGAACATGATAGGAGACATTTCTACAATACATATAATCATTCTTATCTATCTAATACGATGACAACAGCTCTCCATACCTGCAGTCCACCACAAGGACCACCCTCTCTAATCCCTGAAAAATGAAATCATCCTCAGTGACGAAGAGAGGGGGCTAAGCGCCCCCCATGGTTTTAGAGCATTGACTCTTCTAAGAGTCCTAAGAGTCCTGCTTACACTGATGGGGTGCAGCTGTGGGACCCTATTTTAAGAGATGATGTCCTCCACCCAACTCTCAAAAAGCTGAAAGGGTCTTCAGTAGAGATGGATAGTCGAGCTGGGCTATCAGACGGTCACCTCTGTAGCTGTAGTGTCATTTTTCCTATGGTCCAATGTGTAAATTAAACAAAAAAGTGCACGTTTGTTATGATGTCCAAGATGGGGACCAGGATGTGGACATAATAAAAAATTAGGGAACATGATAGGAGACATTTCTACAATACATATAATCATTCTTATCTATTTAATACGATGACAACAGCTCTCCATACCTGCAGTCCACCACAAGGACCACCCTCTCTAATCCCTGAAAAATGAAATCATCCTCAGTGACGAAGAGAGGGGGCTAAGCGCCCCCCATGGTCTCAGAGCATTGACTCTTCTAAGAGTCCTAAGAGTCCTGCTCACACTGATGGGGTGCAGCTGTGGGACCCTATTTTCAGAGATGATGTCCTCCACCCAACTCTCAAAAAGCTGAAAGGGTCTTCAGTAGAGATGGATTGTCGAGCTGGGCTATCAGACGGTCACCTCTGTAGCTGTAGTGTCATTTTTCCTATGGTCCAATGTGTAAATTAAACAAAAAAGTGCACGTTTGTTATGATGTCCAAGATGGGGACCAGGATGTGGACATAATAAAAAATTAGGGAACATGATAGGAGACATTTCTACAATACATATAATCATTCTTATCTACCTAATACGATGATAACAGCTCTCCATACCTGCAGTCCACCACAAGGACCACCCTCTCTAATCCCTGAAAAATGAAATCATCCTCAGTGACGAAGAGAGGGGGCTAAGTGCCCCCAATGGTCTCAGAGCATTGACTCTTCTAAGAGTCCTAAGAGTCCTGCTCACACTGATGGGGTGCAGCTGTGGGACCCTATTTTCAGAGATGATGTCCTCCACCCAACTCTCAAAAAGCTGAAAGGGTCTTCAGTAGAGATGGATAGTCGAGCTGGGCTATCAGACGGTCACCTCTGTAGCTGTAGTGTCATTTTTCCTATGGTCCAATGTGTAAATTAAACAAAAAAGTGCACGTTTGTTATGATGTCCAAGATGGGGACCAGGATGTGGACATAATAAAAAATTAGGGAACATGATAGGAGACATTTCTACAATACATATAATCATTCTTATCTATCTAATACGATGACAACAGCTCTCCATACCTGCAGTCCACCACAAGGACCACCCTCTCTAATCCCTGAAAAATGAAATCATCCTCAGTGACGAAGAGAGGGGGCTAAGCGCCCCCATGGTCTCAGAGCATTAACTCTTCTAAGAGTCCTAAGAGTCCTGCTCACACTGATGGGGTGCAGCTGTGGGACCCTATTTTCAGAGATGATGTCCTCCACCCAACTCTCAAAAAGCTGAAAGGGTCTTCAGTAGAGATGGATAGTCGAGCTGGGCTATCAGACGGTCACCTCTGTAGCTGTAGTGTCAATTTTCCTATGGCCCAATGTGTAAATTAAACAAAAAAGTGCACGTTTGTTATGATGTCCAAGATGGGGACCAGGATGTGGACATAATAAAAAATTAGGGAACATGATAGGAGACATTTCTACAATACATATAATCATTCTTATCTATCTAATACGATGACAATAGCTCTCCATACCTGCAGTCCACCACAAGGACCACCCTCTCTAATCCCTGAAAAATGAAATCATCCTCAGTGACGAAGAGAGGGGGCCAAGCGCCCCCCATGGTACCAGAGCATTGACTCTTCTAAGAGTCCTAAGAGTCCTGCTCACACTGATGGGGTGAAGCTGTGGGACCCTATTTTCAGAGATGATGTCCTCCACCCAACTCTCAAAAAGCTGAAAGGGTCTTCAGTAGAGATGGATAGTCGAGCTGGGCTATCAGACGGTCACCTCTGTAGCTGTAGTATCATTTTTCCTATGGTCCAATGTGTAAATTAAACAAAAAAGTGCACGTTTGTTATGATGTCCAAGATGGGGACCAGGATGTGGACATAATAAGAAATTAGGGAACATGATAGGAGACATTTCTACAATACATATAATCATTCTTATCTATCTAATACGATGACAACAGCTCTCCATACCTGCAGTCCACCACAAGGACCACCCTCTCTAATCCCTGAAAAATGAAATCATCCTCAGGGACGAAGAGAGGGGGCTAAGCGCCCCCCATGGTTTTAGAGCATTGACTCTTCTAAGAGTCCTAAGAGTCCTGCTTACACTGATGGGGTGCAGCTGTGGGACCCTATTTTCAGAGATGATGTCCTCCACCCAACTCTCAAAAAGCTGAAAGGGTCTTCAGTAGAGATGGATAGTCGAGCTGGGCTATCAGACGGTCACCTCTGTAGCTGTAGTGTCATTTTTCCTATGGTCCAATGTGTAAATTAAACAAAAAAGTGCACGTTTGTTATGATGTTCAAGATGGGGACCAGGATGTGGACATAATAAAAAATTAGGGAACATGATAGGAGACATTTCTACAATACATATAATCATTCTTATCTATCTAATACGATCACAACAGCTCTCCATACCTGCAGTCCACCACAAGGACCACTCTCTCTAATCCCTGAAAAATGAAATCATCCTCAGTGACGAAGAGAGGGGGCTAAGCGCCCCCCATGGTCTCAGAGCATTGACTCTTCTAAGAGTCCTAAGATTCCTGCTCACACTGATGGGGTGCAGCTGTGGGACCCTATTTTCAGAGATGATGTCCTCCACCCAACTCTCAAAAAGCTGAAAGGGTCTTCAGTAGAGATGGATAGTCGAGCTGGGCTATCAGACGGTCACCTCTGTAGCTGTAGTGTCATTTTTCCTATGGTCCAATGTGTAAATTAAACAAAAAAGTGCACGTTTGTTATGATTTCCAAGATGGGGACCAGGATGTGGACATAATAAAAAAATAGGGAACATGATAGGAGACATTTCTACAATACATATAATCATTCTTATCTATCTAATACGATGACAACAGCTCTCCATACCTGCAGTCTACCACAAGGACCACCCTCTCTATTCCCTGAAAAGTGAAATCATCCTCAGTGACGAAGAGAGGGGGCTAAGCGCCCCCCATGGTCTCAGAGCACTGACTCTTCTAAGAGTCCTAAGAGTCCTGCTCACACTGATGGGGTGCAGCTGTGGGACCCTATTTTCAGAGATGATGTTCTCCACCCAACTCTCAAAAAGCTGAAAGGGTCTTCAGTAGAGATGGATAGTCGAGCTGGGCTATCAGACGGTCACCTCTGTAGCTGTAGTGTCATTTTTCCTATGGTCCAATGTGTAAATTAAACAAAAAAGTGCACGTTTGTTATGATGTCCAAGATGGGGACCAGGATGGGGACATAATAAAAAATTAGGGAACATGATAGGAGACATTTCTACAATACATATAATTATTCTTATCTATTTAATACGATGACAACAGCTCTCCATACCTGCAGTCCACCACAAGGACCACCCTCTCTAATCCCTGAAAAATGAAATCATCCTCAGTGACAAAGAGAGGGGGCTAAGCGCCCCCCATGGTCTCAGAGCATTGACTCTTCTAAGAGTCCTAAGAGTCCTGCTCACACTGATGGGGTGCAGCTGTGGGACCCTATTTTCAGAGATGATGTCCTCCACCCAACTCTCAAAAAGCTGAAAGGGTCTTCAGTAGAGATGGATAGTCGAGCTGGGCTATCAGACGGTCACCTCTGTAGCTGTAGTGTCATTTTTCCTATGGTCCAATGTGTAAATTAAACAAAAAAGTGCACGTTTGTTATGATGTCCAAGATGGGGACCAGGATGTGGACATAATAAAAAATTAGGGAACATGATAGGAGACATTTCTACAATACATATAATCATTCTTATCTATCTAATACGATGATAACAGCTCTCCATATCTGCAGTCCACCACAAGGACCACCCTCTCTAATCCCTGAAAAATGAAATCATCCTCAGTGATGAAGAGAGGGGGCTAAGTGCCCCCAATGGTCTCAGAGCATTGACTCTTCTAAGAGTCCTAAGAGTCCTGCTCACACTGATGGGGTGCAGCTGTGGGACCCTATTTTCAGAGATGATGTCCTCCACCCAACTCTCAAAAAGCTGAAAGGGTCTTCAGTAGAGATGGATAGTCGAGCTGGGCTATCAGACGGTCACCTCTGTAGCTGTAGTGTCATTTTTCCTATGGTCCAATGTGTAAATTAAACAAAAAAGTGCACGTTTGTTATGATGTCCAAGATGGGGACCAGGATGTGGACATAATAAAAAATTAGGGAACATGATAGGAGACATTTCTACAATACATATAATCATTCTTATTTATCTAATACGATGACAACAGCTCTCCATACCTGCAGTCCACCACAAGGACCACCCTCTCTAATCCCTGAAAAATGAAATCATCCTCAGTGACGAAGAGAGGGGGCTAAGCGCCCCCATGGTCTCAGAGCATTAACTCTTCTAAGAGTCCTAAGAGTCCTGCTCACACTGATGGGGTGCAGCTGTGGGACCCTATTTTCAGAGATGATGTCCTCCACCCAACTCTCAAAAAGCTGAAAGGGTCTTCAGTAGAGATGGATAGTCGAGCTGGGCTATCAGACGGTCACCTCTGTAGCTGTAGTGTCATTTTTCCTATGGTCCAATGTGTAAATTAAACAAAAAAGTGCACGTTTGTTATGATGTCCAAGATGGGGACCAGGATGTGGACATAATAAAAAATTAGGGAACATGATAGGAGACATTTCTACAATACATATAATCATTCTTATCTATCTAATACGATGACAACAGCTCTCCATACCTGCAGTCCACCACAAGGACCACCCTCTCTAATCCCTGAAAAATGAAATCATCCTCAGTGACGAAGAGAGGGGGCCAAGTGCCCCCCATGGTACCAGAGCATTGACTCTTCTAAGAGTCCTAAGAGTCCTGCTCACACTGATGGGGTGAAGCTGTGGGACCCTATTTTCAGAGATGATGTCCTCCACCCAACTCTCAAAAAGCTGAAAGGGTCTTCAGTAGAGATGGATAGTCGAGCTGGGCTATCAGACGGTCACCTCTGTAGCTGTAGTGTCATTTTTCCTATGGTCCAATGTGTAAATTAAACAAAAAAGTGCACGTTTGTTATGATGTCCAAGATGGGGACCAGGATGTGGACATAATAAAAAAATAGGGAACATGATAGGAGACATTTCTACAATACATATAATCATTCTTATCTATCTAATACAATGACAACAGCTCTCCATACCTGCAGTCCACCACAAGGACCACCCTCTCTATTCCCTGAAAAGTGAAATCATCCTCAGTGACGAAGAGAGGGGGCTACGCGCCCCCCATGGTCTCAGAGCATTGACTCTTCTAAGAGTCCTAAGAGTCCTGCTCACACTGATGGGGTGCAGCTGTGGGACCCTATTTTCAGAGATGATGTTCTCCACCCAACTCTCAAATAGCTGAAAGGGTCTTCAGTAGAGATGGATAGTCGAGCTGGGCTATCAGACGGTCACCTCTGTAGCTGTAGTGTCATTTTTCCTATGGTCCAATGTGTAAATTAAACAAAAAAGTGCACGTTTGTTATGATGTCCAAGATGGGGACCAGGATGTGGACATAATAAAAAATTAGGGAACATGATAGGAGACATTTCTACAATACATATAATCATTCTTATCTATTTAATACGATGACAACAGCTCTCCATTCCTGCAGTCCACCACAAGGACCACCCTCTCTAATCCCTAAAAAATGAAATCATCCTCAGTGACGAAGAGAGGGGGCTAAGCGCCCCCCATGGTCTCAGAGCATTGACTCTTCTAAGAGTCCTAAGAGTCCTGCTCACACTGATGGGGTGCAGCTGTGGGACCCTATTTTCAGAGATGATGTCCTCCACCCAACTCTCAAAAAGCTGAAAGGGTCTTCAGTAGAGATGGATAGTCGAGCTGGGCTATCAGACGGTCACCTCTGTAGCTGTAGTGTCATTTTTCCTATGGTCCAATGTGTAAATTAAACAAAAAAGTGCACGTTTGTTATGATGTCCAAGATGGGGACCAGGATGTGGACATAATAAAAAATTATGGAACATGATAGGAGACATTTCTACAATACATATAATCATTCTTATCTATCTAATACGATGACAACAGCTCTCCATACCGTATTTCATGGTCAATCCAGGTTTGTCAGTGATGGCACTGACATAATGTATGGCGTCTTTTTCGGGCGTTATCCTTTGCCTTTTCATTGTGAAAATCCAGTTGCCTATATCAAAGCAAATTCTACTACTTGTAAAGTATGCAGAAAATGAAATGTAGAACATATAACATCAACTGCTTAGGAACGCATCATGTATAAAGCTGTGGACAAAAAAGCGCAGATAGGGTATTACCCCAATAATATGGGGTGAGGGAAGGGGAGTGAATACTCACCAGATGGAGTTGTGCAAGTCACAACCCCTTTAACAGCATGTAAATCGTTAATCCAGGCAGCAGCCACCCAACGGCAGATAACAGAGAACAGTAGAAAATAGGTGATAATGCCGCGCCAAAGATCACTTCAGGGACAGTAAGATTAACGTATCTTTATTGGCATAGGTCTACGCGTTTCAGGAGCCACGCTCCCTTCCTCAGGACCGTAAGGAACCAAGAGACATCAAATCTGTTAGGAACGCATCATAGGTTAGTACTTAAAAGGATATTGTCATGTTCTAGTCATAATGCAAGCTGGACATTTTTCATGTTACCCTGTAATCGCCGGCCTGTTCTAATGCTCACAAGCAAAGATATATGCTCAGCTGCTAAGGCTTCCCTCTGCCTTCTGAATGAAAATTGAATATGTCTGGCTCACTGTGTATATAGCAGGTGCTCAGAAAAAATAAGAGTCAATTCAAAAGAAATAGCTCTGGTACACTATAGTGATTAATAACGTAAGAAAAGAACTCTTGGAATGCTGAAAATTCTTTATTTGTGGAAAAGGATAATTCATCCAACGTTTCGACCTTGTTTTTAGGTCTTTATCAAGGATAAAGTTATCTAAGATCATAAAGGGTTACAAAACCATATAAACACGTAATTAGTACATAGTACAACATAACAGTACAATATATTGCTACTTGAGAGTACAATGGGTCAAATGACCATGAGGCACATACAAAAAATTTTTCCAAAGCCATAGTGAAAACATTTGTACTGAGGAAAGAAAATTTCCACATGACCTATCTGGAGAAACATTCTGGATCAAACAACCAAAAATAGTCAAGCAGGTAAATACACACCTATATGGATAACAGGATGATATGTGTTCAATTGTATAGCGTCATTGCCATTAAGGTACAAATGGAAAACTTGCAATCCTATATAGTGAAGGAAATGAACACATATCATATCAAAGAACACAGGAACATGGGTGTGAGAAAAACCTCAATGTTTATACTTTGTTCTTTATAATGGTGTGAACATGTATATGTCTCAGTACCTTATGCACTTGAGAATTCTAGTGAGTAGATGATGAAAGCCTATTCCAGAACTGGAATCGGTAAATAATTGTAGGTGGAATCTAAATGAAAAGATGGTACAAGTGTTATCATGACACGTGGGCTATAACACAATGGACCGTGTGACAAAGAAGAAAGGAGAGAAAGAAGAGGAAGAAAATGGAACTACCTGTAACATTACGTGATAGTCACTGGTAAGTATCACTTGACAATTCAGGTGAAAAAGGATTCCTTTATTAAAGGGTTCTCAGTCGCCTCAGGATCATGAAATACTAGGGTAAATGATATGAGAATGGGTAAGAAGCACCACTAAAGGAAATATGAAATGCAGGACATATATCTATAAACCCCTGAACTACATGATAGAAATAAAAAGAAGAAAAAAGAAAAAAAAGAAGAAAGAAGAACACATAGAATGCGGAAAGAGAATGGGTACAACTACCTGAGTTACTGCAGGGAGGCCCCTGGTTGGTATTGTGAGGGTTAGTGGAATTCCTTCACTGAAGGGTTCTCAGTTGCCTCAGGTTCGTGAAAAATGCTATAGACAAATAATGCCCGGAGAAAAGGGGTTCATATACAGCGAATAATGGTAATACAAGGTACATGTGTCACATGTAATAGTATATATATATATATTGTACTAAGCTCTACACCAGAAATAGAAAGTAGTCCCTCTGCCTTCTGTCTAGGTGCCCTGAGTTATGTCCTGTAAACTGTCACAGCGACCCAGACACACATGTGTAGTAGGGGAATATCCCTGCTGAGATGCCAGTGCTAGAGCACTCGTTTGCTGTGGAGTTGAACGCTATGTGAGCAGTTCTTACCTTCAATGAGCAGAAGTCTCTTTTTTCAGATTTCAATATCTCTGTGGGTATCTGGCAGAAATATGGAATACTCTTTACTGCTAAGACCCTGTACACCACTCCCACTAAAGGGGGCTTTACACGCTGCGACATCGCTAATGCGGAGTCGTTGGGGTCACGGAATTTGTGACGCACATCCGGCCGCATTAGCGATGTTGCTGCGTGTGACACCGATGAGCGATTTTGCATCGTTGCAAAAACGTGCAAAATCGCTCATCGGTGACATGGGTCTCCATTCTCGATTATCGTTACTGCAGCAGTAACGATGTAGTTCGTCGCTCCTGCGGCAGCACACATCACTCCGTGTGACACCGCAGAAACGAGGAACCTCTCCTTACCTGCCTCCCAGCCGCTATGAGGAAGGAAGGAGGTGGGCGGGATGTTCCGGCCACTCATCTCCGCCCCTCCGCTGCTATTGGGCGGTCGCTCAGTGACGTCGCTGTGACGCCGCACGGACCGCCCCCTTAGAAAGGAGGCGGTTCGCCGGTCACAGCGACGTCGCCGGGCAGGTAAGTATGTGTGACGGGTCTGGTCGGTGTTGTGCGGCATGGGCAGCGATTTACCCGTGTCGCGCAACAGATGGGGGCGGGTACCCACACTAGCGATATCGGGACCGATATCGCAGTGTGTAAAGTAGCCTTTAGTCACATGACCAAGACTGTATCTGTGTCCCTACAACACACTTGAGACAAATGTGTGTGTGAGCCTGCATTGTGGGGTATATATAATATATTATAGAGCTGGGAAGGATCATTCTAAGCAGTGAGCTGTTCCAGTATTTGTAGGAAAATACCCAGTAGAAGCATCAAACACAGCACCAATACCTCCCATCAGTATCCCACCACAGTGCCATGTAACCCATGCCCTACACTCCCATCTACACCAATACTATACAGGCACAAACTAGTATATCTGACTAAAAGCCCCCAAAATATGAAGAACGGCCTATAGTTGAGTGTGGATATAAAATCTATGTGAGCAGAGCTAGAATAGAAATCACTGATCGCATTGAAGTCATTCTGACCATAAATCACCATGATATCAAGGTGAGGAGTTGTGTGTTACTGCTGGGAGGAAAGGGTTAACAGTGGAATATTAAGGTGCATTTCTGTGTGCAGTGTTACTAGTCAATGTAACAATTCAGTATGAGCTGCTCTTGGTGCCGGGGGAGGGAGATGCTCTCCTGAGCAAGATAGATGGGGAATGAACATAATATCTATATAGTGTAAGGCAGGGGGTCTCAAACTCGGCTGGGTGTATGGGCCGCACAGAGGAAAAAAATAATTTGGGGGGCTGCATTCTTTGCAAGACAAAGTGACATTTTTATTGGTACCATATATGTATATATTTTTTTCACACACCTTTGGATGACTGATTTTCAACATTTTTCACTTGTTTATTATAACAAATGTGCACATTCTTTGGTTAAATCTAAAAAAAAATAAATGTGATGTTAAAAAAAAGTCATGCCTTATTTTGTTTTTTTTTACATTTTATCCCTTTCTTTTAACTAATAGTGTTACAATTATGACGCTAGCGTTTTGTGAAGGGAATGCTTTGCCTACTTCCGTGACTATGGCCTTCCGGAACTGCTGCATTTTGGCTGACCTCTCCGCCTCGGGAATAACAGACATAAAGTTCTCCTTGTAGCGTGGGTCTAACAGTGTTACCAACCAGTAATGATTGTCGGCCAAGATGTTCTTAACGCGAGGGTCACGAGACAGGCAGCTTACCATAAAGTCATCCATGTGCGCCAGACTCTTAACAGCCATCACTTCAGTATCCAGACCAACACGATGACTGAACATGCTGTCCTCCTCCTTCTCCTCCTCCTCCTCATCTACCCTGTCCTCTGGCCAGCCACGCTGAACTGAGCATATGACTGGTATGCATGTCATATCCTCAATTTGGCCGGAGAGTTGCTCCATGTCTTCATCTTCCTCCTCGTCATAGTCCTCCACTGCACGTTGTGATGAGACGAGGCTGGGCTATGTGTTATCACCCACACCCACTACTGTTTCTTGCTCCAACTCATCGTGTTCCGCCTGCAATGCATCATGTTTGGTTTTGAGCAGAGACCGTTTTAGAAGGCAGAGAAGCGGTATGGTGACGCTAATAATGGCGTCATCGCCGCTCACCATCTTGGTGGAGTCCTCAAAGTTTTGGAGGATGGTACATAGGTCGGACATCCATCTCCACTCCTCAGGTGTTATGTGTGGAGTTTGACCCATTTCCCGACGACTTAGGTGATGCAGGTACTCAACAACTGCCCTCTTCTGCTCACATATCCTGATCAACATGTGCAGAGTTGAATTCCAATGCGTGGGGACATCACACACCAGTCTGTGAGCCGGAAGATGCAAACGACGCTGAAAGCCGGCAAGGCCGGCTGAAGCAGTAGGTGACTTTCGAAAATGTGCAGACAGGCGGCGAACTTTTACCAGCAGATCAGACAGCTCTGGGTATGACTTTAGAAACCGCTGAACCACGAGGTTGAGCACATGGGCCATGCATGGAACATGTGTCAGCTGGCCTCGCCTCAAAGCCGCCACTAGGTTCCGGCCATTGTCACACACAACCTTTCCTGGCTTTAGGTTCAGAGGTGTGAGCCAGTGATCTGCATGCTGTTTTAGAGCTGTCCACACCTCTTCTGCATTGTGGGATTTGTCACTTATGCAGATTAGCTGCAGCACAGCCTGTTGCCGCTTCGCCGAGGCAGTGCTGCAGTGCTTCCAGCTTGGGACTGGTGTGGAGGGTAAAGTGGATGAGGATGCGCAGGAGGAGGAGGAGGCTGAAGAGCATGACATTCCGGAGCTGTAGAGTGTGGGTGAAACCCTGACTGAGGTAGGGCCTGCAAACCTTGGTGTGGGAAGGACTTGTTCCGTTCCTCGCTCAAACTGGGTCCCAGCTGGGCTGGGCTGGGTAGGGCGTTGTGGGGGGTTTGTCTATCTCCGTTTGAGGTGAGTTTGTTTAAGTTAGCCTTTTCTTTGGCGTTTTTTGGAGCCCTGCGGGTTGGGGAGTTGGTATCGCCCAGTAAGGCGTTCCCCGGGGGCTTGGATTGGGGTGACATTGTCAGTGGAAAACGGAGTTGAATTTTGGATTAGGAAATCGAAAACTGATCAGAGAGGTGTGGGTAGACTAGTCCGTTTGGGGATGGTTGTGGCATCTGATATGTGCCCGTTCAAGTGTCTCGGGAATTTTCAACAGATCCGTCCGAAGGTGGATGGCCCCTTATTATGTCACGAGGATGGGTCCTTTTTATCGAGATACCAATTTGTGAGTGTTTTTAGGGCATGTTTGAAGTCGTTGGGGTTAGATCCGAAGTCTTTCGGATTGGGGCAGCGACGGAGGCCTCTATATGCGGCCTACCGGAGGAGACAGTTAAGCAGATTGGTAGGTGGAAGTCGCAGCGCTTTAAGTCGTATGTACGTCCCCAGGTGGTTGTTGGCAATTGAGGGGAAAAGGGGGGGGGCATTAGGGTAGCAATGGGGGGGGGGAGAGTGTGTGTTTTTTGTCAATTTGGTTTGGTGAGGCAATAAAATGGTGTCGTCTGTACATTTTGTATTGCAGAAGCACCCCCCTTCCTTCCCTGGTCTGGATCCTTGGCCACTCTTATGTGTATTGGGGAGCCCGACGAGCGGACGCGAGATGGAACGGGAGACAGCTAGGTTTTGAGAAGGACCTGGCTCTCGTGCGATGGCTCGGTGTTCGGGGGTTAGGG
Organism: Anomaloglossus baeobatrachus; assembly: GCF_048569485.1. Lineage (NCBI taxonomy): Eukaryota > Metazoa > Chordata > Amphibia > Anura > Aromobatidae > Anomaloglossus > Anomaloglossus baeobatrachus. The sequence goes on along the minus strand of NW_027442146.1, from coordinate 2,011,749 downwards.
TGGAACAGGGTGTTGCAGGAGGTGCATAGATACGCCCGGTTGGACAGACCTCCTGACATCTTAGTGTTGCATGCCGGGGGGAATGATTTGGGTGGGCGTCCTTTTCGAATCTTGATAAAGGACATCAAACATGATTTGTTACGGTTATGGGTGTCGTTTCCAGGTCTAACGATAGTCTGGTCGGAGATAGTAGCGAGAAAGAGTTGGCAGAAAGCGCGGTCAGTTGACAGGTTGAACAAGGCGCGGGCGAAGGTTAATAGGGCGATCTCGAAGTTTGTTAGTCGGAACGGGGGTATAGCAATACGGCATGTTGAGTTGGAAAGGACGGAAGAGGAATTTTGGTTGGCTGACGGGGTACACCTTAATGCGGTGGGAACTGACTTATGGGCTCTTGGCTTGCAGGGAGGTATTGAGAGGGCCCTTTGGTTGCGGGGGGTCTCAGGCACTTGAAGGGTTTCAAGGTGCCTTCGTTGTGGTGTTGTTTATTGGTGGGTCCTTGAAGTTGGTTTAAAATTGGTTCGGGGATTCATCCGGGTATGGATCCCCTCATTGGCAGAATTGATGGTCCCCTGGTGATTTTGGGGGGGAACCCCGACGGGGTATGTCGGGGCCCCTGGGGGTGTGGTTGGGGTTGACGGAGGATTAACCCTTACCATTTGGTGCTCCTGAGCCAGTGTGGGTAACGGCTGGGAGCAAGTTGAGGTTTTTTATTGCTCGGTTATGGGAATCACCAGGGTTTTGGTAGCTTCAAGGACCTTACCACATTGCAAATTTTATTGGTTATGTATTCTTGTTAATAAAATGGCTGCTATGGCCAAAATTATCCAAAGATAAATTTGTGTCTGTGTAATTACTTTTAAATAAGAAATGGGAATGGAGGTGTGGGGTATGAAAGGAAGACCGGAGTCAACAATTCCAGGGTCAAGCATGTTTATTTGCGTAAGCTTCGTTCCAGGGTAGAAAGGGTAAGAGTGCCTTTCAGAATTCGAAGTGGTCGGACTGTACGGACCACCAAGAACTGCAGGAGAGCTTGAACATCTTCCCATTGATTTGCGACATCCTCCCTCATCAGTTACGTAGGTAAGCAGGTTCTCAGCATTGCAGCCCATTTGTTGTCTTAAGTTAGTTAAGCGGGGTTAACTAACCTGTCAGTTCAGCCTCAGGTCTAAAGCAGAGGCCTGGACTCCACTCCTTACTCCTCACTCCACAACTCTCCTTAAAAACAACTGACTCCTTTTTCCTGCCCCGGGGTCTCCAGACCCCTAGGTGGGCGTTTCCTTCCGTCTGGTCCTGCCCACTGGTGTGCCTGTCTTTCCCTGGGGGAGGTGACTAGGATTTTCTGGTTGGCTTTGTGTGACTTAGGTGAGGGAAGTTGTTATGCGGGGGCCTATGTGTGACTACCTGCAGTGTCAGGGCGTCACATATGTATGTGTGTATGTCTGCTAAAGGAATCCGCACCGTCATATTTACAAACACAAAATTTTGCAGACACCTCATGTGACTCAGGGAACGTCGTAGACTATGTTTTAACAGGAATATTTAACCCCGCGCTTTACAGTTACTCTCCAAAAAACCTGCCTCCATTAAACTGAATGGAGGTGGGAGCTGCAAGTTATTAATAGCAGCTGTGATTGGTTGCTATAGGAACAAAGGACATTCATAGTATAAGAAGCTTATGTGTGAGATAATATGATGTCAGTGGGGAGACAGATAGAGAGACAGACACAGACTGAGAGACAAACAGACAGAGACAGATAGGCATAGACAGACAGGGAAAGAGACAGAGACAAACAGACAAAGGCAGACAGGGAAAGAGACAGACAGAGATAGACAGGGAAAAAAGGCAGACAGACAGAGACAGAGAAAGAGACAGAGGCAGATAGGGAAACAGACAGAGACAAACATACAGAGACAGGCAGGAGAAAAGGCAGACCGACAGGGAAAGAGACAGACAGGGGAAGAGACAGACAGAGAGAGACAGACAGATAGAGACAGACAAAGAAATACAGAGATAGACAGGGAAAGAGACAAACGGGGAATGAGTCAGACAGAGAGAGACAAAGAGAGACAGGCAGAGAGAGACAGGGAAAGAGACAGACAGGGGAAGAGAAAGACAGAGACAGACAAAGAAATACAGAGACAGACAGGGGAAGAGACAGACAGGGGAAGAGACAGACAGGGGAAGAGACAGACAGACAGGGAAAGAGACAGACCTGGAAAAGAGACAGACCTGGAAAAGAGACAGGCCTGGAAAAGAGACAGACAGACATAGAAACAGACAGCCACAAAGAGAGAGAGAGACAGACAGACACAGAGAGACAGACAGAGATAGAGAGACAGACAGACATGGATAGAGATAGAGACACACAGAGACAGACAGATGACAGAGACTGGGAGAGAGACAGACAGAAGCATAAATCCCTAACTAAAACTTAACATTTAATGATAGTTTTAAAAAGTAAAAAAACACAAATCATGTAAATAGAATGACTCTCTTCTGTGCATAGAGTCAACATTTTGTGTTTGTAAATATGACGGTGCGGATTCCTTTAGCAGACATACACACATACATATGTGACGCCCTGACACTGCAGGTAGTCACACATAGGCCCCCGCATAACAACTTCCCTCACCTAAGTCACACAAAGCCAACCAGAAAACCCTAGTCACCTCCCCCAGGGAAAGACAGGCACACCAGTGGGCAGGACCAGACGGAAGGAAACGCCCACCTAGGGGTCTGGAGACCCCGGGGCAGGAAAAAGGAGTCAGTTGTTTTTAAGGAGAGTTGTGGAGTGAGGAGTAAGGAGTGGAGTCCAGGCCTCTGCTTTAGACCTGAGGCTGAACTGACAGGTTAGTTAACCCCGCTTAACTAACTTAAGATAACAAATGGGCTGCAATGCTGAGAACCTGCTTACCTACGTAACTGATGAGGGAGGATGTCGCAAATCCATGGGAAGATGTTCAAGCTCTCCTGCAGTTCTTGGTGGCCCGTACAGTCCGACCACTTCGAATTCTGAAAGGCACTCTTACCCTTTCTACCCTGGAACGAAGCTTAGGCAAATAAACATGCTTGACCCTGGAATTGTTGACTCCGGTCTTCCTTTCATACCCCACACCTCCATTCCCATTTCTTATTTAAAAGTAATTACACAGACACAAATTTATCTTTGGATAATTTTGGCCATAGCAGCCATTTTATTAACAAGAATACATAACCAATAAAATTTGCAATGTGGTAAGGTCCTTGAAGCTACCAAAACCCTGGTGATTCCCATAACCGAGCAATAAAAAACCTCAACTTGCTCCCAGCCGTTACCCACACTGGCTCAGGAGCACCAAATGGTAAGGGTTAATCCTCCGTCAACCCCAACCACACCCCCAGGGGCCCCGACATACCCCGTCGGGGTTCCCCCCCAAAATCACCAGGGGACCATCAATTCTGCCAATGAGGGGATCCATACCCGGATGAATCCCCGAACCAATTTTAAACCAACTTCAAGGACCCACCAATAAACAACACCACAACGAAGGCACCTTGAAACCCTTCAAGTGCCTGAGACCCCCCGCAACCAAAGGGCCCTCTCAATACCTCCCTGCAAGCCAAGAGCCCATAAGTCAGTTCCCACCGCATTAAGGTGTACCCCGTCAGCCAACCAAAATTCCTCTTCCGTCCTTTCCAACTCAACATGCCGTATTGCTATACCCCCGTTCCGACTAACAAACTTCGAGATCGCCCTATTAACCTTCGCCCGCGCCTTGTTCAACCTGTCAACTGACCGCGCTTTCTGCCAACTCTTTCTCGCTACTATCTCCGACCAGACTATCGTTAGACCTGAAAACGACACCCATAACCGTAACAAATCATGTTTGATGTCCTTTATCAAGATTCGAAAAGGACGCCCACCCAAATCATTCCCCCCGGCATGCAACACTAACATGTCAGGAGGTCTGTCCAACCGGGCGTATCTATGCACCTCCTGCAACACCCTGTTCCACCCTAACCCCCGAACACCGAGCCATCGCACGAGAGCCAGGTCCTTCTCAAAACCTAGCTGTCTCCCGTTCCATCTCGCGTCCGCTCGTCGGGCTCCCCAATACACATAAGAGTGGCCAAGGATCCAGACCAGGGAAGGAAGAGGGGGTGCTTCTGCAATACAAAATGTACAGACGACACCATTTTATTGCCTCACCAAACCAAATTGACAAAAAACACACACTCTCACCCCCCCCATTGCTACCCTAATACCCCCCCTTTTCCCCTCAATTGCCAACAACCACCTGGGGACGTACATACGACTTAAAGCGCTGCGACTTCCACCTACCAATCTGCTTAACTGTCTCCTCCGGTAGGCCGCATATAGAGGCCTCCGTCGCTGCCCCAATCCGAAAGACTTCGGATCTAACCCCAACGACTTCAAACATGCCCTAAAAACACTCACAAATTGGTATCTCGATAAAAAGGACCCATCCTCGTGACATAATAAGGGGCCATCCACCTTTGGACGGATCTGTTGAAAATTCCCGAGACACTTGAACGGGCACATATCAGATGCCACAACCATCCCCAAACGGACTAGTCTACCCACACCTCTCTGATCAGTTTTCGATTTCCTAATCCAAAATTCAACTCCGTTTTCCACTGACATAATGTCACCCCAATCCAAGCCCCCGGGGAACGCCTTACTGGGCGATACCAACTCCCCAACCCGCAGGGCTCCAAAAAACGCCAAAGAAAAGGCTAACTTAAACAAACTCACCTCAAACGGAGATAGACAAACCCCCCACAACGCCCTACCCAGCCGGGTAGGGACCCAGCCCAGCCCAGCTGGGACCCAGTTTGAGCGAGGAACGGAACAAGTCCTTCCCACACCAAGGTTTGCAGGCCCTACCTCAGTCAGGGTTTCACCCACACTCTACAGCTCCGGAATGTCATGCTCTTCAGCCTCCTCTTCCTCCTGCGCATCCTCATCCACTTTACCCTCCACACCAGTCCCAAGCTGGAAGCACTGCAGCACTGCCTCGGCGAAGCGGCAACAGACTGTGCTGCAGCTAATCTGCATAGGTGACAAACCCCACAATGCAGAAGAGGTGTGGACAGCTCTAAAACAGCATGCAGATCACTGGCTCACACCTCTGAACCTAAAGCCAGGAAAGGTTGTGTGTGACAATGGCCGGAACCTGGTGGCGGCTTTGAGGCGAGGCCAGCTGACACATGTTCCATGCATGGCCCATGTGCTCAACCTCGTGGTTCAGCAGTTTCTAAAGTCATACCCAGAGCTGTCTGATCTGCTGGTAAAAGTTCGCTGCCTGTCTGCACATTTTCGAAAGTCACCTACTGCTTCAGCCGGCCTTGCCGGCTTTCAGCGTCGTTTGCATCTTCCGGCTCACAGACTGGTGTGTGATGTCCCCACGCGTTGGAATTCAACTCTGCACATGTTGATCAGGATATGTGAGCAGAAGAGGGCAGTTGTTGAGTACCTGCATCACCTAAGCCGTCGGGAAATGGGTCAAACTCCACACATAACACCTGAGGAGTGGAGATGGATGTCCGACCTATGTACCATCCTCCAAAACTTTGAGGACTCCACCAAGATGGTGAGCGGCGATGACGCCATTATTAGCGTCACCATACCGCTTCTCTGCCTTCTAAAACGGTCTCTGCTCTAAACCAAACATGATGCATTGCAGGCGGAACACGATGAGTTGGAGCAAGAAACAGTAGTGGGTGTGGGTGATAACACACAGCCCAGCCTCGTCTCATCACAACGTGCAGTGGAGGACTATGACGAGGAGGAGGATGAAGACATGGAGCAACTCTCCGGCCAAATTGAGGATATGACATGCATACCAGTCATATGCTCAGTTCAGCGTGGCTGGCCAGAGGACAGGGTAGATGATGAGGAGGAGGAGGAGGAGGAGGAGAAGGAGGAGGACAGCATGTTCAGTCATCGTGTTGGTCTGGATACTGAAGTGATGGCTGTTAAGAGTCTGGCGCACATGGATGACTTTATGGTAAGCTGCCTATCTCGTGACCCTCGCGTTAAGAACATCTTGGCCGACAATCATTACTGGTTGGTAACACTGTTAGACCCACGCTACAAGGAGAACTTTATGTCTCTTATTCCCGAGGCGGAGAGGTCAGCCAAAATGCAGCAGTTCCGGAAGGCCATAGTCACGGAAGTAGGCAAAGCATTCCCTTCACAAAACGCTAGCGTCATAATTGTAACACTATTAGTTAAAAGAAAGGGATAAAATGTAAAAAAAACCAAAATAAGGCATGACTTTTTTTTAACATCACATTTATTTTTTTTAGATTTAACCAAAGAATGTGCACATTTGTTATAATAAACAAGTGAAAAATGTTGAAAATCAGTCATCCAAAGGTGTGTGAAAAAAATATATACATATATGGTACCAATAAAAATGTCACTTTGTCTTGCAAAGAATGCAGCCCCCCAAATTATTTTTTTCCTCTGTGCGGCCCATACACCCAGCCGAGTTTGAGACCCCCTGCCTTACACTATATAGATATTATGTTCATTCCCCATCTATCTTGCTCAGGAGAGCATCTCCCTCCCCCGGCACCAAGAGCAGCTCATACTGAATTGTTACATTGACTAGTAACACTGCACACAGAAATGCACCTTAATATTCCACTGTTAACCCTTTCCTCCCAGCAGTAACACACAACTCCTCACCTTGATATCATGGTGATTTATGGTCAGAATGACTTCAATGCGATCAGTGATTTCTATTCTAGCTCTGCTCACATAGATTTTATATCCACACTCAACTATAGGCCGTTCTTCATATTTTGGGGGCTTTTAGTCAGATATACTAGTTTGTGCCTGTATAGTATTGGTGTAGATGGGAGTGTAGGGCATGGGTTACATGGCACTGTGGTGGGATACTGATGGGAGGTATTGGTGCTGTGTTTGATGCTTCTACTGGGTATTTTCCTACAAATACTGGAACAGCTCACTGCTTAGAATGATCCTTCCCAGCTCTATAATATATTATATATACCCCACAATGCAGGCTCACACACACATTTGTCTCAAGTGTGTTGTAGGGACACAGATACAGTCTTGGTCATGTGACTAAAGGCTACTTTACACACTGCGATATCGGTCCCGATATCGCTAGTGTGGGTACCCGCCCCCATCTGTTGCGCGACACGGGTAAATCGCTGCCCATGCCGCACAACACCGACCAGACCCGTCACACATACTTACCTGCCCGGCGACGTCGCTGTGACCGGCGAACCGCCTCCTTTCTAAGGGGGCGGTCCGTGCGGCGTCACAGCGACGTCACTGAGCGACCGCCCAATAGCAGCGGAGGGGCGGAGATGAGTGGCCGGAACATCCCGCCCACCTCCTTCCTCATAGCGGCTGGGAGGCAGGTAAGGAGAGGTTCCTCGTTTCTGCGGTGTCACACGGAGTGATGTGTGCTGCCGCAGGAGCGACGAACTACATCGTTACTGCTGCAGTAACGATAATCGAGAATGGAGACCCATGTCACCGATGAGCGATTTTGCACGTTTTTGCAACGATGCAAAATCGCTCATCGGTGTCACACGCAGCAACATCGCTAATGCGGCCGGATGTGCGTCACAAATTCCGTGACCCCAACGACTCCGCATTAGCGATGTCGCAGCGTGTAAAGCCCCCTTTAGTGGGAGTGGTGTACAGGGTCTTAGCAGTAAAGAGTATTCCATATTTCTGCCAGATACCCACAGAGATATTGAAATCTGAAAAAAGAGACTTCTGCTCATTGAAGGTAAGAACTGCTCACATAGCGTTCAACTCCACAGCAAACGAGTGCTCTAGCACTGGCATCTCAGCAGGGATATTCCCCTACTACACATGTGTGTCTGGGTCGCTGTGACAGTTTACAGGACATAACTCAGGGCACCTAGACAAAAGGCAGAGGGACTACTTTCTATTTCTGGTGTAGAGCTTAGTACAATATATATATATATACTATTACATGTGACACATGTACCTTGTATTACCATTATTCGCTGTATATGAACCCCTTTTCTCCGGGCATTATTTGTCTATAGCATTTTTCACGAACCTGAGGCAACTGAGAACCCTTCAGTGAAGGAATTCCACTAACCCTCACAATACCAACCAGGGGCCTCCCTGCAGTAACTCAGGTAGTTGTACCCATTCTCTTTCCGCATTCTATGTGTTCTTCTTCTTTCTTCTTTTTTTTCTTTTTTCTTCTTTTTATTTCTATCATGTAGTTCAGGGGTTTATAGATATATGTCCTGCATCTCATATTTCCTTTAGTGGTGCTTCTTACCCATTCTCATATCATTTACCCTAGTATTTCATGATCCTGAGGCGACTGAGAACCCTTTAATAAAGGAATCCTTTTTCACCTGAATTGTCAAGTGATACTTACCAGTGACTATCACGTAATGTTACAGGTAGTTCCATTTTCTTCCTCTTCTTTCTCTCCTTTCTTCTTTGTCACACGGTCCATTGTGTTATAGCCCACGTGTCATGATAACACTTGTACTGTGAAGCCCCACAGGTGTCGTGTCGGTGCACTACCTTCAGGGACTCCACTCGGCTGGTGCTGGTCACAGGTAGGGAATCTTCGGTTTTGATCGTGACGCCACTCTCAGTATTGCGGTCAGTGGGGACCGCCACTGCAGGTTAGGGGTGCCTGGGGCTGATGGTGGGTGCAGTCAGTGTATTAGCCCCCTGAGAGTGAGGCAAGCCCCAGGCCCCGGTGTATGGGTGTGGGACCACAGGTCGCAGAATGACTCAAACACAGTCCAAAAGTCTTTCAATGTGTTTACTCACTGTTTGGAGGTCACGGTGAGATGCCCAGGCGACACTGTGATAACCAGGTGGAACCAGGAATTCCAGGAGGCCGTTCCGAGGGTAGCTGTCCACTCGCCTTCCTTGCACTCTTTCTGTTTTAGGAGGGTCCTTTGCTTGAAGCGTGGTAGGACCCCTCCAGGGAAGCTGTTACCACCTTGCTCCCCTCTCTCTCTGGCTCGTCTGCCGGCAGCGTGGCCTTGGTGGGATGGCTTCTGGCCCTGTCCCCTTATGGGCCTGCTGATTGCTGCTTGGCCCGAGCGCTGCGTAGTAGTGGTGAGGGCATGGAGTATCCCCACCTGTAGATTGAGCAGCTCTGACTGGTTTGCTGCCTGTACTGGGGATCTAGTTCCCCTTGTGTGCTCGGATACCGGGATCTCCGTACTCAGCCACCCCTCTCTCTCTGGATGCTTTTCAGGCCGACCCACGGTACTCCGTTCTCCTCCGCTTTCAGCTACAGCACTCCTCAGGACCTGTCTGCACGAGAGCTTCTCTGCTCCCCTCCATACACTTCAACTTCTTCCTCTCGACTCCTCTCTTCCTTTCTCTGCCCTGCTTCCTAGCAACCAGCCCCTGAACACACCCCTAGCTGGGAATTGAAAGTTAACCCCTTCTGGCTACCCAAGGGTCCCCTCTGGTGATGTGGGAGGCCTGGTCACTATATGTTTGTGTGTGCGCCTCATCCTGGCCTTTGGAGATTACCTGGAAGCATTGTTCCCACATGGGTGCAATACTCTGTGGTGCCTGACCAGGTCAGGGGCGCCACAGTACCATCTTTTCATTTAGATTCCACCTACAATTATTTACCGATTCCAGTTCTGGAATAGGCTTTCATCATCTACTCACTAGAATTCTCAAGTGCATAAGGTACTGAGACATATACATGTTCACACCATTATAAAGAACAAAGTATAAACATTGAGGTTTTTCTCACACCCATGTTCCTGTGTTCTTTGATATGATATGTGTTCATTTCCTTCACTATATAGGATTGCAAGTTTTCCATTTGTACCTTAATGGCAATGACGCTATACAATTGAACACATATCATCCTGTTATCCATATAGGTGTGTATTTACCTGCTTGACTATTTTTGGTTGTTTGATCCAGAATGTTTCTCCAGATAGGTCATGTGGAAATTTTCTTTCCTCAGTACAAATGTTTTCACTATGGCTTTGGAAAAATTTTTTGTATGTGCCTCATGGTCATTTGACCCATTGTACTCTCAAGTAGCAATATATTGTACTGTTATGTTGTACTATGTACTAATTACGTGTTTATATGGTTTTGTAACCCTTTATGATCTTAGATAACTTTATCCTTGATAAAGACCTAAAAACAAGGTCGAAACGTTGGATGAATTATCCTTTTGCACAAATAAAGAATTTTCAGCATTCCAAGAGTTCTTTTCTTACGTTATTAATCACTATAGTGTACCAGAGCTATTTCTTTTGAATTGACTCTTATTTTTTCTGAGCACCTGCTATATACACAGTGAGCCAGACATATTCAATTTTCATTCAGAAGGCAGAGGGAAGCCTTAGCAGCTGAGCATATATCTTTGCTTGTGAGCATTAGAACAGGCCGGCGATTACAGGGTAACATGAAAAATGTCCAGCTTGCATTATGACTAGAACATGACAATATCCTTTTAAGTACTAACCTATGATGCGTTCCTAAGCAGTTGATGTTATATGTTCTACATTTCATTTTCTGCATACTTTACAAGTAGTAGAATTTGCTTTGATATAGGCAACTGGATTTTCACAATGAAAAGGCAAAGGATAACGCCCGAAAAAGACGCCATACATTATGTCAGTGCCATCACTGACAAACCTGGATTGACCATGAAATACGGTATGGAGAGCTGTTGTCATCGAAGCTTTTTGAGAGTTGGGTGGAGGACATCATCTCTGAAAATAGGGTCCCACAGCTGCACCCCATCAGTGTGAGCAGGACTCTTAGGACTCTTAGAAGAGTTAATGCTCTGAGACCATGGGGGCGCTTAGCCCCCTCTCTTCGTCACTGAGGATGATTTCATTTTTCAGGGATTAGAGAGGGTGGTCCTTGTGGTGGACTGCAGGTATGGAGAGCTGTTGTCATCGTATTAGATAGATAAGAATGATTATATGTATTGTAGAAATGTCTCCTATCATGTTCCCTAATTTTTTATTATGTCCACATCCTGGTCCCCATCTTGGACATCATAACAAACGTGCACTTTTTTGTTTAATTTACACATTGGACCATAGGAAAAATGAAACTACAGCTACAGAGGTGACCGTCTGATAGCCCAGCTCGACTATCCATCTCTACTGAAGACCCTTTCAGCTTTTTGAGAGTTGGGTGGAGGACATCATCTCTGAAAATAGGGTCCCACAGCTGCACCCCATCAGTGTGAGCAGGACTCTTAGGACTCTTAGAAAAGTCAATGCTCTGAGACCATTGGGGGCACTTAGCCCCCTCTCTTCGTCACTGAGGATGATTTCATTTTTCAGGGATTAGAGAGGGTGGTCCTTGTGGTGGACTGCAGGTATGGAGAGCTGTTATCATCGTATTAGATAGATAAGAATGATTATATGTATTGTAGAAATGTCTCCTATCATGTTCCCTAATTTTTTATTATGTCCACATCCTGGTCCCCATCTTGGACATCATAACAAACGTGCACTTTTTTGTTTAATTTACACATTGGACCATAGGAAAAATGACACTACAGCTACAGAGGTGACCGTCTGATAGCCCAGCTCGACAATCCATCTCTACTGAAGACCCTTTCAGCTTTTTGAGAGTTGGGTGGAGGACATCATCTCTGAAAATAGGGTCCCACAGCTGCACCCCATCAGTGTGAGCAGGACTCTTAGGACTCTTAGAAGAGTCAATGCTCTGAGACCATGGGGGGCGCTTAGCCCCCTCTCTTCGTCACTGAGGATGATTTCATTTTTCAGGGATTAGAGAGGGTGGTCCTTGTGGTGGACTGCAAGTATGGAGAGCTGTTGTCATCGTATTAAATAGATAAGAATGATTATATGTATTGTAGAAATGTCTCCTATCATGTTCCCTAATTTTTTATTATGTCCACATCCTGGTCCCCATCTTGGACATCATAACAAACGTGCACTTTTTTGTTTAATTTACACATTGGACCATAGGAAAAATGACACTACAGCTACAGAGGTGACCGTCTGATAGCCCAGCTCGACTATCCATCTCTACTGAAGACCCTTTCAGCTTTTTGAGAGTTTGGTGGAGAACATCATCTCTGAAAATAGGGTCCCACAGCTGCACCCCATCAGTGTGAGCAGGACTCTTAGGACTCTTAGAAGAGTCAATGCTCTGAGACCATGGGGGGCGCTTAGCTCCCTCTCTTCGTCACTGAGGATGATTTCACTTTTCAGGGATTAGAGAGGGTGGTCCTTGTGGTGGACTGCAGGTATGGAGAGCTGTTGTCATCGTAATAGATAGATAAGAATGATTATATGTATTGTAGAAATGTCTCCTATCATGTTCCCTAATTTTTTATTATGTCCACATCCTGGTCCCCATCTTGGACATCATAACAAACGTGCACTTTTTTGTTTAATTTACACATTGGACCATAGGAAAAATGACACTACAGCTACAGAGGTGACCGTCTGATAGCCCAGCTCGACTATCCATCTCTACTGAAGACCCTTTCAGCTTTTTGAGAGTTGGGTGGAGGACATCATCTCTGAAAATAGGGTCCCACAGCTGCACCCCATCAGTGTGAGCAGGACTCTTAGGACTCTTAGAAGAGTCAATGCTCTGAGACCATTGGGGGCACTTAGCCCCCTCTCTTCATCACTGAGGATGATTTCATTTTTCAGGGATTAGAGAGCGTGGTCCTTGTGGTGGACTGCAGATATGGAGAGCTGTTATCATCGTATTAGATAGATAAGAATGATTACATGTATTGTAGAAATGTCTCCTATCATGTTCCCTAATTTTTTATTATGTCCACATCCTGGTCCCCATCTTGGACATCATAACAAACGTGCACTTTTTTGTTTAATTTACACATTGGACCATAGGAAAAATGACACTACAGCTACAGAGGTGACCGTCTGATAGCCCAGCTCGACTATCCATCTCTACTGAAGAACCTTTCAGCTTTTTGAGAGTTGGGTGGAGGACATCATCTCTGAAAATAGGGTCCCACAGCTGCACCCCATCAGTGTGAGCAGGACTCTTAGGACTCTTAGAAGAGTCAATGCTCTGAGACCATGGGGGCGCTTAGCCCCCTCTCTTCGTCACTGAGGATGATTTCATTTTTCAGGGATTAGAGAGGGTGGTCCTTGTAGTGGACTGCAGGTATGGAGAGCTGTTGTCATCGTATTAAATAGATAAGAATGATTATATGTATTGTAGAAATGTCTCCTATCATGTTCCCTAATTTTTTATTATGTCCACATCCTGGTCCCCATCTTGGACATCATAACAAACGTGCACTTTTTTGTTTAATTTACACATTGGACCATAGGAAAAATGACACTACAGCTACAGAGGTGACCGTCTGATAGCCCAGCTCGACTATCCATCTCTACTGAAGACCCTTTCAGCTTTTTGAGAGTTGGGTGGAGAACATCATCTCTGAAAATAGGGTCCCACAGCTGCACCCCATCAGTGTGAGCAGGACTCTTAGGACTCTTAGAAGAGTCAATGCTCTGAGACCATGGGGGGCGCTTAGCCCCCTCTCCTCGTCACTGAGGATGATTTCACTTTTCAGGGAATAGAGAGGGTGGTCCTTGTGGTGGACTGCAGGTATGGAGAGCTGTTGTCATCGTATTAGATAGATAAGAATGATTATATGTATTGTAGAAATGTCTCCTATCATGTTCCCTATTTTTTTATTATGTCCACATCCTGGTCCCCATCTTGGAAATCATAACAAACGTGCACTTTTTTGTTTAATTTACAAATTGGACCATAGGAAAAATGACACTACAGCTACAGAGGTGACCGTCTGATAGCCCAGCTCGACTATCCATCTCTACTGAAGACCCTTTCAGCTTTTTGAGAGTTGGGTGGAGGACATCATCTCTGAAAATAGGGTCCCACAGCTGCACCCCATCAGTGTGAGCAGGAATCTTAGGACTCTTAGAAGAGTCAATGCTCTGAGACCATGGGGGGTCGCTTAGCCCCCTCTCTTCGTCACTGAGGATGATTTCATTTTTCAGGGATTAGAGAGAGTGGTCCTTGTGGTGGACTGCAGGTATGGAGAGCTGTTGTGATCGTATTAGATAGATAAGAATGATTATATGTATTGTAGAAATGTCTCCTATCATGTTCCCTAATTTTTTATTATGTCCACATCCTGGTCCCCATCTTGAACATCATAACAAACGTGCACTTTTTTGTTTAATTTACACATTGGACCATAGGAAAAATGACACTACAGCTACAGAGGTGACCGTCTGATAGCCCAGCTCGACTATCCATCTCTACTGAAGACCCTTTCAGCTTTTTGAGAGTTGGGTGGAGGACATCATCTCTGAAAATAGGGTCCCACAGCTTCACCCCATCAGTGTGAGCAGGACTCTTAGGACTCTTAGAAGAGTCAATGCTCTGGTACCATGGGGGGCGCTTGGCCCCCTCTCTTCGTCACTGAGGATGATTTCATTTTTCAGGGATTAGAGAGGGTGGTCCTTGTGGTGGACTGCAGGTATGGAGAGCTGTTGTCATCGTATTAGATAGATAAGAATGATTATATGTATTGTAGAAATGTCTCCTATCATGTTCCCTAATTTTTTATTATGTCCACATCCTGGTCCCCATCTTGGACATCATAACAAACGTGCACTTTTTTGTTTAATTTACACATTGGACCATAGGAAAAATGACACTACAGCTACAGAGGTGACCGTCTGATAGCCCAGCTCGACTATCCATCTCTACTGAAGACCCTTTCAGCTTTTTGAGAGTTGGGTGGAGGACATCATCTCTGAAAATAGGGTCCCACAGCTGCACCCCATCAGTGTGAGCAGGACTCTTAGGACTCTTAGAAGAGTTAATGCTCTGAGACCATGGGGGCGCTTAGCCCCCTCTCTTCGTCACTGAGGATGATTTCATTTTTCAGGGATTAGAGAGGGTGGTCCTTGTGGTGGACTGCAGGTATGGAGAGCTGTTGTCATCGTATTAGATAGATAAGAATGATTATATGTATTGTAGAAATGTCTCCTATCATGTTCCCTAATTTTTTATTATGTCCACATCCTGGTCCCCATCTTGGACATCATAACAAACGTGCACTTTTTTGTTTAATTTACACATTGGACCATAGGAAAAATGACACTACAGCTACAGAGGTGACCGTCTGATAGCCCAGCTCGACTATCCATCTCTACTGAAGACCCTTTCAGCATTTTGAGAGTTGGGTGGAGGACATCATCTCTGAAAATAGGGTTCCACAGCTGCACCCCATCAGTGTGAGCAGGACTCTTAGGACTCTTAGAAGAGTCAATGCTCTGAGACCATTGGGGGCACTTGGCCCCCTCTCTTCGTCACTGAGGATGATTTCATTTTTCAGGGATTAGAGAGGGTGGTCCTTGTGGTGGACTGCAGGTATGGAGAGCTGTTGTCATCGTATTAGATAGATAAGAATGATTATATGTATTGTAGAAATGTCTCCTATCATGTTCCCTAATTTTTTATTATGTCCACATCCTGGTCCCCATCTTGGACATCATAACAAACGTGCACTTTTTTGTTTAATTTACACATTGGACCATAGGAAAAATGACACTACAGCTACAGAGGTGACCGTCTGATAGCCCAGCTCGACAATCCATCTCTACTGAAGACCATTTCAGCTTTTTGAGAGTTGGGTGGAGGACATCATCTCTGAAAATAGGGTCCCACAGCTGCACCCCATCAGTGTGAGCAGGACTCTTAGGACTCTTAGAAGAGTCAATGCTCTGAGACCATGGGGGGCGCTTAGCCCCCTCTCTTCGTCACTGAGGATGATTTCATTTTTCAGGGATTAGAGAGGGTGGTCCTTGTGGTGGACTGCAGGTATGGAGAGCTGTTGTCATCGTATTAAATAGATAAGAATGATTATATGTATTGTAGAAATGTCTTTTATCATGTTCCCTAATTTTTTATTATGTGCACATCCTGGTCCCCATCTTGGACATCATAACAAACGTGCACTTTTTTGTTTAATTTACACATTGGACCATAGGAAAAATGACACTACAGCTACAGAGGTGACCGTCTGATAGCCCAGCTCGACTATCCATCTCTACTGAAGACCCTTTCAGCTTTTTGAGAGTTTGGTGGAGAACATCATCTCTGAAAATAGGGTCCCACAGCTGCACCCCATCAGTGTGAGCAGGACTCTTAGGACTCTTAGAAGAGTCAATGCTCTGAGACCATGGGGGGCGCTTAGCTCCCTCTCTTCGTCACTGAGGATGATTTCACTTTTCAGGGAATAGAGAGGGTGGTCCTTGTGGTGGACTGCAGGTATGGAGAGCTGTTGTCATCGTATTAGATAGATAAGAATGATTATATGTATTGTAGAAATGTCTCCTATCATGTTCCCTAATTTTTTATTATGTCCACATCCTGGTCCCCATCTTGGACATCATAACAAACGTGCACTTTTTTGTTTAATTTACACATTGGACCATAGGAAAAATGACACTACAGCTACAGAGGTGACCGTCTGATAGCCCAGCTCGACTATCCATCTCTACTGAAGACCCTTTCAGCTTTTTGAGAGTTGGGTGGAGGACATCATCTCTGAAAATAGGGTCCCACAGCTGCACCCCATCAGTGTGAGCAGGACTCTTAGGACTCTTAGAAGAGTTAATGCTCTGAGACCATGGGGGCGCTTAGCCCCCTCTCTTCGTCACTGAGGATGATTTCATTTTTCAGGGATTAGAGAGGGTGGTCCTTGTGGTGGACTGCAGGTATGGAGAGCTGTTGTCATCGTATTAGATAGATAAGAATGATTATATGTATTGTAGAAATGTCTCCTATCATGTTCCCTAATTTTTTATTATGTCCACATCCTGGTCCCCATCTTGGACATCATAACAAACGTGCACTTTTTTGTTTAATTTACACATTGGACCATAGGAAAAATGACACTACAGCTACAGAGGTGACCGTCTGATAGCCCAGCTCGACTATCCATCTCTACTGAAGACCCTTTCAGCTTTTTGAGAGTTTGGTGGAGGACATCATCTCTGAAAATAGGGTCCCACAGCTGCACCCCATCAGTGTGAGCAGGACTCTTAGGACTCTTAGAAGAGTCAATGCTCTGAGACCATTGGGGGCACTTAGCCCCCTCTCTTCGTCACTGAGGATGATTTCATTTTTCAGGGATTAGAGAGGGTGGTCCTTGTGGTGGACTGCAGGTATGGAGAGCTGTTATCATCGTATTAGATAGATAAGAATGATTATATGTATTGTAGAAATGTCTCCTATCATGTTCCCTAATTTTTTATTATGTCCACATCCTGGTCCCCATCTTGGACATCATAACAAACGGGCACTTTTTTGTTTAATTTACACATTGGACCATAGGAAAAATGACACTACAGCTACAGAGGTGACCGTCTGATAGCCCAGCTCGACAATCCATCTCTACTGAAGACCCTTTCAGCTTTTTGAGAGTTGG
Source organism: Anomaloglossus baeobatrachus (assembly GCF_048569485.1). Lineage (NCBI taxonomy): Eukaryota > Metazoa > Chordata > Amphibia > Anura > Aromobatidae > Anomaloglossus > Anomaloglossus baeobatrachus. The sequence goes on along the minus strand of NW_027442146.1, from coordinate 1,994,268 downwards.
GTGGAGGACATCATCTCTGAAAATAGGGTCCCACAGCTGCACTTCATCAGTGTGAGCAGGACTCTTAGGACTCTTAGAAGAGTCAATGCTCTGAGACCATGGGGGGCGCTTAGCCCCCTCTCTTCGTCACTGAGGATGATTTCATTTTTCAGGGATTAGAGAGGGTGGTCCTTGTGGTGGACTGCAGGTATGGAGAGCTGTTGTCATCGTATTAAATAGATAAGAATGATTATATGTATTGTAGAAATGTCTTTTATCATGTTCCCTAATTTTTTATTATGTGCACATCCTGGTCCCCATCTTGGACATCATAACAAACGTGCACTTTTTTGTTTAATTTACACATTGGACCATAGGAAAAATGACACTACAGCTACAGAGGTGACCGTCTGATAGCCCAGCTCGACTATCCATCTCTACTGAAGACCCTTTCAGCTTTTTGAGAGTTTGGTGGAGAACATCATCTCTGAAAATAGGGTCCCACAGCTGCACCCCATCAGTGTGAGCAGGACTCTTAGGACTCTTAGAAGAGTCAATGCTCTGAGACCATGGGGGGCGCTTAGCTCCCTCTCTTCGTCACTGAGGATGATTTCACTTTTCAGGGAATAGAGAGGGTGGTCCTTGTGGTGGACTGCAGGTATGGAGAGCTGTTGTCATCGTATTAGATAGATAAGAATGATTATATGTATTGTAGAAATGTCTCCTATCATGTTCCCTAATTTTTTATTATGTCCACATCCTGGTCCCCATCTTGGACATCATAACAAACGTGCACTTTTTTGTTTAATTTACACATTGGACCATAGGAAAAATGACACTACAGCTACAGAGGTGACCGTCTGATAGCCCAGCTCGACTATCCATCTCTACTGAAGACCCTTTCAGCTTTTTGAGAGTTGGGTGGAGGACATCATCTCTGAAAATAGGGTCCCACAGCTGCACCCCATCAGTGTGAGCAGGACTCTTAGGACTCTTAGAAGAGTTAATGCTCTGAGACCATGGGGGCGCTTAGCCCCCTCTCTTCGTCACTGAGGATGATTTCATTTTTCAGGGATTAGAGAGGGTGGTCCTTGTGGTGGACTGCAGGTATGGAGAGCTGTTGTCATCGTATTAGATAGATAAGAATGATTATATGTATTGTAGAAATGTCTCCTATCATGTTCCCTAATTTTTTATTATGTCCACATCCTGGTCCCCATCTTGGACATCATAACAAACGTGCACTTTTTTGTTTAATTTACACATTGGACCATAGGAAAAATGACACTACAGCTACAGAGGTGACCGTCTGATAGCCCAGCTCGACTATCCATCTCTACTGAAGACCCTTTCAGCTTTTTGAGAGTTTGGTGGAGGACATCATCTCTGAAAATAGGGTCCCACAGCTGCACCCCATCAGTGTGAGCAGGACTCTTAGGACTCTTAGAAGAGTCAATGCTCTGAGACCATTGGGGGCACTTAGCCCCCTCTCTTCGTCACTGAGGATGATTTCATTTTTCAGGGATTAGAGAGGGTGGTCCTTGTGGTGGACTGCAGGTATGGAGAGCTGTTATCATCGTATTAGATAGATAAGAATGATTATATGTATTGTAGAAATGTCTCCTATCATGTTCCCTAATTTTTTATTATGTCCACATCCTGGTCCCCATCTTGGACATCATAACAAACGGGCACTTTTTTGTTTAATTTACACATTGGACCATAGGAAAAATGACACTACAGCTACAGAGGTGACCGTCTGATAGCCCAGCTCGACAATCCATCTCTACTGAAGACCCTTTCAGCTTTTTGAGAGTTGGGTGGAGGACATCATCTCTGAAAATAGGGTCCCACAGCTGCACTTCATCAGTGTGAGCAGGACTCTTAGGACTCTTAGAAGAGTCAATGCTCTGAGACCATGGGGGGCGCTTAGCCCCCTCTCTTCGTCACTGAGGATGATTTCATTTTTCAGGGATTAGAGAGGGTGGTCCTTGTGGTGGACTGCAGGTATGGAGAGCTGTTGTCATCGTATTAAATAGATAAGAATGATTATATGTATTGTAGAAATGTCTCCTATCATGTTCCCTAATTTTTTATTATGTCCACATCCTGGTCCCCATCTTGGACATCATAACAAACGTGCACTTTTTTGTTTAATTTACACATTGGACCATAGGAAAAATGACACTACAGCTACAGAGGTGACCGTCTGATAGCCCAGCTCGACTATCCATCTCTACTGAAGACCCTTTCAGCTTTTTGAGAGTTGGGTGGAGAACATCATCTCTGAAAATAGGGTCCCACAGCTGCACCCCATCAGTGTGAGCAGGACTCTTAGGACTCTTAGAAGAGTCAATGCTCTGAGACCATGGGGGGCGCTTAGCCCCCTCTCTTCGTCACTGAGGATGATTTCACTTTTCAGGGAATAGAGAGGGTGGTCCTTGTGGTGGACTGCAGGTATGGAGAGCTGTTGTCATCGTATTAGATAGATAAGAATGATTATATGTATTGTAGAAATGTCTCCTATCATGTTCCCTATTTTTTTATTATGTCCACATCCTGGTCCCCATCTTGGACATCATAACAAACGTGCACTTTTTTGTTTAATTTACACATTGGACCATAGGAAAAATGACACTACAGCTACAGAGGTGACCGTCTGATAGCCCAGCTCGACTATCCATCTCTACTGAAGACCCTTTCAGCTTTTTGAGAGTTGGGTGGAGAACATCATCTCTGAAAATAGGGTCCCACAGCTGCACCCCATCAGTGTGAGCAGGACTCTTAGGACTCTTAGAAGAGTCAATGCTCTGAGACCATGGGGGGCGCTTAGCCCCCTCTCTTCGTCACTGAGGATGATTTCATTTTTCAGGGATTAGAGAGGGTGGTCCTTGTGGTGGACTGCAGGTATGGAGAGCTGTTGTCATCGTATTAAATAGATAAGAATGATTATATGTATTGTAGAAATGTCTCCTATCATGTTCCCTAATTTTTTATTATGTCCACATCCTGGTCCCCATCTTGGACATCATAACAAACGTGCACTTTTTTGTTTAATTTACACATTGGACCATAGGAAAAATGACACTACAGCTACAGAGGTGACCGTCTGATAGCCCAGCTCGACTATCCATCTCTACTGAAGACCCTTTCAGCTTTTTGAGAGTTGGGTGGAGAACATCATCTCTGAAAATAGGGTCCCACAGCTGCACCCCATCAGTGTGAGCAGGACTCTTAGGACTCTTAGAAGAGTCAATGCTCTGAGACCATGGGGGGCGCTTAGCCCCCTCTCTTCGTCACTGAGGATGATTTCACTTTTCAGGGAATAGAGAGGGTGGTCCTTGTGGTGGACTGCAGGTATGGAGAGCTGTTGTCATCGTATTAGATAGATAAGAATGATTATATGTATTGTAGAAATGTCTCCTATCATGTTCCCTATTTTTTTATTATGTCCACATCCTGGTCCCCATCGTGGAAATCATAACAAACGTGCACTTTTTTGTTTAATTTACACATTGGACCATAGGAAAAATGACACTACAGCTACAGAGGTGACCGTCTGGTAGCCCAGCTCGACTATCCATCTCTACTGAAGACCCTTTCAGCTTTTTGAGAGTTGGGTGGAGGACATCTTCTCTGAAAATAGGGTCCCACAGCTGCACCCCATCAGTGTGAGCAGGACTCTTAGGACTCTTAGAAGAGTCAATGTTTTGAGACCATGGGGGGCGCTTAGCCCCCTCTCTTCGTCACTGAGGATGATTTCATTTTTCAGGGATTAGAGAGAGTGGTCCTTGTGGTGGACTGCAGGTATGGAGAGCTGTTGTGATCGTATTAGATAGATAAGAATGATTATATGTATTGTAGAAATGTCTCCTATCATGTTCCCTAATTTTTTATTATGTCCACATCCTGGTCCCCATCTTGGACATCATAACAAACGTGCACTTTTTTGTTTAATTTACACATTGGACCATAGGAAAAATGACACTACAGCTACAGAGGTGACCGTCTGATAGCCCAGCTCGACTATCCATCTCTACTGAAGACCCTTTCAGCTCTTTGAGAGTTGGGTGGAGGACATCATCTCTTAAAATAGGGTCCCACAGCTGCACCCCATCAGTGTAAGCAGGACTCTTAGGACTCTTAGAAGAGTCAATGCTCTAAAACCATGGGGGGCGCTTAGCCCCCTCTCTTCGTCCCTGAGGATGATTTCATTTTTCAGGGATTAGAGAGGGTGGTCCTTGTGGTGGACTGCAGGTATGGAGAGCTGTTGTCATCGTATTAGATAGATAAGAATGTTTATATGTATTGTAGAAATGTCTCCTATCATGTTCCCTAATTTTTTATTATGTCCACATCCTGGTCCCCATCTTTGACATCATAACAAACGTGCACTTTTTTGTTTAATTTACACATTGGACCATAGGAAAAATGACACTACAGCTACAGAGGTGACCGTCTGATAGCCCAGCTCGACTATCCATCTCTACTGAAGACCCTTTCAGCTTTTTGAGAGTTGGGTGGAGGACATCATCTCTGAAAATAGGGTCCCACAGCTGCACCCCATCAGTGTGAGCAGGACTCTTAGGACTCTTAGAAGAGTTAATGCTCTGAGACCATGGGGGCGCTTAGCCCCCTCTCTTCGTCACTGAGGATGATTTCATTTTTCAGGGATTAGAGAGAGTGGTCCTTGTGGTGGACTGCAGGTATGGAGAGCTGTTGTCATCGTATTAGATAGATAAGAATGATTATATGTATTGTAGAAATGTCTCCTATCATGTTCCCTAATTTTTTATTATGTCCACATCCTGGTCCCCATCTTGGACATCATAACAAACGTGCACTTTTTTGTTTAATTTACACATTGGACCATAGGAAAAATGACACTACAGCTACAGAGGTGACCGTCTGATAGCCCAGCTCGACTATCCATCTCTACTGAAGACCCTTTCAGCTTTTTGAGAGTTGGGTGGAGGACATCATCTCTGAAAATAGGGTCCCACAGCTGCACCCCATCAGTGTGAGCAGGACTCTTAGGACTCTTAGAAGAGTTAATGCTCTGAGACCATGGGGGCGCTTAGCCCCCTCTCTTCGTCACTGAGGATGATTTAATTTTTCAGGGATTAGAGAGGGTGGTCCTTGTGGTGGACTGCAGGTATGGAGAGCTGTTGTCATCGTATTAGATAGATAAGAATGATTATATGTATTGTAGAAATGTCTCCTATCATGTTCCCTAATTTTTTATTATGTCCACATCCTGGTCCCCATCTTGGACATCATAACAAACGTGCACTTTTTTGTTTAATTTACACATTGGACCATAGGAAAAATGACACTACAGCTACAGAGGTGACCGTCTGATAGCCCAGCTCGACTATCCATCTCTACTGAAGACCCTTTCAGCTTTTTGAGAGTTGGGTGGAGGACATCATCTCTTAAAATAGGGTCCCACAGCTGCACCCCATCAGTGTAAGCAGGACTCTTAGGACTCTTAGAAGAGTCAATGCTCTAAAACCATGGGGGGCGCTTAGCCCCCTCTCTTCGTCCCTGAGGATGATTTCATTTTTCAGGGATTAGAGAGGGTGGTCCTTGTGGTGGACTGCAGGTATGGAGAGCTGTTGTCATCGTATTAGATAGATAAGAATGATTATATGTATTGTAGAAATGTCTCCTATCATGTTCCCTAATTTTTTATTATGTCCACATCCTGGTCCCCATCTTGGACATCATAACAAACGTGCACTTTTTTGTTTAATTTACACATTGGACCATAGGAAAAATGACACTACAGCTACAGAGGTGACCGTCTGATAGCCCAGCTCGACTATCCATCTCTACTGAAGACCCTTTCAGCTTTTTGAGAGTTGGGTGGAGGACATCATCTCTGAAAATAGGGTCCCACAGCTGCACCCCATCAGTGTGAGCAGGACTCTTAGGACTCTTAGAAGAGTCAATGCTCTGAGACCATTGGGGGCACTTAGCCCCCTCTCTTCATCACTGAGGATGATTTCATTTTTCAGGGATTAGAGAGGGTGGTCCTTGTGGTGGACTGCAGATATGGAGAGCTGTTATCATCGTATTAGATAGATAAGAATGATTATATGTATTGTAGAAATGTCTCCTATCATGTTCCCTAATTTTTTATTATGTCCACATCCTGGTCCCCATCTTGGACATCATAACAAACGTGCACTTTTTTGTTTAATTTACACATTGGACCATAGGAAAAATGACACTACAGCTACAGAGGTGACCGTCTGATAGCCCAGCTCGACTATCCATCTCTACTGAAGACCCTTTCAGCTTTTTGAGAGTAGGGTGGAGAACATCATCTCTGAAAATAGGGTCCCACAGCTGCACCCCATCAGTGTGAGCAGGACTCTTAGGACTCTTAGAAGAGTCAATGCTCTGAGACCATGGTGGGCGCTTAGCCCCCTCTCTTCGTCACTGAGGATGATTTCACTTTTCAGGGAATAGAGAGGGTGGTCCTTGTGGTGGACTGCAGGTATGGAAAGCTGTTGTCATCGTATTAGATAGATAAGAATGATTATATGTATTGTAGAAATGTCTCCTATCATGTTCCCTATTTTTTTATTATGTCCACATCCTGGTCCCCATCTTGGAAATCATAACAAACGTGCACTTTTTTGTTTAATTTACACATTGGACCATAGGAAAAATGACACTACAGCTACAGAGGTGACCGTCTGATAGCCCAGCTCGACTATCCATCTCTACTGAAGACCCTTTCAGCTTTTTGAGAGTTGGGTGGAGGACATCATCTCTGAAAATAGGGTCCCACAGCTGCACCCCATCAGTGTGAGCAGGAATCCTAGGACTCTTAGAAGAGTCAATGCTCTGAGACCATGGGGGGCGCTTAGCCCCCTCTCTTCGTCACTGAGGATGATTTCATTTTTCAGGGATTAGAGAGAGTGGTCCTTGTGGTGGACTGCAGGTATGGAGAGCTGTTGTGATCGTATTAGATAGATAAGAATGATTATATGTATTGTAGAAATGTCTCCTATCATGTTCCCTAATTTTTTATTATGTCCACATCCTGGTCCCCATCTTGGACATCATAACAAACGTGCACTTTTTTGTTTAATTTACACATTGGACCATAGGAAAAATGACACTACAGCTACAGAGGTGACCGTCTGATAGCCCAGCTCGACTATCCATCTCTACTGAAGACCCTTTCAGCTTTTTGAGAGTTGGGTGGAGGACATCATCTCTGAAAATAGGGTCCCACAGCTGCACCCCATCAGTGTGAGCAGGACTCTTAGGACTCTTAGAAGAGTCAATGCTCTGAGACCATTGGGGGCACTTAGCCCCCTCTCTTCATCACTGAGGATGATTTCATTTTTCAGGGATTAGAGAGGGTGGTCCTTGTGGTGGACTGCAGATATGGAGAGCTGTTATCATCGTATTAGATAGATAAGAATGATTATATGTATTGTAGAAATGTCTCCTATCATGTTCCCTAATTTTTTATTATGTCCACATCCTGGTCCCCATCTTGGACATCATAACAAACGTGCACTTTTTTGTTTAATTTACACATTGGACCATAGGAAAAATGACACTACAGCTACAGAGGTGACCGTCTGATAGCCCAGCTCGACTATCCATCTCTACTGAAGACCCTTTCAGCTTTTTGAGAGTTGGGTGGAGGACATCATCTCTGAAAATAGGGTCCCACAGCTGCACCCCATCAGTGTGAGCAGGACTCTTAGGACTCTTAGAAGAGTCAATGCTCTGAGACCATGGTGGGCGCTTAGCCCCCTCTCTTCGTCACTGAGGATGATTTCACTTTTCAGGGAATAGAGAGGGTGGTCCTTGTGGTGGACTGCAGGTATGGAAAGCTGTTGTCATCGTATTAGATAGATAAGAATGATTATATGTATTGTAGAAATGTCTCCTATCATGTTCCCTATTTTTTTATTATGTCCACATCCTGGTCCCCATCTTGGAAATCATAACAAACGTGCACTTTTTTGTTTAATTTACACATTGGACCATAGGAAAAATGACACTACAGCTACAGAGGTGACCGTCTGATAGCCCAGCTCGACTATCCATCTCTACTGAAGACCCTTTCAGCTTTTTGAGAGTTGGGTGGAGGACATCATCTCTGAAAATAGGGTCCCACAGCTGCACCCCATCAGTGTGAGCAGGAATCCTAGGACTCTTAGAAGAGTCAATGCTCTGAGACCATGGGGGGCGCTTAGCCCCCTCTCTTCGTCACTGAGGATGATTTCATTTTTCAGGGATTAGAGAGAGTGGTCCTTGTGGTGGACTGCAGGTATGGAGAGCTGTTTTGATCGTATTAGATAGATAAGAATGATTATATGTATTGTAGAAATGTCTCCTATCATGTTCCCTAATTTTTTATTATGTCCACATCCTGGTCCCCATCTTGGACATCATAACAAACGTGCACTTTTTTGTTTAATTTACACATTGGACCATAGGAAAAATGACACTACAGCTACAGAGGTGACCGTCTGATAGCCCAGCTCGACTATCCATCTCTACTGAAGACCCTTTCAGCTTTTTGAGAGTTGGGTGGAGGACATCATCTCTGAAAATAGGGTCCCACAGCTGCACCCCATCAGTGTGAGCAGGACTCTTAGGACTCTTAGAAGAGTCAATGCTCTGAGACCATTGGGGGCACTTAGCCCCCTCTCTTCATCACTGAGGATGATTTCATTTTTCAGGGATTAGAGAGGGTGGTCCTTGTGGTGGACTGCAGATATGGAGAGCTGTTATCATCGTATTAGATAGATAAGAATGATTATATGTATTGTAGAAATGTCTCCTATCATGTTCCCTAATTTTTTATTATGTCCACATCCTGGTCCCCATCTTGGACATCATAACAAACGTGCACTTTTTTGTTTAATTTACACATTGGACCATAGGAAAAATGACACTACAGCTACAGAGGTGACCGTCTGATAGCCCAGCTCGACTATCCATCTCTACTGAAGACCCTTTCAGCTTTTTGAGAGTTGGGTGGAGGACATCATCTCTGAAAATAGGGTCCCACAGCTGCACCCCATCAGTGTGAGCAGGACTCTTAGGACTCTTAGAAGAGTCAATGCTCTGAGACCATGGGGGGCGCTTAGCCCCCTCTCTTCGTCACTGAGGATGATTTCATTTTTCAGGGATTAGAGAGGGTGGTCCTTGTGGTGGACTGCAGGTATGGAGAGCTGTTGTCATCGTATTAGATAGATAAGAATGATTATATGTATTGTAGAAATGTCTCCTATCATGTTCCCTAATTTTTTATTATGTCCACATCCTGGTCCCCATCTTGGACATCATAACAAACGTGCACTTTTTTGTTTAATTTACACATTGGACCATAGGAAAAATGACACTACAGCTACAGAGGTGACCGTCTGATAGCCCAGCTCGACTATCCATCTCTACTGAAGACCCTTTCAGCTTTTTGAGAGTTGGGTAGAGAACATCATCTCTGAAAATAGGGTCCCACAGCTGCACCCCATCAGTGTGAGCAGGACTCTTAGGACTCTTAGAAGAGTCAATGCTCTGAGACCATGGAGGGCGCTTAGCCCCCTCTCTTCGTCACTGAGGATGAGTTCACTTTTCAGGGATTAGAGAGAGTGGTCCTTGTGGTGGACTGCAGGTATGGAGAGCTGTTGTGATCGTATTAGATAGATAAGAATGATTATATGTATTGTAGAAATGTCTCCTATCATGTTCCCTAATTTTTTATTATGTCCACATCCTGGTCCCCATCTTGAACATCATAACAAACGTGCACTTTTTTGTTTAATTTACACATTGGACCATAGGAAAAATGACACTACAGCTACAGAGGTGACCGTCTGATAGCCCAGCTCGACTATCCATCTCTACTGAAGACCCTTTCAGCTTTTTGAGAGTTGGGTGGAGGACATCATCTCTGAAAATAGGGTCCCACAGCTGCACCCCATCAGTGTAAGCAGGACTCTTAGGACTCTTAGAAGAGTCAATGCTCTAAAACCATGGGGGCGCTTAGCCCCCTCTCTTCGTCCCTGAGGATGATTTCATTTTTCAGGGATTAGAGAGGGTGGTCCTTGTGGTGGACTGCAGGTATGGAGAGCTGTTGTCATCGTATTAGATAGATAAGAATGATTATATGTATTGTAGAAATGTCTCCTATCATGTTCCCTAATTTCTTATTATGTCCACATCCTGGTCCCCATCTTGGACATCATAACAAACGTGCACTTTTTTGTTTAATTTACACATTGGACCATAGGAAAAATGACACTACAGCTACAGAGGTGACCGTCTGATAGCCCAGCTCGACTATCCATCTCTACTGAAGACCCTTTCAGCTTTTTGAGAGTTGGGTGGAGGACATCATCTCTGAAAATAGGGTCCCACAGCTTCACCCCATCAGTGTGAGCAGGACTCTTAGGACTCTTAGAAGAGTCAATGCTCTGGTACCATGGGGGGCGCTTGGCCCCCTCTCTTCGTCACGGAGGATGATTTCATTTTTCAGGGATTAGAGAGGGTGGTCCTTGTGGTGAACTGCAGGTATGGAGAGCTGTTGTCATCGTATTAGATAGATAAGAATGATTATATGTATTGTAGAAATGTCTCCTATCATGTTCCCTAATTTTTTATTATGTCCACATCCTGGTCCCCATCTTGGACATCATAACAAACGTGCACTTTTTTGTTTAATTTACACATTGGACCATAGGAAAAATGACACTACAGCTACAGAGGTGACCGTCTGATAGCCCAGCTCGACTATCCATCTCTACTGAAGACCCTTTCAGCTTTTTAAGAGTTGGGTGGAGGACATCATCTCTGAAAATAGGGTCCCACAGCTGCACCCCATCAGTGTGAGCAGGACTCTTAGGAGTCTTAGAAGAGTCAATGCTCTGAGACCATTGGGGGCACTTAGCCCCCTCTCTTCGTCACTGAGGATGATTTCATTTTTCAGGGATTAGAGAGGGTGGTCCTTGTGGTGGACTGCAGGTATGGAGAGCTGTTATCATCGTATTAGATAGATAAGAATGATTATATGTATTGTAGAAATGTCTCCTATCATGTTCCCTAATTTTTTATTATGTCCACATCCTGGTCCCCATCTTGGACATCATAACAAACGTGCACTTTTTTGTTTAATTTACACATTGGACCATAGGAAAAATGACACTACAGCTACAGAGGTGACCGTCTGATAGCCCAGCTCGACAATCCATCTCTACTGAAGACCCTTTCAGCTTTTTGAGAGTTGGGTGGAGGACATCATCTCTGAAAATAGGGTCCCACAGCTGCACCCCATCAGTGTGAGCAGGACTCTTAGGACTCTTAGAAGAGTCAATGCTCTGAGACCATGGGGGGCGCTTAGCCCCCTCTCTTCGTCACTGAGGATGATTTCATTTTTCAGGGATTAGAGAGGGTGGTCCTTGTGGTGGACTGCAGGTATGGAGAGCTGTTGTCATCGTATTAGATAGATAAGAATGATTATATGTATTGTAGAAATGTCTCCTATCATGTTCCCTAATTTTTTATTATGTCCACATCCTGGTCCCCATCTTGGACATCATAACAAACGTGCACTTTTTTGTTTAATTTACACATTGGACCATAGGAAAAATGACACTACAGCTACAGAGGTGACCGTCTGATAGCCCAGCTCGACTATCCATCTCTACTGAAGACCCTTTCAGCTTTTTGAGAGTTGGGTGGAGGACATCATCTCTGAAAATAGGGTCCCACAGCTGCACCCCATCAGTGTGAGCAGGACTCTTAGGACTCTTAGAAGAGTCAATGCTCTGAGACCATGGGGGGCGCTTAGCCCCCTCTCTTCGTCACTGAGGATGATTTCATTTTTCAGGGATTAGAGAGGGTGGTCCTTGTGGTGGACTGCAGGTATGGAGAGCTGTTGTCATCGTATTAGATAGATAAGAATGATTATATGTATTGTAGAAATGTCTCCTATCATGTTCCCTAATTTTTTATTATGTCCACATCCTGGTCCCCATCTTGGACATCATAACAAACGTGCACTTTTTTGTTTAATTTACACATTGGACCATAGGAAAAATGACACTACAGCTACAGAGGTGACCGTCTGATAGCCCAGCTCGACTATCCATCTCTACTGAAGACCCTTTCAGCTTTTTGAGAGTTGGGTAGAGAACATCATCTCTGAAAATAGGGTCCCACAGCTGCACCCCATCAGTGTGAGCAGGACTCTTAGGACTCTTAGAAGAGTCAATGCTCTGAGACCATGGAGGGCGCTTAGCCCCCTCTCTTCGTCACTGAGGATGAGTTCACTTTTCAGGGATTAGAGAGAGTGGTCCTTGTGGTGGACTGCAGGTATGGAGAGCTGTTGTGATCGTATTAGATAGATAAGAATGATTATATGTATTGTAGAAATGTCTCCTATCATGTTCCCTAATTTTTTATTATGTCCACATCCTGGTCCCCATCTTGAACATCATAACAAACGTGCACTTTTTTGTTTAATTTACACATTGGACCATAGGAAAAATGACACTACAGCTACAGAGGTGACCGTCTGATAGCCCAGCTCGACTATCCATCTCTACTGAAGACCCTTTCAGCTTTTTGAGAGTTGGGTGGAGGACATCATCTCTGAAAATAGGGTCCCACAGCTGCACCCCATCAGTGTAAGCAGGACTCTTAGGACTCTTAGAAGAGTCAATGCTCTAAAACCATGGGGGCGCTTAGCCCCCTCTCTTCGTCCCTGAGGATGATTTCATTTTTCAGGGATTAGAGAGGGTGGTCCTTGTGGTGGACTGCAGGTATGGAGAGCTGTTGTCATCGTATTAGATAGATAAGAATGATTATATGTATTGTAGAAATGTCTCCTATCATGTTCCCTAATTTCTTATTATGTCCACATCCTGGTCCCCATCTTGGACATCATAACAAACGTGCACTTTTTTGTTTAATTTACACATTGGACCATAGGAAAAATGACACTACAGCTACAGAGGTGACCGTCTGATAGCCCAGCTCGACTATCCATCTCTACTGAAGACCCTTTCAGCTTTTTGAGAGTTGGGTGGAGGACATCATCTCTGAAAATAGGGTCCCACAGCTTCACCCCATCAGTGTGAGCAGGACTCTTAGGACTCTTAGAAGAGTCAATGCTCTGGTACCATGGGGGGCGCTTGGCCCCCTCTCTTCGTCACTGAGGATGATTTCATTTTTCAGGGATTAGAGAGGGTGGTCCTTGTGGTGAACTGCAGGTATGGAGAGCTGTTGTCATCGTATTAGATAGATAAGAATGATTATATGTATTGTAGAAATGTCTCCTATCATGTTCCCTAATTTTTTATTATGTCCACATCCTGGTCCCCATCTTGGACATCATAACAAACGTGCACTTTTTTGTTTAATTTACACATTGGACCATAGGAAAAATGACACTACAGCTACAGAGGTGACCGTCTGATAGCCCAGCTCGACTATCCATCTCTACTGAAGACCCTTTCAGCTTTTTAAGAGTTGGGTGGAGGACATCATCTCTGAAAATAGGGTCCCACAGCTGCACCCCATCAGTGTGAGCAGGACTCTTAGGAGTCTTAGAAGAGTCAATGCTCTGAGACCATTGGGGGCACTTAGCCCCCTCTCTTCGTCACTGAGGATGATTTCATTTTTCAGGGATTAGAGAGGGTGGTCCTTGTGGTGGACTGCAGGTATGGAGAGCTGTTATCATCGTATTAGATAGATAAGAATGATTATATGTATTGTAGAAATGTCTCCTATCATGTTCCCTAATTTTTTATTATGTCCACATCCTGGTCCCCATCTTGGACATCATAACAAACGTGCACTTTTTTGTTTAATTTACACATTGGACCATAGGAAAAATGACACTACAGCTACAGAGGTGACCGTCTGATAGCCCAGCTCGACAATCCATCTCTACTGAAGACCCTTTCAGCTTTTTGAGAGTTGGGTGGAGGACATCATCTCTGAAAATAGGGTCCCACAGCTGCACCCCATCAGTGTGAGCAGGACTCTTAGGACTCTTAGAAGAGTCAATGCTCTGAGACCATGGGGGGCGCTTAGCCCCCTCTCTTCGTCACTGAGGATGATTTCATTTTTCAGGGATTAGAGAGGGTGGTCCTTGTGGTGGACTGCAGGTATGGAGAGCTGTTGTCATCGTATTAGATAGATAAGAATGATTATATGTATTGTAGAAATGTCTCCTATCATGTTCCCTAATTTTTTATTATGTCCACATCCTGGTCCCCATCTTGGACATCATAACAAACGTGCACTTTTTTGTTTAATTTACACATTGGACCATAGGAAAAATGACACTACAGCTACAGAGGTGACCGTCTGATAGCCCAGCTCGACTATCCATCTCTACTGAAGACCCTTTCAGCTTTTTGAGAGTTGGGTGGAGGACATCATCTCTGAAAATAGGGTCCCACAGCTGCACCCCATCAGTGTGAGCAGGACTCTTAGGACTCTTAGAAGAGTCAATGCTCTGAGACCATTGGGGGCACTTAGCCCCCTCTCTTCATCACTGAGGATGATTTCATTTTTCAGGGATTAGAGAGGGTGGTCCTTGTGGTGGACTGCAGGTATGGAGAGCTGTTGTCATCGTATTAAATAGATAAGAATGATTATATGTATTGTAGAAATGTCTCCTATCATGTTCCCTAATTTTTTATTATGTCCACATCCTGGTCCCCATCTTGGACATCATAACAAACGTGCACTTTTTTGTTTAAGTTACACATTGGACCATAGGAAAAATGACACTACAGCTACAGAGGTGACCGTCTGATAGCCCAGCTCGACTATCCATCTCTACTGAAGACCCTTTCAGCTTTTTGAGAGTTGGGTGGAGAACATCATCTCTGAAAATAGGGTCCCACAGCTGCACCCCATCAGTGTGAGCAGGACTCTTAGGACTCTTAGAAGAGTCAATGCTCTGAGACCATGGGGGGCGCTTAGCCCCCTCTCTTCGTCACTGAGGATGATTTCACTTTTCAGGGAATAGAGAGGGTGGTCCTTGTGGTGGACTGCAGGTATGGAGAGCTGTTGTCATCGTATTAAATAGATAAGAATGATTATATGTATTGTAGAAATGTCTCCTATCATGTTCCCTAATTTTTTATTATGTCCACATCCTGGTCCCCATCTTGGACATCATAACAAACGTGCACTTTTTTGTTTAAGTTACACATTGGACCATAGGAAAAATGACACTACAGCTACAGAGGTGACCGTCTGATAGCCCAGCTCGACTATCCATCTCTACTGAAGACCCTTTCAGCTTTTTGAGAGTTGGGTGGAGAACATAATCTCTGAAAATAGGGTCCCACAGCTGCACCCCATCAGTGTGAGCAGGACTCTTAGGACTCTTAGAAGAGTCAATGCTCTGAGACCATGGGGGGCGCTTAGCCCCCTCTCTTCGTCACTGAGGATGATTTCACTTTTCAGGGAATAGAGAGGGTGGTCCTTGTGGTGGACTGCAGGTATGGAGAGCTGTTGTCATCGTATTACATAGATAAGAATGATTATATGTATTGTAGAAATGTCTCCTATCATGTTCCCTATTTTTTTATTATGTCCACATCCTGGTCCCCATCTTGGAAATCATAACAAACGTGCACTTTTTTGTTTAATTTACACATTGGACCATAGGAAAAATGACACTACAGCTACAGAGGTGACCGTCTGATAGCCCAGCTCGACTATCCATCTCTACTGAAGACCCTTTCAGCTTTTTGAGAGTTGGGTGGAGGACATCATCTCTGAAAATAGGGTCCCACAGCTGCACCCCATCAGTGTGAGCAGGAATCTTAGGACTCTTAGAAGAGTCAATGCTCTGAGACCATGGGGGGCGCTTAGCCCCCTCTCTTCGTCACTGAGGATGATTTCATTTTTCAGGGATTAGAGAGAGTGGTCCTTGTGGTGGACTGCAGGTATGGAGAGCTGTTGTGATCGTATTAGATAGATAAGAATGATTATATGTATTGTAGAAATGTCTCCTATCATGTTCCCGAATTTTTTATTATGTCCACATCCTGGTCCCCATCTTGAACATCATAACAAACGTGCACTTTTTTGTTTAATTTACACATTGGACCATAGGAAAAATGACACTACAGCTACAGAGGTGACCGTCTGATAGCCCAGCTCGACTATCCATCTCTACTGAAGACCCTTTCAGCTTTTTGAGAGTTGGGTGGAGGACATCATCTCTGAAAATAGGGTCCCACAGCTGCACCCCATCAGTGTAAGCAGGACTCTTAGGACTCTTAGAAGAGTCAATGCTCTAAAACCATGGGGGGCGCTTAGCCCCCTCTCTTCGTCCCTGAGGATGATTTCATTTTTCAGGGATTAGAGAGGGTGGTCCTTGTGGTGGACTGCAGGTATGGAGAGCTGTTGTCATCGTATTAGATAGATAAGAATGATTATATGTATTGTAGAAATGTCTCCTATCATGTTCCCTAATTTCTTATTATGTCCACATCCTGGTCCCCATCTTGGACATCATAACAAACGTGCACTTTTTTGTTTAATTTACACATTGGACCATAGGAAAAATGACACTACAGCTACAGAGGTGACCGTCTGATAGCCCAGCTCGACTATCCATCTCTACTGAAGACCCTTTCAGCTTTTTGAGAGTTGGGTGGAGGACATCATCTCTGAAAATAGGGTCCCACAGCTTCACCCCATCAGTGTGAGCAGGACTCTTAGGACTCTTAGAAGAGTGAATGCTCTGGTACCATGGGGGGCGCTTGGCCCCCTCTCTTCGTCACTGAGGATGATTTCATTTTTCAGGGATTAGAGAGGGTGGTCCTTGTGGTGGACTGCAGGTATGGAGAGCTGTTGTCATCGTATTAGATAGATAAGAATGATTATATGTATTGTAGAAATGTCTCCTATCATGTTCCCTAATTTTTTATTATGTCCACATCCTGGTCCCCATCTTGGACATCATAACAAACGTGCACTTTTTTGTTTAATTTACACATTGGGCCATAGGAAAAATGACACTACAGCTACAGAGGTGACCGTCTGATAGCCCAGCTCGACTATCCATCTCTACTGAAGACCCTTTCAGCTTTTTGAGAGTTGGGTGGAGGACATCATCTCTGAAAATAGGGTCCCACAGCTGCACCCATCAGTGTGAGCAGGACTCTTAGGACTCTTAGAAGAGTTAATGCTCTGAGACCATGGGGGCGCTTAGCCCCCTCTCTTCGTCACTGAGGATGATTTCATTTTTCAGGGATTAGAGAGGGTGGTCCTTGTGGTGGACTGCAGGTATGGAGAGCTGTTATCATCGTATTAGGTAGATAAGAATGATTATATGTATTGTAGAAATGTCTCCTATCATGTTCCCTAATTTTTTATTATGTCCACATCCTGGTCCCCATCTTGGACATCATAACAAACGTGCACTTTTTTGTTTAATTTACACATTGGACCATAGGAAAAATGACACTACAGCTACAGAGGTGACCGTCTGATAGCCCAGCTCGACTATCCATCTCTACTGAAGACCCTTTCAGCTTTTTGAGAGTTGGGTGGAGGACATCATCTCTGAAAATAGGGTCCCACAGCTGCACCCCATCAGTGTGAGCAGGACTCTTAGGACTCTTAGAAGAGTCAATGCTCTGAGACCATGGGGGGCGCTTAGCCCCCTCTCTTCGTCACTGAGGATGATTTCATTTTTCAGGGATTAGAGAGGGTGGTCCTTGTGGTGGACTGCAGGTATGGAGAGCTGTTGTCATCGTATTAAATAGATAAGAATGATTATATGTATTGTAGAAATGTCTCCTATCATGTTCCCTAATTTTTTATTATGTCCACATCCTGGTCCCCATCTTGGACATCATAACAAACGTGCACTTTTTTGTTTAATTTACACATTGGACCATAGGAAAAATGACACTACAGCTACAGAGGTGACCGTCTGATAGCCCAGCTCGACTATCCATCTCTACTGAAGACCCTTTCAGCTTTTTGAGAGTTGGGTGGAGGACATCATCTCTGAAAATAGGGTCCCACAGCTGCACCCCATCAGTGTGAGCAGGACTCTTAGGACTCTTAGAAGAGTCAATGCTCTGAGACCATGGGGGGCGCTTAGCCCCCTCTCTTCGTCACTGAGGATGATTTCATTTTTCAGGGATTAGAGAGGGTGGTCCTTGTGGTGGACTGCAGGTATGGAGAGCTGTTGTCATCGTATTAGATAGATAAGAATGATTATATGTATTGTAGAAATGTCTCCTATCATGTTCCCTATTTTTTTATTATGTCCACATCCTGGTCCCCATCTTGGAAATCATAACAAACGTGCACTTTTTTGTTTAATTTACAAATTGGACAATAGGAAAAATGACACTACAGCTACAGAGGTGACCGTCTGATAGCCCAGCTCGACTATCCATCTCTACTGAAGACCCTTTCAGCTTTTTGAGAGTTGGGTGGAGGACATCATCTCTGAAAATAGGGTCCCACAGCTGCACCCCATCAGTGTGAGCAGGACTCTTAGGACTCTTAGAAGAGTCAATGCTCTGAGACCATGGGGGGCGCTTAGCCCCCTCTCTTCGTCACTGAGGATGATTTCATTTTTCAGGGATTAGAGAGGGTGGTCCTTGTGGTGGACTGCAGGTATGGAGAGCTGTTGTCATCGTATTAAATAGATAAGAATGATTATATGTATTGTAGAAATGTCTCCTATCATGTTCCCTAATTTTTTATTATGTCCACATCCTGGTCCCCATCTTGGACATCATAACAAACGTGCACTTTTTTGTTTAATTTACACATTGGACCATAGGAAAAATGACACTACAGCTACAGAGGTGACCGTCTGATAGCCCAGCTCGACTATCCATCTCTACTGAAGACCCTTTCAGCTTTTTGAGAGTTGGGTGGAGGACATCATCTCTGAAAATAGGGTCCCACAGCTGCACCCCATCAGTGTGAGCAGGACTCTTAGGACTCTTAGAAGAGTCAATGCTCTGAGACCATGGGGGGCGCTTAGCCCCCTCTCTTCGTCACTGAGGATGATTTCATTTTTCAGGGATTAGAGAGGGTGGTCCTTGTGGTGGACTGCAGGTATGGAGAGCTGTTGTCATCGTATTAGATAGATAAGAATGATTATATGTATTGTAGAAATGTCTCCTATCATGTTCCCTAATTTTTTATTATGTCCACATCCTGGTCCCCATCTTGGACATCATAACAAACGTGCACTTTTTTGTTTAATTTACACATTGGACCATAGGAAAAATGACACTACAGCTACAGAGGTGACCGTCTGATAGCCCAGCTCGACTATCCATCTCTACTGAAGACCCTTTCAGCTTTTTGAGAGTTGGGTGGAGAACATCATCTCTGAAAATAGGGTCCCACAGCTGCACCCCATCAGTGTGAGCAGGACTCTTAGGACTCTTAGAAGAGTCAATGCTCTGAGACCATGGGGGGCGCTTAGCCCCCTCTCCTCGTCACTGAGGATGATTTCACTTTTCAGGGAATAGAGAGGGTGGTCCTTGTGGTGGACTGCAGGTATGGAGAGCTGTTGTCATCGTATTAGATAGATAAGAATGATTATATGTATTGTAGAAATGTCTCCTATCATGTTCCCTATTTTTTTATTATGTCCACATCCTGGTCCCCATCTTGGAAATCATAACAAACGTGCACTTTTTTGTTTAATTTACAAATTGGACAATAGGAAAAATGACACTACAGCTACAGAGGTGACCGTCTGATAGCCCAGCTCGACTATCCATCTCTACTGAAGACCCTTTCAGCTTTTTGAGAGTTGGGTGGAGGACATCATCTCTGAAAATAGGGTCCCACAGCTGCACCCCATCAATGTGAGCAGGACTCTTAGGACTCTTAGAAGAGTCAATGCTCTGAGACCATGGGGGGCGCTTAGCCCCCTCTCTTCGTCACTGAGGATGATTTCATTTTTCAGGGATTAGAGAGGGTGGTCCTTGTGGTGGACTGCAGGTATGGAGAGCTGTTGTCATCGTATTAAATAGATAAGAATGATTATATGTATTGTAGAAATGTCTCCTATCATGTTCCCTAATTTTTTATTATGTCCACATCCTGGTCCCCATCTTGGACATCATAACAAACGTGCACTTTTTTGTTTAAGTTACACATTGGACCATAGGAAAAATGACACTACAGCTACAGAGGTGACCGTCTGATAGCCCAGCTCGACTATCCATCTCTACTGAAGACCCTTTCAGCTTTTTGAGAGTTGGGTGGAGGACATCATCTCTGAAAATAGGGTCCCACAGCTGCACCCCATCAGTGTGAGCAGGACTCTTAGGACTCTTAGAAGAGTCAATGCTCTGAGACCATGGGGGGCGCTTAGCCCCCTCTCTTCGTCACTGAGGATGATTTCATTTTTCAGGGATTAGAGAGGGTGGTCCTTGTGGTGGACTGCAGGTATGGAGAGCTGTTGTCATCGTATTAGATAGATAAGAATGATTATATGTATTGTAGAAATGTCTCCTATCATGTTCCCTAATTTTTTATTATGTCCACATCGTGGTCCCCATCTTGGACATCATAACAAACGTGCACTTTTTTGTTTAATTTACACATTGGACCATAGGAAAAATGACACTACAGCTACAGAGGTGACCGTCTGATAGCCCAGCTCGACTATCCATCTCTACTGAAGACCCTTTCAGCTTTTTGAGAGTTGGGTGGAGGACATCATCTCTGAAAATAGGGTCCCACAGCTTCACCCCATCAGTGTGAGCAGGACTCTTAGGACTCTTAGAAGAGTCAATGCTCTGGTACCATGGGGGGCGCTTGGCCCCCTCTCTTCGTCACTGAGGATGATTTCATTTTTCAGGGATTAGAAAGGGTGGTCCTTGTGGTGGACTGCAGGTATGGAGAGCTGTTGTCATCGTATTAGATAGATAAGAATGATTATATGTATTGTAGAAATGTCTCCAATCATGTTCCCTAATTTTTTATTATGTCCACATCCTGGTCCCCATCTTGGACATCATAACAAACGTGCACTTTTTTGTTTAATTTACACATTGGACCATAGGAAAAATGACACTACAGCTACAGAGGTGACCGTCTGATAGCCCAGCTCGACTATCCATCTCTACTGAAGACCCTTTCAGCTTTTTTAGAGTTGGGTGGAGGACATCATCTCTGAAAATAGGGTCCCACAGCTGCACCCCATCAGTGTGAGCAGGACTCATAGGACTCTTAGAAGAGTTAATGCTCTGAGACCATGGGGGCGCTTAGCCCCCTCTCTTCGTCACTGAGGATGATTTCATTTTTCAGGGATTAGAGAGGGTGGTCCTTGTGGTGGACTGCAGGTATGGAGAGCTGTTGTCATCGTATTAGATAGATAAGAATGATTATATGTATTGTAGAAATGTCTCCTATCATGTTCCCTAATTTTTTATTATGTCCACATCCTGGTCCCCATCTTGGACATCATAACAAACGTGCACTTTTTTGTTTAATTTACACATTGGACCATAGGAAAAATGACACTACAGCTACAGAGGTGACCGTCTGATAGCCCAGCTCGACTATCCATCTCTACTGAAGACCCTTTCAGCATTTTGAGAGTTGGGTGGAGGACATCATCTCTGAAAATAGGGTCCCACAGCTGCACCCCATCAGTGTGAGCAGGACTGTTAGGACTCTTAGAAGAGTCAATGCTCTGAGACCATTGGGGGCACTGAGCCCCCTCTCTTCGTCACTGAGGATGATTTCATTTTTCAGGGATTAGAGAGGGTGGTCCTTGTGGTGGACTGCAGATATGGAGAGCTGTTATCATCGTATTAGATAGATAAGAATGATTATATGTATTGTAGAAATGTCTCCTATAATGTTCCCTAATTTTTTATTATGTCCACATCCTGGTCCCCATCTTGGACATCATAACAAACGTGCACTTTTTTGTTTAATTTACACATTGGACCATAGGGAAAATGAAACTACAGCTACAGAGGTGACCGTCTGATAGCCCAGCTCGACTATCCATCTCTACTGAAGAACCTTTCAGCTTTTTGAGAGTTGGGTGGAGGACATCATCTCTGAAAATAGGGTCCCACAGCTGCACCCCATCAGTGTGAGCAGGACTCTTAGGACTCTTAGACCCTTTCAGCTTTTTGAGAGTTGGGTGGAGGACATCATCTCTTAAAATAGGGTCCCACAGCTGCACCACATCAGTGTGAGCAGGACTCTTAGGACTCTTAGAAGAGTCAATGCTCTGAGACCATTGGGGGCACTTAGCCCCCTCTCTTCATCACTGAGGATGATTTCATTTTTCAGGGATTAGAGAGGGTGGTCCTTGTGGTGGACTGCAGATATGGAGAGCTGTTATCATCGTATTAGATAGATAAGAATGATTATATGTATTGTAGAAATGTCTCCTATCATGTTCCCTAATTTTTTATTATGTCCACATCCTGGTCCCCATCTTGGACATCATAACAAACGTGCACTTTTTTGTTTAATTTACACATTGGACCATAGGAAAAATGACACTACAGCTACAGAGGTGACCGTCTGATAGCCCAGCTCGACTATCCATCTCTACTGAAGACCCTTTCAGCTTTTTGAGAGTTGGGTGGAGGACATCATCTCTGAAAATAGGGTCCCACAGCTGCACCCCATCAGTGTGAGCAGGACTCTTAGGACTCTTAGAAGAGTCAATGCTCTGAGACCATGGGGGGCGCTTAGCCCCCTCTCTTCGTCACTGAGGATGATTTCATTTTTCAGGGATTAGAGAGGGTGGTCCTTGTAGTGGACTGCAGGTATGGAGAGCTGTTGTCATCGTATTAAATAGATAAGAATGATTATATGTATTGTAGAAATGTCTCCTATCATGTTCCCTAATTTTTTATTATGTCCACATCCTGGTCCCCATCTTGGACATCATAACAAACGTGCACTTTTTTGTTTAATTTACACATTGGACCATAGGAAAAATGACACTACAGCTACAGAGGTGACCGTCTGATAGCCCAGCTCGACTATCCATCTCTACTGAAGACCCTTTCAGCTTTTTGAGAGTTGGGTGGAGGACATCATCTCTGAAAATAGGGTCCCACAGCTGCACCCCATCAGTGTGAGCAGGACTCTTAGGACTCTTAGAAGAGTCAATGCTCTGAGACCATGGGGGGCGCTTAGCCCCCTCTCCTCGTCACTGAGGATGATTTCACTTTTTAGGGAATAGAGAGGGTGGTCCTTGTGGTGGACTGCAGGTATGGAGAGCTGTTGTCATCGTATTAGATAGATAAGAATGATTATATGTATTGACTTTTAGGATCGCTACTTCCAATAGGTGGCGCTGTGCTAGAGTTTGTCTCCTTTACTGGAGAGACAATTTGAATATTTCCCAGAGGGGCATTGCAGCTATAAGTCCCCTTACCTGGCAGCCAGACTGGCTTGCAAAGTCTCCTTAAGGAGAATAGTGTTCCCCCGTGGAATTTTAGGGGCATTGCAGCTATAAGTCCCCTTACCTGGCAGCCAGACTGGCTTGCAAAGTCTCCTTAAGGAGAATAGTGTTCCCCCGTGGTCCCCACATAGCTTTCTCATGAGCCAGATCAGACACCCCCATACTTTGCACTGACGAGGGGCAAGCACCCCGATACACCGTGTCTGCAAATTGGGATTCTGATCTGGCTTATATATCCTGAGTCATATTGCAAAGGATTGTCGAAAATCCACTTGTGACTTTTAGGATCGCTACTTCCAATAGGTGGCGCTGTGCTAGAGTTTGTCTCCTTTACTGGAGAGACAATTTGAATATTTCCCAGAGGGGCATTGCAGCTATAAGTCCCCTTACCTGGCAGCCAGACTGGCTTGCAAAGTCTCCTTAAGGAGAATAGTGTTCCCCCGTGGAATTTTAGGGGCATTGCAGCTATAAGTCCCCTTACCTGGCAGCCAGACTGGCTTGCAAAGTCTCCTTAAGGAGAATAGTGTTCCCCCATGGTCCCCACATAGCTTTCTCATGAGCCAGATCAGACACCCCCATACTTTGCACTGACGAGGGGCAAGCACCCCGAAACACCGTGTCTGCAAATTGGGATTCTGATCTGGCTTATATATCCTGAGTCATATTGCAAAGGATTGTTGAAAATCCACTTGTGACTTTCAGGATCGCTACTTCCAATAGGTGGCGCTGTGCTAGAGTTTGTCTCCTTTACTGGAGAGACAATTTGTATATGTATTGTAGAAATGTCTCCTATCATGTTCCCTATTTTTTTATTATGTCCACATCCTGGTCCCCATCTTGGAAATCATAACAAACGTGCACTTTTTTGTTTAATTTACAAATTGGACCATAGGAAAAATGACACTACAGCTACAGAGGTGACCGTCTGATAGCCCAGCTCGACTATCCATCTCTACTGAAGACCCTTTCAGCTTTTTGAGAGTTGGGTGGAGGACATCATCTCTGAAAATAGGGTCCCACAGCTGCACCCCATCAGAGTGAGCAGGAATCTTAGGACTCTTAGAAGAGTCAATGCTCTGAGACCATGGGGGGCGCTTAGCCCCCTCTCTTCGTCACTGAGGATGATATTAGATAGATAAGAATGATTATATGTATTGAAGAACATGATAGGAGACATTTCTACAATACATATAATCATTCTTATCTATCTAATACGATGACAACAGCTCTCCATACCTGCAGTCCACCACAAGGACCACCCTCTCTATTCCCTGAAAAGTGAAATCATCCTCAGTGATGAAGAGAGGGGGCTAAGCGCCCCCCATGGTCTCAGAGCATTGACTCTTCTAAGAGTCCTAAGAGTCCTGCTCACACTGATGGGGTGCAGCTGTGGGACCCTATTTTCAGAGATGATGTTCTCCACCAAACTCTCAAAAAGCTGAAAGGGTCTTCAGTAGAGATGGATAGTCGAGCTGGGCTATCAGACGGTCACCTCTGTAGCTGTAGTGTCATTTTTCCTATGGTCCAATGTGTAAATTAAACAAAAAAGTGCACGTTTGTTATGATGTCCAAGATGGGGACCAGGATGTGGACATAATAACAAATTAGGGAACATGATAGGAGACATTTCTACAATACATATAATCATTCTTATCTATCTAATACGATGACAACAGCTCTCCATACCTGCAGTCCACCACAAGGACCACCCTCTCTAATCCCTGAAAAATGAAATCATCCTCAGTGACGAAGAGAGGGGGCTAAGCGCCCCCATGGTCTCAGAGCATTAACTCTTCTAAGAGTCCTAAGGGCATTTCGCGCATAAATGAAATGATCACATTTTTCTCCAAAACTATAACAGATGCAAGCTTGTCCTGTTTGGTGGAGATAATATTTAATAAAATAAGTAGAAACCTACTAAAAGTTTTGTTTGTTTATATTGCAATCCTGAGATAATCGTCTCCATGCTCCAAATCCATTTTAAAGCCATTTCAAAGGCATTTCACGCATAAATGAAATGATCACATTTTTCTCCAAAACTATAACACATGCAAGCTTGTCCTGTTTGGTGGAGATGATATTTAATAAAATAAGTAGAAATCCACTAAAAGTTTTGTTTGGTTATCTTGCAATCCCAAGATAATCGTCTCCATGCTCCAAATCCATTTTAAAGCCATTTTTAAGGCATTTCGCGCATAAATGAAATGATCACATTTTTCTCCAAAACTATAACAGATGCAAGCTTGTCCTGTTTGGTGGAGATAATATTTAATAAAATAAGTAGAAATCTACTAAAAGTTTTGTTTGTTTATATTGCCATCCTGAGATAATCGTCTCCATGCTCCAAATCCATTTTAAAGCCATTTCAAAGGCATTTTGCGCATAAATGAAATGATCACATTTTTCTCCAAAACTATAACACATGCAAGCTTGTCCTGTTTGGTGGAGATGATATTTGGTAAAATAAGTAGAAATCCACTAAAAGTTTTGTTTGGTTATCTTGCAATCCCGAGATAATCGTCTCCATGCTCCAAATCTATTTTAAAGCCATTTCAAAGGCATTGTGCGCATAAATGAAATGATCACATTTTTCTCCAAAACTATAACAGATGCAAGCTTGTCCTGTTTGGTGGGGATAATATTTAATAAAATAAGTAGAAATCCACTAAAAGTTTTGTTTGGTTATCTTGCAATCCCGAGATAATCGTCTCCATGCTCCAAATCCATTTTAAAGCCATTTTTAAGGCATTTCGCGCATAAATGAAATGATCACATTTTTCTCCAAAACTATAACAGATGGAAGCTCGTCCTGTTTGGAGGGGATAATATTTAATAAAATAAGTAGAAATCCACTAAAAGTTTTGTTTGGTTATCTTGCAATCCCGAGATAATCGTCTCCATGCTTCAAATCCATTTAAAAGCCATTTTGAAGGCATTTCGCGCATAAATGAAATGATCACATTTTTCTTCAAAACTAAAATAGATGCAAGCTTGTCCTGTTTGGTAGAGATGATATTTAATAAAATATGTAGAAATCCACTAAAAGTTTTGTTTGGTTATCTTGCAATCCCGAGATAATCGTCTCCATGCTTCAAAACTATTTTAAAGCCATTTTTAAGGCATTTCGCGCATACATGAAATGATCACATTTTTCTCCAAAACTATAACAGATGCAAGCTTGTCATGTTTGGTGGAGATAATATTTAATAAAATAAGTAGAAACCTACTAAAAGTTTCGTTTGTTTATATTGCAATCCTGAGATAATCGTCTCCATGCTCCAAATCCATTTTAAAGCCATTTCAAAGGCATTTCGCGCATAAATGAAATGATCACATTTTTCTCCAAAACTATAACACATGCAAGCTTGTCCTGTTTGGTGGAGATGATATTTAATAAAATAAGTAGAAATCCACTAAAAGTTTTGTTTGGTTATCTTGCAATCCCAAGATAATCGTCTCCATGCTCCAAATCCATTTTAAAGCCATTTTTAAGGCATTTCGCGCATAAATGAAATGATCACATTTTTCTCCAAAACTATAACAGATGCAAGCTTGTCCTGTTTGGTGGAGATAATATTTAATAAAATAGGTAGAAATCTACTAAAAGTTTCGTTTGTTTATATTGCAATCCTGAGATAATCGTCTCCATGCTCCAAATCCATTTTAAAGCCATTTCAAAGGCATTTCGCGCATAAATGAAATGATCACATTTTTCTCCAAAACTATAACAGATGCAAGCTTCTCCTGCTTGGTGGAGATGATATTTAATAAAATAAGTAGAAATCCACTAACAGATTTGTTTGGTTATCTTGTAATCCCGAGATAGTCGTCTCCATGCTCCAAATCCATTTTAAAGCCATCTTTAAGGCATTTCGCGCATAAACGAAATGATCACATTTTTCTCCAAAACTATAACAGATGCAAGCTTGTCCTGTTTGGTGGAGATGATATTTCATAAAATAAGTAGAAATCCACTAAAAGTTTTGTTTGGTTATCTTGCAATCCCGAGATAATCGTCTCCATGCTCCAAACCCTTTTTAAAGCCATTGTTAAGGCATTTCGCGCATAAATGAAATGATCACATTTTTCTCCAAAACTATAACAGATGCAAGCTTGTCCTGTTTGGTGGGGATAATATTTAATAAAATAAGTAGAAATCCACTAAAAGTTTTGTTTGGTTATCTTGCAATCCCAAGATAATCGTCTCTATGCTCCAAATCCATTTTAAAGCCATTTTTAAGGCATTTCACGCATAAATGAAATGATCACATTTTTCTCCAAAACTATAACACATGCAAGCTTGTCCTGTTTGGTGGAGATGATATTTGGTAAAATAAGTAGAAATCCACTAAAAGTTTTGTTTGGTTATCTTGCAATCCCGAGATAATCGTCTCCATGCTCCAAATCTATTTTAAAGCCATTTCAAAGGCATTGTGCGCATAAATGAAATGATCACATTTTTCTCCAAAACTATAACAGATGCAAGCTTGTACTGTTTGGAGAGGATGATATTTAATAAAATAATTAGAAATCCACTAAAAGTTTTGTTTGGTTATCTTGCAATCCCGAGATAATCGTCTCCATGCTTCAAAACCATTTTAAAGCCATTTTTAAGGCATTTCGCGCATAAATGAAATGATCACATTTTTCTCCAAAACTATAACAGATGCAAGCTTGTCCTGTTTGGTGGAGATAATATTTAATAAAATAAGTAGAAACCTACTAAAAGTTTCGTTTGTTTATATTGCAATCCTGAGATAATCGTCTCCATGCTCCAAATCCATTTTAAAGCCATTTCAAAGGCATTTCGCGCATAAATGAAATGATCACATTTTTCTCCAAAACTATAACACATGCAAGCTTGTCCTGTTTGGTGGAGATGATATTTAATAAAATAAGTAGAAATCCACTAAAAGTTTTATTTGGTTATCTTGCAATCCCAAGATAATCGTTTCCATGCTCCAAATCCATTTTAAAGCCATTTTTAAGGCATTTCGCGCATAAATGAAATGATCACATTTTTCTCCAAAACTATAACAGATGCAAGCTTGTCCTGTTTGGAGGGGATGATATTTAATAAAATAATTAGAAATCCACTAAAAGTTGTGTTTGGTTATCTTGCAATCCCGAGATAATCGTCTCCGTGCTCCAAACCCTTTTTAAAGCCATTTTTAAGGCATTTCGCGAATAAATGAAATGATCACATTTTTCTCCAAAACTATAACAGATGCAAGCTTGTCCTGTTTGGTGGGGATAATATTTAATAAAATAAGTAGAAATCCACTAAAAGTTTTGTTTGGCGCCCCCCATGGTTTTAGAGCATTGACTCTTCTAAGAGTCCTAAGAGTCCTGCTTACACTGATGGGGTGCAGCTGTGGGACCCTATTTTAAGAGATGATGTCCTCCACCCAACTCTCAAAAAGCTGAAAGGGTCTTCAGTAGAGATGGATAGTCGAGCTGGGCTATCAGACGGTCACCTCTGTAGCTGTAGTGTCATTTTTCCTATGGTCCAATGTGTAAATTAAACAAAAAAGTGCACGTTTGTTATGATGTCCAAGATGGGGACCAGGATGTGGACATAATAAGAAATTAGGGAACATGATAGGAGACATTTCTACAATACATATAATCATTCTTATCTATCTAATACGATGACAACAGCTCTCCATACCTGCAGTCCACCACAAGGACCACCCTCTCTAATCCCTGAAAAATGAAATCATCCTCAGGGACGAAGAGAGGGGGCTAAGCGCCCCCCATGGTTTTAGAGCATTGACTCTTCTAAGAGTCCTAAGAGTCCTGCTTACACTGATGGGGTGCAGCTGTGGGACCCTATTTTCAGAGATGATATCCTCCACCCAACTCTCAAAAAGCTGAGAGGGTCTTCAGTAGAGATGGATAGTCGAGCTAGGCTATCAGACGGTCACCTCTGTAGCTGTAGTGTCATTTTTCCTATGGTCCAATGTGTAAATTAAACAAAAAAGTGCACGTTTGTTATGATTTCCAAGATGGGGACCAGGATGTGGACATAATAAAAAATTAGGGAACATGATAGGAGACATTTCTACAATACATATAATCATTCTTATCTCTCTAATACGATCACAACAGCTCTCCATTCCTGCAGTCCACCACAAGGACCACTCTCTCTAATCCCTGAAAAATGAAATCATCCTCAGTGACGAAGAGAGGGGGCTAAGCGCCCCCCATGGTCTCAGAGCATTGACTCTTCTAAGAGTCCTAAGAGTCCTGCTCACACTGATGGGGTGCAGCTGTGGGACCCTATTTTCAGAGATGATGTCCTCCACCCAACTCTCAAAAAGCTGAAAGGGTCTTCAGTAGAGATGGATAGTCGAGCTAGGCTATCAGACGGTCACCTCTGTAGCTGTAGTGTCATTTTTCCTATGGTCCAATGTGTAAATTAAACAAAAAAGTGCACGTTTGTTATGATTTCCAAGATGGGGACCAGGATGTGGACATAATAAAAAAATAGGGAACATGATAGGAGACATTTCTACAATACATATAATCATTCTTATCTATCTAATACGATCACAACAGCTCTCCATACCTGCAGTCCACCACAAGGACCACCCTCTCTATTCCCTGAAAAGTGAAATCATCCTCAGTGATGAAGAGAGGGGGCTAAGCGCCCCCCATGGTCTCAGAGCATTGACTCTTCTAAGAGTCCTAAGAGTCCTGCTCACACTGATGGGGTGCAGCTGTGGGACCCTATTTTCAGAGATGATGTTCTCCACCAAACTCTCAAAAAGCTGAAAGGGTCTTCAGTAGAGATGGATAGTCGAGCTGGGCTATCAGACGGTCACCTCTGTACCTGTAGTGTCATTTTTCCTATGGTCCAATGTGTAAATTAAACAAAAAAGTGCACGTTTGTTATGATGTCCAAGATGGGGACCAGGATGTGGACATAATAAAAAATTAGGGAACATGATAGGAGACATTTCTACAATACATATAATCATTCTTATCTATTTAATACGATGACAACAGCTCTCCATACCTGCAGTCCACCACAAGGACCACCCTCTCTAATCCCTGAAAAATGAAATCATCCTCAGTGATGAAGAGAGGGGGCTAAGCGCCCCCCATGGTCTCAGAGCATTGACTCTTCTAAGAGTCCTAAGAGTCCTGCTCACACTGATGGGGTGCAGCTGTGGGACCCTATTTTCAGAGATGATGTCCTCCACCCAACTCTCAAAAAGCTGAAAGGGTCTTCAGTAGAGATGGATTGTCGAGCTGGGCTATCAGACGGTCACCTCTGTAGCTGTAGTGTCATTTTTCCTATGGTCCAATGTGTAAATTAAACAAAAAAGTGCACGTTTGTTATGATGTCCAAGATGGGGACCAGGATGTGGACATAATAAAAAATTAGGGAACATGATAGGAGACATTTCTACAATACATATAATCATTCTTATCTATCTAATACGATAACAGCTCTCCATACCTGCAGTCCACCACAAGGACCACCCTCTCTAATCCCTGAAAAATGAAATCATCCTCAGTGACGAAGAGAGGGGGCTAAGTGCCCCCAATGGTCTCAGAGCATTGACTCTTCTAAGAGTCCTAAGAGTCCTGCTCACACTGATGGGGTGCAGCTGTGGGACCCTATTTTCAGAGATGATGTCCTCCACCCAACTCTCAAAAAGCTGAAAGGGTCTTCAGTAGAGATGGATAGTCGAGCTGGGCTATCAGACGGTCACCTCTGTAGCTGTAGTGTCATTTTTCCTATGGTCCAATGTGTAAATTAAACAAAAAAGTGCACGTTTGTTATGATGTCCAAGATGGGGACCAGGATGTGGACATAATAAAAAATTAGGGAACATGATAGGAGACATTTCTACAATACATATAATCATTCTTATCTATCTAATACGATGACAACAGCTCTCCATACCTGCAGTCCACCACAAGGACCACCCTCTCTAATCCCTGAAAAATGAAATCATCCTCAGTGACGAAGAGAGGGGGCTAAGCGCCCCCATGGTCTCAGAGCATTAACTCTTCTAAGAGTCCTAAGAGTCCTGCTCACACTGATGGGGTGCAGCTGTGGGACCCTATTTTCAGAGATGATGTCCTCCACCCAACTCTCAAAAAGCTGAAAGGGTCTTCAGTAGAGATGGATAGTCGAGCTGGGCTATCAGACGGTCACCTCTGTAGCTGTAGTGTCATTTTTCCTATGGTCCAATGTGTAAATTAAACAAAAAAGTGCACGTTTGTTATGATGTCCAAGATGGGGACCAGGATGTGGACATAATAAAAAATTAGGGAACATGATAGGAGACATTTCTACAATACATATAATCATTCTTATCTATCTAATACGATGACAACAGCTCTCCATACCTGCAGTCCACCACAAGGACCACCCTCTCTAATCCCTGAAAAATGAAATCATCCTCAGTGACGAAGAGAGGGGGCCAAGCGCCCCCCATGGTACCAGAGCATTGACTCTTCTAAGAGTCCTAAGAGTCCTGCTCACACTGATGGGGTGAAGCTGTGGGACCCTATTTTCAGAGATGATGTCCTCCACCCAACTCTCAAAAAGCTGAAAGGGTCTTCAGTAGAGATGGATAGTCGAGCTGGGCTATCAGACGGTCACCTCTGTAGCTGTAGTGTCATTTTTCCTATGGTCCAATGTGTAAATTAAACAAAAAAGTGCACGTTTGTTATGATGTCCAAGATGGGGACCAGGATGTGGACATAATAAGAAATTAGGGAACATGATAGGAGACATTTCTACAATACATATAATCATTCTTATCTATCTAATACGATGACAACAGCTCTCCATACCTGCAGTCCACCACAAGGACCACCCTCTCTAATCCCTGAAAAATGAAATCATCCTCAGGGACGAAGAGAGGGGGCTAAGCGTCCCCCATGGTTTTAGAGCATTGACTCTTCTAAGAGTCCTAAGAGTCCTGCTTACACTGATGGGGTGCAGCTGTGGGACCCTATTTTCAGAGATGATGTCCTCCACCCAACTCTCAAAAAGCTGAAAGGGTCTTCAGTAGAGATGGATAGTCGAGCTGGGCTATCAGACGGTCACCTCTGTAGCTGTAGTGTCATTTTTCCTATGGTCCAATGTGTAAATTAAACAAAAAAGTGCACGTTTGTTATGATGTTCAAGATGGGGACCAGGATGTGGACATAATAAAAAATTAGGGAACATGATAGGAGACATTTCTACAATACATATAATCATTCTTATCTATCTAATACGATCACAACAGCTCTCCATACCTGCAGTCCACCACAAGGACCACTCTCTCTAATCCCTGAAAAATTAAATCATCCTCAGTGACGAAGAGAGGGGGCTAAGCGCCCCCCATGGTCTCAGAGCATTGACTCTTCTAAGAGTCCTAAGAGTCCTGCTCACACTGATGGGGTGCAGCTGTGGGACCCTATTTTCAGAGATGATGTTCTCTACCCAACTCTCAAAAAGCTGAAAGGGTCTTCAGTAGAGATGGATAGTCGAGCTGGGCTATCAGACGGTCACCTCTGTAGCTGTAGTGTCATTTTTCCTATGGTCCAATGTGTAAATTAAACAAAAAAGTGCACGTTTGTTATGATGTCCAAGATGGGGACCAGGATGTGGACATAATAAAAAATTAGGGAACATGATAGGAGACATTTCTACAATACATATAATCATTCTTATCTATTTAATACGATGACAACAGCTCTCCATACCTGCAGTCCACCACAAGGACCACCCTCTCTAATCCCTGAAAAATGAAATCATCCTCAGTGACGAAGAGAGGGGGCTAAGCGCCCCCCATGGTCTCAGAGCATTGACTCTTCTAAGAGTCCTAAGAGTCCTGCTCACACTGATGGGGTGCAGCTGTGGGACCCTATTTTCAGAGATGATGTCCTCCACCCAACTCTCAAAAAGCTGAAAGGGTCTTCAGTAGAGATGGATAGTCGAGCTGGGCTATCAGACGGTCACCTCTGTAGCTGTAGTGTCATTTTTCCTATGGTCCAATGTGTAAATTAAACAAAAAAGTGCACGTTTGTTATGATGTCCAAGATGGGGACCAGGATGTGGACATAATAAAAAATTAGGGAACATGATAGGAGACATTTCTACAATACATATAATCATTCTTATCTATCTAATACGATGACAACAGCTCTCCATACCTGCAGTCCACCACAAGGACCACCCTCTCTAATCCCTGAAAAATGAAATCATCCTCAGTGACGAAGAGAGGGGGCTAAGCGCCCCCATGGTCTCAGAGCATTAACTCTTTTAAGATTCCTAAGAGTCCTGCTCACACTGATGGGGTGCAGCTGTGGGACCCTATTTTCAGAGATGATGTCCTCCACCCAACTCTCAAAAAGCTGAAAGGGTCTTCAGTAGAGATGGATAGTCGAGCTGGGCTATCAGACGGTCACCTCTGTAGCTGTAGTGTCATTTTTCCTATGGTCCAATGTGTAAATTAAACAAAAAAGTGCACGTTTGTTATGATGTCCAAGATGGGGACCAGGATGTGGACATAATAAAAAATTAGGGAACATGATAGGAGACATTTCTACAATACATATAATCATTCTTATCTATCTAATATGATGATAACAGCTCTCCATATCTGCAGTCCACCACAAGGACCACCCTCTCTAATCCCTGAAAAATGAAATCATCCTCAGTGATGAAGAGAGGGGGCTAAGTGCCCCCAATGGTCTCAGAGCATTGACTCTTCTAAGAGTCCTAAGAGTCCTGCTCACACTGATGGGGTGCAGCTGTGGGACCCTATTTTCAGAGATGATGTCCTCCACCCAACTCTCAAAAAGCTGAAAGGGTCTTCAGTAGAGATGGATAGTCGAGCTGGGCTATCAGACGGTCACCTCTGTAGCTGTAGTGTCATTTTTCCTATGGTCCAATGTGTAAATTAAACAAAAAAGTGCACGTTTGTTATGATGTTCAAGATGGGGACCAGGATGTGGACATAATAAAAAATTAGGGAACATGATAGGAGACATTTCTACAATACATATAATCATTCTTATCTATCTAATACGATCACAACAGCTCTCCATACCTGCAGTCCACCACAAGGACCACTCTCTCTAATCCCTGAAAAATGAAATCATCCTCAGTGACGAAGAGAGGGGGCTAAGCGCCCCCCATGGTCTCAGAGCATTGACTCTTCTAAGAGTCCTAAGATTCCTGCTCACACTGATGGGGTGCAGCTGTGGGACCCTATTTTCAGAGATGATGTCCTCCACCCAACTCTCAAAAAGCTGAAAGGGTCTTCAGTAGAGATGGATAGTCGAGCTGGGCTATCAGACGGTCACCTCTGTAGCTGTAGTGTCATTTTTCCTATGGTCCAATGTGTAAATTAAACAAAAAAGTGCACGTTTGTTATGATTTCCAAGATGGGGACCAGGATGTGGACATAATAAAAAAATAGGGAACATGATAGGAGACATTTCTACAATACATATAATCATTCTTATCTATCTAATACGATGACAACAGCTCTCCATACCTGCAGTCCACCACAAGGACCACCCTCTCTATTCCCTGAAAAGTGAAATCATCCTCAGTGACGAAGAGAGGGGGCTAAGTGCCCCCAATGGTCTCAGAGCATTGACTCTTCTAAGAGTCCTAAGAGTCCTGCTCACACTGATGGGGTGCAGCTGTGGGACCCTATTTTCAGAGATGATGTCCTCCACCCAACTCTCAAAAAGCTGAAAGGGTCTTCAGTAGAGATGGATAGTCGAGCTGGGCTATCAGACGGTCACCTCTGTAGCTGTAGTGTCATTTTTCCTATGGTCCAATGTGTAAATTAAACAAAAAAGTGCACGTTTGTTATGATGTCCAAGATGGGGACCAGGATGTGGACATAATAAAAAATTAGGGAACATGATAGGAGACATTTCTACAATACATATAATCATTCTTATCTATCTAATACGATGACAACAGCTCTCCATACCTGCAGTCCACCACAAGGACCACCCTCTCTAATCCCTGAAAAATGAAATCATCCTCAGGGACGAAGAGAGGGGGCTAAGCGCCCCCCATGGTTTTAGAGCATTGACTCTTCTAAGAGTCCTAAGAGTCCTGCTTACACTGATGGGGTGAAGCTGTGGGACCCTATTTTAAGAGATGATGTCCTCCACCCAACTCTCAAAAAGCTGAAAGGGTCTTCAGTAGAGATGGATAGTCGAGCTGGGCTATCAGACGGTCACCTCTGTAGCTGTAGTGTCATTTTTCCTATGGTCCAATGTGTAAATTAAACAAAAAAGTGCACGTTTGTTATGATGTCCAAGATGGGGACCAGGATGTGGACATAATAAAAAATTAGGGAACATGATAGGAGACATTTCTACAATACATATAATCATTCTTATCTATCTAATACGATGACAACAGCTCTCCATACCTGCAGTCCACCACAAGGACCACCCTCTCTAATCCCTGAAAAATGAAATCATCCTCAGTGACGAAGAGAGGGGGCTAAGGGCCCCCATGGTCTCAGAGCATTAACTCTTCTAAGAGTCCTAAGAGTCCTGCTCACACTGATGGGGTGCAGCTGTGGGACCCTATTTTCAGAGATGATGTCCTCCACCCAACTCTCAAAAAGCTGAAAGGGTCTTCAGTAGAGATGGATAGTCGAGCTGGGCTATCAGACGGTCACCTCTGTAGCTGTAGTGTCATTTTTCCTATGGTCCAATGTGTAAATTAAACAAAAAAGTGCACGTTTGTTATGATGTCCAAGATGGGGACCAGGATGTGGACATAATAAAAAATTAGGGAACATGATAGGAGACATTTCTACAATACATATAATCATTCTTATCTATCTAATACGATGACAACAGCTCTCCATACCTGCAGTCCACCACAAGGACCACCCTCTCTAATCCCTGAAAAATGAAATCATCCTCAGTGACGAAGAGAGGGGGCTAAGTGCCCCCATGGTCTCAGAGCATTAACTCTTCTAAGAGTCCTAAGAGTCCTGCTCACACTGATGGGGTGCAGCTGTGGGACCCTATTTTCAGAGATGATGTCCTCCACCCAACTCTCAAAAAGCTGAAAGGGTCTTCAGTAGAGATGGATAGTCGAGCTGGGCTATCAGACGGTCACCTCTGTAGCTGTAGTGTCATTTTTCCTATGGTCCAATGTGTAAATTAAACAAAAAAGTGCACGTTTGTTATGATGTCCAAGATGGGGACCAGGATGTGGACATAATAAAAAATTAGGGAACATGATAGGAGACATTTCTACAATACATATAATCATTCTTATCTATCTAATACGATGACAACAGCTCTCCATACCTGCAGTCCACCACAAGGACCACCCTCTCTAATCCCTGAAAAATGAAATCATCCTCAGGGACGAAGAGAGGGGGCTAAGCGCCCCCCATGGTTTTAGAGCATTGACTCTTCTAAGAGTCCTAAGAGTCCTGCTTACACTGATGGGGTGAAGCTGTGGGACCCTATTTTAAGAGATGATGTCCTCCACCCAACTCTCAAAAAGCTGAAAGGGTCTTCAGTAGAGATGGATAGTCGAGCTGGGCTATCAGACGGTCACCTCTGTAGCTGTAGTGTCATTTTTCCTATGGTCCAATGTGTAAATTAAACAAAAAAGTGCACGTTTGTTATGATGTCCAAGATGGGGACCAGGATGTGGACATAATAAAAAATTAGGGAACATGATAGGAGACATTTCTACAATACATATAATCATTCTTACCTATCTAATACGATGACAACAGCTCTCCATACCTGCAGTCCACCACAAGGACCACCCTCTCTAATCCCTGAAAAATGAAATCATCCTCAGGGACGAAGAGAGGGGGCTAAGCGCCCCCCATGGTTTTAGAGCATTGACTCTTCTAAGAGTCCTAAGAGTCCTGCTTACACTGATGGGGTGAAGCTGTGGGACCCTATTTTAAGAGATGATGTCCTCCACCCAACTCTCAAAAAGCTGAAAGGGTCTTCAGTAGAGATGGATAGTCGAGCTGGGCTATCAGACGGTCACCTCTGTAGCTGTAGTGTCATTTTTCCTATGGTCCAATGTGTAAATTAAACAAAAAAGTGCACGTTTGTTATGATGTCCAAGATGGGGACCAGGATGTGGACATAATAAAAAATTAGGGAACATGATAGGAGACATTTCTACAATACATATAATCATTCTTATCTATCTAATACGATGACAACAGCTCTCCATACCTGCAGTCCACCACAAGGACCACCCTCTCTAATCCCTGAAAAATGAAATCATCCTCAGTGACGAAGAGAGGGGGCTAAGGGCCCCCATGGTCTCAGAGCATTAACTCTTCTAAGAGTCCTAAGAGTCCTGCTCACACTGATGGGGTGCAGCTGTGGGACCCTATTTTCAGAGATGATGTCCTCCACCCAACTCTCAAAAAGCTGAAAGGGTCTTCAGTAAAGATGGATAGTCGAGCTGGGCTATCAGACGGTCACCTCTGTAGCTGTAGTGTCATTTTTCCTATGGTCCAATGTGTAAATTAAACAAAAAAGTGCACGTTTGTTATGATGTCCAAGATGGGGACCAGGATGTGGACATAATAAAAAATTAGGGAACATGATAGGAGACATTTCTACAATACATATAATCATTCTTATCTATCTAATACGATGACAACAGCTCTCCATACCTGCAGTCCACCACAAGGACCACCCTCTCTAATCCCTGAAAAATGAAATCATCCTCAGGGACGAAGAGAGGGGGCTAAGCGCCCCCCATGGTTTTAGAGCATTGACTCTTCTAAGAGTCCTAAGAGTCCTGCTTACACTGATGGGGTGCAGCTGTGGGACCCTATTTTAAGAGATGATGTCCTCCACCCAACTCTCAAAAAGCTGAAAGGGTCTTCAGTAGAGATGGATAGTCGAGCTGGGCTATCAGACGGTCACCTCTGTAGCTGTAGTGTCATTTTTCCTATGGTCCAATGTGTAAATTAAACAAAAAAGTGCACGTTTGTTATGATGTCCAAGATGGGGACCAGGATGTGGACATAATAAAAAATTAGGGAACATGATAGGAGACATTTCTACAATACATATAATCATTCTTATCTATCTAATACGATGACAACAGCTCTCCATACCTGCAGTCCACCACAAGGACCACCCTCTCTAATCCCTGAAAAATGAAATCATCCTCAGTGACGAAGAGAGGGGGCTAAGCGCCCCCATGGTCTCAGAGCATTAACTCTTCTAAGAGTCCTAAGAGTCCTGCTCACACTGATGGGGTGCAGCTGTGGGACCCTATTTTCAGAGATGATGTCCTCCACCCAACTCTCAAAAAGCTGAAAGGGTCTTCAGTAGAGATGGATAGTCGAGCTGGGCTATCAGACGGTCACCTCTGTAGCTGTAGTGTCATTTTTCCTATGGTCCAATGTGTAAATTAAACAAAAAAGTGCACGTTTGTTATGATGTCCAAGATGGGGACCAGGATGTGGACATAATAAAAAATTAGGGAACATGATAGGAGACATTTCTACAATACATATAATCATTCTTATCTATCTAATACGATGACAACAGCTCTCCATACCTGCAGTCCACCACAAGGACCACCCTCTCTAATCCCTGAAAAATGAAATCATCCTCAGAGACGAAGAGAGGGGGCTAAGCGCCCCCCATGGTTTTAGAGCATTGACTCTTCTAAGAGTCCTAAGAGTCCTGCTTACACTGATGGGGTGCAGCTGTGGGACCCTATTTTAAGAGATGATGTCCTCCACCCAACTCTCAAAAAGCTGAAAGGGTCTTCAGTAGAGATGGATAGTCGAGCTGGGCTATCAGACGGTCACCTCTGTAGCTGTAGTGTCATTTTTCCTATGGTCCAATGTGTAAATTAAACAAAAAAGTGCACGTTTGTTATGATGTCCAAGATGGGGACCAGGATGTGGACATAATAAAAAATTAGGGAACATGATAGGAGACATTTCTACAATACATATAATCATTCTTATCTATCTAATACGATAACAGCTCTCCATACCTGCAGTCCACCACAAGGACCACCCTCTCTAATCCCTGAAAAATGAAATCATCCTCAGTGACGAAGAGAGGGGGCTAAGTGCCCCCAATGGTCTCAGAGCATTGACTCTTCTAAGAGTCCTAAGAGTCCTGCTCACACTGATGGGGTGCAGCTGTGGGACCCTATTTTAAGAGATGATGTCCTCCACCCAACTCTCAAAAAGCTGAAAGGGTCTTCAGTAGAGATGGATAGTCGAGCTGGGCTATCAGACGGTCACCTCTGTAGCTGTAGTGTCATTTTTCCTATGGTCCAATGTGTAAATTAAACAAAAAAGTGCACGTTTGTTATGATGTCCAAGATGGGGACCAGGATGTGGACATAATAAAAAATTAGGGAACATGATAGGAGACATTTCTACAATACATATAATCATTCTTATCTATCTAATACGATGACAACAGCTCTCCATACCTGCAGTCCACCACAAGGAC
Source organism: Anomaloglossus baeobatrachus (assembly GCF_048569485.1). Classification (NCBI taxonomy): domain Eukaryota; kingdom Metazoa; phylum Chordata; class Amphibia; order Anura; family Aromobatidae; genus Anomaloglossus; species Anomaloglossus baeobatrachus. Next base: position 1,954,364 of record NW_027442146.1, on the reverse strand, counting down.
CACCCTCTCTAATCCCTGAAAAATGAAATCATCCTCAGTGACGAAGAGAGGGGGCTAAGCGCCCCCATGGTCTCAGAGCATTAACTCTTCTAAGAGTCCTAAGAGTCCTGCTCACACTGATGGGGTGCAGCTGTGGGACCCTATTTTCAGAGATGATGTCCTCCACCCAACTCTCAAAAAGCTGAAAGGGTCTTCAGTAGAGATGGATAGTCGAGCTGGGCTATCAGACGGTCACCTCTGTAGCTGTAGTGTCATTTTTCCTATGGTCCAATGTGTAAATTAAACAAAAAAGTGCACGTTTGTTATGATGTCCAAGATGGGGACCAGGATGTGGACATAATAAAAAATTAGGGAACATGATAGGAGACATTTCTACAATACATATAATCATTCTTATCTATCTAATACGATGACAACAGCTCTCCATACCTGCAGTCCACCACAAGGACCACCCTCTCTAATCCCTGAAAAATGAAATCATCCTCAGAGACGAAGAGAGGGGGCTAAGCGCCCCCCATGGTTTTAGAGCATTGACTCTTCTAAGAGTCCTAAGAGTCCTGCTTACACTGATGGGGTGCAGCTGTGGGACCCTATTTTAAGAGATGATGTCCTCCACCCAACTCTCAAAAAGCTGAAAGGGTCTTCAGTAGAGATGGATAGTCGAGCTGGGCTATCAGACGGTCACCTCTGTAGCTGTAGTGTCATTTTTCCTATGGTCCAATGTGTAAATTAAACAAAAAAGTGCACGTTTGTTATGATGTCCAAGATGGGGACCAGGATGTGGACATAATAAAAAATTAGGGAACATGATAGGAGACATTTCTACAATACATATAATCATTCTTATCTATCTAATACGATCACAACAGCTCTCCATACCTGCAGTCCACCACAAGGACCACTCTCTCTAATCCCTGAAAAATGAAATCATCCTCAGTGACGAAGAGAGGGGGCTAAGCGCCCCCCATGGTCTCAAAACATTGACTCTTCTAAGAGTCCTAAGAGTCCTGCTCACACTGATGGGGTGCAGCTGTGGGACCCTATTTTCAGAGATGATGTCCTCCACCCAACTCTCAAAAAGCTGAAAGGGTCTTCAGTAGAGATGGATAGTCGAGCTGGGCTACCAGACGGTCACCTCTGTAGCTGTAGTGTCATTTTTCCTATGGTCCAATGTGTAAATTAAACAAAAAAGTGCACGTTTGTTATGATTTCCAAGATGGGGACCAGGATGTGGACATAATAAAAAAATAGGGAACATGATAGGAGACATTTCTACAATACATATAATCATTCTTATCTATCTAATACGATGACAACAGCTCTCCATACCTGCAGTCCACCACAAGGACCACCCTCTCTATTCCCTGAAAAGTGAAATCATCCTCAGTGACGAAGAGAGGGGGCTAAGCGCCCCCCATGGTCTCAAAACATTGACTCTTCTAAGAGTCCTAAGAGTCCTGCTCACACTGATGGGGTGCAGCTGTGGGACCCTATTTTCAGAGATGATGTTCTCCACCCAACTCTCAAAAAGTTGAAAGGGTCTTCAGTAGAGATGGATAGTCGAGCTGGGCTATCAGACGGTCACCTCTGTAGCTGTAGTGTCATTTTTCCTATGGTCCAATGTGTAAATTAAACAAAAAAGTGCACGTTTGTTATGATGTCCAAGATGGGGACCAGGATGTGGACATAAAAAAAAATTAGGGAACATGATAGGAGACATTTCTACAATACATATAATCATTCTTATCTATTTAATACGATGACAACAGCTCTCCATACCTGCAGTCCACCACAAGGACCACCCTCTCTAATCCCTGAAAAATGAAATCATCCTCAGTGACGAAGAGAGGGGGCTAAGCGCCCCCCATGGTCTCAGAGCATTGACTCTTCTAAGAGTCCTAAGAGTCCTGCTCACACTGATGGGGTGCAGCTGTGGGACCCTATTTTCAGAGATGATGTCCTCCACCCAACTCTCAAAAAGCTGAAAGGGTCTTCAGTAGAGATGGATTGTCGAGCTGGGCTATCAGACGGTCACCTCTGTAGCTGTAGTGTCATTTTTCCTATGGTCCAATGTGTAAATTAAACAAAAAAGTGCACGTTTGTTATGATGTCCAAGATGGGGACCAGGATGTGGACATAATAAAAAATTAGGGAACATGATAGGAGACATTTCTACAATACATATAATCATTCTTATCTATCTAATACGATGATAACAGCTCTCCATACCTGCAGTCCACCACAAGGACCACCCTCTCTAATCCCTGAAAAATGAAATCATCCTCAGTGACGAAGAGAGGGGGCTAAGCGCCCCCATGGTCTCAGAGCATTAACTCTTCTAAGAGTCCTAAGAGTCCTGCTCACACTGATGGGGTGCAGCTGTGGGACCCTATTTTCAGAGATGATGTCCTCCACCCAACTCTCAAAAAGCTGAAAGGGTCTTCAGTAGAGATGGATAGTCGAGCTGGGCTATCAGACGGTCACCTCTGTAGCTGTAGTGTCATTTTTCCTATGGTCCAATGTGTAAATTAAACAAAAAAGTGCACGTTTGTTATGATGTCCAAGATGGGGACCAGGATGTGGACATAATAAAAAATTAGGGAACATGATAGGAGACATTTCTACAATACATATAATCATTCTTATCTATCTAATACGATGACAACAGCTCTCCATACCTGCAGTCCACCACAAGGACCACCCTCTCTAATCCCTGAAAAATGAAATCATCCTCAGGGACGAAGAGAGGGGGCTAAGCGCCCCCCATGGTTTTAGAGCATTGACTCTTCTAAGAGTCCTAAGAGTCCTGCTTACACTGATGGGGTGCAGCTGTGGGACCCTATTTTAAGAGATTATGTCCTCCACCCAACTCTCAAAAAGCTGAAAGGGTCTTCAGTAGAGATGGATAGTCGAGCTGGGCTATCAGACGGTCACCTCTGTAGCTGTAGTGTCATTTTTCCTATGGTCCAATGTGTAAATTAAACAAAAAAGTGCACGTTTGTTATGATGTCCAAGATGGGGACCAGGATGTGGACATCATAAAAAATTAGGGAACATGATAGGAGACATTTCTACAATACATATAATCATTCTTATCTATCTAATACGATCACAACAGCTCTCCATACCTGCAGTCCACCACAAGGACCACTCTCTCTAATCCCTGAAAAATGAAATCATCCTCAGTGACGAAGAGAGGGGGCTAAGCGCCCCCCATGGTCTCAAAACATTGACTCTTCTAAGAGTCCTAAGAGTCCTGCTCACACTGATGGGGTGCAGCTGTGGGACCCTATTTTCAGAGATGATGTCCTCCACCCAACTCTCAAAAAGCTGAAAGGGTCTTCAGTAGAGATGGATAGTCGAGCTGGGCTACCAGACGGTCACCTCTGTAGCTGTAGTGTCATTTTTCCTATGGTCCAATGTGTAAATTAAACAAAAAGTGCACGTTTGTTATGATTTCCAAGATGGGGACCAGGATGTGGACATAATAAAAAAATAGGGAACATGATAGGAGACATTTCTACAATACATATAATCATTCTTATCTATCTAATACGATGACAACAGCTCTCCATACCTGCAGTCCACCACAAGGACCACCCTCTCTATTCCCTGAAAAGTGAAATCATCCTCAGTGACGAAGAGAGGGGGCTAAGCGCCCCCCATGGTCTCAAAACATTGACTCTTCTAAGAGTCCTAAGAGTCCTGCTCACACTGATGGGGTGCAGCTGTGGGACCCTATTTTCAGAGATGATGTTCTCCACCCAACTCTCAAAAAGCTGAAAGGGTCTTCAGTAGAGATGGATAGTCGAGCTGGGCTATCAGACGGTCACCTCTGTAGCTGTAGTGTCATTTTTCCTATGGTCCAATGTGTAAATTAAACAAAAAAGTGCACGTTTGTTATGATGTCCAAGATGGGGACCAGGATGTGGACATAATAAAAAATTAGGGAACATGATAGGAGACATTTCTACAATACATATAATCATTCTTATCTATTTAATACGATGACAACAGCTCTCCATACCTGCAGTCCACCACAAGGACCACCCTCTCTAATCCCTGAAAAATGAAATCATCCTCAGTGACGAAGAGAGGGGGCTAAGCGCCCCCCATGGTCTCAGAGCATTGACTCTTCTAAGAGTCCTAAGAGTCCTGCTCACACTGATGGGGTGCAGCTGTGGGACCCTATTTTCAGAGATGATGTCCTCCACCCAACTCTCAAAAAGCTGAAAGGGTCTTCAGTAGAGATGGATAGTCGAGCTGGGCTATCAGACGGTCACCTCTGTAGCTGTAGTGTCATTTTTCCTATGGTCCAATGTGTAAATTAAACAAAAAAGTGCACGTTTGTTATGATGTCCAAGATGGGGACCAGGATGTGGACATAATAAAAAATTAGGGAACATGATAGGAGACATTTCTACAATACATATAATCATTCTTATCTATCTAATACGATGACAACAGCTCTCCATACCTGCAGTCCACCACAAGGACCACCCTCTCTAATCCCTGAAAAATGAAATCATCCTCAGTGACGAAGAGAGGGGGCTAAGCGCCCCCATGGTCTCAGAGCATTAACTCTTCTAAGAGTCCTAAGAGTCCTGCTCACACTGATGGGGTGCAGCTGTGGGACCCTATTTTCAGAGATGATGTCCTCCACCCAACTCTCAAAAAGCTGAAAGGGTCTTCAGTAGAGATGGATAGTCGAGCTGGGCTATCAGACGGTCACCTCTGTAGCTGTAGTGTCATTTTTCCTATGGTCCAATGTGTAAATTAAACAAAAAAGTGCACGTTTGTTATGATGTCCAAGATGGGGACCAGGATGTGGACATAATAAAAAATTAGGGAACATGATAGGAGACATTTCTACAATACATATAATCATTCTTATCTATCTAATACGATGACAACAGCTCTACATACCTGCAGTCCACCACAAGGACCACCCTCTCTAATCCCTGAAAAATGAAATCATCCTCAGTGACGAAGAGAGGGGGCCAAGCGCCCCCCATGGTACCAGAGCATTGACTCTTCTAAGAGTCCTAAGAGTCCTGCTCACACTGATGGGGTGAAGCTGTGGGACCCTATTTTCAGAGATGATGTCCTCCACCCAACTCTCAAAAAGTTGAAAAGGTCTTCAGTAGAGATGGATAGTCGAGCTGGGCTATCAGACGGTCACCTCTGTAGCTGTAGTGTCATTTTTCCTATGGTCCAATGTGTAAATTAAACAAAAAAGTGCACGTTTGTTATGATGTCCAAGATGGGGACCAGGATGTGGACATAATAAAAAATTAGGGAACATGATAGGAGACATTTCTACAATACATATAATCATTCTTATCTATCTAATACGATGATAACAGCTCTCCATACCTGCAGTCCACCACAAGGACCACAATCTCTAAACCCTGAAAAATGAAATCATCCTCAGTGACGAAGAGAGGGGGCTCAGTGCCCCCAATGGTCTCAGAGCATTGACTCTTCTAAGAGTCTTAAGAGTCCTGCTCACACTGATGGGGTGCAGCTGTGGGACCCTATTTTCAGAGATGATGTCCTCCACCCAACTCTCAAAATGCTGAAAGGGTCTTCAGTAGAGATGGATAGTCGAGCTGGGCTATCAGACGGTCACCTCTGTAGCTGTAGTGTCATTTTTCCTATAGTCCAATGTGTAAATTAAACAAAAAAGTGCACGTTTGTTATGATGTCCAAGATGGGGACCAGGATGTGGACATAATAAAAAATTAGGGAACATGATAGGAGACATTTCTACAATACATATAATCATTCTTATCTATCTAATACGATGACAACAGCTCTCCATACCTGCAGTCCACCACAAGGACCACCCTCTCTAATCCCTGAAAAATGAAATCATCCTCAGTGACGAAGAGAGGGGGCTAAGCGCCCCCATGGTCTCAGAGCATTAACTCTTCTAAGAGTCCTAAGAGTCCTGCTCACACTGATGGGGTGCAGCTGTGGGACCCTATTTTCAGAGATGATGTCCTCCACCCAACTCTCAAAAAGCTGAAAGGGTCTTCAGTAGAGATGGATAGTCGAGCTGGGCTATCAGACGGTCACCTCTGTAGCTGTAGTGTCATTTTTCCTATGGTCCAATGTGGAAATTAAACAAAAAAGTGCACGTTTGTTATGATGTCCAAGATGGGGACCAGGATGTGGACATAATAAAAAATTAGGGAACATGATAGGAGACATTTCTACAATACATATAATCATTCTTATCTATCTAATACGATGACAACAGCTCTCCATACCTGCAGTCCACCACAAGGACCACCCTCTCTAATCCCTGAAAAATGAAATCATCCTCAGTGACGAAGAGAGGGGGCGAAGCGCCCCCCATGGTACCAGAGCATTGACTCTTCTAAGAGTCCTAAGAGTCCTGCTCACACTGATGGGGTGCAGCTGTGGGACCCTATTTTCAGAGATGATGTCCTCCACCCAACTCTCAAAAAGCTGAAAGGGTCTTCAGTAGAGATGGATAGTCGAGCTGGGCTATCAGACGGTCACCTCTGTAGCTGTAGTGTCATTTTTCCTATGGTCCAATGTGTAAATTAAACAAAAAAGTGCACGTTTGTTATGATGTCCAAGATGGGGACCAGGATGTGGACATAATAAAAAATTAGGGAACATGATAGGAGACATTTCTACAATACATATAATCATTCTTATCTATCTAATACGATGACAACAGCTCTCCATACCTGCAGTCCACCACAAGGACCACCCTCTCTAATCCCTGAAAAATGAAATCATCCTCAGTGACGAAGAGAGGGGGCTAAGCGCCCCCCATGGTTTTAGAGCATTGACTCTTCTAAGAGTCCTAAGAGTCCTGCTTACACTGATGGGGTGCAGCTGTGGGACCCTATTTTAAGAGATGATGTCCTCCACCCAACTCTCAAAAAGCTGAAAGGGTCTTCAGTAGAGATGGATAGTCGAGCTTGGCTATCAGACGGTCACCTCTGTAGCTGTAGTGTCATTTTTCCTATGGTCCAATGTGTAAATTAAACAAAAAAGTGCACGTTTGTTATGATGTCCAAGATGGGGACCAGGATGTGGACATAATAAAAAATTAGGGAACATGATAGGAGACATTTCTACAATACATATAATCATTCTTATCTATTTAATACGATGACAACAGCTCTCCATACCTGCAGTCCACCACAAGGACCACCCTCTCTAATCCCTGAAAAATGAAATCATCCTCAGTGACGAAGAGAGGGGGCTAAGCGCCCCCCATGGTCTCAGAGCATTGACTCTTCTAAGAGTCCTAAGAGTCCTGCTCACACTGATGGGGTGCAGCTGTGGGACCCTATTTTCAGAGATGATGTCCTCCACCCAACTCTCAAAAAGCTGAAAGGGTCTTCAGTAGAGATGGATTGTCGAGCTGGGCTATCAGACGGTCACCTCTGTAGCTGTAGTGTCATTTTTCCTATGGTCCAATGTGTAAATTAAACAAAAAAGTGCACGTTTGTTATGATGTCCAAGATGGGGACCAGGATGTGGACATAATAAAAAATTAGGGAACATGATAGGAGACATTTCTACAATACATATAATCATTCTTATCTACCTAATACAATGATAACAGCTCTCCATACCTGCAGTCCACCACAAGGACCACCCTCTCTAATCCCTGAAAAATGAAATCATCCTCAGTGACGAAGAGAGGGGGCTAAGCGCCCCCATGGTCTCAGAGCATTAACTCTTCTAAGAGTCCTAAGAGTCCTGCTCACACTGATGGGGTGCAGCTGTGGGACCCTATTTTCAGAGATGATGTCCTCCACCCAACTCTCAAAAAGCTGAAAGGGTCTTCAGTAGAGATGGATAGTCGAGCTGGGCTATCAGACGGTCACCTCTGTAGCTGTAGTGTCATTTTTCCTATGGTCCAATGTGTAAATTAAACAAAAAAGTGCACGTTTGTTATGATGTCCAAGATGGGGACCAGGATGTGGACATAATAAAAAATTAGGGAACATGATAGGAGACATTTCTACAATACATATAATCATTCTTATCTATCTAATACGATGACAACAGCTCTCCATACCTGCAGTCCACCACAAGGACCACCCTCTCTAATCCCTGAAAAATGAAATCATCCTCAGTGACGAAGAGAGGGGGCTAAGCGCCCCCATGGTCTCAGAGCATTAACTCTTCTAAGAGTCCTAAGAGTCCTGCTCACACTGATGGGGTGCAGCTGTGGGACCCTATTTTCAGAGATGATGTCCTCCACCCAACTCTCAAAAAGCTGAAAGGGTCTTCAGTAGAGATGGATAGTCGAGCTGGGCTATCAGACGGTCACCTCTGTAGCTGTAGTGTCAATTTTCCTATGGCCCAATGTGTAAATTAAACAAAAAAGTGCACGTTTGTTATGATGTCCAAGATGGGGACCAGGATGTGGACATAATAAAAAATTAGGGAACATGATAGGAGACATTTCTACAATACATATAATCATTCTTATCTATCTAATACGATGACAACAGCTCTCCATACCTGCAGTCCACCACAAGGACCACCCTCTCTAATCCCTGAAAAATGAAATCATCCTCAGTGACGAAGAGAGGGGGCCAAGCGCCCCCCATGGTACCAGAGCATTGACTCTTCTAAGAGTCCTAAGAGTCCTGCTCACACTGATGGGGTGAAGCTGTGGGACCCTATTTTCAGAGATGATGTCCTCCACCCAACTCTCAAAAAGCTGAAAGGGTCTTCAGTAGAGATGGATAGTCGAGCTGGGCTATCAGACGGTCACCTCTGTAGCTGTAGTGTCATTTTTCCTATGGTCCAATGTGTAAATTAAACAAAAAAGTGCACGTTTGTTATGATGTCCAAGATGGGGACCAGGATGTGGACATAATAAGAAATTAGGGAACATGATAGGAGACATTTCTACAATACATATAATCATTCTTATCTATCTAATACGATGACAACAGCTCTCCTTACCTGCAGTCCACCACAAGGACCACCCTCTCTAATCCCTGAAAAATGAAATCATCCTCAGGGACGAAGAGAGGGGGCTAAGCGCCCCCCATGGTTTTAGAGCATTGACTCTTCTAAGAGTCCTAAGAGTCCTGCTTACACTGATGGGGTGCAGCTGTGGGACCCTATTTTCAGAGATGATGTCCTCCACCCAACTCTCAAAAAGCTGAAAGGGTCTTCAGTAGAGATGGATAGTCGAGCTGGGCTATCAGACGGTCACCTCTGTAGCTGTAGTGTCATTTTTCCTATGGTCCAATGTGTAAATTAAACAAAAAAGTGCACGTTTGTTATGATGTTCAAGATGGGGACCAGGATGTGGACATAATAAAAAATTAGGGAACATGATAGGAGACATTTCTACAATACATATAATCATTCTTATCTATCTAATACGATGACAACAGCTCTCCATACCGTATTTCATGGTCAATCCAGGTTTGTCAGTGATGGCACTGACATAATGTATGGCGTCTTTTTCGGGCGTTATCCTTTGCCTTTTCATTGTGAAAATCCAGTTGCCTATATCAAAGCAAATTCTACTACTTGTAAAGTATGCAGAAAATGAAATGTAGAACATATAACATCAACTGCTTAGTTAGTACTTAAAAGGATATTGTCATGTTCTAGTCATAATGCAAGCTGGACATTTTTCATGTTACCCTGTAATCGCCGGCCTGTTCTAATGCTCACAAGCAAAGATATATGCTCAGCTGCTAAGGCTTCCCTCTGCCTTCTGAATGAAAATTGAATATGTCTGGCTCACTGTGTATATAGCAGGTGCTCAGAAAAAATAAGAGTCAATTCAAAAGAAATAGCTCTGGTACACTATAGTGATTAATAACGTAAGAAAAGAACTCTTGGAATGCTGAAAATTCTTTATTTGTGCAAAAGGATAATTCATCCAACGTTTCGACCTTGTTTTTAGGTCTTTATCAAGGATAAAGTTATCTAAGATCATAAAGGGTTACAAAACCATATAAACACGTAATTAGTACATAGTACAACATAACAGTACAATATATTGCTACTTGAGAGTACAATGGGTCAAATGACCATGAGGCACATACAAAAAATTTTTCCAAAGCCATAGTGAAAACATTTGTACTGAGGAAAGAAAATTTCCACATGACCTATCTGGAGAAACATTCTGGATCAAACAACCAAAAATAGTCAAGCAGGTAAATACACACCTATATGGATAACAGGATGATATGTGTTCAATTGTATAGCGTCATTGCCATTAAGGTACAAATGGAAAACTTGCAATCCTATATAGTGAAGGAAATGAACACATATCATATCAAAGAACACAGGAACATGGGTGTGAGAAAAACCTCAATGTTTATACTTTGTTCTTTATAATGGTGTGAACATGTATATGTCTCAGTACCTTATGCACTTGAGAATTCTAGTGAGTAGATGATGAAAGCCTATTCCAGAACTGGAATCGGTAAATAATTGTAGGTGGAATCTAAATGAAAAGATGGTACAAGTGTTATCATGACACGTGGGCTATAACACAATGGACCGTGTGACAAAGAAGAAAGGAGAGAAAGAAGAGGAAGAAAATGGAACTACCTGTAACATTACGTGATAGTCACTGGTAAGTATCACTTGACAATTCAGGTGAAAAAGGATTCCTTTATTAAAGGGTTCTCAGTCGCCTCAGGATCATGAAATACTAGGGTAAATGATATGAGAATGGGTAAGAAGCACCACTAAAGGAAATATGAAATGCAGGACATATATCTATAAACCCCTGAACTACATGATAGAAATAAAAAGAAGAAAAAAGAAAAAAAAGAAGAAAGAAGAACACATAGAATGTGGAAAGAGAATGGGTACAACTACCTGAGTTACTGCAGGGAGGCCCCTGGTTGGTATTGTGAGGGTTAGTGGAATTCCTTCACTGAAGGGTTCTCAGTTGCCTCAGGTTCGTGAAAAATGCTATAGACAAATAATGCCCGGAGAAAAGGGGTTCATATACAGCGAATAATGGTAATACAAGGTACATGTGTCACATGTAATAGTATATATATATATATTGTACTAAGCTCTACACCAGAAATAGAAAGTAGTCCCTCTGCCTTCTGTCTAGGTGCCCTGAGTTATGTCCTGTAAACTGTCACAGCGACCCAGACACACATGTGTAGTAGGGGAATATCCCTGCTGAGATGCCAGTGCTAGAGCACTCGTTTGCTGTGGAGTTGAACGCTATGTGAGCAGTTCTTACCTTCAATGAGCAGAAGTCTCTTTTTTCAGATTTCAATATCTCTGTGGGTATCTGGCAGAAATATGGAATACTCTTTACTGCTAAGACCCTGTACACCACTCCCACTAAAGGGGGCTTTACACGCTGCGACATCGCTAATGCGGAGTCGTTGGGGTCACGGAATTTGTGACGCACATCCGGCCGCATTAGCGATGTTGCTGCGTGTGACACCGATGAGCGATTTTGCATCGTTGCAAAAACGTGCAAAATCGCTCATCGGTGACATGGGTCTCCATTCTCGATTATTGTTACTGCAGCAGTAACGATGTAGTTCGTCGCTCCTGCGGCAGCACACATCACTCCGTGTGACACCGCAGAAACGAGGAACCTCTCCTTACCTGCCTCCCAGCCGCTATGAGGAAGGAAGGAGGTGGGCGGGATGTTCCGGCCACTCATCTCCGCCCCTCCGCTGCTATTGGGCGGTCGCTCAGTGACGTCGCTGTGACGCCGCACGGACCGCCCCCTTAGAAAGGAGGCGGTTCGCCGGTCACAGCGACGTCGCCGGGCAGGTAAGTATGTGTGACGGGTCTGGTCGGTGTTGTGCGGCATGGGCAGCGATTTACCCGTGTCGCGCAACAGATGGGGGCGGGTACCCACACTAGCGATATCGGGACCGATATCGCAGTGTGTAAAGTAGCCTTTAGTCACATGACCAAGACTGTATCTGTGTCCCTACAACACACTTGAGACAAATGTGTGTGTGAGCCTGCATTGTGGGGTATATATAATATATTATAGAGCTGGGAAGGATCATTCTAAGCAGTGAGCTGTTCCAGTATTTGTAGGAAAATACCCAGTAGAAGCATCAAACACAGCACCAATACCTCCCATCAGTATCCCACCACAGTGCCATGTAACCCATGCCCTACACTCCCATCTACACCAATACTATACAGGCACAAACTAGTATATCTGACTAAAAGCCCCCAAAATATGAAGAACGGCCTATAGTTGAGTGTGGATATAAAATCTATGTGAGCAGAGCTAGAATAGAAATCACTGATCGCATTGAAGTCATTCTGACCATAAATCACCATGATATCAAGGTGAGGAGTTGTGTGTTACTGCTGGGAGGAAAGGGTTAACAGTGGAATATTAAGGTGCATTTCTGTGTGCAGTGTTACTAGTCAATGTAACAATTCAGTATGAGCTGCTCTTGGTGCCGGGGGAGGGAGATGCTCTCCTGAGCAAGATAGATGGGGAATGAACATAATATCTATATAGTGTAAGGCAGGGGGTCTCAAACTCGGCTGGGTGTATGGGCCGCACAGAGGAAAAAAATAATTTGGGGGGCTGCATTCTTTGCAAGACAAAGTGACATTTTTATTGGTACCATATATGTATATATTTTTTTCACACACCTTTGGATGACTGATTTTCAACATTTTTCACTTGTTTATTATAACAAATGTGCACATTCTTTGGTTAAATCTAAAAAAAATAAATGTGATGTTAAAAAAAAGTCATGCCTTATTTTGTTTTTTTTTACATTTTATCCCTTTCTTTTAACTAATAGTGTTACAATTATGACGCTAGCGTTTTGTGAAGGGAATGCTTTGCCTACTTCCGTGACTATGGCCTTCCGGAACTGCTGCATTTTGGCTGACCTCTCCGCCTCGGGAATAAGAGACATAAAGTTCTCCTTGTAGCGTGGGTCTAACAGTGTTACCAACCAGTAATGATTGTCGGCCAAGATGTTCTTAACGCGAGGGTCACGAGACAGGCAGCTTACCATAAAGTCATCCATGTGCGCCAGACTCTTAACAGCCATCACTTCAGTATCCAGACCAACACGATGACTGAACATGCTGTCCTCCTCCTTCTCCTCCTCCTCCTCATCTACCCTGTCCTCTGGCCAGCCACGCTGAACTGAGCATATGACTGGTATGCATGTCATATCCTCAATTTGGCCGGAGAGTTGCTCCATGTCTTCATCTTCCTCCTCGTCATAGTCCTCCACTGCACGTTGTGATGAGACGAGGCTGGGCTATGTGTTATCACCCACACCCACTACTGTTTCTTGCTCCAACTCATCGTGTTCCGCCTGCAATGCATCATGTTTGGTTTTGAGCAGAGACCGTTTTAGAAGGCAGAGAAGCGGTATGGTGACGCTAATAATGGCGTCATCGCCGCTCACCATCTTGGTGGAGTCCTCAAAGTTTTGGAGGATGGTACATAGGTCGGACATCCATCTCCACTCCTCAGGTGTTATGTGTGGAGTTTGACCCATTTCCCGACGGCTTAGGTGATGCAGGTACTCAACAACTGCCCTCTTCTGCTCACATATCCTGATCAACATGTGCAGAGTTGAATTCCAACGCGTGGGGACATCACACACCAGTCTGTGAGCCGGAAGATGCAAACGACGCTGAAAGCCGGCAAGGCCGGCTGAAGCAGTAGGTGACTTTCGAAAATGTGCAGACAGGCGGCGAACTTTTACCAGCAGATCAGACAGCTCTGGGTATGACTTTAGAAACCGCTGAACCACGAGGTTGAGCACATGGGCCATGCATGGAACATGTGTCAGCTGGCCTCGCCTCAAAGCCGCCACTAGGTTCCGGCCATTGTCACACACAACCTTTCCTGGCTTTAGGTTCAGAGGTGTGAGCCAGTGATCTGCATGCTGTTTTAGAGCTGTCCACACCTCTTCTGCATTGTGGGATTTGTCACTTATGCAGATTAGCTGCAGCACAGCCTGTTGCCGCTTCGCCGAGGCAGTGCTGCAGTGCTTCCAGCTTGGGACTGGTGTGGAGGGTAAAGTGGATGAGGATGCGCAGGAGGAGGAGGAGGCTGAAGAGCATGACATTCCGGAGCTGTAGAGTGTGGGTGAAACCCTGACTGAGGTAGGGCCTGCAAACCTTGGTGTGGGAAGGACTTGTTCCGTTCCTCGCTCAAACTGGGTCCCAGCTGGGCTGGGCTGGGTAGGGCGTTGTGGGGGGTTTGTCTATCTCCGTTTGAGGTGAGTTTGTTTAAGTTAGCCTTTTCTTTGGCGTTTTTTGGAGCCCTGCGGGTTGGGGAGTTGGTATCGCCCAGTAAGGCGTTCCCCGGGGGCTTGGATTGGGGTGACATTGTCAGTGGAAAACGGAGTTGAATTTTGGATTAGGAAATCGAAAACTGATCAGAGAGGTGTGGGTAGACTAGTCCGTTTGGGGATGGTTGTGGCATCTGATATGTGCCCGTTCAAGTGTCTCGGGAATTTTCAACAGATCCGTCCGAAGGTGGATGGCCCCTTATTATGTCACGAGGATGGGTCCTTTTTATCGAGATACCAATTTGTGAGTGTTTTTAGGGCATGTTTGAAGTCGTTGGGGTTAGATCCGAAGTCTTTCGGATTGGGGCAGCGACGGAGGCCTCTATATGCGGCCTACCGGAGGAGACAGTTAAGCAGATTGGTAGGTGGAAGTCGCAGCGCTTTAAGTCGTATGTACGTCCCCAGGTGGTTGTTGGCAATTGAGGGGAAAAGGGGGGGGGTATTAGGGTAGCAATGGGGGGGGGGAGAGTGTGTGTTTTTTGTCAATTTGGTTTGGTGAGGCAATAAAATGGTGTCGTCTGTACATTTTGTATTGCAGAAGCACCCCCCCTTCCTTCCCTGGTCTGGATCCTTGGCCACTCTTATGTGTATTGGGGAGCCCGACGAGCGGACGCGAGATGGAACGGGAGACAGCTAGGTTTTGAGAAGGACCTGGCTCTCGTGCGATGGCTCGGTGTTCGGGGGTTAGGGTGGAACAGGGTGTTGCAGGAGGTGCATAGATACGCCCGGTTGGACAGACCTCCTGACATCTTAGTGTTGCATGCCGGGGGGAATGATTTGGGTGGGCGTCCTTTTCGAATCTTGATAAAGGACATCAAACATGATTTGTTACGGTTATGGGTGTCGTTTCCAGGTCTAACGATAGTCTGGTCGGAGATAGTAGCGAGAAAGAGTTGGCAGAAAGCGCGGTCAGTTGACAGGTTGAACAAGGCGCGGGCGAAGGTTAATAGGGCGATCTCGAAGTTTGTTAGTCGGAACGAGGGTATAGCAATACGGCATGTTGAGTTGGAAAGGACGGAAGAGGAATTTTGGTTGGCTGACGGGGTACACCTTAATGCGGTGGGAACTGACTTATGGGCTCTTGGCTTGCAGGGAGGTATTGAGAGGGCCCTTTGGTTGCGGGGGGTCTCAGGCACTTGAAGGGTTTCAAGGTGCCTTCGTTGTGGTGTTGTTTATTGGTGGGTCCTTGAAGTTGGTTTAAAATTGGTTCGGGGATTCATCCGGGTATGGATCCCCTCATTGGCAGAATTGATGGTCCCCTGGTGATTTTGGGGGGGAACCCCGACGGGGTATGTCGGGGCCCCTGGGGGTGTGGTTGGGGTTGACGGAGGATTAACCCTTACCATTTGGTGCTCCTGAGCTAGTGTGGGTAACGGCTGGGAGCAAGTTGAGGTTTTTTATTGCTCGGTTATGGGAATCACCAGGGTTTTGGTAGCTTCAAGGACCTTACCACATTGCAAATTTTATTGGTTATGTATTCTTGTTAATAAAATGGCTGCTATGGCCAAAATTATCCAAAGATAAATTTGTGTCTGTGTAATTACTTTTAAATAAGAAATGGGAATGGAGGTGTGGGGTATGAAAGGAAGACCGGAGTCAACAATTCCAGGGTCAAGCATGTTTATTTGCGTAAGCTTCGTTCCAGGGTAGAAAGGGTAAGAGTGCCTTTCAGAATTCGAAGTGGTCGGACTGTACGGACCACCAAGAACTGCAGGAGAGCTTGAACATCTTCCCATGGATTTGCGACATCCTCCCTCATCAGTTACGTAGGTAAGCAGGTTCTCAGCATTGCAGCCCATTTGTTGTCTTAAGTTAGTTAAGCGGGGTTAACTAACCTGTCAGTTCAGCCTCAGGTCTAAAGCAGAGGCCTGGACTCCACTCCTTACTCCTCACTCCACAACTCTCCTTAAAAACAACTGACTCCTTTTTCCTGCCCCGGGGTCTCCAGACCCCTAGGTGGGCGTTTCCTTCCGTCTGGTCCTGCCCACTGGTGTGCCTGTCTTTCCCTGGGGGAGGTGACTAGGATTTTCTGGTTGGCTTTGTGTGACTTAGGTGAGGGAAGTTGTTATGCGGGGGCCTATGTGTGACTACCTGCAGTGTCAGGGCGTCACATATGTATGTGTGTATGTCTGCTAAAGGAATCCGCACCGTCATATTTACAAACACAAAATTTTGCAGACACCTCATGTGACTCAGGGAACGTCGTAGACTATGTTTTAACAGGAATATTTAACCCCGCGCTTTACAGTTACTCTCCAAAAAACCTGCCTCCATTAAACTGAATGGAGGTGGGAGCTGCAAGTTATTAATAGCAGCTGTGATTGGTTGCTATAGGAACAAAGGACATTCATAGTATAAGAAGCTTATGTGTGAGATAATATGATGTCAGTGGGGAGACAGATAGAGAGAGACAGACACAGACTGAGAGACAAACAGACAGAGACAGATAGGCATAGACAGACAGGGAAAGAGACAGAGACAAACAGACAAAGGCAGACAGGGAAAGAGACAGACAGAGATAGACAGGGAAAAAAGGCAGACAGACAGAGACAGAGAAAGAGACAGAGGCAGATAGGGAAACAGACAGAGACAAACATACAGAGACAGGCAGGAGAAAAGGCAGACCGACAGGGAAAGAGACAGACAGGGGAAGAGACAGACAGAGAGAGACAGACAGATAGAGACAGACAAAGAAATACAGAGATAGACAGGGAAAGAGACAAACGGGGAATGAGTCAGACAGAGAGAGACAAAGAGAGACAGGCAGAGAGAGACAGGGAAAGAGACAGACAGGGGAAGAGAAAGACAGAGACAGACAAAGAAATACAGAGACAGACAGGGGAAGAGACAGACAGGGGAAGAGACAGACAGGGGAAGAGACAGACAGACAGGGAAAGAGACAGACCTGGAAAAGAGACAGACCTGGAAAAGAGACAGGCCTGGAAAAGAGACAGACAGACATAGAAACAGACAGCCACAAAGAGAGAGAGAGACAGACAGACACAGAGAGACAGACAGAGATAGAGAGACAGACAGACATGGATAGAGATAGAGACACACAGAGACAGACAGATGACAGAGACTGGGAGAGAGACAGACAGAAGCATAAATCCCTAACTAAAACTTAACATTTAATGATAGTTTTAAAAAGTAAAAAAACACAAATCATGTAAATAGAATGACTCTCTTCTGTGCATAGAGTCAACATTTTGTGTTTGTAAATATGACGGTGCGGATTCCTTTAGCAGACATACACACATACATATGTGACGCCCTGACACTGCAGGTAGTCACACATAGGCCCCCGCATAACAACTTCCCTCACCTAAGTCACACAAAGCCAACCAGAAAACCCTAGTCACCTCCCCCAGGGAAAGACAGGCACACCAGTGGGCAGGACCAGACGGAAGGAAACGCCCACCTAGGGGTCTGGAGACCCCGGGGCAGGAAAAAGGAGTCAGTTGTTTTTAAGGAGAGTTGTGGAGTGAGGAGTAAGGAGTGGAGTCCAGGCCTCTGCTTTAGACCTGAGGCTGAACTGACAGGTTAGTTAACCCCGCTTAACTAACTTAAGATAACAAATGGGCTGCAATGCTGAGAACCTGCTTACCTACGTAACTGATGAGGGAGGATGTCGCAAATCCATGGGAAGATGTTCAAGCTCTCCTGCAGTTCTTGGTGGCCCGTACAGTCCGACCACTTCGAATTCTGAAAGGCACTCTTACCCTTTCTACCCTGGAACGAAGCTTAGGCAAATAAACATGCTTGACCCTGGAATTGTTGACTCCGGTCTTCCTTTCATACCCCACACCTCCATTCCCATTTCTTATTTAAAAGTAATTACACAAACACAAATTTATCTTTGGATAATTTTGGCCATAGCAGCCATTTTATTAACAAGAATACATAACCAATAAAATTTGCAATGTGGTAAGGTCCTTGAAGCTACCAAAACCCTGGTGATTCCCATAACCGAGCAATAAAAAACCTCAACTTGCTCCCAGCCGTTACCCACACTGGCTCAGGAGCACCAAATGGTAAGGGTTAATCCTCCGTCAACCCCAACCACACCCCCAGGGGCCCCGACATACCCCGTCGGGGTTCCCCCCCAAAATCACCAGGGGACCATCAATTCTGCCAATGAGGGGATCCATACCCGGATGAATCCCCGAACCAATTTTAAACCAACTTCAAGGACCCACCAATAAACAACACCACAACGAAGGCACCTTGAAACCCTTCAAGTGCCTGAGACCCCCCGCAACCAAAGGGCCCTCTCAATACCTCCCTGCAAGCCAAGAGCCCATAAGTCAGTTCCCACCGCATTAAGGTGTACCCCGTCAGCCAACCAAAATTCCTCTTCCGTCCTTTCCAACTCAACATGCCGTATTGCTATACCCCCGTTCCGACTAACAAACTTCGAGATCGCCCTATTAACCTTCGCCCGCGCCTTGTTCAACCTGTCAACTGACCGCGCTTTCTGCCAACTCTTTCTCGCTACTATCTCCGACCAGACTATCGTTAGACCTGAAAACGACACCCATAACCGTAACAAATCATGTTTGATGTCCTTTATCAAGATTCGAAAAGGACGCCCACCCAAATCATTCCCCCCGGCATGCAACACTAAGATGTCAGGAGGTCTGTCCAACCGGGCGTATCTATGCACCTCCTGCAACACCCTGTTCCACCCTAACCCCCGAACACCGAGCCATCGCACGAGAGCCAGGTCCTTCTCAAAACCTAGCTGTCTCCCGTTCCATCTCGCGTCCGCTCGTCGGGCTCCCCAATACACATAAGAGTGGCCAAGGATCCAGACCAGGGAAGGAAGAGGGGGTGCTTCTGCAATACAAAATGTACAGACGACACCATTTTATTGCCTCACCAAACCAAATTGACAAAAAACACACACTCTCACCCCCCCCCCATTGCTACCCTAATACCCCCCCTTTTCCCCTCAATTGCCAACAACCACCTGGGGACGTACATACGACTTAAAGCGCTGCGACTTCCACCTACCAATCTGCTTAACTGTCTCCTCCGGTAGGCCGCATATAGAGGCCTCCGTCGCTGCCCCAATCCGAAAGACTTCGGATCTAACCCCAACGACTTCAAACATGCCCTAAAAACACTCACAAATTGGTATCTCGATAAAAAGGACCCATCCTCGTGACATAATAAGGGGCCATCCACCTTTGGACGGATCTGTTGAAAATTCCCGAGACACTTGAACGGGCACATATCAGATGCCACAACCATCCCCAAACGGACTAGTCTACCCACACCTCTCTGATCAGTTTTCGATTTCCTAATCCAAAATTCAACTCCGTTTTCCACTGACATAATGTCACCCCAATCCAAGCCCCCGGGGAACGCCTTACTGGGCGATACCAACTCCCCAACCCGCAGGGCTCCAAAAAACGCCAAAGAAAAGGCTAACTTAAACAAACTCACCTCAAACGGAGATAGACAAACCCCCCACAACGCCCTACCCAGCTGGGTAGGGACCCAGCCCAGCCCAGCTGGGACCCAGTTTGAGCGAGGAACGGAACAAGTCCTTCCCACACCAAGGTTTGCAGGCCCTACCTCAGTCAGGGTTTCACCCACACTCTACAGCTCCGGAATGTCATGCTCTTCAGCCTCCTCCTCCTCCTGCGCATCCTCATCCACTTTACCCTCCACACCAGTCCCAAGCTGGAAGCACTGCAGCACTGCCTCGGCGAAGCGGCAACAGACTGTGCTGCAGCTAATCTGCATAGGTGACAAACCCCACAATGCAGAAGAGGTGTGGACAGCTCTAAAACAGCATGCAGATCACTGGCTCACACCTCTGAACCTAAAGCCAGGAAAGGTTGTGTGTGACAATGGCCGGAACCTGGTGGCGGCTTTGAGGCGAGGCCAGCTGACACATGTTCCATGCATGGCCCATGTGCTCAACCTCGTGGTTCAGCGGTTTCTAAAGTCATACCCAGAGCTGTCTGATCTGCTGGTAAAAGTTCGCTGCCTGTCTGCACATTTTCGAAAGTCACCTACTGCTTCAGCCGGCCTTGCCGGCTTTCAGCGTCGTTTGCATCTTCCGGCTCACAGACTGGTGTGTGATGTCCCCACGCGTTGGAATTCAACTCTGCACATGTTGATCAGGATATGTGAGCAGAAGAGGGCAGTTGTTGAGTACCTGCATCACCTAAGCCGTCGGGAAATGGGTCAAACTCCACACATAACACCTGAGGAGTGGAGATGGATGTCCGACCTATGTACCATCCTCCAAAACTTTGAGGACTCCACCAAGATGGTGAGCGGCGATGACGCCATTATTAGCGTCACCATACCGCTTCTCTGCCTTCTAAAACGGTCTCTGCTCTAAACCAAACATGATGCATTGCAGGCGGAACACGATGAGTTGGAGCAAGAAACAGTAGTGGGTGTGGGTGATAACACACAGCCCAGCCTCGTCTCATCACAACGTGCAGTGGAGGACTATGACGAGGAGGAGGATGAAGACATGGAGCAACTCTCCGGCCAAATTGAGGATATGACATGCATACCAGTCATATGCTCAGTTCAGCGTGGCTGGCCAGAGGACAGGGTAGATGATGAGGAGGAGGAGGAGGAGGAGGAGAAGGAGGAGGACAGCATGTTCAGTCATCGTGTTGGTCTGGATACTGAAGTGATGGCTGTTAAGAGTCTGGCGCACATGGATGACTTTATGGTAAGCTGCCTGTCTCGTGACCCTCGCGTTAAGAACATCTTGGCCGACAATCATTACTGGTTGGTAACACTGTTAGACCCACGCTACAAGGAGAACTTTATGTCTCTTATTCCCGAGGCGGAGAGGTCAGCCAAAATGCAGCAGTTCCGGAAGGCCATAGTCACGGAAGTAGGCAAAGCATTCCCTTCACAAAACGCTAGCGTCATAATTGTAACACTATTAGTTAAAAGAAAGGGATAAAATGTAAAAAAAAACAAAATAAGGCATGACTTTTTTTTAACATCACATTTATTTTTTTTAGATTTAACCAAAGAATGTGCACATTTGTTATAATAAACAAGTGAAAAATGTTGAAAATCAGTCATCCAAAGGTGTGTGAAAAAAATATATACATATATGGTACCAATAAAAATGTCACTTTGTCTTGCAAAGAATGCAGCCCCCAAATTATTTTTTTCCTCTGTGCGGCCCATACACCCAGCCGAGTTTGAGACCCCCTGCCTTACACTATATAGATATTATGTTCATTCCCCATCTATCTTGCTCAGGAGAGCATCTCCCTCCCCCGGCACCAAGAGCAGCTCATACTGAATTGTTACATTGACTAGTAACACTGCACACAGAAATGCACCTTAATATTCCACTGTTAACCCTTTCCTCCCAGCAGTAACACACAACTCCTCACCTTGATATCATGGTGATTTATGGTCAGAATGACTTCAATGCGATCAGTGATTTCTATTCTAGCTCTGCTCACATAGATTTTATATCCACACTCAACTATAGGCCGTTCTTCATATTTTGGGGGCTTTTAGTCAGATATACTAGTTTGTGCCTGTATAGTATTGGTGTAGATGGGAGTGTAGGGCATGGGTTACATGGCACTGTGGTGGGATACTGATGGGAGGTATTGGTGCTGTGTTTGATGCTTCTACTGGGTATTTTCCTACAAATACTGGAACAGCTCACTGCTTAGAATGATCCTTCCCAGCTCTATAATATATTATATATACCCCACAATGCAGGCTCACACACACATTTGTCTCAAGTGTGTTGTAGGGACACAGATACAGTCTTGGTCATGTGACTAAAGGCTACTTTACACACTGCGATATCGGTCCCGATATCGCTAGTGTGGGTACCCGCCCCCATCTGTTGCGCGACACGGGTAAATCGCTGCCCATGCCGCACAACACCGACCAGACCCGTCACACATACTTACCTGCCCGGCGACGTCGCTGTGACCGGCGAACCGCCTCCTTTCTAAGGGGGCGGTCCGTGCGGCGTCACAGCGACGTCACTGAGCGACCGCCCAATAGCAGCGGAGGGGCGGAGATGAGTGGCCGGAACATCCCGCCCACCTCCTTCCTTCCTCATAGCGGCTGGGAGGCAGGTAAGGAGAGGTTCCTCGTTTCTGCGGTGTCACACGGAGTGATGTGTGCTGCCGCAGGAGCGACGAACTACATCGTTACTGCTGCAGTAACGATAATCGAGAATGGAGACCCATGTCACCGATGAGCGATTTTGCACGTTTTTGCAACGATGCAAAATCGCTCATCGGTGTCACACGCAGCAACATCGCTAATGCAGCCGGATGTGCGTCACAAATTCCGTGACCCCAACGACTCCGCATTAGCGATGTCGCAGCGTGTAAAGCCCCCTTTAGTGGGAGTGGTGTACAGGGTCTTAGCAGTAAAGAGTATTCCATATTTCTGCCAGATACCCACAGAGATATTGAAATCTGAAAAAAGAGACTTCTGCTCATTGAAGGTAAGAACTGCTCACATAGCGTTCAACTCCACAGCAAACGAGTGCTCTAGCACTGGCATCTCAGCAGGGATATTCCCCTACTACACATGTGTGTCTGGGTCGCTGTGACAGTTTACAGGACATAACTCAGGGCACCTAGACAAAAGGCAGAGGGACTACTTTCTATTTCTGGTGTAGAGCTTAGTACAATATATATATATATACTATTACATGTGACACATGTACCTTGTATTACCATTATTCGCTGTATATGAACCCCTTTTCTCCGGGCATTATTTGTCTATAGCATTTTTCACGAACCTGAGGCAACTGAGAACCCTTCAGTGAAGGAATTCCACTAACCCTCACAATACCAACCAGGGGCCTCCCTGCAGTAACTCAGGTAGTTGTACCCATTCTCTTTCCGCATTCTATGTGTTCTTCTTCTTTCTTCTTTTTTTTCTTTTTTCTTCTTTTTATTTCTATCATGTAGTTCAGGGGTTTATAGATATATGTCCTGCATCTCATATTTCCTTTAGTGGTGCTTCTTACCCATTCTCATATCATTTACCCTAGTATTTCATGATCCTGAGGCGACTGAGAACCCTTTAATAAAGGAATCCTTTTTCACCTGAATTGTCAAGTGATACTTACCAGTGACTATCACGTAATGTTACAGGTAGTTCCATTTTCTTCCTCTTCTTTCTCTCCTTTCTTCTTTGTCACACGGTCCATTGTGTTATAGCCCACGTGTCATGATAACACTTGTACTGTGAAGCCCCACAGGTGTCGTGTCGGTGCACTACCTTCAGGGACTCCACTCGGCTGGTGCTGGTCACAGGTAGGGAATCTTCGGTTTTGATCGTGACGCCACTCTCAGTATTGCGGTCAGTGGGGACCGCCACTGCAGGTTAGGGGTGCCTGGGGCTGATGGTGGGTGCAGTCAGTGTATTAGCCCCCTGAGAGTGAGGCAAGCCCCAGGCCCCGGTGTATGGGTGTGGGACCACAGGTCGCAGAATGACTCAAACACAGTCCAAAAGTCTTTCAATGTGTATACTCACTGTTTGGAGGTCACGGTGAGATGCCCAGGCGACACTGTGATAACCAGGTGGAACCAGGAATTCCAGGAGGCCGTTCCGAGGGTAGCTGTCCACTCGCCTTCCTTGCACTCTTTCTGTTTTAGGAGGGTCCTTTGCTTGAAGCGTGGTAGGACCCCTCCAGGGAAGCTGTTACCACCTTGCTCCCCTCTCTCTCTGGCTCGTCTGCCGGCAGCGTGGCCTTGGTGGGATGGCTTCTGGCCCTGTCCCCTTATGGGCCTGCTGATTGCTGCTTGGCCCGAGCGCTGCGTAGTAGTGGTGAGGGCATGGAGTATCCCCACCTGTAGATTGAGCAGCTCTGACTGGTTTGCTGCCTGTACTGGGGATCTAGTTCCCCTTGTGTGCTCGGATACCGGGATCTTCGTACTCAGCCACCCCTCTCTCTCTGGATGCTTTTCAGGCCGACCCACGGTACTCCGTTCTCCTCCGCTTTCAGCTACAGCACTCCTCAGGACCTGTCTGCACGAGAGCTTCTCTGCTCCCTTCCATACACTTCAACTTCTTCCTCTCGACTCCTCTCTTCCTTTCTCTGCCCTGCTTCCTAGCAACCAGCCCCTGAACACACCCCTAGCTGGGAATTGAAAGTTAACCCCTTCTGGCTACCCAAGGGTCCCCTCTGGTGATGTGGGAGGCCTGGTCACTATATGTTTGTGTGTGCGCCTCATCCTGGCCTTTGGAGATTACCTGGAAGCATTGTTCCCACATGGGTGCAATACTCTGTGGTGCCTGACCAGGTCAGGGGCGCCACATTCCCCCTTAGTTATCATCAGCACGTCCTCGGGCTGCAAAGACAAGAGAAAGAAAAAAAGGTAAATACAAACTTTTCCCACACAGGGGCAATTATTTACATTTAAACATGCCAGGTACCATTCCACCACCAACCACCCACATGTCCGAACCCCACCCAAAAACCTCCAGGAGGTAGGTCGCCGGTCCTTTTGGTGACCAGGGCTGGGCCATCACATTCCCCAGACCTTTCCTCCAATCTTCCTCTCCTGAGGAGAGTGGTGTAAGGTAGGCCCCATAAACAGGCGTACCCGCTTCCGAGTGTTGGAGGGCAGGCCCCATAAACAGGCGTGCCCCCTTGTTGGTGCAGAGCCATGCCCCTCAACAGGCAGACTCTGTGGTTGATACCAAAGAGGCAACTTTTTTTACAATGCAAAAGTTTGTGGTTAAAGCCAGTTCATAACCGGTAGTCCATCATTTTAGAGTGCTCATGAACTAGTGCGAAGAAAACATTTTAAAGAGGTCTCACAATAGTCCTTGTGGGCACATTTCGCTTAAACGTTACTTAACTATAACAGGTTAAACATTACATTTCACACCGTCACTTTGAACTAAACTGTACTTTCTCTATAGCGTAATGGGAGCTGACCAAAGTTGCTGCGGGTTGATCTACGCAGTACTATACTGTCATCTGTCTGAGGTTGTGTCCTCCCACCCGATGTATGTGTCTCAATGTGAATATTGGGTGTACTAGGTATTGATACCAGTGCATGGTCTTCTGCTTCAGCTACATTTGGCTCTTCCAGGTTCTGAACAGGTTCTTCTGGTCCTCTTACTTCCCTAGATTGAGTGAATGTAATGACTGGAATAACAACTGCTCCATTGTATTGAGGCCAACTTGCTGGAAAATCTCCAAGTACAGTATGGATCATCCTTTCTTTTGGTTCTTGAACTGGCAAAGGGTTGGGACGTTCTTCAGGGGTTCTTAGTTGTTCAGGACATTTCTTTAGGCGATCTCTAGAAACGACAGCTGTTGTTTTTCCTCCATCTTTGCTGATAAGGCATGTCTTTTCATTGCTAAGCGTTGATGGTAACACAGTATAGGGTTCTTCTTCCCAGTGATTGTCAAGTTTATGACGCCTTCTCTTTCCCTTGAGAACTATATCTCCTGGCATCAAAGGAACAGCAGGTGCTTTTCGATTGTAGGCCTTTTCTTGTTTCTCACGCTGCTGAGTCAGGCTTCGCTCCACACACTCTTGTACTTTCTTGTATTGGGCTTGGCGGTTGGAATCCCAATCAGCACCTTGTAGATGGTCTTCAGGGGTCTCAACTCCCATTTCCAGATCTACTGGCAATCTCCCTGGTCTGGCCCTCATCAGATATGCCGGTGTACAGTTCGTGGAACTCACAGGGATGTTGTTATACATGTCCACTAGATCGGGCAGTTTTTCCGGCCACTGACTTCGTTCTTCTAGTGGGAGAGTCTTCAGAAGGTCGAGAATGATGTGGTTCATCTTCTCACACATGCCATTGGTCTGAGGATGGTAAGGCGTAGTACGGATCTTCTGGCAGCCGTATAGGTTACAAAACTCCTTAAACACTTCAGCTTCAAAGGCTGGTCCTTGGTCAGTGAGCACTTGATCTGGATAGCCATGTGGTCGACAGAAATGTGTCTGGAAAGCTTTGGCTGCAGTCTGACCTGTCAAGTCCTTGACTGGTACTACCACCAGGAATCTGGAGTAGTGGTCAACCATAGTGAGAGCGTAGTTGTAGCCTTGTCTGCTGGGTGCCAACTTTACATGGTCCAGGGCCACGATCTCCAGGGGCCGTTTAGTTTGGATTGGCTGGAGTGGTGCTCTCTGGCTGGGCTGGTCTTTTCTTCTAAGATTGCAGGGCCCGCAGTTTCGACACCACTTCTCTAGGGCAGATCTCATGCCCACCCCGTAGAATCTTACTTTGAGTAGGGCCTCCAGTTTCTTCCAACCAAAGTGGCCTGCACCATTGTGATAGGCTTCTAGCACCATTCTCGTATCCTTCTGTGGTACAATCACTTGCCACACCTTCTCATGCGTCCTCGGGTCAATGATGCTCCTGTAAAGTTTGTCTTGATAGATGAATAATCGACCCCTCTCCTTCCATAGGTACTGTGCCTCAGGTGGGGCTCCTTTGTCAAGGCTGGCGCCAGGCTGGCTGATCAGTTTCTTTACCAAGCCTACCGCTGGATCATTTTCCTGGGTCTCCTTCCAGTTGTAGTGAGGTAGTGGGTTCAGGGTCACCTCTTGGCGGTTGGCCCGTGACTGCCGACACTGTTTTGCTCCATGGCGATGGAACGCTGGCAGCTCAATCTCTTCAAGATCATCTACATCTTCACCCCCGTCTGCTAGGTGAGGCATCCTGGACAGAGCATCTGCGTTGCCGTTCTTGCGGCCAGCTCGATACTTGACAGTAAAGTCATAATTCGCCAGTCGGGCTACCCAACGCTGCTCCATGGCACCCAATTTAGCAGTATCCAAGTGGGTCAGGGGGTTGTTGTCCGTGAAGACAGTGAATTTGGTGGCTGCCAGGTAGTGCTTGAACCGCTCTGTGATAGCCCATACCATGGCCAGGAACTCTAGCTTAAATGAGCTATAATTGTCTGGGTTTCTCTCAGTAGGCCTGAGCTTCCTGCTGGCGTAAGCAATCACACGCTCTTTGCCTCCCTGCACCTGTGAAAGCACTGCTCCCAGTCCCACATTACTGGCATCTGTGTACAGTACGAATGGCAGACCGTAGTCAGGGTAGGCTAGGATCTCTTCGCCCGTCAAGGCCCCTTTCATTTGTCTGAAGGAGTGTTCTTCTGCTTCTCCCCAGTGAAATGGCGGGCCGGAGATCTTTCCTTTCTTCTTTGGGTGGCCTACCAGGAGCTCTTGCAAAGGCGCTGCCATTTTCGTGTAGCCCTTGATGAACCTCCTGTAGTAGCCTACCAAGCCAAGGAACTGACGTATCTCCCGGACGGTAGTAGGTGTGGGCCATTCCTGGATGACTGTGACCTTCTCTGGGTCCGGTGCTACTCCTTCTGCACTGACCACGTGACCTAGGTACTGGACCTTTGGCTTCAGTAAATGGCACTTGGATGGTTTCAGCTTCATTCCATATCGGGATAGTGCTTCAAAGACTTCAGCCAGGTGTTTCAGGTGGTCCTCGTAGGTCTTGGAGTACACGATGACATCATCCAGGTAGAGCAGGACGGTTTCAAAGTTGAGGTGCCCTAGGCAGCATTCCATAAGCCTCTGGAAGGTCCCGGGGGCATTGCAGAGTCCAAATGGCATGCTGTTGAACTCACAGAGGCCCATTGGGGTGGTGAAGGCCGTCTTCTCCCGATCTTCTTCTGCTACAGATACTTGCCAGTAGCCACTAGTAAGATCTAGGGTAGAAAAGTAGTTAGAGCTTTTCAAGGCAGCGAGGGATTCCTCTATCCTTGGCAAAGGGTAGGCATCCTTGTGTGTTATCTGATTTATCCGTCTGTAATCCACACACATCCTCATCGTGCCATCCTTCTTTCTTACCAGGACCAGGGGAGCCGCCCAGGGGCTACAACTGTCCCTTATGACGCCTGCCTCCTTCATGTCCTTCAGCATGTCCTTTGTGCGCTGGTAATGGGCTGGTGGAATAGGCCTATGTCTTTCCTTAATGGGAGGATGACTGCCTGTGGGTATGTGATGTTGCACCCCTTTGATCCTACCAAAATCTAGTGGGTTCTTACTAAAGACCTGCTCGTATTCCTGCACGACCCTGTAAACCCCATGTTTCTGGTAGTCGGGTGTAGAGTCAGTCCCCACGTGGAGTTTCTGGCACCAATCCTCTAACTGCTTTTGGGAGGTCTCACCCTCTTTTGAGTCAGCTTGTGTCAGGGGACCTACAGGTGTTATGGCGTCATCTGAGCATGTAAACAGTTTGGCTATGGTAGCGTACCTTGGTAGTCTGGCTTCCTCCTCCCCACAGTTCAACACTCGTACAGGCACTCGTCCCTTGTGTACATCAACTACCCCCCTGGCTGTCAGAATCGTGGGCCAGTGGTCTGAATGAGTGGGCTCTAGTACAGCCTGGTAATCCTGTCCTCTGAGACCTACCGCTGCTCTACACCACATCATCATTTCACTCCGTGGGGGTATCACAATGGGGTTAGCATCCATCACCCGTACACTACCAATCTCACCGCCAGTCTGTTTTACCTGTTGCTTCCTCAGAATGATTCGGATCTCCTTTTGCAAGGCTCTTTGCGACCTGCCCTCAGCACCTTCAACAATCTGGTGAAGCAACAACAACACTTCCCCTAGGCAATTTTCTATGACATTAGTGCCTAAAATCATTTGCGGGTTCCTTTCTCTAATATCAGTGTCCACAACAATCAGTCCTTGTCCCTTCATTTCCTGCCTTCCCACCTTTATGGTTACCTCTTTGACCCCGATCTGGTCTATAGGTTGTCCGTTGGCAGCATAGATGGTGAGGGAGGGGTCCGGTGGTCGGAGATCGTCGTCCGACCAAAACCTACGATAAAGGACATATGGGATCGTGGTGACCTGAGAGCCGGTGTCCAATAATGCCGGGGTAGGGATCCCGTCCAGGACGATGGACAGGACAGGACGTCCACCCACGTACTGATCACAGCAGTGACTTGGGCCTGATCTTCTTAATCCTGAGGACTGGCTCCCGGCCCCAGGTTTGGCTCGTTTAAAGGACAGGCCCTTGCATAGTGACCTGCCTCCTGGCAACGACGACAGATGGGTTGTCCAGATGAGTCATAGCGATCACTGCTCCTGCCTCGAGTTGGGGGACCTCTTCTCCTCCGCATCCAAGGGACGTCCTCTGGGTTGTCAGCTAGCAGGATCCGATGAGGGACTTTGGTTTCTGAGGGCAACTGCATTGCTTTCAGGATTTGTGCGACGTCCTTAGTGAGCTGTTGCACCTGGGAGGATAGTGTATTTATGGTCTCTGCTGGCGCGTTGAGTCCTTTTGCAGTCATCAGGGCCTGCGTGGAGGATTCCGCTCCTGCAGCCGTGGAACTGGCAGGGTCTGTGTCCACAGGGGGTTGGAGTGCTTTCACTGCCCGGTCTTTCAGAATGGCAAAGTCCACGTCGGGGTGTTCTAGGGACCACAGCTTCATCTGCTTCCCATCCTCAGGAGAGCGCAGGCCCCGCAGGAATTGTTCCTTCATCATCCGGTTTCCTTCCTGATCACTGACAGGGTCCACCAGCTTGAGAGCCCGTAGTGCAGCCTGCAGCCTGAGGGCATAGTCTCTTATACTATCTTGGGGCTTCTGACGGCAGTTATAGAAGTCCGTCCTCAGCTCTCCCTCTGTGCGGTGTTCAAAAGCAGCTGCTAGTTTGGCAAAGATGGTCTCAACAGAGCCCCGGTCATCATTGGTCCAGGACTCAGCTTCCAATTCTGCTGCTCCAGTCAATTGTCCCAGCACCACAGCGGCCCTCTGCTTACCAGTCATCGCGTGCATGTCTAGCAGGGTGTTGATCTTCTTCTTAAACCCGGTCAGCGTGTCTATTTTACCGGCGTATTGGGGCAGCCATTGCGCTCCTGGGGCATACAACAAGGACACTGGCATTATGGGGGCGACTTCGGCCGGCGCAGCTGCGACCGCGGCACCGGCACCAGGCGCTGCTGCGTCCAGCGCGACGGGGGCTGGCATCGCTTGGGCTGCGTCGCCCTGACCAGGGGCATTACCTCCTGCAGCGTCCATTTTTCCCTTAAAAAAAAAACAAATCTGTGCGCTCCCTTTCCACTTCCTGGGTCAGAACGCTCTCTGAATTGCGGGGATTCTGGGGCGGCCACACCTCTTCGTGGGCGGCGCTCTTCTCCCTCGCGCGGGCTGCAGCGCGCGCTTTTGAAGATGGCAATATGGCGGCGGTTCAATTTTTGTGGTCGGACCTCTGAGGCACACGGTCACCTGTCTGAACAGGTCTAGTCCTTATCCTGTTCGTGACGCCAGATGTGAAGCCCCACAGGTGTCGTGTCGGTGCACTACCTTCAGGGACTCCACTCGGCTGGTGCTGGTCACAGGTAGGGAATCTTCGGTTTTGATCGTGACGCCACTCTCAGTATTGCGGTCAGTGGGGACCGCCACTGCAGGTTAGGGGTGCCTGGGGCTGATGGTGGGTGCAGTCAGTGTATTAGCCCCCTGAGAGTGAGGCAAGCCCCAGGCCCCGGTGTATGGGTGTGGGACCACAGGTCGCAGAATGACTCAAACACAGTCCAAAAGTCTTTCAATGTGTTTACTCACTGTTTGGAGGTCACGGTGAGATGCCCAGGCGACACTGTGATAACCAGGTGGAACCAGGAATTCCAGGAGGCCGTTCCGAGGGTAGCTGTCCACTCGCCTTCCTTGCACTCTTTCTGTTTTAGGAGGGTCCTTTGCTTGAAGCGTGGTAGGACCCCTCCAGGGAAGCTGTTACCACCTTGCTCCCCTCTCTCTCTGGCTCGTCTGCCGGCAGCGTGGCCTTGGTGGGATGGCTTCTGGCCCTGTCCCCTTATGGGCCTGCTGATTGCTGCTTGGCCCGAGCGCTGCGTAGTAGTGGTGAGGGCATGGAGTATCCCCACCTGTAGATTGAGCAGCTCTGACTGGTTTGCTGCCTGTACTGGGGATCTAGTTCCCCTTGTGTGCTCGGATACCGGGATCTCCGTACTCAGCCACCCCTCTCTCTCTGGATGCTTTTCAGGCCGACCCACGGTACTCCGTTCTCCTCCGCTTTCAGCTACAGCACTCCTCAGGACCTGTCTGCACGAGAGCTTCTCTGCTCCCTTCCATACACTTCAACTTCTTCCTCTCGACTCCTCTCTTCCTTTCTCTGCCCTGCTTCCTAGCAACCAGCCCCTGAACACACCCCTAGCTGGGAATTGAAAGTTAACCCCTTCTGGCTACCCAAGGGTCCCCTCTGGTGATGTGGGAGGCCTGGTCACTATATGTTTGTGTGTGCGCCTCATCCTGGCCTTTGGAGATTACCTGGAAGCATTGTTCCCACATGGGTGCAATACTCTGTGGTGCCTGACCAGGTCAGGGGCGCCACAGTACCATCTTTTCATTTAGATTCCACCTACAATTATTTACCGATTCCAGTTCTGGAATAGGCTTTCATCATCTACTCACTAGAATTCTCAAGTGCATAAGGTACTGAGACATATACATGTTCACACCATTATAAAGAACAAAGTATAAACATTGAGGTTTTTCTCACACCCATGTTCCTGTGTTCTTTGATATGATATGTGTTCATTTCCTTCACTATATAGGATTGCAAGTTTTCCATTTGTACCTTAATGGCAATGACGCTATACAATTGAACACATATCATCCTGTTATCCATATAGGTGTGTATTTACCTGCTTGACTATTTTTGGTTGTTTGATCCAGAATGTTTCTCCAGATAGGTCATGTGGAAATTTTCTTTCCTCAGTACAAATGTTTTCACTATGGCTTTGGAAAAATTTTTTGTATGTGCCTCATGGTCATTTGACCCATTGTACTCTCAAGTAGCAATATATTGTACTGTTATGTTGTACTATGTACTAATTACGTGTTTATATGGTTTTGTAACCCTTTATGATCTTAGATAACTTTATCCTTGATAAAGACCTAAAAACAAGGTCGAAACGTTGGATGAATTATCCTTTTGCACAAATAAAGAATTTTCAGCATTCCAAGAGTTCTTTTCTTACGTTATTAATCACTATAGTGTGCCAGAGCTATTTCTTTTGAATTGACTCTTATTTTTTCTGAGCACCTGCTATATACACAGTGAGCCAGACATATTCAATTTTCATGCAGAGGGAAGCCTTAGCAGCTGAGCATATATCTTTGCTTGTGAGCATTAGAACAGGCCGGCGATTACAGGGTAACATGAAAAATGTCCAGCTTGCATTATGACTAGAACATGACAATATCCTTTTAAGTACTAACCTATGATGCGTTCCTAAGCAGTTGATGTTATATGTTCTACATTTCATTTTCTGCATACTTTACAAGTAGTAGAATTTGCTTTGATATAGGCAACTGGATTTTCACAATGAAAAGGCAAAGGATAACGCCCGAAAAAGACGCCATACATTATGTCAGTGCCATCACTGACAAACCTGGATTGACCATGAAATACGGTATGGAGAGCTGTTGTCATCGTATTAGATAGATAAGAATGATTATATGTATTGTAGAAATGTCTCCTATCATGTTCCCTAATTTTTTATTATGTCCACATCCTGGTCCCCATCTTGGACATCATAACAAACGTGCACTTTTTTGTTTAATTTACACATTGGACCATAGGAAAAATGACACTACAGCTACAGAGGTGACCGTCTGATAGCCCAGCTCAACTATCCATCTCTACTGAAGACCCTTTCAGCTATTTGAGAGTTGGGTGGAGAACATCATCTCTGAAAATAGGGTCCCACAGCTGCACCCCATCAGTGTGAGCAGGACTCTTAGGACTCTTAGAAGAGTCAATGCTCTGAGACCATGGGGGGCGCTTAGCCCCCTCTCTTCGTCACTGAGGATGATTTCACTTTTCAGGGAATAGAGCGGGTGGTCCTTGTGGTGGACTGCAGGTATGGAGAGCTGTTGTCATCGTATTAGATAGATAAGAATGATTATATGTATTGTAGAAATGTCTCCTATCATGTTCCCTATTTTTTTATTATGTCCACATCCTGGTCCCCATCTTGGACATCATAACAAACGTGCACTTTTTTGTTTAATTTACACATTGGACCATAGGAAAAATGACACTACAGCTACAGAGGTGACCGTCTGATAGCCCAGCTCGACTATCCATCTCTACTGAAGACCCTTTCAGCTTTTTGAGAGTTGGGTGGAGGACATCATCTCTGAAAATAGGGTCCCACAGCTGCACCCCATCAGTGTGAGCAGGAATCTTAGGACTCTTAGAAGAGTCAATGCTCTGAGACCATGGGGGGCGCTTAGCCCCCTCTCTTCGTCACTGAGGATGATTTCATTTTTCAGGGATTAGAGAGGGTGGTCCTTGTGGTGGACTGCAGGTATGGAGAGCTGTTGTGATCGTATTAGATAGATAAGAATGATTATATGTATTGTAGAAATGTCTCCTATCATGTTCCCTAATTTTTTATTATGTCCACATCCTGGTCCCCATCTTGGACATCATAACAAACGTGCACTTTTTTGTTTAATTTACACATTGGACCATAGGAAAAATGACACTACAGCTACAGAGGTGACCGTCTGATAGCCCAGCTCGACTATCCATCTCTACTGAAGACCCTTTCAGCTTTTTGAGAGTTGGGTGGAGGACATCATCTCTGAAAATAGGGTCCCACAGCTGCACCCCATCAGTGTAAGCAGGACTCTTAGGACTCTTAGAAGAGTCAATGCTCTAAAACCATGGGGGGCGCTTAGCCCCCTCTCTTCGTCCCTGAGG
Source organism: Anomaloglossus baeobatrachus (assembly GCF_048569485.1). Lineage (NCBI taxonomy): Eukaryota > Metazoa > Chordata > Amphibia > Anura > Aromobatidae > Anomaloglossus > Anomaloglossus baeobatrachus. Next base: position 1,920,337 of record NW_027442146.1, on the reverse strand, counting down.
ATGATTTTATTTTTCAGGGATTAGAGAGGGTGGCCTTGTGGTGGACTGCAGGTATGGAGAGCTGTTGTCATCGTATTAGATAGATAAGAATGATTATATGTATTGTAGAAATGTCTCCTATCATGTTCCCTAATTTCTTATTATGTCCACATCCTGGTCCCCATCTTGGACATCATAACAAACGTGCACTTTTTTGTTTAATTTACACATTGGACCATAGGAAAAATGACACTACAGCTACAGAGGTGACCGTCTGATAGCCCAGCTCGACTATCCATCTCTACTGAAGACCCTTTCAGCTTTTTGAGAGTTGGGTGGAGGACATCATCTCTGAAAATAGGGTCCCACAGCTTCACCCCATCAGTGTGAGCAGGACTCTTAGGACTCTTAGAAGAGTCAATGCTCTGGTACCATGGGGGGCGCTTGGCCCCCTCTCTTCGTCACTGAGGATGATTTCATTTTTCAGGGATTAGAGAGGGTGGTCCTTGTGGTGGACTGCAGGTATGGAGAGCTGTTGTCATCGTATTAGATAGATAAGAATGATTATATGTATTGTAGAAATGTCTCCTATCATGTTCCCTAATTTTTTATTATGTCCACATCCTGGTCCCCATCTTGGACATCATAACAAACGTGCACTTTTTTGTTTAATTTACACATTGGACCATAGGAAAAATGACACTACAGCTACAGAGGTGACCGTCTGATAGCCCAGCTCGACTATCCATCTCTACTGAAGACCCTTTCAGCTTTTTGAGAGTTGGGTAGAGGACATCATCTCTGAAAATAGGGTCCCACAGCTGCACCCCATCAGTGTGAGCAGGACTCTTAGGACTCTTAGAAGAGTTAATGCTCTGAGACCATGGGGGCGCTTAGCCCCCTCTCTTCGTCACTGAGGATGATTTCATTTTTCAGGGATTAGAGAGGGTGGTCCTTGTGGTGGACTGCAGGTATGGAGAGCTGTTGTCATCGTATTAGATAGATAAGAATGATTATATGTATTGTAGAAATGTCTCCTATCATGTTCCCTAATTTTTTATTATGTCCACATCCTGGTCCCCATCTTGGACATCATAACAAACGTGCACTTTTTTGTTTAATTTACACATTGGACCATAGGGAAAATGACACTACAGCTACAGAGGTGACCGTCTGATAGCCCAGCTCGACTATCCATCTCTACTGAAGACCCTTTCAGCTTTTTGAGAGTTGGGTGGAGGACATCATCTCTGAAAATAGGGTCCCACATCTGCACCCCATCAGTGTGAGCAGGACTCTTAGGACTCTTAGAAGAGTCAATGCTCTGAGACCATTGGGGGCACTTAGCCCCCTCTCTTCATCACTGAGGATGATTTCATTTTTCAGGGATTAGAGAGGGTGGTCCTTGTGGTGGACTGCAGATATGGAGAGCTGTTATCATCGTATTAGATAGATAAGAATGATTATATGTATTGTAGAAATGTCTCCTATCATGTTCCCTAATTTTTTATTATGTCCACATCCTGGTCCCCATCTTGGACATCATAACAAACGTGCACTTTTTTGTTTAATTTACACATTGGACCATAGGAAAAATGACACTACAGCTACAGAGGTGACCATCTGATAGCCCAGCTCGACTATCCATCTCTACTGAAGACCCTTTCAGCTTTTTGAGAGTTGGGTGGAGGACATCATCTCTGAAAATAGGGTCCCACAGCTGCACCCCATCAGTGTGAGCAGGACTCTTAGGACTCTTAGAAGAGTCAATGCTCTGAGACCATGGGGGGCGCTTAGCCCCCTCTCTTCGTCACTGAGGATGATTTCATTTTTCAGGGATTAGAGAGGGTGGTCCTTGTGGTGGACTGCAGGTATGGAGAGCTGTTGTCATCGTATTAAATAGATAAGAATGATTATATGTATTGTAGAAATGTCTCCTATCATGTTCCCTAATTTTTTATTATGTCCACATCCTGGTCCCCATCTTGGACATCATAACAAACGTGCACTTTTTTGTTTAATTTACACATTGGACCATAGGAAAAATGACACTACAGCTACAGAGGTGACCGTCTGATAGCCCAGCTCGACTATCCATCTCTACTGAAGACCCTTTCAGCTTTTTGAGAGTTGGGTGGAGAACATCATCTCTGAAAATAGGGTCCAACAGCTGCACCCCATCAGTGTGAGCAGGACTCTTAGGACTCTTAGAAGAGTCAATGCTCTGAGACCATGGGGGGCGCTTAGCCCCCTCTCTTCGTCACTGAGGATGATTTCACTTTTCAGGGAATAGAGAGGGTGGTCCTTGTGGTGGACTGCAGGTATGGAGAGCTGTTGTCATCGTATTAGATAGATAAGAATGATTATATGTATTGTAGAAATGTCTCCTATCATGTTCCCTATTTTTTTATTATGTCCACATCCTGGTCCCCATCTTGGAAATCATAACAAACGTGCACTTTTTTGTTTAATTTACACATTGGACCATAGGAAAAATGACACTACAGCTACAGAGGTGACCGTCTGATAGCCCAGCTCGACTATCCATCTCTACTGAAGACCCTTTCAGCTTTTTGAGAGTTGGGTGGAGGACATCATCTCTGAAAATAGGGTCCCACAGCTGCACCCCATCAGTGTGAGCAGGAATCTTAGGACTCTTAGAAGAGTCAATGCTCTGAGACCATGGGGGGCGCTTAGCCCCCTCTCTTCGTCACTGAGGATGATTTCATTTTTCAGGGATTAGAGAGAGTGGTCCTTGTGGTGGACTGCAGGTATGGAGAGCTGTTGTGATCGTATTAGATAGATAAGAATGATTATATGTATTGTAGAAATGTCTCCTATCATGTTCCCTAATTTTTTATTATGTCCACATCCTGGTCCCCATCTTGAACATCATAACAAACGTGCACTTTTTTGTTTAATTTACACATTGGACCATAGGAAAAATGACACTACAGCTACAGAGGTGACCGTCTGATAGCCCAGCTCGACTATCCATCTCTACTGAAGACCCTTTCAGCTTTTTGAGAGTTGGGTGGAGGACATCATCTCTGAAAATAGGGTCCCACAGCTGCACCCCATCAGTGTAAGCAGGACTCTTAGGACTCTTAGAAGAGTCAATGCTCTAAAACCATGGGGGGCGCTTAGCCCCCTCTCTTCGTCCCTGAGGATGATTTCATTTTTCAGGGATTAGAGAGGGTTGTCCTTGTGGTGGACTGCAGGTATGGAGAGCTGTTGTCATCGTATTAGATAGATAAGAATGATTATATGTATTGTAGAAATGTCTCCTATCATGTTCCCTAATTTTTTATTATGTCCACATCCTGGTCCCCATCTTGGACATCATAACAAACGTGCACTTTTTTGTTTAATTTACACATTGGACCATAGGAAAAATGACACTACAGCTACAGAGGTGACCGTCTGATAGCCCAGCTCGACTATCCATCTCTACTGAAGACCCTTTCAGCTTTTTGAGAGTTGGGTGGAGGACATCATCTCTGAAAATAGGGTCCCACAGCTGCACCCCATCAGTGTGAGCAGGACTCTTAGGACTCTTAGAAGAGTTAATGCTCTGAGACCATGGGGGCGCTTAGCCCCCTCTCTTCGTCACTGAGGATGATTTCATTTTTCAGGGATTAGAGAGGGTGGTCCTTGTGGTGGACTGCAGGTATGGAGAGCTGTTGTCATCGTATTAGATAGATAAGAATGATTATATGTATTGTAGAAATGTCTCCTATCATGTTCCCTAATTTTTTATTATGTCCACATCCTGGTCCCCATCTTGGACATCATAACAAACGTGCACTTTTTTGTTTAATTTACACATTGGACCATAGGAAAAATGACACTACAGCTACAGAGGTGACCGTCTGATAGCCCAGCTCGACTATCCATCTCTACTGAAGACCCTTTCAGCTTTTTGAGAGTTGGGTGGAGGACATCATCTCTGAAAATAGGGTCCCACAGCTGCACCCCATCAGTGTGAGCAGGACTCTTAGGACTCTTAGAAAAGTCAATGCTCTGAGACCATTGGGGGCACTTAGCCCCCTCTCTTCGTCACTGAGGATGATTTCATTTTTCAGGGATTAGAGAGGGTGGTCCTTGTGGTGGACTGCAGGTATGGAGAGCTGTTATCATCGTATTAGATAGATAAGAATGATTATATGTATTGTAGAAATGTCTCCTATCATGTTCCCTAATTTTTTATTATGTCCACATCCTGGTCCCCATCTTGGACATCATAACAAACGTGCACTTTTTTGTTTAATTTACACATTGGACCATAGGAAAAATGACACTACAGCTACAGAGGTGACCGTCTGATAGCCCAGCTCGACAATCCATCTCTACTGAAGACCCTTTCAGCTTTTTGAGAGTTGGGTGGAGGACATCATCTCTGAAAATAGGGTCCCACAGCTGCACCCCATCAGTGTGAGCAGGACTCTTAGGACTCTTAGATGAGTCAATGCTCTGAGACCATGGGGGGCGCTTAGCCCCCTCTCTTCGTCACTGAGGATGATTTCATTTTTCAGGGATTAGAGAGGGTGGTCCTTGTGGTGGACTGCAGGTATGGAGAGCTGTTGTCATCGTATTAAATAGATTAGAATGATTATATGTATTGTAGAAATGTCTCCTATCATGTTCCCTAATTTTTTATTATGTCCACATCCTGGTCCCCATCTTGGACATCATAACAAACGTGCACTTTTTTGTTTAATTTACACATTGGACCATAGGAAAAATGACACTACAGCTACAGAGGTGACCGTCTGATAGCCCAGCTCGACTATCCATCTCTACTGAAGACCCTTTCAGCTTTTTGAGAGTTTGGTGGAGAACATCATCTCTGAAAATAGGGTCCCACAGCTGCACCCCATCAGTGTGAGCAGGACTCTTAGGACTCTTAGAAGAGTCAATGCTCTGAGACCATGGGGGGCGCTTAGCCCCCTCTCTTCGTCACTGAGGATGATTTCACTTTTCATGGAATAGAGAGGGTGGTCCTTGTGGTGGACTGCAGGTATGGAGAGCTGTTGTCATCGTATTAGATAGATAAAATGATTATATGTATTGTAGAAATGTCTCCTATCATGTTCCCTATTTTTTTATTATGTCCACATCCTGGTCCCCATCTTGGAAATCATAACAAACGTGCACTTTTTAGTTTAATTTACACATTGGACCATAGGAAAAATGACACTACAGCTACAGAGGTGACCGTCTGATAGCCCAGCTCGACTATCCATCTCTACTGAAGACCCTTTCAGCTTTTTGAGAGTTGGGTGGAGGACATCATCTCTGAAAATAGGGTCCCACAGCTGCACCCCATCAGTGTGAGCAGGACTCTTAGGACTCTTAGAAGAGTCAATGTTTTGAGACCATGGGGGGCGCTTAGCCCCCTCTCTTCGTCACTGAGGATGATTTCATTTTTCAGGGATTAGAGAGAGTGGTCCTTGTGGTGGACTGCAGGTATGGAGAGCTGTTGTCATCGTATTAGATAGATAAGAATGATTATATGTATTGTAGAAATGTCTCCTATCATGTTCCCTAATTTTTTATTATGTCCACATCCTGGTCCCCATCTTGGACATCATAACAAACGTGCACTTTTTTGTTTAATTTACACATTGGACCATAGGAAAAATGACACTACAGCTACAGAGGTGACCGTCTGATAGCCCAGCTCGACTATCCATCTCTACTGAAGACCCTTTCAGCTTTTTGAGAGTTGGGTGGAGGACATCATCTCTGAAAATAGGGTCCCACAGCTGCACCCCATCAGTGTGAGCAGGACTCTTAGGACTCTTAGAAGAGTTAATGCTCTGAGACCATGGGGGCGCTTAGCCCCCTCTCTTCGTCACTGAGGATGATTTCATTTTTCAGGGATTAGAGAGGGTGGTCCTTGTGGTGGACTGCAGGTATGGAGAGCTGTTGTCATCGTATTAGATAGATAAGAATGATTATATGTATTGTAGAAATGTCTCCTATCATGTTCCCTAATTTTTTATTATGTCCACATCCTGGTCCCCATCTTGGACATCATAACAAACGTGCACTTTTTTGTTTAATTTACACATTGGACCATAGGAAAAATGACACTACAGCTACAGAGGTGACCGTCTGATAGCCCAGCTCGACTTTCCATCTCTACTGAAGACCCTTTCAGCTTTTTGAGAGTTGGGTGGAGGACATCATCTCTGAAAATAGGGTCCCACAGCTGCACCCCATCAGTGTGAGCAGGACTCTTAGGACTCTTAGAAGAGTCAATGCTCTGAGACCATTGGGGTCACTTAGCCCCCTCTCTACATCACTGAGGATGATTTCATTTTTCAGGGATTAGAGAGGGTGGTCCTTGTGGTGGACTGCAGATATGGAGAGCTGTTATCATCGTATTAGATAGATAAGAATGATTATATGTATTGTAGAAATGTCTCCTATCATGTTCCCTAATTTTTTATTATGTCCACATCCTGGTCCCCATCTTGGACATCATAACAAACGTGCACTTTTTTGTTTAATTTACACATTGGACCATAGGAAAAATGACACTACAGCTACAGAGGTGACCGTCTGATAGCCCAGCTCGACTATCCATCTCTACTGAAGACCCTTTCAGCTTTTTGAGAGTTGGGTGGAGGACATCATCTCTGAAAATAGGGTCCCACAGCTGCACCCCATCAGTGTGAGCAGGACTCTTAGGACTCTTAGAAAAGTCAATGCTCTGAGACCATTGGGTTCACTTAGCCCCCTCTCTTCGTCACTGAGGATGATTTCATTTTTCAGGGATTAGAGAGGGTGGTCCTTGTGGTGGACTGCAGGTATGGAGAGCTGTTATCATCGTATTAGATAGATAAGAATGATTATATGTATTGTAGAAATGTCTCCTATCATGTTCCCTAATTTTTTATTATGTCCACATCCTGGTCCCCATCTTGGACATCATAACAAACGTGCACTTTTTTGTTTAATTTACACATTGGACCATAGGAAAAATGACACTACAGCTACAGAGGTGACCGTCTGATAGCCCAGCTCGACAATCCATCTCTACTGAAGACCCTTTCAGCTTTTTGAGAGTTGGGTGGAGGACATCATCTCTGAAAATAGGGTCCCACAGCTGCACCCCATCAGTGTGAGCAGGACTCTTAGGACTCTTAGAAGAGTCAATGCTCTGAGACCATGGGGGGCGCTTAGCCCCCTCTCTTCGTCACTGAGGATGATTTCATTTTTCAGGGATTAGAGAGGGTGGTCCTTGTGGTGGACTGCAGGTATGGAGAGCTGTTGTCATCGTATTAAATAGATAAGAATGATTATATGTATTGTAGAAATGTCTCCTATCATGTTCCCTAATTTTTTATTATGTCCACATCCTGGTCCCCATCTTGGACATCATAACAAACGTGCACTTTTTTGTTTAATTTACATATTGGACCATAGGAAAAATGACACTGCAGCTACAGAGGTGACCGTCTGATAGCCCAGCTCGACTATCCATCTCTACTGAAGACCCTTTCAGCTTTTTGAGAGTTTGGTGGAGAACATCATCTCTGAAAATAGGGTCCCACAGCTGCACCCCATCAGTGTGAGCAGGACTCTTAGGACTCTTAGAAGAGTCAATGCTCTGAGACCATGGGGGGCGCTTAGCCCCCTCTCTTCGTCACTGAGGATATTTTCACTTTTCAGGGAATAGAGAGGGTGGTCCTTGTGGTGGACTGCAGGTATGGAGAGCTGTTGTCATCGTATTAGATAGATAAGAATGATTATATGTATTGTAGAAATGTCTCCTATCATGTTCCCTATTTTTTTATTATGTCCACATCCTGGTCCCCATCTTGGAAATCATAACAAACGTGCACTTTTTTGTTTAATTTACACATTGGACCATAGGAAAAATGACACTACAGCTACAGAGGTGACCGTCTGATAGCCCAGCTCGACTATCCATCTCTACTGAAGACCCTTTCAGCTTTTTGAGAGTTGGGTGGAGGACATCATCTCTGAAAATAGGGTCCCACAGCTGCACCCCATCAGTGTGAGCAGGACTCTTAGGACTCTTAGAAGAGTCAATGTTTTGAGACCATGGGGGGCGCTTAGCCCCCTCTCTTCGTCACTGAGGATGATTTCATTTTTCAGGGATTAGAGAGAGTGGTCCTTGTGGTGGACTGCAGGTATGGAGAGCTGTTGTCATCGTATTAGATAGATAAGAATGATTATATGTATTGTAGAAATGTCTCCTATCATGTTCCCTAATTTTTTATTATGTCCACATCCTGGTCCCCATCTTGGACATCATAACAAACGTGCACTTTTTTGTTTAATTTACACATTGGACCATAGGAAAAATGACACTACAGCTACAGAGGTGACCGTCTGATAGCCCAGCTCGACTATCCATCTCTACTGAAGACCCTTTCAGCTTTTTGAGAGTTGGGTGGAGGACATCATCTCTGAAAATAGGGTCCCACAGCTGCACCCCATCAGTGTGAGCAGGACTCTTAGGACTCTTAGAAGAGTTAATGCTCTGAGACCATGGGGGCGCTTAGCCCCCTCTCTTCGTCACTGAGGATGATTTCATTTTTCAGGGATTAGAGAGGGTGGTCCTTGTGGTGGACTGCAGGTATGGAGAGCTGTTGTCATCGTATTAGATAGATAAGAATGATTATATGTATTGTAGAAATGTCTCCTATCATGTTCCCTAATTTTTTATTATGTCCACATCCTGGTCCCCATCTTGGACATCATAACAAACGTGCACTTTTTTGTTTAATTTACACATTGGACCATAGGAAAAATGACACTACAGCTACAGAGGTGACCGTCTGATAGCCCAGCTCGACTATCCATCTCTACTGAAGAACCTTTCAGCTTTTTGAGAGTTGGGTGGAGGACATCATCTCTGAAAATAGGGTCCCACAGCTGCACCCCATCAGTGTGAGCAGGACTCTTAGGACTCTTAGAAGAGTCAATGCTCTGAGACCATGGGGGGCGCTTAGCCCCCTCTCTTCGTCACTGAGGATGATTTCATTTTTCAGGGATTAGAGAGGGTGGTCCTTGTAGTGGACTGCAGGTATGGAGAGCTGTTGTCATCGTATTAAATAGATAAGAATGATTATATGTATTGTAGAAATGTCTCCTATCATGTTCCCTAATTTTTTATTATGTCCACATCCTGGTCCCCATCTTGGACATCATAACAAACGTGCACTTTTTTGTTTAATTTACACATTGGACCATAGGAAAAATGACACTACAGCTACAGAGGTGACCGTCTGATAGCCCAGCTCGACTATCCATCTCTACTGAAGACCCTTTCAGCTTTTTGAGAGTTGGGTGGAGGACATCATCTCTGAAAATAGGGTCCCACAGCTTCACCCCATCAGTGTGAGCAGGACTCTTAGGACTCTTAGAAGAGTCAATGCTCTGGTACCATGGGGGGCGCTTGGCCCCCTCTCTTCGTCACTGAGGATGATTTCATTTTTCAGGGATTAGAGAGGGTGGTCCTTGTGGTGGACTGCAGGTATGGAGAGCTGTTGTCATCGTATTAGATAGATAAGAATGATTATATGTATTGTAGAAATGTCTCCTATCATGTTCCCTAATTTTTTATTATGTCCACATCCTGGTCCCCATCTTGGACATCATAACAAACGTGCACTTTTTTGTTTAATTTACACATTGGACCATAGGAAAAATGACACTACAGCTACAGAGGTGACCGTCTGATAGCCCAGCTCGACTATCCATCTCTACTGAAGACCCTTTCAGCATTTTGAGAGTTGGGTGGAGGACATCATCTCTGAAAATAGGGTCCCACAGCTGCACCCCATCAGTGTGAGCAGGACTCTTAGGACTCTTAGAAGAGTCAATGCTCTGAGACCATTGGGGGCACTTAGCCCCCTCTCTTCGTCACTGAGGATGATTTCAGTTTTCAGGGATTAGAGAGGGTGGTCCTTGTGGTGGACTGCAGGTATGGAGAGCTGTTATCATCGTATTAGATAGATAAGAATGATTATATGTATTGTAGAAATGTCTCCTATCATGTTCCCTAATTTTTTATTATGTCCACATCCTGGTCCCCATCTTGGACATCATAACAAACGTGCACTTTTTTGTTTAATTTACACATTGGATCATAGGAAAAATGACACTACAGCTACAGAGGTGACCGTCTGATAGCCCAGCTCGACTACCCATCTCTACTGAAGACCCTTTCAGCTTTTTGAGAGTTGGGTGGAGGACATCATCTCTGAAAATAGGGTCCCACAGCTTCACCCCATCAGTGTGAGCAGGACTCTTAGGACTCTTAGAAGAGTCAATGCTCTGGTACCATGGGGGGCGCTTGGCCCCCTCTCTTCGTCACTGAGGATGATTTCATTTTTCAGGGATTAGAGAGGGTGGTCCTTGTGGTGGACTGCAGGTATGGAGAGCTGTTGTCATCGTATTAGATAGATAAGAATGATTATATGTATTGTAGAAATGTCTCCTATCATGTTCCCTAATTTTTTATTATGTCCACATCCTGGTCCCCATCTTGGACATCATAACAAACGTGCACTTTTTTGTTTAATTTACACATTGGACCATAGGAAAAATGACACTACAGCTACAGAGGTGACCGTCTGATAGCCCAGCTCGACTATCCATCTCTACTGAAGACCCTTTCAGCTTTTTGAGAGTTGGGTGGAGGACATCATCTCTGAAAATAGGGTCCCACAGCTGCACCCCATCAGTGTGAGCAGGACTCTTAGGACTCTTAGAAGAGTCAATGCTCTGAGACCATTGGGGGCACTTAGCCCCCTCTCTTCGTCACTGAGGATGATTTCATTTTTCAGGGATTAGAGAGGGTGGTCCTTGTGGTGGACTGCAGGTATGGAGAGCTGTTATCATCGTATTAGATAGATAAGAATGATTATATGTATTGTAGAAATGTCTCCTATCATGTTCCCTAATTTTTTATTATGTCCACATCCTGGTCCCCATCTTGGACATCATAACAAACGTGCACTTTTTTGTTTAATTTACACATTGGACCATAGGAAAAATGACACTTCAGCTACAGAGGTGACCGTCTGATAGCCCAGCTCGACAATCCATCTCTACTGAAGACCCTTTCAGCTTTTTGAGAGTTGGGTGGAGGACATCATCTCTGAAAATAGGGTCCCACAGCTGCACCCCATCAGTGTGAGCAGGACTCTTAGGACTCTTAGAAGAGTCAATGCTCTGAGACCATGGGGGGCGCTTAGCCCCCTCTCTTCGTCACTGAGGATGATTTCATTTTTCAGGGATTAGAGAGGGTGGTCCTTGTGGTGGACTGCAGGTATGGAGAGCTGTTGTCATCGTATTAAATAGATAAGAATGATTATATGTATTGTAGAAATGTCTCCTATCATGTTCCCTAATTTTTTATTATGTCCACATCCTGGTCCCCATCTTGGACATCATAACAAACGTGCACTTTTTTGTTTAATTTACACATTGGACCATAGGAAAAATGACACTACAGCTACAGAGGTGACCGTCTGATAGCCCAGCTCGACTATCCATCTCTACTGAAGACCCTTTCAGCTTTTTGAGAGTTGGGTGGAGAACATCATCTCTGAAATAGGGTCCCACAGCTGCACCCCATCAGTGTGAGCAGGACTCTTAGGACTCTTAGAAGAGTCAATGCTCTGAGACCATGGGGGGCGCTTAGCCCCCTCTCTTCGTCACTGAGGATGATTTCATTTTTCAGGGATTAGAGAGGGTGGTCCTTGTGGTGGACTGCAGGTATGGAGAGCTGTTGTCATCGTATTAGATAGATAAGAATGATTATATGTATTGTAGAAATGTCTCCTATCATGTTCCCTATTTTTTTATTATGTCCACTTCCTGGTCCCCATCGTGGAAATCATAACAAACGTGCACTTTTTTGTTTAATTTACACATTGGACCATAGGAAAAATGACACTACAGCTACAGAGGTGACCGTCTGGTAGCCCAGCTCGACTATCCATCTCTACTGAAGACCCTTTCAGCTTTTTGAGAGTTGGGTGGAGGACATCATCTCTGAAAATAGGGTCCCACAGCTGCACCCCATCAGTGTGAGCAGGACTCTTAGGACTCTTAGAAGAGTCAATGTTTTGAGACCATGGGGGGCGCTTAGCCCCCTCTCTTCGTCACTGAGGATGATTTCATTTTTCAGGGATTAGAGAGGGTGGTCCTTGTGGTGGACTGCAGGTATGGAGAGCTGTTGTCATCGTATTAGATAGATAAGAATGATTATATGTATTGTAGAAATGTCTCCTATCATGTTCCCTATTTTTTTATTATGTCCACTTCCTGGTCCCCATCGTGGAAATCATAACAAACGTGCACTTTTTTGTTTAATTTACACATTGGACCATAGGAAAAATGACACTACAGCTACAGAGGTGACCGTCTGGTAGCCCAGCTCGACTATCCATCTCTACTGAAGACCCTTTCAGCTTTTTGAGAGTTGGGTGGAGGACATCATCTCTGAAAATAGGGTCCCACAGCTGCACCCCATCAGTGTGAGCAGGACTCTTAGGACTCTTAGAAGAGTCAATGTTTTGAGACCATGGGGGGCGCTTAGCCCCCTCTCTTCGTCACTGAGGATGATTTCATTTTTCAGGGATTAGAGAGAGTGGTCCTTGTTGTGGACTGCAGGTATGGAGAGCTGTTGTGATCGTATTAGATAGATAAGAATGATTATATGTATTGTAGAAATGTCTCCTATCATGTTCCCTAATTTTTTATTATGTCCACATCCTGGTCCTCATCTTGGAAATCATAACAAACGTGCACTTTTTTGTTTAATTTACACATTGGACCATAGGAAAAATGACACTACAGCTACAGAGGTGACCGTCTGATAGCCCAGCTCGACTATCCATCTCTACTGAAGACCCTTTCAGCTTTTTGAGAGTTGGGTGGAGGACATCATCTCTGAAAATAGGGTCCCACAGCTGCACCCCATCAGTGTGAGCAGGACTCTTAGGACTCTTAGAAGAGTCAATGTTTTGAGACCATGGGGGGCGCTTAGCCCCCTCTCTTCGTCACTGAGGATGATTTCATTTTTCAGGGATTAGAGAGAGTGGTCCTTGTGGTGGACTGCAGGTATGGAGAGCTGTTGTCATCGTATTAGATAGATAAGAATGATTATATGTATTGTAGAAATGTCTCCTATCATGTTCCCTAATTTTTTATTATGTCCACATCCTGGTCCCCATCTTGGACATCATAACAAACGTGCACTTTTTTGTTTAATTTACACATTGGACCATAGGAAAAATGACACTACAGCTACAGAGGTGACCGTCTGATAGCCCAGCTCGACTATCCATCTCTACTGAAGACCCTTTCAGCTTTTTGAGAGTTGGGTGGAGGACATCATCTCTGAAAATAGGGTCCCACAGCTGCACCCCATCAGTGTGAGCAGGACTCTTAGGACTCTTAGAAGAGTTAATGCTCTGAGACCATGGGGGCGCTTAGCCCCCTCTCTTCGTCACTGAGGATGATTTCATTTTTCAGGGATTAGAGAGGGTGGTCCTTGTGGTGGACTGCAGGTATGGAGAGCTGTTGTCATCGTATTAGATAGATAAGAATGATTATATGTATTGTAGAAATGTCTCCTATCATGTTCCCTAATTTTTTATTATGTCCACATCCTGGTCCCCATCTTGGACATCATAACAAACGTGCACTTTTTTGTTTAATTTACACATTGGACCATAGGAAAAATGACACTACAGCTACAGAGGTGACCGTCTGATAGCCCAGCTCGACTATCCATCTCTACTGAAGAACCTTTCAGCTTTTTGAGAGTTGGGTGGAGGACATCATCTCTGAAAATAGGGTCCCACAGCTGCACCCCATCAGTGTGAGCAGGACTCTTAGGACTCTTAGAAGAGTCAATGCTCTGAGACCATGGGGGGCGCTTAGCCCCCTCTCTTCGTCACTGAGGATGATTTCATTTTTCAGGGATTAGAGAGGGTGGTCCTTGTAGTGGACTGCAGGTATGGAGAGCTGTTGTCATCGTATTAAATAGATAAGAATGATTATATGTATTGTAGAAATGTCTCCTATCATGTTCCCTAATTTTTTATTATGTCCACATCCTGGTCCCCATCTTGGACATCATAACAAACGTGCACTTTTTTGTTTAATTTACACATTGGACCATAGGAAAAATGACACTACAGCTACAGAGGTGACCGTCTGATAGCCCAGCTCGACTATCCATCTCTACTGAAGACCCTTTCAGCTTTTTGAGAGTTGGGTGGAGAACATCATCTCTGAAAATAGGGTCCCACAGCTGCACCCCATCAGTGTGAGCAGGACTCTTAGGACTCTTAGAAGAGTCAATGCTCTGAGACCATGGGGGGCGCTTAGCCCCCTCTCCACGTCACTGAGGATGATTTCACTTTTCAGGGAATAGAGAGGGTGGTCCTTGTGGTGGACTGCAGGTATGGAGAGCTGTTGTCATCGTATTAGATAGATAAGAATGATTATATGTATTGTAGAAATGTCTCCTATCATGTTCCCTATTTTTTTATTATGTCCACATCCTGGTCCCCATCTTGGAAATCATAACAAATGTGCACTTTTTTGTTTAATTTACAAATTGGACCATAGGAAAAATGACACTACAGCTAAAGAGGTGACCGTCTGATAGCCCAGCTCGACTATCCATCTCTACTGAAGACCCTTTCAGCTTTTTGAGAGTTGGGTGGAGGACATCATCTCTGAAAATAGGGTCCCACAGCTGCACCCCATCAGTGTGAGCAGGAATCTTAGGACTCTTAGAAGAGTCAATGCTCTGAGACCATGGGGGGCGCTTAGCCCCCTCTCTTCGTCACTGAGGATGATTTCATTTTTCAGGGATTAGAGAGAGTGGTCCTTGTGGTGGACTGCAGGTATGGAGAGCTGTTGTGATCGTATTAGATAGATAAGAATGATTATATGTATTGTAGAAATGTCTCCTATCATGTTCCCTAATTTTTTATTATGTCCACATCCTGGTCCCCATCTTGAACATCATAACAAACGTGCACTTTTTTGTTTAATTTACACATTGGACCATAGGAAAAATGACACTACAGCTACAGAGGTGACCGTCTGATAGCCCAGCTCGACTATCCATCTCTACTGAAGACCCTTTCAGCTTTTTGAGAGTTGGGTGGAGGACATCATCTCTGAAAATAGGGTCCCACAGCTTCACCCCATCAGTGTGAGCAGGACTCTTAGGACTCTTAGAAGAGTCAATGCTCTGGTACCATGGGGGGCGCTTGGCCCCCTCTCTTCGTCACTGAGGATGATTTCATTTTTCAGGGATTAGAGAGGGTGGTCCTTGTGGTGGACTGCAGGTATGGAGAGCTGTTGTCATCGTATTAGATAGATAAGAATGATTATATGTATTGTAGAAATGTCTCCTATCATGTTCCCTAATTTTTTATTATGTCCACATCCTGGTCCCCATCTTGGACATCATAACAAACGTGCACTTTTTTGTTTAATTTACACATTGGACCATAGGAAAAATGACACTACAGCTACAGAGGTGACCGTCTGATAGCCCAGCTCGACTATCCATCTCTACTGAAGACCCTTTCAGCATTTTGAGAGTTGGGTGGAGGACATCATCTCTGAAAATAGGGTCCCACAGCTGCACCCCATCAGTGTGAGCAGGACTCTTAGGACTCTTAGAAGAGTCAATGCTCTGAGACCATTGGGGGCACTTAGCCCCCTCTCTTCGTCACTGAGGATGATTTCAGTTTTCAGGGATTAGAGAGGGTGGTCCTTGTGGTGGACTGCAGGTATGGAGAGCTGTTATCATCGTATTAGATAGATAAGAATGATTATATGTATTGTAGAAATGTCTCCTATCATGTTCCCTAATTTTTTATTATGTCCACATCCTGGTCCCCATCTTGGACATCATAACAAACGTGCACTTTTTTGTTTAATTTACACATTGGACCATAGGAAAAATGACACTACAGCTACAGAGGTGACCGTCTGATAGCCCAGCTCGACTATCCATCTCTACTGAAGACCCTTTCAGCTTTTTGAGAGTTGGGTGGAGGACATCATCTCTGAAAATAGGGTCCCACAGCTTCACCCCATCAGTGTGAGCAGGACTCTTAGGACTCTTAGAAGAGTCAATGCTCTGGTACCATGGGGGGCGCTTGGCCCCCTCTCTTCGTCACTGAGGATGATTTCATTTTTCAGGGATTAGAGAGGGTGGTCCTTGTGGTGGACTGCAGGTATGGAGAGCTGTTGTCATCGTATTAGATAGATAAGAATGATTATATGTATTGTAGAAATGTCTCCTATCATGTTCCCTAATTTTTTATTATGTCCACATCCTGGTCCCCATCTTGGACATCATAACAAACGTGCACTTTTTTGTTTAATTTACACATTGGACCATAGGAAAAATGACACTACAGCTACAGAGGTGACCGTCTGATAGCCCAGCTCGACTATCCATCTCTACTGAAGACCCTTTCAGCTTTTTGAGAGTTGGGTGGAGGACATCATCTCTGAAAATAGGGTCCCACAGCTGCACCCCATCAGTGTGAGCAGGACTCTTAGGACTCTTAGAAGAGTCAATGCTCTGAGACCATTGGGGGCACTTAGCCCCCTCTCTTCGTCACTGAGGATGATTTCATTTTTCAGGGATTAGAGAGGGTGGTCCTTGTGGTGGACTGCAGGTATGGAGAGCTGTTATCATCGTATTAGATAGATAAGAATGATTATATGTATTGTAGAAATGTCTCCTATCATGTTCCCTAATTTTTTATTATGTCCACATCCTGGTCCCCATCTTGGACATCATAACAAACGTGCACTTTTTTGTTTAATTTACACATTGGACCATAGGAAAAATGACACTACAGCTACAGAGGTGACCGTCTGATAGCCCAGCTCGACAATCCATCTCTACTGAAGACCCTTTCAGCTTTTTGAGAGTTGGGTGGAGGACATCATTTCTGAAAATAGGGTCCCACAGCTGCACCCCATCAGTGTGAGCAGGACTCTTAGGACTCTTAGAAGAGTCAATGCTCTGAGACCATGGGGGGCGCTTAGCCCCCTCTCTTCGTCACTGAGGATGATTTCATTTTTCAGGGATTAGAGAGGGTGGTCCTTGTGGTGGACTGCAGGTATGGAGAGCTGTTGTCATCGTATTAAATAGATAAGAATGATTATATGTATTGTAGAAATGTCCCCTATCATGTTCCCTAATTTTTTATTATGTCCACATCCTGGTCCCCATCTTGGACATCATAACAAACGTGCACTTTTTTGTTTAATTTACACATTGGACCAGAGGAAAAATGACACTACAGCTACAGAGGTGACCGTCTGATAGCCCAGCTCGACTATCCATCTCTACTGAAGACCCTTTCAGCTTTTTGAGAGTTGGGTGGAGAACATCATCTCTGAAATAGGGTCCCACAGCTGCACCCCATCAGTGTGAGCAGGACTCTTAGGACTCTTAGAAGAGTCAATGCTCTGAGACCATGGGGGGCGCTTAGCCCCCTCTCTTCGTCACTGAGGATGATTTCACTTTTCAGGGAATAGAGAGGGTGGTCCTTGTGGTGGACTGCAGGTATGGAGAGCTGTTGTCATCGTATTAGATAGATAAGAATGATTATATGTATTGTAGAAATGTCTCCTATCATGTTCCCTATTTTTTTATTATGTCCACATCCTGGTCCCCATCGTGGAAATCATAACAAACGTGCACTTTTTTGTTTAATTTACACATTGGACCATAGGAAAAATTACACTACAGCTACAGAGGTGACCGTCTGGTAGCCCAGCTCGACTATCCATCTCTACTGAAGACCCTTTCAGCTTTTTGAGAGTTGGGTGGAGGACATCATCTCTGAAAATAGGGTCCCACAGCTGCACCCCATCAGTGTGAGCAGGACTCTTAGGACTCTTAGAAGAGTCAATGTTTTGAGACCATGGGGGGCGCCTAGCCCCCTCTCTTCGTCACTGAGGATGATTTCATTTTTCAGGGATTAGAGAGAGTGGTCCTTGTGGTGGACTGCAGGTATGGAGAGCTGTTGTGATCGTATTAGATAGATAAGAATGATTATATGTATTGTAGAAATGTCTCCTATCATGTTCCCTAATTTTTTATTATGTCCACATCCTGGTCCCCATCTTGGACATCATAACAAACGTGCACTTTTTTGTTTAATTTACACATTGGACCATAGGAAAAATGACACTACAGCTACAGAGGTGACCGTCTGATAGCCCAGCTCGACTATCCATCTCTACTGAAGACCCTTTCAGCTTTTTGAGAGTTGGGTGGAGGACATCATCTCTTAAAATAGGGTCCCACAGCTGCACCCCATCAGTGTAAGCAGGACTCTTAGGACTCTTAGAAGAGTCAATGCTCTAAAACCATGGGGGGCGCTTAGCCCCCTCTCTTCGTCCCTGAGGATGATTTCATTTTTCAGGGATTAGAGAGGGTGGTCCTTGTGGTGGACTGCAGGTATGGAGAGCTGTTGTCATCGTATTAGATAGATAAGAATGATTATATGTATTGTAGAAATGTCTCCTATCATGTTCCCTAATTTTTTATTATGTCCACATCCTGGTCCCCATCTTGGACATCATAACAAACGTGCACTTTTTTGTTTAATTTACACATTGGACCATAGGAAAAATGACACTACAGCTACAGAGGTGACCGTCTGATAGCCCAGCTCGACTATCCATCTCTACTGAAGACCCTTTCAGCTTTTTGAGAGTTGGGTGGAGGACATCATCTCTGAAAATAGGGTCCCACAGCTGCACCCCATCAGTGTGAGCAGGACTCTTAGGACTCTTAGAAGAGTTAATGCTCTGAGACCATGGGGGCGCTTAGCCCCCTCTCTTCGTCACTGAGGATGATTTCATTTTTCAGGGATTAGAGAGGGTGGTCCTTGTGGTGGACTGCAGGTATGGAGAGCTGTTGTCATCGTATTAGATAGATAAGAATGATTATATGTATTGTAGAAATGTCTCCTATCATGTTCCCTAATTTTTTATTATGTCCACATCCTGGTCCCCATCTTGGACATCATAACAAACGTGCACTTTTTTGTTTAATTTACACATTGGACCATAGGAAAAATGACACTACAGCTACAGAGGTGACCGTCTGATAGCCCAGCTCGACTATCCATCTCTACTGAAGACCCTTTCAGCTTTTTGAGAGTTGGGTGGAGGACATCATCTCTTAAAATAGGGTCCCACAGCTGCACCCCATCAGTGTAAGCAGGACTCTTAGGACTCTTAGAAGAGTCAATGCTCTAAAACCATGGGGGGCGCTTAGCCCCCTCTCTTCATCCCTGAGGATGATTTCATTTTTCAGGGATTAGAGAGGGTGGTCCTTGTGGTGGACTGCAGGTATGGAGAGCTGTTGTCATCGTATTAGATAGATAAGAATGATTATATGTATTGTAGAAATGTCTCCTATCATGTTCCCTAATTTTTTATTATGTCCACATCCTGGTCCCCATCTTGGACATCATAACAAACGTGCACTTTTTTGTTTAATTTACACATTGGACCATAGGAAAAATGACACTACAGCTACAGAGGTGACCGTCTGATAGCCCAGCTCGACTATCCATCTCTACTGAAGACCCTTTCAGCTTTTTGAGAGTTGGGTGGAGGACATCATCTCTGAAAATAGGGTCCCACAGCTGCACCCCATCAGTGTGAGCAGGACTCTTAGGACTCTTAGAAGAGTTAATGCTCTGAGACCATGGGGGCGCTTAGCCCCCTCTCTTCGTCACTGAGGATGATTTCATTTTTCAGGGATTAGAGAGGGTGGTCCTTGTGGTGGACTGCAGGTATGGAGAGCTGTTGTCATCGTATTAGATAGATAAGAATGATTATATGTATTGTAGAAATGTCTCCTATCATGTTCCCTAATTTTTTATTATGTCCACATCCTGGTCCCCATCTTGGACATCATAACAAACGTGCACTTTTTTGTTTAATTTACACATTGGACCATAGGAAAAATGACACTACAGCTACAGAGGTGACCGTCTGATAGCCCAGCTTGACTATCCATCTCTACTGAAGACCCTTTCAGCTTTTTGAGAGTTGGGTGGAGGACATCATCTCTGAAAATAGGGTCCCACAGCTGCACACCATCAGTGTGAGCAGGACTCTTAGGACTCTTAGAAGAGTTAATGCTCTGAGACCATGGGGGCGCTTAGCCCCCTCTCTTCGTCACTGAGGATGATTTCATTTTTCAGGGATTAGAGAGGGTGGTCCTTGTGGTGGACTGCAGATATGGAGAGCTGTTATCATCGTATTAGATAGATAAGAATGATTATATGTATTGTAGAAATGTCTCCTATCATGTTCCCTAATTTTTTATTATGTCCACATCCTGGTCCCCATCTTGGACATCATAACAAACGTGCACTTTTTTGTTTAATTTACACATTGGACCATAGGAAAAATGACACTACAGCTACAGAGGTGACCGTCTGATAGCCCAGCTCGACTATCCATCTCTACTGAAGACCCTTTCAGCTTTTTGAGAGTTGGGTGGAGAACATCATCTCTGAAAATAGGGTCCCACAGCTGCACCCCATCAGTGTGAGCAGGACTCTTAGGACTCTTAGAAGAGTCAATGCTCTGAGACCATGGGGGGCGCTTAGCCCCCTCTCTTCGTCACTGAGGATGATTTCACTTTTCAGGGAATAGAGAGGGTGGTCCTTGTGGTGGACTGCAGGTATGGAGAGCTGTTGTCATCGTATTAGATAGATAAGAATGATTATATGTATTGTAGAAATGTCTCCTATCATGTTCCCTATTTTTTTATTATGTCCACATCCTGGTCCCCATCTTGGAAATCATAACAAACGTGCACTTTTTTGTTTAATTTACACATTGGACCATAGGAAAAATGACACTACAGCTACAGAGGTGACCGTCTGATAGCCCAGCTCGACTATCCATCTCTACTGAAGACCCTTTCAGCTTTTTGAGAGTTGGGTGGAGGACATCATCTCTGAAAATAGGGTCCCACAGCTGCACCCCATCAGTGTGAGCAGGACTCTTAGGACTCTTAGAAGAGTTAATGCTCTGAGACCATGGGGGCGCTTAGCCCCCTCTCTTCGTCACTGAGGATGATTTCATTTTTCAGGGATTAGAGAGGGTGGTCCTTGTGGTGGACTGCAGGTATGGAGAGCTGTTGTCATCGTATTAGATAGATAAGAATGATTATATGTATTGTAGAAATGTCTCCTATCATGTTCCCTAATTTTTTATTATGTCCACATCCTGGTCCCCATCTTGGACATCATAACAAACGTGCACTTTTTTGTTTAATTTACACATTGGACCATAGGAAAAATGACACTACAGCTACAGAGGTGACCGTCTGATAGCCCAGCTCGACTATCCATCTCTACTGAAGACCCTTTCAGCATTTTGAGAGTTGGGTGGAGGACATCATCTCTGAAAATAGGGTCCCACAGCTGCACCCCATCAGTGTGAGCAGGACTCTTAGGACTCTTAGAAGAGTCAATGCTCTGAGACCATTGGGGGCACTGAGCCCCCTCTCTTCGTCACTGAGGATGATTTCATTTTTCAGGGATTAGAGAGGGTGGTCCTTGTGGTGGACTGCAGGTATGGAGAGCTGTTATCATCGTATTAGATAGATAAGAATGATTATATGTATTGTAGAAATGTCTCCTATCATGTTCCCTAATTTTTTATTATGTCCACATCCTGGTCCCCATCTTGGACATCATAACAAACATGCACTTTTTTGTTTAATTTACACATTGGACCATAGGAAAAATGACACTACAGCTACAGAGGTGACCGTCTGATAGCCCAGCTCGACAATCCATCTCTACTGAAGACCCTTTCAGCTTTTTGAGAGTTGGGTGGAGGACATCATCTCTGAAAATAGGGTCCCACAGCTGCACCCCATCAGTGTGAGCAGGACTCTTAGGACTCTTAGAAGAGTCAATGCTCTGAGACCATGGGGGGCGCTTAGCCCCCTCTCTTCGTCACTGAGGATGATTTCATTTTTCAGGGATTAGAGAGGGTGGTCCTTGTGGTGGACTGCAGGTATGGAGAGCTGTTCGTCATCGTATTAAATAGATAAGAATGATTATATGTATTGTAGAAATGTCTCCTATCATGTTTCCTAATTTTTTATTATGTCCACATCCTGGTCCCCATCTTGGACATCATAACAAACGTGCACTTTTTTGTTTAATTTACACATTGGACCATAGGAAAAATGACACTACAGCTACAGAGGTGACCGTCTGATAGCCCAGCTCGACTATCCATCTCTACTGAAGACCCTTTCAGCTTTTTGAGAGTTGGGTGGAGAACATCATCTCTGAAAATAGGGTCCCACAGCTGCACCCCATCAGTGTGAGCAGGACTCTTAGGACTCTTAGAAGAGTCAATGTTTTGAGACCATGGGGGGCGCTTAGCCCCCTCTCTTCGTCACTGAGGATGATTTCACTTTTCAGGGAATAGAGAGGGTGGTCCTTGTGGTGGACTGCAGGTATGGAGAGCTGTTGTCATCGTATTAGATAGATAAGAATGATTATATGTATTGTAGAAATGTCTCCTATCATGTTCCCTATATTTTTATTATGTCCACATCCTGGTCCCCATCTTGGAAATCATAACAAACGTGCACTTTTTTGTTTAATTTACACATTGGACCATAGGAAAAATGACACTACAGCTACAGAGGTGACCGTCTGGTAGCCCAGCTCGACTATCCATCTCTACTGAAGACCCTTTCAGCTTTTTGAGAGTTGGGTGGAGGACATCATCTCTGAAAATAGGGTCCCACAGCTGCACCCCATCAGTGTGAGCAGGACTCTTAGGACTCTTAGAAGAGTCAATGTTTTGAGACCATGGGGGGCGCTTAGCCCCCTCTCTTCGTCACTGAGGATGATTTCATTTTTCAGGGATTAGAGAGAGTGGTCCTTGTGGTGGACTGCAGGTATGGAGAGCTGTTGTCATCGTATTAGATAGATAAGAATGATTATATGTATTGTAGAAATGTCTCCTATCATGTTCCCTAATTTTTTATTATGTCCACATCCTGGTCCCCATCTTGGACATCATAACAAACGTGCACTTTTTTGTTTAATTTACACATTGGACCATAGGAAAAATGACACTACAGCTACAGAGGTGACCGTCTGATAGCCCAGCTCGACTATCCATCTCTACTGAAGACCCTTTCAGCTTTTTGAGAGTTGGGTGGAGGACATCATCTCTTAAAATAGGGTCCCACAGCTGCACCCCATCAGTGTGAGCAGGACTCTTAGGACTCTTAGAAGAGTCAATGCTCTGAGACCATGGGGGGCGCTTAGCCCCCTCTCTTCGTCACTGAGGATGATTTCATTTTTCAGGGATTAGAGAGGGTGGTCCTTGTGGTGGACTGCAGGTATGGAGAGGTGTTCGTCACCGTATTAAATAGATAAGAATGATTATATGTATTGTAGAAATGTCTCCTATCATGTTCCCTAATTTTTTATTATGTCCACATCCTGGTCCCCATCTTGGACATCATAACAAACGTGCACTTTTTTGTTTAATTTACACATTGGACCATAGGAAAAATGACACTACAGCTACAGAGGTGACCGTCTGATAGCCCAGCTCGACTATCCATCTCTACTGAAGACCCTTTCAGCTTTTTGAGAGTTGGGTGGAGAACATCATCTCTGAAAATAGGGTCCCACAGCTGCACCCCATCAGTGTGAGCAGGACTCTTAGGACTCTTAGAAGAGTCAATGTTTTGAGACCATGGGGGGCGCTTAGCCCCCTCTCTTCGTCACTGAGGATGATTTCACTTTTCAGGGAATAGAGAGGGTGGTCCTTGTGGTGGTCTGCAGGTATGGAGAGCTGTTGTCATCGTATTAGATAGATGAGAATGATTATATGTATTGTAGAAATGTCTCCTATCATGTTCCCTATTTTTTTATTATGTCCACATCCTGGTCCCCATCTTGGAAATCATAACAAACGTGCACTTTTTTGTTTAATTTACACATTGGACCATAGGAAAAATGACACTACAGCTACAGAGGTGACCGTCTGGTAGCCCAGCTCGACTATCCATCTCTACTGAAGACCCTTTCAGCTTTTTGAGAGTTGGGTGGAGGACATCATCTCTGAAAATAGGGTCCCACAGCTGCACCCCATCAGTGTGAGCAGGACTCTTAGGACTCTTAGAAGAGTCAATGTTTTGAGACCATGGGGGGCGCTTAGCCCCCTCTCTTCGTCACTGAGGATGATTTCATTTTTCAGGGATTAGAGAGAGTGGTCCTTGTGGTGGACTGCAGGTATGGAGAGCTGTTGTCATCGTATTAGATAGATAAGAATGATTATATGTATTGTAGAAATGTCTCCTATCATGTTCCCTAATTTTTTATTATGTCCACATCCTGGTCCCCATCTTGGACATCATAACAAACGTGCACTTTTTTGTTTAATTTACACATTGGACCATAGGAAAAATGACACTACAGCTACAGAGGTGACCGTCTGATAGCCCAGCTCGACTATCCATCTCTACTGAAGACCCTTTCAGCTTTTTGAGAGTTGGGTGGAGGACATCATCTCTTAAAATAGGGTCCCACAGCTGCACCCCATCAGTGAAAGCAGGACTCTTAGGACTCTTAGAAGAGTCAATGCTCTAAAACCATGGGGGGCGCTTAGCCCCCTCTCTTCGTCCCTGAGGATAATTTCATTTTTCAGGGATTAGAGCGGGTGGTCCTTGTGGTGGACTGCAGGTATGGAGAGCTGTTGTCATCGTATTAGATAGATAAGAATGATTATATGTATTGTAGAAATGTCTCCTATCATGTTCCCTAATTTTTTATTATGTCCACATCCTGGTCCCCATCTTGGACATCATAACAAACGTGCACTTTTTTGTTTAATTTACACATTGGACCATAGGAAAAATGACACTACAGCTACAGAGGTGACCGTCTGATAGCCCAGCTCGACTATCCATCTCTACTGAAGACCCTTTCAGCTTTTTGAGAGTTGGGTGGAGGACATCATCTCTGAAAATAGGGTCCCACAGCTGCACCCCATCAGTGTGAGCAGGACTCTTAGGACTCTTAGAAGAGTTAATGCTCTGAGACCATGGGGGCGCTTAGCCCCCTCTCTTCGTCACTGAGGATGATTTCATTTTTCAGGGATTAGAGAGGGTGGTCCTTGTGGTGGACTGCAGGTATGGAGAGCTGTTGTCATCGTATTAGATAGATAAGAATGATTATATGTATTGTAGAAATGTCTCCTATCATGTTCCCTAATTTTTTATTATGTCCACATCCTGGTCCCCATCTTGGACATCATAACAAACGTGCACTTTTTTGTTTAATTTACACATTGGACCATAGGAAAAATGACACTACAGCTACAGAGGTGACCGTCTGATAGCCCAGCTCGACTATCCATCTCTACTGAAGACCCTTTCAGCTTTTTGAGAGTTGGGTGGAGGACATCATCTCTGAAAATAGGGTCCCACAGCTGCACCCCATCAGTGTGAGCAGGACTCTTAGGACTCTTAGAAGAGTCAATGCTCTGAGACCATTGGGGGCACTTAGCCCCCTCTCTTCATCACTGAGGATGATTTCATTTTTCAGGGATTAGAGAGGGTGGTCCTTGTGGTGGACTGCAGGTATGGAGAGCTGTTGTCATCGTATTAGATAGATAAGAATGATTATATGTATTGTAGAAATGTCTCCTATCATGTTCCCTAATTTTTTATTATGTCCACATCCTGGTCCCCATCTTGGACATTATAACAAACGTGCACTTTTTTGTTTAATTTACACATTGGACCATAGGGAAAATGAAACTACAGCTACAGAGGTGACCGTCTGATAGCCCAGCTCGACTATCCATCTCTACTGAAGACCCTTTCAGCTTTTTGAGAGTTGGGTGGAGGACATCATCTCTGAAAATAGGGTCCCACAGCTGCACCCCATCAGTGTGAGCAGGACTCTTAGGACTCTTAGACCCTTTCAGCTTTTTGAGAGTTGGGTGGAGGACATCATCTCTGAAAATAGGGTCCCACAGCTGCACCCCATCAGTGTGAGCAGGACTCTTAGGACTCTTAGAAGAGTCAATGCTCTGAGACCATGGGGGGCGTTTAGCCCCCTCTCTTCGTCACTGAGGATGATTTCATTTTTCAGGGATTAGAGAGGGTGGTCCTTGTAGTGGACTGCAGGTATGGAGAGCTGTTGTCATCGTATTAAATAGATAAGAATGATTATATGTATTGTAGAAATGTCTCCTATCATGTTCCCTAATTTTTTATTATGTCCACATCCTGGTCCCCATCTTGGACATCATAACAAACGTGCACTTTTTTGTTTAATTTACACATTGGACCATAGGAAAAATGACACTACAGCTACAGAGGTGACCGTCTGATAGCCCAGCTCGACTATCCATCTCTACTGAAGACCCTTTCAGCTTTTTGAGAGTTGGGTGGAGAACATCATCTCTGAAAATAGGGTCCCACAGCTGCACCCCATCAGTGTGAGCAGGACTCTTAGGACTCTTAGAAGAGTCAATGCTCTGAGACCATGGGGGGCGCTTAGCCCCCTCTCCTCGTCACTGAGTATGATTTCACTTTTTAGGGAATAGAGAGGGTGGTCCTTGTGGTGGACTGCAGGTATGGAGAGCTGTTGTCATCGTATTAGATAGATAAGAATGATTATATGTATTGTAGAAATGTCTCCTATCATGTTCCCTATTTTTTTATTATGTCCACATCCTGGTCCCCATCTTGGAAATCATAACAAACGTGC
Source organism: Anomaloglossus baeobatrachus (assembly GCF_048569485.1). NCBI lineage: Eukaryota > Metazoa > Chordata > Amphibia > Anura > Aromobatidae > Anomaloglossus > Anomaloglossus baeobatrachus. Next base: position 1,893,509 of record NW_027442146.1, on the reverse strand, counting down.
ACTTTTTTGTTTAATTTACAAATTGGACCATAGGAAAAATGACACTACAGCTACAGAGGTGACCGTCTGATAGCCCAGCTCGACTATCCATCTCTACTGAAGACCCTTTCAGCTTTTTGAGAGTTGGGTGGAGGACATCATCTCTGAAAATAGGGTCCCACAGCTGCACCCCATCAGAGTGAGCAGGAATCTTAGGACTCTTAGAAGAGTCAATGCTCTGAGACCATGGGGGGTGCTTAGCCCCCTCTCTTCGTCACTGAGGATGATTTCATTTTTCAGGGATTAGAGAGAGTGGTCCTTGTGGTGGACTGCAGGTATGGAGAGCTGTTGTGATCGTATTAGATAGATAAGAATGATTATATGTATTGTAGAAATGTCTTCAGTAGAGATGGATAGTCGAGCTGGGCTATCAGACGGTCACCTCTGTAGCTGTAGTGTCATTTTTCCTATGGTCCAATGTGTAAATTAAACAAAAAAGTGCACGTTTGTTATGATGTCCAAGATGGGGACCAGGATGTGGACATAATAAAAAATTAGGGAACATGATAGGAGACATTTCTACAATACATATAATCATTCTTATCTATCTAATACGATGACAACAGCTCTCCATACCTGCAGTCCACCACAAGGACCACCCTCTCTAATCCCTGAAAAATGAAATCATCCTCAGTGACGAAGAGAGGGGGCTAAGCGCCCCCATGGTCTCAGAGCATTAACTCTTCTAAGAGTCCTAAGGGCATTTCGCGCATAAATGAAATGATCACATTTTTCTCCAAAACCATAACAGATGCAAGCTTGTCCTGTTTGGTGGAGATAATATTTAATAAAATAAGTAGAAACCTACTAAAAGTTTTGTTTGTTTATATTGCAATCCTGAGATAATCGTCTCCATGCTCCAAATCCATTTTAAAGCCATTTCAAAGGCATTTCACGCATAAATGAAATGATCACATTTTTCTCCAAAACTATAACACATGCAAGCTTGTCCTGTTTGGTGGAGATGATATTTAATAAAATAAGTAGAAATCCACTAAAAGTTTTGTTTGGTTATCTTGCAATCCCAAGATAATCGTCTCCATGCTCCAAATCCATTTTAAAGCCATTTTTAAGGCATTTCGCGCATAAATGAAATGATCACATTTTTCTCCAAAACTATAACAGATGCAAGCTTGTCCTGTTTGGTGGAGATAATATTTAATAAAATAAGTAGAAATCTACTAAAAGTTTTGATTGTTTATATTGCCATCCTGAGATAATCGTCTCCATGCTCCAAATCCATTTTAAAGCCATTTCAAAGGCATTTTGCGCATAAATGAAATGATCACATTTTTCTCCAAAACTATAACACATGCAAGCTTGTCCTGTTTGGTGGAGATGATATTTGGTAAAATAAGTAGAAATCCACTAAAAGTTTTGTTTGGTTATCTTGCAATCCCGAAATAATCGTCTCTATGCTCCAAATCTATTTTAAAGCCATTTCAAAGGCATTGTGCGCATAAATGAAATGATCACATTTTTCTCCAAAACTATAACAGATGCAAGCTTGTCCTGTTTGGTGGGGATAATATTTAATAAAATAAGTAGAAATCCACTAAAAGTTTTGTTTGGTTATCTTGCAATCCCGAGATAATTGTCTCCATGCTCCAAATCCATTTTAAAGCCATTTTTAAGGCATTTCGCGCATAAATGAAATGATCACATTTTTCTCCAAAACTATAACAGATGGAAGCTCGTCCTGTTTGGAGGGGATAATATTTAATAAAATAAGTAGAAATCCACTAAAAGTTTTGTTTGGTTATCTTGCAATCCCGAGATAATCGTCTCCATGCTTCAAATCCATTTAAAAGCCATTTTGAAGGCATTTCGCGCATAAATGAAATGATCACATTTTTCTTCAAAACTAAAACAGATGCAAGCTTGTCCTGTTTGGTAGAGATGATATTTAATAAAATATGTAGAAATCCACTAAAAGTTTTGTTTGGTTATCTTGCAATCCCGAGATAATCGTCTCCATGCTTCAAAACTATTTTAAAGCCATTTTTAAGGCATTTCGCGCATACATGAAATGATCACATTTTTCTCCAAAACTATAACAGATGCAAGCTTGTCCTGTTTGGTGGAGATAATATTTAATAAAATAAGTAGAAACCTACTAAAAGTTTCGTTTGTTTATATTGCAATCCTGAGATAATCGTCTCCATGCTCCAAATCCATTTTAAAGCCATTTCAAAGGCATTTCGCGCATAAATGAAATGATCACATTTTTTTCTCCAAAACTATAACACATGCAAGCTTGTCCTGTTTGGTGGAGATGATATTTAATAAAATAAGTAGAAATCCACTAAAAGTTTTGTTTGGTTATCTTGCAATCCCAAGATAATCGTCTCCATGCTCCAAATCCATTTTAAAGCCATTTTTAAGGCATTTCGCGCATAAATGAAATGATCACATTTTTCTCCAAAACTATAACAGATGCAAGCTTGTCCTGTTTGGTGGAGATAATATTTAATAAAATAGGTAGAAATCTACTAAAAGTTTCGTTTGTTTATATTGCAATCCTGAGATAATCGTCTCCATGCTCCAAATCCATTTTAAAGCCATTTCAAAGGCATTTCGCGCATAAATGAAATGATCACATTTTTCTCCAAAACTATAACAGATGCAAGCTTCTCCTGTTTGGTGGAGATGATATTTAATAAAATAAGTAGAAATCCACTAACAGATTTGTTTGGTTATCTTGCAATCCCGAGATAGTCGTCTCCATGCTCCAAATCCATTTTAAAGCCATCTTTAAGGCATTTCGCGCATAAATGAAATGATCACATTTTTCTCCAAAACTATAACAGATGCAAGCTTGTCCTGTTTGGTGGAGATGATATTTCATAAAATAAGTAGAAATCAACTAAAAGTTTTGTTTGGTTATCTTGCAATCCCGAGATAATCGTCTCCATGCTCCAAACCCTTTTTAAAGCCATTTTTAAGGCATTTCGCGCATAAATGAAATGATCACATTTTTCTCCAAAACTATAACAGATGCAAGCTTGTCCTGTTTGGTGGAGATAATATTTAATAAAATAAGTAGAAATCTACTAAAAGTTTCGTTTGTTTATATTGCCATCCTGAGATAATCGTCTCCATGCTCCAAATCCATTTTAAAGCCATTTCAAAGGCATTTTGCGCATAAATGAAATGATCACATTTTTCTCCAAAACTATAACACATGCAAGCTTGTCATGTTTGGTGGAGATGATATTTGGTAAAATAAGTAGAAATCCACTAAAAGTTTTGTTTGGTTATCTTGCAATCCCGAGATAATCGTCTCCATGCTACAAATCTATTTTAAAGCCATTTCAAAGGCATTGTGCGCATAAATGAAATGATCACATTTTTCTCCAAAACTATAACAGATGCAAGCTTGTCCTGTTTGGAGGGGATGATATTTAATAAAATAATTAGAAATCCACTAAAAGTTTTGTTTGGTTATCTTGCAATCCCGAGATAATCGTCTCCATGCTTCAAAACCATTTTAAAGCCATTTTTAAGGCATTTCGCGCATAAATGAAATGATCACATTTTTCTCCAAAACTATAACAGATGCAAGCTTGTCCTGTTTGGTGGAGATAATATTTAATAAAATAAGTAGAAACCTACTAAAAGTTTCGTTTGTTTATATTGCAATCCTGAGATAATCGTCTCCATGCTCCAAATCCATTTTAAAGCCATTTCAAAGGCATTTCGCGCATAAATGAAATGATCACATTTTTCTCCAAAACTATAACACATGCAAGCTTGTCCTGTTTGGTGGAGATGATATTTAATAAAATAAGTATAAATCCACTAAAAGTTTTATTTGGTTATCTTGCAATCCCAAGATAACCGTTTCCATGCTCCAAATCCATTTTAAAGCCATTTTTAAGGCATTTCGCGCATAAATGAAATGATCACATTTTTCTCCAAAACTATAACAGATGCAAGTTTGTCCTGTTTGGAGGGGATGATATTTAATAAAATAATTAGAAATCCACTAAAAGTTGTGTTTGGTTATCTTGCAATCCCGAGATAATCGTCTCCATGCTTCAAAACCATTTTAAAGCCATTTTAAGGCATTTCGCGCATAAATGAAATGATCACATTTTTCTCCAAAACTATAACAGATGCAAGCTTGTCCTGTTTGGTGGAGATGATATTTAAAAAAAATAAGTAGAAATCCACTAAAAGTTTTGTTTGGTTATCTTGCAATCCCGAGATAATCGTCTCCGTGCTCCAAACCCTTTTTAAAGCCATTTTTAAGGCATTTCGCGCATAAATGAAATGATCACATTTTTCTCCAAAACTATAACAGATGCAAGCTTGTCCTGTTTGGTGGGGATAATATTTAATAAAATAAGTAGAAATCCACTAAAAGTTTTGTTTGGCGCCCCCCATGGTTTTAGAGCATTGACTCTTCTAAGAGTCCTAAGAGTCCTGCTTACACTGATGGGGTGCAGCTGTGGGACCCTATTTTAAGAGATGATGTCCTCCACCCAACTCTCAAAAAGCTGAAAGGGTCTTCAGTAGAGATGGATAGTCGAGCTGGGCTATCAGACGGTCACCTCTGTAGCTGTAGTGTCATTTTTCCTATGGTCCAATGTGTAAATTAAACAAAAAAGTGCACGTTTGTTATGATGTCCAAGATGGGGACCAGGATGTGGACATAATAAAAAATTAGGGAACATGATAGGAGACATTTCTACAATACATATAATCATTCTTATCTATCTAATACGATCACAACAGCTCTCCATTCCTGCAGTCCACCACAAGGACCACCCTCTCTAATCCCTGAAAAATGAAATCATCCTCAGTGACGAAGAGAGGGGGCTAAGCGCACCCCATGGTCTCAAAACATTGACTCTTCTAAGAGTCCTAAGAGTCCTGCTCACACTGATGGGGTGCAGCTGTGGGACCCTATTTTCAGAGATGATGTCCTCCACCCAACTCTCAAAAAGCTGAAAGGGTCTTCAGTAGAGATGGATAGTCGAGCTGGGCTATCAGACGGTCACCTCTGTAGCTGTAGTGTCATTTTTCCTATGCTCCAATGTGTAAATTAAACAAAAAAGTGCACGTTTGTTATGATTTCCAAGATGGGGACCAGGATGTGGACATAATAAAAAAATAGGGAACATGATAGGAGACATTTCTACAATACATATAATCATTCTTATCTATCTAATACGATGACAACAGCTCTCCATACCTGCAGTCCACCACAAGGACCACCCTCTCTATTCCCTGAAAAGTGAAATCATCCTCAGTGACGAAGAGAGGGGGCTAAGCGCCCCCCATGGTCTCAGAGCATTGACTCTTCTAAGAGTCCTAAGATTCCTGCTCACACTGATGGGGTGCAGCTGTGGGACCCTATTTTCAGAGATGATGTCCTCCACCCAACTCTCAAAAAGCTGAAAGGGTCTTCACTAGAGATGGATAGTCGAGCTGGGCTATCAGACGGTCACCTCTGTAGCTGTAGTGTCATTTTTCCTATGGTCCAATGTGTAAATTAAACAAAAAAGTGCACGTTTGTTATGATGTCCAAGATGGGGACCAGGATGTGGACATAATAAAAAATTAGGGAACATGATAGGAGACATTTCTACAATACATATAATCATTCTTATCTATCTAATACGATGACAACAGCTCTCCATACCTGCAGTCCACCACAAGGACCACCCTCTCTAATCCCTGAAAAATGAAATCATCCTCAGTGACGAAGAGAGGGGGCCAAGCGCCCCCCATGGTACCAGAGCATTGACTCTTCTAAGAGTCCTAAGAGTCCTGCTCACACTGATGGGGTGAAGCTGTGGGACCCTATTTTCAGAGATGATGTCCTCCACCCAACTCTCAAAAAGCTGAAAGGGTCTTCAGTAGAGATGGATAGTCGAGCTGGGCTATCAGACGGTCACCTCTGTAGCTGTAGTGTCATTTTTCCTATGGTCCAATGTGTAAATTAAACAAAAAAGTGCACGTTTGTTATGATGTCCAAGATGGGGACCAGGATGTGGACATAATAAGAAATTAGGGAACATGATAGGAGACATTTCTACAATACATATAATCATTCTTATCTATCTAATACGATGACAACAGCTCTCCATACCTGCAGTCCACCACAAGGACCACCCTCTCTAATCCCTGAAAAATGAAATCATCCTCAGTGACGAAGAGAGGGGGCTAAGTGCCCCCAATGGTCTCAGAGCATTGACTCTTCTAAGAGTCCTAAGAGTCCTGCTCACACTGATGGGGTGCAGATGTGGGACCCTATTTTCAGAGATGATGTCCTCCACCCAACTCTCAAAAAGCTGAAAGGGTCTTCAGTAGAGATGGATAGTCGAGCTGGGCTATCAGACGGTCACCTCTGTAGCTGTAGTGTCATTTTTCCTATGGTCCAATGTGTAAATTAAACAAAAAAGTGCACGTTTGTTATGATGTCCAAGATGGGGACCAGGATGTGGACATAATAAAAAATTAGGGAACATGATAGGAGACATTTCTACAATACATATAATCATTCTTATCTATCTAATACGATGACAACAGCTCTCCATACCTGCAGTCCACCACAAGGACCACCCTCTCTAATCCCTGAAAAATGAAATCATCCTCAGTGACGAAGAGAGGGGGCTAAGCGCCCCCATGGTCTCAGAGCATTAACTCTTCTAAGAGTCCTAAGAGTCCTGCTCACACTGATGGGGTGCAGCTGTGGGACCCTATTTTCAGAGATGATGTCCTCCACCCAACTCTCAAAAAGCTGAAAGGGTCTTCAGTAGAGATGGATAGTCGAGCTGGGCTATCAGACGGTCACCTCTGTAGCTGTAGTGTCATTTTTCCTATGGTCCAATGTGTAAATTAAACAAAAAAGTGCACGTTTGTTATGATGTCCAAGATGGGGACCAGGATGTGGACATAATAAAAAATTAGGGAACATGATAGGAGACATTTCTACAATACATATAATCATTCTTATCTATCTAATACGATGACAACAGCTCTCCATACCTGCAGTCCACCACAAGGACCACCCTCTCTAATCCCTGAAAAATGAAATCATCCTCAGTGACGAAGAGAGGGGGCCAAGCGCCCCCCATGGTACCAGAGCATTGACTCTTCTAAGAGTCCTAAGAGTCCTGCTCACACTGATGGGGTGAAGCTGTGGGACCCTATTTTCAGAGATGATGTCCTCCACCCAACTCTCAAAAAGCTGAAAGGGTCTTCAGTAGAGATGGATAGTCGAGCTGGGCTATCAGACGGTCACCTCTGTAGCTGTAGTGTCATTTTTCCTATGGTCCAATGTGTAAATTAAACAAAAAAGTGCACGTTTGTTATGATGTCCAAGATGGGGACCAGGATGTGGACATAATAAGAAATTAGGGAACATGATAGGAGACATTTCTACAATACATATAATCATTCTTATCTATCTAATACGATGACAACAGCTCTCCATACCTGCAGTCCACCACAAGGACCACCCTCTCTAATCCCTGATAAATGAAATCATCCTCAGGGACGAAGAGAGGGGGCTAAGCGCCCCCCATGGTTTTAGAGCATTGACTCTTCTAAGAGTCCTAAGAGTCCTGCTTACACTGATGGGGTGCAGCTGTGGGACCCTATTTTCAGAGATGATGTCCTCCACCCAACTCTCAAAAAGCTGAAAGGGTCTTCAGTAGAGATGGATAGTCGAGCTGGGCTATCAGACGGTCACCTCTGTAGCTGTAGTGTCATTTTTCCTATGGTCCAATGTGTAAATTAAACAAAAAAGAGCACGTTTGTTATGATGTTCAAGATGGGGACCAGGATGTGGACATAATAAAAAATTAGGGAACATGATAGGAGACATTTCTACAATACATATAATCATTCTTATCTATCTAATACGATCACAACAGCTCTCCATACCTGCAGTCCACCACAAGGACCACTCTCTCTAATCCCTGAAAAATGAAATCATCCTCAGTGACGAAGAGAGGGGGCTAAGCGCCCCCCATGGTCTCAGAGCATTGACTCTTCTAAGAGTCCTAAGATTCCTGCTCACACTGATGGGGTGCAGCTGTGGGACCCTATTTTCAGAGATGATGTCCTCCACCCAACTCTCAAAAAGCTGAAAGGGTCTTCAGTAGAGATGGATAGTCGAGCTGGGCTATCAGATGGTCACCTCTGTAGCTGTAGTGTCATTTTTCCTATGGTCCAATGTGTAAATTAAACAAAAAAGTGCACGTTTGTTATGATTTCCAAGATGGGGACCAGGATGTGGACATAATAAAAAAATAGGGAACATGATAGGAGACATTTCTACAATACATATAATCATTCTTATCTATCTAATACGATGACAACAGCTCTCCATACCTGCAGTCCACCACAAGGACCACCCTCTCTATTCCCTGAAAAGTGAAATCATCCTCAGTGACGAAGAGAGGGGGCTAAGCGCCCCCCATGGTCTCAGAGCATTGACTCTTCTAAGAGTCCTAAGAGTCCTGCTCACACTGATGGGGTGCAGCTGTGGGACCCTATTTTCAGAGATGATGTTCTCTACCCAACTCTCAAAAAGCTGAAAGGGTCTTCAGTAGAGATGGATAGTCGAGCTGGGCTATCAGACGGTCACCTCTGTAGCTGTAGTGTCATTTTTCCTATGGTCCAATGTGTAAATTAAACAAAAAAGTGCACATTTGTTATGATGTCCAAGATGGGGACCAGGATTTGGACATAATAAAAAATTAGGGAACATGATAGGAGACATTTCTACAATACATATAATCATTCTTATCTATTTAATACGATGACAACAGCTCTCCATACCTGCAGTCCACCACAAGGACCACCCTCTCTAATCCCTGAAAAATGAAATCATCCTCAGTGACGAAGAGAGGGGGCTAAGCGCCCCCCATGGTCTCAGAGCATTGACTCTTCTAAGAGTCCTAAGAGTCCTGCTCACACTGATGGGGTGCAGCTGTGGGACCCTATTTTCAGAGATGATGTCCTCCACCCAACTCTCAAAAAGCTGAAAGGGTCTTCAGTAGAGATGGATAGTCGAGCTGGGCTATCAGACGGTCACCTCTGTAGCTGTAGTGTCATTTTTCCTATGGTCCAATGTGTAAATTAAACAAAAAAGTACACGTTTGTTATGATGTCCAAGATGGGGACCAGGATGTGGACATAATAAAAAATTAGGGAACATGATAGGAGACATTTCTACAATACATATAATCATTCTTATCTATCTAATACGATGACAACAGCTCTCCATACCTGCAGTCCACCACAAGGACCACCCTCTCTAATCCCTGAAAAATGAAATCATCCTCAGTGACGAAGAGAGGGGGCTAAGCGCCCCCATGGTCTCAGAGCATTAACTCTTCTAAGAGTCCTAAGAGTCCTGCTCACACTGATGGGGTGCAGCTGTGGGACCCTATTTTCAGAGATGATGTCCTCCACCCAACTCTCAAAAAGCTGAAAGGGTCTTCAGTAGAGATGGATAGTCGAGCTGGGCTATCAGACGGTCACCTCTGTAGCTGTAGTGTCATTTTTCCTATGGTCCAATGTGTAAATTAAACAAAAAAGTGCACGTTTGTTATGATGTCCAAGATGGGGACCAGGATGTGGACATAATAAAAAATTAGGGAACATGATAGGAGACATTTCTACAATACATATAATCATTCTTATCTATCTAATATGATGATAACAGCTCTCCATATCTGCAGTCCACCACAAGGACCACCCTCTCTAATCCCTGAAAAATGAAATCATCCTCAGTGATGAAGAGAGGGGGCTAAGTGCCCCCAATGGTCTCAGAGCATTGACTCTTCTAAGAGTCCTAAGAGTCCTGCTCACACTGATGGGGTGCAGCTGTGGGACCCTATTTTCAGAGATGATGTCCTCCACCCAACTCTCAAAAAGCTGAAAGGGTCTTCAGTAGAGATGGATAGTCGAGCTGGGCTATCAGACGGTCACCTCTGTAGCTGTAGTGTCATTTTTCCTATGGTCCAATGTGTAAATTAAACAAAAAAGTGCACGTTTGTTATGATGTTCAAGATGGGGACCAGGATGTGGACATAATAAAAAATTAGGGAACATGATAGGAGACATTTCTACAATACATATAATCATTCTTATCTATCTAATACGATCACAACAGCTCTCCATACCTGCAGTCCACCACAAGGACCACTCTCTCTAATCCCTGAAAAATGAAATCATCCTCAGTGACGAAGAGAGGGGGCTAAGCGCCCCCCATGGTCTCAGAGCATTGACTCTTCTAAGAGTCCTAAGATTCCTGCTCACACTGATGGGGTGCAGCTGTGGGACCCTATTTTCAGAGATGATGTCCTCCACCCAACTCTCAAAAAGCTGAAAGGGTCTTCAGTAGAGATGGATAGTCGAGCTGGGCTATCAGACGGTCACCTCTGTAGCTGTAGTGTCATTTTTCCTATGGTCCAATGTGTAAATTAAACAAAAAAGTGCACGTTTGTTATGATGTCCAAGATGGGGACCAGGATGTGGACATAATAAAAAATTAGGGAACATGATAGGAGACATTTCTACAATACATATAATCATTCTTATCTATTTAATACGATGACAACAGCTCTCCATACCTGCAGTCCACCACAAGGACCACCCTCTCTAATCCCTGAAAAATGAAATCATCCTCAGTGACGAAGAGAGGGGGCTAAGCGCCCCCCATGGTCTCAGAGCATTGACTCTTCTAAGAGTCCTAAGAGTCCTGCTCACACTGATGGGGTGTAGCTGTGGGACCCTATTTTCAGAGATGATGTCCTCCACCCAACTCTCAAAAAGCTGAAAGGGTCTTCAGTAGAGATGGATAGTCGAGCTGGGCTATCAGACGGTCACCTCTGTAGCTGTAGTGTCATTTTTCCTATGGTCCAATGTGTAAATTAAACAAAAAAGTGCACGTTTGTTATGATGTCCAAGATGGGGACCAGGATGTGGACATAATAAAAAATTAGGGAACATGATAGGAGACATTTCTACAATACATATAATCATTCTTATCTATCTAATACGATGACAACAGCTCTCCATACCTGCAGTCCACCACAAGGACCACCCTCTCTAATCCCTGAAAAATGAAATCATCCTCAGTGACGAAGAGAGGGGGCTAAGCGCCCCCATGGTCTCAGAGCATTAACTCTTCTAAGAGTCCTAAGAGTCCTGCTCACACTGATGGGGTGCAGCTGTGGGACCCTATTTTCAGAGATGATGTCCTCCACCCAACTCTCAAAAAGCTGAAAGGGTCTTCAGTAGAGATGGATAGTCGAGCTGGGCTATCAGACGGTCACCTCTGTAGCTGTAGTGTCATTTTTCCTATGGTCCAATGTGTAAATTAAACAAAAAAGTGCACGTTTGTTATGATGTCCAAGATGGGGACCAGGATGTGGACATAATAAAAAATTAGGGAACATGATAGGAGACATTTCTACAATACATATAATCATTCTTATCTATCTAATACGATGACAACAGCTCTCCATACCTGCAGTCCACCACAAGGACCACCCTCTCTAATCCCTGAAAAATGAAATCATCCTCAGGGACGAAGAGAGGGGGCTAAGCGCCCCCCATGGTTTTAGAGCATTGACTCTTCTAAGAGTCCTAAGAGTCCTGCTTACACTGATGGGGTGCAGCTGTGGGACCCTATTTTAAGAGATGATGTCCTCCACCCAACTCTCAAAAAGCTGAAAGGGTCTTCAGTAGAGATGGATAGTCGAGCTGGGCTATCAGACGGTCACCTCTGTAGCTGTAGTGTCATTTTTCCTATGGTCCAATGTGTAAATTAAACAAAAAAGTGCACGTTTGTTATGATGTCCAAGATGGGGACCAGGATGTGGACATAATAAAAAATTAGGGAACATGATAGGAGACATTTCTACAATACATAAAATCATTCTTATCTATCTAATACGATGACAACAGCTCTCCATACCTGCAGTCCACCACAAGGACCACCCTCTCTAATCCCTGAAAAATGAAATCATCCTCAGGGACGAAGAGAGGGGGCTAAGCGCCCCCCATGGTTTTAGAGCATTGACTCTTCTAAGAGTCCTAAGAGTCCTGCTTACACTGATGGGGTGCAGCTGTGGGACCCTATTTTAAGAGATGATGTCCTCCACCCAACTCTCAAAAAGCTGAAAGGGTCTTCAGTAGAGATGGATAGTCGAGCTGGGCTATCAGACGGTCACCTCTGTAGCTGTAGTGTCATTTTTCCTATGGTCCAATGTGTAAATTAAACAAAAAAGTGCACGTTTGCTATGATGTCCAAGATGGGGACCAGGATGTGGACATAATAAAAAATTAGGGAACATGATAGGAGACATTTCTACAATACATATAATCATTCTTATCTATCTAATACGATGACAACAGCTCTCCATACCTGCAGTCCACCACAAGGACCACCCTCTCTAATCCCTGAAAAATGAAATCATCCTCAGTGACGAAGAGAGGGGGCTAAGCACCCCCATGGTCTCAGAGCATTAACTCTTCTAAGAGTCCTAAGAGTCCTGCTCACACTGATGGGGTGCAGCTGTGGGACCCTATTTTCAGAGATGATGTCCTCCACCCAACTCTCAAAAAGCTGAAAGGGTCTTCAGTAGAGATGGATAGTCGAGCTGGGCTATCAGACGGTCACCTCTGTAGCTGTAGTGTCATTTTTCCTATGGTCCAATGTGTAAATTAAACAAAAAAGTGCACGTTTGTTATGATGTCCAAGATGGGGACCAGGATGTGGACATAATAAAAAATTAGGGAACATGATAGGAGACATTTCTACAATACATATAATTATTCTTATCTATCTAATACGATGACAACAGCTCTCCATACCTGCAGTCCACCACAAGGACCACCCTCTCTAATCCCTGAAAAATGAAATCATCCTCAGGGACGAAGAGAGGGGGCTAAGCGCCCCCCATGGTTTTAGAGCATTGACTCTTCTAAGAGTCCTAAGAGTCCTGCTTACACTGATGGGGTGCAGCTGTGGGACCCTATTTTAAGAGATGATGTCCTCCACCCAACTCTCAAAAAGCTGAAAGGGTCTTCAGTAGAGATGGATAGTCGAGCTGGGCTATCAGACGGTCACCTCTGTAGCTGTAGTGTCATTTTTCCTATGGTCCAATGTGTAAATTAAACAAAAAAGTGCACGTTTGTTATGATGTCCAAGATGGGGACCAGGATGTGGACATAATAAAAAATTAGGGAACATGATAGGAGACATTTCTACAATACATATAATCATTCTTATCTATCTAATACGATCACAACAGCTCTCCATACCTGCAGTCCACCACAAGGACCACTCTCTCTAATCCCTGAAAAATGAAATCATCCTCAGTGACGAAGAGAGGGGGCTAAGCGCCCCCCATGGTCTCAAAACATTGACTCTTCTAAGAGTCCTAAGAGTCCTGCTCACACTGATGGGGTGCAGCTGTGGGACCCTATTTTCAGAGATGATGTCCTCCACCCAACTCTCAAAAAGCTGAAAGGGTCTTCAGTAGAGATGGATAGTCGAGCTGGGCTACCAGACGGTCACCTCTGTAGCTGTAGTGTCATTTTTCCTATGGTCCAATGTGTAAATTAAACAAAAAAGTGCACGTTTGTTATGATTTCCAAGATGGGGACCAGGATGTGGACATAATAAAAAAATAGGGAACATGATAGGAGACATTTCTACAATACATATAACCATTCTTATCTATCTAATACGATGACAACAGCTCTCCATACCTGCAGTCCACCACAAGTACCACCCTCTCTATTCCCTGAAAAGTGAAATCATCCTCAGTGACGAAGAGAGGGGGCTAAGCACCCCCCATGGTCTCAAAACATTGACTCTTCTAAGAGTCCTAAGAGTCCTGCTCACACTGATGGGGTGCAGCTGTGGGACCCTATTTTCAGAGATGATGTTCTCCACCCAACTCTCAAAAAGCTGAAAGGGTCTTCAGTAGAGATGGATAGTCGAGCTGGGCTATCTGACGGTCACCTCTGTAGCTGTAGTGTCATTTTTCCTATGGTCCAATGTGTAAATTAAACAAAAAAGTGCACGTTTGTTATGATGTCCAAGATGGGGACCAGGATGTGGACATAATAAAAAATTAGGGAACATGATAGGAGACATTTCTACAATACATATAATCATTCTTATCTATTTAATACGATGACAACAGCTCTCCATACCTGCAGTCCACCACAAGGACCACCCTCTCTAATCCATGAAAAATGAAATCATCCTCAGTGACGAAGAGAGGGGGCTAAGCGCCCCCCATGGTCTCAGAGCATTGACTCTTCTAAGAGTCCTAAGAGTCCTGCTCACACTGATGGGGTGCAGCTGTGGGACCCTATTTTCAGAGATGATGTCCTCCACCCAACTCTCAAAAAGCTGAAAGGGTCTTCAGTAGAGATGGATTGTCGAGCTGGGCTATCAGACGGTCACCTCTGTAGCTGTAGTGTCATTTTTCCTATGGTCCAATGTGTAAATTAAACAAAAAAGTGCACGTTTGTTATGATGTCCAAGATGGGGACCAGGATGTGGACATAATAAAAAATTAGGGAACATGATAGGAGACATTTCTACAATACATATAATCATTCTTATCTATCTAATACGATGATAACAGCTCTCCATACCTGCAGTCCACCACAAGGACCACCCTCTCTAATCCCTGAAAAATGATATCATCCTCAGTGACGAAGAGAGGGGGCTAAGTGCCCCCAATGGTCTCAGAGCATTGACTCTTCTAAGAGTCCTAAGAGTCCTGCTCACACTGATGGGGTGCAGCTGTGGGACCCTATTTTCAGAGATGATGTCCTCCACCCAACTCTCAAAAAGCTGAAAGGGTCTTCAGTAGAGATGGATAGTCGAGCTGGGCTATCAGACGGTCACCTCTGTAGCTGTAGTGTCATTTTTCCTATGGTCCAATGTGTAAATTAAACAAAAAAGTGCACGTTTGTTATGATGTCCAAGATGGGGACCAGGATGTGGACATAATAAAAAATTAGGGAACATGATAGGAGACATTTCTACAATACATATAATCATTCTTATCTATCTAATACGATGACAACAGCTCTCCATACCTGCAGTCCACCACAAGGACCACCCTCTCTAATCCCTGAAAAATGAAATCATCCTCAGTGACGAAGAGAGGGGGCTAAGCGCCCCCATGGTCTCAGAGCATTAACTCTTCTAAGAGTCCTAAGAGTCCTGCTCACACTGATGGGGTGCAGCTGTGGGACCCTATTTTCAGAGATGATGTCCTCCACCCAACTCTCAAAAAGCTGAAAGGGTCTTCAGTAGAGATGGATAGTCGAGCTGGGCTATCAGACGGTCACCTCTGTAGCTGTAGTGTCATTTTTCCTATGGTCCAATGTGTAAATTAAACAAAAAAGTGCACGTTTGTTATGATGTCCAAGATGGGGACCAGGATGTGGACATAATAAAAAATTAGGGAACATGATAGGAGACATTTCTACAATACATATAATCATTCTTATCTATCTAATACGATGACAACAGCTCTCCATACCTGCAGTCCACCACAAGGACCACCCTCTCTAATCCCTGAAAAATGAAATCATCCTCAGGGACGAAGAGAGGGGGCTAAGCGCCCCCCATGGTTTTAGAGCATTGACTCTTCTAAGAGTCCTAAGAGTCCTGCTTACACTGATGGGGTGCAGCTGTGGGACCCTATTTTAAGAGATGATGTCCTCCACCCAACTCTCAAAAAGCTGAAAGGGTCTTCAGTAGAGATGGATAGTCGAGCTGGGCTATCAGACGGTCACCTCTGTAGCTGTAGTGTCATTTTTCCTATGGTCCAATGTGTAAATTAAACAAAAAAGTGCACGTTTGTTATGATGTCCAAGATGGGGACCAGGATGTGGACATAATAAAAAATTAGGGAACATGATAGGAGACATTTCTACAATACATAAAATCATTCTTATCTATCTAATACGATGACAACAGCTCTCCATACCTGCAGTCCACCACAAGGACCACCCTCTCTAATCCCTGAAAAATGAAATCATCCTCAGGGACGAAGAGAGGGGGCTAAGCGCCCCCCATGGTTTTAGAGCATTGACTCTTCTAAGAGTCCTAAGAGTCCTGCTTACACTGATGGGGTGCAGCTGTGGGACCCTATTTTAAGAGATGATGTCCTCCACCCAACTCTCAAAAAGCTGAAAGGGTCTTCAGTAGAGATGGATAGTCGAGCTGGGCTATCAGACGGTCACCTCTGTAGCTGTAGTGTCATTTTTCCTATGGTCCAATGTGTAAATTAAACAAAAAAGTGCACGTTTGCTATGATGTCCAAGATGGGGACCAGGATGTGGACATAATAAAAAATTAGGGAACATGATAGGAGACATTTCTACAATACATATAATCATTCTTATCTATCTAATACGATGACAACAGCTCTCCATACCTGCAGTCCACCACAAGGACCACCCTCTCTAATCCCTGAAAAATGAAATCATCCTCAGTGACGAAGAGAGGGGGCTAAGCACCCCCATGGTCTCAGAGCATTAACTCTTCTAAGAGTCCTAAGAGTCCTGCTCACACTGATGGGGTGCAGCTGTGGGACCCTATTTTCAGAGATGATGTCCTCCACCCAACTCTCAAAAAGCTGAAAGGGTCTTCAGTAGAGATGGATAGTCGAGCTGGGCTATCAGACGGTCACCTCTGTAGCTGTAGTGTCATTTTTCCTATGGTCCAATGTGTAAATTAAACAAAAAAGTGCACGTTTGTTATGATGTCCAAGATGGGGACCAGGATGTGGACATAATAAAAAATTAGGGAACATGATAGGAGACATTTCTACAATACATATAATCATTCTTATCTATCTAATACGATGACAACAGCTCTCCATACCTGCAGTCCACCACAAGGACCACCCTCTCTAATCCCTGAAAAATGAAATCATCCTCAGTGACGAAGAGAGGGGGCTAAGCGCCCCCATGGTCTCAGAGCATTAACTCTTCTAAGAGTCCTAAGAGTCCTGCTCACACTGATGGGGTGCAGATGTGGGACCCTATTTTCAGAGATGATGTCCTCCACCCAACTCTCAAAAAGCTGAAAGGGTCTTCAGTAGAGATGTATAGTCGAGCTGGGCTATCAGACGGTCACCTCTGTAGCTGTAGTGTCATTTTTCCTATGGTCCAATGTGTAAATTAAACAAAAAAGTGCACGTTTGTTATGATGTCCAAGATGGGGACCAGGATGTGGACATAATAAAAAATTAGGGAACATGATAGGAGACATTTCTACAATACATATAATCATTCTTATCTATCTAATACGATGACAACAGCTCTACATACCTGCAGTCCACCACAAGGACCACCCTCTCTAATCCCTGAAAAATGAAATCATCCTCAGTGACGAAGAGAGGGGGCCAAGCGCCCCCCATGGTACCAGAGCATTGACTCTTCTAAGAGTCCTAAGAGTCCTGCTCACACTGATGGGGTGAAGCTGTGGGACCCTATTTTCAGAGATGATGTCCTCCACCCAACTCTCAAAAAGCTGAAAGGGTCTTCAGTAGACATGGATAGTCGAGCTGGGCTATCAGACGGTCACCTCTGTAGCTGTAGTGTCATTTTTCCTATGGTCCAATGTGTAAATTAAACAAAAAAGTGCACGTTTGTTATGATGTCCAAGATGGGGACCAGGATGTGGACATAATAAAAAATTAGGGAACATGATAGGAGACATTTCTACAATACATATAATCATTCTTATCTATCTAATACGATGATAACAGCTCTCCATACCTGCAGTCCACCACAAGGACCACCCTCTCTAAACCCTGAAAAATGAAATCATCCTCAGTGACGAAGAGAGGGGGCTAAGCGCCCCCCATGGTCTCAAAACATTGACTCTTCTAAGAGTCCTAAGAGTCCTGCTCACACTGATGGGGTGCAGCTGTGGGACCCTATTTTCAGAGATGATGTCCTCCACCCAACTCTCAAAAAGCTGAAAGGGTCTTCAGTAGAGATGGATAGTCGAGCTGGGCTACCAGACGGTCACCTCTGTAGCTGTAGTGTCATTTTTCCTATGGTCCAATGTGTAAATTAAACAAAAAAGTGCACGTTTGTTATGATGTCCAAGATGGGGACCAGGATGTGGACATAATAAAAAATTAGGGAACATGATAGGAGACATTTCTACAATACATATAATCATTCTTATCTATTTAATACGATGACAACAGCTCTCCATACCTGCAGTCCACCACAAGGACCACCCTCTCTAATCCCTGAAAAATGAAATCATCCTCAGTGACGAAGAGAGGGGGCTAAGCGCCCCCCATGGTCTCAGAGCATTGACTCTTCTAAGAGTCCTAAGAGTCCTGCTCACACTGATGGGGTGCAGCTGTGGGACCCTATTTTCAGAGATGATGTCCTCCACCCAACTCTCAAAAAGCTGAAAGGGTCTTCAGTAGAGATGGATTGTCGAGCTGGGCTATCAGACGGTCACCTCTGTAGCTGTAGTGTCATTTTTCCTATGGTCCAATGTGTAAATTAAACAAAAAAGTGCACGTTTGTTATGATGTCCAAGATGGGGACCAGGATGTGGACATAATAAAAAATTAGGGAACATGATAGGAGACATTTCTACAATACATATAATCATTCTTATCTATCTAATACGATCACAACAGCTCTCCATACCTGCAGTCCACCACAAGGACCACTCTCTCTAATCCCTGAAAAATGAAATCATCCTCAGTGACGAAGAGAGGGGGCTAAGCGCCCCCCATGGTCTCAAAACATTGACTCTTCTAAGAGTCCTAAGAGTCCTGCTCACACTGATGGGGTGCAGCTGTGGGACCCTATTTTCAGAGATGATGTCCTCCACCCAACTCTCAAAAAGCTGAAAGGGTCTTCAGTAGAGATGGATAGTCGAGCTGGGCTACCAGACGGTCACCTCTGTAGCTGTAGTGTCATTTTTCCTATGGTCCAATGTGTAAATTAAACAAAAAAGTGCACGTTTGTTATGATTTCCAAGATGGGGACCAGGATGTGGACATAATAAAAAAATAGGGAACATGATAGGAGACATTTCTACAATACATATAACCATTCTTATCTATCTAATACGATGACAACAGCTCTCCATACCTGCAGTCCACCACAAGTACCACCCTCTCTATTCCCTGAAAAGTGAAATCATCCTCAGTGACGAAGAGAGGGGGCTAAGCACCCCCCATGGTCTCAAAACATTGACTCTTCTAAGAGTCCTAAGAGTCCTGCTCACACTGATGGGGTGCAGCTGTGGGACCCTATTTTCAGAGATGATGTTCTCCACCCAACTCTCAAAAAGCTGAAAGGGTCTTCAGTAGAGATGGATAGTCGAGCTGGGCTATCTGACGGTCACCTCTGTAGCTGTAGTGTCATTTTTCCTATGGTCCAATGTGTAAATTAAACAAAAAAGTGCACGTTTGTTATGATGTCCAAGATGGGGACCAGGATGTGGACATAATAAAAAATTAGGGAACATGATAGGAGACATTTCTACAATACATATAATCATTCTTATCTATTTAATACGATGACAACAGCTCTCCATACCTGCAGTCCACCACAAGGACCACCCTCTCTAATCCATGAAAAATGAAATCATCCTCAGTGACGAAGAGAGGGGGCTAAGCGCCCCCCATGGTCTCAGAGCATTGACTCTTCTAAGAGTCCTAAGAGTCCTGCTCACACTGATGGGGTGCAGCTGTGGGACCCTATTTTCAGAGATGATGTCCTCCACCCAACTCTCAAAAAGCTGAAAGGGTCTTCAGTAGAGATGGATTGTCGAGCTGGGCTATCAGACGGTCACCTCTGTAGCTGTAGTGTCATTTTTCCTATGGTCCAATGTGTAAATTAAACAAAAAAGTGCACGTTTGTTATGATGTCCAAGATGGGGACCAGGATGTGGACATAATAAAAAATTAGGGAACATGATAGGAGACATTTCTACAATACATATAATCATTCTTATCTATCTAATACGATGATAACAGCTCTCCATACCTGCAGTCCACCACAAGGACCACCCTCTCTAATCCCTGAAAAATGATATCATCCTCAGTGACGAAGAGAGGGGGCTAAGTGCCCCCAATGGTCTCAGAGCATTGACTCTTCTAAGAGTCCTAAGAGTCCTGCTCACACTGATGGGGTGCAGCTGTGGGACCCTATTTTCAGAGATGATGTCCTCCACCCAACTCTCAAAAAGCTGAAAGGGTCTTCAGTAGAGATGGATAGTCGAGCTGGGCTATCAGACGGTCACCTCTGTAGCTGTAGTGTCATTTTTCCTATGGTCCAATGTGTAAATTAAACAAAAAAGTGCACGTTTGTTATGATGTCCAAGATGGAGACCAGGATGTGGACATAATAAAAAATTAGGGAACATGATAGGAGACATTTCTACAATACATATAATCATTCTTATCTATCTAATACGATGACAACAGCTCTACATACCTGCAGTCCACCACAAGGACCACCCTCTCTAATCCCTGAAAAATGAAATCATCCTCAGTGACGAAGAGAGGGGGCTCAGTGCCCCCAATGGTCTCAGAGCATTGACTCTTCTAAGAGTCTTAAGAGTCCTGCTCACACTGATGGGGTGCAGCTGTGGGACCCTATTTTCAGAGATGATGTCCTCCACCCAACTCTCAAAATGCTGAAAGGGTCTTCAGTAGAGATGGATAGTCGAGCTGGGCTATCAGACGGTCACCTCTGTAGCTGTAGTGTCATTTTTCCTATGGTCCAATGTGTAAATTAAACAAAAAAGTGCACGTTTGTTATGATGTCCAAGATGGGGACCAGGATGTGGACATAATAAAAAATTAGGGAACATGATAGGAGACATTTCTACAATACATATAATCATTCTTATCTATCTAATACGATGACAACAGCTCTCCATACCTGCAGTCCACCACAAGGACCACCCTCTCTAATCCCTGAAAAATGAAATCATCCTCAGTGACGAAGAGAGGGGGCTAAGCGCCCCCATGGTCTCAGAGCATTAACTCTTCTAAGAGTCCTAAGAGTCCTGCTCACACTGATGGGGTGCAGCTGTGGGACCCTATTTTAAGAGATGATGTCCTCCACCCAACTCTCAAAAAGCTGAAAGGGTCTTCAGTAGAGATGGATAGTCGAGCTGGGCTATCAGACGGTCACCTCTGTAGCTGTAGTGTCATTTTTTCTATGGTCCAATGTGGAAATTAAACAAAAAAGTGCACGTTTGTTATGATGTCCAAGATGGGGACCAGGATGTGGACATAATAAAAAATTAGGGAACATGATAGGAGACATTTCTACAATACATATAATCATTCTTATCTATCTAATACGATGACAACAGCTCTCCATACCTGCAGTCCACCACAAGGACCACCCTCTCTAATCCCTGATAAATGAAATCATCCTCAGTGACGAAGAGAGGGGGCCAAGCGCCCCCCATGGTACCAGAGCATTGACTCTTCTAAGAGTCCTAAGAGTCCTGCTCACACTGATGGGGTGCAGCTGTGGGACCCTATTTTCAGAGATGATGTCCTCCACCCAACTCTCAAAAAGCTGAAAGGGTCTTCAGTAGAGATGGATAGTCGAGCTGGGCTATCAGACGGTCACCTCTGTAGCTGTAGTGTCATTTTTCCTATTGTCCAATTTGTAAATTAAACAAAAAAGTGCACGTTTGTTATGATTTCCAAGATGGGAACCAGGATGTGGACATAATAAAAAAATAGGGAACATGATAGGAGACATTTCTACAATACATATAATCATTCTTATCTATCTAATACGATGACAACAGCTCTCCATACCTGCAGTCCACCACAAGGACCACCCTCTCTATTCCCTGAAAAGTGAAATCATCCTCAGTGACGAGGAGAGGGGGCTAAGCGCCCCCCATGGTCTCAGAGCATTGACTCTTCTAAGAGTCCTAAGAGTCCTGCTCACACTGATGGGGTGCAGCTGTGGGACCCTATTTTCAGAGATGATGTTCTCCACCCAACTCTCAAAAAGCTGAAAGGGTCTTCAGTAGAGATGGATAGTCGAGCTGGGCTATCAGACGGTCACCTCTGTAGCTGTAGTGTCATTTTTCCTATGGTCCAATGTGTAAATTAAACAAAAAAGTGCACGTTTGTTATGATGTCCAAGATGGGGACCAGGATGTGGACATAATAAAAAATTAGGGAACATGATAGGAGACATTTCTACAATACATATAATCATTCTTATCTATATAATACGATGACAACAGCTCTCCATACCTGCAGTCCACCACAAGGACCACCCTCTCTAATCCCTGAAAAATGAAATCATCCTCAGTGACGAAGAGAGGGGGCTAAGCGCCCCCCATGGTCTCAGAGCATTGACTCTTCTAAGAGTCCTAAGAGTCCTGCTCACACTGATGGGGTGCAGCTGTGGGACCCTATTTTCAGAGATGATGTCCTCCACCCAACTCTCAAAAAGCTGAAAGGGTCTTCAGTAGAGATGGATAGTCGAGCTGGGCTATCAGACGGTCACCTCTGTAGCTGTAGTGTCATTTTTCCTATGGTCCAATGTGTAAATTAAACAAAAAAGTGCACGTTTGTTATGATGTCCAAGATGGGGACCAGGATGTGGACATAATAAAAAATTAGGGAACATGATAGGAGACATTTCTACAATACATATAATCATTCTTATCTATTTAATACGATGACAACAGCTCTCCATACCTGCAGTCCACCACAAGGACCACCCTCTCTAATCCCTGAAAAATGAAATCATCCTCAGTGACGAAGAGAGGGGGCTAAGCGCCCCCCATGGTCTCAGAGCATTGACTCTTCTAAGAGTCCTAAGAGTCCTGCTCACACTGATGGGGTGCAGCTGTGGGACCCTATTTTCAGAGATGATGTCCTCCACCCAACTCTCAAAAAGCTGAAAGGGTCTTCAGTAGAGATGGATTGTCGAGCTGGGCTATCAGACGGTCACCTCTGTAGCTGTAGTGTCATTTTTCCTATGGTCCAATGTGTAAATTAAACAAAAAAGTGCACGTTTGTTATGATGTCCAAGATGGGGACCAGGATGTGGACATAATAAAAAATTAGGGAACATGATAGGAGACATTTCTACAATACATATAATCATTCTTATCTACCTAATACGATGATAACAGCTCTCCATACCTGCAGTCCACCACAAGGACCACCCTCTCTAATCCCTGAAAAATGAAATCATCCTCAGTGACGAAGAGAGGGGGCTAAGTGCCCCCAATGGTCTCAGAGCATTGACTCTTCTAAGAGTCCTAAGAGTCCTGCTCACACTGATGGGGTGCAGCTGTGGGACCCTATTTTCAGAGATGATGTCCTCCACCCAACTCTCAAAAAGCTGAAAGGGTCTTCAGTAGAGATGGATAGTCGAGCTGGGCTATCAGACGGTCACCTCTGTAGCTGTAGTGTCATTTTTCCTTTGGTCCAATGTGTAAATTAAACAAAAAAGTGCACGTTTGTTATGATGTCCAAGATGGGGACCAGGATGTGGACATAATAAAAAATTAGGGAACATGATAGGAGACATTTCTACAATACATATAATCATTCTTATCTATCTAATACGATGACAACAGCTCTCCATACCTGCAGTCCACCACAAGGACCACCCTCTCTAATCCCTGAAAAATGAAATCATCCTCAGTGACGAAGAGAGGGGGCTAAGCGCCCCCATGGTCTCAGAGCATTAACTCTTCTAAGAGTCCTAAGGGTCCTGCTCACACTGATGGGGTGCAGCTGTGGGACCCTATTTTCAGAGATGATGTCCTCCACCCAACTCTCAAAAAGCTGAAAGGGTCTTCAGTAGAGATGGATAGTCGAGCTGGGCTATCAGACGGTCACCTCTGTAGCTGTAGTGTCATTTTTCCTATGGCCCAATGTGTAAGTTAAACAAAAAAGTGCACGTTTGTTATGATGTCCAAGATGGGGACCAGGATGTGGACATAATAAAAAATTAGGGAACATGATAGGAGACATTTCTACAATACATATAATCATTCTTATCTATCTAATACGATGACAACAGCTCTCCATACCTGCAGTCCACCACAAGGACCACCCTCTCTAATCCCTGAAAAATGAAATCATCCTCAGTGACGAAGAGAGGGGGCCAAGCGCCCCCCATGGTACCAGAGCATTGACTCTTCTAAGAGTCCTAAGAGTCCTGCTCACACTGATGGGGTGAAGCTGTGGGACCCTATTTTCAGAGATGATGTCCTCCACCCAACTCTCAAAAAGCTGAAAGGGTCTTCAGTAGAGATGGATAGTCGAGCTGGGCTATCAGACGGTCACCTCTGTAGCTGTAGTGTCATTTTTCCTATGGTCCAATGTGTAAATTAAACAAAAAAGTGCACGTTTGTTATGATGTCCAAGATGGGGACCAGGATGTGGACATAATAAGAAATTAGGGAACATGATAGGAGACATTTCTACAATACATATAATCATTCTTATCTATCTAATACGATGACAACAGCTCTCCATACCTGCAGTCCACCACAAGGACCACCCTCTCTAATCCCTGAAAAATGAAATCATCCTCAGGGACGAGGAGAGGGGGCTAAGCGCCCCCCATGGTTTTAGAGCATTGACTCTTCTAAGAGTCCTAAGAGTCCTGCTTACACTGATGGGGTGCAGCTGTGGGACCCTATTTTCAGAGATGATGTCCTCCACCCAACTCTCAAAAAGCTGAAAGGGTCTTCAGTAGAGATGGATAGTCGAGCTGGGCTATCAGACGGTCACCTCTGTAGCTGTAGTGTCATTTTTCCTATGGTCCAATGTGTAAATTAAACAAAAAAGTGCACGTTTGTTATGATGTTCAAGATGGGGACCAGGATGTGGACATAATAAAAAATTAGGGAACATGATAGGAGACATTTCTACAATACATATAATCATTCTTATCTATCTAATACGATCACAACAGCTCTCCATACCTGCAGTCCACCACAAGGACCACTCTCTCTAATCCCTGAAAAATGAAATCATCCTCAGTGACGAAGAGAGGGGGCTAAGCGCCCCCCATGGTCTCAGAGCATTGACTCTTCTAAGAGTCCTAAGATTCCTGCTCACACTGATGGGGTGCAGCTGTGGGACCCTATTTTCAGAGATGATGTCCTCCACCCAACTCTCAAAAAGCTGAAAGGGTCTTCAGTAGAGATGGATAGTCGAGCTGGGCTATCAGACGGTCACCTCTGTAGCTGTAGTGTCATTTTTCCTATGGTCCAATGTGTAAATTAAACAAAAAAGTGCACGTTTGTTATGATTTCCAAGATGGGGACCAGGATGTGGACATAATAAAAAAATAGGGAACATGATTGGAGACATTTCTACAATACATATAATCATTCTTATCTATCTAATACGATGACAACAGCTCTCCATACCTGCAGTCCACCACAAGGACCACCCTCTCTATTCCCTCAAAAGTGAAATCATCCTCAGTGACGAAGAGAGGGGGCTAAGCGCCCCCCATGGTCTCAGAGCATTGACTCTTCTAAGAGTCCTAAGAGTCCTGCTCACACTGATGGGGTGCAGCTGTGGGACCCTATTTTCAGAGATGATGTTCTCCACCCAACTCTCAAAAAGCTGAAAGGGTCTTCAGTAGAGATGGATAGTCGAGCTGGGCTATCAGACGGTCACCTCTGTAGCTGTAGTGTCATTTTTCCTATGGTCCAATGTGTAAATTAAACAAAAAAGTGCACGTTTGTTATGATGTCCAAGATGGGGACCAGGATGTGGACATAATAAAAAATTAGGGAACATGATAGGAGACATTTCTACAATACATATAATCATTCTTTTTTTCTAATTTAAGATTTTATTACGTTTCAAAGGAATTACAAAATTAAAACATACAACCATATTGTACCAAATGATACAAATCAGAAATCCCAAGTCACTGCTATACCATGCCTTCGCAGGCTTCGTGATATTCTATGGATAGTAGAAATAATACCTGGGTAAACATTTAAAACCTTAGATGATAATGTAACAAGACGAAGAGATTAAGTTGAGTGATAGTCACAGAATCCAAAGAAGGAGAGGTAAGTCAGAGGAAAGCGGGGAGAGATAGAAAGCAGGGTGGGGCGACCGGGGCTGATACCTCGTCTATTGAGCTAAAATTTGTCGAGAGGATGGTGTGTACTGTCTAAAAGAGAAAAAGCCAGGGTGCCCCCGATCCGGAGATTAAATTAGTTCAGGAAATTTCTCACTGGACAGGAAAGACTCCCACTGAAACCACTTAGTGGCTGTCTCCACTGTTTGCCCTCGTGATTGGGCCATCACCATCTCCATGCGATGGATCACATTTACCTCTGTTACCCACTCATCAAATGTCGGGGGGTAGAGTCTTTCCATCGCCGTGGGACCACTGTCTTGGCGGCCTGAAGAAGGTGACCCAAGATAGATTTTTTAAAAACCTTTTCTGGTACGTTAAAGATATACAGTAAAGCTGCCTCCGGGCGGCTGGGTACTACGATCCCTGTAACCTCTTTTATGGCTACCAGTACTTTGTTCCAAAAGATCGACAAGCCCGGGCAGTGCCACCAGATGTGAGACATGGTGCCTCCTGAGGCCCCGCAACGCCAGCACGTGTCCGGTATTTCGGGGCACCACGCATGAAGAGACGCCGGTACCCTGTACCACCTGGAAAGTATTTTATAGCTGGTTTCTTGCATCCTAGTGGCAACTACCGACCTGTGGGTCAGGCGGAAACAACGCTCCCATAGATTCCTGGGAATCGTTTGGTTGAGTTCCAACTCCCAAGCTCTACAAAAGCGAGGAAGCGACCCCTCTGCTGCACTAGTCATAAGCTTATACACCCTTGATATTTAAACAAAGAGAACACCGGAGTAATTGCGCATTACAATATAACAAATTTTATTGCACATACATTAGAAAATATAAAAACATACATAAAGATAAAAATGAGGTGTTTCACAGTGTACAAAACACACATAGATGCAAAGGACAGAATTACAGGCTGAATCTCCGCTGAGATGCATGAGCAGCGGAGATTCAGCCTGTAATTCTGTCCTTTGCATCTATGTGTGTTTTGTACACTGTGAAACACCTCATTTTTATCTTTATGTATGTTTTTATATTTTCTAATGTATGTGCAATAAAATTTGTTATATTGTAATGCGCAATTACTCCGGTGCGGTGTTCTCTTTGTTTAAATATCATAGTGGAGTTAGCATAATATTGATTTATGATGCAAATCTGGATAAATGTATTAATTTACACCCTTGATATTGCATGACGCGTGTCGGAAGGCCCAGTGCAAAGGTTTTCAAAAGGAGTTTGGGGTAGGGAAAGAGCCCTGGTAGTGTCCTGAGAGGTTAGGAAATGCTTGAGTTGAGCATACTCAAAGTTAAATCGCATTTTGAGATTCCGGCCCTCCACTATCTCCAGGAGTGAGATGAGAGACCCGCCCGGAGCCACCCGATTTAATCTTAAAGGAGTCAGTTTCGTGCTTCCCAGGAAATTATTAGATGACGCTCCCGGTAAAAACCCCGGGTTATCGGTTAGTGGCATAAGGGGCCCCCCCGGCTGAATCATGAGATTGCGTGATGACACAGAGTGGACCGTTTTCAATGTTTGTTTAGTACTATAAGACATCTCAATCTTATGTCTGGTGAGGAGCGGCCAGGTCCAGGGTAGGGTCGGTAACGATAAGGGGCACATATCCTGTGCCATGCAGACCCAAAGCTTAGAACCAGTATTATGTAAAAGGTCCAGGATCCTGGCATAAGCGGCTGCTAAGTAGTACCGCCTACAGTCAGGTAGTCCTGTCCCTCCCGCATTCTTGGTCCTAGTCAGGACGCTACTCCCTATATGGGCACGCCTTCCGGACCAAACAAATTGATTGAATATGCGCTGCATCTTGGCCCAATAGGATGCTGGAACATAAACCGGAGCTGTCTGTATCAAGTACAGCAATCTCGGCAGCGCCGTCATCCTGAGTGCGCTGATCCTGCCGAACCATGAAAGAGTGCCTCTGTGCCACCGGGCTAAATCACTCTCGAGTCGTGACAGGAAACTTTGGTAGTTTAATTGAAAGAGCTTGGACAAGTCAGATGGGATCTTGATGCCCAAGTACCCAATACTACCATGGGGTGGCCATCTAAAGGGAAAGTTTGGTTTTATAACATTCACAGTTGTTTGGGGTAGAGAAATATTTAAGGCTTCTGATTTATCAAAATTGATTTTAAAATTGGACCATTTGCTAAAGCGGTTCAGCTCCACCATTAAGGATGGGAGAGAGGTGATGGGGTTACATAGATAAATAAGGAGATCATCAGCAAAGGCAGCACATTTATGCTCCCGGTTGGCGATTTTAATTCCCTTTATGTCCGGATTGGCCCGGATGGCCGACAACAAGTGTTCCATGACTAAAACATACAATAAAGGTGACAAGGGGCATCCCTGTCGAGTCCCGTTACGAATGGAAAAGGGTTTCGATAGAGTGCCATTGATCTTAAGGTGAGCAGTCGGGGCATGGTATAAAGCCATAATTTTGGATGAGAAAACCGGTCCCAAGCCTATGTGGTCCAAGGTCTGTGCAATTGACTGCCAGGAGACTCTATCGAAAGCCTTCTCAGCGTCCAAAGATAGCAACATCATCGGCAGTTGTTTAGTATGTGCGTGTTGAATTAAATCCAAGGTTTTTATGGTGTTGTCCCTTGCCTCTCTACCCGGGACAAACCCGACCTGGTCCAAATGGATCAGGTCAGGAAGCAAAGGACCAAGTCTATTTGCCAAAAGCTTGGCATAAATTTTTAAATCTACATTAAGAAGTGATATTGGTCTAAAACTACCACACACCGTGGGGTCCTTTCCAGCCTTACTGAGTAATGAGATGTGTGCTGTGGTGGAATGGGGTGGAAAGTGGACAGAGTCCGAAATCGAATTAAAGGAAAGGAGCATTAGGGGTGCTAACTGATCCGAAAAGGATTTATAAAATTTGGCGGGGAATCCGTCGGGGCCAGGGCTCTTGTTTCCAGGTGTGTCGCGAATCACTGCCAGCAAGTCCTCCAGTGTAAATGGACTTTCCAAGTTGTCAATTATAGAGCTATCGAGACGTCCAAAAGGTGAGGGCACTAGAGGGCCCTCATCACTCGACCTGGGGGGCTCAACCGGTAAATTATATAACTTGGAATAATAGTCGTGAAAAGTATTCGAGATTTCTGGGGTGGCATAGAGTATTTCGTCGCGTGGGTTCTTGATGCAAGGTATGAGGGTATGAGCTCTGTCTTCTCTCAGCGCGTTGGCCAACAATCTGCCGGGTTTATCCCCAAACTCGTAAAACCTCCCCCTTCCCACCTGTATTAGACGCTGGTATGAGGAATCGAGCAGTTTTTTAACCTGGAACCTAGCTTGTAAAAGGGCTTGTAGATTTGTGGCCGATAAGGCTCGCTTGTGGATGAGCTCCAGTTCAGAGACCTTCTGGAGAGCTTTTACTATGCTTTGGGCCTTTTCTTTCTTGATTCGGGACCCGTGTTTAATAAAAATACCTCGTAGGACACATTTCAGTGCTTCCCACTTATATGTGGGGGCTGTGTCATCTACTGAGTGGTCCTCCATGAACCTAGTAATAGAGGTCTGAATGTCAGTGACACAAAGCTCATCCAGTAAAAACGACTCATTCAGCCGCCACGACCCCCTAGGAGCCGAAAGAGAGGGGATCTCTATTGTGCAATACACCGGCGCGTGGTCTGACCACAATATATTATCCATTCCCGTATGTTGGATCCATGGGAGAGCGCTATGTTGAATTAATATGTAGTCAAGACGACTATAAGAGTCCTGAGTGTGTGAATAAAAACTATAGTCTCTGTCCGAGGGATGCTGTATTCTCCAAGCATCAAACAATTGAATGCGCAGTAGAGCTTTTTTGATACGTTTAATGGTGGTGTATGCAATACTAGATTTTCCTTTGGAATTATCTAATGTGGGGTCGAGGGTGACATTTAGGTCGCCACATAAAATCACCGTGCCCTGCAGCAAGGGGATTGCGACGTCAATCAGACGGGAAACAAAGCTGTCCTGTTTTTGATTTGGGGCGTAAGCATTAATTATTGTGAAAATGTGGGTTCCCACCCTCAGTGAGAGTATAATATATCTTCCAAGACTATCTGTCGTGCACTTTAAGATTTGATGTGGGAGGGATTTATGGATGGCTATTGCCACGCCTTTAGAACGGGAGTCCGGGTTGTCTGAGGAAACCCATGTCTGGTAATACTTATTTTTAAGAATAGGGGCATGTCCTTGTTTGAAGTGTGTCTCCTGGAGGCACGCTATTCTCACCTTCCGTTTATGAAGATGATACAGTATCTGTGTCCTTTTCTCCGGAACATTGAGGCCCCTGGCATTGAAAGAAGCAATGGTTAGATCCGCCATCTATAAAAGAGTAGTACATTAGAGATATATAAGAGAGGGTAACGAACCCTATCAGCCCGGCCGCTGAGAATAGAAAGAAGGGAAGACTGGAGGTAGGTAGGATATAGTGGGGAGAAGAGGAAAAGAGCAACGAAAACAGGGAGAACAGCAGGCAAAAAAAACCTTGCACAGTAAACTAAATCCGAACAATTGTTCCTAGGGAACATATCCGCCTGATCTAGGCAGGACAGAGGATCCCGGCCTATTTGGGGAAAAAGGATGTCAGACATAACCAAGCCGAGCTCCGTGCATGCAAGAAAAACATTAAAGATAACCACAGGAACCGGCAACAATATCAAATATTCATGTAGTACGGGCGATGAATAAACTTAAAGGCAGCATACATTCCGCCACTGAGCACATCTATATCGGTCACCGAGGACGACCCGTCCCCCGACCCCGCCTTTCTCTCGGGGGCAGCCCCCTGCCGGACACAGGAGGTGTAGACCGTCCAGAAGAGGCCTGCCGTCCCCTAGGTACCCACTGCTGGAGTAGGGTAATCGGCCAGGTTGCAATAGTGATTGTAGGTAAATCCAGGCTCTTAGTAAAGGCCGGGAGGTCTTCTGGGGATCGCAAGACCATCCATCGGGAGTCCTTCCGCACCGACAGGGAGAATGGAAATCCCCATCGAAACGGTAGACCCCTCTCCTTCAAGGCATCAAGGAGGGGCTTAAGGGTCGCACGTTGGGCCAGGGTGTGGCGTGAGAGATCCGGCATTATGCGTATGGTAGAGCCATTAAACGACAAGTGTTGTTTCCCCCTGGCTGCTTGTAGGATGGCCTCTTTGACAGCGAAAAAATGCACTCTGCACACGATATCCCTCGGGCGGGGGTCCTCTGGATCCGGGGGACGTAGGGCTCTATGGGCTCTATCGAGCTCGAGGGGGGCCCCTGGTGGCCTCTTTAGCAGATTGTTGAAGATAGAACGGAGAGCAGTAGGTATATCAGGAGCGGCAATAGATTCCGGGATACCTCTAATACGTAAATTGTTCCTTCTATTTCTATTCTCTAAGTCGTCTACATGTTGTTGAAGGGCAAATAGTTGCTTGGATTGGTTTTCTACAGTCTCTTGAATAGAT
This sequence comes from Anomaloglossus baeobatrachus, assembly GCF_048569485.1. Classification (NCBI taxonomy): domain Eukaryota; kingdom Metazoa; phylum Chordata; class Amphibia; order Anura; family Aromobatidae; genus Anomaloglossus; species Anomaloglossus baeobatrachus. The sequence goes on along the minus strand of NW_027442146.1, from coordinate 1,861,895 downwards.
TGAATAGACGTCTGAGAATTTGATTGTTTCTCTGTCAGGGAATCGACTCTGTGAGTAAGTGAGGAGAGATCTTGCCGTAGTTGGATAAACTCTTGTTTACATTCCGCCACCACTTGATTAGCCAGTGCTGCAATGTCGTTCTTGGTGGGGATCGCTTGCAACAGTGACCGTAGGTCTGCCAGGGAGGCCGGGCGGTCCTCGCCCATCGAGGTGACAGCGTGAGACGTATTGGGGTATGAATAGAAAGAGTCCTGTATAGCTGGACCGTATATTAGTGTTTGCGTTTGCATGCTTTGGGGGTTTTTCATATCGTCCCATATTAGTGGCATGGACCTACGGCGCATTGGGGGTGTTCCCACTGCTCTTGGCCCTCCATCTCTGGGAATCAAGATGCCCTTTTCTCTGACCGAGACTGTCGGGCTCTCAGCCCAGGAAGAGCCAGTGGACCATCGATCTGGAGAGGGAGGGGTTGCTTCCCTCTGAGGTGTCCCCCAGGATTTGTTGACTGCTACCCAGGATTCAGATGGCTCCCCTGCATTTCCAGCTTCCCCTGCAGGTCTTTTAACCCCTGGTGCATACGCCTGGCTGGTTACTTCACCTCCCTCTCTGGTTGGAGTCCCGCTCCCCAGGCCTTCCCGCGGTCCCCGTACCTGTGTCCTTTCTCCCAGCAGACCTTCTGGGCAAATCGCTGCTCCCTCCTTTCCTCTGGCTGCCGGGCCATTGTATGCAGACAGGGGCAGTAGTGCCTGCAGCGCGGCTTCCCCGTGCAGCGCCTGCTTCCCCCGTGCCCGGGCCTGACACGGTGATGCTTCTTCTGGGCCCAGGCACACGTGCACTCCGTGCACGCACACCGCATTACTCTCCGCTCCCCTGATGCCGGCCGCCGGTGAGTCATCCGGATTACCCGGCTCCAGCAGAGATGTCGCGGGACGTGAGGCAGGTAGGACGCCTGCTGCGGCCGACCCATCTTCCTTTCCCAGTCTGCTGGATGGCGTCTCCGTGGCGCGGCCGCCATCTTGGAATGGCGCCGCAGATGATGCCGCTTCCTCCACCGCAGGGGGTCCACTGATTCCCGCCGTCCCCGGGTGTTCTTTGGGGGGTCCGTCCTCGTCATGTGAGGACCCTGCCGCCTCACCCCTTCTCTGGGTCTTCGGGCCCATCGCCCCAGCGGACACCGGTGCAGGGGCCCCTTCAGGCTGTAGTTCTCTCCCAGGCTGAGAGGCAGTCCCAGGCTCCCGGGAACGGGTGAGGTACACCCCAATCGTGCCCTGAGATGCAGAAAGTTGCCCTGATGTGTTGGGCTTGTTTTTCTTGGTGGATTTGCCCATTATATATATAGTAAACCGGCCCTTTGGAAGGATATTTAGAGGAGCTCTAACAAGCAGCTTCCTCACTCGGCCATGTCCAGCTCCGCCCCCCCATATAATCATTCTTATCTATTTAATACGATGACAACAGCTCTCCATACCTGCAGTCCACCACAAGGACCACCCTCTCTAATCCCTGAAAAATGAAATCATCCTCAGTGACAAAGAGAGGGGGCTAAGCGCCCCCCATGGTCTCAGAGCATTGACTCTTCTAAGAGTCCTAAGAGTCCTGCTCACACTGATGGGGTGCAGCTGTGGGACCCTATTTTCAGAGATGATGTCCTCCACCCAACTCTCAAAAAGCTGAAAGGGTCTTCAGTAGAGATGGATAGTCGAGCTGGGCTATCAGACGGTCACCTCTGTAGCTGTAGTGTCATTTTTCCTATGGTCCAATGTGTAAATTAAACAAAAAAGTGCACGTTTGTTATGATGTCCAAGATGGGGACCAGGATGTGGACATAATAAAAAATTAGGGAACATGATAGGAGACATTTCTACAATACATATAATCATTCTTATCTATCTAATACGATGATAACAGCTTTCCATATCTGCAGTCCACCACAAGGACCACCCTCTCTAATCCCTGAAAAATGAAATCATCCTTAGTGATGAAGAGAGGGGGCTAAGTGCCCCCAATGGTCTCAGAGCATTGACTCTTCTAAGAGTCCTAAGAGTCCTGCTCACACTGATGGGGTGCAGCTGTGGGACCCTATTTTCAGAGATGATGTCCTCCACCCAACTCTCAAAAAGCTGAAAGGGTCTTCAGTAGAGATGGATAGTCGAGCTGGGCTATCAGACGGTCACCTCTGTAGCTGTAGTGTCATTTTTCCTATGGTCCAATGTGTAAATTAAACAAAAAAGTGCACGTTTGTTATGATTTCCAAGATGGGGACCAGGATGTGGACATAATAAAAAATTAGGGAACATGATAGGAGACATTTCTACAATACATATAATCATTCTTATCTATCTAATACGATGACAACAGCTCTCCATACCTGCAGTCCACCACAAGTACCACCCTCTCTAATCCCTGAAAAATGAAATCATCCTCAGTGACGAAGAGAGGGGGCTAAGCGCCCCCATGGTCTCAGAGCATTAACTCTTCTAAGAGTCCTAAGAGTCCTGCTCACACTGATGGGGTGCAGCTGTGGGACCCTATTTTCAGAGATGATGTCCTCCACCCAACTCTCAAAAAGCTGAAAGGGTCTTCAGTAGAGATGGATAGTCGAGCTGGGCTATCAGACGGTCACCTCTGTAGCTGTAGTGTCATTTTTCCTATGGTCCAATGTGTAAATTAAACAAAAAAGTGCACGTTTGTTATGATGTCCAAGATGGGGACCAGGATGTGGACATAATAAAAAATTAGGGAACATGATAGGAGACATTTCTACAATACATATAATCATTCTTATCTATCTAATACGATGACAACAGCTCTCCATACCTGCAGTCCACCACAAGGACCACCCTCTCTAATCCCTGAAAAATGAAATCATCCTCAGTGACGAAGAGAGGGGGCCAAGCGCCCCCCATGGTACCAGAGCATTGACTCTTCTAAGAGTCCTAAGAGTCCTGCTCACACTGATGGGGTGAAGCTGTGGGACCCTATTTTCAGAGATGATGTCCTCCACCCAACTCTCAAAAAGCTGAAAGGGTCTTCAGTAGAGATGGGTAGTCGAGCTGGGCTATCAGACGGTCACCTCTGTAGCTATAGTGTCATTTTTCCTATGGTCCAATGTGTAAATTAAACAAAAAAGTGCACGTTTGTTATGATGTCCAAGATGGGGACCAGGATGTGGACATAATAAGAAATTAGGGAACATGATAGGAGACATTTCTACAATACATATAATCATTCTTATCTATCTAATACGATGACAACAGCTCTCCATACCTGCAGTCCACCACAAGGCCCACCCTCTCTAATCCCTGAAAAATGAAATCATCCTCAGGGACGAAGAGAGGGGGCTAAGCGTCCCCCATGGTTTTAGAGCATTGACTCTTCTAAGAGTCCTAAGAGTCCTGCTTACACTGATGGGGTGCAGCTGTGGGACCCTATTTTCAGAGATGATGTCCTCCACCCAACTCTCAAAAAGCTGAAAGGGTCTTCAGTAGAGATGGATAGTCGAGCTGGGCTATCAGACGGTCACCTCTGTAGCTGTAGTGTCATTTTTCCTATGGTCCAATGTGTAAATTAAACAAAAAAGTGCACGTTTGTTATGATGTCCAAGATGGGGACCAGGATGTGGACATAATAAAAAATTAGGGAACATGATAGGAGACATTTCTACAATACATATAATCATTCTTATCTATTTAATACGATGACAACAGCTCTCCATACCTGCAGTCCACCACAAGGACCACCCTCTCTAATCCCTGAAAAATGAAATCCTCCTCAGTGACAAAGAGAGGGGGCTAAGCGCCCCCCATGGTCTCAGAGCATTGACTCTTCTAAGAGTCCTAAGAGTCCTGCTCACACTGATGGGGTGCAGCTGTGGGACCCTATTTTCAGAGATGATGTCCTCCACCCAACTCTCAAAAAGCTGAAAGGGTCTTCAGTAGAGATGGATAGTCGAGCTGGGCTATCAGACGGTCACCTCTGTAGCTGTAGTGTCATTTTTCCTATGGTCCAATGTGTAAATTAAACAAAAAAGTGCACGTTTGTTATGATGTCCAAGATGGGGACCAGGATGTGGACATAATAAAAAATTAGGGAACATGATAGGAGACATTTCTACAATACATATAATCATTCTTATCTATCTAATACGATGATAACAGCTTTCCATATCTGCAGTCCACCACAAGGACCACCCTCTCTAATCCCTGAAAAATGAAATCATCCTCAGTGACGAAGAGAGGGGGCTAAGCGCCCCCATGGTCTCAGAGCATTAACTCTTCTAAGAGTCCTAAGAGTCCTGCTCACACTGATGGGGTGCAGCTGTGGGACCCTATTTTCAGAGATGATGTCCTCCACCCAACTCTCAAAAAGCTGAAAGGGTCTTCAGTAGAGATGGATAGTCGAGCTGGGCTATCAGACGGTCACCTCTGTAGCTGTAGTGTCATTTTTCCTATGGTCCAATGTGTAAATTAAACAAAAAAGTGCACGTTTGTTATGATGTCCAAGATGGGGACCAGGATGTGGACATAATAAGAAATTAGGGAACATGATAGGAGACATTTCTACAATACATATAATCATTCTTATCTATCTAATACGATGACAACAGCTCTCCATACCTGCAGTCCACCACAAGGACCACCCTCTCTAATCCCTGAAAAATGAAATCATCCTCAGGGACGAAGAGAGGGGGCTAAGCGCCCCCCATGGTTTTAGAGCATTGACTCTTCTAAGAGTCCTAAGAGTCCTGCTTACACTGATGGGGTGCAGCTGTGGGACCCTATTTTCAGAGATGATGTCCTCCACCCAACTCTCAAAAAGCTGAAAGGGTCTTCAGTAGAGATGGATAGTCGAGCTGGGCTATCAGACGGTCACCTCTGTAGCTGTAGTGTCATTTTTCCTATGGTCCAATGTGTAAATTAAACAAAAAAGTGCACGTTTGTTATGATGTCCAAGATGGGGACCAGGATGTGGACATAATAAAAAATTAGGGAACATGATAGGAGACATTTCTACAATACATATAATCATTCTTATCTATCTAATACGATCACAACAGCTCTCCATACCTGCAGTCCACCACAAGGACCACTCTCTCTAATCCCTGAAAAATGAAATCATCCTCAGTGACGAAGAGAGGGGGCTAAGCGCCCCCCATGGTCTCAGAGCATTGACTCTTCTAAGAGTCCTAAGATTCCTGCTCACACTGATGGGGTGCAGCTGTGGGACCCTATTTTCAGAGATGATGTCCTCCACCCAACTCTCAAAAAGCTGAAAGGGTCTTCAGTAGAGATGGATAGTCGAGCTGGGCTATCAGACGGTCACCTCTGTAGCTGTAGTGTCATTTTTCCTATGGTCCAATGTGTAAATTAAACAAAAAAGTGCACGTTTGTTATGATGTCCAAGATGGGGACCAGGATGTGGACATAATAAAAAAATAGGGAACATGATAGGAGACATTTCTACAATACATATAATCATTCTTATCTATCTAATACGATGACAACAGCTCTCCATACCTGCAGTCCACCACAAGGACCACCCTCTCTATTCCCTGAAAAGTGAAATCATCCTCAGTGACGAAGAGAGGGGGCTAAGCGCCCCCCATGGTCTCAGAGCATTGACTCTTCTAAGAGTCCTAAGAGTCCTGCTCACACTGATGGGGTGCAGCTGTGGGACCCTATTTTCAGAGATGATGTTCTCCACCCAACTCTCAAATAGCTGAAAGGGTCTTCAGTAGAGATGGATAGTCGAGCTGGGCTATCAGACGGTCACCTCTGTAGCTGTAGTGTCATTTTTCCTATGGTCCAATGTGTAAATTAAACAAAAAAGTGCACGTTTGTTATGATGTCCAAGATGGGGACCAGGATGTGGACATAATAAAAAATTAGGGAACATGATAGGAGACATTTCTACAATACATATAATCATTCTTATCTATTTAATACGATGACAACAGCTCTCCATACCTGCAGTCCACCACAAGGACCACCCTCTCTAATCCCTGAAAAATGAAATCATCCTCAGTGACGAAGAGAGGGGGCTAAGCGCCCCCCATGGTCTCAGAGCATTGACTCTTCTAAGAGTCCTAAGAGTCCTGCTCACACTGATGGGGTGCAGCTGTGGGACCCTATTTTCAGAGATGATGTCCTCCACCCAACTCTCAAAAAGCTGAAAGGGTCTTCAGTAGAGATGGATAGTCGAGCTGGGCTATCAGACGGTCACCTCTGTAGCTGTAGTGTCATTTTTCCTATGGTCCAATGTGTAAATTAAACAAAAAAGTGCACGTTTGTTATGATGTCCAAGATGGGGACCAGGATGTGGACATAATAAAAAATTAGGGAACATGATAGGAGACATTTCTACAATACATATAATCATTCTTATCTATCTAATACGATGACAACAGCTCTCCATACCGTATTTCATGGTCAATCCAGGTTTGTCAGTGATGGCACTGACATAATGTATGGCGTCTTTTTCGGGCGTTATCCTTTGCCTTTTCATTGTGAAAATCCAGTTGCCTATATCAAAGCAAATTCTACTACTTGTAAAGTATGCAGAAAATGAAATGTAGAACATATAACATCAACTGCTTAGGAACGCATCATAGGTTAGTACTTAAAAGGATATTGTCATGTTCTAGTCATAATGCAAGCTGGACATTTTTCATGTTACCCTGTAATCGCCGGCCTGTTCTAATGCTCACAAGCAAAGATATATGCTCAGCTGCTAAGGCTTCCCTCTGCCTTCTGAATGAAAATTGAATATGTCTGGCTCACTGTGTATATAGCAGGTGCTCAGAAAAAATAAGAGTCAATTCAAAAGAAATAGCTCTGGTACACTATAGTGATTAATAACGTAAGAAAAGAACTCTTGGAATGCTGAAAATTCTTTATTTGTGCAAAAGGATAATTCATCCAACGTTTCGACCTTGTTTTTAGGTCTTTATCAAGGATAAAGTTATCTAAGATCATAAAGGGTTACAAAACCATATAAACACGTAATTAGTACATAGTACAACATAACAGTACAATATATTGCTACTTGAGAGTACAATGGGTCAAATGACCATGAGGCACATACAAAAAATTTTTCCAAAGCCATAGTGAAAACATTTGTACTGAGGAAAGAAAATTTCCACATGACCTATCTGGAGAAACATTCTGGATCAAACAACCAAAAATAGTCAAGCAGGTAAATACACACCTATATGGATAACAGGATGATATGTGTTCAATTGTATAGCGTCATTGCCATTAAGGTACAAATGGAAAACTTGCAATCCTATATAGTGAAGGAAATGAACACATATCATATCAAAGAACACAGGAACATGGGTGTGAGAAAAACCTCAATGTTTATACTTTGTTCTTTATAATGGTGTGAACATGTATATGTCTCAGTACCTTATGCACTTGAGAATTCTAGTGAGTAGATGATGAAAGCCTATTCCAGAACTGGAATCGGTAAATAATTGTAGGTGGAATCTAAATGAAAAGATGGTACAAGTGTTATCATGACACGTGGGCTATAACACAATGGACCGTGTGACAAAGAAGAAAGGAGAGAAAGAAGAGGAAGAAAATGGAACTACCTGTAACATTACGTGATAGTCACTGGTAAGTATCACTTGACAATTCAGGTGAAAAAGGATTCCTTTATTAAAGGGTTCTCAGTCGCCTCAGGATCATGAAATACTAGGGTAAATGATATGAGAATGGGTAAGAAGCACCACTAAAGGAAATATGAAATGCAGGACATATATCTATAAACCCCTGAACTACATGATAGAAATAAAAAGAAGAAAAAAGAAAAAAAAGAAGAAAGAAGAACACATAGAATGCGGAAAGAGAATGGGTACAACTACCTGAGTTACTGCAGGGAGGCCCCTGGTTGGTATTGTGAGGGTTAGTGGAATTCCTTCACTGAAGGGTTCTCAGTTGCCTCAGGTTCGTGAAAAATGCTATAGACAAATAATGCCCGGAGAAAAGGGGTTCATATACAGCGAATAATGGTAATACAAGGTACATGTGTCACATGTAATAGTATATATATATATATTGTACTAAGCTCTACACCAGAAATAGAAAGTAGTCCCTCTGCCTTCTGTCTAGGTGCCCTGAGTTATGTCCTGTAAACTGTCACAGCGACCCAGACACACATGTGTAGTAGGGGAATATCCCTGCTGAGATGCCAGTGCTAGAGCACTCGTTTGCTGTGGAGTTGAACGCTATGTGAGCAGTTCTTACCTTCAATGAGCAGAAGTCTCTTTTTTCAGATTTCAATATCTCTGTGGGTATCTGGCAGAAATATGGAATACTCTTTACTGCTAAGACCCTGTACACCACTCCCACTAAAAGGGGCTTTACACGCTGCGACATCGCTAATGCGGAGTCGTTGGGGTCACGGAATTTGTGACGCACATCCGGCCGCATTAGCGATGTTGCTGCGTGTGACACCGATGAGCGATTTTGCATCGTTGCAAAAACGTGCAAAATCGCTCATCGGTGACATGGGTCTCCATTCTCGATTATCGTTACTGCAGCAGTAACGATGTAGTTCGTCGCTCCTGCGGCAGCACACATCACTCCGTGTGACACCGCAGAAACGAGGAACCTCTCCTTACCTGCCTCCCAGCCGCTATGAGGAAGGAAGGAGGTGGGCGGGATGTTCCGGCCACTCATCTCCGCCCCTCCGCTGCTATTGGGCGGTCGCTCAGTGACGTCGCTGTGACGCCGCACGGACCGCCCCCTTAGAAAGGAGGCGGTTCGCCGGTCACAGCGACGTCGCCGGGCAGGTAAGTATGTGTGACGGGTCTGGTCGGTGTTGTGCGGCATGGGCAGCGATTTACCCGTGTCGCGCAACAGATGGGGGCGGGTACCCACACTAGCGATATCGGGACCGATATCGCAGTGTGTAAAGTAGCCTTTAGTCACATGACCAAGACTGTATCTGTGTCCCTACAACACACTTGAGACAAATGTGTGTGTGAGCCTGCATTGTGGGGTATATATAATATATTATAGAGCTGGGAAGGATCATTCTAAGCAGTGAGCTGTTCCAGTATTTGTAGGAAAATACCCAGTAGAAGCATCAAACACAGCACCAATACCTCCCATCAGTATCCCACCACAGTGCCATGTAACCCATGCCCTACACTCCCATCTACACCAATACTATACAGGCACAAACTAGTATATCTGACTAAAAGCCCCCAAAATATGAAGAACGGCCTATAGTTGAGTGTGGATATAAAATCTATGTGAGCAGAGCTAGAATAGAAATCACTGATCGCATTGAAGTCATTCTGACCATAAATCACCATGATATCAAGGTGAGGAGTTGTGTGTTACTGCTGGGAGGAAAGGGTTAACAGTGGAATATTAAGGTGCATTTCTGTGTGCAGTGTTACTAGTCAATGTAACAATTCAGTATGAGCTGCTCTTGGTGCCGGGGGAGGGAGATGCTCTCCTGAGCAAGATAGATGGGGAATGAACATAATATCTGTATAGTGTAAGGCAGGGGGTCTCAAACTCGGCTGGGTGTATGGGCCGCACAGAGGAAAAAAATAATTTGGGGGGCCGCATTCTTTGCAAGACAAAGTGACATTTTTATTGGTACCATATATGTATATATTTTTTTCACACACCTTTGGATGACTGATTTTCAACATTTTTCACTTGTTTATTATAACAAATGTGCACATTCTTTGGTTAAATCTAAAAAAAATAAATGTGATGTTAAAAAAAAGTCATGCCTTATTTTGTTTTTTTTTACATTTTATCCCTTTCTTTTAACTAATAGTGTTACAATTATGACGCTAGCGTTTTGTGAAGGGAATGCTTTGCCTACTTCCGTGACTATGGCCTTCCGGAACTGCTGCATTTTGGCTGACCTCTCCGCCTCGGGAATAAGAGACATAAAGTTCTCCTTGTAGCGTGGGTCTAACAGTGTTACCAACCAGTAATGATTGTCGGCCAAGATGTTCTTAACGCGAGGGTCACGAGACAGGCAGCTTACCATAAAGTCATCCATGTGCGCCAGACTCTTAACAGCCATCACTTCAGTATCCAGACCAACACGATGACTGAACATGCTGTCCTCCTCCTTCTCCTCCTCCTCCTCATCTACCCTGTCCTCTGGCCAGCCACGCTGAACTGAGCATATGACTGGTATGCATGTCATATCCTCAATTTGGCCGGAGAGTTGCTCCATGTCTTCATCTTCCTCCTCGTCATAGTCCTCCACTGCACGTTGTGATGAGACGAGGCTGGGCTATGTGTTATCACCCACACCCACTACTGTTTCTTGCTCCAACTCATCGTGTTCCGCCTGCAATGCATCATGTTTGGTTTTGAGCAGAGACCGTTTTAGAAGGCAGAGAAGCGGTATGGTGATGCTAATAATGGCGTCATCGCCGCTCACCATCTTGGTGGAGTCCTCAAAGTTTTGGAGGATGGTACATAGGTCGGACATCCATCTCCACTCCTCAGGTGTTATGTGTGGAGTTTGACCCATTTCCCGACAGCTTAGGTGATGCAGGTACTCAACAACTGCCCTCTTCTGCTCACATATCCTGATCAACATGTGCAGAGTTGAATTCCAACGCGTGGGGACATCACACACCAGTCTGTGAGCCGGAAGATGCAAACGACGCTGAAAGCCGGCAAGGCCGGCTGAAGCAGTAGGTGACTTTCGAAAATGTGCAGACAGGCGGCGAACTTTTACCAGCAGATCAGACAGCTCTGGGTATGACTTTAGAAACCGCTGAACCACGAGGTTGAGCACATGGGCCATGCATGGAACATGTGTCAGCTGGCCTCGCCTCAAAGCCGCCACTAGGTTCCGGCAATTGTCACACACAACCTTTCCTGGCTTTAGGTTCAGAGGTGTGAGCCAGTGATCTGCATGCTGTTTTAGAGCTGTCCACACCTCTTCTGCATTGTGGGATTTGTCACTTATGCAGATTAGCTGCAGCACAGCCTGTTGCCGCTTCGCCGAGGCAGTGCTGCAGTGCTTCCAGCTTGGGACTGGTGTGGAGGGTAAAGTGGATGAGGATGCGCAGGAGGAGGAGGAGGCTGAAGAGCATGACATTCCGGAGCTGTAGAGTGTGGGTGAAACCCTGACTGAGGTAGGGCCTGCAAACCTTGGTGTGGGAAGGACTTGTTCCGTTCCTCGCTCAAACTGGGTCCCAGCTGGGCTGGGCTGGGTAGGGCGTTGTGGGGGGTTTGTCTATCTCCGTTTGAGGTGAGTTTGTTTAAGTTAGCCTTTTCTTTGGCGTTTTTTGGAGCCCTGCGGGTTGGGGAGTTGGTATCGCCCAGTAAGGCGTTCCCCGGGGGCTTGGATTGGGGTGACATTGTCAGTGGAAAACGGAGTTAAATTTTGGATTAGGAAATCGAAAACTGATCAGAGAGGTGTGGGTAGACTAGTCCGTTTGGGGATGGTTGTGGCATCTGATATGTGTCCGTTCAAGTGTCTCGGGAATTTTCAACAGATCCGTCCGAAGGTGGATGGCCCCTTATTATGTCACGAGGATGGGTCCTTTTTATCGAGATACCAATTTGTGAGTGTTTTTAGGGCATGTTTGAAGTCGTTGGGGTTAGATCCGAAGTCTTTCGGATTGGGGCAGCGACGGAGGCCTCTATATGCGGCCTACCGGAGGAGACAGTTAAGCAGATTGGTAGGTGGAAGTCGCAGCGCTTTAAGTCGTATGTACGTCCCCAGGTGGTTGTTGGCAATTGAGGGGAAAAGGGGGGGGGTATTAGGGTAGCAATGTGGGGGGGAGAGTGTGTGTTTTTTGTCAATTTGGTTTGGTGAGGCAATAAAATGGTGTCGTCTGTACATTTTGTATTGCAGAAGCACCCCCCCTTCCTTCCCTAGTCTGGATCCTTGGCCACTCTTATGTGTATTGGGGAGCCCGACGAGCGGACGCGAGATGGAACGGGAGACAGCTAGGTTTTGAGAAGGACCTGGCTCTCGTGCGATGGCTCGGTGTTCGGGGGTTAGGGTGGAACAGGGTGTTGCAGGAGGTGCATAGATACGCCCGGTTGGACAGACCTCCTGACATCTTAGTGTTGCATGCCGGGGGGAATGATTTGGGTGGGCGTCCTTTTCGAATCTTGATAAAGGACATCAAACATGATTTGTTACGGTTATGGGTGTCGTTTCCAGGTCTAACGATAGTCTGGTCGGAGATAGTAGCGAGAAAGAGTTGGCAGAAAGCGCGGTCAGTTGACAGGTTGAACAAGGCGCGGGCGAAGGTTAATAGGGCGATCTCGAAGTTTGTTAGTCGGAACGGGGGTATAGCAATACGGCATGTTGAGTTGGAAAGGACGGAAGAGGAATTTTGGTTGGCTGACGGGGTACACCTTAATGCGGTGGGAACTGACTTATGGGCTCTTGGCTTGCAGGGAGGTATTGAGAGGGCCCTTTGGTTGCGGGGGGTCTCAGGCACTTGAAGGGTTTCAAGGTGCCTTCGTTGTGGTGTTGTTTATTGGTGGGTCCTTGAAGTTGGTTTAAAATTGGTTCGGGGATTCATCCGGGTATGGATCCCTCATTGGCAGAATTGATGGTCCCCTGGTGATTTTGGGGGGGAACCCCGACGGGGTATGTCGGGGCCCCTGGGGGTGTGGTTGGGGTTGACGGAGGATTAACCCTTACCATTTGGTGCTCCTGAGCCAGTGTGGGTAACGGCTGGGAGCAAGTTGAGGTTTTTTATTGCTCGGTTATGGGAATCACCAGGGTTTTGGTAGCTTCAAGGACCTTACCACATTGCAAATTTTATTGGTTATGTATTCTTGTTAATAAAATGGCTGCTATGGCCAAAATTATCCAAAGATAAATTTGTGTCTATGTAATTACTTTTAAATAAGAAATGGGAATGGAGGTGTGGGGTATGAAAGGAAGACCGGAGTCAACAATTCCAGGGTCAAGCATGTTTATTTGCGTAAGCTTCGTTCCAGGGTAGAAAGGGTAAGAGTGCCTTTCAGAATTCGAAGTGGTCGGACTGTACGGACCACCAAGAACTGCAGGAGAGCTTGAACATCTTCCCATGGATTTGCGACATCCTCCCTCATCAGTTACGTAGGTAAGCAGGTTCTCAGCATTGCAGCCCATTTGTTGTCTTAAGTTAGTTAAGCGGGGTTAACTAACCTGTCAGTTCAGCCTCAGGTCTAAAGCAGAGGCCTGGACTCCACTCCTTACTCCTCACTCCACAACTCTCCTTAAAAACAACTGACTCCTTTTTCCTGCCCCGGGGTCTCCAGACTCCTAGGTGGGCGTTTCCTTCCGTCTGGTCCTGCCCACTGGTGTGCCTGTCTTTCCCTGGGGGAGGTGACTAGGATTTTCTGGTTGGCTTTGTGTGACTTAGGTGAGGGAAGTTGTTATGCGGGGGCCTATGTGTGACTACCTGCAGTGTCAGGGCGTCACATATGTATGTGTGTATGTCTGCTAAAGGAATCCGCACCGTCATATTTACAAACACAAAATTTTGCAGACACCTCATGTGACTCAGGGAACGTCGTAGACTATGTTTTAACAGGAATATTTAACCCCGCGCTTTACAGTTACTCTCCAAAAAACCTGCCTCCATTAAACTGAATGGAGGTGGGAGCTGCAAGTTATTAATAGCAGCTGTGATTGGTTGCTATAGGAACAAAGGACATTCATAGTATAAGAAGCTTATGTGTGAGATAATATGATGTCAGTGGGGAGACAGATAGAGAGAGACAGACACAGACTGAGAGACAAACAGACAGAGACAGATAGGCATAGACAGACAGGGAAAGAGACAGAGACAAACAGACAGAGGCAGACAGGGAAAGAGACAGACAGAGATAGACAGGGAAAAAAGGCAGACAGACAGAGACAGAGAAAGAGACAGAGGCAGATAGGGAAACAGACAGAGACAAACATACAGAGACAGGCAGGAGAAAAGGCAGACCGACAGGGAAAGAGACAGACAGGGGAAGAGACAGACAGAGAGAGACAGACAGAGACAGACAAAGAAATACAGAGATAGACAGGGAAAGAGACAAACGGGGAATGAGTCAGACAGAGAGAGACAAAGAGAGACAGGCAGAGAGAGACAGGGAAAGAGACAGACAGGGGAAGAGAAAGAAAGAGACAGACAAAGAAATACAGAGACAGACAGGGGAAGAGACAGACAGGGGAAGAGACAGACAGGGGAAGAGACAGACAGACAGGGAAAGAGACAGACCTGGAAAAGAGACAGACCTGGAAAAGAGACAGGCCTGGAAAAGAGACAGACAGACATAGAAACAGACAGCCACAAAGAGAGAGAGAGACAGACAGACACAGAGAGACAGACAGAGATAGAGAGACAGACAGACATGGATAGAGATAGAGACACACAGAGACAGACAGATGACAGAGACTGGGAGAGAGACAGACAGAAGCATAAATCCCTAACTAAAACTTAACATTTAATGATAGTTTTAAAAGGTAAAAAAACACAAATCATGTAAATAGAATGACTCTCTTCTGTGCATAGAGTCAACATTTTGTGTTTGTAAATATGACGGTGCGGATTCCTTTAGCAGACATACACACATACATATGTGACGCCCTGACACTGCAGGTAGTCACACATAGGCCCCCGCATAACAACTTCCCTCACCTAAGTCACACAAAGCCAACCAGAAAACCCTAGTCACCTCCCCCAGGGAAAGACAGGCACACCAGTGGGCAGGACCAGACGGAAGGAAACGCCCACCTAGGGGTCTGGAGACCCCGGGGCAGGAAAAAGGAGTCAGTTGTTTTTAAGGAGAGTTGTGGAGTGAGGAGTAAGGAGTGGAGTCCAGGCCTCTGCTTTAGACCTGAGGCTGAACTGACAGGTTAGTTAACCCCGCTTAACTAACTTAAGATAACAAATGGGCTGCAATGCTGAGAACCTGCTTACCTACGTAACTGATGAGGGAGGATGTCGCAAATCCATGGGAAGATGTTCAAGCTCTCCTGCAGTTCTTGGTGGCCCGTACAGTCCGACCACTTCGAATTCTGAAAGGCACTCTTACCCTTTCTACCCTGGAACGAAGCTTAGGCAAATAAACATGCTTGACCCTGGAATTGTTGACTCTGGTCTTCCTTTCATACCCCACACCTCCATTCCCATTTCTTATTTAAAAGTAATTACACAGACACAAATTTATCTTTGGATAATTTTGGCCATAGCAGCCATTTTATTAACAAGAATACATAACCAATAAAATTTGCAATGTGGTAAGGTCCTTGAAGCTACCAAAACCCTGGTGATTCCCATAACCGAGCAATAAAAAACCTCAACTTGCTCCCAGCCGTTACCCACACTGGCTCAGGAGCACCAAATGGTAAGGGTTAATCCTCCGTCAACCCCAACCACACCCCCAGGGGCCCCGAAATACCCCGTCGGGGTTCCCCCCCAAAATCACCAGGGGACCATCAATTCTGCCAATGAGGGGATCCATACCCGGATGAATCCCCGAACCAATTTTAAACCAACTTCAAGGACCCACCAATAAACAACACCACAACGAAGGCACCTTGAAACCCTTCAAGTGCCTGAGACCCCCCGCAACCAAAGGGCCCTCTCAATACCTCCCTGCAAGCCAAGAGCCCATAAGTCAGTTCCCACCGCATTAAGGTGTACCCCGTCAGCCAACCAAAATTCCTCTTCCGTCCTTTCCAACTCAACATGCCGTATTGCTATACCCCCGTTCCGACTAACAAACTTCGAGATCGCCCTATTAACCTTCGCCCGCGCCTTGTTCAACCTGTAAACTGACCGCGCTTTCTGCCAACTCTTTCTCGCTACTATCTCCGACCAGACTATCGTTAGACCTGGAAACGACACCCATAACCGTAACAAATCATGTTTGATGTCCTTTATCAAGATTCGAAAAGGACGTCCACCCAAATCATTCCCCCCGGCATGCAACACTAACATGTCAGGAGGTCTGTCCAACCGGGCGTATCTATGCACCTCCTGCAACACCCTGTTCCACCCTAACCCCCGAACACCGAGCCATCGCACGAGAGCCAGGTCCTTCTCAAAACCTAGCTGTCTCCCGTTCCATCTCGCGTCCGCTCGTCGGGCTCCCCAATACACATAAGAGTGGCCAAGGATCCAGACCAGGGAAGGAAGAGGGGGTGCTTCTGCAATACAAAATGTACAGACGACACCATTTTATTGCCTCACCAAACCAAATTGACAAAAAACACACACTCTCACCCCCCCCCATTGCTACCCTAATACCCCCCCCCTTTTCCCCTCAATTGCCAACAACCACCTGGGGACGTACATACGACTTAAAGCGCTGCGACTTCCACCTACCAATCTGCTTAACTGTCTCCTCCGGTAGGCCGCATATAGAGGCCTCCGTCGCTGCCCCAATCCGAAAGACTTCGGATCTAACCCCAACGACTTCAAACATGCCCTAAAAACACTCACAAATTGGTATCTCGATAAAAAGGACCCATCCTCGTGACATAATAAGGGGCCATCCACCTTCGGACGGATCTGTTGAAAATTCCCGAGACACTTGAACGGGCACATATCAGATGCCATAACCATCCCCAAACGGACTAGTCTACCCACACCTCTCTGATCAGTTTTCGATTTCCTAATCCAAAATTCAACTCCGTTTTCCACTGACATAATGTCACCCCAATCCAAGCCCCCGGGGAACGCCTTACTGGGCGATACCAACTCCCCAACCCGCAGGGCTCCAAAAAACGCCAAAGAAAAGGCTAACTTAAACAAACTCACCTCAAACGGAGATAGACAAACCCCCCACAACGCCCTACCCAGCCGGGTAGGGACCCAGCCCAGCCCAGCTGGGACCCAGTTTGAGCGAGGAACGGAACAAGTCCTTCCCACACCAAGGTTTGCAGGCCCTACCTCAGTCAGGGTTTCACCCACACTCTACAGCTCCGGAATGTCATGCTCTTCAGCCTCCTCCTCCTCCTGCGCATCCTCATCCACTTTACCCTCCACACCAGTCCCAAGCTGGAAGCACTGCAGCACTGCCTCGGCGAAGCGGCAACAGACTGTGCTGCAGCTAATCTGCATAGGTGACAAACCCCACAATGCAGAAGAGGTGTGGACAGCTCTAAAACAGCATGCAGATCACTGGCTCACACCTCTGAACCTAAAGCCAGGAAAGGTTGTGTGTGACAATGGCCGGAACCTGGTGGCGGCTTTGAGGCGAGGCCAGCTGACACATGTTCCATGCATGGCCCATGTGCTCAACCTCGTGGTTCAGCGGTTTCTAAAGTCATACCCAGAGCTGTCTGATCTGCTGGTAAAAGTTCGCTGCCTGTCTGCACATTTTCGAAAGTCACCTACTGCTTCAGCCGGCCTTGCCGGCTTTCAGCGTCGTTTGCATCTTCCGGCTCACAGACTGGTGTGTGATGTCCCCACGCGTTGGAATTCAACTCTGCACATGTTGATCAGGATATGTGAGCAGAAGAGGGCAGTTGTTGAGTACCTGCATCACCTAAGCCGTCGGGAAATGGGTCAAACTCCACACATAACACCTGAGGAGTGGAGATGGATGTCCGACCTATGTACCATCCTCCAAAACTTTGAGGACTCCACCAAGATGGTGAGCGGCGATGACGCCATTATTAGCGTCACCATACCGCTTCTCTGCCTTCTAAAACGGTCTCTGCTCAAAACCAAACATGATGCATTGCAGGCGGAACACGATGAGTTGGAGCAAGAAACAGTAGTGGGTGTGGGTGATAACACACAGCCCAGCCTCGTCTCATCACAACGTGCAGTGGAGGACTATGACGAGGAGGAGGATGAAGACATGGAGCAACTCTCCGGCCAAATTGAGGATATGACATGCATACCAGTCATATGCTCAGTTCAGCGTGGCTGGCCAGAGGACAGGGTAGATGATGAGGAGGAGAAGGAGGAGGACAGCATGTTCAGTCATCGTGTTGGTCTGGATACTGAAGTGATGGCTGTTAAGAGTCTGGCGCACATGGATGACTTTATGGTAAGCTGCCTGTCTCGTGACCCTCGCGTTAAGAACATCTTGGCCGACAATCATTACTGGTTGGTAACACTGTTAGACCCACGCTACAAGGAGAACTTTATGTCTCTTATTCCCGAGGCGGAGAGGTCAGCCAAAATGCAGCAGTTCCGGAAGGCCATAGTCACGGAAGTAGGCAAAGCATTCCCTTCACAAAACGCTAGCGTCATAATTGTAACACTATTAGTTAAAAGAAAGGGATAAAATGTAAAAAAAACCAAAATAAGGCATGACTTTTTTTTAACATCAAATTTTTTTTTTTTAGATTTAACCAAAGAATGTGCACATTTGTTATAATAAACAAGTGAAAAATGTTGAAAATCAGTCATCCAAAGGTGTGTGAAAAAAATATATATATATGGTACCAATAAAAATGTCACTTTGTCCTGCAAAGAATGCAGCCCCCCAAATTATTTTTTTCCTCTGTGCGGCCCATACACCCAGCCGAGTTTGAGACCCCCTGCCTTACACTATATAGATATCATGTTCATTCCCCATCTATCTTGCTCAGGAGAGCATCTCCCTCCCCCGGCACCAAGAGCAGCTCATATTGAATTGTTACATTGACTAGTAACACTGCACACAGAAATGCACCTTAATATTCCACTGTTAACCCTTTCCTCCCAGCAGTAACACACAACTCCTCACCTTGATATCATGGTGATTTATGGTCAGAATGACTTCAATGCGATCAGTGATTTCTATTCTAGCTCTGCTCACATAGATTTTATATCCACACTCAACTATAGGCCGTTCTTCATATTTTGGGGGCTTTTAGTCAGATATACTAGTTTGTGCCTGTATAGTATTGGTGTAGATGGGAGTGTAGGGCATGGGTTACATGGCACTGTGGTGGGATACTGATGGGAGGTATTGGTGCTGTGTTTGATGCTTCTACTGGGTATTTTCCTACAAATACTGGAACAGCTCACTGCTTAGAATGATCCTTCCCAGCTCTATAATATATTATATATACCCCACAATGCAGGCTCACACACACATTTGTCTCAAGTGTGTTGTAGGGACACAGATACAGTCTTGGTCATGTGACTAAAGGCTACTTTACACACTGCGATATCGGTCCCGATATCGCTAGTGTGGGTACCCGCCCCATCTGTTGCGCGACACGGGCAAATCGCTGCCCATGCCGCACAACACCGACCAGACCCGTCACACATACTTACCTGACCGGCGACGTCGCTGTGACCGGCGAACCGCCTCCTTTCTAAGGGGGCGGTCCGTGCGGCGTCACAGCGACGTCACTGAGCGACCGCCCAATAGCAGCGGAGGGGCGGAGATGAGTGGCCGGAACATCCCGCCCACCTCCTTCCTTCCTCATAGCGGCTGGGAGGCAGGTAAGGAGAGGTTCCTCGTTTCTGCGGTGTCACACGGAGTGATGTGTGCTGCCGCAGGAGCGACGAACTACATCGTTACTGCTGCAGTAACGATAATCGAGAATGGAGACCCATGTCACCGATGAGCGATTTTGCACGTTTTTGCAACGATGCAAATCGCTCATCGGTGTCACACGCAGCAACATCGCTAATGCGGCCGGATGTGCGTCACAAATTCCGTGACCCCAACGACTCCGCATTAGCGATGTCGCAGCGTGTAAAGCCCCCTTTAGTGGGAGTGGTGTACAGGGTCTTAGCAGTAAAGAGTATTCCATATTTCTGCCAGATACCCACAGAGATATTGAAATCTGAAAAAAGAGACTTCTGCTCATTGAAGGTAAGAACTGCTCACATAGCGTTCAACTCCACAGCAAACGAGTGCTCTAGCACTGGCATCTCAGCAGGGATATTCCCCTACTACACGTGTGTCTGGGTCGCTGTGACAGTTTACAGGACATAACTCAAGGCACCTAGATAGAAGGCAGAGGTACTGGGATTGGTTGGTTTTTGGTGACGGAGGTGCAGGGGCTGGCGCCCATGTGCAGTGCTGGCTAAGGTATATTGATGATATTTTGATTTTTTGGCAGGGCACTGTGGAGCAGCTCGAGACATTTATGGAGGAACTTAATAACAACACCTTTAACATCAGATTGACACATAAGCATAGCAGCAGTTGCCTTGACTTCCTGGATATTAAAATTTCATTCGGTTCTGAGCGAATTGTTCAGACCGACGTCCATAGGAAGGAAACATCAGTCAACGCACTGCTGCATGCTTCTTCTGCTCATACCCCCTCCACCATCCGGGCCGTACCGACTGGCCAGTTCCTCAGGATGAAGCAAATTTGTTCGTCAGACACTGCTTTTGAACAACAGTCTGCCGACCTCCAGCGCCATAGGGGTGGCAAAGGCGGTCTTCCCCCGGTCTGCCTCAGCAACGGACACTAGCCAATAGTGACTAGTGAGATCAAGGGTAGAAAAATAATTTGCAGTTCTCAATGCAGCTAGCGATTCCTCAATACGGGGGAGTGGTGCCGTCCTTCTTCTTTAACAGGACCAACGGAGCTGCCCAAAGGCTACAACTGTCACGGATAACCCCAGCCGCCTTCATGTTGCTCAACATGTCCTTGGTACACTGGTAATGTGAAGGTGGTATTGGCTTATAGCTCTCTTTGATGGGTGGGTGTGCACCTGTGGGGATGTAGTGTTGGACCCCTTTTATTCCCCCAAAATCTAGCGGATGTTTGCTGAAGACTTGCTCGCTCGTATTCTTGCACTACCCTGTGGACCCGCTTCTTGTGATGTGAAGGTGTGGAGTCAGTGCCTACGTGTAATTCCTTACACCACTCCTCTGGCTGACTTGGTGAGCAGTCACTGACTGGGTGGGGTGCAGTAATAGTGGATGCTGCTACTTGGATAGCATGTGTATCTACTGTGAACAGCTTATCAATGGTGGCAAGTCGGGGCAGCTTAACCTCCTGCTCTCCGCAGTTTAACACTCTCACGGGCACTCTTCCCTTCCGCACTAATGAATAAAACTATGATGTAAATATCATATAGATACCCCACAATTGTAAATAAAGGTAGGTTATGGGAAAAGGGGGAACAGGGAAAGAGGAAAATAGTGTAATAAAGTATACCTTCTGGGGGTGAGAGGAAATGGCAGCACAGCCAGTGGAGGTGAAGCAAAAGGAAGCCTGCAACTAAAGAGTTGAGAGCGTTATCACATGGTGACTGAGCCTGATTGTAAAGGGAGCATAGAGTGGAGCATACTCTGGGCACGTTAGAACCCAAGTTCTTAAACCATGAATATGGACCCCTTTTATTCTCCCAAAGTCTAGCGGATGTTTGCTGAAGACTTGCTCGTATTCTTGCACTACCCTGTGGACCCGCTTCTTGTGATGTGAAGGTGTGGAGTCAGTGCCTACGTGTAATTCCTTACACCACTCCTCTGGTTGACTTGGTGAGCTGTCACTGAATGGGTGTGGTGAAGTAACGGTGGATGCTGTGGCTTGGATATCATATTAAATATAGGGACCCCCATACAGTAGTATGAGAAATTTTTTTGTATTCAATGATCGGTATTACCTTCAGGGGCGCGGCACGTGGACGTGCGTTCCATTAGCCTCACTGCATTCCACTCCCATACAGGAAGTGGGCGCAGCTATTACTACGGTCGCACATAAAAGAACCCACAGCCACCACTGCACACAGCTGACTCCACCACTGGAAACCCACTTCTACACCAACGCAGGTAAGACAGGATCGGCACCTCTATGCTCCCGTTACAATCAGGCTCAGTCACCATGTGATAATGCTCTCAACAATTTAGTTGCAGGCTTCCCCTTGCTTCACCTCCACTGGCTGTGCTGCCATTTCCTCTCCCCCCTGGAAGGTATACTTTATTACACTATTTTCCTGTTTCCCTCTTCTCCCTTTTCCCATAACCTACCTTTATCTGCATTTGTGGGGTATCTATATACTATTTATATCACAGTTTTATTCATTAATACGGAAGGGAAGAGTGCGCGTGAGAGTGTTGAACTGCGGAGAGCAAGAGGTTAAGCTGCCCCGATTTGCCACCATTGATAAGCTGTTCACAGTAGATACACATGCTATCCAAGCAGCAGCAGCATCCACCATTACTGCACCCCACCCAGTCAGTGACAGCTCACCAAGTCAGCCAGAGGAGTGGTGTCAGGAATTACACGTAGGCACTGACTACACACCTTCACATCACAAGAAGGGGGTGCAAGTGTGACGCCCTGGACTAGCCAGTTGGTCACAGACATAACACACACACACACCCCCTTTCCCGGATAGTTACACTAGTCAGACACAAAACCGTTGTTGCCTCCCTCCAGGGGCTGATGTCCACACCAGGTGGGGCGGAGCCAGGCGGTTGGCCCCACCCACCAAGGAGTTCACAGGCCTGGAGGTGGGAAAACCAGTTAGTTAGTTGAAGTTCAGTTAAGAGTTGAACCGTGGAGGTAGTGAGTTCAGTGAAGAGCCCAGTTTTGGGTAGGAGTGCAAAACTGCTAGTGTCTGGGTCAGATCCCAGGCACTATGGGGAGATAAGGTATGCACACCAGTGACTATGTAAGGGGAATACATGAAATAGCAGAAACTGCTGTGTGAATACTGCCTTGAAAAATTCAATAGCTATATGCAAGAGTGAATATGTGAAAAATGGAATCTGCATTACTGCCATGAACATATGAATCAAGAGAAATTTAGCTACTGAATTGATCAATGCAATAGAGCCCCAACACTACGCCAAAGTATTTCTCTACGTTGGGGTCCCTAGCTTGTGTGTGTCCTCTCATGCAGTTAAAAAACCTACCGTGTATGGGAAGCTGAGACCCAGGCTATTTATGCGTATGATATGGATTGGCAATAGGTGTGGTTGGGGAGGGTTCACAAACGAAAAAATACTAACAAATAGGAATAACGTTTGGAACACCATTCTAAGTCCGAACTGGGTGAAAAAACCTAAAAAAACATCACTATGGGGAGATAAGGTATGCACACCAGTGACTATGTAAGGGGAATACATGAAATAGCAGAAACTGCTGTGTGAATACTGACTTGAAAAATCCAATAGCATTAATTCACATAATCCTAGTGACTGCGCACACAACATGGCCAAACGAAAACAAAAGACAGTACCTGGCCATTCAATCAAATGGAAACTCATAGGCAACACAGTCCATTAGACTAGGCAATTACATGCAGCCAAACAAAGTTCATGGGCCTTGCCTCAGAGTCGAACCCACAACCTCTTGGAGAACAAGCAAAGAGCCTACCACTAAACCAACTCAGTGAAGTTGGAAACCGACTCTACATTAATTAACATAATCCTAGTGACTGCGCACACAACATGGCCAAACAAAAGCAAAAGACAGTACCTGGCCTATCAATCCAATGGAAACTCATAGGTAACACAGTACATTGGACTAGGCAATTACATGCAGCCATACAAAGCCCATGGGTCTTGCCCCAGAGTCGAACCCACAACCTTTCGTAGCCAGGGCAAAGAGCCTACCACTACACCAACACAGAGAATTAGGTAAATGACTCTACATTAATTCACATAATCCTAGTGACTGCGCACACAACATGGCCAAACAAATGCAAAAGACATTATCTGGCCTATCAATCCAATGGAAACACAGTCCATTAGACTAGGCACTTACATGCAGCCATGTAAAGTTCATGGGCATTGCCTCAGAGTCGAACCCACAACCTCTTGGAGAACAAGCAAAGAGCCTACCACTAAACCAACTCAGAGAAGTTGGAAACCGACTCTACATTAATTAACATAATCCTAGTGACTGCGCACACAACATGGCCAAACAAAAGCAAAAGACAGTACGTGGCCTATCAATCCAACGGAAACTCATAGGTAACACAGTACATTGGAGTAGGCAATTACATGCAGCCATACAAAGCCCATGGGCCTTGCCCCAGAGTCAAACCCACAACCTCTCATAGCCAAGGCAAAGAGCCTACCAATACACCAACACAGAGAAGTGGAAAACCATTTCTACATTAATTCACATAATCCTAGTGACTGCGCACACAACATGGCCAAACAAAAGCAAAAGACAGTACCTGGCCTATCAATCCAATGGAAACTCATAGGCAACACAGTCCATTGGACTAGACAATTACATGGAAACATACAAAGTCCATGTGCCTTGCCTCAGAGTCAAACCCACAACTTCTCGCAGCCAAGCAAAGAGCCTACCACTACACTAACACAGAGAAGTGGGAAACTGATTCTACATTAATTCACATAATCCTACCGACTGCACACACAACATGGCCAAACAAAAGACAATACCTGGCCTATTCATTCAATGAAAACTCATAGGCAACACAGTCCATTGGACTAGGCAATTACATTCAACCATACAAAGTCCATGGGCTTTGCCTCAAAGTCAAACCCACAACTTCTTGTAACCCAAGGAAAGAGCCTACCACTACACCAACACAGAGAAGAGAATGACTCTACATTAATTCACATAATCCTAGTGACTGCGCACACAACATGACCAAACGAAAACAAAAGACAGTCCCTGGCCTATCAATCCAATGGAAACTCATAGACAACATAGTCCATTGGACTACGCAATTACATGCAGCCATACAAAGTCCATGGGCCTTGCCTCAGAGTCATACCCACAACCTCTTGCAGCTAAGCAAAGAGCCTACAACTTCACCAACACAAAGAAGTAGGAAGCTGCGTCTACATTAATTCACATAATCCTAGTGACTGCGCACACAACATGGCCAAACAAAAGCAAAAGACAGTACTTGGCCTATCAATCCAATGGGAACTCATAGGCAACACAGTTAATTGAACTTGGCAATTACATGCAGCCATACAAACTCCATGGGCCTTGCCTCAGAGTCAAACCCACAACCTCTTGCAGCTAAGCAAAGAGCCTTCCACTACAGCAACACAGAGAACTGGGAAACTGATTCTACATTAATTCACATAATCCTACCGACTGCGCACACAACATAACCAAACAAAAGATAATACCTGGCCAATCAATCCAATGGAAACTCATAGGCAACACAGTCCATTGGACTAGGCAATTACACGCAGCCATATAAAGTCCATGGGCTTTGCCTCAGAGTCAAACCCACAATTTCTCACAGCCCCAGCAAAGAGCCTACCACTACACCAAGACAGAGAAGTTGGAAACTGAGTTTACATTAGTTCACATAATCCTAGTGACTGCGCACACAACATGGCCAAACAAAAGCAAAAGACAGTACCTGGCCTATCAATCCAATGGGAACTCATAGGCAAAACAGTTAATTGAAATAGGCAATTACATGCAGCCATACAAACTCCAGGGGCCTTGCCTCAGAGTCGAACCCACAACCTCTTGAAGCTTAAGCAAAGAGACTACCACTACACCAACACAGAGAAGTAGGTGAATGACTCTACATTAATTCACATAATCCTAGTGACTGCGCACACAACATGGCCAAACAAAAGCAAAAGACAGTACCTGGCCTATCAATCCAATAGAAACTCATAGGCAAAGCAAACAATTGGACTAGGCAATTACATGCAGCCATACAAAGTCCATGGGCCTTGCCTCAAAGTCGAACTCACAACCTCTCGCAGCTCAAGCCAAGAGCCTACCACTACACCAACACAGAGAAATGTAAACCTGACTCTACATTATTTCACATAATCCTAGTGACTGCGCACACAACATGGCCAAACGAAAACAAAAGACAGTAACTGGCCTATCAATCCAATGGAAACTCATAGGCAACACAGTCCATTGGACTAAGCAATTACATGCAGCCATTCAAAGTCCATGAGCCTTGCATTAAAGTCAAACCCACAACCTCTCGCAGCCCAAGCAAAGAGCCTACCACTACACCAACACAGAGAAGTGGGAAACTGACTCTACATTAATTCCCATAACCCTAGTGACTGCGCACACAACATGGTCAAACAAAAGCAAAAGGCAGTACCTGGCCTATCAATCCAATGGAAACTCATAGGCAACATAGTCCATTGGACTAGGCAATTACATGCAGCCATACAAAGTCTATGGGCCTTGCCTCAGAGTCAAACCCACAACCTCTGGCAGAACAAGCAAAGAGCCTACAACTACAAAAACACAAAGAAGTAGGAAGCTGCGTCTACATTAATTCACATAATCCTAGTGACTGCGCACACAACATGGCCAAACAAAAGCAGAAGACATTACCTAGCCTATGAAGCCAATGGAAACTCATAGGCAACACAGTCAATTGAACTAGGCGATTACATGCAGCCATACAAACTCCATGGGCCTTGCCTCAGAGTCGAACCCACAACCTCTCGCAGCCCAAGCAAAGAGCCTACCACTACACCAACACAGAGAAGTTGGAATCTGAGTTTACATTAGTTCACATAATCCTAGTGACTGCGCACACAACATGGCCAAACAAAAGCAAAAGACAGTACCTGGCCTATCAATCCGATGGGAACTCATAGGCAACACAGTCAATTGAACTAGGCGATTACATGCAGCCATACAAACTCCATGGGCCTTGCCTCAGAGTCGAACCCACAACCTCTCGCAGCTTAAGCAAAGAGACTACCACTACACCAACACAGAGAATTAGGTAAATGACTCTACATTAATTCACATAATCCTAGTGACTGCGCACACAACATGGCTAAACAAAAGCAAAAGACAGTACCTGGCCTATTAATCCAATGGAAACTCATAGGCAACGCAATCCTTTGGACTAGGCAATAACATGCAGCCATACAAAGTCCATGGGCCTTGCCTCAGAGTCAAAACCACTACCTCTCAAAGCCCAAGCAAAGAGCCTACCACTACACCAACACAGAGAAGTAGGAGAATGATTCTACATTAATTCACATAATCCTAGTGACTGCGCACACAACATGGCCAAACAAAAGCAAAAGACAGTACCTGGCCTATCATTCTAATTGAAACTCATAGGTAACATAGTCCATTGGACTAGGCAATAACATGCAGCCATACAAAGTCCATGGGCCTTGCCTCAGAGTCGAACTCACAACCTCTCGCAGCCCAAGAAAAAAGCCTACCACTACAACAACACAGAGAAGTGTGAAACTGACTCTACATTAATTCACATAATCCTAGTGACTGCGCACACAACATGGCCAAACAAAAGCAAAAGACAGTACCTCGCCTATCATTCCAATTGAAACTCATAGGTAACATAGTCCATTTGACTAGGCAATAACATGCAGCCATACAAAGTCCATGGGGCTTGCCTCAAAGTTGAACTCACAACCTCTCGCTACTCTAGCAAAGAGCCTATAACTACACCAACACAGAGAAATGTGAACCTGACTCTACATTAATTCACATAATCCTAGTGACTGCGCACACAACATGGCCAAACAAAAGCAAAAGACAGTACCTGGCCCATCAATCCAATGGAAACTCATAGGCAACACAGTCCATTGGACTAGACAATTACATGGAGACATACAAAGTCCATGGGCCTTGCCTCAGAGTCAAACCCACAACCTCTCGCAGCCAAGCAAAAAGCCTACCACTACACCAACACAGAGAAGTGGGAAACTGATTCTACATTAATTCACATAATCCTACCGACTGCGCACACAACATGGCCAAACAAAAGAAAATACCTGGCCTATCAATCCAATGAAAACTCATAGGCAACACAGTCCATTAGACTAGGCAAATACATGCAGCCATACAAAGCCCATGGGCCTTGCCCCAGAGTCGAACCCACAACCTCTTGTAGCCCGAGCAAAGAGCCTACAAATACACCAACACAGAGAAGTGGAAAACTGATTCTACATTAATTCACATAATCCTAGTGACTGTGCACACAACATGGCCAAACAAAAGCAAAAGACAGTCCCTGGCCTATCAATCCAATGGAAACTCATATACAACATAGTCCATTGGACTAGGCAATTACATGCAGCCATACAAAGTCCATGGGCCTTGCCTCAGAGTCAAACCCACAACCTCTGGCAGAACAAGCAAAGAGCTTACAACTACACCAACACAAAAAAGTAGGAAGCTGCGTCTACATTAATTCACATATTCCTAGCGACTGCGCACACAACATGGCCAAACAAAAGCAAAAGACATTACCTGGCCTATCAATCCAATGGAAACTCATAGGCAACACAGTCCATTAGACTAAGCAAATACATGCAGCCATACAAAGTTCATGGGCCTTGCCTCAGAGTCGAACCCACAACCTCTTGGAGAACAAGCAAAGAGCCTACCACTAAACCAACACAGAGAAGTTGGAAACTGGTTCTTCATTAATTCACATAATCCTACCGACTGCGCACACAACGTGGCTAAACAAAAGCAAAAGACAGTACCTGGATTATCAATCCAATGGAAACTCATAGGCAACACAGTCCATTGGACTAGGCAATAACATGCAGCCATACACAGTCCATGGGCCTTGCTTCAAAGTCGAACTCACAACCTCTCGCAGCTCAAGCAAAGAGCCTACCACTACACCAACACAGAGAAATGTGAACCTGCCTCTACATTAATTCACATAATCCTAGTGAGTGCGCACACAACATGGCCAAACGAAAACAAAAGACAGTACCTGGCCTATCAATCCAATGGAAACTCATAGGCAACACAGTCCATTGGACTAGGCAATTACATGCAGCCATAAAAAGTCCATGGGCCTTGCCTCAGAGTCAAACCCACAACCTCTCGCAGCCCAAGCAAAGAGCCTACCACTACACCAACACAGAGAAATGTGAAACTGACTCTACATTAATTCACATAATCCTAGTGACTGCGCACACAACATGGCCAAACGAAAGCAAAAGTCAATACCTGGCCTATCAATCCAATGGAAACTCATAGGCAACAAAGTCTATTGGACTAGGCAATTACATGCAGCCATACAAAGTCCATGAGCCTTGCATTAGAGTCGAACCCACAACCTCTTGCAGCCCAAGCAAAGAGCCTACCACTACACCAACACAGAGAAGTCTGAAACTGACTCTACATTAATTCACATAATCCTAGTGACTGCGCACACAACATGGCTAAACGAAAGCAAAAGTCAATACCTGGCCTATCAATCCAATGGAAACTCATAGGCAACACAGTCCATTGGACTAGGCAATTACATGCAGCCATAAAAAGTCCATGGGCCTTGCCTCAGAGTCAAACCCACAACCTCTCACAGCCCAAGCAAAGAGCCTACCACTACACCAACAAAGAGAAATGTGAAACTAACTCTACATTAATTCACATATTCCTAGTGACTGCGCACACAACATGGCCAAACAAAAGCAAAAGAAAGCACCTGGCCTATCAATCCAATGGAAACTCATAGGTAACGCAGTCCATTGGACTATGCAATTACATGCAGCCATACAAAGTCCATGGGCCTTGCCTCAGAGTCGAACTCACAACCTTTCGCAGCCCAACAAAAAAGCCTACCACTTCAGGAACACAGAGAAGTGTGAAACTGTCTCTACATTAACTCACATAATCCTAGTGACTGCGCACAAAACATGGCCAAACGAAAACAAAAGACAGTACCTGGCCTATCAATCCATTGGACTAGGCAATTACATGCAGCCATACAAAGTCCATGGGCCTTGCCTCAGAGTCAAACCCACAACCTCTCACAGCCCAAGCAAAGAGCCTACCACTACACCAACACAGAGAAGTAGGAAACGGATTCTACATTAATTCACATAATCCTAGTGACTGCGCACACAACATGGCCAAACAAAAGCAAAAGACAATACCTGGCCTATCAATCCAATGGAAACTCATAGGCAACACAGTCCATTGAACTAGACAATTACATGGAGACATACAAAGTCCATGGGCCTTGCCTCAGAGTCAAACCCACAACCTCTCGCAGCCAAGCAAAGAGCCTACCACTACACCAACACAGATAAGTGGGAAACTGATTCTACATTAATTCACATAATCCTACCGACTGCGCACACAACATGGCCAAACAAAAAGCAATACCTGGCCTATCAATCCAATGGAAACTCATAGGCAACACAGTCCATTAGACTAGGCAAATACATGCAGCCATACAAAGTTCATGGGCCTTGCCTCAGAGTCGAACCCACAACTTCTTGGAGAACAAGCAAAGAGCCTACCACTAAACCAACACAGAGAAGTTGGAAACCGACTCTACATTAATTCACATAATCCTAGTGACTGCGCACACAACATGGCCAAACAAAAGCAAAAGACAGTACCTGGCCTATCAATCCAATGGAAACTCATAGGTAACACAGTACATTAGACTAGGCAATTAAATGCAGCCATACAAAGCCCATGGGCCTTGCCCCAGAGTCGAACCCACAACCTCTCGTAGCCCAAGCAAAGAGCCTACCAATACACCAACACAGAGAAGTGAAAAACTGATTCTACATTAATTCACATAATCCTAGTGACTGCGCACACAACATGGCCAAACAAAAGCAAAAGTCAGTACCTGGCCTATCAATCCAATAGAAACTCATAGGCAAAGCAATCAATTGGACTAGGCAATTACATGCAGCCATACAAAGTCCATGGGCCTTGCCTCAGAGTCGAACCCACAACCTCTTGTAGCCCAAGCAAAGAGCCTACCACTACACCAACACAGAGAAGAGCGAAACTGACTCAACATAAATTCACATAATCCTAGTGACTGCGCACACAACATGGCCAAAGAAAAGCAAAAGACAGTCCCTGGCCTATCAATCCAATGGAAACTCATATACAACATAGTCCATTGGACTAGGCAATTACATGCAGCCATACAAAGTCCATGGGCCTTGCCTCAGAGTCAAACCCACAACCTCTGGCAGAACAAGCAAAGAGCTTACAACTACACCAACACAAAAAAGTAGGAAGGTGCGTCTACATTAATTCACATATTCCTAGAGACTGCGCACACAACATGGCCAAACAAAAGCAAAAGACATTACCTGGCCTATCAAGCCAATGGAAACTCATAGGCAACACAGTCCATTGGACTAAACAATTACATGCAGCCATACAAAGTCCATGGGCTTTGCCTCTGAGTCAAACCCACAATTTCTCGCAGCCCAAGAAAAGAGCCTACCACTACACCAACACAGACAAGATGGAAACTGAGTTTACATTAGTTCACATAATCCTAGTGACTGTGCACACAACATTGCGAAACAAATGCAAAAGACATTATCTGGCCTATCAATCCAATGGAAACTCATAGGCAACACAGTCCATTAGACTAGGCAAATACATGCAGCCATACAAAGTTCATGGGCCTTGCCTCAGAGTCGAACCCACAACCTCTTGGAGAACAAGCAAAGAGCCTACCACTAAACCAACACAGAGAAGTTGGAAACCGACTCTACATTAATTCACATAATCCTAGTGACTGCGCACACAACATGGCCAAACAAAAGCAAAAGACAGTACCTGGCCTATCAATCCAATGGAAACTCATAGGCAACACAGTCCATTGGTCTAGACAATTACATGGAGACATACAAAGTCCATGGGCCTTGCTTCAGAGTCAAACCCACAACCTCTCGCAGCCAAGCAAAGAGCCTACCACTACACCAATACAGAGAAGTGGGAAACTGATTCTACATTAATTCACATAATCCTACCGACTGCGCACACAACATGGCTAAACAAAAGCAAAAGACAGTACCTGGCTTATCAATCCAATGGAAACTCATAGGCAACACAGTCCATTGGACTAGGCAATAACATGCAGCCATACAAAGTCCATGGGCCTTGCCTCAAAGTCGAACTCACAACCTCTCGCAGCTCAAGCAAAGAGCCTACCACTACACCAACACAGAGAAATGTGAACCTGCCTCTACATTAATTCACATAATCCTAGTGACTGCGCACACAACATGGCCAAACGAAAGCAAAAGTCCATACCTGGCCTATCAATCCAATGGAAACTCATAGGCAACACAGTCCATTGGACTAGGCAATTACATGCAGCCATAAAAAGTCCATGGGCCTTGCCTCAGAGTCAAACCCACAACTTCTCGCAGCCCAAGCAAAGATCCTACCACTACACCAAAACAGCGAAATGTGAAACTGACTCTACATTAATTCACATAATCCTAGTGACTGCGCACACAACATGGCCTAACGAAAGCAAAAGTCAATACCTGGCCTATCAATCCAATGGAAACTCATAGGCAACACAGTCCATTGGACTAGGCAATTACATGCAGTTATACAAAGTCCATGAACCTTGCATTAGAGTCAAACCCACAACTTCTCGCAGCCAAAGCAAAGAGCCTACCACTACACCAACACAGAGAAGTTTGAAACTGACTCTTCATTAACTCAC
Source organism: Anomaloglossus baeobatrachus (assembly GCF_048569485.1). NCBI lineage: Eukaryota > Metazoa > Chordata > Amphibia > Anura > Aromobatidae > Anomaloglossus > Anomaloglossus baeobatrachus. The sequence goes on along the minus strand of NW_027442146.1, from coordinate 1,829,597 downwards.
ATAATCCTAGTGACTGCGCACACAACATGGCCAAACGAAAGCAAAAGACAGTACCTGGCCTATCAATCCAATGGAAACTCATAGGCATCACAGTCCATTAGACTAGGCAACTACATACAGCCATAATAAGTCCATGGGCCTTGCCCCAGAGTCAAACCCACAACATCTACGCAGCCCAAGCAAAGAGCCTACCACTACACCAACAGAGAGATATGTGAAACTGACTCTACAAATTATTCACATAATCCTAGTGACTGTGCCCACAACATGGCCAAACGAAAGCAAAAGTCGATACCTGGCCTATCAATCCAATGGAAACTCATAGGTAACACAGTCCATTGGACTATGCAATTACATGCAGCCATACAAAGTCCTTGGGCCTTGCCTCAGAGTCAAACCCACAACCTCTAACAGCTCAAGCAAAAAGCCTACCACTACACCAACACAGAGAAGTGCGAATCTAATTGAACATAAATTCACATAATCCTAGTGACTGCGCACACAATATGGCCAAACGAAAGCAAAAGACAGTACCTGGCCTATCAATCCAATGGAAACTCATAGGTAACACAGTCCATTGGACTATGCAATTACATGCAGCCATACAAAGTCCATGGGCCTTGCCTCAGAGTCAAACCCACAACCTCTGGCAGAACAAGCAAAGAGCTTACAACTACACCAACACAAAAAAGTAGGAAGCTGCGTCTACATTAATTCACATATTCCTAGCGACTGCGCACACAACATGGCCAAACAAAAGCAAAAGACATTACCTGGCCTATCAAGCCAATGGAAACTCATAGGCAACACAGTCCATTGGACTAAACAATTACATGCAGCCATACAAAGTCCATGGGCTTTGCCTCAGAGTCAAACCCACAATTTCTCGCAGCCCAAGCAAAGAGCCTACCACTACACCAACACAGACAAGTTGGAAACTGAGTTTACATTAGTTCACATAATCCTAGTGACTGTGCACACAACATGGCGAAACAAATGCAAAAGACATTATCTGGCCTATCAATCCAATGGAAACTCATAGGCAAAACAGCCCATTAGACTAGGCAAATACATGCAGCCATACAAAGTTCATGGGCCTTGCCTCAGAGTCGAACCCACAACCTCTTGGAGAACAAGCAAAGAGCCTACCACTAAACCAACACAGAGAAGTTGGAAACTGATTCTACATTAATTCACATAATCCTAGTGAGTGCGCACACAACATGGCCAAACGAAAACAAAAGACAGTACCTGGCCTATCAATCGAATGGAAACTCATAGGCAACACAGTCCATTGGACTAGGCAATTACATGCAGCCAGAAAAAGTCCATGGGCCTTGCCTCAGAGTCAAACCCACAACCTCTCGCAGCCCAAGCAAAGAGCCTACCACTACACCAACACAGAGAAATGTGAAACTGACTCTACATTAATTCACATAATCCTAGTGACTGCGCACACAACATGGCCAAACGAAAGCAAAAGTCAATACCTGGCCTATCAATCCAATGGAAAGTCATAGGCAACAAAGTCTATTGGACTAGACAATTACATGCAGCCATACAAAGTCCATGAGCCTTGCATTAGAGTCGAACCCACAACCTCTTGCGGCCCAAGCAAAGAGCCTACCACTACACCAACACAGAGAAGTCTGAAACTGACTCTACATTAATTCACATAATCCTAGTGACTGCGCACACAACATGGCTAAACGAAAGCAAAAGTCAATACCTGGCCTATCAATCCAATGGAAACTCATAGGCAACACAGTCCATTGGACTAGGCAATTACATGCAGCCATAAAAAGTCCATGGGCCTTGCCTCAGAGTCAAACCCACAACCTCTCACAACCCAAGCAAAGAGCCTACCACTACACCAACAAAGAGAAATGTCAAACTGACTCTACATTAATTCACATATTCCTAGTGACTGCGCACACAACATGGCCAAACAAAAGCAAAAGAAAGCACCTGGCCTATCAATCCAATGGAAACTCATAGGTAACGCAGTCCATTGGACTATGCAATTACATGCAGCCATACAAAGTCCATGGGCCTTGCCTCAGAGTCGAACTCACAACCTCTCGCAGCCCAACAAAAAAGCCTACCACTTCAGCAACACAGAGAAGTGTGAAACTGTCTCTACATTAACTCACATAATCCTAGTGACTGCGCACAAAACATGGCCAAACGAAAACAAAAGACAGTACCTGGCCTATCAATCCATTGGACTAGGCAATTACATGCAGCCATACAAAGTCCATGGGCCTTGCCTCAGAGTCAAACCCACAACCTCTCACTGCCCAAGCAAAGAGCCTACCACTACACCAACACAGAGAAGTGCGAAACTGACTCAACATAAATTCACATAATCCTAGTGACTGCGCACACAACATGGCCAAACAAAAGCTAAATACAGTCCCTTGCCTATCAATCCAATCGAAACTCATAGACAACATAGTCCATTGGAATAGGCAATTACATGCAGCCTCACAAAGTCCATGGGCCTTGCCTCAGAGTCAAACCCACAACCTCTGGCAGAACAAGCAAAGAGCCTACAACTACACCAACACAAAGAAGTAGGAAGCTGCATCTACATTAATTCACATAATCCTAGTGAATGCGCACACAACATGGCCAAACAAAAGCAAAAGACATTACCTGGCCTATCAGGCCAATGGAAACTCATAGGCAACACAGTCCATTGAACTAGGCGATTACATGCAGCCATACAAAGTCCATGGGCCATGCCGCAGAGTCAAACCCACAACCTCTCGCAGCCAAGCAAAGCAGCTTCCACTACACCAACACAGAGAAGTGGGAAACGGATTCTACATTAATTCACATAATCCTAGTGACTGCGCACACAACATGGCCAAACAAAAGCAAAAGACAATACCTGGCCTATCAATCCAGTGGAAACTCATAGGCAACACAGTCCATTGGACTTGGCAATTACATGCAGCCATACAAAGTCCATGGGCCTTGCCTCAGAGTCAAACCCACAACCTCTGGCAGAACAAGCAAAGAGCCTACAACTACACCAACACAAAGAAGTAGGAAGCTGCGTCTACATTAATTCACATAATCCTAGTGAATGTGCACACAACATGGCCAAACAAAAGCAAAAGACATTACCTGGCCTATCAAGCCAATGGAAACTCATAGGCAACACAGTCCATTGAACTAGACAATTACATGGAGACATACAAAGTCCATGGGCCTTGCCTCAGAGTCAAACCCACAACCTCTCGCAGCCAAGCAAAGAGCCTACCACTACACCAACACAGATAAGTGGGAAACTGGTTCTACATTAATTCACATAATCCTACCGACTGCGCACACAACATGGCCAAACAAAAGACAATACCTGGCCTATCAATCCAATGGAAACTCATAGGCAACACAGTCCATTAGACTAGGCAAATACATGCAGCCATACAAAGTTCATGGGCCTTGCCTCAGAGTCGAACCCACAACTTCTTGGAGAACAAGCAAAGAGCCTACCACTAAACCAACACAGAGAAGTTGGAAACCGACGCTACATTAATTCACATAATCCTAGTGACTGCGCACACAACATGGCCAAACAAAAGCAAAAGACAGTACCTGGCCTATCAATCCAATGGAAACTCATAGGTAACACAGTACATTAGACTAGGCAATTAAATGCAGCCATACAAAGCCCATGGGCCTTGCCCCAGAGTCGAACCCACAACCTCTCGTAGCCCAAGCAAAGAGCCTACCAATACACCAACACAGAGAAGTGAAAAACTGATTCTACATTAAGTCACATAATCCTAGTGACTGCGCACACAACATGGCCAAACAAAAGCAAAAGACAGTACCTGGCCTATCAATCCAATAGAAACTCATAGGCAAAGCAATCAATTGGACTAGGCAATTACATGCAGCCATACAAAGTCCATGGGCCTTGCCTCAGAGTCGAACCCACAACCTCTTGTAGCCCAAGCAAAGAGCCTACCACTACACCAACACAGAGAAGAGCGAAACTGACTCAACATAAATTCACATAATCCTAGTGACTGCGCACACAACATGGCCAAAGAAAAGCAAAAGACAGTCCCTGGCCTATCAATCCAATGGAAACTCATATACAACATAGTCCATTGGACTAGGCAATTACATGCAGCCATACAAAGTCCATGGGCCTTGCCTCAGAGTCAAACCCACAACCTCTGGCAGAACAAGCAAAGAGCTTACAACTACACCAACACAAAAAAGTAGGAAGGTGCGTCTACATTAATTCACATATTCCTAGAGACTGCGCACACAACATGGCCAAACAAAAGCAAAAGACATTACCTGGCCTATCAAGCCAATGGAAACTCATAGGCAACACAGTCCATTGGACTAAACAATTACATGCAGCCATACAAAGTCCATGGGCTTTGCCTCTGAGTCAAACCCACAATTTCTCGCAGCCCAAGAAAAGAGCCTACCACTACACCAACACAGACAAGATGGAAACTGAGTTTACATTAGTTCACATAATCCTAGTGACTGTGCACACAACATTGCGAAACAAATGCAAAAGACATTATCTGGCCTATCAATCCAATGGAAACTCATAGGCAACACAGTCCATTAGACTAGGCAAATACATGCAGCCATACAAAGTTCATGGGCCTTGCCTCAGAGTCGAACGCACAACCTCTTGGAGAACAAGCAAAGAGCCTACCACTAAACCAACACAGAGAAGTTGGAAACCGACTCTACATTAATTCACATAATCCTAGTGACTGCGCACACAACATGGCCAAACAAAAGCAAAAGACAGTACCTGGCCTATCAATCCAATGGAAACTCATAGGCAACACAGTCCATTGGACTAGACAATTACATGGAGACATACAAAGTCCATGGGCCTTGCTTCAGAGTCAAACCCACAACCTCTCGCAGCCAAGCAAAGAGCCTACCACTACACCAATACAGAGAAGTGGGAAACTGATTCTACATTAATTCACATAATCCTACCGACTGCGCACACAACATGGCTAAGCAAAAGCAAAAGACAGTACCTGGCTTATCAATCCAATGGAAACTCATAGGCAACACAGTCCATTGGACTAGGCAATAACATGCAGCCATACAAAGTCCATGGGCCTTGCCTCAAAGTCGAACTCACAACCTCTCGCAGCTCAAGCAAAGAGCCTACCACTACACCAACACAGAGAAATGTGAACCTGCCTCTACATTAATTCACATAATCCTAGTGACTGCGCACACAACATGGCCAAACGAAAGCAAAAGTCCATACCTGGCCTATCAATCCAATGGAAACTCATAGGCAACACAGTCCATTGGACTAGGCAATTACATGCAGCCATAAAAAGTCCATGGGCCTTGCCTCAGAGTCAAACCCACAACTTCTCGCAGCCCAAGCAAAGATCCTACCACTACACCAACACAGAGAAATGTGAAACTGACACTACATTAATTCACATAATCCTAGTGACTGCGCACACAACATGGCCAAACGAAAGCAAAAGTCAATACCTGGCCTATCAATCCAATGGAAACTCATAGGCAACACAGTCCATTGGACTAGGCAATTACATGCAGTTATACAAAGTCCATGAACCTTGCATTAGAGTCAAACCCACAACTTCTCGCAGCCAAAGCAAAGAGCCTACCACTACACCAACACAGAGAAGTTTGAAACTGACTCTTCATTAACTCACATAATCCTAGTGACTGCGCACACAACATGGCCAAACGAAAGCAAAAGACAGTACCTGGCCTATCAATCCAATGGAAACTCATAGGCATCACAGTCCATTAGACTAGGCAACTACATACATCCATAATAAGTCCATGGGCCTTGCCCCAGAGTCAAACCCACAACATCTACGCAGCCCAAGCAAAGAGCCTACCACTACACCAACAGAGAGATATGTGAAACTGACTCTACAAATTATTCACATAATCCTAGTGACTGTGCACACAACATGGCCAAACGAAAGCAAAAGTCGATACCTGGCCTATCAATCCAATGGAAACTCATAGGTAACACAGTCCATTGGACTATGCAATTACATGCAGCCATACAAAGTCCTTGGGCCTTGCCTCAGAGTCAAACCCACAACCTCTAACAGCTCAAGCAAAAAGCCTACCACTACACCAACACAGAGAAGTGCGAAACTAATTGAACATAAATTCACATAATCCTAGTGACTGCGCACACAATATGGCCAAACGAAAGCAAAAGACAGTACCTGGCCTATCAATCCAATGGAAACTCATAGGTAACACAGTCCATTGGACTATGCAATTACATGCAGCCATACAAAGTCCATGGGCCTTGCCTCAGAGTCAAACCCACAACCTCTGGCAGAACAAGCAAAGAGCTTACAACTACACCAACACAAAAAAGTAGGAAGCTGCGTCTACATTAATTCACATATTCCTAGCGACTGCGCACACAACATGGCCAAACAAAAGCAAAAGACATTACCTGGCCTATCAAGCCAATGGAAACTCATAGGCAACACAGTCCATTGGACTAAACAATTACATGCAGCCATACAAAGTCCATGGGCTTTGCCTCAGAGTCAAACCCACAATTTCTCGCAGCCCAAGCAAAGAGCCTACCACTACACCAACACAGACAAGTTGGAAACTGAGTTTACATTAGTTCACATAATCCTAGTGACTGTGCACACAACATGGCGAAACAAATGCAAAAGACATTATCTGGCCTATCAATCCAATGGAAACTCATAGGCAAAACAGCCCATTAGACTAGGCAAATACATGCAGCCATACAAAGTTCATGGGCCTTGCCTCAGAGTCGAACCCACAACCTCTTGGAGAACAAGCAAAGAGCCTACCACTAAACCAACACAGAGAAGTTGGAAACTGATTCTACATTAATTCACATAATCCTAGTGAGTGCGCACACAACATGGCCAAACGAAAACAAAAGACAGTACCTGGCCTATCAATCGAATGGAAACTCATAGGCAACACAGTCCATTGGACTAGGCAATTACATGCAGCCAGAAAAAGTCCATGGGCCTTGCCTCAGAGTCAAACCCACAACCTCTCGCAGCCCAAGCAAAGAGCCTACCACTACACCAACACAGAGAAATGTGAAACTGACTCTACATTAATTCACATAATCCTAGTGACTGCGCACACAACATGGCCAAACGAAAGCAAAAGTCAATACCTGGCCTATCAATCCAATGGAAAGTCATAGGCAACAAAGTCTATTGGACTAGGCAATTACATGCAGCCATACAAAGTCCATGAGCCTTGCATTAGAGTCGAACCCACAACCTCTTGCGGCCCAAGCAAAGAGCCTACCACTACACCAACACAGAGAAGTCTGAAACTGACTCTACATTAATTCACATAATCCTAGTGACTGCGCACACAACATGGCTAAACGAAAGCAAAAGTCAATACCTGGCCTATCAATCCAATGGAAACTCATAGGCAACACAGTCCATTGGACTAGGCAATTACATGCAGCCATAAAAAGTCCATGGGCCTTGCCTCAGAGTCAAACCCACAACCTCTCACAACCCAAGCAAAGAGCCTACCACTACACCAACAAAGAGAAATGTCAAACTGACTCTACATTAATTCACATATTCCTAGTGACTGCGCACACAACATGGCCAAACAAAAGCAAAAGAAAGCACCTGGCCTATCAATCCAATGGAAACTCATAGGTAACGCAGTCCATTGGACTATGCAATTACATGCAGCCATACAAAGTCCATGGGCCTTGCCTCAGAGTCGAACTCACAACCTCTCGCAGCCCAACAAAAAAGCCTACCACTTCAGCAACACAGAGAAGTGTGAAACTGTCTCTACATTAACTCACATAATCCTAGTGACTGCGCACAAAACATGGCCAAACGAAAACAAAAGACAGTACCTGGCCTATCAATCCATTGGACTAGGCAATTACATGCAGCCATACAAAGTCCATGGGCCTTGCCTCAGAGTCAAACCCACAACCTCTCACTGCCCAAGCAAAGAGCCTACCACTACACCAACACAGAGAAGTGCGAAACTGACTCAACATAAATTCACATAATCCTAGTGACTGCGCACACAACATGGCCAAACAAAAGCTAAATACAGTCCCTTGCCTATCAATCCAATCGAAACTCATAGACAACATAGTCCATTGGAATAGGCAATTACATGCAGCCTCACAAAGTCCATGGGCCTTGCCTCAGAGTCAAACCCACAACCTCTGGCAGAACAAGCAAAGAGCCTACAACTACACCAACACAAAGAAGTAGGAAGCTGCATCTACATTAATTCACATAATCCTAGTGAATGCGCACACAACATGGCCAAACAAAAGCAAAAGACATTACCTGGCCTATCAGGCCAATGGAAACTCATAGGCAACACAGTCCATTGAACTAGGCGATTACATGCAGCCATACAAAGTCCATGGGCCATGCCGCAGAGTCAAACCCACAACCTCTCGCAGCCAAGCAAAGCAGCTTCCACTACACCAACACAGAGAAGTGGGAAACGGATTCTACATTAATTCACATAATCCTAGTGACTGCGCACACAACATGGCCAAACAAAAGCAAAAGACAATACCTGGCCTATCAATCCAGTGGAAACTCATAGGCAACACAGTCCATTGGACTTGGCAATTACATGCAGCCATACAAAGTCCATGGGCCTTGCCTCAGAGTCAAACCCACAACCTCTGGCAGAACAAGCAAAGAGCCTACAACTACACCAACACAAAGAAGTAGGAAGCTGCGTCTACATTAATTCACATAATCCTAGTGAATGTGCACACAACATGGCCAAACAAAAGCAAAAGACATTACCTGGCCTATCAAGCCAATGGAAACTCATAGGCAACACAGTCCATTGAACTAGACAATTACATGGAGACATACAAAGTCCATGGGCCTTGCCTCAGAGTCAAACCCACAACCTCTCGCAGCCAAGCAAAGAGCCTACCACTACACCAACACAGATAAGTGGGAAACTGGTTCTACATTAATTCACATAATCCTACCGACTGCGCACACAACATGGCCAAACAAAAGACAATACCTGGCCTATCAATCCAATGGAAACTCATAGGCAACACAGTCCATTAGACTAGGCAAATACATGCAGCCATACAAAGTTCATGGGCCTTGCCTCAGAGTCGAACCCACAACTTCTTGGAGAACAAGCAAAGAGCCTACCACTAAACCAACACAGAGAAGTTGGAAACCGACGCTACATTAATTCACATAATCCTAGTGACTGCGCACACAACATGGCCAAACAAAAGCAAAAGACAGTACCTGGCCTATCAATCCAATGGAAACTCATAGGTAACACAGTACATTAGACTAGGCAATTAAATGCAGCCATACAAAGCCCATGGGCCTTGCCCCAGAGTCGAACCCACAACCTCTCGTAGCCCAAGCAAAGAGCCTACCAATACACCAACACAGAGAAGTGAAAAACTGATTCTACATTAAGTCACATAATCCTAGTGACTGCGCACACAACATGGCCAAACAAAAGCAAAAGACAGTACCTGGCCTATCAATCCAATAGAAACTCATAGGCAAAGCAATCAATTGGACTAGGCAATTACATGCAGCCATACAAAGTCCATGGGCCTTGCCTCAGAGTCGAACCCACAACCTCTTGTAGCCCAAGCAAAGAGCCTACCACTACACCAACACAGAGAAGAGCGAAACTGACTCAACATAAATTCACATAATCCTAGTGACTGCGCACACAACATGGCCAAAGAAAAGCAAAAGACAGTCCCTGGCCTATCAATCCAATGGAAACTCATATACAACATAGTCCATTGGACTAGGCAATTACATGCAGCCATACAAAGTCCATGGGCCTTGCCTCAGAGTCAAACCCACAACCTCTGGCAGAACAAGCAAAGAGCTTACAACTACACCAACACAAAAAAGTAGGAAGGTGCGTCTACATTAATTCACATATTCCTAGAGACTGCGCACACAACATGGCCAAACAAAAGCAAAAGACATTACCTGGCCTATCAAGCCAATGGAAACTCATAGGCAACACAGTCCATTGGACTAAACAATTACATGCAGCCATACAAAGTCCATGGGCTTTGCCTCTGAGTCAAACCCACAATTTCTCGCAGCCCAAGAAAAGAGCCTACCACTACACCAACACAGACAAGATGGAAACTGAGTTTACATTAGTTCACATAATCCTAGTGACTGTGCACACAACATTGCGAAACAAATGCAAAAGACATTATCTGGCCTATCAATCCAATGGAAACTCATAGGCAACACAGTCCATTAGACTAGGCAAATACATGCAGCCATACAAAGTTCATGGGCCTTGCCTCAGAGTCGAACGCACAACCTCTTGGAGAACAAGCAAAGAGCCTACCACTAAACCAACACAGAGAAGTTGGAAACCGACTCTACATTAATTCACATAATCCTAGTGACTGCGCACACAACATGGCCAAACAAAAGCAAAAGACAGTACCTGGCCTATCAATCCAATGGAAACTCATAGGCAACACAGTCCATTGGACTAGACAATTACATGGAGACATACAAAGTCCATGGGCCTTGCTTCAGAGTCAAACCCACAACCTCTCGCAGCCAAGCAAAGAGCCTACCACTACACCAATACAGAGAAGTGGGAAACTGATTCTACATTAATTCACATAATCCTACCGACTGCGCACACAACATGGCTAAGCAAAAGCAAAAGACAGTACCTGGCTTATCAATCCAATGGAAACTCATAGGCAACACAGTCCATTGGACTAGGCAATAACATGCAGCCATACAAAGTCCATGGGCCTTGCCTCAAAGTCGAACTCACAACCTCTCGCAGCTCAAGCAAAGAGCCTACCACTACACCAACACAGAGAAATGTGAACCTGCCTCTACATTAATTCACATAATCCTAGTGACTGCGCACACAACATGGCCAAACGAAAGCAAAAGTCCATACCTGGCCTATCAATCCAATGGAAACTCATAGGCAACACAGTCCATTGGACTAGGCAATTACATGCAGCCATAAAAAGTCCATGGGCCTTGCCTCAGAGTCAAACCCACAACTTCTCGCAGCCCAAGCAAAGATCCTACCACTACACCAACACAGAGAAATGTGAAACTGACACTACATTAATTCACATAATCCTAGTGACTGCGCACACAACATGGCCAAACGAAAGCAAAAGTCAATACCTGGCCTATCAATCCAATGGAAACTCATAGGCAACACAGTCCATTGGACTAGGCAATTACATGCAGTTATACAAAGTCCATGAACCTTGCATTAGAGTCAAACCCACAACTTCTCGCAGCCAAAGCAAAGAGCCTACCACTACACCAACACAGAGAAGTTTGAAACTGACTCTTCATTAACTCACATAATCCTAGTGACTGCGCACACAACATGGCCAAACGAAAGCAAAAGACAGTACCTGGCCTATCAATCCAATGGAAACTCATAGGCATCACAGTCCATTAGACTAGGCAACTACATACATCCATAATAAGTCCATGGGCCTTGCCCCAGAGTCAAACCCACAACATCTACGCAGCCCAAGCAAAGAGCCTACCACTACACCAACAGAGAGATATGTGAAACTGACTCTACAAATTATTCACATAATCCTAGTGACTGTGCACACAACATGGCCAAACGAAAGCAAAAGTCGATACCTGGCCTATCAATCCAATGGAAACTCATAGGTAACACAGTCCATTGGACTATGCAATTACATGCAGCCATACAAAGTCCTTGGGCCTTGCCTCAGAGTCAAACCCACAACCTCTAACAGCTCAAGCAAAAAGCCTACCACTACACCAACACAGAGAAGTGCGAAACTAATTGAACATAAATTCACATAATCCTAGTGACTGCGCACACAATATGGCCAAACGAAAGCAAAAGACAGTACCTGGCCTATCAATCCAATGGAAACTCATAGGTAACACAGTCCATTGGACTATGCAATTACATGCAGCCATACAAAGTCCATGGGCCTTGCCTCAGAGTCAAACCCACAACCTCTGGCAGAACAAGCAAAGAGCTTACAACTACACCAACACAAAAAAGTAGGAAGCTGCGTCTACATTAATTCACATATTCCTAGCGACTGCGCACACAACATGGCCAAACAAAAGCAAAAGACATTACCTGGCCTATCAAGCCAATGGAAACTCATAGGCAACACAGTCCATTGGACTAAACAATTACATGCAGCCATACAAAGTCCATGGGCTTTGCCTCAGAGTCAAACCCACAATTTCTCGCAGCCCAAGCAAAGAGCCTACCACTACACCAACACAGACAAGTTGGAAACTGAGTTTACATTAGTTCACATAATCCTAGTGACTGTGCACACAACATGGCGAAACAAATGCAAAAGACATTATCTGGCCTATCAATCCAATGGAAACTCATAGGCAAAACAGCCCATTAGACTAGGCAAATACATGCAGCCATACAAAGTTCATGGGCCTTGCCTCAGAGTCGAACCCACAACCTCTTGGAGAACAAGCAAAGAGCCTACCACTAAACCAACACAGAGAAGTTGGAAACTGATTCTACATTAATTCACATAATCCTAGTGAGTGCGCACACAACATGGCCAAACGAAAACAAAAGACAGTACCTGGCCTATCAATCGAATGGAAACTCATAGGCAACACAGTCCATTGGACTAGGCAATTACATGCAGCCAGAAAAAGTCCATGGGCCTTGCCTCAGAGTCAAACCCACAACCTCTCGCAGCCCAAGCAAAGAGCCTACCACTACACCAACACAGAGAAATGTGAAACTGACTCTACATTAATTCACATAATCCTAGTGACTGCGCACACAACATGGCCAAACGAAAGCAAAAGTCAATACCTGGCCTATCAATCCAATGGAAAGTCATAGGCAACAAAGTCTATTGGACTAGGCAATTACATGCAGCCATACAAAGTCCATGAGCCTTGCATTAGAGTCGAACCCACAACCTCTTGCGGCCCAAGCAAAGAGCCTACCACTACACCAACACAGAGAAGTCTGAAACTGACTCTACATTAATTCACATAATCCTAGTGACTGCGCACACAACATGGCTAAACGAAAGCAAAAGTCAATACCTGGCCTATCAATCCAATGGAAACTCATAGGCAACACAGTCCATTGGACTAGGCAATTACATGCAGCCATAAAAAGTCCATGGGCCTTGCCTCAGAGTCAAACCCACAACCTCTCACAACCCAAGCAAAGAGCCTACCACTACACCAACAAAGAGAAATGTGAAACTGACTCTACATTAATTCACATATTCCTAGTGACTGCGCACACAACATGGCCAAACAAAAGCAAAAGAAAGCACCTGGCCTATCAATCCAATGGAAACTCATAGGTAACGCAGTCCATTGGACTATGCAATTACATGCAGCCATACAAAGTCCATGGGCCTTGCCTCAGAGTCGAACTCACAACCTCTCGCAGCCCAACAAAAAAGCCTACCACTTCAGCAACACAGAGAAGTGTGAAACTGTCTCTACATTAACTCACATAATCCTAGTGACTGCGCACAAAACATGGCCAAACGAAAACAAAAGACAGTACCTGGCCTATCAATCCATTGGACTAGGCAATTACATGCAGCCATACAAAGTCCATGGGCCTTGCCTCAGAGTCAAACCCACAACCTCTCACTGCCCAAGCAAAGAGCCTACCACTACACCAACACAGAGAAGTGCGAAACTGACTCAACATAAATTCACATAATCCTAGTGACTGCGCACACAACATGGCCAAACAAAAGCTAAATACAGTCCCTTGCCTATCAATCCAATCGAAACTCATAGACAACATAGTCCATTGGAATAGGCAATTACATGCAGCCTCACAAAGTCCATGGGCCTTGCCTCAGAGTCAAACCCACAACCTCTGGCAGAACAAGCAAAGAGCCTACAACTACACCAACACAAAGAAGTAGGAAGCTGCGTCTACATTAATTCACATAATCCTAGTGAATGCGCACACAACATGGCCAAACAAAAGCAAAAGACATTTTCTGGCCTATCAGGCCAATGGAAACTCATAGGCAACACAGTCCATTGAACTAGGCGATTACATGCAGCCATACAAAGTCCATGGGCCATGCCGCAGAGTCAAACCCACAACCTCTCGCATCCAAGCAAAGCAGCTTCCACTACACCAACACAGAGAAGTGGGAAACGGATTCTACATTAATTCACATAATCCTAGTGACTGCGCACACAACATGGCCAAACAAAAGCAAAAGACAACACCTGGCCTATCAATCCAGTGGAAACTCATTGGCAACACAGTCCATTGGACTTGGCAATTACATGCAGCCATACAAAGTCCATGGGCCTTGCCTCAGAGTCAAACCCACAACCTCTGGCAGAACAAGCAAAGAGCCTACAACTACACCAACACAAAGAAGTAGGAAGCTGCGTCTACATTAATTCACATAATCCTAGTGAATGTGCACACAACATGGCCAAACAAAAGCAAAAGACATTACCTGGCCTATCAAGCCAATGGAAACTCATAGGCAACAAAGTCCATTGAACTAGACAATTACATGGAGACATACAAAGTCCATGGGCCTTGCCTCAGAGTCAAACCCACAACCTCTCGCAGCCAAGCAAAGAGCCTACCACTACACCAACACAGATAAGTGGGAAACTGGTTCTACATTAATTCACATAATCCTACCGACTGCGCACACAACATGGCCAAACAAAAGACAATACCTGGCCTATCAATCCAATGGAAACTCATAGGCAACACAGTCCATTAGACTAGGCAAATACATGCAGCCATACAAAGTTCATGGGCCTTGCCTCAGAGTCGAACCCACAACTTCTTGGAGAACAAGCAAAGAGCCTACCACTAAACCAACACAGAGAAGTTGGAAACCGACTCTACATTAATTCACATAATCCTAGTGACTGCGCACACAACATGGCCAAACAAAAGCAAAAGACAGTACCTGGCCTATCAATCCAATGGAAACTCATAGGTAACACAGTACATTAGACTAGGCAATTAAATGCAGCCATACAAAGCCCATGGGCCTTGCCCCAGAGTCGAACCCACAACCTCTCGTAGCCCAAGCAAAGAGCCTACCAATACACCAACACAGAGAAGTGAAAAACTGATTCTACATTAAGTCACATAATCCTAGTGACTGCGCACACAACATGGCCAAACAAAAGCAAAAGACAGTACCTGGCCTATCAATCCAATAGAAACTCATAGGCAAAGCAATCAATTGGACTAGGCAATTACATGCAGCCATACAAAGTCCATGGGCCTTGCCTCAGAGTCGAACTCACAACCTCTCGCAGCTCAAGCAAAGAGCCTACCACTACACCAACACAGAGAAATGTGAACCTGACTCTACATTAATTCACATAATCCTATTGACTGCGCACACAACATGGCCAAACAAAAGCAAAAGACAGTACCTGGCCTATCAATCCAATGGAAACTCATAGGCAACACAGTCCATTGGACTAGACAATTACATGGAGACATACAAAGTCCATGGGCCTTGCCTCAGAGTCAAACCCACAACCTCTCGCAGCCAAGCAAAGAGCCTACTACTACACCAACACAGAAAAGTGGGAAACTGGTACTACATTAATTCACATAATCCTACCGACTGCGCACACAACATGGCCAAACAAAAGCAAAAGTCAGTACCTGCCTAATCAATCCAATGGATACTCATAGGCAACACAGTCAATTGAACTACGCAATTATATGCAGCCATACAAACTCCATGGGCTTTACCTCAGAGTCGAACCCACAACCTCTCGCAGCTTAAGCAAAGAGCCTACCCCTAAACCAACACAGAGAAGTTGGAAACTGACTCTACATTAATTCACATAATCCTAGTGACTGCGCACACAACATGGCCAAACAAAAGCAAAAGACAGTACCTGGCCTATCAATCCAATGGAAACTCATAGGCAACACAGTCCATTGGACTAGACAATTACATGGAGACATACAAAGTCCATGGGCCTTGCCTCAGAGTCAAACCCACAACCTCTCACAGCCAAGCAAAGAGCCTACTACTACACCAACACAGAAAAGTGGGAAACTGGTACTACATTAATTCACATAATCCTACCGACTGCGCACACAACATGGCCAAACAAAAGCAAAAGTCAGTACCTGGCTTATCAATCCAATGGAAACTCATAGGCAACACAGTCCATTGGACTAGAAAATTACATGGAGACATACAAAGTCCATGGGCCTTGCCTCAGAGTCAAACCCACAACCTCTCGCAGCCAAGCAAAGAGCCTACCACTACACCAACACAGAGAAGTGGGAAACTGATTCTACATTAATTCACATAATCCTACCGACTGCGCACACAACATGGCTAAACAAAAGACAATACCTGGCCTATCAATTCAATGGAAACTCATAGGCAACACAGTCCATTGGACTAGGCAATTACATGCAGCCATACAAAGTCCATGGGCTTTGCCTAAAAGTCAAACCCACAACTTCTCACAGCCCAAGCAAAGAGCCTACCACTACACCAACACAGAGAAGTGGGAAACTGATTCTACATTAATTCACATAATCCTACCGACTGCGCACACAACATGGCCAAACAAAAGACAATACCTGGCCTATCAATCCAATGGAAACTCATAGGCAACACAGTCCATTAGACTAGTCAAATACATGCAGCCATACAAAGTTCATGGGCCTTGCCTCAGAGTCGAACCCACATCCTCTTGGAGAACAAGCAAAGAGCCTACCACTAAACCAACACAGAGAAGTTGGAAACTGACTCTACATTAATTCACATAATCCTAGTGACTGCGCACACAACATGGCCAAACAAAAGCAAAAGACATTACCTGGCCTATCAATCCAATGTAAACTCATAGGTAACACAGTACATTGGACTAGGCAATTGCATGCAGCCATACAAAGCCCATGGGCTTTGCCCCAGAGTCAAACCCGCAACTTCTCGTAGCCCAAGCAAAGAGCCTACCAATACACCAACACAGAGAAGTTGAAAACAGATTCTACATTAATTCACATAATCCTAGTGACTGCGCACACAACATGGCCAAACAAAAGCAAAAGACGGTACCTGGCCTATCAATCCAATGGAAACTCATAGGCAACGCAATCAATTGGACTAGGCAATTACATGCAGCCATACAAAGTCCATGGGCTTTGTCTCAGAGTCAAACCCACAACCTCTCTCAGCCCAAGCAAAGAGCCTACCACTACACCAACACAGAGAAGAGCGAAACTGACTCAACATAAATTCACATAATCCTAGTGACTGCGCACACAACATGGCCAAACAAAAGCAAAAGACAGTCCCTGGCCTATCAATCCAATGGAAACTCATAGACAACATAGTCCATTGGACTAGGCAATTACATGCAGCCATACAAAGTCCATGGGCCTTGCCTCAGAGTCAAACCCACAACCTCTGGCAGAACAAGCAAAGAGCTTACAACTACACCAACACAAAATAGTAGGAAGCTGCGTCTACATTAATTCACATATTCCTAGTGACTGCGCACACAACATGGCCAAACAAAAGCAAAAGACATTACCTGGCCTATCAAACCAGTGGAAACTCATAAGCAACACAGTCCATTGGACTAGGCAATTACATGCAGCCATACAAAGTCCACGGGCTTTGCCTCAGAGTCAAACCCACAATTTCTCGCAGCCCAAGCAAAGAGCCTACCACTACACCAACACAGAGAAGTTGGTAACAGAGTTTACATTAGTTCACATAATCCTAGTGACTGTGCACACAACATGGCCAAACAAATGCAAAAGACATTATCTGGCCTATCAATCCAATGGAAACTCATAGGCAACACAGTCCATTAGACTAGGCAAATACATGCAGCCATACAAAGTTCATGGGCCTTGCCTCAGAGTCGAACCCACAACCTCTTGGAGAACAAGCAAAGAGCCTACCACTAAACCAACACAGAGAAGTAGGTGAATGACTCTACATTAATTCACATAATCCTAGTGACTGCGCACACAACATGGCCAAACAAAAGCAAAAGACAGCATCTGGCATATCAATCCAATTGAAGCTCATAAGCAACATAGTCCATTGGACTAGGCAATAACATGCAGCCATACAATGTCCATGGGCCTTGCCTCAGAGTTGAACTCACAACCTCTCGCAGCTCAAGCAAAGAGCCTACTACTACACCAACACAGAGAAATGCGAAGCTGACTCTACATTAATTCACATAAACCTAGTGACTGCGCACACAACATGGCCAAACGAAAGCAAAAGTCAATACCTGGCCTATCAATCCAATGGAAACTCATAGGCAACACAGTCCATTATACTAGGCAATTACATGCAGCCATAAAAAGTCCAAGGGCCTTGCCTCAGAGTCAAATCCACAACCTCTCGCACCTCAAGCAAAGAGCCTACCACTACACCAACACAGAGAAATGTGAAACTGACTCTATATTAATTCACATAATCCTAGTGACTGTGCACACAACATGGCCAAACAAATGCAAAATACATTATCTGGCCTATCAATCCAATGGAAACTCATAGGCAACACAGTCCTTTGGACTAGGCAATTACATGCAGCCATACAAAGTCCATGAGCCTTGCATTTGAGTCGAACTCACAACCTCTCCCAGCCCAAGCAAAGAGCCTACCACTACACCAACACAGAGAAGTGGGAAACTGACTCAACATTAATTCACATAATCCTAGTGACTGCGCACAAAACATGGCCAAACAAAAGCAAAAGAAGGCACCTGGCCTATCAATCCAATGGAATCTCATAGGTAACACAGTCCATTGGACTATGCAATTACATGCAGCCATAAAAAGTCCATGGGCCTTGCCTCAGAGTCGAACTCACAACCTCTCGCAGCCCAAGAAAAAAGCCTACCACTACAGCAACACGGAGAAGTGTGAAACCGACTCTACATTAACTCACATAATCCTAGTGACTGCGCACACAACATGGCCAAACAAAAGCAAAAGGTAGCACCTGGCCTATCAATCCAATGGAAACTCAGAGGCAACCCCATCCATTGGACTAGGCAATTACATGCAGCCATACAGAGTCCATGGGCCTTGCCTCAGAGTCTATCCCACAACCTCTGGCAGAACAAGCAAAGAGCCTACAACCACACCAACACAAAGAAGTAGGAAGCTGCATCTACATTAATTCACATAATCCTAGTGACTGCGCACACAACATGGCCAAACAGAAGCAAAAGACATTACCTGGCCTATCAAGCCAATGGAAACTCATAGGCAACACAGTCCATTGAACTAGGCAATTACATGCAGCCATACAAAGTCCATGGGCCTTGCCTCAGAGTGAAACCCACAACTTCTCGCAGCCAAGCAAAGCGCCTTCCACTACACCAACACAGAGAAGTGGGAAACTGATTCTACATTAATTCACATAATCCTACCGACTTCGCACACAACATAACCAAACAAAAGACAATACCTGGCCTATCAGTCCAATGAAAACTCATAGGCAACACAGTCCATTGGACTAGGCAATTACATGCAGCCATACAAAGTCTATGGGCTTTGCCTCAGAGTCAAACCCACATTTTCTCGCAGCCCAAGAAAAGAGCCTACCACTACACCAACACAGAGAAGTTGAAAACTGAGTTTACATTAGTTCACATAATCCTAGTGACTGCGCACACAACATGGCCAAACAAAAGCAAAAGGTAGTACCTGGCCTATCAATCCAATAGGAACTCATAGGTAACACAGTCAACTGAAATAGGCAATTTCATGCATCCATACAAACTCCATGGGCCTTGCCTCAAAGTCGAACCAACAACCTTTCGCAGCTTAAGCAAAAAGACTACCACTACACCAACACAGAGAAGTAGGTAAAGGACTCTACATTAATTCACATAGTCCTAGAGACTGCGCACACAACATGGCCAAACAAATGCAAAAGACATTATCTGGCCTATCAATCCAATGAAATCATAGGCAACATAGTCCATTAGACTAAGCAAATATATGCAGCCATACAAAGTTAATGGGCCTTGCCCCAGAGTCGAACCCACACCCTCTCGTAGCCCAAGGAAAGAGCCTACTAATACACCAACACAGAGAAGTGGAAAACCAATTCTTCATTAATTCACATAATCCTAGTGACTGCGCACATAACATGGCCAAACAAAAGCAAAAGACAGTACCTGGCCTATCAAACCAATGGAAACTCATAGGCAACACAGTCCATTGGACTAGACAATTACATGGAGACATACAAAGTCCATGGGCCTTGCATTAGAGTCGAACCCACAACCTCTCGCAGCCCAAGCAAAGAGCCTACCACTACACCAACACAGAGAAGTGGGAAACTGATTCTACATTAATTCAAATAATCCTACCGACTGCGCACACAACATGGCCAAACAAAAGACAATACCTGGCCTATCAATTCAAAGGAAACTCTTAGGCAACACAGTCCATTGGACTTGGCAATTACATGCAGCCATACAAAGTCCATGGGCTTTGCCTCAGAGTCAAACCCACAATTTCTCGCAGCCCAAGGAAATAGCCTACGATTACACCAACACAGAGAAGTTGGAAACTGAGTTTACATTAGTTCACATAATCCTAGTGACTGCGCACACAACATGGCCAAACAAAAGACAATACCTGGCCTATCAATTCAATGGAAACTCATAGGCAACACAGTCAATTGAACTAGGCAATTACATGCTGCCATACAAACTCCATGGGCTTTGCCTCAGAGTCGAACCCACAACCTCTCGCAGTTTAAGCAAAGAGACTACCACTACACCAACACAGAGAAGTAGCTGAATGACTCTACATTAATTTACATAATCCTAGTGACTGCGCACATAACATGGCCAAACAAAAGCAAAAGACAGTACCTGGCCTATCAATCAAATTGAAACTCATAAGCAACAAAGAGACTACAACTACACCAACACAGAGAAGTAGGTGAATGACTCTACATTAATTCACATAATCCTAGTGACTGCGAACACAACATGGCCAAACAAAAGCAAAAGACAGTACCTGGCCTATCAATCCAATTGAAACTCATAGGCAACATAGTCCATTGGACTAGGCAATAACATGCAGCCATACAAAGTCCATGGGCCATGCCTCAAAGTCTAACTCACAACCTCTCGCAGCTCAAGCAAAGAGCCTACCACTACACCAACACAGAGAAATGTGAACCTGACTCTACATTAATTCACATAATCCTAGTAATGTACTGTGTTACCTATGAGTTTACATTGGATTGATAGGCCAGGTAATGTCTTTTGCTTTTGTTTGGCCATGTTGTGTGCGCAGTCACTAGGATTATGTGAATTAATGTAGAGTCGGTTTCCAACTTCTCTGTGTTGGTTTAGTGGTAGGCTCTTTGCTTGTTCTCCAAGAGGATGTGGGTTCGACTCTGAGGCAAGGCCCATGAACTTTATATGGCTGCATGTATTTGCCTAGTCTAATGGACTGTGTTGCCTATGAGTTTCCATTGTATTGATAGGCCAGGTATTGTCTTTTGTTTGGCCATGTTGTGTGCGCAGTCGGTAGGATTATGTGAATTAATGTAGAATCAGTTTCCCACTTCTCTGTGTTGGTGTAGTGGTAGGCTCTTTGCTTGGCTGCGAGAGGTTGTGGGTTTGACTCTGAGGAAAGGCCCATGGACTTTGTATGTCTCCATGTAATTGTCTAGTCCAATGGACTGTGTTGCCTATGATTTTCCATTGGATTGATAGGCCAGGTACTGTCTTTTGCTTTTGTTTGGCCATGTTGTGTGCGCAGTCACTAGGATTATGTGAATTAATGTAAACTCAGTTACCAACTTCTCTGTGTTGGTGTAGTGGTAGGCTCTTTGCTTGGGCTGCGAGAAGTTGTGGGTTTGACTTTTAGGCAAAGCCCATGGACTTTGTATGTCTCCATGTAATTGCCTAGTCCAATGGACTGTGTTGCCTATGAGTTTCCATTGAATTGATAGGCCAGGTATTGTCTTTTGTTTGGCCGTGTTGTGTGCGCAGTCGGTAGGATTATGTGAATTAATGTAGAATCAGTTTCCCACTTCTCTGTGTTGGTTTAGGGGTAGGCTCTTTGCTTAAGCTGTGAGAGGTTGTGGATTCGACTCTGAGGCAAGACCCATGGAGTTTGTATGGCTGCATGTAATTGCGTAGTTCAATTGACTGTGTTGCCTATGAGTTCCCACTGGATTGATAGGCCAGGTACTGCCTTTTGCTTATGTTTGGCCATGTTGTGTTCGCAGTCACTAGGATTATGTGAATTAATGTAGAGTCAGGTTCACATTTCTCTGTGTTGGTGTAGTGGTAGGCTCTTTGCTTGAGCTGCGAGAGGTTGTGAGTTAGACTTTGAGGCAAGGCCCATGGACTTTGTATGGCTGCATGTTATTGCCTAGTCCAATGGACTATGTTGCCTATGAGTTTCAATTGGATTGATAGGCCAGGTACTGTCTTTTGCTTTTGTTTGGCCATGTTGTGTTCGCAGTCACTAGGATTATGTGAATTAATGTAGAGTCATTCACCTACTTCTCTGTGTTGGTGTAGTTGTAGTCTCTTTGCTTAAGCTGTGAGAGGTTGTGGGTTCGACTCTGAGGCAAAGCACATGGAGTTTGTATGGCAGCATGTAATTGCCTAGTTCAATTGACTGTGTTGCCTATGAGTAGAGTTGAGCGTGGTTCGTGGTTCTCCAGTTCTAGGCTCGAGTGATTTTGGGGCATGTTCTAGATCGAACTAGAACTCGAGCTTTTTGCAAAAGCTCGATAGTTCTAGAAACGTTCGAGAACGGTTCTAGCAGCCAAAAAACAGCTAAATCATAGCTTGGTTTCTGCTGTAATAGTGTAAGTCACTCTGTGAATCAAACTATTATCACATTTCAGTGTACAGTGTGCGTGAACAGCGCCTTCAGATCACTGCTGTTTCTATAATGGCGATCGCCATTTTTTTTTTTTTTTTCTTGTCTTCCTTCCCTAAGCGCGCGCGTCTTGTGGGGCGGGCCAGCATGTCAGCCAATCACAGTCACACACACAGCTAAGTGGACTTTGAGCCAGAGAAGCAACGGCATGTGTGATAGGATCTGCATGTCACATGTCCCTGCATTATAAAACCGGACATTTTCCTCCAGGACGCCATTATCTCTTCTGCGTCCTTGGTGTCAGACATCACTGTCGCAGCTCCTTCCTGAGTCCTATCGCTGATACAGCTGTATGCGCTCCATACACAGCGCTGGACAGCATAGGGATAGCACTTTCTAGCAGTCCTTTTAAGGGCTCAAACCGGCAGTGTCAGAGTTAAGGTGACAGGTCCTGAAAACAGCGTCAGCGTCTGTGCAGCCAAGGTCAGGGATTTCCTCCCTGCATTTCCCTATTAGGAGGGAATAGAAAGGCAGGCTTCCATTCCTTTACCCAGAGCACCACAATCCTGCCACTGTACCCTCTTGTCCTCTGCACACTCCAACTGATAACTAAGCCATTATACTAGCAAACACTCAGTGTACCTAGTGGCATCCTATCTGTGGCTATTGGACTTTGCTTTAGTCCCACTAGTGCCAAGACATTTGCAGAACGCATCTGCCTGCGTTGCACACTCCAACTAATTATAACTAAGCCATTATACTAGCACACACTCAGTGTACCTAGTGGCATCCTATACGTGGCTATTGGACTTGGCTATAGTCCCACTAGTGCCAAGACATTTGCAGAGCGCATCTGCCTGCGTTGCACACTCCAACTAATTATAACTAAGCCATTATACTAGCAAACACTCAGTGTACCTAGTGGCATCCTATACGTGGCTATTGGACTTTGCTATAGTCCCACTAGTGCCAAGACATTTGCAGCACGTCTGCCTGCGTTGCATACTCCAACTAATTATAACTAAGCCATTATACTAGCAAACACTCAGTGTACCTAGTGGCATCCTATACGTGGCTATTGGACTTTGCTATAGTCCCACTAGTGCCAAGACATTTGCAGAGCGCATCTGCCTGCGTTGCACACTCCAACTAATTATAACTAAGCCATTATACTAGCAAACACTCAGTGTACCTAGTGGCATCCTATACGTGGCTATTGGACTTTGCTATAGTCACACTAGTGGCAAGACATTTGCAGAGCGCATCTGCCTGCGTTGCACACTCCAACTAATTATAACTAAGCCATTATACTAGCAAACACTCAGTGTACCTAGTGGCATCCTATACGTGGCTATTGAATGGCGTATTTTGGAATGTGCTTGATGCAAATCTAGCTGTGAAGTGTACAACTGGGGCACAACTGCTGCCACTGAATGGGTGGGTGTGTGGGGCCCAATTTTTGGAAAAAAAGGGAGACTCCGCTTGGAGTAACCCTTGCTTACATTGTTTTTAAAAGAAGCCAAGATGAACAAGTCATGGGTCAGCAAAGACTTTGCTACCTACCCCGGTGTCATCCTGGGGACGGATAAGAATGGCGTATTTTGGAATGTGCTTGATGCAAATCTAGCTGTGAAGTGTACAACTGGGGCACAACTGCTGCCACTGAATGGGTGGGTGTGTGGGGCCCACTTTTTGGAAAAAAAGGGAGTCTCCGCTTGGAGTAACCCTTGCTTGCTGTGTTTTTAAAAGAAGCCAAGATGAACAGAGCTGGGATCAGGAAAGACTTTGCTACCTACCCCGGTGTCATCCTGGGGACGGATAAGAATGGCGTATTTTGGAATGTGCTTGATGCAAATCTAGCTGTGAAGTGTACAACTGGGGCACAACTGCTGCCACTGAATGGGTGGGTGTGTGGGGCCCAATTTTTGGAAAAAAAGGGAGACTCCGCTTGGAGTAACCCTTGCTTGCTGTGTTTTTAAAAGAAGCCAAGATGAACAGAGCTGGGATCAGGAAAGACTTTGCTACCTACCCCGGTGTCATCCTGGGGACGGATAAGAATGGCGTATTTTTGAATGTGCTTGATGCAAATCAAAACATCCTGTTTGCAACTAGGGCCCAAGTGCTGCCACTGATGGGGTGGGTGTCTGTGTGGCCCAATTTTTGGAAAAAAGGGAGACTCCGCTTGGAGTAACCCTTGCTTGCTGTGTTTTTAAAAGAAGCCAAGATGAACAAGTCATGGGTCAGCAAAGACTTTGCTACCTACCCCGGTGTCATCCTGGGGACGGATAAGAATGGCGTATTTTTGAATGTGCTTGATGCAAATCTAGCTGTGAAGTGTACAACTGGGGCACAACTGCTGCCACTGAATGGGTGGGTGTGTGGGGCCCAATTTTTGGAAAAAAAGGGAGACTCCGCTTGGAGTAACCCTTGCTTGCTGTGTTTTTAAAAGAAGCCAAGATGAACAGAGCTGGGATCAGGAAAGACTTTGCTACCTACCCCGGTGTCATCCTGGGGACGGATAAGAATGGCGTATTTTGGAATGTGCTTGATGCAAATCTAGCTGTGAAGTGTACAACTGGGGCCCAACTGCTGCCACTGAATGGGTGGGTGGGTGTGGGGCCCAATTTTTGGAAAAAAAGGGAGACTATGCTTGGAGTCACCTTGCGGTGTTTTACATGATTTTAGAATGGCGTGCCATGCCTATATCTGTGTGTCCTCCTCTTTTTCCTTGTCCAGCTGTTTTGTTTTCGCATGAGTATATGTCCTTGTCACTTTCCAATGTGTTTGAGTTGTTTGTCACCTTTAGGACACCTTTGAGGGTGTTTTCTAGGTGTTTTTCTGTGTTTGTGATTGCCTGCCATTGTTTCCTATGCAGTTCGAGTTCGGTTCGTCGAACGTTCGACGAACCGAACTCGAACGGGAGGTCCGTTCGGCGAACCAACCTCGAGCCGAACCGCGACCGGTTCGCTCATCTCTACCTATGAGTTTCCATTGAATTGATAGGCCAGGTATTGTCTTTTGTTTGGCCATGTTGTGTGCGCAGTCACTAGGATTATGTGAACTAATGTAAACTCAGTTTCTAACTTCTATGTGTTGGTGTAATCGTAGGCTATTTCCTTGGGCTGCGAGAAATTGTGGGTTTGACTCTGAGGGAAAGCCCATGGACTTTGTATGGCTGCATGTAATTGCCAAGTCCAATGGACTGTGTTGCCTATGAGCTTCCTTTGAATTGATAGGCCAGGTATTGTCTTTTGTTTGGCCATGTTGTGTGCGCAGTCAGTAGGATTATTTGAATTAATGTAGAATCAGTTTCCCACTTCTCTGTGTTGGTGTAGTGGTAGGCTCTTTGCTTGGGCTGCGAGAGGTTGTGGGTTCGACTCTAATGCAAGGCCCATGGACTTTGTATGTCTGCATGTAATTGTCTAGTCCAATGGACTGTGTTGCCTATGAGTTTCCATTGGTTTGATAGGCCAGGTACTGTCTTTTGCTTTTGTTTGGCCATGTTATGTGCGCAGTCACTAGGATTATGTGAATTAATGAAGAATCGGTTTTCCACTTCTCTGTGTTGGTGTATTAGTAGGCTCTTTCCTTGGGCTACGAGAGGGTGTGGGTTCGACTCTTGGGCAAGGCCAATGGGCTTTGTATGGCTGCATGTAATTGCCTAGTCCAATGTACTGTGTTAGCTTTGAGCTTCCATTGGATTGATAGGCCAGGTACTGTCTTTTGCTTTTGTTTGGCCATGTTGTGTGCGCAGTCACTAGGATTCTGTGAATTAATGTAGAGTCTGTTTCCAACTTCTCTGTGTTGGTTTAGTGGTAGGCTCTTTGCTTGTTCTCCAAGAGGTTGTGGGTTCGACTCTGAGGCAAGGCCCATTAAGTTTGTATGGCTGCATATATTTGCTTAGTCTAATGGACTATGTTGCCTATGATTTCATTGGATTGATAGGCCAGATAATGTCTTTTGCATTTGTTTGGCCATGTTGTGTGCGCAGTCACTAGGATTATGTGAATAATGTAGAGTCATTTACCTACTTCTCTGTGTTGGTGTAGTGGTAGTCTCTTTGCTTAATCTGCGAAAGGTTGTTGGTTCGACTTTGAGGCAAGGCCCATGGAGTTTGTATGGCTGCATGTAATTGCCTATTTTAGTTGACTGTGTTACCTATGAGTTCCTACTGGATTGATAGGCCAGGTACTACCTTTTGCTTTTGTTTGGCCATGTTGTGTGCGCAGTCACTAGGATTATGTGAACTAATGTAACTCAGTTTTCAACTTCTCTGTGTTGGTGTAGTGGTAGGCTCTTTGCTTGGGCTGCGAGAAAATGTGGGTTTGACTCTGAGACAAAGCCCATAGACTTTGTATTGCTGCATGTAATTGCCTAGTCCAATGGACTGTGTTGCCTATGAGTTTTCATTGGACTGATAGGCCAGGTATTGTCTTTTGTTTGGTTATGTTGTGTGCGAAGTCGGTAGGATTATGTGAATTAATGTAGAATCAGTTTCCCACTTCTCTATGTTGGTGTAGTGGAAGGCGCTTTGCTTGGCTGCGAGAGGTTGTGGGTTTGACTCTGGGGCAAGGCCCATGGACTTTGTATGGCTGCATGTAATTGCCTAGTTCAATGGACTGTGTTGCCTATGAGTTTCCATTGGCTTGATAGGCCAGGTAATGTCTTTTGCTTCTGTTTGGCCATGTTGTGTGCGCAGTCACTAGGATTATGTGAATTAATGAAGAATCGGTTTTCCACTTCTCTGTGTTGGTGTATTAGTAGGCTCTTTCCTTGGGCTACGAGAGGGTGTGGGTTTGACTCTTGGGCAAGGCCAATGGGCTTTGTATGGCTGCATGTAATTGCCTAGTCCAATGTACTGTGTTAGCTTTGAGCTTCCATTGGATTGATAGGCCAGGTACTGTCTTTTGCTTTTGTTTGGCCATGTTGTGTGCGCAGTCACTAGGATTATGTGAATTAATGTAGATGCAGCTTCCTACTTCTTTGTGTTGGTGTGGTTGTAGGCTCTTTGCTTGTTCTGCCAGAGGTTGTGGGATAGACTCTGAGGCAAGGCCCATGGACTCTGTATGGCTGCATGTAATTGCCTAGTCCAATGGATGGGGTTGCCTGTGAGTTTCCATTGGATTGATAGGCCAGGTACTGTCTTTTGCTTTCGTTTGGCCATGTTGTGTGCGCAGTCACTAGGATTATGTGAGTTAATATAGAGTCGGTTTCACACTTCTCCGTGTTGCTGTAGTGGTAGGCTTTTTTCTTGGGCTGCGAGAGGTTGTGAGTTCGACTCTGAGGCAAGGCCCATGGACTTTTTATGGCTGCATGTAATTGCATAGTCCAATGGACTGTGTTACCTATGAGATTCCATTGGATTGATAGGCCAGGTATTGACTTTTGCTTTCGTTTGGCCATGTTGTGTGCGCAGTCACTAGGATTATGTGAATTAATATAGAGTCAGTTTCACATTTCTCTGTTTTGGTGTAGTAGTAGGCTCTTTGCTTGAGCTGCGAGAGGTTGTGAGTTTGACTTTGAGGCAAGGCCCATGGACATTGTATGGCTGCATGTTATTGCCTAGTCCAATGGACTATGTTGCTTATGAGCTTCAATTGGATTGATAGGCCAGATACCCTCTTTTGCTTTTGTTTGGCCATGTTGTGTGCGCAGTCACTAGGATTATGTGAATTAATGTAGACGCAGCTTCCTACTTTTTTGTGTTGGTTTAGTGGTAGGCTCTTTGCTTGTTCTCCAAGAGGTTGTGGGTTCGACTCTGAGGCAAGGCCCATGAACTTTGTATGGCTGCATGTATTTGCCTAGTCTAATGGACTGTGTTGCCTATGAGTTTCCATTGGATTGATAGGCCAGATAATGTCTTTTGCATTTGTTTGGCCATGTTGTGTGCACAGTCACTAGGATTATGTGAACTAATGTAAACTCTGTTACCAACTTCTCTGTGTTGGTGTAGTGGTAGGCTCTTTGCTTGGGCTGCGAGAAATTGTGGGTTTGACTCTGAGGCAAAGCCCATGGACTTTGTATGGCTGCATGTAATTGCCTAGTCCAATGGACTGTGTTGCCTATGAGTTTCCATTGGTTTGATAGGCCAGGTAATGTCTTTTGCTTTTGTTTGGCCATGTTGTGTGCGCAGTCACTAGGAATATGTGAATTAATGTAGACGCAGCTTCCTTCTTTTTTGTGTTGGTGTAGTTGTAAGCTCTTTGCTTGTTCTGCCAGATGTTGTGGGTTTGACTCTGAGGCAAGGCCCATGGACTTTGTATGGCTGCATGTAATTGCCTAGTCCAATGGACTATGTTGTCTATGAGTTTCCATTGGATTGATAGGCCAGAGACTGTCTTTTGCTTTTGTTTGGCCATGTTGTGTGCGCAGTCACTAGGATTATGTGAATTTATGTTGAGTCAGTTTCGCTCTTCTTTGTGTTGGTGTAGTGGTAGGCTCTTTGCTTGGGCTGAGAGAGGTTGTGGGTTTGACTCTGAGACAAGGCCCATGGACTTTGTATGGCTGCATGTAATTGCCTAGTCCAATTGATTGCGTTGCCTATGAGTTTCCATTGGATTAATAGGCCAGGTACCGTCTTTTGCTTTTGTTTGGCCATGTTGTGTGCGCAGTCACTAGGATTATGTGAATTAATGTAGAATCTGTTTTCCACTTCTCTGTGTTGGTGTATTGGTAGGCTCTTTGCTTGGGCTACGAGAGGTTGTGGGTTTGACTCTGGGGCAAGACCCATGGGCTTTGTATGGCTGCATGCAATTGCCTAGTCCAATGTACTGTGTTACCTATGAGTTTACATTGGATTGATAGGCCAGGTAATGTCTTTTGCTTTTGTTTGGCCATGTTGTGTGCGCAGTCACTAGGATTATATGAATTAATGTAGAGTCGGTTTCCAACTTCTTTGTGTTAGTTTAGTGGTAGGCTCTTTGCTTTTTCTCCAAGAGGATGTGGGTTCGACTCTGAGGCAAGGCCCATGAACTTTGTATGGCTGCATGTATTTGCCTAGTCTAATGGACTGTGTTGCCTATGAGTTTCCATTGGATTGATATGCCAGGTATTGTCTTTTGTTTGGCCATGTTGTGTGCGCAGTCGGTAGGATTATGTGAATTAATGTAGAATCAGTTTCCCACTTCTCTGTGTTGGTGTAGTGGTAGGCTCTTTGCTTGGGCTGCGAGAAGTTGTGGGTTTGACTTTTAGGCAAAGACCATGGACTTTGTATGGCTGCATGTAATTGCCTAGTCCAATGGACTGTGTTGCCTATGAGTTTCCATTGAATTGATAGGCCAGGTATTGTCTTTTGTTTAGCCATGTTGTGTGCGCAGTCGGTAGGATTATGTGAATTAATGTAGAATCATTTTCCCACTTCTCTGTGTTGGTGTAGTGGTAGGCTCTTTGCTTGGCTGCGAGAGGTTGTGGGTTTGACTCTGAGGCAAGGCCCATGGACTTTGTATGTCTCCATGTAATTTTCTAGTCCAAAGGACTGTGTTGCCTATGAGTTTCCATTGTATTGATAAGCCAGGTACTGACTTTTGCTTTTGTTTGGCCATGTTGTGTGCGCAGTCGGTAGGATTATGTGAATTAATGTAGTACCAGTTTCCCACTTTTCTGTGTTGGTGTAGTAGTAGGCTCTTTGCTTGGCTGCGAGAGGTTGTGGGTTTGACTCTGAGGCAAGGCCCATGGACTTTGTATGTCTCTATGTAATTGTCTAGTCCAATGGACTGTGTTGCCTATGAGTTCCCATTGGATTGATAGGCCAGGTACTGCATTTTGCTTTTGTTTGGCCATGTTGTGTGCGCAGTCACTAGGATTATGTGAATTAATGTAGAGTCAGGTTCACATTTCTCTGTGTTGGTGTAGTGGTAGGCTCTTTGCTTGAGCTGCGAGAGGTTGTGAGTTCGACTTTGAGGCAAGGCCCATGGACGTTGTATGGCTGCATGTTATTGCCTAGTCCAATGGACTATGTTGCCTATGAGTTTTAATTGGAATGATAGGCCAGGTACTGTCTTTTGCTTTTGTTTGGCCATGTTGTGTGCGCAGTCACTAGGATTATGTGAATTAATGTAGAGTCAGTTTCACACTTCTCTGTGTTGCTGTAGTGGTAGGCTTTTTTCTTGGGCTGCGAGAGGTTGTGAGTTCGACTCTGAGGCAAGGCCCATGGACTTTGTATGGCTGCATGTAATTGCATAGTCCAATGGACTGTGTTACCTATGAGTTTCCATTGGATTGATAGGCCAGGTACTGTCTTTTGCTTTCGTTTGGCCATGTTGTGTGCGCAGTCACTAGGATTATGTGAATTTATGTTCAATTAGTTTCGCACTTCTCTGTGTTGGTGTAGTGGTAGGCTTTTTGCTTGAGCTGTTAGAGGTTGTGGGTTTGACTCTGAGGCAAGGCCCATGGACTTTGTATGGCTGCATGTAATTGCATAGTCCAATGGACTGTGTTACCTATGAGTTTCCATTGGATTGATAGGCCAGGTATTGACTTTTGCTTTCGTTTGGCCATGTTGTGTGCACAGTCACTAGGATTATGTGAATTAATGTAGAGTCAGTTTCACATTTCTCTGTGTTGGTGTAGTGGTAGGCTCTTTGCTTTGGCTGCGAGAAGTTGTGGGTTTGACTCTAATGCAAGGTTCATGGACTTTGTATAACTGCATGTAATTGCCTAGTCCAATGGACTGTGTTGCCTATGAGTTTCCATTGGATTGATAGGCCAGGTATTGACTTTTGCTTTCGTTTGGCCATGTTGTGTGCGCAGTCACTAGGATTATGTGAATTAATAAATAACAAATTCCATAAGGATTACATATAATGCGTCCCCTAAAATCAAGGGGCTCAAAGCATACTCAACATACAATAAAAACAGGAGGAACAAGAGTATAGTGCTTGAAAAATGATTTTATTGATAACAGTGGCAATTAAAAACCCCCCAGACGGGGTAGGGAAATGAGAAAAAGGGGTGAAAAAAGGGGAGGACCAGGAAAAATGGTTAAATGCTAATCAAAGGTAACAGTATGTCCAGCAAATAGAGGGTCAATGTTTACAATAAATAATTAATTGCACAATGCCCAAGTACAGGAATAAAAAAATAGAAGAACATACGTTATAAAAAATAACAGGTATAATAAATATAATAAATATAATAAAGTGCCAAAGTGTAAGAGAATGTAAACATAGACTGAATGTGCGTGCCGGAGCTAAAGTGCTAATAGTATATCCGGCGCCTCAAAATAGAGGTGCACACTTCAATAGTCACCAGCAGTCTTACAAGGCACAAAAAATCATAATAATGATCAGCCAACCATAAGTCCTGGACCCCAGAGCAAACACCTACGTACGTTTCACAAGAGTGAGGTAACCACCAGCTTCAACAGGGTGACTTTCCTTTCTCACCCTGTTGAAGCTGGTGGTTACCTCACTCTTGTGAAACGTACGTAGGTGTTTGCTCTGGGGTCCAGGACTTATGGTTGGCTGATCATTATTATGATTTTTTGTGCCTTGTAAGACTGCTGGTGACTATTGAAGTGTGCACCTCTATTTTGAGGCGCCGGATATACTATTAGCACTTTAGCTCCGGCACGCACATTCAGTCTATGTTTACATTCTCTTACACTTTGGCACTTTATTATATTTATTATATTTATTATACCTGTTATTTTTTATAACGTATGTTCTTCTATTTTTTTATTCCTGTACTTGGGCATTGTGCAATTAATTATTTATTGTAAACATTGACCCTCTATTTGCTGGACATACTGTTACCTTTGATTAGCATTTAACCATTTTTCCTGGTCCTCCCCTTTTTTCACCCCTTTTTCTCATTTCCCTACCCCGTCTGGGGGTTTTTTAATTGCCACTGTTATCAATAAAATCATTTTTCAAGCACTATACTCTTGTTCCTCCTGTTTTTATTATATTATGTGAATTAATGTAGAGTCAGTTTCACATTTCTCTGTGTTGGTGTAGTGGTAGGATCTTTGCTTGGGCTGCGAGAAGTTGTGGGTTTGACTCTGAGGCAAGGCCCATGGACTTTTTATGGCTGCATGTAATTGCCTAGTCCAATGGACTGTGTTGCCTATTAGTTTCCAATGGATTGATAGGCCAGGTACTGTCTTTTGTTTTTGTTTGGCCATGTTGTGTGCGCAGTCACTAGGATTATGTGAATTAATGTAGACGCAGCTTCCTACTTCTTTGTGTTGGTGTAGTTGTAGGCTCTTTGCTTGTTCTGCCAGAGGTTGTGGGTTTGACTCTGAGGCAAGGCCCATGGACTTTGTGAGGCTGCATGTAATTGCCTATTCCAATGGACTATGTTGTCTATGAGTTTCCATTGGATTGATAGGCAAGGGACTGTCTTTTGCTTTTGTTTGGCCATGTTGTGTGCGCAGTCACTAGGATTATGTGAATTTATGTTGTGTCAGTTTCGCACTTCTCTGTGTTGGTGTAGTGGTAGGCTCTTTGCTTGGGCTGTGAGAGGTTGTGGGTTTGACTCTGAGGCAAGGCCCAGAGACTTTGTATGGCTGCATGTAATTGCCTAGTCCAATGGATTGATAGGCCAGGTACTGTCTTTTGTTTTCGTTTGGCCATGTTTTGTGCGCAGTCACTAGGATTATGTGAGTTAATGTAGAGACAGTTTCACACTTCTCTGTGTTGCTGAAGTAGTAGGCTTTTTTGTTGGGCTGCGAGAGGTTGTGAGTTCGACTCTGAGGCAAGGCCCATGGACTTTGTATGGCTGCATGTAATTGCATAGTCCAATGGACTGCGTTACCTATGAGTTTCCATTGGATTGATAGGCCAGGTGCTTTCTTTTGCTTTTGTTTGGCCATGTTGTGTGCGCAGTCACTAGGAATATGTGAATTAATGTAGAGTCAGTTTCACATTTCTCTTTGTAGGTGTAGTGGTAGGCTCTTTGCTTGGGCTGTGAGAGGTTGTGGGTTTGACTCTGAGGCAAGGCCCATGGACTTTTTATGGCTGCATGTAATTGCCTAGTCCAATGGACTGTGTTGCCTATGAGTTTCCATTGGATTGATAGGCCAGGTATTGACTTTTGCTTTCGTTTGGCCATGTTGTGTGCGCAGTCACTAGGATTATGTGAATTAATGTAGAGGCAGGTTCACATTTCTCTGTGTTGGTGTAGTGGTAGGCTCTTTGCTTGAGCTGCAAGAGGTTGTGAGTTCGACTTTGAGGCAAGGCCCATGGACTTTGTATGGCTGCATGTTATTGCCTAGTCCAATGGACTGTGTTGCCTATGAGTTTCCATTGGATTGATAAGCCAGGTACTGTCTTTTGCTTTCGTTTGGCCATGTTGTGTGCGCAGTCGGTAGGATTAT
Organism: Anomaloglossus baeobatrachus; assembly: GCF_048569485.1. Lineage (NCBI taxonomy): Eukaryota > Metazoa > Chordata > Amphibia > Anura > Aromobatidae > Anomaloglossus > Anomaloglossus baeobatrachus. Next base: position 1,795,353 of record NW_027442146.1, on the reverse strand, counting down.
GTGAATTAATGTAGAATCAGTTTCCCACTTCTCTGTATTGGTGTAGTGGTAGGCTCTTTGCTTGGCTGCGAAAGTTTGTGGGTTTGACTCTGAGGCAAGGCCCATGGACTCTGTATGTCTCCATGTAATTGTATAGTCCAATCGACTGTGTTGCCTATGAGTTTCCATTGGATTGATAGGCCAGGTACTGTCTTTTGCTTTTGTTTGGCCATGTTGTGTGCGCAGTCACTAGGATTATGTGAATTAATGTAGAGTCGGTTTCCAACTTCTCTGTGTTGGTTTAGTGGTAGGCTCTTTGCTTGTTCTCCAAGAGGTTGTGGGTTCGACTCTGAGGCAAGGCCCATGAACTTTGTATGGCTGCATGTATTTGCCTAGTCTAATGGACTGTGTTGCCTATGAGTTTCCATTGGATTGATAGGCCAGGTATTGACTTTTGCTTTCGTTTGGCCATGTTGTGTGCGCAGTCACTAGAATTATGTGGATTAATGTAGAGTCAGTTTCACATTTCTCTGTGTTGGTGTAGTGGTAGGCTCTTTGCTTGGGTTGCGAGAGGTTGTGGGTTTGACTCTAAGGCAAGGCCCATGGACTTTTTATGGCTGCATGTAATTGCCTAGTCCAATGGACTGTGTTGCCTATGAGTTTCCATTGGATTGATAGGCCAGGTACTGTCTTTTGTTTTCGTTTGGCCATGTTGTGTGCGCACTCACTAGGATTATGTGAATTAATGTAGAGGCAGGTTCACATTTCTCTGTGTTGGTGTAGTGATAGGCTCTTTGCTTGAGCTGCGAGAGGTTGTGAGTTCGATTTTGAAGCAAGGCCCATGGACTGTGTATGGCTGCATGTTATTGCCTAGTCCAATGGACTGTGTTGCCTATGAGTTTCCATTGGATTGATAAGCCAGGTACTGTCTTTTGCTTTTGTTTAGCCATGTTGTGTGCGCAGTCGGTAGGATTATGTGAATTAATGTAGAATCAGTTTCCCACTTCTCTGTATTGGTGTAGTGGTAGGCTCTTTGCTTGGCTGCGAGAGGTTGTGGGTTTGACTCTGAGGCAAGGCCCATGGACTTTGTATGTTTCCATGTAATTGTCTAGTCCAATGGACTGTGTTGCCTATGAGTTTCCATTGGATTGATAGGCCAGGTACTGTCTTTTGCTTTTGTTTGGCCATGTTGTGTGCGCAGTCACTAGGATTATGTGAATTAATGTAGAGTCAGTTTCATACTTCTCTGTGTTGGTTTAGTGGTAGGCTCTTTGCTTGTTCTCCAAGAGGTTGTGGGTTCGACTCTGAGGCAAGGCCCATGAACTTTGTATGGCTGCATGTATTTGCCTAGTCTAATGGACTGTGTTGCCTATGAGTTTCCATTGGATTGATAGGCCAGATAATGTCTTTTGCATTTGTTTCGCCATGTTGTGTGCACAGTCACTAGGATTATGTGAACCAATGTAAACTCAGTTTCCATCTTATCTGTGTTGGTGTAGTGGTAGGCTCTTTGCTTGGGCTGCGAGAAATTGTGGGTTTGACTCTGAGGCAAAGCCCATTGACTTTGTATGGCTGCATGTAATTGTTTAGTCCAATGGACTGTGTTGCCTATGAGTTTCCATTGGCTTGATTGGCCAGGTAATGTCTTTTGCTTTTGTTTGGCCATGTTGTGTGCGCAGTCTCTAGGAATATGTGAATTAATGTAGACGCAGCTTCCTACTTTTTTGTGTTGGTGTAGTTGTAAGCTCTTTGCTTGTTCTGCCAGAGGTTGTGGGTTTGACTCTGAGGCAAGGCCCATGGACTTTGTATGGCTGCATGTAATTGCATAGTCCAATGGACTGCGTTACCTATGAGTTTCCATTGGATTGATAGGCCAGGTGCTTTCTTTTGCTTTTGTTTGGCCATGTTGTGTGCGCAGTCACTAGGAATATGTGAATTAATGTAGAGTCAGTTTCACATTTCTCTTTGTTGGTGTAGTGGTAGGCTCTTTGCTTGGGCTGTGAGAGGTTGTGGGTTTGACTCTGAGGCAAGGCCCATGGACTTTTTATGGCTGCATGTAATTGCCTAGTCCAATGGACTGTGTTGCCTATGAGTTTCCATTGGATTGATAGGCCAGGTATTGACTTTTGCTTTCGTTTAGCCATGTTGTGTGCGCAGTCACTAGGATTATGTGAATTAATGTAGAGTCAGTTTCAGACTTCTCTGTGTTGGTGTAGTGGTAGGCTCTTTGCTTGGGCTGCAAGAGGTTGTGGGTTCGACTCTAATGCAAGGCTCATGGACTTTGTATGGCTGCATGTAATTGCCTAGTCCAATAGACTTTGTTGCCTATGAGTTTCCATTGGATTGATAGGCCAGGTATTGACTTTTGCTTTCGTTTGGCCATGTTGTGTGCGCAGTCACTAGAATTATGTGGATTAATGTAGAGTCAGTTTCACATTTCTCTGTGTTGGTGTAGTGGTAGGCTCTTTGCTTGGGTTGCGAGAGGTTGTGGGTTTGACTCTAAGGCAAGGCCCATGGACTTTTTATGGCTGCATGTAATTGCCTAGTCCAATGGACTGTGTTGCCTATGAGTTTCCATTGGATTGATAGGCCAGGTACTGTCTTTTGTTTTCGTTTGGCCATGTTGTGTGCGCACTCACTAGGATTATGTGAATTAATGTAGAGGCAGGTTCACATTTCTCTGTGTTGGTGTAGTGATAGGCTCTTTGCTTGAGCTGCGAGAGGTTGTGAGTTCGATTTTGAAGCAAGGCCCATGGACTGTGTATGGCTGCATGTTATTGCCTAGTCCAATGGACTGTGTTGCCTATGAGTTTCCATTGGATTGATAAGCCAGGTACTGTCTTTTGCTTTTGTTTAGCCATGTTGTGTGCGCAGTCGGTAGGATTATGTGAATTAATGTAGAATCAGTTTCCCACTTCTCTGTATTGGTGTAGTGGTAGGCTCCTTGCTTGGCTGCGAGATGTTGTGGGTTTGACTCTGAGGCAAGGCCCATGGACTTTGTATGTTTCCATGTAATTGTCTAGTCCAATGGACTGTGTTGCCTATGAGTTTCCATTGGATTGATAGGCCAGGTACTGTCTTTTGCTTTTGTTTGGCCATGTTGTGTGCGCAGTCACTAGGATTATGTGAATTAATGTAGAGTCAGTTTCATACTTCTCTGTGTTGGTTTAGTGGTAGGCTCTTTGCTTGTTCTCCAAGAGGTTGTGGGTTCGACTCTGAGGCAAGGCCCATGAACTTTGCATGGCTGCATGTATTTGCCTAGTCTAATGGACTGTGTTGCCTATGAGTTTCCATTGGATTGATAGGCCAGATAATGTCTTTTGCATTTGTTTCGCCATGTTGTGTGCACAGTCACTAGGATTATGTGAATTAATGTAGAATCAGTTTTCCACTTCTCTGTGTTGGTGTATTTGTAGGCTCTTTGCTTGGGCTACAAGAGGTTGTGGGTTCGACTCTGGGGCAAGGCCTATGGGCTTTGTATGGCTGCATGTATTTGCCTAGTCTAATGGACTGTGTTGCCTATGAGTTTCCATTGGATTTATAGGCCAGGTATTTCTTTTGTTTGGCCATGTTGTGTGCGCAGTCACTAGGATTATGTGAATTAATGTAGAGTCAGGTTCACATTTCTCTGTGTTGATGAGAGGTTGTGAGTTCGACTCTGAGGCAAGGCCCATGGACTCGCAGCCCAAGAAAAAAGCCTACCACTACAGCAACATAGAGAAGTGTGAAACTGACTCTACATTAATTCACATAATCCTAGTGACTGCGCACACAACATGGCCAAACAAAAGCAAAAGACAGTACCTGGCCTATCGTTCCAATTGAAACTCATAGGTAACATAGTCCATTGGACTAGGCAATAACATGCAGCCATACAAAGTCCATGGGCCTTGCCTCAAAGTTGAACTCACAACCTCTCGCAGCTCTAGTAAAGAGCCTACAACTACATCAACACAGAGAAATGTGAACCTGACTCTACATTAATTCACATAATCCTAGTGACTGCGCACACAACATGGCCAAACAAAAGCAAAAGACATTACCTGGCCTATAAATCCAATAGAAACTCATAGGCAAAGCAATCAATTGGACTAGGCAATTACATGCAGCCATAGAAAGTCCATGGGCCTTGCCTCAGAGTCGAACCCACAACTTCTTGTAGCCCAAGCAAAGAGCCTACCACTACACCAACACAGAGAAGTTGGTAACAGAGTTTACATTAGTTCACATAATCCTAGTGACTGTGCACACAACATGGCCAAACAAAAGCAAAAGACAGTCCCTGGCCTATCAATCCAATGGAAACTCATATACAACATAGTCCATTGGACTAGGCAATTACATGCAGCCATACAAAGTCCATGGACCTTGCCTCAGAGTCAAACCCACAACCTCTGGCAGAACAAGCAAAGAGCTTACAACTACACCAACACAAAAAAGTAGGAAGCTGCGTCTACATTAATTCACATATTCCTAGCGACTGCGCACACAACATGGCCAAACAAAAGCAAAAGACATTACCTGGCCTATCAAGCCAATGGAAACTCATAGGCAACACAGTCCATTGGACTAAACAATTACATGCAGCCATACAAAGTCAATGGGCTTTGCCTCAGAGTCAAACCCTCAATTTCTCGCAGCCCAAGCAAAGAGCCTACCACTACACCAACACAGAGAAGTATGAAACTGACTCTACATTAATTCACATAATCCTAGTGACTGTGCACACAACATGGCGAAACAAATGCAAAAGACATTATCTGGCCTATCAATCCAATGGAAACTCATAGGCAACACAGTCCATTAGACTAGGCAAATACATGCAGCCATACAAAGTTCATGGGCCTTGCCTCAGAGTCAAACCCACAACCTCTCGCAGCCAAGCAAAGAGCCTACCACTACACCAATACAGAGAAGTGGGAAACTGATTCTACATTAATTCACATAATCCTAGTGACTGTGCACACAACATGGCGAAACAAATGCAAAAGACATTATCTGGCCTATCAATCCAATGGAAACTCATAGGCAACACAGTCCATTGGAATAGGCAATAACATGCAGCCATACACAGTCCATGGGCCTTGCTTCAAAATCGAACTCACAACCTCTCGCGGCTCAAGCAAAGAGCCTATCACTACACCAACACAGAGAAATGTGAACCTGCCTCTACATTAATTCACATAATCCTAGTGAGTGCGCACACAACATGGCCAAACGAAAACAAAAGACAGTACCTGGCCTATCAATCCAATGGAAACTCATAGGCAACACAGTCCATTGGACTAGGCAATTACATGCAGCCATAAAAAGTCCATGGGCCTTGCCTCAGAGTCAAACCCACAACCTCTCGCAACCCAAGCAAAGAGCCTACCACTACACCAACACAGAGAAATGTGAAACTGACTCTACATTAATCCACATAATCCTAGTGACTGCGCACACAACATGGCCAAACGAAAGCAAAAGTCAATACCTGGCCTATCAATCCAATGGAAACTCATAGGCAACAAAGTCTATTGGACTAGGCAATTACATGCAGCCATACAAAGTCCATGAGCCTTGCATTAGAGTCGAACCCACAACCTCTTGCAGCCCAAGCAAAGAGCCTACCACTACACCAACACAGAGAAGTCCGAAACTGACTCTACATTAATTCACATAATCCTAGTGACTGCGCACACAACAAGGCTAAACGAAAGCAAAAGTCAATACCTGGCCTATCAATCCAATGGAAACTCATAGGCAACACAGTCCATTGGACTAGGCAATTACATGCAGCCATAAAAAGTCCATGGGCCTTGCCTCAGAGTCAAACCCACAACCTCTCACAGCCCAAGGAAAGAGCCTACCACTACACCAACAAAGAGAAATGTGAAACTGACTCTACATTAATTCACATATTCCTAGTGACTGCGCACACAACATGGCCAAACAAAAGCAAAAGAAAGCACCTGGCCTATCAATCCAATGGAAACTCATAGGTAACGCAGTCCATTGGACTATGCAATTACATGCAGCCATACAAAGTCCATGGGCCTTGCCTCAGAGTCGAACTCACAACCTCTCGCAGCCCAACAAAAAAGCCTACCACTTCAGCAACACAGAGAAGTGTGAAACTGTCTCTACATTAACTCACATAATCCTAGTGACTGCGCACAAAACATGGCCAAACGAAAACAAAAGACAGTACCTGGCCTATCAATCCATTGGACTAGGCAATTACATGCAGCCATACAAAGTCCATGGGCCTTGCCTCAGAGTCAAACCCACAACCTCTCACAGCCCAAGCAAAGAGCCTACCACTACACCAACACAGAGAAGTGCGAAACTTACTCAACATAAATTCACATAATCCTAGTGACTGCGCACACAACATGGCCAAACAAAAGCTAAAGACAGTCCCTTGCCTATAAATCCAATGGAAACTCATAGACAACATAGTCCATTGGAATAGGCAATTACATGCAGCCTCACAAAGTCCATGGGCCTTGCCTCAGAGTCAAACCCACAACCTCTGGCAGAACAAGCAAAGAGCCTACAACTACACCAACACAAAGAAGTAGGAAGCTGCGTCTACATTAATTCACATAATCCTAGTGAATGCGCACACAACATGGCCAAACAAAAGCAAAAGACATTACCTGGCCTATCAGGCCAATGGAAACTCATAGGCAACACAGTCCATTGAACTAGGCAATTACATGCAGCCATACAAAGTCCATGGGCCATGCCTCAGAGTCAAACCCACAACCTCTCGCAGCCAAGCAAAGCAGCTTCCACTACACCAACACAGAGAAGTGGGAAACAGATTCTACATTAAATCACATAATCCTAGTGACTGCGCACACAACATGGCCAAACAAAAGCAAAAGACAATACCTGGCCTATCAATCCAATGAAAACTCATAGGCAACACAGTCCATTGGACTTGGCAATTACATGCAGCCATATAAAGTCCATGGGCCTTGCCTCAGAGTCAAACCCACAACCTCTGGCAGAACAAGCAAAGAGCCTACAACTACACCAACACAAAGAAGTAGGAAGCTGCGTCTACATTAATTCACATAATCCTAATGAATGCGCACACAACATGGCCAAACAAAAGCAAAAGACAGTACCTGGCCTATCAAGCCAATGGAAACTCATAAGAAACACAGTCCATTGAACTAGACAATTACATGGAGACATACAAAGTCCATGGGCCTTGCCTCAGAGTCAAACCCACAATCTCTTGCAGCCAAGCAAAGAGCCTACCACTACACCAACACAGAGAAGTGGGAAACTGATTCTACATTAATTCACATAATCCTACCGACTGCGCACACAACATGGCCAAACAAAAGACAATACCTGGCCTATCAATCCAATGGAAACTCATAGGCAACACAGTCCATTAGACTACGCAAATACATGCAGCCATACAAAGTTCATGGGCCTTGCCTCAGAGTCGAACCCACAACTTCTTGGAGAAGAAGCAAAGAGCCTACCACTACACCAACACAGAGAAGTTGGAAACCGACTCTACATTAATTCACATAATCCTAGTGACTGCGCATACAACATGGCCAAACAAAAGCAAAAGACAGTACCTGGCCTATCAATCCAATGGAAACTCAAAGGTAACACAGTACATTAGACTAGGCAATTAAATGCAGCCATACAAAGCCCATGGGCCTTGCCCCAGAGTCGAACCCACAACCTCTCGTAGCCCAAGCAAAGAGCCTACCAATACACCAACACAGAGAAGTGGAAAACTGATTCTACATTAATTCACATAATCCTAGTGACTGCGCACACAACATGGCCAAACAAAAGCAAAAGACAGTACCTGGCCTATCAATCCAATAGAAACTCATAGGCAAAGCAATCAATTGGACTAGGCAATTACATGCAGCCATACAAAGTCCATGGGCCTTGCCTCAGAGTCGAACCCACAACCTCTTGTAGCCCAAGCAAAGAGCCTATCACTACACCAACACAGAGAAGAGCGAAACTGACTCAACATAAATTCACATAATCCTAGTGACTGCGCACACAACATGGCCAAACAAAAGCAAAAGACAGTCCCTGGCCTATCAATCCAATGGAAACTCATATACAACATAGTCCATTGGACTAGGCAAATACATGCAGCCATACAAAGTCCATGGGCCTTGCCTCAGAGTCAAACCCACAACCTCTGGCAGATCAAGCAAAGAGCTTACAACTACACCAACACAAAAAAGTAGGAAGCTGCGTCTACATTAATTCACATATTCCTAGAGACTGCGCACACAACATGGCCAAACAAAAGCAAAAGACATTACCTGGCCAATCAAGCCAATGGAAACTCATAGGCAACACAGTCCATTGGACTAAACAATTACATGCAGCCATACAAAGTCCATGGGCTTTGCCTCAGAGTCAAACCCACAATTTCTCGCAGCCCAAGCAAAGAGCCTACCACTACACCAACACAGACAAGATGGAAACTGAGTTTACATTAGTTCACATAATCCTAGTGACTGTGCACACAACATGGCGAAACAAATGCAAAAGACATTATCTGGCCTATCAATCCAATGGAAACTCATAGGCAACACAGTCCGTTAGACTAGGCAAATACATGCAGCCATACAAAGTTCATGGGCCTTGCTTCAGAGTCGAACCCACAACCTCTTGGAAAACAAGCAAAGAGCCTACCACTAAACCAACACAGAGAAGTTGGAAACCGACTCTACATTAATTCACATAATCCTAGTGACTGCGCACACAACATGGCCAAACAAAAGCAAAAGACAGTACCTGGCCTATCAATCCAATGGAAACTCATAGGCAACACAGTCCATTGGACTAGACAATTACATGGAGACATACAGAGTCCATGGGCCTTGCCTCAGAGTCAAGCCCACAACCTCTCGCAGCCAAGCAAAGAGCCTACCACTACACCAATACAGAGAAGTGGGAAACTGATTCTACATTAATTCACATAATCCTACCGACTGCGCACACAACATGGCCAAACGAAAGCAAAAGACAGTACCTGGCTTATCAATCCAATGGAAACTCATAGGCAACACAGTCCATTGGACTAGGCAATAACATGCAGCCATACAAAGTCCATGGGCCTTGCCTCAAAGTCGAACTCACAACCTCTCGCAGCTCAAGCAAAGAGCCTACCACTACACCAACACAGAGAAATGTGAACCTGCCTCTACATTAATTCACATAATCCTAGTGACTGCGCACACAACATGGCCAAACGAAAGCAAAAGTCAATACCTGGCCTATCAATCCAATGGAAACTCATAGGCAACACAGTCCATTGGACTAGGCAATTACATGCAGCCATAAAAAGTCCATGGGCCTTGCCTCAGAGTCAAACCCACAACCTCTCACAGCCCAAGCAAAGAACCTACCACTACACCTACAAAGAGAAATGTGAAACTGACTCTACATTAATTCACATATTCCTAGTGACTGCGCACACAACATGGCCAAACAAAAGCAAAAGAAAGCACCTGGCCTATCAATCCAATGGAAACTCATAGGTAACGCAGTCCATTGGACTATGCAATTACATGCAGCCATACAAAGTCCATGGGCCTTGCCTCAGAGTCGAACTCACAACCTCTCGCAGCCCAACAAAAAAGCCTACTACTTCAGCAACACAGAGAAGTGTGAAACTGGCTCTACATTAACTCACATAATCCTAGTGACTGCGCACAAAACATGGCCAAACGAAAACAAAAGACAGTACCTGGCCTATCAATCCATTGGACTAGGCAATTACATGCAGCCATACAAAGTCCCTGGGCCTTGCCTCAGAGTCAAACCCACAACCTCTCACAGCTCAAGCAAAGAGCCTACCACTACACCAACACAGAGAAGTGCGAAACTGACTCAACATAAATTCACATAATCCTAGTGACTGCGCACACAACATGGCCAAACAAAAGCAAAAGACAGTCCCTTGCCTATCAATCCAATGGAAACTCATAGACAACATAGTCCATTGGAATAGGCAATTACATGCAGCCTCACAAAGTCCATGGGCCTTGCCTCAGAGTCAAACCCACAACCTCTCACAGCCCAAGCAAAGAGCCTACCACTACACCAACACAGAGAAGTGCGAAACTGACTCAACATAAATTCACATAATCCTAGTGACTGCGCACACAACATGGCCAAACAAAAGCAAAAGACAGTACCTGGCCTATCAATCCAATGGAAACTCATAGGTAACACAGTCCATTGGACTATGCAATTACATGCAGCCATACAAAGTCCATGGGCCTTGCCTCAGAGTCGAACTCACAACCTCTCGCAGCCCAAGAAAAAAGCCTATCACTACAGCAACACAGAGAAGTGTGAAACTGACTCTACATTAATTCACATAATCCTAGTGACTGCGCACACAACATGGCCAAACAAAAGCAAAAGACAGTACCTGGCCTATCATTCCAATTAAAACTCATAGGCAACATAGTCCATTGGACTAGGCAATAACATGCAGCCATACAACGTCCATGGGCCTTGCCTCAAAGTCGAACTCACAACCTCTCGCAGCTCAAGCAAAGAGCCTACCACTACACCAACACAGAGAAATGTGAACCTGACTCTACATTAATTCACATAATCCTAGTGACTGCGCACACAACATGGCCAAACAAAAGCAAAAGGCAGTACCTGGCCTATCAATCCAATGGGAACTCATAGGCAACACAGTCAATTGAACTACGCAATTATATGCAGCCATACAAACTCCATGGGCCTTGCCTCAGAGTCGAACCCACAACCTCTCGCAGCTTAAGCAAAGAGCCTACCCCTAAACCAACACAGAGAAGTTGGAAACCGACTCTACATTAATTCACATAATACTAGTGACTGCGCACACAACATGGCCAAACAAAAGCAAAAAACAGTACCTGGCCTATCAATCCAATGGAAACTCATAGGCAACACAGTCCATTGGACTAGACAATTACATGGAGACATACAAAGTCCATGGGCCTTGCCTCAGAGTCAAACCCACAACCTCTCGCAGCCAAGCAAAGAGCCTACTACTACACCAACACAGAAAAGTGGGAAACTGGTACTACATTAATTCACATAATCCTACCGACTGCGCACACAACATGGCCAAACAAAAGCAAAAGTCAGTACCTGGCTTATCAATACAATGGAAACTCATAGGTAACACAGTCCTTTGGACTAGAAAATTACATGGAGACATACAAAGTCCATGGGCCTTGCCTCAGAGTCAAACCCACAACCTCTCGCAGCCAAGCAAAGAGCCTACCACTACACCAACACAGAGAAGTGGGAAACTGATTCTACATTAATTCACATAATCCTACCGACTGCGCACACAACATGGCTAAACAAAAGACAATACCTGGCCTATCAATCCAATGGAAACTCATAGGCAACACAGTCCATTAGACTAGGCAAATACATGCAGCCATACAAAGTTCATGGGCCTTGCCTCAGAGTCGAACCCACATCCTCTTGGAGAACAAGCAAAGAGCCTACCACTAAACCAACACAGAGAAGTTGGAAACCGACTCTACATTAATTCATATAATCCTAGTGACTGCGCACACAACATGGCCAAACAAAAGCAAAAGACATTACCTGGCCTATCAATCCAATGTAAACTCATAGGTAACACTGTACATTGGACTAGGCAATTGCATGCAGCCATACAAAGCCCATGGGCCTTGCCCCAGAGTCAAACCCACAACCTCTCGTAGCCCAAGCAAAGAGCCTACCAATACACCAACACTGTGAAGTGGAAAACAGATTCTACATTAATTCACATAATCCTAGTGACTGCGCACACAACATGGCCAAACAAAAGCAAAAGACAGTCCCTGGCCTATCAATCCAATGGAAACTCATAGACAACATAGTCCATTGGACTAGGCAATTACATGCAGCCATACAAAGTCCATGGGCCTTGCCTCAGAGTCAAACCCACAACCTCTGGCAGAACAAGCAAAGAGCTTACAACTACACCAACACAAAAAAGTAGGAAGCTGCGTCTACATTAATTCACATATTCCTAGTGACTGCGCACACAACATGGCCAAACAAAAGCAAAAGACATTACCTGGCCTATCAAACCAATGGAAACTCATAGGCAACACAGTCCATTGGACTAGGCAATTACATGCAGCCATACAAAGTCCATGGGCCTTGCCTCAGAGTCAAACCCACAACCTCTGGCAGAACAAGCAAAGAGCTTACAACTACACCAACACAAAAAAGTAGGAAGCTGCGTCTACATTAATTCACATATTCCTAGTGACTGCGCACACAACATGGCCAAACAAAAGCAAAAGACATTACCTGGCCTATCAAACCAATGGAAACTCATAGGCAACACAGTCCATTAGACTAGGCAAATACATGCAGCCATACAAAGTTCATGGGCCTTGCCTCCGAGTCGAACCCACAACCTCTTGGAGAACAAGCAAAGAGCCTACCACTAAACCAACACAGAGAAGTAGGTGATTGACTCTACATTAATTCACATAATCCTAGTGACTGCGCACACAACATGGCCAAACAAAAGCAAAAGACGGTATCTGGCCTATCAATCCAATTGAAGCTCATAAGCAACATAGTCCATTGGACTAGGCAATAACATGCAGCCATACAATGTCCATGGGCCTTGCCTCAAAGTCGAACTCACAACTTCTCGCAGCTCAAGCAAAGAGCCTACTACTACACCAACACAGAGAAATGTGTACCTGACTCTACATTAATTCACATAAACCTAGTGACTGCGCACACAACATGGCCAAACGAAAGCAAAAGTCAATACCTGGCCTATCAATCCAATGGAAACTCATAGGCAACACAGTCCATTGGACTAGGCAATTACATGCAGCCATAAAAAGTCCATGGGCCTTGCCTCAGAGTCAAATCCACAACCTCTCGCAGCTCAAGCAAAGAGCCTACCACTACACCAACACAGAGAAATGTGAAACCGACTCTATATTAATTCACATAAACCTAGTGACTGCGCACACAACATGGCCAAACGAAAGCAAAAGTCAATACCTGGCCTATCAATCCAATGGAAACTCAGAGGCAACCCCATCCATTGGACTAGGCAATTACATGCAGCCATACAGAGTCCATGGGCCTTGCCTCAGAGTCTATCCCACAACCTCTGGCAGAACAAGCAAAGAGCCTACAACCACACCAACACAAAGAAGTAGGAAGCTGCATCTACATTAATTCACATAATCCTAGTGACTGCGCACACAACATGGCCAAACAGAAGCAAAAGACATTACCTGGCCTATCAAGCCAATGGAAACTCATAGGCAACACAGTCCATTGGACTAGACAATTACATGCAGACATACAAAGTCCATGGGCCTTGCATTAGAGTCGAACCCACAACCTCTCGCAGCCCAAGCAAAGAGCCTACCACTACACCAACACAGATAAGTGGGAAACTGATTCTACATTAATTCAAATAATCCTACTGACTGAGCACACAACATAACCAAACAAAAGACAATACCTGGCCTATCAATTCAAAGGAAACTCATAGGCAACACAGTCCATTGGACTTGGCAATTACATGCAGCCATACAAAGTCCATGGGCTTTGCCTCAGAGTCAAACCCACAATTTCTCGCAGCCCAAGGAAATAGCCTACGATTACACCAACACAGAGAAGTTAGAAACTGAGTTTACATTAGTTCACATAATCCTAGTGACTGCGCACACAACATGGCCAAACAAAAGACAATACCTGGCCTATCAATTCAATGGAAACTCATAGGTAGAGATGAGCGAACCGGTCGCGGTTCGGCTCGAGGTTGGTTCGCCGAACGGACCTCCCGTTCGAGTTCGGTTCGTCGAACGTTCGACGAACCGAACTCGAACTGCATAGGAAACAATGGCAGGCAATCACAAACACAGAAAAACACCTAGAAAACACCCTCAAAGGTGTCCTAAAGGTGACAAACAACTCAAACACATTGGAAAGTGACAAGGACATATACTCATGCAAAAACAAAACAGCTGGACAAGGAAAAAGAGGAGGACACACAGATATAGGCATGGCACGCCATTCTAAAATCATGTAAAACACCGCAAGGTGACTCCAAGCATAGTCTCCCTTTTTTTCCAAAAATTGGGCCCCACACACCCACCCATTCAGTGGCAGCAGTTGGGCCCCAGTTGTACACTTCACAGCTAGATTTGCATCAAGCACATTCCAAAATACGCCATTCTTATCCGTCCCCAGGATGACACCGGGGTAGGTAGCAAAGTCTTTCCTGATCCCAGCTCTGTTCATCTTGGCTTCTTTTAAAAACACAGCAAGCAAGGGTTACTCCAAGCGGAGTCTCCCTTTTTTCAAAAAATTGGGCCCCACACACACCCACCCATTCAGTGGCAGCAGTTGTGCCCCAGTTGTACACTTCACAGCTAGATTTGCATCAAGCACATTCAAAAATACGCCATTCTTATCCGTCCCCAGGATGACACCGGGGTAGGTAGCAAAGTCTTTGCTGACCCATGACTTGTTCATCTTGGCTTCTTTTAAAAACAATGTAAGCAAGGGTTACTCCAAGCGGAGTCTCCCTTTTTTCAAAAAATTGGGCCCCACACACACCCACCCATTCAGTGGCAGCAGTTGTGCCCCAGTTGTACACTTCACAGCTAGATTTGCATCAAGCACATTCAAAAATACGCCATTCTTATCCGTCCCCAGGATGACACCGGGGTAGGTAGCAAAGTCTTTGCTGACCCATGACTTGTTCATCTTGGCTTCTTTTAAAAACACAGCAAGCAAGGGTTACTCCAAGCGGAGTCTCCCTTTTTTCCAAAAATTGGGCCACACAGACACCCACCCCATCAGTGGCAGCACTTGGGCCCTAGTTGCAAACAGGATGTTTTGATTTGCATCAAGCACATTCAAAAATACGCCATTCTTATCCGTCCCCAGGATGACACCGGGGTAGGTAGCAAAGTCTTTCCTGATCCCAGCTCTGTTCATCTTGGCTTCTTTTAAAAACACAGCAAGCAAGGGTTACTCCAAGCGGAGTCTCCCTTTTTTTCCAAAAATTGGGCCCCACACACCCACCCATTCAGTGGCAGCAGTTGTGCCCCAGTTGTACACTTCACAGCTAGATTTGCATCAAGCACATTCCAAAATACGCCATTCTTATCCGTCCCCAGGATGACACCGGGGTAGGTAGCAAAGTCTTTCCTGATCCCAGCTCTGTTCATCTTGGCTTCTTTTAAAAACACAGCAAGCAAGGGTTACTCCAAGCGGAGTCTCCCCTTTTTTCCAAAAAGTGGGCCCCACACACCCACCCATTCAGTGGCAGCAGTTGTGCCCCAGTTGTACACTTCACAGCTAGATTTGCATCAAGCACATTCCAAAATACGCCATTCTTATCCGTCCCCAGGATGACACCGGGGTAGGTAGCAAAGTCTTTGCTGACCCATGACTTGTTCATCTTGGCTTCTTTTAAAAACACAGCAAGCAAGGGTGACTCCAAGCGGAGTCTCCCTTTTTTCCAAAAATTGGGCCACACAGACACCCACCCCATCAGTGGCAGCACTTGGGCCCTAGTTGCAAACAGGATGTTTTGATTTGCATCAAGCACATTCAAAAATACGCCATTCTTATCCGTCCCCAGGATGACACCGGGATAGGTAGCAAAGTCTTTCCTGATCCCAGCTCTGTTCATCTTGGCTTCTTTTAAAAACACAGCAAGCAAGGGTTACTCCAAGCGGAGTCTCCCTTTTTTTCCAAAAATTGGGCCCCACACACCCACCCATTCAGTGGCAGCAGTTGTGCCCCAGTTGTACACTTCACAGCTAGATTTGCATCAAGCACATTCCAAAATACGCCATTCTTATCCGTCCCCAGGATGACACCGGGGTAGGTAGCAAAGTCTTTCCTGATCCCAGCTCTGTTCATCTTGGCTTCTTTTAAAAACACAGCAAGCAAGGGTTACTCCAAGCGGAGTCTCCCTTTTTTTCCAAAAAGTGGGCCCCACACACCCACCCATTCAGTGGCAGCAGTTGTGCCCCAGTTGTACACTTCACAGCTAGATTTGCATCAAGCACATTCCAAAATACGCCATTCTTATCCGTCCCCAGGATGACACCGGGGTAGGTAGCAAAGTCTTTGCTGACCCATGACTTGTTCATCTTGGCTTCTTTTAAAAACAATGTAAGCAAGGGTTACTCCAAGCGGAGTCTCCCTTTTTTTCCAAAAATTGGGCCCCACACACCCACCCATTCAGTGGCAGCAGTTGTGCCCCAGTTGTACACTTCACAGCTAGATTTGCATCAAGCACATTCAAAAATACGCCATTCTTATCCGTCCCCAGGATGACACCGGGGTAGGTAGCAAAGTCTTTGCTGACCCATGACTTGTTCATCTTGGCTTCTTTTAAAAACACAGCAAGCAAGGGTTACTCCAAGCGGAGTCTCCCTTTTTTCCAAAAATTGGGCCACACAGACACCCACCCCATCAGTGGCAGCACTTGGGCCCTAGTTGCAAACAGGATGTTTTGATTTGCATCAAGCACATTCAAAAATACGCCATTCTTATCCGTCCCCAGGATGACACCGGGGTAGGTAGCAAAGTCTTTCCTGATCCCAGCTCTGTTCATCTTGGCTTCTTTTAAAAACACAGCAAGCAAGGGTTACTCCAAGCGGAGTCTCCCTTTTTTTCCAAAAATTGTGCCCCACACACCCACCCATTCAGTGGCAGCAGTTGTGCCCCAGTTGTACACTTCACAGCTAGATTTGCATCAAGCACATTCCAAAATACGCCATTCTTATCCGTCCCCAGGATGACACCGGGGTAGGTAGCAAAGTCTTTGCTGACCCATGACTTGTTCATCTTGGCTTCTTTTAAAAACAATGTAAGCAAGGGTTACTCCAAGCGGAGTCTCCCTTTTTTCAAAAAATTGGGCCCCACACACACCCACCCATTCAGTGGCAGCAGTTGTGCCCCAGTTGTACACTTCACAGCTAGATTTGCATCAAGCACATTCAAAAATACGCCATTCTTATCCGTCCCCAGGATGACACCGGGGTAGGTAGTGTTGTAGCTGTTCTGTTTTGTCACAAGTCAGCTTATGGGATCACCAGTGAGGTCCTCTTGAGTTAGGCCTCTTCAGACCTAATCAAGATCGAGCGCTCGGAGAGAAAAGACCAGCATCCATGTGGGCATGATCAATTTCTTCTGTTTATTTCATCAAAATACAGTTTATTTATACCATTTACAGATCAATGTGATATTGCAAAAGAAAAAGAAAAAACTTCGAGCTGAACTTTACTAATTGTTCATATGACCTTTAAGTTTTAGCAAAACAAAAATGTAGAGTCATGCATATGAGATAAGAAGAACATTTAGAAACCATAATAATCCTTGAGTCTGTCTCTTATTCCGTAGGCTCCATAATGACTATGAACTACCATCAGATATACTTACTAATAACAATAAATCTTTAATAAAGAAAAAGAGAAACTATTAACCCTTCTATATCAATTTCCCCCTTTTGTAAATGGTTTAACCTTCACTACAGGGTCAGTAGGCGTCCAAACAGGAGCTGCTGGCTCATGGGCCTAGTACCCATGAGGGGTCTTCCTACCACTTCACCCATCCACCCTCAGTGTGGACACCTACTCCCGGTCAGCAGAGGCCATTTGGGGTCCGTAGTAAACTACAGAGGGTTCAATGCTGGGACTCTTAGAACATACATTATTCATTAGTTTAGGTAATGCATATATCAATGTTTTTACAGCTATATAAAGCAGTAGACAGAACAACAATATTTGCATACAGGTTTGTATAATGCCAGAAACCCAACCTGCTATGCCTTTAAACCAATTGGCTGGATTCATAAAAGAAAATGTATTTCCCCACCAGGAGTCCTTGTTGGCATCGTGCTCTTTTAACCATTTATCCCTAAGTTCACTTGTTTTCTGTATATCTGCTCTAACCTGGAGGTTGCCTGCAGGGTCAATGTAATGTCAACAGGCAGGACCAATTATTTGACACATTCCGCCGTCTTTTGCTGTCACAAAGTCTAGCACTATAGTATGCTGGTTAGTGACTACAATTAATTGTTTTTGTATAGCATTGGTAGCATTTAGAATCTCAAGAACCCGAAAAATTTGATCATCCAGGTAGTCAGTGGACTCTACTAGCTTGTCCCACATTTGCATTAAGAAAGGGTGTATGAAAATAGCACTAAATACCTTATTTGCTTTTCCCAATTCTACTACATGAGGCCTACCATTTGGCCGGGGTTTATTATCTGCTGCTCGTTTATACAAGGTATGAATTGGGACAGCTGCTACATCTACTTCACTATGAGGAACTATGAAAGTGGCTGGTGTAAGTCTGGCAAGTGTGCAAACCCCTCTCATGTCAGGGCTCACCCACTTGTGAGCACGATTCCCACAAACCAAAAACACTCCCTCTGGGAAAATACAAAAGTGAGTTTGACTTTGTACACAATAAAGCAGATTCAGAAGCCCCTTCATGACTTTATGAGCACACCACGTATTGTTCATTTGTTTTCCGGTCATACCCGAGATACAGCTACCCCGCTCCCTCCTAAAAGTCCGTCTAATAAATGATGATGTACAGCCCTCAATACCCTTCTGATATACTGTCTCATTGTCCTTGGTTGAGTCATGTGTATGTATATAGAAACAGTTATTGTCTTTTCCACAATTTCCAACACCATTGTATTGAAGACTGAACCATAATCCATCATGAGGAATGGGGCCCGAATGAGGAATCTTAGTCTTTATTTTGGCAATTATGCCCATGTCTGAATCGTATTCCATCCACCACGAGTATCCATCGGGTCGAGTGATATTTAGCTGGAACCAGGGTTTAGTGACCCATCCAACTATAGTCAATGTAGCAGATACATCACGAGGTACATCTTCTCCCAAAAATCTAGATTGAGTCCAGGTTTCATTGTGTATACAGTCTGGTACCAATACCTCCTGTGGTTCCAGAGGTAAGGCTAAATAAGGCATAGTCTTTGAAGAAATAGGACTGTGTGTGCAGATCCAACAGTCTTTTGGCTTTTCTCCCTCCATGTCCTCAGTAAGAGAAATATGGTGGCGAATGAGTTTATTATCCCAGTCCGTATTAAAAAGTTCGCTCAGTGTCTTTGTTTGTTGCAGCAACCCTGCTACACCTAGCAGGATAATTAGTAAAACTGTCATTCTGCCGGTGGAGTGACCTTTTTACAGTGACTGGCGTGGATCCAGGTGGGTTTTCCCTCAAGTTTCACTGAGGTGGATGTGGTCAGCTGGACTTGGAATGGGCCATCAAAGCGTGGATCTAGGCTCCTTCTCACGTGTCTGCGCACGACCACCCAATCACCTGGATTCAGCTGATGCACATCTGCACTTGCATTGGGATCTGGAATGGATGAAAAGACATGTTTATGCACCACATTAAGTCTTTCCTGTAAGGCCTGGACGTAGGCTGTCATAGTGCCGTGTTGCATCTGTAACACTTGTGGAAAGTAGAGACCTGTTTTTGGGGCACTACCAAAAAGGACTTCAAAAGGAGACAAGCCTGTCTTTCTATTTGGAGTGTGTCTGACTGAAAAGAGTGCCAGGGATAAGCACTCTACCCAATTCTTTCCTGTCTCTGCCATGGCCTTTTGAATTTTTAGTTTAAGTGTCCCATTTAATCTCTCTACTTTTCCACTGCTCTGTGGATGATAAGGGGTATGGAATGCCTGCTCTATTCCCAGGGCCTGCATAATGTCCCTCATTATTTCTCCAGTGAAGTGTGTACCCCTGTCACTTTCTATGGCTTCTGGGATGCCATACCGACAGACTAGTTCCTTCATCAGTTTTTCTGCAGTTGTTTTAGCATTTGCACATTTTACTGGATAGGCCTCAACCCATCCTGAGAAGAGATCTACACATACCAGGACGTATTCATACACTCCTACCTTGGGTAGTTGTATGTAGTCTATTTGCAGTCGTTGAAACGGATAGAGCGGTTTGGGTGTTGCTTTCTTAGGGACTTTTACTGTTTTACCTGGGTTGTGTTGTGCGCAGATAATGCAGGATTGTACGTGTTTGGAGGCTACGTAACTGAAGCCAGGAGCGATCCAGAAGGCATTCACCTGGTTACACATGTGACTTTTGGAGGCGTGAGTGGGGCCATGTGTTGCTTGTGCCATCATAGGGAACAGGGACCTTGGTAAACACAACCTGTCCTTACTTTCCCATACTCCATTCGAGTTCAGCCCAGCTCCCATTTTCCCCCAGTGTTCCTTCTCTGTTTGGGCAGCCTGATGCTGGAGGGATTTCAGGACATCCAGACTCACTGTGGCTGGGACTTGCTGGCTCCCTGCCACTATCCTCTGATCCCTAGGCCTCTTTGCCGCTGCTTTCGCAGCCGCATCCGCCCTTCTATTGCCCGCTACCTCCAGTGAGTCACCTTTTGTGTGTGCTTTCACCTTAATGATGCCAACCTGGACTGGTAACATTAGTGCCTCCATTAACTGTTTTACCAATTCTGCATTTTTAATAGGCTTACCAGCTGACGTAAGAAAAGCTCTACTTCTCCAGATAGGGCCAAAATCATGACAGATCCCAAATCCATACTTTGAGTCTGAATAAACATTAATTTTCCTACCTGACCCCGCTCTACACGCCTCAATGAGCGCTGTTAGCTCCGCCTCCTGCGCGGACATGTGCGGCGGGAGTGGTTCAGCTCGGATTACCTCATGCGAGGATACTACTGCATATCCAGTGTAGAATCTCCCATCCAGGTGGTATCTGGAGCCATCTACAAAAAACTCAAAATCTGCATTAGTAATAGGTGTATCATAGACATGTGGAAAACCTGCTGTCTCCTGACTCATCAGCTCTATGCAGTCATGCTCGTGCGTCATGTCAAAGTATTCATCCTCACTTGCTACCATTGTCACCAATTCCCCCTTTTCTGAATCTACTGGCAAAAGGGTGGCTGGATTCAGAACATTACACCTCTTGAGGGTGACATACTCAGGAATCAGAAGGGCACATTCAAGTCTGAGCTGTCTGGCCATAGACAGGTGTTTTGGTTGGACTTGCACAAGTATAGCATGAATGTCATGCGGGGAGTAAATTGTTAAGGGAAATGTCAATGTGATCTCGCAAGCTTTCCCTAGCAGTACTGCAGCAGCCGCTACAGCACGGACACACGTGGGTGACCCTCTGACAACTGGGTCCAATCGCGCTGAGTAGTAAGCTATTGGTCTTTGTTTGTCACCATGTTGCTGTGTGAGGACGGCTGTCGCATGCCCTCCCTGTTCCGTGCAAAACAAGAAAAATGGTTGATCGTAATTTGGAATACCCAGGGCTGGGGCAGATACAATGAGTAGTTTAAGGGAATGAAAGGAATCAATAGCTTCCTGAGTGAGGTCAAAGGGGTCAGATGACAGACAATCATAGAGGGGTTGCATCATTTGCGAGGCAGACCTTATCCAAGGCCTGCAGTATGACACTAAGCCCAAAAAGGTGCGCAGTTGCCGGTGGGACCTGGGTAAGGAGAGATTTTGGACTGCTTGTTTTCTCTCCTCAGTCAGGTGTCTCGTACCTTCAGAGATACAGTGACCCAAAAATGTTACTTTTTGCTTACAGTACTGTAATTTTTCACGTGAAACTTTGCAACCATTCTCTGCCAGAAAACACAACAAAGAAATTGTGGCTTCCTTGCAGGACGTCTGGTCTGGACAGCAGAGCAAAAGGTCATCCACGTACTGCAATAGCGTAACCTGTGGATGAGGCGGTTGCCACTGCTCCAGAATTCCTGCCATAGCTGTAGAATAAATGGTAGGTGAATTCATTCCTCCTTGCGGGAGGACTGTCCACATGTACTGTTTCCCCTCATGTGTGAAGGCAAAAAGATACTGACAGTCAGGGTGTAGAGGCACAGAGAAAAAGGCATTTGCCAAATCAATTACTGTAAAACATTTGGAGGTCCCTGGGATTTGTGACAGTAAGGTATGTGGGTTTGGAACAATTGGTGTTACACTCTCAGTGACAGCATTGACAGCTCTCAAATCATGCACCATTCTGTACGTGTCAGGGGAACCTTTGGGCCCTTTTTTCTTGATTGGATACAAGGGAGTGTTACAGGGGGAGGACCTTTGTACTAGAGCCCCTGCTTCCACATATTCTCTTATATCTCTGGTCAGGGCCATTGATTTGGCTGGACTTAAGGGATACTGTTTTAAACAAGGAGGAGTGGAGCCCTCTTTTAATTTTATCATGACTGGGGGAATAGGAAGCCGACCAACATCAGTTTTTCCCTTTGCCCATACAATGTCTGGAACTTGTTGCATTGCTATGTCTTCACTAGTTCTGGTATCGGACACTCTCGCAGATTTGGACATGTACACCATTGCTGCAATCTTGCACAAGTGTTTGTCAGAGAGG
Source organism: Anomaloglossus baeobatrachus (assembly GCF_048569485.1). Lineage (NCBI taxonomy): Eukaryota > Metazoa > Chordata > Amphibia > Anura > Aromobatidae > Anomaloglossus > Anomaloglossus baeobatrachus. The sequence goes on along the minus strand of NW_027442146.1, from coordinate 1,772,926 downwards.
GGACTTGTGACTGTAATACCTTCTGGGGTGTATTGTATGGTAGCCTGGATAGCACTTAACACATCAGCCCCCAGCAAATTCATAGGAGTGTTTTCACTAACAATAAGCTTTGTGAGAATTTCCTGGCTATCTTGTAATCTCAGCTTCATCTGTTTTGTCAAGGGAGTTTCAGACACCAATCCCTCCACCCCGACACACTCCACAGTCTCGTCAGTAATCATATCTGGCTTTATCAGGTCTTTATGTACCACAGTGCCGGCTGCCCCAGTGTCAATTAAAAATTCTGCCTCTTTCCCCCCTGGCATGGTTATGGTCGTAAGTAAGGTGGGACCAGGTCCTGAAGGAACGAAAACAGGGTACACATTTGTCACTGGGTTGCCAGTTTCCTAGGTCAGAGGCAAGGGAGGAGGGAAATCAGTCTGCTCACTCTCCTTTTTGGAGTTTTTGCACTGTCTGGCATAATGTCCATTCTGTCCACAATTCCAGCACTGTACGGTCGCTCGGTCACCTGGTGCCCCCCCTCTCTGCTTCCACTGTCTTCCTTGTGCTCTAGCATACATAACTGGTCGCTTGCATTTTGTCAGTTCAACCCCCTTAGCTACTTGCAGAAGGTCTGTTGGGTCCATGTTTCTCCACTCAGGTCTGGCCGTCTGTACTGCTTCTCGTAAAAACTTATTCATACCGTCAATGAATGCATTCACCAATATTTTGATATCAAGGTCATTTCTTGCACTGTACCCCATGTCTGTCCACTTCAGCTGTAACCTCCCAAAGTACGTCTCTATACTCTCCCCTTTTTGCTGTGTCACGTCAGTCATCAGTACAGACTGCTCTGTTTGTTTCTTTGTAGCCCATCCTTTCAATGCCTCACAGTACGTCATTCCAGACCTCTCAGACTCAACGTCCATGACCCATGATTGCTCCTTCATCATATCAGTATGCGTCTTAATTATGTGTCCCAGCACGTCACCTGCTTTTGCAGTCACCAAACTCTCGAGGTCTGCCCAAGTGCATTTATAAGTCACCTGTATTGTCTGTATTTGCCTGTAAAATGGGAAAGGTTGGTTTTCAGGGTCAGGTAACTGTTTCAACATAGCTAGCTGGTCAGAGGGGCTCCAGGGGTAATATTCCTGTGTCTGTCTGATTCTTGTGACCTTCCTCGGTCGGGATGTATCTGATTTTTTTGTACTGGTCCCAGCGCGTTCTTTCCTTTCCTCACCGTCAGCTTCCTCCGCAAAACTCAATTCCTTCACTACCTCTGTCTCAGTGTCAGCGTCCTCTGTCATCACATGTGATCTGGTTCGAACAGGATTTAGTGCAATCTGCCTAGGGCGAGTAACATTACATGTAGCACAAGTACCTCTCCAGTCTGGGTTTTTCTGACTACAATGTTTACAAGTCCATTCATCTGGTCTGGGTTTCTGCTTATGAGAAGGGGGGGCGGTAGCAGTCACAATTCCTGCTTTTGGTGCATTAAAACATTCATAATACACCTTATCTCCCGCTGTGGTCTCTTTATATCCACAATGCTGCACCTCTTCAGCCACACGACACCATTTATTTACTTGTTGCTCTACCCTCTTGTCTTTTATCCAACCTCTCTTTTCTTCCCTGAATCTGTGCCATTTCTCAACATCCAAACATCCGTACTCTGGCATGTCTGCCTTTTTGAGTATCGGTCTGACATTTTTCACTGCTTCTTTGCCTTCTCTTTCTTGCACTATCTGTTTGGCTGTTTTGGATCCTGCTGGAGCCCCACGCTGCACACTGAACAAGTTGCCCATGGCTTCAACTTGTTCCCACACAGCCCACCTTTCTGCAAATGCCCTCTCAGTGTCCCTGAACCTTGTTAACAGGCCACACGTCTCCTGGCAAGTCAGAATGGGCTCTCAAGTGGTAGCAAGAAGGCTCAATCAGCATTCACTCTCACCTGCTACACCTGTAGGGCGTATTGGGAAGGGTTAAAAACCTTTCTCACCCAATAGACCAGATGACTAAAGCAGGAAGGACCAGGTGTGATAGTCCTCTCACCTGCTAGACCACCTCCATGTAAGTGGGAAGGCCACACGGCTCTCTAACCCACTTGACCTGATGTGTGCAGTTTGGCTACTCCATGCTGGTCCTTTACAAAGTATTTCAGCAACAAACGTAAGAGTTAAACCAAAACAATTAACAGAGCTGACTTCTCACAGAGGGCAGAAAATCGCGCAGCTGTTCACTTGACCCCTCCCAACAGAATGTCAGCGCACAGTTTGTTTAGCAAGAGTCTTATCTCGTTCAGATTCAGCTTTCCATAACACAATCCTAATACCCACTGGTATAATACACAATCCCTGCAGAAAATTGAGACCACTTATATACCTTCACAGCACTAATATTCTACTTTACTATAAAACCTTCATCCCCATTTTGAGGGGAAGAAACACACAATATCTCACTATAAGGACAGATCCCAGGACCACTTGTCCTACTCATTCATTGATTCCAGAAGCATAGGTAACAATACACCTTCCAAGGATCAGTTAACCTCACATGCAAATAAAATTATCTAAACCGCTCTTGATACTGATGGGAAAAAATACATATGTCAGGTATCCACTCAAATACTCTATATGGCTATGCCCTGTGACATTTCACAACCGGAACATCTTTTCACAGTCCACAGTATGACCTATAACCATTAGACTTATACATACATATTATTTCACCAAGTCTCTTATCTCAATTTCTCATCACTTTACTATTCAGAGGCTTCTCATCAATATACAACAACCTATTGCCTGCCTACTTTATCTAGGCATTAATATGGAACCACTTATGAACACATATCCCTAGACCAGTGTATTGCCCATCAAAGATGCAAAGATGGCCAAAGCAAAACACAAAACACAGCAAAGCAACACAGCAAATGCAATTATACAGAGACTGTCCCAAATTCCGTGCTATGCACTCTATGCAATCAGTTAATGGACGGACAACAGATTATCTTATTACTCTATATTTCAACTCTCATTCAGACATGCATGAAAAAACAATACTCACTGGTGATGCCAGAGTTCTTGAACCGTGTGTACAGCCTTACCCAGAATATTCGGGAAATCAGAGAGAGTGAAATGAAGTGTAAGAATAAAGCTTCTCACCTTGCTGCAGCTGAAATTTCACTGTCTCCAGAGTCCCCAAAACTTCTTCCGAATAGGCTGGTTGGCCACGGCTCCACGTTGGGCACCAAACTGTTGTAGCTGTTCTGTTTTGTCACAAGTCAGCTTATGGGATCACCAGTGAGGTCCTCTTGAGTTAGGCCTCTTCAGACCTAATCAAGATCGAGCGCTCGGAGAGAAAAGACCAGCATCCATGTGGGCATGATCAATTTCTTCTGTTTATTTCATCAAAATACAGTTTATTTATACCATTTACAGATCAATGTGATATTGCAAAAGAAAAAGAAAAAACTTCGAGCTGAACTTTACTAATTGTTCATATGACCTTTAAGTTTTAGCAAAACAAAAATGTAGAGTCATGCATATGAGATAAGAAGAACATTTAGAAACCATAATAATCCTTGAGTCTGTCTCTTATTCCGTAGGCTCCATAATGACTATGAACTACCATCAGATATACTTACTAATAACAATAAATCTTTAATAAAGAAAAAGAGAAACTATTAACCCTTCTATATCAGTAGCAAAGTCTTTGCTGACCCATGACTTGTTCATCTTGGCTTCTTTTAAAAACACAGCAAGCAAGGGTTACTCCAAGCGGAGTCTCCCTTTTTTCCAAAAATTGGGCCACACAGACACCCACCCCATCAGTGGCAGCACTTGGGCCCTAGTTGCAAACAGGATGTTTTGATTTGCATCAAGCACATTCAAAAATACGCCATTCTTATCCGTCCCCAGGATGACACTGGGGTAGGTAGCAAAGTCTTTCCTGATCCCAGCTCTGTTCATCTTGGCTTCTTTTAAAAACACAGCAAGCAAGGGTTACTCCAAGCGTAGTCTCCCTTTTTTTCCAAAAATTGGGCCCCACACACCCACCCATTCAGTGGCAGCAGTTGTGCCCCAGTTGTACACTTTACAGCTAGATTTGCATCAAGCACATTCCAAAATACGCCATTCTTATCCGTCCCCAGGATGACACCGGGGTAGGTAGCAAAGTCTTTCCTGATCCCAGCTCTGTTCATCTTGGCTTCTTTTAAAAACACAGCAAGCAAGGGTTACTCCAAGCGGAGTCTCCCTTTTTTTCCAAAAATTGGGCCCCACACACCCACCCATTCAGTGGCAGCAGTTGTGCCCCAGTTGTACACTTCACAGCTAGATTTGCATCAAGCACATTCCAAAATACGCCATTCTTATCCGTCCCCAGGATGACACCGGGGTAGGTAGCAAAGTCTTTCCTGATCCCAGCTCTGTTCATCTTGGCTTCTTTTAAAAACACAGCAAGCAAGGGTTACTCCAAGCGGAGTCTCCCTTTTTTTCCAAAAATTGGGCCCCACACAGACACCTTATCAGTGGCAGCACTTGTGCCCTAGTTGCAAACAGGATGTTTTGATTTGCATCAAGCACATTCCAAATCAACAAGCATTTACTCTCCCCAGGATGACACAGGGGTAGTAAATTCCTTCTGGATCCATGACTTGTTCATTTTGATGAACGTCAGTCTGTCCACATTGTCACTGGACAGAAGCGTGCGCTTATCTGTCAGCACACACCCAGCAGCACTGAATACACATTCAGAGACAACGCTGGCAGCTGGACACGACAAAATCTCCAAGGCGTAAGTTGCGAGCTCTGGCCATTTTTCTAGGTTTGAAGCCCAAAAGGAGCAAGGCTCCAGTTGCACAGTCATGGCATCGATGTTCATTTGGAGATACTCCTGTATCATCCTCTCCAGCCGTTGACTATGTGTCAGACTTGTTGTCTCTGGTGGCCTTGCAAAAGAGGGTCTAAAAAAATTATGAAAAGATTCCATAAAATTGCTGTTACCGGCACCAGATACGGTCCTACTGGTACGGGTAGACTGTTGAAGATGACGAGACCGTCCCATGTTTGTCAAGTTACAACTGGGAGATTCACTCCCTGCACCTGCACGGTTGTTTGGTGGAAAAGCCGAGCTAAGATCTAGTAACAGCTTCTGCTGATACTCCTGCATACGTGCGTCCCTTTCTATGGCTGGAATTATGTCACAAAATTTGGACTTGTACCGGGGATCTAATAGTGTGGCAATCCAGTAGTCATCATCACTTCTAATTTTGACAATACGACTGTCATGTTGGAGGTAGTGCAACAAAAAGGCACTCATGTGTCTTGCGCAGCCATGCGGACCAAGTCCACGCTGTGTTTGTGGCATAGAGGTGCTACCCGTTCTTTCTTCCTCTGACATCTGACCCCAACCTCTTTCAACTGAAATTTGACCAAGGTCTCCCTCATCCGCTGAGTCTTCCATGTCCATGGACAGTTCGTCCTCCATTTCTTCATGTTCTCCTGCACCTTGCTCAACATTTCGCCTGCTACTATGCGCCCTTGTCGATCCCTGTCCCCCATGGTCCCATGCCTGCTGCGTTGGTGATGATGAACGTCTGGACCTTGGTGATGTTGTTGTCCCTTGCGCATATGAATCCTCCTGTAGTTCCTCCCCTTCATGTTGTCCCACCCCCTGACTCCGAATAGTGTTTAGCGTGTGCTCCAGCATGTAAATGACTGGAATCGTCATGCTGATAATGGCATTGTCAGAGCTAAACATATTCGTCGCCATGTCGAAACTGTGCAGAAGGGTGCATAGGTCCTTGATCTGAGACCACTCCATCAGGGTGATCTGCCCCACCTCTGCATCTCGTTGGCCCAGGCTATACGTCATGACGTATTGCACCAGGGCTCTGCGGTGCTGCCACAGTCGCTGTAACATGTGGAGAGTTGAATTCCAGCGTGTCGCCACATCGCATTTCAGGCGATGAACCGGCAGGCCGAAAGACTTCTGGAGCGATGCAAGTCGCTCAGCTGCGGCGCTTGAACGGCGGAAGTGAGCAGACAGTTTTCGTGCCCTGTTCAGAAGGCCATCTAGGCCGGGATAGTGTGTTAAAAATTGCTGCACGACAAGGTTCAACACGTGAGCCATACAAGGTACGTGTGTCACCTTGCCCAGGCGAAGGGCCGCACCCAGGTTTGCAGCATTGTCGCACACGGCCTTACCAGGCTGCAGGTTGAGTGGAGACAACCATTTATTAAACTCGGACCGCAGAGCTGACCACAACTCCTCAGCTGTGTGACTCTTATTACCAAGACATGTCAAGCTAAAGACCGCCTGATGCCGTTGCGCTCTGCTGCCAGCATAGTAATGAGGGGTGCGTGATTCCTTCTGCGCAGTGAGAACGCTGGTGGCCTGACCAGGCAGGCTTGGGGCGGAGGTGGAGGACCCAGATGAGGTGGAGGATGCAGAAGCAGTGGCGGAACTTGGACAGACAGAGGATTGACACACAAGTCGTGGGGACGGCAAGACTTGTGCAGCAGACCCTTCACCATCTATCACCATAGTTACCCAGTGCCCAGTCAGCGACATGTAACGTCCCTGTCCATGCTTACTGGTCCAAGTATCGGTGGTGAAATGCACCCGTTGACACACAGAGTTTCTCAAGGAAGCGGTGATGTTGTGTGCGACATGCTGGTGTAGCACGGGCACACCTTTCTTAGAGAAGTAGTGGCGACTAGGCATCTGGTACTGGGGCACAGCGACAGACATAAGGTCTCTAAAATCCTGTGTGTCCACTAGGCGGAAAGGCAGCATTTCGGTAGCCAACAGCTTACAGAGGGATAGAGTCAACCTCTTAGCTTTGTCATGGGTCGGAGGAAGTGGCCTTTTATTTGACCACATCTGAGGGACAGAGATCTGGCTGCTGTGTGTAGACGGTGTTGAGTAGGGTGTCCCTGGAAAAATGCAGGTTTGTGAGGAAAGTGCAGGCGGAGACATGATGTTGCCTTCATCCAACGTTGGTGCTATCGATGTCTGAGAGAGCTGTACACACTCACTTGTTTCCCCTTCCAAACCAACTGACGACCTTACAAGCAAACTGCCTGTTGCGGTTACAGTGGTGGAAGTTTTGCGTGGAAAAACAGGTGTGACAGCTGTCCCCACAGTCCTAGAAGATGAAGAGCGCGCGGATGCACTGGAAGGGGCGGGCGGTGGATGGTTCGCTCCGCTAGGCCGCATTGCAGCACGGTGAGCTTCCCACCGGGACTTATGATATTTAGTCATGTGACGATTCATGGAAGAAGTTGTCAAACTGCTGAGGTTTTGACCTCTACTAACAGAATCATGACAAATGTTACATATCACATGAGTTGGGCGATCTTTTTCGATGTGAAAAAAGGACCAGGCTAGGCAAGGCTTAGAGGCCATGCGACCTGTTGATCCACCCCGAATAATGCTCATAGGCAGAGTGGTGGCTGAGGATGCAGTTGTAGACGTGCTACCAGTGCTCCGACTCTGTCCAGGAAGGCGCAAGGTAACTTCGTCGTCGGTTGCATCCTCCTCCACCGCCTCTGTTGACCTCCTCGAGTGCCTGACTGGGGGTTGACAGTAGGTGGGATCTAGAACGTCATCATCAATTGTTGTGTTTGCACTCCCCTCCCCCTCAGACCGAGCCTCTTCTTGCCCTGACCGAATATTTAAGTTGTCATCCCAATCGGGTATCTGCGTCTCATCTTCATCAGTATGTTCCTCATTGTCTATAACCACAGGTGTTACAGTTTGTGACAAAGGGTCAACATTATGCTCAGAAACTTGGTCCTCACGGCCTGAATCTGAGTCACAAAGGTTCTGGGCATCACTGCAGACCATTTCCTGTTCTGTACTCACTGTAGCTTGGGAGCAGACCTCTGATTCCCAGGCTATAGTGTGACTGAACAGCTCTGCAGACTCAGCCATCTCAGTTCCACCATACTGTGCAGGGCTGATGGAGACTTCAGAGCTGGGAGAAATCAAGTGTGATTGGGATGACAACTCAGAGGACTGGTGTTTTTTGGATGCGGTACTTGAAGTGGCTGAGAGGGCACTTGTTGGACCACTTGAGATCCATTCAAGCATTTTCCTTTTTTGCCCATCATCTACCTTTGTTCCTCTTGTTCGTGTCCGTAAAAAAGGGAGCACATCGGATTGTCCACAATAAGTAGTAGACATCTTACTTTTGCTAGTAGATGGTCTATCTTCAGCAGATGATAATGGAGCTTTGCCACCTTCCCCACTGACAAAACCTTTTTTGCCTTTTCCACCACGCCTCTTCCCCTTTCCACCAGCATCTGTCATTTTGCCACTCATGTTGATTGCGACAAGATTGTGGACTGAAAATGTGGTAGTAAAAATTGAGAGGTGGTGAAGATTGCAGTGGTGGTCTAGCTTTATTAACAGCAGAATAATAAAGAATAAATATCCCTGACAATGCAACTTAGTTATAATTAGTTGGAGTGTGCAACGCAGGCAGACGTGCTGCAAATGTCTTGGCACTAGTGGGACTATAGCAAAGTCCAATAGCCACGTATAGGATGCCACTAGGTACACTGAGTGTGTGCTAGTATAATGGCTTAGTTATAATTAGTTGGAGTGTGCAACGCAGGCAGATGCGTTCTGCAAATGTCTTGGCACTAGTGGGACTATAGCAAAGTCCAATAGCCACGTATAGGATGCCACTAGGTACACTGAGTGTGTGCTAGTATAATGGCTTAGTTATAATTAGTTGGAGTGTGCAACGCAGGCAGATGCGCTCTGCAAATGTTTTGGCACTAGTGGGACTATAGCAAAGTCCAATAGCCACGTATAGGATGCCACTAGGTACACTGAGTGTGTGCTAGTATAATGGCTTAGTTATAATTAGTTTGAGTGTGCAACGCAGGCAGATGCGTTCTGCAAATGTCTTGGCACTAGTGGGACTAAAGCAAAGTCCAATAGCCACGTATAGGATGCCACTAGGTACACTGAGTGTGTGCTAGTATAATGGCTTAGTTATAATTAGTTGGAGTGTGCAACGCAGGCAGATGCGTTCTGCAAATGTCTTGGCACTAGTGGGACTAAAGCAAAGTCCAATAGCCACGTATAGGATGCCACTAGGTACACTGAGTGTTTGCTAGTATAATGGCTTAGTTATAATTAGTTGGAGTGTGCAACGCAGGCAGACGTGCTGCAAATGTCTTGGCACTAGTGGGACTATAGCAAAGTCCAATGGCCACGTATAGGATGCCACTAGGTATACTGAGTGTTTGCTAGTATAATGGCTTAGTTATAATTAGTTGGAGTGTGCAACGCAGGCAGACGTGCTGCAAATGTCTTGGCACTAGTGGGACTATAGCAAAGTCCAATAGCCACGTATAGGATGCCACTAGGTACACTGAGTGTGTGCTAGTATAATGGCTTAGTTATAATTAGTTGGAGTGTGCAACGCAGGCAGACGTGCTGCAAATGTCTTGGCACTAGTGGGACTATAGCAAAGTCCAATAGCCACGTATAGGATGCCACTAGGTACACTGAGTATGTGCTAGTATAATGGCTTAGTTATAATTAGTTGGAGTGTGCAACGCAGGCAGACGTGCTGCAAATGTCTTGGCACTAGTGGGACTATATCAAAGTCCAATAGCCACGTATAGGATGCCACTAGGTACACTGAGTGTGTGCTAGTATAATGGCTTAGTTATAATTAGTTGGAGTGTGCAACGCAGGCAGACGTGCTGCAAATGTCTTGGCACTAGTGGGACTATAGCAAAGTCCAATAGCCACGTATAGGATGCCACTAGGTACACTGAGTGTGTGCTAGTATAATGGCTTAGTTATAATTAGTTGGAGTGTGCAACGCAGGCAGATGCGCTCTGCAAATGTCTTGGCACTAGTGGGACTATAGCAAAGTCCAATAGCCACGTATAGGATGCCACTAGGTACACTGAGTGTGTGCTAGTATAATGGCTTAGTTATAATTAGTTGGAGTGTGCAACGCAGGCAGATGCGTTCTGCAAATGTCTTGGCACTAGTGGGACTAAAGCAAAGTCCAATAGCCACGTATAGGATGCCACTAGGTACACTGAGTGTGTGCTAGTATAATGGCTTAGTTATAATTAGTTGGAGTGTGCAACGCAGGCAGATGCGTTCTGCAAATGTCTTGGCACTAGTGGGACTAAAGCAAAGTCCAATAGCCACGTATAGGATGCCACTAGGTACACTGAGTGTTTGCTAGTATAATGGCTTAGTTATAATTAGTTGGAGTGTGCAACGCAGGCAGACGTGCTGCAAATGTCTTGGCACTAGTGGGACTATAGCAAAGTCCAATAGCCACGTATAGGTTGCCACTAGGTACACTGAGTGTGTGCTAGTATAATGGCTTAGTTATAATTAGTTGGAGTGTGCAACGCAGGCAGACGTGCTGCAAATGTCTTGGCACTAGTGGGACTATAGCAAAGTCCAATAGCCACGTATAGGATGCCACTAGGTACACTGAGTGTGTGCTAGTATAATGGCTTAGTTATAATTAGTTGGAGTGTGCAACGCAGGCAGACGTGCTGCAAATGTCTTGGCACTAGTGGGACTATAGCAAAGTCCAATAGCCACGTATAGGATGCCACTAGGTACACTGAGTGTGTGCTAGTATAATGGCTTAGTTATAATTAGTTGGAGTGTGCAACGCAGGCAGACGTGCTGCAAATGTCTTGGCACTAGTGGGACTATAGCAAAGTCCAATAGCCACGTATAGGATGCCACTAGGTACACTGAGTGTGTGCTAGTATAATGGCTTAGTTATAATTAGTTGGAGTGTGCAACGCAGGCAGACGTGCTGCAAATGTCTTGGCACTAGTGGGACTATAGCAAAGTCCAATAGCCACGTATAGGATGCCACTAGGTACACTGAGTGTGTGCTAGTATAATGGCTTAGTTATAATTAGTTGGAGTGTGCAACGCAGGCAGATGCGTTCTGCAAATGTCTTGGCACTAGTGGGACTATAGCAAAGTCCAATAGCCACGTTTAGGATGCCACTAGGTACACTGAGTGTTTGCTAGTAAAATGGCTTAGTTATAATGAGTTGGAGTGTGCAATGCAGGCAGACGCGCTCTGCAAATGTCTTTGCACTAGTGTGACTATAGCAAAGTCCAATAGCCACGTATAGGATGCCACTAGGTACACTGAGTGTTTGCTAGTATAATGGCTTAGTTATAATGAGTTGGAGTGTGCAATGCAGGTAGAGGTGCTGCAAATGTCTTTGCACTAGTGTGACTATAGCAAAGTCCAATAGCCACGTTTAGGATGCCACTAGGTACACTGAGTGTTTGCTAGTAAAATGGCTTAGTTATAATGAGTTGGAGTGTGCAATGCAGGCAGACGCGCTCTGCAAATGTCTTTGCACTAGTGGGACTAAACAACAGTCCAATAGCCACGTATAGGATGCCACTAGGTACACTGAGTGTGTGCTAGTATAATGGCTTAGTTATAATTAGTTGGAGTGTGCAACGCAGGCAGATGCGTTCTGCAAATGTCTTGGCACTAGTGGGACTATAGCAAAGTCCAATAGCCACGTATAGGATGCCACTAGGTACACTGAGTGTTTGCTAGTATAATGGCTTAGTTATAATTAGTTGGAGTGTGCAACGCAGGCAGATGCGCTCTGCAAATGTCTTGCCACTAGTGTGACTATAGCAAAGTCCAATAGCCACGTATAGGATGCCACTAGGTACACTGAGTGTTTGCTAGTATAATGGCTTAGTTATAATTAGTTGGAGTGTGCAACGCAGGCAGATGCGCTCTGCAAATGTCTTGGCACTAGTGGGACTATAGCAAAGTCCAATAGCCACGTATAGGATGCCACTAGGTACACTGAGTGTTTGCTAGTATAATGGCTTAGTTATAATTAGTTGGAGTGTGCAACGCAGGCAGACGTGCTGCAAATGTCTTGGCACTAGTGGGACTATAGCAAAGTCCAATAGCCACGTATAGGATGCCACTAGGTACACTGAGTGTTTGCTAGTATAATGGCTTAGTTATAATGAGTTGGAGTGTGCAATGCAGGCAGACGCGCTCTGCAAATGTCTTTGCACTAGTGTGACTATAGCAAAGTCCAATAGCCACGTATAGGATGCCACTAGGTACACTGAGTGTTTGCTAGTATAATGGCTTAGTTATAATGAGTTGGAGTGTGCAATGCAGGTAGAGGTGCTGCAAATGTCTTTGCACTAGTGTGACTATAGCAAAGTCCAATAGCCACGTTTAGGATGCCACTAGGTACACTGAGTGTTTGCTAGTAAAATGGCTTAGTTATAATGAGTTGGAGTGTGCAATGCAGGCAGACGCGCTCTGCAAATGTCTTTGCACTAGTGGGACTAAACAACAGTCCAATAGCCACGTATAGGATGCCACTAGGTACACTGAGTGTGTGCTAGTATAATGGCTTAGTTATAATTAGTTGGAGTGTGCAACGCAGGCAGATGCGTTCTGCAAATGTCTTGGCACTAGTGGGACTATAGCAAAGTCCAATAGCCACGTATAGGATGCCACTAGGTACACTGAGTGTTTGCTAGTATAATGGCTTAGTTATAATTAGTTGGAGTGTGCAACGCAGGCAGATGCGCTCTGCAAATGTCTTGCCACTAGTGTGACTATAGCAAAGTCCAATAGCCACGTATAGGGTGCCACTAGGTACACTGAGTGTTTGCTAGTATAATGGCTTAGTTATAATTAGTTGGAGTGTGCAACGCAGGCAGATGCGCTCTGCAAATGTCTTGGCACTAGTGGGACTATAGCAAAGTCCAATAGCCACGTATAGGATGCCACTAGGTACACTGAGTGTTTGCTAGTATAATGGCTTAGTTATAATTAGTTGGAGTATGCAACGCAGGCAGACGTGCTGCAAATGTCTTGGCACTAGTGGGACTATAGCAAAGTCCAATAGCCACGTATAGGATGCCACTAGGTACACTGAGTGTTTGCTAGTATAATGGCTTAGTTATAATTAGTTGGAGTGTGCAACGCAGGCAGATGCGCTCTGCAAATGTCTTGGCACTAGTGGGACTATAGCAAAGTCCAATAGCCACGTATAGGATGCCACTAGGTACACTGAGTGTGTGCTAGTATAATGGCTTAGTTATAATTAGTTGGAGTGTGCAACGCAGGCAGATGCGTTCTGCAAATGTCTTGGCACTAGTGGGACTAAAGCAAAGTCCAATAGCCACAGATAGGATGCCACTAGGTACACTGAGTGTTTGCTAGTATAATGGCTTAGTTATCAGTTGGAGTGTGCAGACGACAAGAGGGTACAGTGGCAGGATTGTGGTGCTCTGGGTAAAGGAATGGAAGCCTGCCTTTCTATTCCCTCCTAATAGGGAAATGCAGGGAGGAAATCCCTGACCTTGGCTGCACAGACGCTGACGCTGTTTTCAGGACCTGTCACCTTAACTCTGACCCTGCCGGTTTGAGCCCTAAAAAGGACTGCTAGAAAGTGCTATCCCTATGCTGTCCAGCGCTGTGTATGGAGCGCATACAGCTGTATCAGCGATAGGTCTCAGGAAGGAGCTGCGACAGTGATGTCTGACACCAAGGACGCAGAAGAGATAATGGCGTCCTGGAGGAAAATGTCCGGTTTTATAATGGAGGGACATGTGACATGCAGATCCTATCACACATGCCGTTGCTTCTCTGGCTCAAAGTCCACTTAGCTGTGTGTGTGACTGTGATTGGCTGACATGCTGGCCCGCCCCACAAGACGCGCGCGCTTAGGGAAGGAAGACAAGAAAAAAAAAAAAAAAATGGCGATCGCCATTATAGAAACAGCAGTGATCTGAAGGCGCTGTTCACGCACACTATACACTGAAATGTGATAATAGTTTGATTCACAGAGTGACTTACACTATTACAGCAGAAACCAAGCTATGATTTAGCTGTTTTTTGGCTGCTAGAACCGTTCTCGAACGTTTCTAGAACTATCGAGCTTTTGCAAAAAGCTCGAGTTCTAGTTCGATCTAGAACATGCCCCAAAATCACTCGAGCCTAGAACTGGAGAACCACGAACCACGAACCGTGCTCAACTCTACTCATAGGCAACACAGTCAATTGAACTAGGCAATTACATGCTGCCATACAAACTCCATGTGCTTTGCCTCAGAGTCAAACCCACAACCTCTCACAGCTTAAGCAAAGAGACTACAACTACACCAACACAGAGAAGTAGGTGAATGACTCTACATTAATTCACATAATCCTAGTGACTGCGAACACAACATGGCCAAACAAAAGCAAAAGACAGTACCTGGCCTATCAATCCAATTGAAACTCATAGGCAACATAGTCCATTGGACTAGGCAATAACATGCAGCCATACAAAGTCCATGGGCCTTGCCTCAAAGTCTAACTCACAACCTCTCGCAGCTCAAGCAAAGAGCCTACCACTACACCAACACAGAGAAATGTGAACCTGACTCTACATTAATTCACATAATCCTAGTGACTGCGAACACAACATGGCCAAACATAAGCAAAAGGCAGTACCTGGCCTATCAATCCAGTGGGAACTCATAGGCAACACAGTCAATTGAACTACGCAATTACATCCAGCCATACAAACTCCATGGGCCTTGCCTCAGAGTCGAATCCACAACCTCTCGCAGCTTAAGCAAAGAGCCTACCCCTAAACCAACACAGAGAAGTGGGAAACTGATTCTACATTAATTCACATAATCCTACCGACTGCGCACACAACACGGCCAAACAAAAGACAATACCTGGCCTATCAATTCAATGGAAACTCATAGGCAACACAGTCCATTGGACTAGGCAATTACATGGAGACATACAAAGTCCATGGGCCTTTCCTCAGAGTCAAACCCACAACCTCTCGCAGCCAAGCAAAGAGCCTACCACTACACCAACACAGAGAAGTGGGAAACTGATTCTACATTAATTCACATAATCCTACCGACTGCACACACAACATGGCCAAACAAAAGACAATACCTGGCCTATCAATCCAATGGAAACTCATAGGCAACACAGTCCATTAGACTAGGCAAATACATGCAGCCATATAAAGTTCATGGGCCTTGCCTCAGAGTCGAACCCACATCCTCTTGGAGAACAAGCAAAGAGCCTACCACTAAACCAACACAGAGAAGTTGGAAACCGTCTCTACATTAATTCACATAATCCTAGTGACTGCGCACACAACATGGCCAAACAAAAGCAAAAGACATTACCTGGCCTTTCAATCCAATGTAAACTCATAGGTAACACAGTACATTACTAGGATTATGTGAATTAATGTAGAGTCAGGTTCACATTTCTCTGTGTTGGTGTAGTGGTAGGCTCTTTGCTTGAGCTGCGAGAGGTTGTGAGTTAGACTTTGAGGCATGGCCCATGGACTATCTATGGCTGCATGTTATTGCCTAGTCCAATGGACTATGTTGCCTATGAGTTTCAATTGGATTGATAGGCCAGGTACTGTCTTTTGCTTTTGTTTGGCCATGTTGTGTTCGCAGTCACTAGGATTATGTGAATTAATGTAGAGTCATTCACCTACTTCTCTGTGTTGGTGTAGTTGTAGTCTCTTTGTTGCTTATGAGTTTCAATTTGATTGATAGGCCAGGTACTGTCTTTTGCTTTTGTTTGGCCATGTTATGTGCGCAGTCACTAGGATTATGTGAATTAATGTAGAGTCATTCACCTACTTCTCTGTGTTGGTGTAGTGGTAGTCTCTTTGCTTAAACTGCGAGAGGTTGTGGGTTCGACTCTGAGGCAAAGCCCATGGAGTTTGTATGGCAGCATGTAATTGCCTAGTTCAATTGACTGTGTTGCCTATGAGTTTCCATTGAATTGATAGGCCAGGTATTGTCTTTTGTTTGGCCATGTTGTGTGCGCAGTCACTAGGATTATGTAAACTAATGTAAACTCAGTTTCCAACTTCTCTGTGTTGGTGTAATCGTAGGCTATTTCCTTAGGCTGCGAGAAATTGTGGGTTTGACTCTGAGGCAAAGCCCATGGACTTTGTATGGTTGCATGTAATTGCCAAGTCCAATGGACTGTGTTGCCTAAGAGTTTCCTTTGAATTGATAGGCCAGGTATTGTCTTTTGTTTGGCCATGTTGTGTGCGCAGTCGGTAGGATTATTTGAATTAATGTAGAATCAGTTTCCCACTTCTCTGTGTTGGTGTAGTGGTAGGCTCTTTGCTTGGGCTGCGAGAGGTTGTGGGTTCGACTCTAATGCAAGGCCCATGGACTTTGTATGTCTCCATGTAATTGTCTAGTCCAATGGACTGTGTTGCCTATGAGTTTCCATTGGTTTGATAGGCCAGGTACTGTCTTTTGCTTTTGTTTGGCCATGTTATGTGCGCAGTCACTAGGATTATGTGAATTAATGAAGAATTGGTTTTCCACTTCTCTGTGTTGGTGTATTAGTAGGCTCTTTCCTTGGGCTACGAGAGGGTGTGGGTTCGACACTGGGGCAAGGCCAATGGGCTTTGTATGGCTGCATGTAATTGCCTAGTCCAATGTACTGTGTTAGCTTTGAGTTTCCATTGGATTGATAGGCCAGGTGCTGTCTTTTGCTTTTGTTTTGCCATGTTGTGTGCGCAGTCACTAGGATTCTGTGAATTAATGTAGAGTTTGTTTCCAACTTCTCTGTGTTGGTTTAGTGGTAGGCTCTTTGCTTGTTCTCCAAGAGGTTGTGGGTTCGACTCTGAGGCAAGGCCCATTAACTTTGTATGGCTGCATATATTTGCTTAGTCTAATGGACTATGTTGCCTATGATTTCATTGGATTGATAGGCCAGATAATGTCTTTTGCATTTGTTTGGCCATGTTGTGTGCACAGTCTCTAGGATTATGTGAATTAATGTAGAGTCCTTTACCTACTTCTCTGTGTTGGTGTAGTGGTAGTCTTTTTGCTTAAGCTGCGAAAGGTTGTTGGTTCGACTTTGAGGCAAGGCCCATGGAGTTTGTATGGATGCATGTAATTGCCTATTTCAGTTGACTGTGTTACCTATGAGTTCCTATTGGATTGATAGGCCAGGTACTACCTTTTGCTTTTGTTTGGCCATGTTGTGTGCGCAGTCACTAGGATTATGTGAACTAATGTAAACTCAGTTTTCAACTTCTCTGTGTTGGTGTAGTGGTAGGCTCTTTTCTTGGGCTGCGAGAAAATGTGGGTTTGACTCTGAGGCAAAGCCCATAGACTTTGTATGGCTGCATGTAATTGCCTAGTCCAATGGACTGTGTTGCCTATGAGTTTTCATTGGACTGATAGGCCAGGTATTGTCTTTTGTTTGGTTATGTTGTGTGCGAAGTCGGTAGGATTATGTGAATTAATGTAGAATCAGTTTCCCACTTCTCTGTGTTGGTGTAGTGGAAGGCGCTTTGCTTGGCTGCGAGAAGTTGTGGGTTTGACTCTGAGGCAAGGCCCATGGACTTTGTATGGCTGCATGTAATTGCCTAGTTCAATGGACTGTGTTGCCTATGAGTTTCCATTGGCTTGATAGGCCAGGTAATGTCTTTTGCTTCTGTTTGGCCATGTTGTGTGCGCAGTCACTAGGATTATGTGAATTAATGTAGATGCAGCTTCCTACTTCTTTGTGTTGGTGTGGTTGTAGGCTCTTTGCTTGTTCTTCCAGAGGTTGTGGGATAGACTCTGAGGCAAGGCCCATGGACTCTGTATGGCTGCATGTAATTGCCTAGTCCAATGGATGGGGTTGCCTCTGAGTTTCCATTGGATTGATAGGCCAGGTACTGTCTTTTGCTTTTGTTTGGCCATGTTGTGTGCGCAGTCACTAGGATTATGTGAGTTAATGTAGAGTCGGTTTCACACTTCTCCGTGTTGCTGTAGTGGTAGGCTTTTTTCTTGGGCTGCGAGAGGTTGTGAGTTCGACTCTGAGGCAAGGCCCATGGACTTTTTATGGCTGCATGTAATTGCATAGTCCAATCGACTGTGTTACCTATGAGATTCCATTGGATTGATAGGCCAGGTGCCTTCTTTTGCTTTTGTTTGGCCGTGTTTTGTGCGCAGTCACTAGGATTATGTGAATTAATGTTGAGTCAGTTTCCCACTTCTCTGTGTTGGTGTAGTGGTAGGCTCTTTGCTTTGGCTGGGAGAGGTTGTGAGTTCGACTCAAATGCAAGGCTCATGGACTTTGTATGGCTGCATGTAATTGCCTAGTCCAAAGGACTGTGTTGCCTATGAGTTTCCATTGGATTGATAGGCCAGGTATTGACTTTTGCTTTCGTTTGGCCATGTTGTGTGCGCAGTCACTAGGATTATGTGAATTAATATAGAGTCAGTTTCACATTTCTCTGTGTTGGTGTAGTGGTAGGCTCTTTGCTTGAGCTGCGAGAGGTTGTGAATTTGACTCTGAGGCAAGGCCCTTGGACTTTTTATGGCTGCATGTAATTGCCTAGTATAATGGACTGTGTTGCCTATGAGTTTCCATTGGATTGATAGGCCAGGTATTGACTTTTGCTTTCGTTTGGCCATGTTGTGTGTGCAGTCACTAGGTTTATGTGAATTAATGTAGAGTCAGGTTCACATTTCTCTGTGTTGGTGTAGTAGTAGGCTCTTTGCTTGAGCTGCGAGAGGTTGTGAGTTCAACTTTGAGGCAAGGCCCATGGACATTGTATGGCTGCATGTTATTGCCTAGTCCAATGGACTATGTTGCTTATGAGCTTCAATTGGATTGATAGGCCAGATACTGTCTTTTGCTTTTGTTTGGCCATGTTGTGTGCGCAGTCACTAGGAATATGTGAATTAATGTAGACGCAGCTTCCTACTTTTTTGTGTTGGTGTAGTTGTAAGCTCTTTGCTTGTTCTGCCAGAGGTTGTGGGTTTGACTCTGAGGCAAGGCCCATGGACTTTGTATGGCTGCATGTAATTGCCTAGTCCAATGGACTATGTTGTCTATGAGTTTCCATTGGATTGATAGGCCAGGGACTGTCTTTTGCTTTTGTTTGGCCATGTTGTGTGCGCAGTCACTAGGATTATGTGAATTTATGTTGAGTCAGTTTCGCTCTTCTCTGTGTTGGTGTAGTGGTAGGCTCTTTGCTTGGGCTGAGAGAGGTTGTGGGTTTGACTCTGAGACAAGGCCCATGGACTTTGTATGGCTGCATGTAATTGCCTAGTCCAATTGATTGCGTTGCCTATGAGTTTCCATTGGATTGATAGGCCAGGTACCGTCTTTTGCTTTTGTTTGGCCATGTTGTGTGCGCAGTCACTAGGATTATGTGAATTAATGTAGAATCTGTTTTCCACTTCTCTGTGTTGGTGTATTGGTAGGCTCTTTGCTTGGGCTACGAGAGGTTGCGGGTTTGACTCTGGGGCAAGGCCCATGGGCTTTGTATGGCTGCATGCAATTGCCTAGTCCAATGTACTGTGTTACCTATGAGTTTACATTGGATTGATAGGCCAGGTAATGTCTTTTGCTTTTGTTTGGCCATGTTGTGTGCGCAGTCACTAGGATTATGTGAATTAATGTAGAGTCAGTTTCCAACTTCTCTGTGTTGGTTTAGTGGTAGGCGCTTTGCTTGTTCTCCAAGAGGATGTGGGTTCGACTCTGAGGCAAGGCCCATGAACTTTGTATGGCTGCATGTATTTGACTAGTCTAATGGACTGTGTTGCCTATGAGTTTCCATTGAATTGATAGGCCAGGTATTGCCTTTTGTTTAGCCATGTTGTGTGTGCAGTCGGTAGGATTATGTGAATTAATGTAGAATCAGTTTCCCACTTCTCTGTGTTGGTGTAGTGGTAGGCTCTTTGCTTGGCTGCGAGAGGTTGTGTGTTTGACTCTGAGGCAAGGCCCATGGACTTTGTATGTCTCCATGTAATTTTCTAGTCCAATGGACTGTGTTGCCTATGAGTTTCCATTGGATTGATAAGCCAGGTACTGACTTTTGCTTTTGTTTGGCCATGTTGTGTGCGCAGTCGGTAGGATTATGTGAATTAATGTAGTACCAGTTTCCCACTTTTCTGTGTTGGTGTAGTAGTAGGCTCTTTGCTTGGCTGCGAGAGGTTGTGGGTTTGACTCTGAGGCAAGGCCCATGGACTTTGTATGTCTCCATGTAATTGTCTAGTCCAATGGACTGTGTTGCCTATGAGTTTCCATGGGATTGATAGGCCAGGTACTGTCTTTTGCTTTTGTTTGGCCATGTTGTGTGCGCAGTCACTAGGATTATGTGAATTAATGTAGAGTCAGTTTCCAACTTCTCTGTGTTGGTTTAGGGGTAGGCTCTTTGCTTAAGCTGCGAGAGGTTGTGGGTTCGACTCTGAGGTAAGGCCCATGGAGTTTGTATGGCTGCATATAATTGCGTAGTTCAATTGACTGTGTTGCCTATGAGTTCCCATTGGATTGATAGGCCAGGTACTGCCTTTTGCTTTTGTTTGGCCATGTTGTGTGCGCAGTCACTAGGATTATGTGAATTAATGTAGAGTCAGGTTCACATTTCTCTGTGTTGGTGTAGTGGTAGGCTCTTTGCTTGAGCTGCGAGAGGTTGTGAGTTCGACTTTGAGGCAAGGCCCATGGACGTTGTATGGCTGCATGTTATTGCCTAGTCCAATGGACTATGTTGCCTATGAGTTTTAATTGGAATGATAGGCCAGGTACTGTCTTTTGCTTTTGTTTGGCCATGTTGTGTGCGCAGTCACTAGGATTATGTGAATTAATGTAGAGTCAGTTTCACACTTCTCTGTGTTGCTGTAGTGGTAGGCTTTTTTCTTGGGCTGCGAGAGGTTGTGAGTTCGACTCTGAGGCAAGGCCCATGGACTTTGTATGGCTGCATGTAATTGCATAGTCCAATGGACTGTGTTACCTATGAGTTTCCATTGGATTGATAGGCCAGGTACTGTCTTTTGCTTTCGTTTGGCCATGTTGTGTGCGCAGTCACTAGGATTATGTGAATTTATGTTCAATTAGTTTCGCACTTCTCTGTGTTGGTGTAGTGGTAGGCTTTTTGCTTGAGCTGTTAGAGGTTGTGGGTTTGACTCTGAGGCAAGGCCCATGGACTTTGTATGGCTGCATGTAATTGCATAGTCCAATGGACTGTGTTACCTAGGAGTTTCCATTGGATTGATAGGCCAGGTATTGACTTTTGCTTTCGTTTGGCCATGTTGTGTGCGCAGTCACTAGGATTATGTGAATTAATGTAGAGTCAGTTTCACATTTCTCTGTGTTGGTGTAGTGGTAGGATCTTTGCTTGGGCTGCGAGAAGTTGTGGGTTTGACTCTGAGGCAAGGCCCATGGACTTTTTATGGCTGCATGTAATTGCCTAGTCCAATGGACTGTGTTGCCTATGAGTTTCCATTGGATTGATAGGCCAGGTATGGACTTTTGCTTTCGTTTGGCCATGTTGTGTACGCAGTCACTAGGATTATGTGAATTAATGTAGAGGCAGGTTCACATTTCTCTGTGTTGGTGTAGTGGTAGGCTCTTTGCTTGAGCTGCGTAGAGGTTGTGAGTTCGACTTTGAGGCAAGGCCCATGGACTTTGTATGGCTGCATGTTATTGCCTAGTCCAATGGACTGTGTTGCCTATGAGTTTCCATTGGATTGATAAGCCAGGTACTGTCTTTTGCTTTTGTTTAGCCATGTTGTGTGCGCAGTCGGTAGGATTATGTGAATTAATGTAGAATCAGTTTCCCACTTCTCTGTATTGGTGTAGTGGTAGGCTCTTTGCTTGGCTGCGAGAGGTTGTGGGTTTGACTCTGAAGCAAGGCCCATGGACTTTGTATGTCTCCATGTAATTGTCTAGTCCAATGGACTGTGTTGCCTATGAGTTTCCATTGGATTGATAGGCCAGGTACTGTCTTTTGCTTTTGTTTGGCCATGTTGTGTGCGCAGTCACTAGGATTATGTGAATTAATGTAGAGTCGGTTTCCAACTTCTCTGTGTTGGTTTAGTGGTAGGCTCTTTGCTTGTTCTCCAAGAGGTTGTGGGTTCGACTCTGAGGCAAGGCCCATGAACTTTGTATGGCTGCATGTATTTGCCTAGTCTAATGGACTGTGTTGCCTATGAGTTTCCATTGGATTGATAGGCCAGGTATTGTCTTTTGTTTGGCCATGTTGTGTGCGCAGTCACTAGGATTATGTGAATTAATGTAGAATCCGTTTCCCACTTCTCTGTGTTGGTGTAGTGGAAGCTGCTTTGCTTGGCTGCGAGAGGTTGTGGGTTTGACTCTGCGGCATGGCCCATGGACTTTGTATGGCTGCATGTAATCGCCTAGTTCAATGGACTGTGTTGCCTATGAGTTTCCATTGGCCTGATAGGCCATGTAATGTCTTTTGCTTTTGTTTGGCCATGTTGTGTGCGCATTCACTAGGATTATGTGAATTAATGTAGACGCAGCTTCCTACTTCTTTGTGTTGGTGTAGTTGTAGGCTCTTTGCTTGTTCTGCCAGAGGTTGTGGGTTTGACTCTGAGGCAAGGCCCATGGACTTTGTGAGGCTGCATGTAATTGCCTATTCCAATGGACTATGTTGTCTATGAGTTTCCATTGGATTGATAGGCAAGGGACTGTATTTAGCTTTTGTTTGGCCATGTTGTGTGCGCAGTCACTAGGATTATGTGAATTTATGTTGAGTCAGTTTCGCACTTCTCTGTGTTGGTGTAGTGGTAGGCTCTTTGCTTGGGCTGTGAGAGGTTGTGGGTTTGACTCTGAGGCAAGGCCCATGGACTTTGTATGGCTGCATGTAATTGCCTAGTCCAATGGATTGATAGGCCAGGTACTGTCTTTTGTTTTCGTTTGGCCATGTTTTGTGCGCAGTCACTAGGATTATGTGAGTTAATGTAGAGACAGTTTCACACTTCTCTGTGTTGCTGAAGTGGTAGGCTTTTTTGTTGGGCTGCGAGAGGTTGTGAGTTCGACTCTGAGGCAAGGCCCATGGACTTTGTATGGCTGCATGTAATTGCATAGTCCAATGGACTGCGTTACCTATGAGTTTCCATTGGATTGATAGGCCAGGTGCTTTCTTTTGCTTTTGTTTGGCCATGTTGTATGCGCAGTCACTAGGAATATGTGAATTAATGTAGAGGCAGTTTCACATTTCTCTTTGTTGGTGTAGTGGTAGGCTCTTTGCTTGGGTTGTGAGAGGTTGTGGGTTTGACTCTGAGGCAAGGCCCATGGACTTTTTATGGCTGCATGTAATTGCCTAGTCCAATGGACTGTGTTGCCTATGAGTTTCCATTGGATTGATAGGCCAGGTATTGACTTTTGCTTTCGTTTAGCCATGTTGTGTGCGCAGTCACTAGGATTATGTGAATTAATGTAGAGTCAGTTTCAGACTTCTCTGTGTTGGTGTAGTGGTAGGCTCTTTGCTTGGGCCGCAAGAGGTTGTGGGTTCGACTCTAATGCAAGGCTCATGGACTTTGTATGGCTGCATGTAATTGCCTAGTCCAATAGACTTTGTTGCCTATGACTTTCCATTGGATTGATAGGCCAGGTGTTGACTTTTGCTTTCGTTTGGCCATGTTGTGTGCGCAGTCACTAGGATTATGTGAATTAATGTAGAGTCAGTTTCACATTTCTCTGTGTTGGTGTAGTGGTAGGCTCTTTTCTTGGGCTGCGAGAGGTTGTGGGTTTGACTCTGAGGCAAGGCCCATGGACTTTTTATGGCTGCATGTAATTGCCTAGTCCAATGGACTGTGTTGCCTATGAGTTTCCATTGGATTGATAGGCCAGGTACTGTCTTTTGTTTTCGTTTGGCCATGTTGTGTGCGCACTCACTAGGATTATGTGAATTAATGTAGAGGAAGGTTCACATTTCTCTGTGTTGGTGTAGTGGTAGGCTCTTTGCTTGAGCTGCGAGAGGTTGTGAGTTCGACTTTGAAGCAAGGCCCATGGACTGTGTATGGCTGCATGTTATTGCCTAGTCCAATGGACTGTGTTGCCTATGAGTTTCCATTGGATTGATAAGCCAGGTACTGTCTTTTGCTTTTGTTTAGCCATGTTGTGTGCGCAGTCGGTAGGATTATGTGAATTAATGTAGAATCAGTTTCCAACTTCTCTGTGTTGGTTTAGTGGTAGGCTCTTTGCTTGTTCTCCAAGAGGTTG
This sequence comes from Anomaloglossus baeobatrachus, assembly GCF_048569485.1. NCBI lineage: Eukaryota > Metazoa > Chordata > Amphibia > Anura > Aromobatidae > Anomaloglossus > Anomaloglossus baeobatrachus. Next base: position 1,748,898 of record NW_027442146.1, on the reverse strand, counting down.
TGGGTTCGACTCTGAGGCAAGGCCCATAAACTTTGTATGGCTGCATGTATTTGCCTAGTCTAATGGACTGTTTTGCCTATGAGTTTCCATTGGATTGATAGGCCAGATAATGTCTTTTGCATTTGTTTCGCCATGTTGTGTGCACAGTCACTAGGATTATGTGAACTAATGTAAACTCAGTTTCCAACTTGTCTGTGTTGGTGTAGTGGTAGGCTCTTTGCTTGGGCTGCGAGAAATTGTGGGTTTGACTCTGAGGCAAAGCCCATGGACTTTGTATGGCTGCATGTAATTGTTTAGTCCAATGGACTGTGTTGCCTATGAGTTTCCATTGGCTTGATAGGCCAGGTAATGTCTTTTGCTTTTGTTTGGCCATCTTGTGTGCGCAGTCGCTAGGAATATGTGAATTAATGTAGACACAGCTTCCTACTTTTTTGTGTTGGTGTAGTTGTAAGCTCTTTGCTTGTTCTGCCAGAGGTTGTGGGTTTGACTCTGAGGCAAGGCCCATGGACTTTGTATGGCTGCATGTAATTGCATAGTCCAATGGACTGTGTTACCTATGAGTTTCCATTGGATTGATAGGCCAAGTACTGTCTTTTGCTTTCGTTTGGCCATGTTGTGTGCGCAGTCAATAGGATTATGTGAATTTATGTTCAATTAGTTTCGCACTTCTCTGTGTTGGTGTAGTGGTAGGCTTTTTGCTTGAGCTGTTAGAGGTTGTGGGTTTGACTCTGAGGCAAGGCCCATGGACTTTGTATGGCTGCATGTAATTGCATAGTCCAATGGACTGTGTTACCTATGAGTTTCTATTGGATTGATAGGCCAGGTATCGACTTTTGCTTTCGTTTGGCCATGTTGTGTGCACAGTCACTAGGATTATGTGAATAATTTGTAGAGTCAGTTTCACATATCTCTGTGTTGGTGTAGTGGTAGGCTCTTTGCTTGGGCTGCGTAGATGTTGTGGGTTTGACTCTGGGGCAAGGCCCATGGACTTATTATGGCTGTATGTAGTTGCCTAGTCTAATGGACTGTGTTGCCTATGAGTTTCCATTGGATTGATAGGCCAGGTACTGTCTTTTGCTTTCGTTTGGCCATGTTGTGTGCGCAGTCACTAGGATTATGTGAGTTAATGAAGAGTCAGTTTCAAACTTCTCTGTGTTGGTGTAGTGGTAGGCTCTTTGCTTTGGCTGCGAGAAGTTGTGGGTTTGACTCTAATGCAAGGTTCATGGACTTTGTATAACTGCATGTAATTGCCTAGTCCAATGGACTGTGTTGCCTATGAGTTTCCATTGGATTGATAGGCCAGGTATTGACTTTTGCTTTCGTTTGGCCATGTTGTGTGCGCAGTCACTAGGATTATGTGAATTAATGTAGAGTCAGTTTCACATTTCTCTGTGTTGGTGTAGTGGTAGGATCTTTGCTTGGGCTGCGAGAAGTTGTGGGTTTGACTCTGAGGCAAGGCCCATGGACTTTTTATGGCTGCATGTAATTGCCTAGTCCAATGGACTGTGTTGCCTATGAGTTTCCATTGGATTGATAGGCCAGGTATGGACTTTTGCTTTCGTTTGGCCATGTTGTGTGCGCAGTCACTAGGATTATGTGAATTAATGTAGAGGCAGGTTCACATTTCTCTGTGTTGGTGTAGTGGTAGGCTCTTTGCTTGAGCTGCGAGAGGTTGTGAGTTCGACTTTGAGGCAAGGCCCATGGATTTTGTATGGCTGCATGTTATTGCCTAGTCCAATGGACTGTGTTGCCTATGAGTTTCCATTGGATTGATAAGCCAGGTACTGTCTTTTGCTTTTGTTTAGCCATGTTGTGTGCGCAGTCGGTAGGATTATGTGAATTAATGTAGAATCAGTTACCCACTTCTCTGTATTGGTGTAGTGGTAGACTCTTTGCTTGGTTGCGAGAGGTTGTGGGTTTGACTCTGAAGCAAGGCCCATGGACTTTGTATGTCTCCATGTAATTGTCTAGTCCAATGGACTGTGTTGCCTATGATTTTCCATTGGATTGATAGGCCAGGTACTGTCTTTTGCTTTTGTTTGGCCATGTTGTGTGCGCAGTCACTAGGATTATGTGAATTAATGTAGAGTCGGTTTCCAACTTCTCTGTGTTGGTTTAGTGGTAGGCTCTTTGCTTGTTCTCCAAGAGGTTGTGGGTTCGACTCTGAGGCAAGGCCCATGAACTTTGTATGGCTGCATGTATTTGCCTAGTCTAATGGACTGTGTTGCCTATGAGTTTCCATTGGATTGATAGGCCAGATAATGTCTTTTGCATTTGTTTCGCAATGTTGTGTGCACAGTCACTAGGATTATGTGAACTAATGTAAACTCAGTTTCCATCTTGTCTGTGTTGGTGTAGTGGTAGGCTCTTTGCTTGGGCTGCGAGAAATTGTGGGTTTGACTCAGAGGCAAAGCCCATGGACTTTGTATGGCTGCATGTAATTGTTTAGTCCAATGGACTGTGTTGCCTATGAGTTTCCATTGGCTTGATAGGCCAGGTAATGTCTTTTGCTTTTGTTTGGCCATGTTGTGTGCGCAGTCTCTAGGAATATGTGAATTAATGTAGACGCACCTTCCTACTTTTTTGTGTTGGTGTAGTTGTAAGCTCTTTGCTTGTTCTGCCAGAGGTTGTGGGTTTGACTCTGAGGCAAGGCCCATGGACTTTGTATGGCTGCAGGTAATTGCCTAGTCCAATGGACTATGTTGTATATGAGTTTCCATTGAATTGATAGGCCAGGGACTGTCTTTTGCTTTTGTTTGGCCATGTTGTGTGCGCAGTCACTAGGATTATGTGAATTTATGTTGAGTCAGTTTCGCTCTTCTCTGTGTTGGTGTAGTGGTAGGCTCTTTGCTTGGGCTACAAGAGGTTGTGGGTTCGACTCTGAGGCAAGGCCCATGGACTTTGTATGGCTGCATGTAATTGCCTAGTCCAATTGATTGCTTTGCCTATGAGTTTCTATTGGATTGATAGGCCAGGTACTGTCTTTTGCTTTTGTTTGGCCATGTTGTGTGCGCAGTCACTAGGATTATGTGAATTAATGTAGAGTCGGTTTCTAACTTCTCTGTGTTGGTGTATTGGTAGGCTCTTTGCTTGGGCTACGAGAGGTTGTGGGTTCGACTCTGGGGCAAGGCCCATGGGCTTTGTATGGCTGCATTTAATTGCCTAGTCTAATGTACTGTGTTACCTATGAGTTTCCATTGGATTGATAGGCCAGGTACTGTCTTTTGCTTTTGTTTGGCCATGTTGTGTGCGCAGTCACTAGGATTATGTGAATTAATGTAGAGTCGGTTTCCAACTTCTCTGTGTTGGTTTAGTGGTAGGCTCTTTGCTTGTTCTCCAAGAAGTTGTGGGTTCGACTCTGAGGCAAGGCCCATGAACTTTGTATGGCTGCATGTATTTGCCTAGTCTAATGGACTGTGTTGCCTATGAGTTTCCATTGGATTGATAGGCCAGGTATTGCCTTTTGTTTGGCCATGTTGTGTGCGCAGTCGGTAGGATTATGTGAATTAATGTAGAATCAGTTTCCCACTTATCTGTGTTGGTGTAGTGGTAGGGTCTTTGCTTGGCTGCGAGAGGTTGTGGGTTTGACTCTGAGGCAAGGCCCATGGACTTTGTATGTCTCCATGTAATTGTCTAGTTCAATGGACTGTGTTGCCTATGAGTTTCCATTGGCTTGATAGGCCAGGTAATGTCTTTTGCTTTTGTTTGGCCATGTTGTGTGCACATTCACTAGGATTATGTGAATTAATGTAGACGCAGCTTCCTACTTCTTTGTGTTGGTGTAGTTGTAGGCTCTTTGCTTGTTCTGCCAGAGGTTGTGGGTTTGACTCTGAGGCAAGGCCCATGGACTTTGTATGGCTGCATGTAATTGCCAAGTCCAATGGACTGTGTTGCCTATGAGTTTCCATTGGATTGATAGGCCAGGTATTGTCTTTTGCTTTTGTTTGGCCATGTTGTGTGCGCAGTCACTAGGATTATGTGAATTAATGTAGAATCCGTGTCCCACTTCTCTGTGTTGGTGTAGTGGAAGCTGCTTTGCTTGGCTGCGAGAGGTTGTGGGTTTGACTCTGCGGCATGGCCCATGGACTTTGTATGGCTGCATGTAATCGCCTAGTTCAATGGACTGTGTTGCCTATGAGTTTCCATTGGCCTGATAGGCCAGGTAATGTCTTTTGCTTTTGTTTGGCCATGTTGTGTGCGCATTCACTAGGATTATGTGAATTAATGTAGACGCAGCTTCCTACTTCTTTGTGTTGGTGTAGTTGTAGGCTCTTTGCTTGTTCTGCCAGAAGTTGTGGGTTTGACTCTGAGGCAAGGCCCATGGACTTTGTGAGGCTGCATGTAATTGCCTATTCCAATGGACTATGTTGTCTATGAGTTTCCATTGGATTGATAGGCAAGGGACTGTCTTTAGCTTTTGTTTGGCCATGTTGTGTGCGCAGTCACTAGGATTATGTGAATTTATGTTGAGTCAGTTTCGCACTTCTCTGTGTTGGTGTAGTGGTAGGCTCTTTGCTTGGGCTGTGAGAGGTTGTGGGTTTGACTCTGAGGCAAGGCCCATGGACTTTGTATGGCTGCATGTAATTGCCTAGTCCAATGGATTGATAGGCCAGGTACTGTTTTTTGTTTTCGTTTGGCCATGTTTTGTGCGCAGTCACTAGGATTATGTGAGTTAATGTAGAGACAGTTTCACACTTCTCTGTGTTGCTGAAGTGGTAGGCTTTTTTGTTGGGCTGCGAGAGGTTGTGAGTTCGACTCTGAGGCAAGGCCCATGGACTTTGTATGGCTGCATGTAATTGCATAGTCCAATGGACTGCGTTACCTATGAGTTTCCATTGGATTGATAGGCAAGGTGCTTTCTTTTGCTTTTGTTTGGCCATGTTGTGTGCGCAGTCACTAGGAATATGTGAATTAATGTAGAGTCAGTTTCACATTTCTCTTTGTTGGTGTAGTGGTAGGCTCTTTGCTTGGGCTGTGAGAGGTTGTGGGTTTGACTCTGAGGCAAGGCCCATGGACTTTTTATGGCTGCATGTAATTGCCTAGTCCAATGGACTGTGTTGCCTATGAGTTTCCATTGGATTGATAGGCCAGGTATTGACTTTTGCTTTCGTTTAGCCATGTTGTGTGCGCAGTCACTAGGATTATGTGAATTAATGTAGAGTCAGTTTCAGACTTCTCTGTGTTGGTGTAGTGGTAGGCTCTTTGCTTGGGCTGCAAGAGGTTGTGGGTTCGACTCTAATGCAAGGCTCATGGACTTTGTATGGCTGCATGTAATTGCCTAGTCCAATAGACTTTGTTGCCTATGAGTTTCCATTGGATTGATAGGCCAGGTATTGACTTTTGCTTTCGTTTGGCCATGTTGTGTGCGCAGTCACTAGGATTATGTGAATTAATGTAGAGTCAGTTTCACATTTCTCTGTGTTGGTGTAGTGGTAGGCTCTTTGCTTGGGCTGCGAGAGGTTGTGGGTTTGACTTTGAGGCAAGGCCCATGGACTTTTTATGGCTGCATGTAATTGCCTAGTCCAATGGACTGTGTTGCCTATGAGTTTCCATTGGATTGATAGGCCAGGTACTGTCTTTTGTTTTCGTTTGGCCATGTTGTGTGCGCACTCACTAGGATTATGTGAATTAATGTAGAGACAGGTTCACATTTCTCTGTGTTGGTGTAGTGGTAGGCTCTTTGCTTGAGCTGCGAGAGGTTGTGAGTTCAACTTTGAAGCAAGGCCCATGGACTGTGTATGGCTGCATGTTATTGCCTAGTCCAATGGACTGTGTTGCCTATGAGTTTCCATTGGATTGATAAGCCAGGTACTGTCTTTTGCTTTTGTTTAGCCATGTTGTGTGCGCAGTCGGTAGGATTATGTGAATTAATGTAGAATCAGTTTCCAACTGCTCTGTGTTGGTTTAGTGGTAGGCTCTTTGCTTGTTCTCCAAGAGGTTGTGGGTTCGACTCTGAGGCAAGGCCCATGAACTTTGTATGGCTGCATGTATTTGCCTAGTCTAATGGACTGTGTTGCCTATGAGTTTCCATTGGATTGATAGGCCAGATAATGTCTTTTGCATTTGTTTCGCCATGTTGTGTGCACAGTCACTAGGATTATGTGAACTAATGTAAACTCAGTTTCCAACTTGTCTGTGTTGGTGTAGTGGTAGGCTCTTTGCTTGGGCTGCGAGAAATTGTGGGTTTTCCTCTGAGGCAAAGCCCATGGACTTTGTATGGCTGCATGTAATTGTTTAGTCCAATGGACTGTGTTGCCTATGAGTTTCCATTGGCTTAATAGGCCAGGTAATGCCTTTTGCTTTTGTTTGGCCATGTTGTGTGCGCAGTCGCTAGGAATATGTGAATTAATGTAGACGCAGCTTCCTACTTTTTTGTGTTGGTGTAGTTGTAAGCTCTTTGCTTGTTCTGCCAGAGGTTGTGGGTTTGACTCTGAGGCAAGGCCCATGGACTTTGTATGGCTGCATGTAATTGCCTAGTCCAATGGACTATGTTGTATATGAGTTTCCATTGGATTGATAGGCCAGGGACTGTCTTTTGCTTTTGTTTGGCCATGTTGTGTGCACAGTCACTAGGATTATGTGAACTAATGTAAACTCTGTACCAACTTCTCTGTGTTGGTGTAGTGGTAGGCTCTTTGCTTGGGCTACAAGAGGTTGTGGGTTCGACTCTGAGGCAAGGCCCATGGACTTTGTATGGCTGCATGTAATTGCTTAGTCCAATTGATTGCTTTGCCTATGAGTTTCTATTGGATTTATAGGCCAGGTAATGTCTTTTGCTTTTGTTTGGCCATGTTGTGTGCGCAGTCACTAGGATTATGTGAATTAATGTAGAATCAGTTTTCCACTTCTCTGTGTTGGTGTATTTGTAGGCTCTTTGCTCGGGCTACAAGAGGTTGTGGGTTCGACTCTGGGGCAAGGCCCATGGGCTTTGTATGGCTGCATGTATTTGCCTAGTCTAATGGACTGTGTTGCCTATGAGTTTCCATTGGATTGATAGGCCAGGTATTTTCTTTTTTTTAACCATGTTGTGTGCGCAGTCGGTAGGATTATGTGAATTAATGTAGAATCAGTTTCCCACTTCTCTGTGTTGGTGTAGTTATAGGCTCTTTGCTAGAGCTGCGAGAGGTTGTGAGTTCAACTTTGAGGCAAGGCCCATGGACTTTGTATGGCTGCATCTTATTGCCTAGTCAAATGGACTATGTTACCTATGAGTTTCAATTGGAATGATAGGCGAGGTACTGTCTTTTGCTTTTGTTTGGCCATGTTGTGTGCGCAGTCACTAGGATTATGTGAATTAATGGAGAGTCAGTTTCACACTTCTCTGTGTTGCTGTAGTGGTAGGCTTTTTTCTTGGGCTGCGAGAGGTTGTGAGCTCGACTCTGAGGCAAGGCCCATGGACTTTGTATGGCTGCATGTTATTGCCTAGTCCAATGGACTATGTTACCTATGAGTTTCAATTAGAATGATAGGCCAGGTACTGTCTTTTGCTTTTGTTTGGCCATGTTGTGTGCGCAGTCACTAGGATTATGTGAATTTATGTTGAGTCGGTTTCGCACTTCTCTGTGTTGGTGTAGTGGTAGGCTCTTTGCTTGGGCTTTGAGAGGTAGTGGTTTTGACTCTGAGGCAAGGCCCATGGACTTTGTATGGCTGCATGTTATTGCCTAGTCCAAAGGATTGCGTTGCCTATGAGTTTCCATTGGATTAATAGGCCAGGTACTGTCTTTTGCTTTTGTTTGGCCATGTTGTGTGCGCAGTCACTAGGATTATGTGAATTAATGTAGAGTCATTCACCTAATTCTCTGTGTTGGTGTAGTGGTAGTCTCTTTGCTTAAGCTGCGAGAGGTTGTGGGTTCGACTCTGAGGCAAGGCCCATGGAGTTTGTATGGCTGCATGTAATCGCATAGTTCAATTGACTGTGTTGCCTATGAGTTCCCATCGGATTGATAGGCCAGGTACTGTCTTTTGCTTTTGTTTGGCCATGTTGTGTGCGCAGTCACTAGGATTATGTGAACTAATGTAAACTCAGATTCCAACTTCTCTGTGTTGGTGTAGTGGTAGGCTCTTTGCTTCGACTGCGAGAGGTTGTGGGTTCGACTCTGAGGCAAGGCCCATGGAGTTTGTATGGCTGCATGTAATCGCCTAGTTCAATTGACTGTGTTGCCTATGAGTTTCCATTGGCTTCATAGGCTAGGTAATGTCTTCTGCTTTTGTTTGGCCATGTTGTGTGCGCAGTCACTAGGATTATGTGAATTAATGTAGACGCAGCTTCCTACTTCTTTGTGTTTTTGTAGTTGTAGGCTCTTTGCTTGTTCTGCCAGAGGTTGTGGGTTTGACTCTGAGGCAAGGCCCATGGACTTTGTATGGCTGCATGTAATTGCTTAGTCCAATGGACTATGTTGCCTATGAGTTTCCATTGGATTGATAGGCCAGGTACTGCCTTTTGCTTTTGTTTGACCATGTTGTGTGTGCAGTCACTAGGGTTATGGGAATTAATGTAGAGTCAGTTTCCCACTTCTCTGTGTTGGTGTAGTGGTAGGCTCTTTGCTTGGGCTGCGAGAGATTGTGGGTTCGACTCTAATGCAAGGCTCATGGACTTTGAATGGCTGCATGTAATTGCTTAGTCCAATGTACTGTGTTGCCTATGAGTTTCTATTGGATTGATAGGCCAGTTACTTTCTTTTGTTTTCGTTTGGCCATGTTGTGTGCGCAGTCACTAGGATTATGTGAAATAATGTAGAGTCAGGTTTACATTTCTCTGTGTTGGTGTAGTGGTAGGCTCTTGGCTTGAGCTGCGAGAGGTTGTGAGTTGGACTTTGAGGCAAGGCCCATGGACTTTGTATGGCTGCATGTAATTGCCTAGTCCAATTGATTGCTTTGCCTATGAGTTTCTATTGGATTGATAGGCCAGGTACTGTCTTTTGCTTTTGTTTGGCCATGTTGTGTGCGCAGTCACTAGGATTATGTGAATTAATGTAGAGTCATTCACCTACTTCTCTGTGTTGGTGTAGTGGTAGTCTCTTTGCTTAAGCTGCAAGAGGTTGTGGGTTTGACTCTGAGGCAAAGCCCAAGGACTTTATATGGCTGCGTGTAATTGCCTAGTCCAATGGACTGTGTTGCCTATGAGTTTCCATTGGATTGATTGGCCAGGTATTATCTTTTGTTTGGTTTTGTTGTGTGCGCAGTCGGTAGTATTATGTGAATTAATGTAGAATCAGTTTCCCAGTTCTCTGTGTTGCTGTAGTGGAAGGCTCTTTTCTTAGCTGCAAAAGGTTGTGGGTTTGACTCTGAGGCAAGGCCCATGGAGTTTATATGGCTGCATGTAATTGCCTAGTTCAATTAACTGTGTTGCCTATGAGTTCCCATTGGATTGATAGGCCAGGTACTGTCTTTTGCTTTTGTTTGGCCATGTTGTGTGCGCAGTCACTAGGATTATGTGAATTAATGTAGACGCAGCTTCCTACTTCTTTGTGTTGGTGAAGTTGTAGGCTCTTTGCTTGTTCTGCCAGAGATTGTGGGTTTGACTCTGAGGCAAGGCCCATGGACTTTATATGGCTGCATGTAATTGCGTAGTCCAATGGACTATGTTGTCTATGAGTTTCCATTGGATTGATAGGCCAGGGACTGTCTTCTTTTTTCGTTTGGTCATGTTGTGTGCGCAGTCACTAGGATTATGTGAATTAATGTAGAGTCATTCTCTTCTCTGTGTTGGTGTAGTGTTAGGCTCTTTCCTTGGGTTACAAGAAGTTGTGGGTTTGACTTTGAGGCAAAGCCCATGGACTTTGTATGGTTGAATGTAATTGCCTAGTCCAATGGACTGTGTTGCCTATGAGTTTTCATTGAATTAATAGGCCAGGTATTGTCTTTTGTTTGGCCATGTTGTGTGCGCAGTCGGTAGGATTATGTGAATTAATGTAGAATCAGTTTCCCACTTCTCTGTGTTAGTGTAGTGGTAGGCTCTTTGCTTGGCTGCGAGAAGTTGTGGGTTTGACTCTGAGGCAAGGCCCATGGACTTTGTATGTCTCCATGTAATTGTCTAGTCCAATGGACTGTGTTGCCTATGAGTTTCCATTGGATTGAGAGGCCAGGTACTGTCTTTTGCTTTTGTTTGGCCATGTTGTGTGCGCAGTCACTAGGATTATGTGAATTAATGTAGAAATGGTTTTCCACTTCTCTGTGTTGGTGTATTGGTAGGCTCTTTGCCTTGGCTATGAGAGGTTGTGGGTTTGACTCTGGGGCAAGGCCCATGGGCTTTGTATGGCTGCATGTAATTGCCTAGTCCAATGTACTGTGTTACCTATGAGTTTCCGTTGGATTGATAGGCCACGTACTGTCTTTTGCTTTTGTTTGGCCATGTTGTGTGCGCAGTCACTAGGATTATGTTAATTAATGTAGAGTCGGTTTCCAACTTCTCTGAGTTGGTTTAGTGGTAGGCTCTTTGCTTGTTCTCCAAGAGGTTGTGGGTTTGACTCTGAGGCAATGCCCATGAACTTTACATGGCTGCATGTAAGTGCCTAGTCTAATGGACTGTGTTGCCTATGAGTTTCCATTGGATTGATAGGCCAGATAATGTCTTTTGCATTTGTTTGGCCATGTTGTGTGTGCAGTCACTAGGATTATGTGAATTAATGTAGAGTCATTCACCTACTTCTCTGTGTTGGTGTAGTGGTAGGCTCTTTGCCCTGGCTACGAAAGGTTGTGGGTTCGACTCTAGGGCAAGACCCATGGGCTTTGTATGGCTGCATGTAATTGCCTAGTCCAATGTACTGTGTTACCTATGAGTTTCCATTGGATTGATAGGCCAGGTACTGTCTTTTGCTTTTGTTTGGCCATGTTGTGTGCGCAGTCACTAGGATTATGTTAATTAATGTAGAGTCGGTTTCCAACTTCACTGAGTTGGTTTAGTGGTAGGCTCTTTGCTTGTTCTCCAAGAGGTTGTGGGTTCGACTCTGAGGCAAGGCCCATGAACTTTGTTTGGCTGCATGTAATTGCCTAGTCTAATGGACTGTGTTGCCTATGAGTTTCCATTTGATTGAATGGCCAGGTACTGCCTTTTGTTTTCGTATGGCCATGTTGTGTGCGCAGTCACTAGGATTATGTGAATTAATGCTATTGGATTTTTCAAGTCAGTATTCACACAGCAGTTTCTGCTATTTCATGTATTCCCCTTACATAGTCACTGGTGTGCATACCTTATCTCCCCATAGTGATGTTTTTTTAGGTTTTTGCACCCAGTTCGGACTTAGAATGGTGTTCCAAACGTTATTCCTATTTGTTAGTATTTTTTCGTTTGTGAACCCTCCCCAACCACACCTATTGCCAATCCATATCATACGCATAAATAGCCTGGGTCTCAGCTTCCCATACACGGTAGGTTTTTTAACTGCATGAGAGGACACACACAAGCTAGTGACCCCAACGTAGAGAAATACTTTGGCGTAGTGTTGGGGCTCTATTGCATTGATCAATTCAGTAGCTAAATTTCTCTTGATTCATATGTTCATGGCAGTAATGCAGATTCCATTTTTCACATATTCACTCTTGCATATAGCTATTGAATTTTTCAAGTCAGTATTCACACAGCAGTTTCTGCTATTTCATGTATTCCCCTTACATAGTCACTGGTGTGCATACCTTATCTCCCCATAGTGCCTGGGATCTGACCCAGACACTAGCAGTTTTGCACTCCTACCCAAAACTGGGCTCTTCACTGAACTCACTACCTCCACGGTTCAACTCTTAACTGAACTTCAACTAACTAACTGGTTTTCCCACCTCCAGGCCTGTGAACTCCTTGGTGGGTGGGGCCAACCGCCTGGCTCCGCCCCACCTGGTGTGGACATCAGCCCCTGGAGGGAGGCAACAACGGTTTTGTGTCTGACTAGTGTAACTATCCGGGAAAGGGGGTGTGTGTGTGTGTTATGTCTGTGACCAACTGGCTAGTCCAGGGCGTCACACTTGCACCCCCTTCTTGTGATGTGAAGGTGTGTAGTCAGTGCCTACGTGTAATTCCTGACACCACTCCTCTGGCTGACTTGGTGAGCTGTCACTGACTGGGTGGGGTGCAGTAATGGTGGATGCTGCTGCTGCTTGGATAGCATGTGTATCTACTGTGAACAGCTTATCAATGGTGGCAAATCGGGGCAGCTTAACCTCTTGCTCTCCGCAGTTCAACACTCTCACGCGCACTCTTCCCTTCCGTATTAATGAATAAAACTGTGATATAAATAGTATATAGATACCCCACAAATGCAGATAAAGGTAGGTTATGGGAAAAGGGAGAAGAGGGAAACAGGAAAATAGTGTAATAAAGTATACCTTCCAGGGGGGAGAGGAAATGGCAGCACAGCCAGTGGAGGTGAAGCAAGGGGAAGCCTGCAACTAAATTGTTGAGAGCATTATCACATGGTGACTGAGCCTGATTGTAACGGGAGCATAGAGGTGCCGATCCTGTCTTACCTGCGTTGGTGTAGAAGTGGGTTTCCAGTGGTGGAGTCAGCTGTGTGCAGTGGTGGCTGTGGGTTTTTTTATGTGCGACCGTAGTAATAGCTGCGCCCACTTCCTGTATGGGAGTGGAATGCAGTGAGGCTAATGGAACGCACGTCCACGTGCCGCGCCCCTGAAGGTAATACCGATCATTGAATACAAAAAAATTTCTCATACTACTGTATGGGGGTCCCTATATTTAATATGATATCCAAGCCACAGCATCCACCGTTACTTCACCACACCCATTCAGTGACAGCTCACCAAGTCAACCAGAGGAGTGGTGTAAGGAATTACACGTAGCCACTGACTCCACACCTTCACATCACAAGAAGCGGGTCCACAGGGTAGTGCAAGAATACGAGCAAGTCTTCAGCAAACATCCGCTAGACTTTGGGAGAATAAAAGGGGTCCATATTCATGGTTTAAGAACTTGGGTTCTAACGTGCCCAGAGTATGCTCCACTCTATGCTCCCTTTACAATCAGGCTCAGTCACCATGTGATAACGCTCTCAACTCTTTAGTTGCAGGCTTCCTTTTGCTTCACCTCCACTGGCTGTGCTGCCATTTCCTCTCACCCCCAGAAGGTATACTTTATTACACTATTTTCCTCTTTCCCTGTTCCCCCTTTTCCCATAACCTACCTTTATTTACAATTGTGGGGTATCTATATGATATTTACATCATAGTTTTATTCATTAGTGCGGAAGGGAAGAGTGCCCGTGAGAGTGTTAAACTGCGGAGAGCAGGAGGTTAAGCTGCCCCGACTTGCCACCATTGATAAGCTGTTCACAGTAGATACACATGCTATCCAAGTAGCAGCATCCACTATTACTGCACCCCACCCAGTCAGTGACTGCTCACCAAGTCAGCCAGAGGAGTGGTGTAAGGAATTACACGTAGGCACTGACTCCACACCTTCACATCACAAGAAGCGGGTCCACAGGGTAGTGCAAGAATACGAGCGAGCAAGTCTTCAGCAAACATCCGCTAGATTTTGGGGGAATAAAAGGGGTCCAACACTACATCCCCACAGGTGCACACCCACCCATCAAAGAGAGCTATAAGCCAATACCACCTTCACATTACCAGTGTACCAAGGACATGTTGAGCAACATGAAGGCGGCTGGGGTTATCCGTGACAGTTGTAGCCTTTGGGCAGCTCCGTTGGTCCTGTTAAAGAAGAAGGACGGCACCACTCCCCCGTATTGAGGAATCGCTAGCTGCATTGAGAACTGCAAATTATTTTTCTACCCTTGATCTCACTAGTCACTATTGGCTAGTGTCCGTTGCTGAGGCAGACCGGGGGAAGACCGCCTTTGCCACCCCTATGGCGCTGGAGGTCGGCAGACTGTTGTTCAAAAGCAGTGTCTGACGAACAAATTTGCTTCATCCTGAGGAACTGGCCAGTCGGTACGGCCCGGATGGTGGAGGGGGTATGAGCAGAAGAAGCATGCAGCAGTGCGTTGACTGATGTTTCCTTCCTATGGACGTCGGTCTGAACAATTCGCTCAGAACCGAATGAAATTTTAATATCCAGGAAGTCAACGCAACTGCTGCTATGCTTATGTGTCAATCTGATGTTAAAGGTGTTGTTATTAAGTTCCTCCATAAATGTCTCGAGCTGCTCCACAGTGCCCTGCCAAAAAATCAAAATATCATCAATATACCTTAGCCAGCACTGCACATGGGCGCCAGCCCCTGCACCTCCGTCACCAAAAACCAACCAATCCCAGTACCTCTGCCTTCTATCTAGGTGCCTTGAGTTATGTCCTGTAAACTGTCACAGCGACCCAGACACACATGTGTAGTAGGGGAATATCCCTGCTGAGATGCCAGTGCTAGAGCACTCGTTTGCTGTGGAGTTGAACGCTATGTGAGCAGTTCTTACCTTCAATGAGCAGAAGTCTCTTTTTTCAGATTTCAATATCTCTGTGGGTATCTGGCAGAAATATGGAATACTCTTTACTGCTAAGACCCTGTACACCACTCCCACTAAAGGGGGCTTTACACGCTGCGACATCGCTAATGCGGAGTCGTTGGGGTCACGGAATTTGTGACGCACATCCGGCCGCATTAGCGATGTTGCTGCGTGTGACACCGATTAGCGATTTTGCATCGTTGCAAAAACGTGCAAAATCGCTCATCGGTGACATGGGTCTCCATTCTCGATTATCGTTACTGCAGCAGTAACGATGTAGTTTGTCGCTCCTGCGGCAGCACACATCACTCCGTGTGACACCGCAGAAACGAGGAACCTCTCCTTACCTGCCTCCCAGCCGCTATGAGGAAGGAAGGAGGTGGGCGGGATGTTCCGGCCACTCATCTCCGCCCCTCCGCTGCTATTGGGCGGTCGCTCAGTGACGTCGCTGTGACGCCGCACGGACCGCCCCCTTAGAAAGGAGGCGGTTCGCCGGTCACAGCGACGTCGCCGGGCAGGTAAGTATGTGTGACGGGTCTGGTCGGTGTTGTGCGGCATGGGCAGCGATTTGCCCGTGTCGCGCAACAGATGGGGCGGGTACCCACACTAGCGATATCGGGACCGATATCGCAGTGTGTAAAGTAGCCTTTAGTCACATGACCAAGACTGTATCTGTGTCCCTACAACACACTTGAGACAAATGTGTGTGTGAACCTGCATTGTGGGGTATATATAATATATTATAGAGCTGGGAAGGATCATTCTAAGCAGTGAGCTGTTCCAGTATTTGTAGGAAAATACCCAGTAGAAGCATCAAACACAGCACCAATACCTCCCATCAGTATCCCACCACAGTGCCATGTAACCCATGCCCTACACTCCCATCTACACCAATACTATACAGGCACAAACTAGTATATCTGACTAAAAGCCCCCAAAATATGAAGAACGGCCTATAGTTGAGTGTGGATATAAAATCTATGTGAGCAGAGCTAGAATAGAAATCACTGATCGCATTGAAGTCATTCTGACCATAAATCACCATGATATCAAGGTGAGGAGTTGTGTGTTACTGCTGGGAGGAAAGGGTTAACAGTGGAATATTAAGGTGCATTTCTGTGTGCAGTGTTACTAGTCAATGTAACAATTCAATATGAGCTGCTCTTGGTGCCGGGGGAGGGAGATGCTCTCCTGAGCAAGATAGATGGGGAATGAACATGATATCTATATAGTGTAAGGCAGGGGGTCTCAAACTCGGCTGGGTGTATGGGCCGCACAGAGGAAAAAAATAATTTGGGGGGCTGCATTCTTTGCAGGACAAAGTGACATTTTTATTGGTACCATATATATATATTTTTTTCACACACCTTTGGATGACTGATTTTCAACATTTTTCACTTGTTTATTATAACAAATGTGCACATTCTTTGGTTAAATCTAAAAAAAAAAAATTTGATGTTAAAAAAAAGTCATGCCTTATTTTGGTTTTTTTTACATTTTATCCCTTTCTTTTAACTAATAGTGTTACAATTATGACGCTAGCGTTTTGTGAAGGGAATGCTTTGCCTACTTCCGTGACTATGGCCTTCCGGAACTGCTGCATTTTGGCTGACCTCTCCGCCTCGGGAATAAGAGACATAAAGTTCTTCTTGTAGCGTGGGTCTAACAGTGTTACCAACCAGTAATGATTGTCGGCCAAGATGTTCTTAACGCGAGGGTCACGAGACAGGCAGCTTACCATAAAGTCATCCATGTGCGCCAGACTCTTAACAGCCATCACTTCAGTATCCAGACCAACACGATGACTGAACATGCTGTCCTCCTCCTTCTCCTCCTCCTCCTCCTCCTCATCATCTACCCTGTCCTCTGGCCAGCCACGCTGAACTGAGCATATGACTGGTATGCATGTCATATCCTCAATTTGGCCGGAGAGTTGCTCCATGTCTTCATCCTCCTCCTCGTCATAGTCCTCCACTGCACGTTGTGATGAGATGAGGCTGGGCTGTGTGTTATCACCCACACCCACTACTGTTTCTTGCTCCAACTCATCGTGTTCCGCCTGCAATGCATCATGTTTGGTTTTGAGCAGAGACCGTTTTAGAAGGCAGAGAAGCGGTATGGTGACGCTAATAATGGCGTCATCGCCGCTCACCATCTTGGTGGAGTCCTCAAAGTTTTGGAGGATGGTACATAGGTCGGACATCCATCTCCACTCCTCAGGTGTTATGTGTGGAGTTTGACCCATTTCCCGACGGCTTAGGTGATGCAGATACTCAACAACTGCCCTCTTCTGCTCACATATCCTGATCAACATGTGCAGAGTTGAATTCCAACGCGTGGGGACATCACACACCAGTCTGTGAGCCGGAAGATGCAAACGACGCTGAAAGCCGGCAAGGCCGGCTGAAGCAGTAGGTGACTTTCGAAAATGTGCAGACAGGCAGCGAACTTTTACCAGCAGATCAGACAGCTCTGGGTATGACTTTAGAAACCGCTGAACCACGAGGTTGAGCACATGGGCCATGCATGGAACATGTGTCAGCTGGCCTCGCCTCAAAGCCGCCACCAGGTTCCGGCCATTGTCACACACAACCTTTCCTGGCTTTAGGTTCAGAGGTGTGAGCCAGTGATCTGCATGCTGTTTTAGAGCTGTCCACACCTCTTCTGCATTGTGGGGTTTGTCACCTATGCAGATTAGCTGCAGCACAGTCTGTTGCCGCTTCGCCGAGGCAGTGCTGCAGTGCTTCCAGCTTGGGACTGGTGTGGAGGGTAAAGTGGATGAGGATGCGCAGGAGGAGGAGGAGGCTGAAGAGCATGACATTCCGGAGCTGTAGAGTGTGGGTGAAACCCTGACTGAGGTAGGGCCTGCAAACCTTGGTGTGGGAAGGACTTGTTCCGTTCCTCGCTCAAACTGGGTCCCAGCTGGGCTGGGCTGGGTCCCTACCCGGCTGGGTAGGGCGTTGTGGGGGGTTTGTCTATCTCCGTTTGAGGTGAGTTTGTTTAAGTTAGCCTTTTCTTTGGCGTTTTTTGGAGCCCTGCGGGTTGGGGAGTTGGTATCGCCCAGTAAGGCGTTCCCCGGGGGCTTGGATTGGGGTGACATTATGTCAGTGGAAAACGGAGTTGAATTTTGGATTAGGAAATCGAAAACTGATCAGAGAGGTGTGGGTAGACTAGTCCGTTTGGGGATGGTTGTGGCATCTGATATGTGCCCGTTCAAGTGTCTCGGGAATTTTCAACAGATCCGTCCGAAGGTGGATGGCCCCTTATTATGTCACGAGGATGGGTCCTTTTTATCGAGATACCAATTTGTGAGTGTTTTTAGGGCATGTTTGAAGTCGTTGGGGTTAGATCCTTAGTCTTTCGGATTGGGGCAGCGACGGAGGCCTCTATATGCGGCCTACCGGAGGAGACAGTTAAGCAGATTGGTAGGTGGAAGTCGCAGCGCTTTAAGTTGTATGTACGTCCCCAGGTGGTTGTTGGCAATTGAGGGGAAAAGGGGGGGGGTATTAGGGTAGCAATGGGGGGGGTGAGAGTGTGTGTTTTTTGTCAATTTGGTTTGGTGAGGCAATAAAATGGTGTCGTCTGTACATTTTGTATTGCAGAAGCACCCCCTCTTCCTTCCCTGGTCTGGATCCTTGGCCACTCTTATGTGTATTGGGGAGCCCGACGAGCGGACGCGAGGTGGAACGGGAGACAGCTAGGTTTTGAGAAGGACCTGGCTCTCGTGCGATGGCTCGGTGTTCGGGGGTTAGGGTGGAACAGGGTGTTGCAGGAGGTGCATAGATACGCCCGGTTGGACAGACCTCCTGACATCTTAGTGTTGCATGCCGGGGGGAATGATTTGGGTGGGCGTCCTTTTCGAATCTTGATAAAGGACATCAAACATGATTTGTTACGGTTATGGGTGTCGTTTCCAGGTCTAACGATAGTCTGGTCGGAGATAGTAGCGAGAAAGAGTTGGCAGAAAGCGCGGTCAGTTTACAGGTTGAACAAGGCGCGGGCGAAGGTTAATAGGGCGATCTCGAAGTTTGTTAGTCGGAACGGGGGTATAGCAATACGGCATGTTGAGTTGGAAAGGACGGAAGAGGAATTTTGGTTGGCTGACGGGGTACACCTTAATGCGGTGGGAACTGACTTATGGGCTCTTGGCTTGCAGGGGGGTATTGAGAGGGCCCTTTGGTTGCGGGGGGTCTCAGGCACTTGAAGGGTTTCAAGGTGCCTTCGTTGTGGTGTTGTTTATTGGTGGGTCCTTGAAGTTGGTTTAAAATTGGTTCGGGGATTCATCCGGGTATGGATCCCCTCATTGGCAGAATTGATGGTCCCCTGGTGATTTTGGGGGGGAACCCCGACGGGGTATGTCGGGGCCCCTGGGGGTGTGGTTGGGGTTGACGGAGGATTAACCCTTACCATTTGGTGCTCCTGAGCCAGTGTGGGTAACGGCTGGGAGCAAGTTGAGGTTTTTTATTGCTCGGTTATGGGAATCACCAGGGTTTTGGTAGCTTCAAGGACCTTACCACATTGCAAATTTTATTGGTTATGTATTCTTGTTAATAAAATGGCTGCTATGGCCAAAATTATCCAAAGATAAATTTGTGTCTGTGTAATTACTTTTAAATAAGAAATGGGAATGGAGGTGTGGGGTATGAAAGGAAGACCGGAGTCAACAATTCCAGGGTCAAGCATGTTTATTTGCGTAAGCTTCGTTCTAGGGTAGAAAGGGTAAGAGTGCCTTTCAGAATTCGAAGTGGTCGGACTGTACGGGCCACCAAGAACTGCAGGAGAGCTTGAACATCTTCCCATGGATTTGCGACATCCTCCCTCATCAGTTACGTAGGTAAGCAGGTTCTCAGCATTGCAGCCCATTTGTTATCTTAAGTTAGTTAAGCGGGGTTAACTAACCTGTCAGTTCAGCCTCAGGTCTAAAGCAGAGGCCTGGACTCCACTCCTTACTCCTCACTCCACAACTCTCCTTAAAAACAACTGACTCCTTTTTCCTGCCCCGGGGTCTCCAGACCCCTAGGTGGGCGTTTCCTTCCGTCTGGTCCTGCCCACTGGTGTGCCTGTCTTTCCCTGGGGGAGGTGACTAGGGTTTTCTGGTTGGCTTTGTGTGACTTAGGTGAGGGAAGTTGTTATGCGGGGGCCTATGTGTGACTACCTGCAGTGTCAGGGCGTCACATATGTATGTGTGTATGTCTGCTAAAGGAATCCGCACCGTCATATTTACAAACACAAAATGTTGACTCTATGCACAGAAGAGAGTCATTCTATTTACATGATTTGTGTTTTTTTACCTTTTAAAACTATCATTAAATGTTAAGTTTTAGTTAGGGATTTATGCTTCTGTCTGTCTCTCTCCCAGTCTCTGTCATCTGTCTGTCTCTGTGTGTCTCTATCTCTATCCATGTCTGTCTGTCTCTCTATCTCTGTCTGTCTCTCTGTGTCTGTCTGTCTCTCTCTCTCTTTGTGGCTGTCTGTTTCTATGTCTGTCTGTCTCTTTTCCAGGCCTGTCTCTTTTCCAGGTCTGTCTCTTTTCCAGGTCTGTCTCTTTCCCTGTCTGTCTGTCTCTTCCCCTGTCTGTCTCTTCCCCTGTCTGTCTCTTCCCCTGTCTGTCTCTGTATTTCTTTGTCTGTCTCTGTCTTTCTCTTCCCCTGTCTGTCTCTTTCCCTGTCTCTCTCTGCCTGTCTCTCTTTGTCTCTCTCTGTCTGACTCATTCCCCGTTTGTCTCTTTCCCTGTCTATCTCTGTATTTCTTTGTCTGTCTCTATCTGTCTGTCTCTCTCTGTCTGTCTCTTCCCCTGTCTGTCTCTTTCCCTGTCGGTCTGCCTTTTCTCCTGCCTGTCTCTGTATGTTTGTCTCTGTCTGTTTCCCTATCTGCCTCTGTCTCTTTCTCTGTCTCTGTCTGTCTGCCTTTTTTCCCTGTCTATCTCTGTCTGTCTCTTTCCCTGTCTGCCTCTGTCTGTTTGTCTCTGTCTCTTTCCCTGTCTGTCTATGCCTATCTGTCTCTGTCTGTTTGTCTCTCAGTCTGTGTCTGTCTCTCTCTATCTGTCTCCCCACTGACATCATATTATCTCACACATAAGCTTCTTATACTATGAATGTCCTTTGTTCCTATAGCAACCAATCACAGCTGCTATTAATAACTTGCAGCTCCCACCTCCATTCAGTTTAATTGAGGCAGGTTTTTTGGAGAGTAACTGTAAAGCGTGGGGTTAAATATTCCTGTTAAAACATAGTCGACGACGTTCCCTGAGTCACATGAGGTGTCTGCAAAATTTTGTGTTTGTAAATATGACGGTGCGGATTCCTTTAGCAGACATACACACATACATATGTGACGCCCTGACACTGCAGGTAGTCACACATAGGCCCCCGCATAACAACTTCCCTCACCTAAGTCACACAAAGCCAACCAGAAAATCCTAGTCACCTCCCCCAGGGAAAGACAGGCACACCAGTGGGCAGGACCAGACGGAAGGAAACGCCCACCTAGGGGTCTGGAGACCCCGGGGCAGGAAAAAGGAGTCAGTTGTTTTTAAGGAGAGTTGTGGAGTGAGGAGTAAGGAGTGGAGTCCAGGCCTCTGCTTTAGACCTGAGGCTGAACTGACAGGTTAGTTAACCCCGCTTAACTAACTTAAGACAACAAATGGGCTGCAATGCTGAGAACCTGCTTACCTACGTAACTGATGAGGGAGGATGTCGCAAATCCATGGGAAGATGTTCAAGCTCTCCTGCAGTTCTTGGTGGTCCGTACAGTCCGACCACTTCGAATTCTGAAAGGCACTCTTACCCTTTCTACCCTGGAACGAAGCTTACGCAAATAAACATGCTTGACCCTGGAATTGTTGACTCCGGTCTTCCTTTCATACCCCACACCTCCATTCCCATTTCTTATTTAAAAGTAATTACACAGACACAAATTTATCTTTGGATAATTTTGGCCATAGCAGCCATTTTATTAACAAGAATACATAACCAATAAAATTTGCAATGTGGTAAGGTCCTTGAAGCTACCAAAACCCTGGTGATTCCCATAACCGAGCAATAAAAAACCTCAACTTGCTCCCAGCCGTTACCCACACTGGCTCAGGAGCACCAAATGGTAAGGGTTAATCCTCCGTCAACCCCAACCACACCCCCAGGGGCCCCGACATACCCCGTCGGGGTTCCCCCCCAAAATCACCAGGGGTCCATCAATTCTGCCAATGAGGGGATCCATACCCGGATGAATCCCCGAACCAATTTTAAACCAACTTCAAGGACCCACCAATAAACAACACCACAACGAAGGCACCTTGAAACCCTTCAAGTGCCTGAGACCCCCCGCAACCAAAGGGCCCTCTCAATACCTCCCTGCAAGCCAAGAGCCCATAAGTCAGTTCCCACCGCATTAAGGTGTACCCCGTCAGCCAACCAAAATTCCTCTTCCGTCCTTTCCAACTCAACATGCCGTATTGCTATACCCCCGTTCCGACTAACAAACTTCGAGATCGCCCTATTAACCTTCGCCCGCGCCTTGTTCAACCTGTCAACTGACCGCGCTTTCTGCCAACTCTTTCTCGCTACTATCTCCGACCAGACTATCGTTAGACCTGGAATCGACACCCATAACCGTAACAAATCATGTTTGATGTCCTTTATCAAGATTCGAAAAGGACGCCCACCCAAATCATTCCCCCCGGCATGCAACACTAAGATGTCAGGAGGTCTGTCCAACCGGGCGTATCTATGCACCTCCTGCAACACCCTGTTCCACCCTAACCCCCGAACACCGAGCCATCGCACGAGAGCCAGGTCCTTCTCAAAACCTAGCTGTCTCCCGTTCCATCTCGCGTCCGCTCGTCGGGCTCCCCAATACACATAAGAGTGGCCAAGGATCCAGACCAGGGAAGGAAGGGGGGGTGCTTCTGCAATACAAAATGTACAGACGACACCATTTTATTGCCTCACCAAACCAAATTGACAAAAAACACACACTCTCCCCCCCCCATTGCTACCCTAATACCCCCCCCCCCCTTTTCCCCTCAATTGCCAACAACCACCTGGGGACGTACATACGACTTAAAGCGCTGCGACTTCCACCTACCAATCTGCTTAACTGTCTCCTCCGGTAGGCCGCATATAGAGGCCTCCGTCGCTGCCCCAATCCGAAAGACTTCGGATCTAACCCCAACGACTTCAAACATGCCCTAAAAACACTCACAAATTGGTATCTCGATAAAAAGGACCCATCCTCGTGACATAATAAGGGGCCATCCACCTTCGGACGGATCTGTTGAAAATTCCTGAGACACTTGAACGGGCACATATCAGATGCCACAACCATCCCCAAACGGACTAGTCTACCCACACCTCTCTGATCAGTTTTCGATTTCCTAATCCAAAATTCAACTCCGTTTTCCACTGACAATGTCACCCCAATCCAAGCCCCCGGGGAACGCCTTACTGGGCGATACCAACTCCCCAACCCGCAGGGCTCCAAAAAACGCCAAAGAAAAGGCTAACTTAAACAAACTCACCTCAAATGGAGATAGACAAACCCCCCACAACGCCCTACCCAGCCCAGCCCAGCTGGGACCCAGTTTGAGCGAGGAACGGAACAAGTCCTTCCCACACCAAGGTTTGCAGGCCCTACCTCAGTCAGGGTTTCACCCACACTCTACAGCTCCGGAATGTCATGCTCTTCAGCCTCCTCCTCCTCCTGCGCATCCTCATCCACTTTACCCTCCACACCAGTCCCAAGCTGGAAGCACTGCAGCACTGCCTCGGCGAAGCGGCAACAGGCTGTGCTGCAGCTAATCTGCATAAGTGACAAATCCCACAATGCAGAAGAGGTGTGGACAGCTCTAAAACAGCATGCAGATCACTGGCTCACACCTCTGAACCTAAAGCCAGGAAAGGTTGTGTGTGACAATGGCCGGAACCTAGTGGCGGCTTTGAGGCGAGGCCAGCTGACACATGTTCCATGCATGGCCCATGTGCTCAACCTCGTGGTTCAGCGGTTTCTAAAGTCATACCCAGAGCTGTCTGATCTGCTGGTAAAAGTTCGCCGCCTGTCTGCACATTTTCGAAAGTCACCTACTGCTTCAGCCGGCCTTGCCGGCTTTCAGCGTCGTTTGCATCTTCCGGCTCACAGACTGGTGTGTGATGTCCCCACGCGTTGGAATTCAACTCTGCACATGTTGATCAGGATATGTGAGCAGAAGAGGGCAGTTGTTGAGTACCTGCATCACCTAAGCCGTCGGGAAATGGGTCAAACTCCACACATAACACCTGAGGAGTGGAGATGGATGTCCGACCTATGTACCATCCTCCAAAACTTTGAGGACTCCACCAAGATGGTGAGCGGCGATGACGCCATTATTAGCGTCACCATACCGCTTCTCTGCCTTCTAAAACGGTCTCTGCTCAAAACCAAACATGATGCATTGCAGGCGGAACACGATGAGTTGGAGCAAGAAACAGTAGTGGGTGTGGGTGATAACACATAGCCCAGCCTCGTCTCATCACAACGTGCAGTGGAGGACTATGACGAGGAGGAAGATGAAGACATGGAGCAACTCTCCGGCCAAATTGAGGATATGACATGCATACCAGTCATATGCTCAGTTCAGCGTGGCTGGCCAGAGGACAGGGTAGATGAGGAGGAGGAGGAGAAGGAGGAGGACAGCATGTTCAGTCATCGTGTTGGTCTGGATACTGAAGTGATGGCTGTTAAGAGTCTGGCGCACATGGATGACTTTATGGTAAGCTGCCTGTCTCGTGACCCTCGCGTTAAGAACATCTTGGCCGACAATCATTACTGGTTGGTAACACTGTTAGACCCACGCTACAAGGAGAACTTTATGTCTCTTATTCCCGAGGCGGAGAGGTCAGCCAAAATGCAGCAGTTCCGGAAGGCCATAGTCACGGAAGTAGGCAAAGCATTCCCTTCACAAAACGCTAGCGTCATAATTGTAACACTATTAGTTAAAAGAAAGGGATAAAATGTAAAAAAAAACAAAATAAGGCATGACTTTTTTTTAACATCACATTTATTTTTTTTAGATTTAACCAAAGAATGTGCACATTTGTTATCATAAACAAGTGAAAAATGTTGAAAATCAGTCATCCAAAGGTGTGTGAAAAAAATATATACATATATGGTACCAATAAAAATGTCACTTTGTCTTGCAAAGAATGCAGCCCCCCAAATTATTTTTTTCCTCTGTGCGGCCCATACACCCAGCCGAGTTTGAGACCCCCTGCCTTACACTATATAGATATTATGTTCATTCCCCATCTATCTTGCTCAGGAGAGCATCTCCCTCCCCCGGCACCAAGAGCAGCTCATACTGAATTGTTACATTGACTAGTAACACTGCACACAGAAATGCACCTTAATATTCCACTGTTAACCCTTTCCTCCCAGCAGTAACACACAACTCCTCACCTTGATATCATGGTGATTTATGGTCAGAATGACTTCAATGCGATCAGTGATTTCTATTCTAGCTCTGCTCACATAGATTTTATATCCACACTCAACTATAGGCCGTTCTTCATATTTTGGGGGCTTTTAGTCAGATATACTAGTTTGTGCCTGTATAGTATTGGTGTAGATGGGAGTGTAGGGCATGGGTTACATGGCACTGTGGTGGGATACTGATGGGAGGTATTGGTGCTGTGTTTGATGCTTCTACTGGGTATTTTCCTACAAATCCTGGAACAGCTCACTGCTTAGAATGATCCTTCCCAGCTCTATAATATATTATATATACCCCACAATGCAGGCTCACACACACATTTGTCTCAAGTGTGTTGTAGGGACACAGATACAGTCTTGGTCATGTGACTAAAGGCTACTTTACACACTGCGATATCGGTCCCGATATCGCTAGTGTGGGTACCCGCCCCCATCTGTTGCGCGACACGGGTAAATCGCTGCCCATGCCGCACAACACCGACCAGACCCGTCACACATACTTACCTGCCCGGCGACGTCGCTGTGACCGGCGAACTGCCTCCTTTCTAAGGGGGCGGTCCGTGCGGCGTCACAGCGACGTCACTGAGCGACCGCCCAATAGCAGCGGAGGGGCGGAGATGAGTGGCCGGAACATCCCGCCCACCTCCTTCCTTCCTCATAGCGGCTGGGAGGCAGGTAAGGAGAGGTTCCTCGTTTCTGCGGTGTCACACGGAGTGATGTGTGCTGCCGCAGGAGCGACGAACTACATCGTTACTGCTGCAGTAACGATAATCGAGAATGGAGACCCATGTCACCGATGAGCGATTTTGCACGTTTTTGCAACGATGCAAAATCGCTCATCGGTGTCACACGCAGCAACATCGCTAATGCGGCCGGATGTGCGTCACAAATTCCGTGACCCCAACGACTCCGCATTAGCGATGTCGCAGCGTGTAAAGCCCCCTTTAGTGGGAGTGGTGTACAGGGTCTTAGCAGTAAAGAGTATTCCATATTTCTGCCAGATACCCACAGAGATATTGAAATCTGAAAAAAGAGACTTCTGCTCATTGAAGGTAAGAACTGCTCACATAGCGTTCAACTCCACAGCAAACGAGTGCTCTAGCACTGGCATCTCAGCAGGGATATTCCCCTACTACACATGTGTGTCTGGGTCGCTGTGACAGTTTACAGGACATAACTCAGGGCACCTAGGCAGAAGGCAGAGGGACTACTTTCTATTTCTGGTGTAGAGCTTAGTACAATATATATATATACTATTACATGTGACACATGTACCTTGTATTACCATTATTCGCTGTATATGAACCCCTTTTCTCCGGGCATTATTTGTCTATAGCATTTTTCACGAACCTGAGGCAACTGAGAACCCTTCAGTGAAGGAATTCCACTAACCCTCACAATACCAACCAGGGGCCTCCCTGCAGTAACTCAGGTAGTTGTACCCATTCTCTTTCCGCATTCTATGTGTTCTTCTTTCTTCTTTTTTTTCTTTTTTCTTCTTTTTATTTCTATCATGTAGTTCAGGGGTTTATAGATATATGTCCTGCATTTCATATTTCCTTTAGTGGTGCTTCTTACCCATTCTCATATCATTTACCCTAGTATTTCATGATCCTGAGGCGACTGAGAACCCTTTAATAAAGGAATCCTTTTTCACCTGAATTGTCAAGTGATACTTACCAGTGACTATCACGTAATGTTACAGGTAGTTCCATTTTCTTCCTCTTCTTTCTCTCCTTTCTTCTTTGTCACACGGTCCATTGTGTTATAGCCCACGTGTCATGATAACACTTGTACCATCTTTTCATTTAGATTCCACCTACAATTATTTACCGATTCCAGTTCTGGAATAGGCTTTCATCATCTACTCACTAGAATTCTCAAGTGCATAAGGTACTGAGACATATACATGTTCACACCATTATAAAGAACAAAGTATAAACATTGAGGTTTTTCTCACACCCATGTTCCTGTGTTCTTTGATATGATATGTGTTCATTTCCTTCACTATATAGGATTGCAAGTTTTCCATTTGTACCTTAATGGCAATGACGCTATACAATTGAACACATATCATCCTGTTATGAAATATAGGTGTGTATTTACCTGCTTGACTATTTTTGGTTGTTTGATCCAGAATGTTTCTCCAGATAGGTCATGTGGAAATTTTCTTTCCTCAGTACAAATGTTTTCACTATGGCTTTGGAAAAATTTTTTGTATGTGCCTCATGGTCATTTGACCCATTGTACTCTCAAGTAGCAATATATTGTACTGTTATGTTGTACTATGTACTAATTACGTGTTTATATGGTTTTGTAACCCTTTATGATCTTAGATAACTTTATCCTTGATAAAGACCTAAAAACAAGGTCGAAACGTTGGATGAATTATCCTTTTGCACAAATAAAGAATTTTCAGCATTCCAAGAGTTCTTTTCTTACGTTATTAATCACTATAGTGTACCAGAGCTATTTCTTTTGAATTGACTCTTATTTTTTCTGAGCACCTGCTATATACACAGTGAGCCAGACATATTCAATTTTCATTCAGAAGGCAGAGGGAAGCCTTAGCAGCTGAGCATATATCTTTGCTTGTGAGCATTAGAACAGGCCGGCGATTACAGGGTAACATGAAAAATGTCCAGCTTGCATTATGACTAGAACATGACAATATCCTTTTAAGTACTAACCTATGATGCGTTCCTAAGCAGTTGATGTTATATGTTCTACATTTCATTTTCTGCATACTTTACAAGTAGTAGAATTTGCTTTGATATAGGCAACTGGATTTTCACAATGAAAAGGCAAAGGATAACGCCCGAAAAAGACGCCATACATTATGTCAGTGCCATCACTGACAAACCTGGATTGACCATGAAATACGGTATGGAGAGCTGTTGTCATCGTATTAGATAGATAAGAATGATTATATGTATTGTAGAAATGTCTCCTATCATGTTCCCTAATTTTTTATTATGTCCACATCCTGGTCCCCATCTTGGACATCATAACAAACGTGCACTTTTTTGTTTAATTTACACATTGGACCATAGGAAAAATGACACTACAGCTACAGAGGTGACCGTCTGATAGCCCAGCTCGACTATCCATCTCTACTGAAGACCCTTTCAGCTTTTTGAGAGTTGGGTGGAGGACATCATCTCTGAAAAAAGGGTCCCACAGCTGCACCCCATCAGTGTGAGCAGGACTCTTAGGACTCTTAGAAGAGTCAATGCTCTGAGACCATGGGGGGCGCTTAGCCCCCTCTCTTCGTCACTGAGGATGATTTCATTTTTCAGGGATTAGAGAGGGTGGTCCTTGTGGTGGACTGCAGGTATGGAGAGCTGTTGTCATCGTATTAAATAGATAAGAATGATTATATGTATTGTAGAAATGTCTCCTATCATGTTCCCTAATTTTTTATTATGTCCACATCCTGGTCCCCATCTTGGACATCATAACAAACGTGCACTTTTTTGTTTAATTTACACATTGGACCATAGGAAAAATGACACTACAGCTACAGAGGTGACCGTCTGATAGCCCAGCTCGACTATCCATCTCTACTGAAGACCCTTTCAGCTATTTGAGAGTTGGGTGGAGAACATCATCTCTGAAAATAGGGTCCCACAGCTGCACCCCATCAGTGTGAGCAGGACTCTTAGGACTCTTAGAAGAGTCAATGCTCTGAGACCATGGGGGGCGCTTAGCCCCCTCTCTTCGTCACTGAGGATGATTTCACTTTTCAGGGAATAGAGAGGGTGGTCCTTGTGGTGGACTGCAGGTATGGAGAGCTGTTGTCATCGTATTAGATAGATAAGAATGATTATATGTATTGTAGAAATGTCTCCTATCATGTTCCCTATTTTTTTATTATGTCCACATCCTGGTCCCCATCTTGGACATCATAACAAACGTGCACTTTTTTGTTTAATTTACACATTGGACCATAGGAAAAATGACACTACAGCTACAGAGGTGGCCGTCTGATAGCCCAGCTCGACTATCCATCTCTACTGAAGACCCTTTCAGCTTTTTGAGAGTTGGGTGGGGGATATCATCTCTGAAAATAGGGTCCCACAGCTGCACCCCATCAGTGTGAGCAGGAATCTTAGGACTCTTAGAAGAGTCAATGCTCTGAGACCATGGGGGGCGCTTAGCCCCCTCTCTTCGTCACTGAGGATGATTTCATTTTTCAGGGATTAGAGAGAGTGGTCCTTGTGGTGGACAGCAGGTATGGAGAGCTGTTGTGATCGTATTAGATAGATAAGAATGATTATATGTATTGTAGAAATGTCTCCTATCATGTTCCCTAATTTTTTATTATGTCCACATCCTGGTCCCCATCTTGGACATCATAACAAACGTGCACTTTTTTGTTTAATTTACACATTGGACCATAGGAAAAATGACACTACAGCTACAGAGGTGACCGTCTGATAGCCCAGCTCGACTATCCATCTCTACTGAAGACCCTTTCAGCTTTTTGAGAGTTGGGTGGAGGACATCATCTCTGAAAATAGGGTCCCACAGCTGCACCCCATCAGTGTAAGCAGGACTCTTAGGACTCTTAGAAGAGTCAATGCTCTAAAACCATGGGGGGCGCTTAGCCCCCTCTTTTCGTCCCTGAGGATGATTTCATTTTTCAGGGATTAGAGAGGGTGGTCCTTGTGGTGGACTGCAGGTATGGAGAGCTGTTGTCATCGTATTAGATAGATAAGAATGATTATATGTATTGTAGAAATGTCTCCTATCATGTTCCCTAATTTCTTATTATGTCCACATCCTGGTCCCCATCTTGGACATCATAACAAACGTGCACTTTTTTGTTTAATTTACACATTGGACCATAGGAAAAATGACACTACAGCTACAGAGGTGACCGTCTGATAGCCCAGCTCGACTACCCATCTCTACTGAAGACCCTTTTAGCTTTTTGAGAGTTGGGTGGAGGACATCATCTCTGAAAATAGGGTCCCACAGCTTCACCCCATCAGTGTGAGCAGGACTCTTAGGACTCTTAGAAGAGTCAATGCTCTGGTACCATGGGGGGCGCTTGGCCCCCTCTCTTCGTCACTGAGGATGATTTCATTTTTCAGGGATTAGAGAGGGTGGTCCTTGTGGTGGACTGCAGGTATGGAGAGCTGTTGTCATCGTATTAGATAGATAAGAATGATTATATGTATTGTAGAAATGTCTCCTATCATGTTCCCTAATTTTTTATTATGTCCACATCCTGGTCCCCATCTTGGACATCATAACAAACGTGCACTTTTTTGTTTAATTTACACATTGGACCATAGGAAAAATGACACTACAGCTACAGAGGTGACCGTCTGATAGCCCAGCTCGACTATCCATCTCTACTGAAGACCCTTTCAGCTTTTTGAGAGTTGGGTGGAGGACATCATCTCTGAAAATAGGGTCCCACAGCTGCACCCCATCAGTGTGAGCAGGACTCTTAGGACTCTTAGAAGAGTTAATGCTCTGAGACCATGGGGGCGCTTAGCCCCCTCTCTTCGTCACTGAGGATGATTTCATTTTTCAGGGATTAGAGAGGGTGGTCCTTGTGGTGGACTGCAGGTATGGAGAGCTGTTGTCATCGTATTAGATAGATAAGAATGATTATATGTATTGTAGAAATGTCTCCTATCATGTTCCCTAATTTTTTATTATGTCCACATCCTGGTCCCCATCTTGGACATCATAACAAACGTGCACTTTTTTGTTTAATTTACACATTGGACCATAGGAAAAATGACACTACAGCTACAGAGGTGACCGTCTGATAGCCCAGCTCGACTATCCATCTCTACTGAAGACCCTTTCAGCTTTTTGAGAGTTGGGTGGAGGACATCATCTCTGAAAATAGGGTCCCACAGCTGCACCCCATCAGTGTGAGCAGGACTCTTAGGACTCTTAGAAGAGTCAATGCTCTGAGACCATGGGGGGCGCTTAGCCCCCTCTCTTTGTCACTGAGGATGATTTCATTTTTCAGGGATTAGAGAGGGTGGTCCTTGTGGTGGACTGCAGGTATGGAGAGCTGTTATCATCGTATTAAATAGATAAGAATGATTATATGTATTGTAGAAATGTCTCCTATCATGTTCCCTAATTTTTTATTATGTCCACATCCTGGTCCCCATCTTGGACATCATAACAAACGTGCACTTTTTTGTTTAATTTACACATTGGACCATAGGAAAAATGACACTACAGCTACAGAGGTGACCGTCTGATAGCCCAGCTCGACTATCCATCTCTACTGAAGACCCTTTCAGCTTTTTGAGAGTTGGGTGGAGAACATCATCTCTGAAAATAGGGTCCCACAGCTGCACCCCATCAGTGTGAGCAGGACTCTTAGGACTCTTAGAAGAGTCAATGCTCTGAGACCATGGTGGGCGCTTAGCCCCCTCTCTTCGTCACTGAGGATGATTTCACTTTTCAGGGAATAGAGAGGGTGGTCCTTGTGGTGGACTGCAGGTATGGAGAGCTGTTGTGATCGTATTAGATAGATAAGAATGATTATATGTATTGTAGAAATGTCTCCTATCATGTTCCCTAATTTTTTATTATGTCCACATCCTGGTCCCCATCTTGAACATCATAACAAACGTGCACTTTTTTGTTTAATTTACACATTGGACCATAGGAAAAATGACACTACAGCTACAGAGGTGACCGTCTGATAGCCCAGCTCGACTATCCATCTCTACTGAAGACCCTTTCAGCTTTTTGAGAGTTGGGTGGAGGACATCATCTCTGAAAATAGGGTCCCACAGCTGCACCCCATCAGTGTAAGCAGGACTCTTAGGACTCTTAGAAGAGTCAATGCTCTAAAACCATGGGGGGCGCTTAGCCCCCTCTCTTCGTCCCTGAGGATGATTTCATTTTTCAGGGATTAGAGAGGGTGGTCCTTGTGGTGGACTGCAGGTATGGAGAGCTGTTGTCATCGTATTAGATAGATAAGAATGATTATATGTATTGTAGAAATGTCTCCTATCATGTTCCCTAATTTCTTATTATGTCCACATCCTGGTCCCCATCTTGGACATCATAACAAACGTGCACTTTTTTGTTTAATTTACACATTGGACCATAGGAAAAATGACACTACAGCTACAGAGGTGACCGTCTGATAGCCCAGCTCGACTATCCATCTCTACTGAAGACCCTTTCAGCTTTTTGAGAGTTGGGTGGAGGACATCATCTCTGAAAATAGGGTCCCACAGCTTCACCCCATCAGTGTGAGCAGGACTCTTAGGACTCTTAGAAGAGTCAATGCTCTGGTACCATGGGGGGCGCTTGGCCCCCTCTCTTCGTCACTGAGGATGATTTCATTTTTCAGGGATTAGAGAGGGTGGTCCTTGTGGTGGACTGCAGGTATGGAGAGCTGTTGTCATCGTATTAGATAGATAAGAATGATTATATGTATTGTAGAAATGTCTCCTATCATGTTCCCTAATTTTTTATTATGTCCACATCCTGGTCCCCATCTTGGACATCATAACAAACGTGCACTTTTTTGTTTAATTTACACATTGGACCAAAGGAAAAATGACACTACAGCTACAGAGGTGACCGTCTGATAGCCCAGCTCGACTATCCATCTCTACTGAAGACCCTTTCAGCTTTTTGAGAGTTGGGTGGAGGACATCATCTCTGAAAATAGGGTCCCACAGCTGCACCCCATCAGTGTGAGCAGGACTCTTAGGACTCTTAGAAGAGTCAATGCTCTGAGACCATTGGGGGCACTTAGCCCCCTCTCTTCGTCACTGAGGATGATTTCATTTTTCAGGGATTAGAGAGGGTGGTCCTTGTGGTGGACTGCAGGTATGGAGAGCTGTTATCATCGTATTAGGTAGATAAAAATGATTATATGTATTGTAGAAATGTCTCCTATCATGTTCCCTAATTTTTTATTATGTCCACATCCTGGTCCCCATCTTGGACATCATAACAAACGTGCACTTTTTTGTTTAATTTACACATTGGACCATAGGAAAAATGACACTACAGCTACAGAGGTGACCGTCTGATAGCCCAGCTCGACAATCCATCTCTACTGAAGACCCTTTCAGCTTTTTGAGAGTTGGGTGGAGGACATCATCTCTGAAAATAGGGTCCCACAGCTGCACCCCATCAGTGTGAGCAGGATTCTTAGGACTCTTAGAAGAGTCAATGCTCTGAGACCATGGGGGGCGCTTAGCCCCCTCTCTTCGTCACTGAGGATGATTTCATTTTTCAGGGATTAGAGAGGGTGGTCCTTGTGGTGGACTGCAGGTATGGAGAGCTGTTGTCATCGTATTAAATAGATAAGAATGATTATATGTATTGTAGAAATGTCTCCTATCATGTTCCCTAATTTTTTATTATGTCCACATCCTGGTCCCCATCTTGGACATCATAACAAACGTGCACTTTTTTGTTTAATTTACACATTGGACCATAGGAAAAATGACACTACAGCTACAGAGGTGACCGTCTGATAGCCCAGCTCGACTATCCATCTCTACTGAAGACCCTTTCAGCTTTTTGAGAGTTGGGTGGAGGACATCATCTCTGAAAATAGGGTCCCACAGCTGCACCCCATCAGTGTGAGCAGGACTCTTAGGACTCTTAGAAGAGTCAATGCTCTGAGACCATGGGGGGCGCTTAGCCCCCTCTCTTCGTCACTGAGGATGATTTCATTTTTCAGGGATTAGAGAGGGTGGTCCTTGTGGTGGACTGCAGGTATGGAGAGCTGTTGTCATCGTATTAAATAGATAAGAATGATTATATGTATTGTAGAAATGTCTCCTATCATGTTCCCTAATTTTTTATTATGTCCACATCCTGGTCCCCATCTTGGACATCATAACAAACGTGCACTTTTTTGTTTAATTTACACATTGGACCATAGGAAAAATGACACTACAGCTACAGAGGTGACCGTCTGATAGCCCAGCTCGCCTATCCATCTCTACTGAAGACCCTTTCAGCTTTTTGAGAGTTGGGTGGAGGACATCATCTCTGAAAATAGGGTCCCACAGCTTCACCCCATCAGTGTGAGCAGGACTCTTAGGACTCTTAGAAGAGTCAATGCTCTGGTACCATGGGGGGCGCTTGGCCCCCTCTCTTCGTCACTGAGGATGATTTCATTTTTCAGGGATTAGAGAGGGTGGTCCTTGTGGTGGACTGCAGGTATGTAGAGCTGTTGTCATCGTATTAGATAGATAAGAATGATTATATGTATTGTAGAAATGTCTCCTATCATGTTCCCTAATTTTTTATTATGTCCACATCCTGGTCCCCATCTTGGACATCATAACAAACGTGCACTTTTTTGTTTAATTTACACATTGGACCATAGGAAAAATGACACTACAGCTACAGAGGTGACCGTCTGATAGCCCAGCTCGACTATCCATCTCTACTGAAGACCCTTTCAGCTTTTTGAGAGTTGGGTGGAGGACATCATCTCTGAAAATAGGGTCCCACAGCTGCACCCCATCAGTGTGAGCAGGACTCTTAGGACTCTTAGAAGAGTCAATGCTCTGAGACCATTGGGGGCACTTAGCCCCCTCTCTTCGTCACTGAGGATGATTTCATTTTTCAGGGATTAGAGAGGGTGGTCCTTGTGGTGGACTGCAGGTATGGAGAGCTGTTATCATCGTATTAGATAGATAAGAATGATTATATGTATTGTAGAAATGTCTCCTATCATGTTCCCTAATTTTTTATTATGTCCACATCCTGGTCCCCATCTTGGACATCATAACAAACGTGCACTTTTTTGTTTAATTTACACATTGGACCATAGGAAAAATGACACTACAGCTACAGAGGTGACCGTCTGATAGCCCAGCTCGACAATCCATCTCTACTGAAGACCCTTTCAGCTTTTTGAGAGTTGGGTGGAGGACATCATCTCTGAAAATAGGGTCCCACAGCTGCACCCCATCAGTGTGAGCAGGACTCTTAGGACTCTTAGAAGAGTCAATGCTCTGAGACCATGGGGGGCGCTTAGCCCCCTCTCTTCGTCACTGAGGATGATTTCATTTTTCAGGGATTAGAGAGGGTGGTCCTTGTGGTGGACTGCAGGTATGGAGAGCTGTTGTCATCGTATTAAATAGATAAGAATGATTATATGTATTGTAGAAATGTCTCCTATCATGTTCCCTAATTTTTTATTATGTCCACATCCTGGTCCCCATCTTGGACATCATAACAAACGTGCACTTTTTTGTTTAATTTACACATTGGACCATAGGAAAAATGACACTACAGCTACAGAGGTGACCGTCTGATAGCCCAGCTCGCCTATCCATCTCTACTGAAGACCCTTTCAGCTTTTTGAGAGTTGGGTGGAGAACATCATCTCTGAAAATAGGGTCCCACAGCTGCACCCCATCAGTGTGAGCAGGACTCTTAGGACTCTTAGAAGAGTCAATGTTTTGAGACCATGGGGGGCGCTTAGCCCCCTCTCTTCGTCACTGAGGATGATTTCACTTTTCAGGGAATAGAGAGGGTGGTACTTGTGGTGGACTGCAGGTATGGAGAGCTGTTGTCATCGTATTAGATAGATAAGAATGATTATATGTATTGTAGAAATGTCTCCTATCATGTTCCCTATTTTTTTATTATGTCCACATCCTGGTCCCCATCTTGGAAATCATAACAAACGTGCACTTTTTTGTTTAATTTACACATTGGACCATAGGAAAAATGACACTACAGCTACAGAGGTGACCGTCTGGTAGCCCAGCTCGACTATCCATCTCTACTGAAGACCCTTTCAGCTTTTTGAGAGTTGGGTGGAGGACATCATCTCTGAAAATAGGGTCCCACAGCTGCACCCCATCAGTGTGAGCAGGACTCTTAGGACTCTTAGAAGAGTCAATGTTTTGAGACCATGGGGGGCGCTTAGCCCCCTCTCTTCGTCACTGAGGATGATTTCATTTTTCAGGGATTAGAGAGAGTGGTCCTTGTGGTGGACTGCAGGTATGGAGAGCTGTTGTGATCGTATTAGATAGATAAGAATGATTATATGTATTGTAGAAATGTCTCCTATCATGTTCCCTAATTTTTTATTATGTCCACATCCTGGTCCCCATCTTGGACATCATAACAAACGTGCACTTTTTTGTTTAATTTCCACATTGGACCATAGGAAAAATGACACTACAGCTACAGAGGTGACCGTCTGATAGCCCAGCTCGACTATCCATCTCTACTGAAGACCCTTTCAGCTTTTTGAGAGTTGGGTGGAGGACATCATCTCTGAAAATAGGGTCCCACAGCTGCACCCCATCAGTGTGAGCAGGACTCTTAGGACTCTTAGAAGAGTTAATGCTCTGAGACCATGGGGGCGCTTAGCCCCCTCTCTTCGTCACTGAGGATGATTTCATTTTTCAGGGATTAGAGAGGGTGGTCCTTGTGGTGGACTGCAGGTATGGAGAGCTGTTGTCATCGTATTAGATAGATAAGAATGATTATATGTATTGTAGAAATGTCTCCTATCATGTTCCCTAATTTTTTATTATGTCCACATCCTGGTCCCCATCTTGGACATCATAACAAACGTGCACTTTTTTGTTTAATTTACACATTGGACCATAGGAAAAATGACACTACAGCTACAGAGGTGACCGTCTGATAGCCCAGCTCGACTATCCATCTCTACTGAAGACCCTTTCAGCATTTTGAGAGTTGGGTGGAGGACATCATCTCTGAAAATAGGGTCCCACAGCTGCACCCCATCAGTGTGAGCAGGACTCTTAAGACTCTTAGAAGAGTCAATGCTCTGAGACCATTGGGGGCACTGAGCCCCCTCTCTTCGTCACTGAGGATGATTTCATTTTTCAGGGTTTAGAGAGGGTGGTCCTTGTGGTGGACTGCAGGTGTGGAGAGCTGTTATCATCGTATTAGATAGATAAGAATGATTATATGTATTGTAGAAATGTCTCCTATCATGTTCCCTAATTTTTTATTATGTCCACATCCTGGTCCCCATCTTGGACATCATAACAAACGTGCACTTTTTTGTTTAATTTACACATTGGACCATAGGAAAAATGACACTACAGCTACAGAGGTGACCGTCTGATAGCCCAGCTCGACTATCCATCTCTACTGAAGACCCTTTCAGCTTTTTGAGAGTTGGGTGGAGGACATCATCTCTGAAAATAGGGTCCCACAGCTTCACCCCATCAGTGTGAGCAGGACTCTTAGGACTCTTAGAAGAGTCAATGCTCTGGTACCATGGGGGGCGCTTGGCCCCCTCTCTTCGTCACTGAGGATGATTTCATTTTTCAGGGATTAGAGAGGGTGGTCCTTGTGGTGGACTGCAGGTTTGTAGAGCTGTTGTCATCGTATTAGATAGATAAGAATGATTATATGTATTGTAGAAATGTCTCCTATCATGTTCCCTAATTTTTTATTATGTCCACATCCTGGTCCCCATCTTGGACATCATAACAAACGTGCACTTTTTTGTTTAATTTACACATTGGACCATAGGAAAAATGACACTACAGCTACAGAGGTGACCGTCTGATAGCCCAGCTCGACTATCCATCTCTACTGAAGACCCTTTCAGCTTTTTGAGAGTTGGGTGGAGGACATCATCTCTGAAAATAGGGTCCCACAGCTGCACCCCATCAGTGTGAGCAGGACTCTTAGGACTCTTAGAAGAGTTAAAGCTCTGAGACCATGGGGGCGCTTAGCCCCCTCTCTTCGTCACTGAGGATGATTTCAT
Source organism: Anomaloglossus baeobatrachus (assembly GCF_048569485.1). Lineage (NCBI taxonomy): Eukaryota > Metazoa > Chordata > Amphibia > Anura > Aromobatidae > Anomaloglossus > Anomaloglossus baeobatrachus. The sequence continues at coordinate 1,711,294 of NW_027442146.1, read as the reverse complement.
TTTTCAGGGATTAGAGAGGGTGGTCCTTGTGGTGGACTGCAGGTATGGAGAGCTGTTGTCATCGTATTAGATAGATAAGAATGATTATATGTATTGTAGAAATGTCTCCTATCATGTTCCCTAATTTTTTATTATGTCCACATCCTGGTCCCCATCTTGGACATCATAACAAACGTGCACTTTTTTGTTTAATTTACACATTGGACCATAGGAAAAATGACACTACAGCAACAGAGGTGACCGTCTGATAGCCCAGCTCGACTATCCATCTCTACTGAAGACCCTTTCAGCTTTTTGAAAGTTGGGTGGAGGACATCATCTCTGAAAATAGGGTCCCACAGCTGCACCCCATCAGTGTGAGCAGGACTCTTAGGACTCTTAGAAGAGTCAATGCTCTGAGACCATTGGGGGCACTTAGCCCCCTCTCTTCGTCACTGAGGATGATTTCATTTTTCAGGGATTAGAGAGGGTGGTCCTTGTGGTGGACTGCAGGTATGGAGAGCTGTTATCATCGTATTAGATAGATAAGAATGATTATATGTATTGTAGAAATGTCTCCTATCATGTTCCCTAATTTTTTATTATGTCCACATCCTGGTCCCCATCTTGGACATCATAACAAACGTGCACTTTTTTGTTTAATTTACACATTGGACCATAGGAAAAATGACACTACAGCTACAGAGGTGACCGTCTGATAGCCCAGCTCGACTATCCATCTCTACTGAAGACCCTTTCAGCTTTTTGAGAGTTGGGTGGAGAACATCATCTCTGAAAATAGGGTCCCACAGCTGCACCCCATCAGTGTGAGCAGGACTCTTAGGACTCTTAGAAGAGTCAATGTTTTGAGACCATGGGGGGCGCTTAGACCCCTCTCTTCGTCACTGAGGATGATTTCACTTTTCAGGGAATAGAGAGGGTGGTACTTGTGGTGGACTGCAGGTGTGGAGAGCTGTTGTCATCGTATTAGATAGATAAGAATGATTATATGTATTGTAGAAATGTCTCCTATCATGTTCCCTATTTTTTTATTATGTCCACATCCTGGTCCCCATCTTGGAAATCATAACAAACGTGCACTTTTTTGTTTAATTTACACATTGGACCATAGGAAAAATGACACTACAGCTACAGAGGTGACCGTCTGGTAGCCCAGCTCGACTATCCATCTCTACTGAAGACCCTTTCAGCTTTTTGAGAGTTGGGTGGAGGACATCATCTCTGAAAATAGGGTCCCACAGCTGCACCCCATCAGTGTGAGCAGGACTCTTAGGACTCTTAGAAGAGTCAATGTTTTGAGACCATGGGGGGCGCTTAGCCCCCTCTCTTCGTCACTGAGGATGATTTCATTTTTCAGGGATTAGAGAGAGTGGTCCTTGTGGTGGACTGCAGGTATGGAGAGCTGTTGTGATCGTATTAGATAGATAAGAATGATTATATGTATTGTAGAAATGTCTCCTATCATGTTCCCTAATTTTTTATTATGTCCACATCCTGGTCCCCATCTTGGACATCATAACAAACGTGCACTTTTTTGTTTAATTTACACATTGGACCATAGGAAAAATGACACTACAGCTACAGAGGTGACCGTCTGATAGCCCAGCTCGACTATCCATCTCTACTGAAGACCCTTTCAGCTTTTTGAGAGTTGGGTGGAGGACATCATCTCTTAAAATAGGGTCCCACAGCTGCACCCCATCAGTGTAAGCAGGACTCTTAGGACTCTTAGAAGAGTCAATGCTCTAAAACCATGGGGGGCGCTTAGCCCCCTCTCTTCGTCCCTGAGGATGATTTCATTTTTCAGGGATTAGAGAGGGTGGTCCTTGTGGTGGACTGCAGGTATGGAGAGCTGTTGTCATCGTATTAGATAGATAAGAATGGTTATATGTATTGTAGAAATGTCTCCTATCATGTTCCCTAATTTTTTATTATGTCCACATCCTGGTCCCCATCTTGGACATCATAACAAACGTGCACTTTTTTGTTTAATTTACACATTGGACCATAGGAAAAATGACACTACAGCTACAGAGGTGACCGTCTGATAGCCCAGCTCGACTATCCATCTCTACTGAAGACCCTTTCAGCTTTTTGAGAGTTGGGTGGAGGACATCATCTCTGAAAATAGGGTCCCACAGCTGCACCCCATCAGTGTGAGCAGGACTCTTAGGACTCTTAGAAGAGTTAATGCTCTGAGACCATGGGGGTGCTTAGCCCCCTCTCTTCGTCACTGAGGATGATTTCATTTTTCAGGGATTAGAGAGGGTGGTCCTTGTGGTGGACTGCAGGTATGGAGAGCTGTTGTCATCGTATTAGATAGATAAGAATGATTATATGTATTGTAGAAATGTCTCCTATCATGTTCCCTAATTTTTTATTATGTCCACATCCTGGTCCCCATCTTGGACATCATAACAAACGTGCACTTTTTTGTTTAATTTACACATTGGACCATAGGAAAAATGACACTACAGCTACAGAGGTGACCGTCTGATAGCCCAGCTCGACTATCCATCTCTACTGAAGACCCTTTCAGCTTTTTGAGAGTTGGGTGGAGGACATCATCTCTTAAAATAGGGTCCCACAGCTGCACCCCATCAGTGTAAGCAGGACTCTTAGGACTCTTAGAAGAGTCAATGCTCTAAAACCATGGGGGGCGCTTAGCCCCCTCTCTTCGTCCCTGAGGATGATTTCATTTTTCAGGGATTAGAGAGGGTGGTCCTTGTGGTGGACTGCAGGTATGGAGAGCTGTTGTCATCGTATTAGATAGATAAGAATGATTATATGTATTGTAGAAATGTCTCCTATCATGTTCCCTAATTTTTTATTATGTCCACATCCTGGTCCCCATCTTGGACATCATAACAAACGTGCACTTTTTTGTTTAATTTACACATTGGACCATAGGAAAAATGACACTACAGCTACAGAGGTGACCGTCTGATAGCCCAGCTCGACTATCCATCTCTACTGAAGACCCTTTCAGCTTTTTGAGAGTTGGGTGGAGGACATCATCTCTGAAAATAGGGTCCCACAGCTGCACCCCATCAGTGTGAGCAGGACTCTTAGGACTCTTAGAAGAGTCAATGCTCTGAGACCATTGGGGGCACTTAGCCCCCTCTCTTCATCACTGAGGATGATTTCATTTTTCAGGGATTAGACAGGGTGGTCCTTGTGGTGGACTGCAGATATGGAGAGCTGTTATCATCGTATTAGATAGATAAGAATGATTATATGTATTGTAGAAATGTCTCCTATCATGTTCCCTAATTTTTTATTATGTCCACATCCTGGTCCCCATCTTGGACATCATAACAAACGTGCACTTTTTTGTTTAATTTACACATTGGACCATAGGAAAAATGACACTACAGCTACAGAGGTGACCGTCTGATAGCCCAGCTCGACTATCCATCTCTACTGAAGACCCTTTCAGCTTTTTGAGAGTTGGGTGGAGGACATCATCTCTTAAAATAGGGTCCCACAGCTGCACCCCATCAGTGTAAGCAGGACTCTTAGGACTCTTAGAAGAGTCAATGCTCTAAAACCATGGGGGGCGCTTAGCCCCCTCTCTTCGTCCCTGAGGATGATTTCATTTTTCAGGGATTAGAGAGGGTGGTCCTTGTGGTGGACTGCAGGTATGGAGAGCTGTTGTCATCGTATTAGATAGATAAGAATGATTATATGTATTGTAGAAATGTCTCCTATCATGTTCCCTAATTTTTTATTATGTCCACATCCTGGTCCCCATCTTGGACATCATAACAAACGTGCACTTTTTTGTTTAATTTACACATTGGACCATAGGAAAAATGACACTACAGCTACAGAGGTGACCGTCTGATAGCCCAGCTCGACTATCCATCTCTACTGAAGACCCTTTCAGCTTTTTGAGAGTTGGGTGGAGGACATCATCTCTGAAAATAGGGTCCCACAGCTGCACCCCATCAGTGTGAGCAGGACTCTTAGGACTCTTAGAAGAGTTAATGCTCTGAGACCATGGGGGCGCTTAGCCCCCTCTCTTCGTCACTGAGGATGATTTCATTTTTCAGGGATTAGAGAGGGTGGTCCTTGTGGTGGACTGCAGGTATGGAGAGCTGTTGTCATCGTATTAGATAGATAAGAATGATTATATGTATTGTAGAAATGTCTCCTATCATGTTCCCTAATTTTTTATTATGTCCACATCCTGGTCCCCATTTTGGACATCATAACAAACGTGCACTTTTTTGTTTAATTTACACATTGGACCATAGGAAAAATGACACTACAGCTACAGAGGTGACCGTCTGATAGCCCAGCTCGACTATCCATCTCTACTGAAGACCCTTTCAGCTTTTTGAGAGTTGGGTGGAGGACATCATCTCTGAAAATAGGGTCCCACAGCTGCACCCCATCAGTGTGAGCAGGACTCTTAGGACTCTTAGAAGAGTCAATGCTCTGAGACCATTGGGGGCACTTAGCCCCCTCTCTTCATCACTGAGGATGATTTCATTTTTCAGGGATTAGAGAGGGTGGTCCTTGTGGTGGACTGCAGATATGGAGAGCTGTTATCATCGTATTAGATAGATAAGAATGATTATATGTATTGTAGAAATGTCTCCTATCATGTTCCTTAATTTTTTATTATGTCCACATCCTGGTCCCCATCTTGGACATCATAACAAACATGCACTTTTTTGTTTAATTTACACATTGGACCATAGGAAAAATGACACTACAGCTACAGAGGTGACCGTCTGATAGCCCAGCTCGACTATCCATCTCTACTGAAGACCCTTTCAGCTTTTTGAGAGTTGGGTGGAGGACATCATCTCTGAAAATAGGGTCCCACAGCTGCACCCCATCAGTGTGAGCAGGACTCTTAGGACTCTTAGAAGAGTCAATGCTCTGAGACCATGGGGGGCGCTTAGCCCCCTCTCTTCGTCACTGAGGATGATTTCATTTTTCAGGGATTAGAGAGGGTGGTCCTTGTGGTGGACTGCAGGTATGGAGAGCTGTTGTCATCGTATTAAATAGATAAGAATGATTATATGTATTGTAGAAATGTCTCCTATCATGTTCCCTAATTTTTTATTATGTCCACATCCTGGTCCCCATCTTGGACATCATAACAAACGTGCACTTTTTTGTTTAATTTACACATTGGACCATAGGAAAAATGACACTACAGCTACAGAGGTGACTGTCTGATAGCCCAGCTCGACTATCCATCTCTACTGAAGACCCTTTCAGCTTTTTGAGAGTTGGGTGGAGAACATCATCTCTGAAAAGAGGGTCCCACAGCTGCACCCCATCAGTGTGAGCAGGACTCTTAGGACTCTTAGAAGAGTCAATGCTCTGAGACCATGGGGGGCGCTTAGCCCCCTCTCTTCGTCACTGAGGATGATTTCACTTTTCAGGGAATAGAGAGGGTGGTCCTTGTGGTGGACTGCAGGTATGGAGAGCTGTTGTCATCGTATTAGATAGATAAGAATGATTATATGTATTGTAGAAATGTCTCCTATCATGTTCCCTAATTTTTTTTTATGTCCACATCCTGGTCCCCATCTTGAACATCATAACAAACGTGCACTTTTTTGTTTAATTTACACATTGGACCATAGGAAAAATGACACTACAGCTACAGAGGTGACCGTCTGATAGCCCAGCTCGACTATCCATCTCTACTGAAGACCCTTTCAGCTTTTTGAGAGTTGGGTGGAGGACATCATCTCTGAAAATAGGGTCCCACAGCTGCACCCCATCAGTGTGAGCAGGAATCTTAGGACTCTTAGAAGAGTCAATGCTCTGAGACCATGGGGGGCGCTTAGCCCCCTCTCTTCGTCACTGAGGATGATTTCATTTTTCAGGGATTAGAGAGAGTGGTCCTTGTGGTGGACTGCAGGTATGGAGAGCTGTTGTGATCGTATTAGATAGATAAGAATGATTATATGTATTGTAGAAATGTCTCCTATCATGTTCCCTAATTTTTTATTATGTCCACATCCTGGTCCCCATCTTGAACATCATAACAAACGTGCACTTTTTTGTTTAATTTACACATTGGACCATAGGAAAAATGACACTACAGCTACAGAGGTGACCGTCTGATAGCCCAGCTCGACTATCCATCTCTACTGAAGACCCTTTCAGCTTTTTGAGAGTTGGGTGGAGGACATCATCTCTGAAAATAGGGTCCCACAGCTGCACCCCATCAGTGTGAGCAGGACTCTTAGGACTCTTAGAAGAGTCAATGCTCTGAGACCATTGGGGGCACTTAGCCCCCTCTCTTCATCACTGAGGATGATTTCATTTTTCAGGGATTAGAGAGGGTGGTCCTTGTGGTGGACTGCAGATATGGAGAGTAGAGTTGAGCGCGGTTCGTGGTTCGTGGTTCTCCAGTTCGCGGCTCGAGTGATTTTGGGGCATGTTCTAGATCGAACTAGAACTCGAGCTTTTTGCAAAAGCTCGGTAGTTCTAGAAACGTTCGAGAACGGTTCTAGCAGCCAAAAAACAGCTAAATCATAGCTTGGTTTCTGCTGTAATAGTGTAAGTCACTCTGTGAATCAAACTATTATCACATTTCAGTGTATAGTGTGCGTGAACAGCGCCTTCAGATCACTGCTGTTTCTATAATGGCGATCGCCATTTTTTTTTTTTTTTTTTCTTGTCTTCCTTCCCTAAGTGCGCGCGTCTTGTGGGGCGGGCCAGCATGTCAGCCAATCCCAGACACACACACAGCTAAGTGGACTTTGAGCCAGAGAAGCAACGGCATGTGTGATAGGATCTGCATGTCACATGTCCCTGCATTATAAAACCGGACATTTTCTTCACGGACGCCATTATCTGCCTTCTGCGTCTTTGGTGTCAGACATCACTGTCGCAGCTCCGTCTTCCTGAGTCCTATAGCCGATACAGCTGTATGCGCTGCATACACAGCGTTAGACAGCTTAGGGAGAGCACTTTATAGCAGTCCTTTTAAGGGCTCCAACCGGCAGGGTCAGAGAGCCATAGGTGACAGGTCCTGCAAACAGCAACAGCGTCTGTGTAGCCCAGGTCAGGGATTTCCTACCTGCATTTCACCATTAGGAGGGAATAGAAAGGCAGGCTTCCATTCCTCTACCCAGAGCACCACAATCCTGCCACTGTACCCTCTTGTCCTCTGCACACTCCAACTGATAACTAAGCCATTATACTAGCAAACACTCAGTGTACCTAGTGGCATCCTATACGTGGCTATTGGACTTTGCTATAGTCCCACTAGTGCAAAGACATTTGCAGAGCGCGTCTGCCTGCATTGCACACTACAACTCATTCTAAACAAGCCATTATACTAGCAAACACTCAGTGTACCTAGTGGCATCCTATACGTGGCTATTGGACTTTGCTATAGTCCCACTAGTGCAAAGACATTTGCAGAGCGCGTCTGCCTGCATTGCACACTACAACTCATTCTAACCAAGCCATTATACTAGCAAACACTCAGTGTACCTAGTGGCATCCTATACGTGGCTATTGGACTTTGCTATAGTCCCACTAGTGCAAAGACATTTGCAGAGCGCGTCTGCCTGCATTGCACACTCCAACTCATTAAAACCAAGCCATTATACTAGCAAACACTCAGTGTACCTAGTGGCATCCTATACGTGGCTATTGGACTTTGCTATAGTCCCACTAGTGCAAAGACATTTGCATAGCGCGTCTGCCGGCATTGCACACTCAAACTCATTTTAACTAAGCCATTATACTAGCAAACACTCAGTGTACCTAGTGGCATCCTATACGTGGCTATTGGACTTTGCTATAGTCCCACTAGTGCAAAGACATTAGCAGAGCACATCTGCCTGCATTGCACACTACAACTCATTCTAACCAAGCCATTAGACTAGCAAACACTCAGTGTACCTAGTGGCATCCTATACGTGGCTATTGGACTTTGCTATAGTCCCACTAGTGCAAAGACATTTGCATAGCGCGTCTGCCTGCATTGCACACTCAAACTCATTTTAACTAAGCCATTATACTAGCAAACACTCAGTGTACCTAGTGGCATCCTATACGTGGCTATTGGACTTTGCTATAGTCCCACTAGTGCAAAGACATTAGCAGAGCACATCTGCCTGCATTGCACACTACAACTCATTCTAACCAAGCCATTATACTAGCAAACACTCAGTGTACCTAGTGGCATCCTATACGTGGCTATTGGACTTTGCTATAGTCCCACTAGTGCAAAGACATTTGCAGAGCGCGTCTGCCTGCATTGCACACTCCAACTCATTAAAACCAAGCCATTATACTAGCAAACACTCAGTGTACCTAGTGGCATCCTATACGTGGCTATTGGACTTTGCTATAGTCCCACTAGTGCAAAGACATTTGCATAGCGCGTCTGCCTGCATTGCACACTCAAACTCATTTTAACTAAGCCATTATACTAGCAAACACTCACTGTACCTAGTTGTATCCTAAACGTGGCTATTGTACTTTTGTCAATTCACAGTATTGGAACGTTATTTGCAGCACGTCTGCCTGCATTGCACACTCAAACTTTTTTAAACTCAGCCATTTATAGTAGCAAACACTCAGTGTACCTAGTTGTATCCTAAACGTGGCTATTGTACTTTTGTCTATTCACAGTATTGGAACGATATTTGCAGCACGTCTGCCTGCATTGCACACTCTAACTTTTTTAAACTCAGCCATTTATAGTAGCAAACACTCAGTGTACCTAGTTGTATCCTAAACGTGGCTATTGTACTTTTGTCAATTCACAGTATTGGAACGTTATTTGCAGCACGTCTGCCTGCATTGCACACTCAAACTTTTTTAAACTCAGCCATTTATAGTAGCAAACACTCAGTGTACCTAGTTGTATCCTAAACGTGGCTATTGTACTTTTGTCTATTCACAGTATTGGAACGATATTTGCAGCACGTCTGCCTGCATTGCACACTCTAACTTTTTTAAACTCAGCCATTTATAGTAGCAAACACTCAGTGTACCTAGTTGTATCCTAAACGTGGCTATTGTACTTTTGTCAATTCACAGTATTGGAACGTTATTTGCAGCACGTCTGCCTGCATTGCACACTCAAACTTTTTTAAACTCAGCCATTTATAGTAGCAAACACTCAGTGTACCTAGTTGTATCCTAAACGTGGCTATTGTACTTTTGTCAATTCACAGTATTGGAACGTTATTTGCAGCACGTCTGCCTGCATTGCACACTCAAACTTTTTTAAACTCAGCCATTTATAGTAGCAAACACTCAGTGTACCTAGTTGTATCCTAAACGTGGCTATTGTACTTTTGTCAATTCACAGTATTGGAACGTTATTTGCAGCACGTCTGCCTGCATTGCACACTCTAACTTTTTTAAACTCAGCCATTATACTAGCAAACACTCAGTGTACCTAGTTGTATCCTAAACGTGGCTATTGTACTTTTGTCAATTCACAGTATTGGAACGTTATTTGCAGCACGTCTGCCTGCATTGCACACTCAAACTTTTTTAAACTCAGCCATTTATAGTAGCAAACACTCAGTGTACCTAGTTGTATCCTAAACGTGGCTATTGTACTTTTGTCTATTCACAGTATTGGAACGATATTTGCAGCACGTCTGCCTGCATTGCACACTCTAACTTTTTTAAACTCAGCCATTTATAGTAGCAAACACTCAGTGTACCTAGTTGTATCCTAAACGTGGCTATTGTACTTTTGTCAATTCACAGTATTGGAACGTTATTTGCAGCACGTCTGCCTGCATTGCACACTCAAACTTTTTTAAACTCAGCCATTTATAGTAGCAAACACTCAGTGTACCTAGTTGTATCCTAAACGTGGCTATTGTACTTTTGTCAATTCACAGTATTGGAACGTTATTTGCAGCACGTCTGCCTGCATTGCACACTCAAACTTTTTTAAACTCAGCCATTTATAGTAGCAAACACTCAGTGTACCTAGTTGTATCCTAAACGTGGCTATTGTACTTTTGTCTATTCACAGTATTGGAACGATATTTGCAGCACGTCTGCCTGCATTGCACACTCTAACTTTTTTAAACTCAGCCATTTATAGTAGCAAACACTCAGTGTACCTAGTTGTATCCTAAACGTGGCTATTGTACTTTTGTCAATTCACAGTATTGGAACGTTATTTGCAGCACGTCTGCCTGCATTGCACACTCAAACTTTTTTAAACTCAGCCATTTATAGTAGCAAACACTCAGTGTACCTAGTTGTATCCTAAACGTGGCTATTGTACTTTTGTCAATTCACAGTATTGGAACGTTATTTGCAGCACGTCTGCCTGCATTGCACACTCAAACTTTTTTAAACTCAGCCATTTATAGTAGCAAACACTCAGTGTACCTAGTTGTATCCTAAACGTGGCTATTGTACTTTTGTCAATTCACAGTATTGGAACGTTATTTGCAGCACGTCTGCCTGCATTGCACACTCAAACTTTTTTAAACTCAGCCATTTATAGTAGCAAACACTCAGTGTACCTAGTTGTATCCTAAACGTGGCTATTGTACTTTTGTCAATTCACAGTATTGGAACGTTATTTGCAGCACGTCTGCCTGCATTGCACACTCAAACTTTTTTAAACTCAGCCATTTATAGTAGCAAACACTCAGTGTACCTAGTTGTATCCTAAACGTGGCTATTGTACTTTTGTCTATTCACAGTATTGGAACGATATTTGCAGCACGTCTGCCTGCATTGCACACTCTAACTTTTTTAAACTCAGCCATTTATAGTAGCAAACACTCAGTGTACCTAGTTGTATCCTAAACGTGGCTATTGTACTTTTGTCAATTCACAGTATTGGAACGTTATTTGCAGCACGTCTGCCTGCATTGCACACTCAAACTTTTTTAAACTCAGCCATTTATAGTAGCAAACACTCAGTGTACCTAGTTGTATCCTAAACGTGGCTATTGTACTTTTGTCAATTCACAGTATTGGAACGTTATTTGCAGCACGTCTGCCTGCATTGCACACTCAAACTTTTTTAAACTCAGCCATTTATAGTAGCAAACACTCAGTGTACCTAGTTGTATCCTAAACGTGGCTATTGTACTTTTGTCTATTCACAGTATTGGAACGTTATTTGCAGCACGTCTGCCTGCATTGCACACTCTAACTTTTTTAAACTCAGCCATTATACTAGCAAACACTCAGTGTACCTAGTTGTATCCTAAACGTGGCTATTGTACTTTTGTCAATTCACAGTATTGGAACGTTATTTGCAGCACGTCTGCCTGCATTGCACACTCAAACTTTTTTAAACTCAGCCATTATACTAGCAAACACTCACTGTACCTAGTTGTATCCTAAACGTGGCTATTGTACTTTTGTCAATTCACAGTATTGGAACGTTATTTGCAGCACGTCTGCCTGCATTGCACACTCAAACTTTTTTAAACTCAGCCATTTATAGTAGCAAACACTCAGTGTACCTAGTTGTATCCTAAACGTGGCTATTGTACTTTTGTCTATTCACACTACTGCAAATCTATGTGCAGCACCTCTGCATGACAACCTCGTGCTCTGTTTTTAATAAGCTATAATGATAGCACAAAATACTGCCATTTTGTGGCATCATAGAACTGGCTGTTGTATTCCATTAGTGCCCCACTGGTGACAAGCTATTTCTAGCACCTCTACATCACACCCTCATGCACATTTAGCTACGCTAATGTTATAGCAAACTCATGGAATTCATTGCTGCATTTCATAATTCGGAGGGATAGAAAGTCAGGCTTCCTTTAGCTTTTCCTTCTGTTCATAGACAGCATCTCCAAGACAAATTTCCCCTCCACGTCTAAGTGTGGAGAGGCAGCTAGTGCGCATGCGTGTGCCGATGTACCCCAGCTGCAGCATAATTACAGTGTTTCGCCTAGTGAGTATGCTCAGCCTGACTGTGCCATTCCTGACGCTAAGTCTTCATTTCGGGATACAGCGCATGCTCCCACACTAAGTGTGAAAAGCCTCTTTGCACAGGTGCTTGCATTCTGTGCCGGGTCTAAGTCCTGTTTTGTGCCTAGACACCATGCTAAAGCTGATAGTCTTTTTTCAGAGACTGTATTTCATGCTACTGAGCATGCTCAGGCACTTCCTGCATCAGAGACTAGGTCCGGTAATGAACTCTTTGGCCCTGGCCCTGATGTGGGGGTCCCATATAGACCACAGGGCATCAGGTGTCCTCCCAAATGGCTTGCAGAGGCCCACACCTATGACTTGTCACCGCATTATTGATGGTCAGACGATGACTGGTGAGGTGTTTGGGTCATGGCAGCCATGAGGTCATCATTGAAGTTGCGTTTCCAAATAGGACGCTAGTTATGCCACTCATGACGTGTCACTCTGCTTTTGTCTCCAGGAGGTGCATTGTGGTTCACCCTGGTTTGGGGCGGACCCAGGTTATAAAAGGGGCTGGAGCCAACAAGGAGGTGCGCAGTCTTCTATTATGCTCCGAAAGAGCACACCTCCATGTGTTGAACCCATTGCGGCTTTAGGCCAGAGGTAGGCAGGGATAGGGTGGTGGATGCAGGCCACCACCACAGTTGGTAACGCAGAACGGTTAAGACCAGCTCCTGTCCTAACAGTCCTGCTTGTGCAGCCCAGTGGCATTAACAGGCCTGCTGCTGCTGATGCGCCTGCTGTCCACAGGTGTGGCCCCTACGCACACGGTCAGCGTACTCAATGGCCCCTGTGTTGTTAACAGGGAGTTCCTGGGCTGGGTGGGCATGTGGACCCTGTGACGCTAACAGGGCTCACAGTCTCCAGATCCGAATGGCGTCTAACTCGGTTCAGGCTACTATTAGTTTCATAGCCACACAGCTCTGTATCCTCCACCAAACCTTCAAGTTGCCAACCTCTCCTTTTCCAACTGGGAGCACGGTGGACACTGACTGCTGAAGGTGATATATACCTTTCTCTTTCTTTTCTTATTAATTTTTGTTATATAGCGGTCACAGATTATATACCACTTTATCCAAATCTGCCAGTCCCACTGTAACAGATGTTGTTTCTTCAGCAAATGTTACAGTTGTTTAACCACCAAATCCACGGACCCAAATTTTTTTCCCCTTTCCAACACACCTGTTCCCCTTTCCAACAGCATCTGTCCTTTTTCAACTCATTTTGGGATATGACCAAAAGTGCAACTGTGCAGGGACACCGTACTCAACGCCATCTCAGCACAGCAGCCATCCCTCGGTCCCTCCGATGTGGACAAGTAAAAGACCATTTCCTCCTATCCATGACAAAGTGTTGAGATTCACTCTGTGCAGCACTGGTGTTTAGTGGAAAAGTAGATCTAAGATTGCGTACCACATTCTGCAGATACTCCTGTATACGTGCGTCTATTTCTATGGCAGGAATTAGTTCGCCAAATTTTGTCTTGTACCGGGGATCTAACAGTGTGGCAACCCAGTATTCAGGATTACTTCAAATTCATACAATCCGAGGGTCATGTAGGTAGTGCAGCAAGAAGGCGCTCATGTGTCTTGTGCATCCAGGAGGACCAAGTCCTTGGTGTGTTGGTGGCAGAGAGGTGAGAATCGTGCATCCTTCCTCTGCCCTCTACCCACAACCTCGCACAACCGAAATGTGAGCAAGCTCTCACTCATCTGCTGAGTCTTCCATGCCCATCGCCAGTTCGTCCTCCATTTCTTCATGGGCTCCTGCACTTTCATCAACACTTTTTGCTGATACTATGCGCCCTTGTTAATCCCTCTCCCTCACCATGACTGCCGCATAGGTGCCGCTGACCATCTGGACCTCGTAGATCTTGTTATCCCTTCCGCATATGACTCCTCCTGTACTTCCTCCCCTTCCTCTTGTCCCAACACCTGACTCCGAATAATAATTACAGTGTGCTCCATCATGTAGATGACCAGAATTGTCACGCTGAGAATGACATTGCCAGTGCTAAACATCTTCGTCGACATTTCAAAACTGTGTAGCAGGGTGCATAGGTCCTTGATCTGACACCACTCCAGCAGCGTGATCGGCACCACCTCTGGATCAACTTATCCCAGGCTATATGTCTTACCGTATTTCAGCAGGGCTCTGCGGTGCTGCCACACACGCTGCAACATGTGCAGATTCCAATTCCTGCGTGTCGGAACATCGCATTTACGGCGTTTAACTGCCAGACCCTAAGACTTCCGGAGTGATGAAAGTTGTTGAGCTGCTGTGTGCGCACGATGGAAGTGAGCACATAGCGAGCGTGCCCGCTGCACAAGGACATGTAGGCCGTGATGGTGTTTTAAAAATTGCTGGAGAATTCGGATCAACACGTGAGCCATAAAAGGCACGTGTGTCACATTGCCCTGAGGATGGCCCGCAGCCAGGTTTGCATCATTGCCGCACACGGCTGTTAAGTCACCAACGGAGTCCGCTCCGTCAATTTGTACTCCGGTCGCCAGGTGACAACGTGTTCCTTTCATGAATAGTGCTGATGATGGGAGAGTAGTCGATGCCAGCGGCGCAGGTGGACGCAGGTTATGCTCACCCACTGGGCTGCATTACCTTGACAGATGCAGAATCTCTGGCTGAATGTAGCTGGTGGGTATCTCACAGATGAAATACCATCATTCAGCTACAACCAATGGGAAGACACCACACCCTTTTTTATGCCCATCCTGTCTGCAGACCACTGCCAGACATAGCTATGAACCTCTGGTTAATTTTACCCCCAGTTCAGTTTTATGATTTTGTGTGCTTGTTACCTGACTACTTTTCCTGCTTGCTGTTTATGTACCTTGTTGGCCGATACGCATTTCACCTCTGCTTGTTTTCTGATTAAGTCCTGGCCGTCCCATTCTGTTCCTGTTCCTCAATTAATGTTTTGACCCTGCCTGACTACTATTCTCTGTAATAGCGGTGTGACTCACATTTCCCATACATTTCAAAGTAAAACTTTGACCGCCTGATGGCATTGAGCTCTGCTGCCAGCATAGTAAGGAGGTGTGTGGTAGTCCTTGTGCGCAGTTGCAAGGAAGGGTGGCCTGACCACACAGGGTTTGCGCAAAGGTAGAGGACCCACACGAGGTTGAAGAGGCAGAAGCAGTGTATTAACTTCTACATACAGAACAAGGATTGAAACAACTCGTGGGGACGGCAAGACTTGTACAGCAGACCCTTCTCCATCTCTCACCATAGTTTGCCAGTGCCCAGTCAGTGACATGTAATGACCCTGTCTATGCTTACTGGTCCAAGTATCTGTGTTGAAATGCACCCTGTCGCACACAGATTTTCTCAAGGAAGTGGTGATGTTGTGTGCGACATGCCGGTGTAGCGCGGGCATGCTTTTCTTGGAGAAGCAGTGGTGATTGGGCATCTGGTACTGGGGCACAGCGACAGACATAAGGTCTGTAAAATCCTGTGTGTCCACTACGCGTAAAGGCAGCATTTCGGTAGCCAACAGCTTACAGAGGGATAGAGTCAACCACTTAGCTTTGTCATGGGTCGCAGTAAGTGGCCTTTTATTTGACCACATCTGAGGGACAGAGATCTGGCTGCTGTCTGTAGACGGTGTTGAGTAGGGTGTCCCTGGAAAAATGCAGGTTTGTGAGAAAAGTGCAGGCGGAGACATGATGTTGGCTTCATCTTGCCTTCAGATCTGTTCATCTTGTATCATTTTTAAAAAACACAGCAAGCAAGGGTTACTCCAAGCGGAGTCTCCCTTTTTTTCCAAAAATTGGGCCCCACACAGACACCTTATCAGTGGCAGCACTTGTGCCCTAGTTGCAAACAGGATGTTTTGATTTGCATCAAGCACATTCCAAATCCACAAGCATTTACTCTCCCCAGGATGACACAGGGGTAGTAAATTCCTTCTGGATCCATGACTTGTTCATTTTGATGAACGTCAGTCTGTCCACATTGTCACTGGACAGACGCGTGCGCTTATCTGTCAGCACACACCCAGCAGCACTGAAGACACGTTCAGAGACAACGCTGGCAGCTGGACACGACAAAATCTTCGAGGCGTAACTGGAGAGCTCTTGACATTTTTCTAGATTTGAAGCACAAAAGGAGCAAGGCTCCATTTGCAAAGTCATTGCATCGATGTTCATTTGGAGATACTCCTGTATCATCCTCTCCATCCGTTGACTATGTGTCAGACTTGTTGTCTCTGGTGGCCTTGCAAAGGAGGGTCTAAAAAAATTATGAAAAGATTCCATAAAATTGCTGTTACCAGCACCAGATACGGTCCTACTGGTACGGGTAGACTGTTGAAGATGACGAGGCCGTCCCATGTTTGTCAAGTTACAACTGGGAGAATCACTCCCTTCACCTGCACGGTTGTTTGGTGGAAAAGCCGAGCTAAGATCGAGTAACAGCTTCTGCTGATACTCCTGCATACGTGCGTCCCTTTCTATGGGTGGAATTATGTCACAAAATTTGGACTTGTCCCGGGGATCTAATAGTGTGGCAAGCCAGTAGTCATCATCACTTCTAATTTTGACAATACGAGGGTCATGTTGGAGGTAGTGCAACAAGAAGGCACTCATGTGTCTTGCGCAGCCATGCGCACCAAGTCCACGCTGTGTTTGTGGCATAGAGGTGCTAACCGTTCTTTCTTCCTCTGTCATCTCCCCCCAACCTCTTTCAACTGAAATTTGACCAAGGTCCCCCTCATCTGCTGAGTCTTCCATGTCCATGGACAGTTCGTCCTCCATATCTTCATGTCCTCCTGCACCTTCCTCAACATCTCACCTGCTACCATGCGCCCTTGTTGATCCCTGTCCCCCATGGTCCCATGCCTGCCGCGTTGGTGATGATGAACGTCTGGACCTTGGTGATGTTGTTGTGTCTTGCGCATATGAATCCTCCTGTAGTTCCTCCCCTTCCTGTTGTCCCACCCCCTGACTACGAATAGTGTTTAGCGTGTGCTCCAGCATGTAAATGACTGTAATCGTCATGCTGATAATGGCATTGTCAGCGCTAAACATATTCGTCGCCATGTCGAAACTGTGCAGAAGGGTGCATAGGTCCTTGATCTGAGATCACTCCATCAGGGTGATCTGCCCCACTTCTGCATCTCGTTGGCCCAGGCTATACATCATGACGTATTGCACCAGGGCTCGCCGGTGCTGCCACAGTCGCTGTAACATGTGGAGAGTTGAATTCCAGCGTGTCGCCACATCGCATTTCAGGCGATGAACCGGCAGGCCGAAAGACTTCTGTAGCGATGCAAGTCGCTCAGGTGCGGCGGTTGAACGGCGGAAGTGAGCACTGCAGACAGTTTCCGTGCCCTGGTCAGAAGGCCATCTAGGCCGGGATAGTGTGTTAAAAATTGCTGGACAACAAGGTTAAACACGTGAGCCATACAAGGCACGTGTGTCACCTTGCCCAGGCGAAGGGCCGCACCCAGGTTTGCAGCATTGTCGCACACGGCCTTACCAGGCTGCAGGTTGAGTGGAGACAACCATTTATCAAAATCAGTCTCCAGAGCTGCCCACAACTCAGTCGCTGTGTGACTCCTATTTCAAAGACATGTCAAGCTAAAGACCGCCTGATGCCGTTGCGCTCTGCTACCAGCATAGTAATGAGGGGTGCGTGATTCCTTCTGCGCAGTGAGAACGCTGGTGGCCTGACCAGGCAGGCTTGGGGCGGAGGTGGAGGACCCAGATGAGGTGGAGGATGCAGAAGCAGTGGCGGAACTTGGACAGACAGAGGATTGACACACAAGTCGTGGGGACGGCAAGACTTGTGCAGCAGACCCTTCACCATCTATCACCATAGTTACCCAGTGGCCAGTCAGCGACATGTAACGTCCCTGTCCATGCTTACTGGTCCAAGTATCGGTGGTGAAATGCACCCGTTCACACACAGAGTTTCTCAAGGAAGCGGTGATGTTGTGTGCGACATGCTGGTGTAGCGCGGGCACACCTTTCTTAGAGAAGTAGTGGCGACTAGGCATCTGGTACTGGGGCACAGCGACAGACATAAGGTCTCTAAAATCCTGTGTGTCCACTAGGCGGAAAGGCAGCATTTCTGTAGTCAACAGCTTACAGAGGGATAGAGTCAACCTCTTCGCTTTGTCATGGGTCGCAGGAAGTGGCCTTTTATTTGACCACATCTGAGGGACAGAGATCTGGCTGCTGTGTGTAGACGGTGTTGAGTCGGGTGTCCCTGGAAAAATGCAGCTTTGTGAGGAAAGTGCAGGCGGAGACATGATGTTGCCTTCATCCAAAGTTGGTGCTATCGATGTCTGAGAGAGCTGTACACACTCACTTGTTTCCCCTTCCAAACCAACTGACGACCTACCAAGCAAACTGCCTGTTGCGGTTACAGTGGTGGAAGTTGTGGGTGGAAAAACAGGTGTGACAGCTGTCCCCACAGTCCTAGAAGATGACGAGCGCGCGGATGCACTGGAAGGGGCAGGCGGTGGATGGTTCGCTCCGCTAGGCCGCATTGCAGCACGGTGAGCTTCCCATCGGGCCATATGATATTTATTCATGTGACGATTCATGGAAGAAGTTGTCAAACTGCTGAGGTTTTGACCTCTACTAAGAGAACCATGACAAATTTTACAGATCACATAATTTGGGCGATCTTTTTCTATGTCAAAAAAGGACCTGGCTAGGCAAGGCTTAGAGGCCATGCGACCTGTTGATCCACCCCGAATAATGCTCAGAGGCAGAGTGGTGGCTGAGGATGCAGTTGTAGACGTGCTACCAGTGCTCCGACTGTGTCCAGGAAGGCGCCAGGTTACTTCGACGTCGGTTGCATCCTCCTCCACCGCCTCTGTTGACCTCCTCGAGTGTCTGACTGTGGGTTGACAGTAGGTGTGATCTAGAACTTAATCATCAATTGTTGTGTTTGCACTCCCCTACCCCTCAGACCGAGTTTCTTCTTGCCCTGACCGAATATTTAAGTTGTCATCCCAATCGGGTATCTGCGTCTCATCTTCATCAGTATGTTCCTCATTGCCTATAACCACAGTTGTTGGAAAGGCAGCATTTTGGTAGCCAACAGTTTGCATATGATGAAAGTCAACCTCCAAGCCATTTCATGCCCTTCTAAAAGCATGTAAAACACAGCGAGGGGACTCCAACCACAGTCTCCCTCGTTGCCACTAACTGGGCCACACACACCCCACTTGACTGGCATCGGTTGAGCCCCCTTTTGAAAAAGAAAAAGATGCTTTGCATGAAGCACTCTCAAAAATACGCGTGCCTTTCCCGTCCCCTGGCTGACCCAGGGGAAGAAAAGTCCTCTGAGAGCCATGACTTGTTCATCTTGGTTCTTTTAGAGACACAGCGAGGGGACTCCAACCACAGTCTCCCTCGTTGCCACTAACTGGGCCACACACACCCCACTTGACTGGCATCGGTTGAGCACCCTTTTGAAAAAGAAAAAGATGCTTTGCATGAAGCACTCTCAAAAATACGCGTGCCTTTCCCGTCCCCTGGCTGACCCAGGGGAAGAAAAGTCCTCTGAGAGCCATGACTTGTTCATCTTGGTTCTTTTAGAGACACAGCGAGGGGACTCCAACCACAGTCTCCCTCGTTGCCACTAACTGGGCCACACACACCCCACTTGACTGGCATCGGTTGAGCCCCCCTTTTGACAAAGAAAAAGATGCTTTGCATGAAGCACTCTCAAAAATACGCGTGCCTTTCCCGTCCCCTGGCTGACCCAGGGGAAGAAAAGTCCTCTGAGAGCCATGACTTGTTCATCTTGGTTCTTTTAGAGACACAGCGAGGGGACTCCAACCACAGTCTCCCTCGTTGCCACTAACTGGGCCACACACACCCCACTTGACTGGCATCGGTTGAGCCCCCTTTTGAAAAAGAAAAAGATGCTTTGCATGAAGCACTCTCAAAAATACGCGTGCCTTTCCCGTCCCCTGGCTGACCCAGGGGAAGAAAAGTCCTCTGAGAGCCATGACTTGTTCATCTTGGTTCTTTTAGAGACACAGCGAGGGGACTCCAACCACAGTCTCCCTCGTTGCCACTAACTGGGCCACACACACCCCACTTGACTGGCATCGGTTGAGCCCCCTTTTGAAAAAGAAAAAGATGCTTTGCATGAAGCACTCTCAAAAATACGCGTGCCTTTCCCGTCCCCTGGCTGACCCAGGGGAAGAAAAGTCCTCTGAGAGCCATGACTTGTTCATCTTGGTTCTTTTAGAGACACAGCGAGGGGACTCCAACCACAGTCTCCCTCGTTGCCACTAACTGGGCCACACACACCCCACTTGACTGGCATCGGTTGAGCCCCCTTTTGAAAAAGAAAAAGATGCTTTGCATGAAGCACTCTCAAAAATACGCGTGCCTTTCCCGTCCCCTGGCTGACCCAGGGGAAGAAAAGTCCTCTGAGAGCCATGACTTGTTCATCTTGGTTCTTTTAGAGACACAGCGAGGGGACTCCAACCACAGTCTCCCTCGTTGCCACTAACTGGGCCACACACACCCCACTTGACTGGCATCGGTTGAGCCCCCTTTTGAAAAAGAAAAAGATGCTTTGCATGAAGCACTCTCAAAAATACGCGTGCCTTTCCCGTCCCCTGGCTGACCCAGGGGAAGAAAAGTCCTCTGAGAGCCATGACTTGTTCATCTTGGTTCTTTTAGAGACACAGCGAGGGGACTCCAACCACAGTCTCCCTCGTTGCCACTAACTGGGCCACACACACCCCACTTGACTGGCATCGGTTGAGCCCCCCTTTTGACAAAGAAAAAGATGCTTTGCATGAAGCACTCTCAAAAATACGCGTGCCTTTCGCCTCCCCTGGCTGACCCAGGGGAAGAAAAGTCCTCTGAGAGCCAGGTCCACATTGTCAGTGGACAGACACGTGTGCTTATCTGCCAGCAGACCCCCAGCAGCACTGAAGACAGGTTCCGAGAGAACGCTGGCTGCAGGACACGACAAGATCCTCAAGGCGTACGTGGCGAGCTCAGGCAATTTATCCAGATTGGAAGCCTAAAATGAGCAGGGCTCAAGTTGCACAATAATGGAATCGATGTTTCTTTGCATATACTCATATATCTGTGTGTCTCCCTCTTTTTCCTTGTCCAGCTGTTTTGTTTTCACATGAGTATATGTCCTTGTCACTTTCCCATGTGTTTGTGTTATGTTGTGAGTTGTTTGTCACCTTTTGGACACCTTTCAGGGTGTTTTCTAGGTGTTTTACTGTGTTTGTGATTGCCTGCCATTGTTTCCTATGGGCTCGAGTTCGGTTCGTCGAACGTTCGACGAGCCGAACTCGAGCCAGACCCCCCGTTCGGCGAACCGCCTCGAGCCGAACCGGGACCGGTTCGCTCATCTCTAATGGAGAGCTGTTATCATCATATTAGATAGATAAGAATGATTATATGTATTGTAGAAATGTCTCCTATCATGTTCCCTAATTTTTTATTATGTCCACATCCTGGTCCCCATCTTGGACATCATAACAAACGTGCACTTTTTTGTTTAATTTACACATTAGACCATAGGAAAAATGACACTACAGCTACAGAGGTGACCGTCTGATAGCCCAGCTCGACTATCCATCTCTACTGAAGACCCTTTCAGCTTTTTGAGAGTTGGGTGGAGGACATCATCTCTGAAAATAGGGTCCCACAGCTGCACCCCATCAGTGTGAGCAGGACTCTTAGGACTCTTAGAAGAGTTAATGCTCTGAGACCATGGGGGCGCTTAGCCCCCTCTCTTCGTCACTGAGGATGATTTCATTTTTCAGGGATTAGAGAGGGTGGTCCTTGTGGTGGACTGCAGGTACGGAGAGCTGTTGTCATCGTATTAGATAGATAAGAATGATTATATGTATTGTAGAAATGTCTCCTATCATGTTCCCTAATTTTTTATTATGTCCACATCCTGGTCCCCATCTTGGACATCATAACAAACGTGCACTTTTTTGTTTAATTTACACATTGGACCATAGGAAAAATGACACTACAGCTACAGAGGTGACCGTCTGATAGC
This sequence comes from Anomaloglossus baeobatrachus, assembly GCF_048569485.1. Taxonomy (NCBI): domain Eukaryota; kingdom Metazoa; phylum Chordata; class Amphibia; order Anura; family Aromobatidae; genus Anomaloglossus; species Anomaloglossus baeobatrachus. The sequence goes on along the minus strand of NW_027442146.1, from coordinate 1,689,352 downwards.
CCAGCTCGACTATCCATCTCTACTGAAGACCCTTTCAGCTTTTTGAGAGTTGGGTGGAGGACATCATCTCTGAAAATAGGGTCCCACAGCTGCACCCCATCAGTGTGAGCAGGACTCTTAGGACTCTTAGAAGAGTCAATGCTCTGAGACCATGGGGGGCGCTTAGCCCCCTCTCTTCGTCACTGAGGATGATTTCATTTTTCAGGGATTAGAGAGGGTGGTCCTTGTGGTGGACTGCAGGTATGGAGAGCTGTTGTCATCGTATTAAATAGATAAGAATGATTATATGTATTGTAGAAATGTCTCCTATCATGTTCCCTAATTTTTTATTATGTCCACATCCTGGTCCCCATCTTGGACATCATAACAAACGTGCACTTTTTTGTTTAATTTACACATTGGACCATAGGAAAAATGACACTACAGCTACAGAGGTGACCGTCTGATAGCCCAGCTCGACTATCCATCTCTACTGAAGACCCTTTCAGCTTTTTGAGAGTTGGGTAGAGAACATCATCTCTGAAAATAGGGTCCCACAGCTGCACCCCATCAGTGTGAGCAGGACTCTTAGGACTCTTAGAAGAGTCAATGCTCTGAGACCATGGGGGGCGCTTAGCCCACTCTCTTCGTCACTGAGGATGATTTCACTTTTCAGGGAATAGAGAGGGTGGTCCTTGTGGTGGACTGCAGGTATGGAGAGCTGTTGTCATCGTATTAGATAGATAAGAATGATTATATGTATTGTAGAAATGTCTCCTATCATGTTCCCTATTTTTTTATTATGTCCACATCCTGGTCCCCATCTTGGAAATCATAACAAACGTGCACTTTTTTGTTTAATTTACACATTGGACCATAGGAAAAATGACACTACAGCTACAGAGGTGACCGTCTGATAGCCCAGCTCGACTATCCATCTCTACTGAAGACCCTTTCAGCTTTTTGAGAGTTGGGTGGAGGACATCATCTCTGAAAATAGGGTCCCACAGCTGCACCCCATCAGTGTGAGCAGGAATCTTAGGACTCTTAGAAGAGTCAATGCTCTGAGACCATGGGGGGCGCTTAGCCCCCTCTCTTCGTCACTGAGGATGATTTAATTTTTCAGGGATTAGAGAGAGTGGTCCTTGTGGTGGACTGCAGGTATGGAGAGCTGTTGTGATCGTATTAGATAGATAAGAATGATTATATGTATTGTAGAAATGTCTCCTATCATGTTCCCTAATTTTTTATTATGTCCACATCCTGGTCCCCATCTTGAACATCATAACAAACGTGCACTTTTTTGTTTAATTTACACATTGGACCATAGGAAAAATGACACTACAGCTACAGAGGTGACCGTCTGATAGCCCAGCTCGACTATCCATCTCTACTGAAGACCCTTTCAGCTTTTTGAGAGTTGGGTGGAGGACATCATCTCTGAAAATAGGGTCCCACAGCTGCACCCCATCAGTGTAAGCAGGACTCTTAGGACTCTTAGAAGAGTCAATGCTCTAAAACCATGGGGGGCGCTTAGCCCCCTCTCTTCGTCCCTGAGGATGATTTCATTTTTCAGGGATTAGAGAGGGTGGTCCTTGTGGTGGACTGCAGGTATGGAGAGCTGTTGTCATCGTATTAGATAGATAAGAATGATTATATGTATTGTAGAAATGTCTCCTATCATGTTCCCTAATTTCTTATTATGTCCACATCCTGGTCCCCATCTTGGACATCATAACAAACGTGCACTTTTTTGTTTAATTTACACATTGGACCATAGGAAAAATGACACTACAGCTACAGAGGTGACCGTCTGATAGCCCAGCTCGACTATCCATCTCTACTGAAGACCCTTTCAGCTTTTTGAGAGTTGGGTGGAGGACATCATCTCTGAAAATAGGGTCCCACAGCTTCACCCCATCAGTGTGAGCAGGACTCTTAGAAGAGTCAATGCTCTGGTACCATGGGGGGCGCTTGGCCCCCTCTCTTCGTCACTGAGGATGATTTCATTTTTCAGGGATTAGAGAGGGTGGTCCTTGTGGTGGACTGCAGGTATGGAGAGCTGTTGTCATCGTATTAGATAGATAAGAATGATTATATGTATTGTAGAAATGTCTCCTATCATGTTCCCTAATTTTTTATTATGTCCACATCCTGGTCCCCATCTTGGACATCATAACAAACGTGCACTTTTTTGTTTAATTTACACATTGGACCATAGGAAAAATGACACTACAGCTACAGAGGTGACCGTCTGATAGCCCAGCTCGACTATCCATCTCTACTGAAGACCCTTTCAGCTTTTTGAGAGTTGGGTGGAGGACATCATCTCTGAAAATAGGGTCCCACAGCTGCACCCCATCAGTGTGAGCAGGACTCTTAGGACTTTTAGAAGAGTTAATGCTCTGAGACCATGGGGGCGCTTAGCCCCCTCTCTTCGTCACTGAGGATGATTTCATTTTTCAGGGATTAGAGAGGGTGGTCCTTGTGGTGGACTGCAGGTATGGAGAGCTGTTGTCATCGTATTAGATAGATAAGAATGATTATATGTATTGTAGAAATGTCTCCTATCATGTTCCCTAATTTTTTATTATGTCCACATCCTGGTCCCCATCTTGGACATCATAACAAACGTGCACTTTTTTGTTTAATTTACACATTGGACCATAGGAAAAATGACACTACAGCTACAGAGGTGACCGTCTGATAGCCCAGCTCGACTATCCATCTCTACTGAAGACCCTTTCAGCTTTTTGAGAGTTGGGTGGAGGACATCATCTCTGAAAATAGGGTCCCACAGCTGCACCCCATCAGTGTGAGCAGGACACTTAGGACTCTTAGAAGAGTCAATGCTCTGAGACCATTGGGGGCACTTAGCCCCCTCTCTTCGTCACTGAGGATGATTTCATTTTTCAGGGATTAGAGAGGGTGGTCCTTGTGGTGGACTGCAGGTATGGAGAGCTGTTGTCATCGTATTAGATAGATAAGAATGATTATATGTATTGTAGAAATGTCTCCTATCATGTTCCCTAATTTCTTATTATGTCCACATCCTGGTCCCCATCTTGGACATCATAACAAACGTGCACTTTTTTGTTTAATTTACACATTGGACCATAGGAAAAATGACACTACAGCTACAGAGTTGACCGTCTGATAGCCCAGCTCGACTATCCATCTCTACTGAAGACCCTTTCAGCTTTTTGAGAGTTGGGTGGAGGACATCATCTCTGAAAATAGGGTCCCACAGCTTCACCCCATCAGTGTGAGCAGGACTCTTAGGACTCTTAGAAGAGTCAATGCTCTGGTACCATGGGGGGCGCTTGGCCCCCTCTCTTCGTCACTGAGGATGATTTCATTTTTCAGGGATTAGAGAGGGTGGTCCTTGTGGTGGACTGCAGGTATGGAGAGCTGTTGTCATCGTATTAGATAGATAAGAATGATTATATGTATTGTAGAAATGTCTCCTATCATGTTCCCTAATTTTTTATTATGTCCACATCCTGGTCCCCATCTTGGACATCATAACAAACGTGCACTTTTTTGTTTAATTTACACATTGGACCATAGGAAAAATGACACTACAGCTACAGAGGTGACCGTCTGATAGCCCAGCTCGAATATCCATCTCTACTGAAGACCCTTTCAGCTTTTTGAGAGTTGGGTGGAGGACATCATCTCTGAAAATAGGGTCCCACAGCTGCACCCCATCAGTGTGAGCAGGACTCTTAGGACTCTTAGAAGAGTTAATGCTCTGAGACCATGGGGGCGCTTAGCCCCCTCTCTTCGTCACTGAGGATGATTTCATTTTTCAGGGATTAGAGAGGGTGGTCCTTGTGGTGGACTGCAGGTATGGAGAGCTGTTATCATCGTATTAGATAGATAAGAATGATTATATGTATTGTAGAAATGTCTCCTATCATGTTCCCTAAGTTTTTATTATGTCCACATCCTGGTCCCCATCTTGGACATCATAACAAACGTGCACTTTTTTGTTTAATTTACACATTGGACCATAGGAAAAATGACACTACAGCTACAGAGGTGACCGTCTGATAGCCCAGCTCGACAATCCATCTCTACTGAAGACCCTTTCAGCTTTTTGAGAGTTGGGTGGAGGACATCATCTCTGAAAATAGGGTCCCACAGCTGCACCCCATCAGTGTGAGCAGGACTCTTAGGACTCTTAGAAGAGTCAATGCTCTGAGATCATGGGGGGCGCTTAGCCCCCTCTCTTCGTCACTGAGGATGATTTCACTTTTCAGGGAATAGAGAGGGTGGTCCTTGTGGTGGACTGCAGGTATGGAGAGCTGTTGTCATCGAATTAGATAGATAAGAATGATTATATGTATTGTAGAAATGTCTCCTATCATGTTCCCTATTTTTTTATTATGTCCACATCCTGGTCCCCATCTTGGAAATCATAACAAACGTGCACTTTTTTGTTTAATTTACACATTGGACCATAGGAAAAATGACACTACAGCTACAGAGGTGACCGTCTGATAGCCCAGCTCGACTATCCATCTCTACTGAAGACCCTTTCAGCTTTTTGAGAGTTGGGTGGAGGACATCATCTCTGAAAATAGGGTCCCACAGCTGCACCCCATCAGTGTGAGCAGGACTCTTAGGACTCTTAGAACAGTCAATGTTTTGAGACCATGGGGTGCGCTTAGCCCCCTCTCTTCGTCACTGAGGATGATTTCATTTTTCAGGGATTAGAGAGGGTGGTCCTTGTGGTGGACTGCAGGTATGGAGAGCTGTTGTTATCGTATTAGATAGATAAGAATAATTATATGTATTGTAGAAATGTCTCCTATCATGTTCCCTATTTTTTTATTATGTCCACATCCTGGTCCCCATCTGGGAAATTATAACAAATGTGCACTTTTTTGTTTAATTTACACATTGGACCATAGGAAAAATGACACTACAGCTACAGAGGTGACCGTCTGATAGCCCAGCTCGACTATCCATCTCTACTGAAGACCCTTTCAGCTTTTTGAGAGTTGGGTGGAGGACATCATCTCTGAAAATAGGGTCCCACAGCTGCACCCCATCAGTGTGAGCAGGACTCTTAGGACTCTTAGAAGAGTCAATGCTCTGAGACCATGGGGGGCGCTTAGCCCCCTCTCTTCGTCACTGAGGATGATTTCATTTTTCAGGGATTAGAGAGAGTGGTCCTTGTGGTGGACTGCAGGAATGGAGAGCTGTTGTGATCGTATTAGATAGATAAGAATGATTATATGTATTGTAGAAATGTCTCCTATCATGTTCCCTAATTTTTTATTATGTCCACATCCTGGTCCCCATCTTGGACATCATAACAAACGTGCACTTTTTTGTTTAATTTACACATTGGACCATAGGAAAAATGACACTACAGCTACAGAGGTGACCGTCTGATAGCCCAGCTCGACTATCCATCTCTACTGAAGACCCTTTCAGCTTTTTGAGAGTTGGGTGGAGGACATCATCTCTTAAAATAGGGTCCCACAGCTGCACCCCATCAGTGTAAGCAGGACTCTTAGGACTCTTAGAAGAGTCAATGCTCTAAAACCATGGGGGGCGCCAAACAAAACTTTTAGTGGATTTCTACTTATTTTATTAAATATTATCCCCACCAAACAGGACAAGCTTGCATCTGTTATAGTTTTGGAGAAAAATGTGATCATTTCATTTATGCGCGAAATGCCTTAAAAATGGCTTTAAAAAGGGTTTGAAGCATGGAGACGATTATCTCGGGATTGCAAGATAACCAAACACAACTTTTAGTGGATTTCTAATTATTTTATTAAATATCATCCCCTCCAAACAGGACAAGCTTGCATCTGTTATAGTTTTGGAGAAAAATGTGATCATTTCATTTATGCGCGAAATGCCTTAAAAATGGCTTTAAAATGGATTTGGAGCATGGAAACGATTATCTTGGGATTGCAAGATAACCAAATAAAACTTTTAGTGGATTTCTACTTATTTTATTAAATATCATCTCCACCAAACAGGACAAGCTTGCATGTGTTATAGTTTTGGAGAAAAATGTGATCATTTCATTTATGCGCGAAATGCCTTTGAAATGGCTTTAAAATGGATTTGGAGCATGGAGACGATTATCTCAGGATTGCAATATAAACAAACGAAACTTTTAGTAGGTTTCTACTTATTTTATTAAATATTATCTCCACCAAACAGGACAAGCTTGCATCTGTTATAGTTTTGGAGAAAAATGTGATCATTTCATTTATGCGCGAAATGCCTTAAAAATGGCTTTAAAATGGTTTTGAAGCATGGAGACGATTATCTCGGGATTGCAAGATAACCAAACAAAACTTTTAGTGGATTTCTAATTATTTTATTAAATATCATCCCCTCCAAACAGGACAAGCTTGCATCTGTTATAGTTTTGGAGAAAAATGTGATCATTTCATTTATGCGCACAATGCCTTTGAAATGGCTTTAAAATAGATTTGGAGCATGGAGACGATTATCTCGGGATTGCAAGATAACCAAACAAAACTTTTAGTGGATTTCTACTTATTTTACCAAATATCATCTCCACCAAACAGGACAAGCTTGCATGTGTTATAGTTTTGGAGAAAAATGTGATCATTTCATTTATGCGCAAAATGCCTTTGAAATGGCTTTAAAATGGATCTGGAGCATGGAGACGATTATCTCAGGATGGCAATAGAAACAAACGAAACTTTTAGTAGATTTCTACTTATTTTATTAAATATTATCTCCACCAAACAGGACAAGCTTGCATCTGTTATAGTTTTGGAGAAAAATGTGATCATTTCATTTATGCGCGAAATGCCTTAAAAATGGCTTTAAAATGGATTTGGAGCATGGAAACGATTATCTTGGGATTGCAAGATAACCAAATAAAACTTTTAGTGGATTTCTACTTATTTTATTAAATATCATCTCCACCAAACAGGACAAGCTTGCATGTGTTATAGTTTTGGAGAAAAATGTGATCATTTCATTTATGCGCGAAATGCCTTTGAAATGGCTTTAAAATGGATTTGGAGCATGGAGACGATTATCTCAGGATTGCAATATAAACAAACGAAACTTTTAGTAGGTTTCTACTTATTTTATTAAATATTATCTCCACCAAACAGGACAAGCTTGCATCTGTTATAGTTTTGGAGAAAAATGTGATCATTTCATTTATGCGCGAAATGCCTTAAAAATGGCTTTAAAATGGTTTTGAAGCATGGAGACGATTATCTCGGGATTGCAAGATAACCAAACAAAACTTTTAGTGGATTTCTAATTATTTTATTAAATATCATCCCCTCCAAACAGGACAAGCTTGCATCTGTTATAGTTTTGGAGAAAAATGTGATCATTTCATTTATGCGCACAATGCCTTTGAAATGGCTTTAAAATAGATTTGGAGCATGGAGACGATTATCTCGGGATTGCAAGATAACCAAACAAAACTTTTAGTGGATTTCTACTTATTTTACCAAATATCATCTCCACCAAACAGGACAAGCTTGCATGTGTTATAGTTTTGGAGAAAAATGTGATCATTTCATTTATGCGCAAAATGCCTTTGAAATGGCTTTAAAATGGATTTGGAGCATGGAGACGATTATCTCAGGATGGCAATATAAACAAACGAAACTTTTAGTAGATTTCTACTTATTGTATTAAATATTATCTCCACCAAACAGGACAAGCTTGCATCTGTTATAGTTTTGGAGAAAAATGTGATCATTTCATTTATGCGCGAAATGCCTTAAAAATGGCTTTAAAATGGATTTGGAGCATGGAGACGATTATCTTGGGATTGCAAGATAACCAAACAAAACTTTTAGTGGATTTCTACTTATTTTATTAAATATTATCCCCACCAAACAGGACAAGCTTGCATCTGTTATAGTTTTGGAGAAAAATGTGATCATTTCATTTATGCGCGAAATGCCTTAAAAATGGCTTTAAAAAGGGTTTGGAGCATGGAGACGATTATCTCGGGATTGCAAGATAACCAAACAAAACTTTTAGTGGATTTCTACTTATTTTATGAAATATCATCTCCACCAAACAGGACAAGCTTGCATCTGTTATAGTTTTGGAGAAAAATGTGATCATTTCATTTATGCGCGAAATGCCTTAAAGATGGCTTTAAAATGGATTTGGAGCATGGAGACGACTATCTCGGGATTGCAAGATAACCAAACAAATCTGTTAGTGGATTTCTACTTATTTTATTAAATATCATCTCCACCAAACAGGAGAAGCTTGCATCTGTTATAGTTTTGGAGAAAAATGTGATCATTTCATTTATGCGCGAAATGCCTTTGAAATGGCTTTAAAATGGATTTGGAGCATGGAGACGATTATCTCAGGATTGCAATATAAACAAACGAAACTTTTAGTAGATTTCTACCTATTTTATTAAATATTATCTCCACCAAACAGGACAAGCTTGCATCTGTTATAGTTTTGGAGAAAAATGTGATCATTTCATTTATGCGCGAAATGCCTTAAAAATGGCTTTAAAATGGATTTGGAGCATGGAGACGATTATCTTGGGATTGCAAGATAACCAAACAAAACTTTTAGTGGATTTCTACTTATTTTATTAAATATCATCTCCACCAAACAGGACAAGCTTGCATGTGTTATAGTTTTGGAGAAAAATGTGATCATTTCATTTATGCGCGAAATGCCTTTGAAATGGCTTTAAAATGGATTTGGAGCATGGAGACGATTATCTCAGGATTGCAATATAAACAAACGAAACTTTTAGTAGGTTTCTACTTATTTTATTAAATATTATCTCCACCAAACAGGACAAGCTTGCATCTGTTATAGTTTTGGAGAAAAATGTGATCATTTCATGTATGCGCGAAATGCCTTAAAAATGGCTTTAAAATAGTTTTGAAGCATGGAGACGATTATCTCGGGATTGCAAGATAACCAAACAAAACTTTTAGTGGATTTCTACATATTTTATTAAATATCATCTCTACCAAACAGGACAAGCTTGCATCTGTTTTAGTTTTGAAGAAAAATGTGATCATTTCATTTATGCGCGAAATGCCTTCAAAATGGCTTTTAAATGGATTTGAAGCATGGAGACGATTATCTCGGGATTGCAAGATAACCAAACAAAACTTTTAGTGGATTTCTACTTATTTTATTAAATATTATCCCCTCCAAACAGGACGAGCTTCCATCTGTTATAGTTTTGGAGAAAAATGTGATCATTTCATTTATGCGCGAAATGCCTTAAAAATGGCTTTAAAATGGATTTGGAGCATGGAGACGATTATCTCGGGATTGCAAGATAACCAAACAAAACTTTTAGTGGATTTCTACTTATTTTATTAAATATTATCCCCACCAAACAGGACAAGCTTGCATCTGTTATAGTTTTGGAGAAAAATGTGATCATTTCATTTATGCGCACAATGCCTTTGAAATGGCTTTAAAATAGATTTGGAGCATGGAGACGATTATCTCGGGATTGCAAGATAACCAAACAAAACTTTTAGTGGATTTCTACTTATTTTACCAAATATCATCTCCACCAAACAGGACAAGCTTGCATGTGTTATAGTTTTGGAGAAAATTGTGATCATTTCATTTATGCGCAAAATGCCTTTGAAATGGCTTTAAAATGGATTTGGAGCATGGAGACGATTATCTCAGGATGGCAATATAAACAAACAAAAGTTTTAGTAGATTTCTACTTATTTTATTAAATATTATCTCCACCAAACAGGACAAGCTTGCATCTGTTATAGTTTTGGAGAAAAATGTGATCATTTCATTTATGCGCGAAATGCCTTAAAAATTTCTTTAAAATGGATTTGGAGCATGGAGACGATTATCTTGGGATTGCAAGATAACCAAACAAAACTTTTAGTGGATTTCTACTTATTTTATTAAATATCATCTCCACCAAACAGGACAAGCTTGCATGTGTTATAGTTTTGGAGAAAAATGTGATCATTTCATTTATGCGTGAAATGCCTTTGAAATGGCTTTAAAATGGATTTGGAGCATGGAGACGATTATCTCAGGATTGCAATATAAACAAACAAAACTTTTAGTAGGTTTCTACTTATTTTATTAAATATTATCTCCACCAAACAGGACAAGCTTGCATCTGTTATAGTTTTGGAGAAAAATGTGATCATTTCATTTATGCGCGAAATGCCCTTAGGACTCTTAGAAGAGTTAATGCTCTGAGACCATGGGGGCGCTTAGCCCCCTCTCTTCGTCACTGAGGATGATTTCATTTTTCAGGGATTAGAGAGGGTGGTCCTTGTGGTGGACTGCAGGTATGGAGAGCTGTTGTCATCGTATTAGATAGATAAGAATGATTATATGTATTGTAGAAATGTCTCCTATCATGTTCCCTAATTTTTTATTATGTCCACATCCTGGTCCCCATCTTGGACATCATAACAAACGTGCACTTTTTTGTTTAATTTACACATTGGACCATAGGAAAAATGACACTACAGCTAAAGAGGTGACCGTCTGATAGCCCAGCTCGACTATCCATCTCTACTGAAGACATTTCTACAATACATATAATCATTCTTATCTATCTAATACGATCACAACAGCTCTCCATACCTGCAGTCCACCACAAGGACCACTCTCTCTAATCCCTGAAAAATGAAATCATCCTCAGTGACGAAGAGAGGGGGCTAAGCGCCCCCCATGGTCTCAGAGCATTGACTCTTCTAAGAGTCCTAAGATTCCTGCTCACTCTGATGGGGTGCAGCTGTGGGACCCTATTTTCAGAGATGATGTCCTCCACCCAACTCTCAAAAAGCTGAAAGGGTCTTCAGTAGAGATGGATAGTCGAGCTGGGCTATCAGACGGTCACCTCTGTAGCTGTAGTTTCATTTTCCCTATGGTCCAATGTGTAAATTAAACAAAAAAGTGCACGTTTGTTATGATGTCCAAGATGGGGACCAGGATGTGGACATAATAAAAAATTAGGGAACATGATAGGAGACATTTCTACAATACATATAATCATTCTTATCTATCTAATACGATGACAACAGCTCTCCATACCTGCAGTCCACCACAAGGACCACCCTCTCTAATCCCTGAAAAATGAAATCATCCTCAGTGATGAAGAGAGGAGGCTAAGTGCCCCCAATGGTCTCAGAGCATTGACTCTTCTAAGAGTCCTAAGAGTCCTGCTCACACTGATGGGGTGCAGCTGTGGGACCCTATTTTCAGAGATGATGTCCTCCACCCAACTCTCAAAAAGCTGAAAGGGTCTTCAGTAGAGATGGATAGTCGAGCTGGGCTATCAGACGGTCACCTCTGTAGCTGTAGTGTCATTTTTCCTATGGTCCAATGTGTAAATTAAACAAAAAAGTGCACGTTTGTTATGATGTCCAAGATGGGGACCAGGATGTGGACATAATAAAAAATTAGGGAACATGATAGGAGACATTTCTACAATACATATAATCATTCTTATCTATCTAATACGATGACAACAGCTCTCCATACCTGCAGTCCACCACAAGGACCACCCTCTCTAATCCCTGAAAAATGAAATCATCCTCAGGGACGAAGAGAGGGGGCTAAGCGCCCCCCATGGTTTTAGAGCATTGACTCTTCTAAGAGTCCTAAGAGTCCTGCTTACACTGATGGGGTGCAGCTGTGGGACCCTATTTTAAGAGATGATGTCCTCCACCCAACTCTCAAAAAGCTGAAAGGGTCTTCAGTAGAGATGGATAGTCGAGCTGGGCTATCAGACGGTCACCTCTGTAGCTGTAGTGTCATTTTTCCTATGGTCCAATGTGTAAATTAAACAAAAAAGTGCACGTTTGTTATGATGTCCAAGATGGGGACCAGGATGTGGACATAATAAAAAATTAGGGAACATGATAGGAGACATTTCTACAATACATATAATCATTCTTATCTATCTAATACGATGACAACAGCTCTCCATACCTGCAGTCCACCACAAGGACCACCCTCTCTAATCCCTGAAAAATGAAATCATCCTCAGTGACGAAGAGAGGGGGTAAGCGCCCCCATGGTCTCAGAGCATTAACTCTTCTAAGAGTCCTAAGAGTCCTGCTCACACTGATGGGGTGCAGCTGTGGGACCCTATTTTCAGAGATGATGTCCTCCACCCAACTCTCAAAAAGCTGAAAGGGTCTTCAGTAGAGATGGATAGTCGAGCTGGGCTATCAGACGGTCACCTCTGTAGCTGTAGTGTCATTTTTCCTATGGTCCAATGTGTAAATTAAACAAAAAAGTGCACGTTTGTTATGATGTCCAAGATGGGGACCAGGATGTGGACATAATAAAAAATTAGGGAACATGATAGGAGACATTTCTACAATACATATAATCATTCTTATCTATCTAATACGATGACAACAGCTCTCCATACCTGCAGTCCACCACAAGGACCACCCTCTCTAATCCCTGAAAAATGAAATCATCCTCAGGGACGAAGAGAGGGGGCTAAGCGCCCCCCATGGTTTTAGAGCATTGACTCTTCTAAGAGTCCTAAGAGTCCTGCTTACACTGATGGGGTGCAGCTGTGGGACCCTATTTTAAGAGATGATGTCCTCCACCCAACTCTCAAAAAGCTGAAAGGGTCTTCAGTAGAGATGGATAGTCGAGCTGGGCTATCAGACGGTCACCTCTGTAGCTGTAGTGTCATTTTTCCTATGGTCCAATGTGTAAATTAAACAAAAAAGTGCACGTTTGTTATGATTTCCAAGATGGGGACCAGGATGTGGACATAATAAAAAAATAGGGAACATGATAGGAGACATTCCTACAATACATATAATCATTCTTATCTATCTAATACGATGACAACAGCTCTCCATACCTGCAGTCCACCACAAGGACCACTCTCTCTAATCCCTGAAAAATGAAATCATCCTCAGTGACGAAGAGAGGGGGCTAAGCGCCCCCCATGGTCTCAAAACATTGACTCTTCTAAGAGTCCTAAGAGTCCTGCTCACACTGATGGGGTGCAGCTGTGGGACCCTATTTTCAGAGATGATGTCCTCCACCCAACTCTCAAAAAGCTGAAAGGGTCTTCAGTAGAGATGGATAGTCGAGCTGGGCTACCAGACGGTCACCTCTGTAGCTGTAGTGTCATTTTTCCTATGGTCCAATGTGTAAATTAAACAAAAAAGTGCACGTTTGTTATGATGTCCAAGATGGGGACCAGGATGTGGACATAATAAAAAATTAGGGAACATGATAGGAGACATTTCTACAATACATATAATCATTCTTATCTATTTAATACGATGACAACAGCTCTCCATACCTGCAGTCCACCACAAGCACCACCCTCTCTAATCCCTGAAAAATGAAATCATCCTCAGTGACGAAGAGAGGGGGCTAAGCGCCCCCCATGGTCTCAGAGCATTGACTCTTCTAAGAGTCCTAAGAGTCCTGCTCACACTGATGGGGTGCAGCTGTGGGACCCTATTTTCAGAGATGATGTCCTCCACCCAACTCTCAAAAAGCTGAAAGGGTCTTCAGTAGAGATGGATTGTCAAGCTGGGCTATCAGACGGTCACCTCTGTAGCTGTAGTGTCATTTTTCCTATGGTCCAATGTGTAAATTAAACAAAAAAGTGCATGTTTGTTATGATGTCCAAGATGGGGACCAGGATGTGGACATAATAAAAAATTAGGGAACATGATAGGAGACATTTCTACAATACATATAATCATTCTTATCTATCTAACACGATGACAACAGCTCTCCATACCTGCAGTCCACCACAAGGACCACCCTCTCTAATCCCTGAAAAATGAAATCATCCTCAGTGACGAAGAGAGGGGGCTCAGTGCCCCCAATGGTCTCAGAGCATTGACTCTTCTAAGAGTCCTAAGAGTCCTGCTCACACTGATGGGGTGCAGCTGTGGGACCCTATTTTCAGAGATGATGTCCTCCACCCAACTCTCAAAATGCTGAAAGGGTCTTCAGTAGAGATGGATAGTCGAGCTGGGCTATCAGACGGTCACCTCTGTAGCTGTAGTGTCATTTTTCCTATGGTCCAATGTGTAAATTAAACAAAAAAGTGCACGTTTGTTATGATGTCCAAGATGGGGACCAGGATGTGGACATAATAAAAAATTAGGGAACATGATAGGAGACATTTCTACAATACATATAATCATTCTTATCTATCTAATACGATGACAACAGCTCTCCATACCTGCAGTCCACCACAAGGACCACCCTCTCTAATCCCTGAAAAATGAAATCATCCTCAGTGACGAAGAGAGTGGGCTAAGCGCCCCCATGGTCTCAGAGCATTAACTCTTCTAAGAGTCCTAAGAGTCCTGCTCACACTGATGGGGTGCAGCTGTGGGACCCTATTTTCAGAGATGATGTCCTCCACCCAACTCTCAAAAAGCTGAAAGGGTCTTCAGTAGAGATGGATAGTCGAGCTGGGCTATCAGACGGTCACCTCTGTAGCTGTAGTGTCATTTTTCCTATGGTCCAATGTGTAAATTAAACAAAAAAGTGCACGTTTGTTATGATGTCCAAGATGGGGACCAGGATGTGGACATAATAAAAAATTAGGGAACATGATAGGAGACATTTCTACAATACATATAATCATTCTTATCTATCTAATACGATGACAACAGCTCTCCATACCTGCAGTCCACCACAAGGACCACCCTCTCTAATCCCTGAAAAATGAAATCATCCTCAGTGACGAAGAGAGGGGGCCAAGCGCCCCCATGGTACCAGAGCATTGACTCTTCTAAGAGTCCTAAGAGTCCTGCTCACACTGATGGGGTGAAGCTGTGGGACCCTATTTTCAGAGATGATGTCCTCCACCCAACTCTCAAAAAGCTGAAAGGGTCTTCAGTAGAGATGGATAGTCGAGCTGGGCTATCAGACGGTCACCTCTGTAGCTGTAGTGTCATTTTTCCTATGGTCCAATGTGTAAATTAAACAAAAAAGTGCACGTTTGTTATGATGTTCAAGATGGGGACCAGGATGTGGACATAATAAAAAATTAGGGAACATGATAGGAGACATTTCTACAATACATATAATCATTCTTATCTATCTAATACGATCACAACAGCTCTCCATACCTGCAGTCCACCACAAGGACCACTCTCTCTAATCCCTGAAAAATGAAATCATCCTCAGTGACGAAGAGAGGGGGCTAAGCGCCCCCCATGGTCTCAGAGCATTGACTCTTCTAAGAGTCCTAAGATTCCTGCTCACACTGATGGGGTGCAGCTGTGGGACCCTATTTTCAGAGATGATGTCCTCCACCCAACTCTCAAAAAGCTGAAAGGGTCTTCAGTAGAGATGGATAGTCGAGCTGGGCTATCAGACGGTCACCTCTGTAGCTGTAGTGTCATTTTTCCTATGGTCCAATGTGTAAATTAAACAAAAAAGTGCATGTTTGTTATGATGTCCAAGATGGGGACCAGGATGTGGACATAATAAAAAATTAGGGAACATGATAGGAGACATTTCTACAATACATATAATCATTCTTATCTATCTAACACGATGACAACAGCTCTCCATACCTGCAGTCCACCACAAGGACCACCCTCTCTAATCCCTGAAAAATGAAATCATCCTCAGTGACGAAGAGAGGGGGCTCAGTGCCCCCAATGGTCTCAGAGCATTGACTCTTCTAAGAGTCCTAAGAGTCCTGCTCACACTGATGGGGTGCAGCTGTGGGACCCTATTTTCAGAGATGATGTCCTCCACCCAACTCTCAAAATGCTGAAAGGGTCTTCAGTAGAGATGGATAGTCGAGCTGGGCTATCAGACGGTCACCTCTGTAGCTGTAGTGTCATTTTTCCTATGGTCCAATGTGTAAATTAAACAAAAAAGTGCACGTTTGTTATGATGTCCAAGATGGGGACCAGGATGTGGACATAATAAAAAATTAGGGAACATGATAGGAGACATTTCTACAATACATATAATCATTCTTATCTATCTAATACGATGACAACAGCTCTCCATACCTGCAGTCCACCACAAGGACCACCCTCTCTAATCCCTGAAAAATGAAATCATCCTCAGTGACGAAGAGAGTGGGCTAAGCGCCCCCATGGTCTCAGAGCATTAACTCTTCTAAGAGTCCTAAGAGTCCTGCTCACACTGATGGGGTGCAGCTGTGGGACCCTATTTTCAGAGATGATGTCCTCCACCCAACTCTCAAAAAGCTGAAAGGGTCTTCAGTAGAGATGGATAGTCGAGCTGGGCTATCAGACGGTCACCTCTGTAGCTGTAGTGTCATTTTTCCTATGGTCCAATGTGTAAATTAAACAAAAAAGTGCACGTTTGTTATGATGTCCAAGATGGGGACCAGGATGTGGACATAATAAAAAATTAGGGAACATGATAGGAGACATTTCTACAATACATATAATCATTCTTATCTATCTAATACGATGACAACAGCTCTCCATACCTGCAGTCCACCACAAGGACCACCCTCTCTAATCCCTGAAAAATGAAATCATCCTCAGTGACGAAGAGAGGGGGCCAAGCGCCCCCATGGTACCAGAGCATTGACTCTTCTAAGAGTCCTAAGAGTCCTGCTCACACTGATGGGGTGAAGCTGTGGGACCCTATTTTCAGAGATGATGTCCTCCACCCAACTCTCAAAAAGCTGAAAGGGTCTTCAGTAGAGATGGATAGTCGAGCTGGGCTATCAGACGGTCACCTCTGTAGCTGTAGTGTCATTTTTCCTATGGTCCAATGTGTAAATTAAACAAAAAAGTGCACGTTTGTTATGATGTTCAAGATGGGGACCAGGATGTGGACATAATAAAAAATTAGGGAACATGATAGGAGACATTTCTACAATACATATAATCATTCTTATCTATCTAATACGATCACAACAGCTCTCCATACCTGCAGTCCACCACAAGGACCACTCTCTCTAATCCCTGAAAAATGAAATCATCCTCAGTGACGAAGAGAGGGGGCTAAGCGCCCCCCATGGTCTCAGAGCATTGACTCTTCTAAGAGTCCTAAGATTCCTGCTCACACTGATGGGGTGCAGCTGTGGGACCCTATTTTCAGAGATGATGTCCTCCACCCAACTCTCAAAAAGCTGAAAGGGTCTTCAGTAGAGATGGATAGTCGAGCTGGGCTATCAGACGGTCACCTCTGTAGCTGTAGTGTCATTTTTCCTATGGTCCAATGTGTAAATTAAACAAAAAAGTGCACGTTTGTTATGATGTCCAAGATGGGGACCAGGATGTGGACATAATAAAAAATTAGGGAACATGATAGGAGACATTTCTACAATACATATAATCATTCTTATCTATCTAATACGATGACAACAGCTCTCCATACCTGCAGTCCACCACAAGGACCACCCTCTCTAATCCCTGAAAAATGAAATCATCCTCAGGGACGAAGAGAGGGGGCTAAGCGCCCCCCATGGTTTTAGAGCATTGACTCTTCTAAGAGTCCTAAGAGTCCTGCTTACACTGATGGGGTGCAGCTGTGGGACCCTATTTTAAGAGATGATGTCCTCCACCCAACTCTCAAAAAGCTGAAAGGGTCTTCAGTAGAGATGGATAGTCGAGCTGGGCTATCAGACGGTCACCTCTGTAGCTGTAGTGTCATTTTTCCTATGGTCCAATGTGTAAATTAAACAAAAAAGTGCACGTTTGTTATGATGTCCAAGATGGGGACCAGGATGTGGACATAATAAAAAATTAGGGAACATGATAGGAGACATTTCTACAATACATATAATCATTCTTATCTATCTAATACGATGACAACAGCTCTCCATACCTGCAGTCCACCACAAGGACCACCCTCTCTAATCCCTGAAAAATGAAATCATCCTCAGTGACGAAGAGAGGGGGTAAGCGCCCCCATGGTCTCAGAGCATTAACTCTTCTAAGAGTCCTAAGAGTCCTGCTCACACTGATGGGGTGCAGCTGTGGGACCCTATTTTCAGAGATGATGTCCTCCACCCAACTCTCAAAAAGCTGAAAGGGTCTTCAGTAGAGATGGATAGTCGAGCTGGGCTATCAGACGGTCACCTCTGTAGCTGTAGTGTCATTTTTCCTATGGTCCAATGTGTAAATTAAACAAAAAAGTGCACGTTTGTTATGATGTCCAAGATGGGGACCAGGATGTGGACATAATAAAAAATTAGGGAACATGATAGGAGACATTTCTACAATACATATAATCATTCTTATCTATCTAATACGATGACAACAGCTCTCCATACCTGCAGTCCACCACAAGGACCACCCTCTCTAATCCCTGAAAAATGAAATCATCCTCAGGGACGAAGAGAGGGGGCTAAGCGCCCCCCATGGTTTTAGAGCATTGACTCTTCTAAGAGTCCTAAGAGTCCTGCTTACACTGATGGGGTGCAGCTGTGGGACCCTATTTTAAGAGATGATGTCCTCCACCCAACTCTCAAAAAGCTGAAAGGGTCTTCAGTAGAGATGGATAGTCGAGCTGGGCTATCAGACGGTCACCTCTGTAGCTGTAGTGTCATTTTTCCTATGGTCCAATGTGTAAATTAAACAAAAAAGTGCACGTTTGTTATGATTTCCAAGATGGGGACCAGGATGTGGACATAATAAAAAAATAGGGAACATGATAGGAGACATTCCTACAATACATATAATCATTCTTATCTATCTAATACGATGACAACAGCTCTCCATACCTGCAGTCCACCACAAGGACCACTCTCTCTAATCCCTGAAAAATGAAATCATCCTCAGTGACGAAGAGAGGGGGCTAAGCGCCCCCCATGGTCTCAAAACATTGACTCTTCTAAGAGTCCTAAGAGTCCTGCTCACACTGATGGGGTGCAGCTGTGGGACCCTATTTTCAGAGATGATGTCCTCCACCCAACTCTCAAAAAGCTGAAAGGGTCTTCAGTAGAGATGGATAGTCGAGCTGGGCTACCAGACGGTCACCTCTGTAGCTGTAGTGTCATTTTTCCTATGGTCCAATGTGTAAATTAAACAAAAAAGTGCACGTTTGTTATGATGTCCAAGATGGGGACCAGGATGTGGACATAATAAAAAATTAGGGAACATGATATGAGACATTTCTACAATACATATAATCATTCTTATCTATTTAATACGATGACAACAGCTCTCCATACCTGCAGTCCACCACAAGCACCACCCTCTCTAATCCCTGAAAAATGAAATCATCCTCAGTGACGAAGAGAGGGGGCTAAGCGCCCCCCATGGTCTCAGAGCATTGACTCTTCTAAGAGTCCTAAGAGTCCTGCTCACACTGATGGGGTGCAGCTGTGGGACCCTATTTTCAGAGATGATGTCCTCCACCCAACTCTCAAAAAGCTGAAAGGGTCTTCAGTAGAGATGGATTGTCAAGCTGGGCTATCAGACGGTCACCTCTGTAGCTGTAGTGTCATTTTTCCTATGGTCCAATGTGTAAATTAAACAAAAAAGTGCATGTTTGTTATGATGTCCAAGATGGGGACCAGGATGTGGACATAATAAAAAATTAGGGAACATGATAGGAGACATTTCTACAATACATATAATCATTCTTATCTATCTAACACGATGACAACAGCTCTCCATACCTGCAGTCCACCACAAGGACCACCCTCTCTAATCCCTGAAAAATGAAATCATCCTCAGTGACGAAGAGAGGGGGCTCAGTGCCCCCAATGGTCTCAGAGCATTGACTCTTCTAAGAGTCCTAAGAGTCCTGCTCACACTGATGGGGTGCAGCTGTGGGACCCTATTTTCAGAGATGATGTCCTCCACCCAACTCTCAAAATGCTGAAAGGGTCTTCAGTAGAGATGGATAGTCGAGCTGGGCTATCAGACGGTCACCTCTGTAGCTGTAGTGTCATTTTTCCTATGGTCCAATGTGTAAATTAAACAAAAAAGTGCACGTTTGTTATGATGTCCAAGATGGGGACCAGGATGTGGACATAATAAAAAATTAGGGAACATGATAGGAGACATTTCTACAATACATATAATCATTCTTATCTATCTAATACGATGACAACAGCTCTCCATACCTGCAGTCCACCACAAGGACCACCCTCTCTAATCCCTGAAAAATGAAATCATCCTCAGTGACGAAGAGAGTGGGCTAAGCGCCCCCATGGTCTCAGAGCATTAACTCTTCTAAGAGTCCTAAGAGTCCTGCTCACACTGATGGGGTGCAGCTGTGGGACCCTATTTTCAGAGATGATGTCCTCCACCCAACTCTCAAAAAGCTGAAAGGGTCTTCAGTAGAGATGGATAGTCGAGCTGGGCTATCAGACGGTCACCTCTGTAGCTGTAGTGTCATTTTTCCTATGGTCCAATGTGTAAATTAAACAAAAAAGTGCACGTTTGTTATGATGTCCAAGATGGGGACCAGGATGTGGACATAATAAAAAATTAGGGAACATGATAGGAGACA
This sequence comes from Anomaloglossus baeobatrachus, assembly GCF_048569485.1. Taxonomy (NCBI): domain Eukaryota; kingdom Metazoa; phylum Chordata; class Amphibia; order Anura; family Aromobatidae; genus Anomaloglossus; species Anomaloglossus baeobatrachus. The sequence continues at coordinate 1,668,934 of NW_027442146.1, read as the reverse complement.
TTTCTACAATACATATAATCATTCTTATCTATCTAATACGATGACAACAGCTCTCCATACCTGCAGTCCACCACAAGGACCACCCTCTCTAATCCCTGAAAAATGAAATCATCCTCAGTGACGAAGAGAGGGGGCCAAGCGCCCCCATGGTACCAGAGCATTGACTCTTCTAAGAGTCCTAAGAGTCCTGCTCACACTGATGGGGTGAAGCTGTGGGACCCTATTTTCAGAGATGATGTCCTCCACCCAACTCTCAAAAAGCTGAAAGGGTCTTCAGTAGAGATGGATAGTCGAGCTGGGCTATCAGACGGTCACCTCTGTAGCTGTAGTGTCATTTTTCCTATGGTCCAATGTGTAAATTAAACAAAAAAGTGCACGTTTGTTATGATGTTCAAGATGGGGACCAGGATGTGGACATAATAAAAAATTAGGGAACATGATAGGAGACATTTCTACAATACATATAATCATTCTTATCTATCTAATACGATCACAACAGCTCTCCATACCTGCAGTCCACCACAAGGACCACTCTCTCTAATCCCTGAAAAATGAAATCATCCTCAGTGACGAAGAGAGGGGGCTAAGCGCCCCCCATGGTCTCAGAGCATTGACTCTTCTAAGAGTCCTAAGATTCCTGCTCACACTGATGGGGTGCAGCTGTGGGACCCTATTTTCAGAGATGATGTCCTCCACCCAACTCTCAAAAAGCTGAAAGGGTCTTCAGTAGAGATGGATAGTCGAGCTGGGCTATCAGACGGTCACCTCTGTAGCTGTAGTGTCATTTTTCCTATGGTCCAATGTGTAAATTAAACAAAAAAGTGCATGTTTGTTATGATGTCCAAGATGGGGACCAGGATGTGGACATAATAAAAAATTAGGGAACATGATAGGAGACATTTCTACAATACATATAATCATTCTTATCTATCTAACACGATGACAACAGCTCTCCATACCTGCAGTCCACCACAAGGACCACCCTCTCTAATCCCTGAAAAATGAAATCATCCTCAGTGACGAAGAGAGGGGGCTCAGTGCCCCCAATGGTCTCAGAGCATTGACTCTTCTAAGAGTCCTAAGAGTCCTGCTCACACTGATGGGGTGCAGCTGTGGGACCCTATTTTCAGAGATGATGTCCTCCACCCAACTCTCAAAATGCTGAAAGGGTCTTCAGTAGAGATGGATAGTCGAGCTGGGCTATCAGACGGTCACCTCTGTAGCTGTAGTGTCATTTTTCCTATGGTCCAATGTGTAAATTAAACAAAAAAGTGCACGTTTGTTATGATGTCCAAGATGGGGACCAGGATGTGGACATAATAAAAAATTAGGGAACATGATAGGAGACATTTCTACAATACATATAATCATTCTTATCTATCTAATACGATGACAACAGCTCTCCATACCTGCAGTCCACCACAAGGACCACCCTCTCTAATCCCTGAAAAATGAAATCATCCTCAGTGACGAAGAGAGTGGGCTAAGCGCCCCCATGGTCTCAGAGCATTAACTCTTCTAAGAGTCCTAAGAGTCCTGCTCACACTGATGGGGTGCAGCTGTGGGACCCTATTTTCAGAGATGATGTCCTCCACCCAACTCTCAAAAAGCTGAAAGGGTCTTCAGTAGAGATGGATAGTCGAGCTGGGCTATCAGACGGTCACCTCTGTAGCTGTAGTGTCATTTTTCCTATGGTCCAATGTGTAAATTAAACAAAAAAGTGCACGTTTGTTATGATGTCCAAGATGGGGACCAGGATGTGGACATAATAAAAAATTAGGGAACATGATAGGAGACATTTCTACAATACATATAATCATTCTTATCTATCTAATACGATGACAACAGCTCTCCATACCTGCAGTCCACCACAAGGACCACCCTCTCTAATCCCTGAAAAATGAAATCATCCTCAGTGACGAAGAGAGGGGGCCAAGCGCCCCCATGGTACCAGAGCATTGACTCTTCTAAGAGTCCTAAGAGTCCTGCTCACACTGATGGGGTGAAGCTGTGGGACCCTATTTTCAGAGATGATGTCCTCCACCCAACTCTCAAAAAGCTGAAAGGGTCTTCAGTAGAGATGGATAGTCGAGCTGGGCTATCAGACGGTCACCTCTGTAGCTGTAGTGTCATTTTTCCTATGGTCCAATGTGTAAATTAAACAAAAAAGTGCACGTTTGTTATGATGTTCAAGATGGGGACCAGGATGTGGACATAATAAAAAATTAGGGAACATGATAGGAGACATTTCTACAATACATATAATCATTCTTATCTATCTAATACGATCACAACAGCTCTCCATACCTGCAGTCCACCACAAGGACCACTCTCTCTAATCCCTGAAAAATGAAATCATCCTCAGTGACGAAGAGAGGGGGCTAAGCGCCCCCCATGGTCTCAGAGCATTGACTCTTCTAAGAGTCCTAAGATTCCTGCTCACACTGATGGGGTGCAGCTGTGGGACCCTATTTTCAGAGATGATGTCCTCCACCCAACTCTCAAAAAGCTGAAAGGGTCTTCAGTAGAGATGGATAGTCGAGCTGGGCTATCAGACGGTCACCTCTGTAGCTGTAGTGTCATTTTTCCTATTGTCCAATTTGTAAATTAAACAAAAAAGTGCACGTTTGTTATGATTTCCAAGATGGGGACCAGGATGTGGACATAATAAAAAAATAGGGAACATGATAGGAGACATTTCTACAATACATATAATCATTCTTATCTATCTAATACGATGACAACAGCTCTCCATACCTGCAGTCCACCACAAGGACCACCCTCTCTATTCCCTGAAAAGTGAAATCATCCTCAGTGACGAGGAGAGGGGGCTAAGCGCCCCCCATGGTCTCAGAGCATTGACTCTTCTAAGAGTCCTAAGAGTCCTGCTCACACTGATGGGGTGCAGCTGTGGGACCCTATTTTCAGAGATGATGTTCTCCACCCAACTCTCAAAAAGCTGAAAGGGTCTTCAGTAGAGATGGATAGTCGAGCTGGGCTATCAGACGGTCACCTCTGTAGCTGTAGTGTCATTTTTCCTATGGTCCAATGTGTAAATTAAACAAAAAAGTGCACGTTTGTTATGATGTCCAAGATGGGGACCAGGATGTGGACATAATAAAAAATTAGGGAACATGATAGGAGACATTTCTACAATACATATAATCATTCTTATCTATTTAATACGATGACAACAGCTCTCCATACCTGCAGTCCACCACAAGGACCACCCTCTCTAATCCCTGAAAAATGAAATCATCCTCAGTGACGAAGAGAGGGGGCTAAGCGCCCCCCATGGTCTCAGAGCATTGACTCTTCTAAGAGTCCTAAGAGTCCTGCTCACACTGATGGGGTGCAGCTGTGGGACCCTATTTTCAGAGATGATGTCCTCCACCCAACTCTCAAAAAGCTGAAAGGGTCTTCAGTAGAGATGGATAGTCGAGCTGGGCTATCAGACGGTCACCTCTGTAGCTGTAGTGTCATTTTTCCTATGGTCCAATGTGTAAATTAAACAAAAAAGTGCACGTTTGTTATGATGTCCAAGATGGGGACCAGGATGTGGACATAATAAAAAATTAGGGAACATGATAGGAGACATTTCTACAATACATATAATCATTCTTATCTATCTAATACGATGACAACAGCTCTCCATACCTGCAGTCCACCACAAGGACCACCCTCTCTAATCCCTGAAAAATGAAATCATCCTCAGTGACGAAGAGAGTGGGCTAAGCGCCCCCATGGTCTCAGAGCATTAACTCTTCTAAGAGTCCTAAGAGTCCTGCTCACACTGATGGGGTGCAGCTGTGGGACCCTATTTTCAGAGATGATGTCCTCCACCCAACTCTCAAAAAGCTGAAAGGGTCTTCAGTAGAGATGGATAGTCGAGCTGGGCTATCAGACGGTCACCTCTGTAGCTGTAGTGTCATTTTTCCTATGGTCCAATGTGTAAATTAAACAAAAAAGTGCACGTTTGTTATGATGTCCAAGATGGGGACCAGGATGTGGACATAATAAAAAATTAGGGAACATGATAGGAGACATTTCTACAATACATATAATCATTCTTATCTATCTAATACGATGACAACAGCTCTCCATACCTGCAGTCCACCACAAGGACCACCCTCTCTAATCCCTGAAAAATGAAATCATCCTCAGTGACGAAGAGAGGGGGCCAAGCGCCCCCATGGTACCAGAGCATTGACTCTTCTAAGAGTCCTAAGAGTCCTGCTCACACTGATGGGGTGAAGCTGTGGGACCCTATTTTCAGAGATGATGTCCTCCACCCAACTCTCAAAAAGCTGAAAGGGTCTTCAGTAGAGATGGATAGTCGAGCTGGGCTATCAGACGGTCACCTCTGTAGCTGTAGTGTCATTTTTCCTATGGTCCAATGTGTAAATTAAACAAAAAAGTGCACGTTTGTTATGATGTCCAAGATGGGGACCAGGATGTGGACATAATAAAAAATTAGGGAACATGATAGGAGACATTTCTACAATACATATAATCATTCTTATCTATCTAATACGATGACAACAGCTCTCCATACCTGCAGTCCACCACAAGGACCACCCTCTCTAATCCCTGAAAAATGAAATCATCCTAAGTGACGAAGAGAGGGGGCTAAGCGCCCCTCATGGTTTTAGAGCATTGACTCTTCTAAGAGTCCTAAGAGTCCTGCTTACACTGATGGGGTGCAGCTGTGGGACCCTATTTTAAGAGATGATGTCCTCCACCCAACTCTCAAAAAGCTGAAAGGGTCTTCAGTAGAGATGGATAGTCGAGCTGGGCTATCAGACGGTCACCTCTGTAGCTGTAGTGTCATTTTTCCTATGGTCCAATGTGGAAATTAAACAAAAAAGTGCACGTTTGTTATGATGTCCAAGATGGGGACCAGGATGTGGACATAATAAAAAATTAGGGAACATGATAGGAGACATTTCTACAATACATATAATCATTCTTATCTATTTAATATGATGACAACAGCTCTCCATACCTGCAGTCCACCACAAGGACCACCCTCTCTAATCCCTGAAAAATGAAATCATCCTCAGTGACGAAGAGAGGGGGCTAAGCGCCCCCCATGGTCTCAGAGCATTGACTCTTCTAAGAGTCTTAAGAGTCCTGCTCACACTGATGGGGTGCAGCTGTGGGACCCTATTTTCAGAGATGATGTCCTCCACCCAACTCTCAAAAAGCTGAAAGGGTCTTCAGTAGAGATGGATTGTCGAGCTGGGCTATCAGACGGTCACCTCTGTAGCTGTAGTGTCATTTTTCCTATGGTCCAATGTGTAAATTAAACAAAAAAGTGCACGTTTGTTATGATGTCCAAGATGGGGACCAGGATGTGGACATAATAAAAAATTAGGGAACATGATAGGAGACATTTCTACAATACATATAATCATTCTTATCTACCTAATACGATGATAACAGCTCTCCATACCTGCAGTCCACCACAAGGACCACCCTCTCTAATCCCTGAAAAATGAAATCATCCTCAGTGACGAAGAGAGGGGGCTAAGTGCCCCCAATGGTCTCAGAGCATTGACTCTTCTAAGAGTCCTAAGAGTCCTGCTCACACTGATGGGGTGCAGCTGTGGGACCCTAATTTCAGAGATGATGTCCTCCACCCAACTCTCAAAAAGCTGAAAGGGTCTTCAGTAGAGATGGATAGTCGAACTGGGCTATCAGACGGTCACCTCTGTAGCTGTAGTGTCATTTTTCCTATGGTCCAATGTGTAAATTAAACAAAAAAGTGCACGTTTGTTATGATGTCCAAGATGGGGACCAGGATGTGGACATAATAAAAAATTAGGGAACATGATAGGAAACATTTCTACAATACATATAATCATTCTTATCTATCTAATACGATGACAACAGCTCTCCATACCTGCAGTCCACAACAAGGACCACCCTCTCTAATCCCTGAAAAATGAAATCATCCTCAGTGACGAAGAGAGGGGGCTAAGCGTCCCCCATGGTTTTAGAGCATTGACTCTTCTAAGAGTCCTAAGAGTCCTGCTTACACTGATGGGGTGCAGCTGTGGGACCCTATTTTAAGAGATGATGTCCTCCACCCAACTCTCAAAAAGCTGAAAGGGTCTTCAGTAGAGATGGATAGTCGAGCTGGGCTATCAGACGGTCACCTCTGTAGCTGTAGTGTCATTTTTCCTATGGTCCAATGTGTAAATTAAACAAAAAAGTGCACGTTTGTTATGATGTCCAAGATGGGGACCAGGATGTGGACATAATAAAAAATTAGGGAACATGATAGGAGACATTTCTACAATACATATAATCATTCTTATCTATTTAATACGATGACAACAGCTCTCCATACCTGCAGTCCACCACAAGGACCACCCTCTCTAATCCCTGAAAAATGAAATCATCCTCAGTGACGAAGAGAGGGGGCTAAGCGCCCCCCATGGTCTCAGAGCATTGACTCTTCTAAGAGTCCTAAGAGTCCTGCTCACACTGATGGGGTGCAGCTGTGGGACCCTATTTTCAGAGATGATGTCCTCCACCCAACTCTCAAAAAGCTGAAAGGGTCTTCAGTAGAGATGGATTGTCGAGCTGGGCTATCAGACGGTCACCTCTGTAGCTGTAGTGTCATTTTTCCTATGGTCCAATGTGTAAATTAAACAAAAAAGTGCACGTTTGTTATGATGTCCAAGATGGGGACCAGGATGTGGACATAATAAAAAATTAGGGAACATGATAGGAGACATTTCTACAATACATATAATCATTCTTATCTACCTAATACGATGATAACAGCTCTCCATACCTGCAGTCCACCACAAGGACCACCCTCTCTAATCCCTGAAAAATGAAATCATCCTCAGTGACGAAGAGAGGGGGCTAAGTGCCCCCAATGGTCTCAGAGCATTGACTCTTCTAAGAGTCCTAAGAGTCCTGTTTACACTGATGGGGTGCAGCTGTGGGACCCTAATTTCAGAGATGATGTCCTCCACCCAACTCTCAAAAAGCTGAAAGGGTCTTCAGTAGAGATGGATAGTCGAGCTGGGCTATCAGACGGTCACCTCTGTAGCTGTAGTGTCATTTTTCCTATGGTCCAATGTGTAAATTAAACAAAAAAGTGCACGTTTGTTATGATGTCCAAGATGGGGACCAGGATGTGGACATAATAAAAAATTAGGGAACATGATAGGAGACATTTCTACAATACATATAATCATTCTTATCTATCTAATACGATGACAACAGCTCTCCATACCTGCAGTCCACAACAAGGACCACCCTCTCTAATCCCTGAAAAATGAAATCATCCTCAGTGACGAAGAGAGGGGGCTAAGCGCCCCCATGGTCTCAGAGCATTAACTCTTCTAAGAGTCCTAAGAGTCCTGCTCACACTGATGGGTGCAGCTGTGGGACCCTATTTTCAGAGATGATGTCCTCCACCCAACTCTCAAAAAGCTGAAAGGGTCTTCAGTAGAGATGGATAGTCGAGCTGGGCTATCAGACGGTCACCTCTGTAGCTGTAGTGTCATTTTTCCTATGGCCCAATGTGTAAATTAAACAAAAAAGTGCACGTTTGTTATGATGTCCAAGATGGGGACCAGGATGTGGACATAATAAAAAATTAGGGAACATGATAGGAGACATTTCTACAATACATATAATCATTCTTATCTATCTAATACGATGACAACAGCTCTCCATACCTGCAGTCCACCACAAGGACCACCCTCTCTAATCCCTGAAAAATGAAATCATCCTCAGTGACGAAGAGAGGGGGCCAAGCGCCCCCCATGGTACCAGAGCATTGACTCTTCTAAGAGTCCTAAGAGTCCTGCTCACACTGATGGGGTGAAGCTGTGGGACCCTATTTTCAGAGATGATGTCCTCCACCCAACTCTCAAAAAGCTGAAAGGGTCTTCAGTAGAGATGGATAGTCGAGCTGGGCTATCAGACGGTAACCTCTGTAGCTGTAGTGTCATTTTTCCTATGGTCCAATGTGTAAATTAAACAAAAAAGTGCACGTTTGTTATGATGTCCAAGATGGGGACCAGGATGTGGACATAATAAGAAATTAGGGAACATGATAGGAGACATTTCTACAATACATATAATCATTCTTATCTATCTAATACGATGACAACAGCTCTCCATACCTGCAGTCCACCACAAGGACCACCCTCTCTAATCCCTGAAAAATGAAATCATCCTCAGGGACGAAGAGAGGGGGCTAAGCGCCCCCCATGGTTTTAGAGCATTGACTCTTCTAAGAGTCCTAAGAGTCCTGCTTACACTGATGGGGTGCAGCTGTGGGACCCTATTTTCAGAGATGATGTCCTCCACCCAACTCTCAAAAAGCTGAAAGGGTCTTCAGTAGAGATGGATAGTCGAGCTGGGCTATCAGACGGTCACCTCTGTAGCTGTAGTGTCATTTTTCCTATGGTCCAATGTGTAAATTAAACAAAAAAGTGCACGTTTGTTATGATGTTCAAGATGGGGACCAGGATGTGGACATAATAAAAAATTAGGGAACATGATAGGAGACATTTCTACAATACATATAATCATTCTTATCTATCTAATACGATCACAACAGCTCTCCATACCTGCAGTCCACCACAAGGACCACTCTCTCTAATCCCTGAAAAATGAAATCATCCTCAGTGACGAAGAGAGGGGGCTAAGCGCCCCCCATGGTCTCAGAGCATTGACTCTTCTAAGAGTCCTAAGATTCCTGCTCACACTGATGGGGTGCAGCTGTGGGACCCTATTTTCAGAGATGATGTCCTCCTCCCAACTCTCAAAAAGCTGAAAGGGTCTTCAGTAGAGATGGATAGTCGAGCTGGGCTATCAGACGGTCACCTCTGTAGCTGTAGTGTCATTTTTCCTATGGTCCAATGTGTAAATTAAACAAAAAAGTGCACGTTTGTTATGATTTCCAAGATGGGGACCAGGATGTGGACATAATAAAAAAATAGGGAACATGATAGGAGACATTTCTACAATACATATAATCATTCTTATCTATCTAATACGATGACAACAGCTCTCCATACCTGCAGTCCACCACAAGGACCACCCTCTCTATTCCCTGAAAAGTGAAATCATCCTCAGTGACGAAGAGAGGGGGCTAAGCGCCCCCCATGGTCTCAGAGCATTGACTCTTCTAAGAGTCCTAAGAGTCCTGCTCACACTGATGGGGTGCAGCTGTGGGACCCTATTTTCAGAGATGATGTTCTCCACCCAACTCTCAAAAAGCTGAAAGGGTCTTCAGTAGAGATGGATAGTCGAGCTGGGCTATCAGACGGTCACCTCTGTAGCTGTAGTGTCATTTTTCCTATGGTCCAATGTGTAAATTAAACAAAAAAGTGCACGTTTGTTATGATGTCCAAGATGGGGACCAGGATGTGGACATAATAAAAAATTAGGGAACATGATAGGAGACATTTCTACAATACATATAATCATTCTTATCTATTTAATACGATGACAACAGCTCTCCATACCTGCAGTCCACCACAAGGACCACCCTCTCTAATCCCTGAAAAATGAAATCATCCTCAGTGACGAAGAGAGGGGGCTAAGCGCCCCCCATGGTCTCAGAGCATTGACTCTTCTAAGAGTCCTAAGAGTCCTGCTCACACTGATGGGGTGCAGCTGTGGGACCCTATTTTCAGAGATGATGTCCTCCACCCAACTCTCAAAAAGCTGAAAGGGTCTTCAGTAGAGATGGATAGTCGAGCTGGGCTATCAGACGGTCACCTCTGTAGCTGTAGTGTCATTTTTCCTATGGTCCAATGTGTAAATTAAACAAAAAAGTGCACGTTTGTTATGATGTCCAAGATGGGGACCAGGATGTGGACATAATAAAAAATTAGGGAACATGATAGGAGACATTTCTACAATACATATAATCATTCTTATCTATCTAATACGATGATAACAGCTCTCCATATCTGCAGTCCACCACAAGGACCACCCTCTCTAATCCCTGAAAAATGAAATCATCCTCAGTGATGAAGAGAGGGGGCTAAGCGCCCCCAATGGTCTCAGAGCATTGACTCTTCTAAGAGTCCTAAGAGTCCTGCTCACACTGATGGGGTGCAGCTGTGGGACCCTATTTTCAGAGATGATGTCCTCCACCCAACTCTCAAAAAGCTGAAAGGGTCTTCAGTAGAGATGGATAGTCGATCTGGGCTATCAGACGGTCACCTCTGTAGCTGTAGTGTCATTTTTCCTATGGTCCAATGTGTAAATTAAACAAAAAAGTGCACGTTTGTTATGATGTCCAAGATGGGGACCAGGATGTGGACATAATAAGAAATTAGGGAACATGATAGGAGACATTTCTACAATACATATAATCATTCTTATCTATCTAATACGATGACAACAGCTCTCCATACCTGCAGTCCACCACAAGGACCACCCTCTCTAATCCCTGAAAAATGAAATCATCCTCAGGGACGAAGAGAGGGGGCTAAGCGCCCCCCATGGTTTTAGAGCATTGACTCTTCTAAGAGTCCTAAGAGTCCTGCTTACACTGATGGGGTGCAGCTGTGGGACCCTATTTTCAGAGATGATGTCCTCCACCCAACTCTCAAAAAGCTGAAAGGGTCTTCAGTAGAGATGGATAGTCGAGCTGGGCTATCAGACGGTCACCTCTGTAGCTATAGTGTCATTTTTCCTATGGTCCAATGTGTAAATTAAACAAAAAAGTGCACGTTTGTTATGATGTCCAAGATGGGGACCAGGATGTGGACATAATAAAAAATTAGGGAACATGATAGGAGACATTTCTACAATACATATAATCATTCTTATCTATCTAATACGATCACAACAGCTCTCCATACCTGCAGTCCACCACAAGGACCACTCTCTCTAATCCCTGAAAAATGAAATCATCCTCAGTGACGAAGAGAGGGGGCTAAGCGCCCCCCATGGTCTCAGAGCATTGACTCTTCTAAGAGTCCTAAGATTCCTGCTCACACTGATGGGGTGCAGCTGTGGGACCCTATTTTCAGAGATGATGTCCTCCACCCAACTCTCAAAAAGCTGAAAGGGTCTTCAGTAGAGATGGATAGTCGAGCTGGGCTATCAGACGGTCACCTCTGTAGCTGTAGTGTCATTTTTCCTATGGTCCAATGTGTAAATTAAACAAAAAAGTGCACGTTTGTTATGATGTCCAAGATGGGGACCAGGATGTGGACATAATAAAAAAATAGGGAACATGATAGGAGACATTTCTACAATACATATAATCATTCTTATCTATCTAATACGATGACAACAGCTCTCCATACCTGCAGTCAACCACAAGGACCACCCTCTCTATTCCCTGAAAAGTGAAATCATCCTCAGTGACGAAGAGAGGGGGCTAAGCGCCCCCCATGGTCTCAGAGCATTGACTCTTCTAAGAGTCCTAAGAGTCCTGCTCACACTGATGGGGTGCAGCTGTGGGACCCTATTTTCAGAGATGATGTTCTCCACCCAACTCTCAAATAGCTGAAAGGGTCTTCAGTAGAGATGGATAGTCGAGCTGGGCTATCAGACGGTCACCTCTGTAGCTGTAGTGTCATTTTTCCTATGGTCCAATGTGTAAATTAAACAAAAAAGTGCACGTTTGTTATGATGTCCAAGATGGGGACCAGGATGTGGACATAATAAAAAATTAGGGAACATGATAGGAGACATTTCTACAATACATATAATCATTCTTATCTATTTAATACGATGACAACAGCTCTCCATACCTGCAGTCCACCACAAGGACCACCCTCTCTAATCCCTGAAAAATGAAATCATCCTCAGTGACGAAGAGAGGGGGCTAAGCGCCCCCCATGGTCTCAGAGCATTGACTCTTCTAAGAGTCCTAAGAGTCCTGCTCACACTGATGGGGTGCAGCTGTGGGACCCTATTTTCAGAGATGATGTCCTCCACCCAACTCTCAAAAAGCTGAAAGGGTCTTCAGTAGAGATGGATAGTCGAGCTGGGCTATCAGACGGTCACCTCTGTAGCTGTAGTGTCATTTTTCCTATGGTCCAATGTGTAAATTAAACAAAAAAGTGCACGTTTGTTATGATGTCCAAGATGGGGACCAGGATGTGGACATAATAAAAAATTAGGGAACATGATAGGAGACATTTCTACAATACATATAATCATTCTTATCTATCTAATACGATGACAACAGCTCTCCATACCGTATTTCATGGTCAATCCAGGTTTGTCAGTGATGGCACTGACATAATGTATGGCGTCTTTTTCGGGCGTTATCCTTTGCCTTTTCATTGTGAAAATCCAGTTGCCTATATCAAAGCAAATTCTACTACTTGTAAAGTATGCAGAAAATGAAATGTAGAACATATAACATCAACTGCTTAGGAACGCATCATAGGTTAGTTCTTAAAAGGATATTGTCATGTTCTAGTCATAATGCAAGCTGGACATTTTTCATGTTACCCTGTAATCGCCGGCCTGTTCTAATGCTCACAAGCAAAGATATATGCTCAGCTGCTAAGGCTTCCCTCTGCCTTCTGAATGAAAATTGAATATGTCTGGCTCACTGTGTATATAGCAGGTGCTCAGAAAAAATAAGAGTCAATTCAAAAGAAATAGCTCTGGTACACTATAGTGATTAATAACGTAAGAAAAGAACTCTTGGAATGCTGAAAATTCTTTATTTGTGCAAAAGGATAATTCATCCAACGTTTCGACCTTGTTTTTAGGTCTTTATCAAGGATAAAGTTATCTAAGATCATAAAGGGTTACAAAACCATATAAACACGTAATTAGTACATAGTACAACATAACAGTACAATATATTGCTACTTGAGAGTACAATGGGTCAAATGACCATGAGGCACATACAAAAAATTTTTCCAAAGCCATAGTGAAAACATTTGTACTGAGGAAAGAAAATTTCCACATGACCTATCTGGAGAAACATTCTGGATCAAACAACCAAAAATAGTCAAGCAGGTAAATACACACCTATATGGATAACAGGATGATATGTGTTCAATTGTATAGCGTCATTGCCATTAAGGTACAAATGGAAAACTTGCAATCCTATATAGTGAAGGAAATGAACACATATCATATCAAAGAACACAGGAACATGGGTGTGAGAAAAACCTCAATGTTTATACTTTGTTCTTTATAATGGTGTGAACATGTATATGTCTCAGTACCTTATGCACTTGAGAATTCTAGTGAGTAGATGATGAAAGCCTATTCCAGAACTGGAATCGGTAAATAATTGTAGGTGGAATCTAAATGAAAAGATGGTACAAGTGTTATCATGACACGTGGGCTATAACACAATGGACCGTGTGACAAAGAAGAAAGGAGAGAAAGAAGAGGAAGAAAATGGAACTACCTGTAACATTACGTGATAGTCACTGGTAAGTATCACTTGACAATTCAGGTGAAAAAGGATTCCTTTATTAAAGGGTTCTCAGTCGCCTCAGGATCATGAAATACTAGGGTAAATGATATGAGAATGGGTAAGAAGCACCACTAAAGGAAATATGAAATGCAGGACATATATCTATAAACCCCTGAACTACATGATAGAAATAAAAAGAAGAAAAAAGAAAAAAAAGAAGAAAGAAGAACACATAGAATGCGGAAAGAGAATGGGTACAACTACCTGAGTTACTGCAGGGAGGCCCCTGGTTGGTATTGTGAGGGTTAGTGGAATTCCTTCACTGAAGGGTTCTCAGTTGCTTCAGGTTCGTGAAAAATGCTATAGACAAATATATAGCGAATAATGGTAATACAAGGTACATGTGTCACATGTAATAGTATATATATATATATTGTACTAAGCTCTACACCAGAAATAGAAAGTAGTCCCTCTGCCTTCTGTCTAGGTGCCCTGAGTTATGTCCTGTAAACTGTCACAGCGACCCAGACACACATGTGTAGTAGGGGAATATCCCTGCTGAGATGCCAGTGCTAGAGCACTCGTTTGCTGTGGAGTTGAACGCTATGTGAGCAGTTCTTACCTTCAATGAGCAGAAGTCTCTTTTTTCAGATTTCAATATCTCTGTGGGTATCTGGCAGAAATATGGAATACTCTTTACTGCTAAGACCCTGTACACCACTCCCACTAAAGGGGGCTTTACACGCTGCGACATCGCTAATGCGGAGTCGTTGGGGTCACGGAATTTGTGACGCACATCCGGCCGCATTAGCGATGTTGCTGCGTGTGACACCGATGAGCGATTTTGCATCGTTGCAAAAACGTGCAAAATCGCTCATCGGTGACATGGGTCTCCATTCTCGATTATCGTTACTGCAGCAGTAACGATGTAGTTCGTCGCTCCTGCGGCAGCACACATCACTCCGTGTGACACCGCAGAAACGAGGAACCTCTCCTTACCTGCCTCCCAGCCGCTATGAGGAAGGAAGGAGGTGGGCGGGATGTTCCGGCCACTCATCTCCGCCCCTCCGCTGCTATTGGGCGGTCGCTCAGTGACGTCGCTGTGACGCCGCACGGACCGCCCCCTTAGAAAGGAGGCGGTTCGCCGGTCACAGCGACGTCGCCGGGCAGATAAGTATGTGTGACGGGTCTGGTCGGTGTTGTGCGGCATGGGCAGCGATTTACCCGTGTCGCGCAACAGATGGGGGCGGGTACCCACACTAGCGATATCGGGACCGATATCGCAGTGTGTAAAGTAGCCTTTAGTCACATGACCAAGACTGTATCTGTGTCCCTACAACACACTTGAGACAAATGTGTGTGTGAGCCTGCATTGTGGGGTATATATAATATATTATAGAGCTGGGAAGGATCATTCTAAGCAGTGAGCTGTTCCAGTATTTGTAGGAAAATACCCAGTAGAAGCATCAAACACAGCACCAATACCTCCCATCAGTATCCCACCACAGTGCCATGTAACCCATGCCCTACACTCCCATCTACACCAATACTATACAGGCACAAACTAGTATATCTGACTAAAAGCCCCCAAAATATGAAGAACGGCCTATAGTTGAGTGTGGATATAAAATCTATGTGAGCAGAGCTAGAATAGAAATCACTGATTGCATTGAAGTCATTCTGACCATAAATCACCATGATATCAAGGTGAGGAGTTGTGTGTTACTGCTGGGAGGAAAGGGTTAACAGTGGAATATTAAGGTGCATTTCTGTGTGCAGTGTTACTAGTCAATGTAACAATTCAGTATGAGCTGCTCTTGGTGCCGGGGGAGGGAGATGCTCTCCTGAGCAAGATAGATGGGGAATGAACATAATATCTATATAGTGTAAGGCAGGGGGTCTCAAACTCGCCTGGGTGTATGGGCCGCACAGAGGAAAAAAATAATTTGGGGGGCTGCATTCTTTGCAAGACAAAGTGACATTTTTATTGGTACCATATATGTATATATTTTTTTCACACACCTTTGGATGACTGATTTTCAACATTTTTCACTTGTTTATTATAACAAATGTGCACATTCTTTGGTTAAATCTAAAAAAATAAATGTGATGTTAAAAAAAAGTCATGCCTTATTTTGTTTTTTTTTACATTTTATCCCTTTCTTTTAACTAATAGTGTTACAATTATGACGCTAGCGTTTTGTGAAGGGAATGCTTTGCCTACTTCCGTGACTATGGCCTTCCGGAACTGCTGCATTTTGGCTGACCTCTCCGCCTCGGGAATAAGAGACATAAAGTTCTCCTTGTAGCGTGGGTCTAACAGTGTTACCAACCAGTAATGATTGTCGGCCAAGATGTTCTTAACGCGAGGGTCACGAGACAGGCAGCTTACCATAAAGTCATCCATGTGCGCCAGACTCTTAACAGCCATCACTTCAGTATCCAGACCAACACGATGACTGAACATGCTGTCCTCCTCCTTCTCCTCCTCCTCCTCATCTACCCTGTCCTCTGGCCAGCCACGCTGAACTGAGCATATGACTGGTATGCATGTCATATCCTCAATTTGGCCGGAGAGTTGCTCCATGTCTTCATCTTCCTCCTCGTCATAGTCCTCCACTGCACGTTGTGATGAGACGAGGCTGGGCTATGTGTTATCACCCACACCCACTACTGTTTCTTGCTCCAACTCATCGTGTTCCGCCTGCAATGCATCATGTTTGGTTTTGAGCAGAGACCGTTTTAGAAGGCAGAGAAGCGGTATGGTGATGCTAATAATGGCGTCATCGCCGCTCACCATCTTGGTGGAGTCCTCAAAGTTTTGGAGGATGGTACATAGGTCGGACATCCATCTCCACTCCTCAGGTGTTATGTGTGGAGTTTGACCCATTTCCCGACGGCTTAGGTGATGCAGGTACTCAACAACTGCCCTCTTCTGCTCACATATCCTGATCAACATGTGCAGAGTTGAATTCCAACGCGTGGGGACATCACACACCAGTCTGTGAGCCGGAAGATGCAAACGACGCTGAAAGCCGGCAAGGCCGGCTGAAGCAGTAGGTGACTTTCGAAAATGTGCAGACAGGCGGCGAACTTTTACCAGCAGATCAGACAGCTCTGGGTATGACTTTAGAAACCGCTGAACCACGAGGTTGAGCACATGGGCCATGCATGGAACATGTGTCAGCTGGCCTCGCCTCAAAGCCGCCACTAGGTTCCGGCCATTGTCACACACAACCTTTCCTGGCTTTAGGTTCAGAGGTGTGAGCCAGTGATCTGCATGCTGTTTTAGAGCTGTCCACACACCTCTTCTGCATTGTGGGATTTGTCACTTATGCAGATTAGCTGCAGCACAGCCTGTTGCCGCTTCGCCAAGCCAGTGCTGCAGTGCTTCCAGCTTGGGACTGGTGTGGAGGGTAAAGTGGATGAGGATGCGCAGGAGGAGGAGGAGGCTGAAGAGCATGACATTCCGGAGCTGTAGAGTGTGGGTGAAACCCTGACTGAGGTAGGGCCTGCAAACCTTGGTGTGGGAAGGACTTGTTCCGTTCCTCGCTCAAACTGGGTCCCAGCTGGGCTGGGCTGGGTAGGGCGTTGTGGGGGGTTTGTCTATCTCCGTTTGAGGTGAGTTTGTTTAAGTTAGCCTTTTCTTTGGCGTTTTTTGGAGCCCTGCGGGTTGGGGAGTTGGTATCGCCCAGTAAGGCGTTCCCCGGGGGCTTGGATTGGGGTGACATTGTCAGTGGAAAACGGAGTTGAATTTTGGATTAGGAAATCGAAAACTGATCAGAGAGGTGTGGGTAGACTAGTCCGTTTGGGGATGGTTGTGGCATCTGATATGTGCCCGTTCAAGTGTCTCGGGAATTTTCAACAGATCCGTCCGAAGGTGGATGGCCCCTTATTATGTCACGAGGATGGGTCCTTTTTATCGAGATACCAATTTGTGAGTGTTTTTAGGGCATGTTTGAAGTCGTTGGGGTTAGATCCGAAGTCTTTCGGATTGGGGCAGCGACGGAGGCCTCTATATGCGGCCTACCGGAGGAGACAGTTAAGCAGATTGGTAGGTGGAAGTCGCAGCGCTTTAAGTCGTATGTACGTCCCCAGGTGGTTGTTGGCAATTGAGGGGAAAAGGGGGGGGTATTAGGGTAGCAATGGGGGGGGGAGAGTGTGTGTTTTTTGTCAATTTGGTTTGGTGAGGCAATAAAATGGTGTCGTCTGTACATTTTGTATTGCAGAAGCACCCCCCCTTCCTTCCCTGGTCTGGATCCTTGGCCACTCTTATGTGTATTGGGGAGCCCGACGAGCGGACGCGAGATGGAACGGGAGACAGCTAGGTTTTGAGAAGGACCTGGCTCTCGTGCGATGGCTCGGTGTTCGGGGGTTAGGGTGGAACAGGGTGTTGCAGGAGGTGCATAGATACGCCCGGTTGGACAGACCTCCTGACATCTTAGTGTTGCATGCCGGGGGGAATGATTTGGGTGGGCGTCCTTTTCGAATCTTGATAAAGGACATCAAACATGATTTGTTACGGTTATGGGTGTCGTTTCCAGGTCTAACGATAGTCTGGTCGGAGATAGTAGCGAGAAAGAGTTGGCAGAAAGCGCGGTCAGTTGACAGGTTGAACAAGGCGCGGGCGAAGGTTAATAGGGCGATCTCGAAGTTTGTTAGTCGGAACGGGGGTATAGCAATACGGCATGTTGAGTTGGAAAGGACGGAAGAGGAATTTTGGTTGGCTGACGGGGTACACCTTAATGCGGTGGGAACTGACTTATGGGCTCTTGGCTTGCAGGGAGGTATTGAGAGGGCCCTTTGGTTGCGGGGGGTCTCAGGCACTTGAAGGGTTTCAAGGTGCCTTCGTTGTGGTGTTGTTTATTGGTGGGTCCTTGAAGTTGGTTTAAAATTGGTTCGGGGATTCATCCGGGTATGGATCCCCTCATTGGCAGAATTGATGGTCCCCTGGTGATTTTGGGGGGGAACCCCGACGGGGTATGTCGGGGCCCCTGGGGGTGTGGTTGGGGTTGACGGAGGATTAACCCTTACCATTTGGTGCTCCTGAGCCAGTGTGGGTAACGGCTGGGAGCAAGTTGAGGTTTTTTATTGCTCGGTTATGGGAATCACCAGGGTTTTGGTAGCTTCAAGGACCTTACCACATTGCAAATTTTATTGGTTATGTATTCTTGTTAATAAAATGGCTGCTATGGCCAAAATTATCCAAAGATAAATTTGTGTCTGTGTAATTACTTTTAAATAAGAAATGGGAATGGAGGTGTGGGGTATGAAAGGAAGACCGGAGTCAACAATTCCAGGGTCAAGCATGTTTATTTGCGTAAGCTTCGTTCCAGGGTAGAAAGGGTAAGAGTGCCTTTCAGAATTCGAAGTGGTCGGACTGTACGGACCACCAAGAACTGCAGGAGAGCTTGAACATCTTCCCATGGATTTGCGACATCCTCCCTCATCAGTTACGTAGGTAAGCAGGTTCTCAGCATTGCAGCCCATTTGTTGTCTTAAGTTAGTTAAGCGGGGTTAACTAACCTGTCAGTTCAGCCTCAGGTCTAAAGCAGAGGCCTGGACTCCACTCCTTACTCCTCACTCCACAACTCTCCTTAAAAACAACTGACTCATTTTTCCTGCCCCGGGGTCTCCAGACCCCTAGGTGGGCGTTTCCTT
This sequence comes from Anomaloglossus baeobatrachus, assembly GCF_048569485.1. Classification (NCBI taxonomy): domain Eukaryota; kingdom Metazoa; phylum Chordata; class Amphibia; order Anura; family Aromobatidae; genus Anomaloglossus; species Anomaloglossus baeobatrachus. The sequence goes on along the minus strand of NW_027442146.1, from coordinate 1,649,883 downwards.
CCGTCTGGTCCTGCCCACTGGTGTGCCTGTCTTTCCCTGGGGGAGGTGACTAGGATTTTCTGGTTGGCTTTGTGTGACTTAGGTGAGGGAAGTTGTTATGCGGGGGCCTATGTGTGACTACCTGCAGTGTCAGGGCGTCACATATGTATGTGTGTATGTCTGCTAAAGGAATCCGCACCGTCATATTTACAAACACAAAATTTTGCAGACACCTCATGTGACTCAGGGAACGTCGTAGACTATGTTTTAACAGGAATATTTAACCCCGCGCTTTACAGTTACTCTCCAAAAAACCTGCCTCCATTAAACTGAATGGAGGTGGGAGCTGCAAGTTATTAATAGCAGCTGTGATTGGTTGCTATAGGAACAAAGGACATTCATAGTATAAGAAGCTTATGTGTGAGATAATATGAGATCAGTGGGGAGACAGATAGAGAGAGACAGACACAGACTGAGAGACAAACAGACAGAGACAGATAGGCATAGACAGACAGGGAAAGAGACAGAGACAAACAGACAGAGGCAGACAGGGAAAGAGACAGACAGAGATAGACAGGGAAAAAAGGCAGACAGACAGAGACAGAGAAAGAGACAGAGGCAGATAGGGAAACAGACAGAGACAAACATACAGAGACAGGCAGGAGAAAAGGCAGACCGACAGGGAAAGAGACAGACAGGGGAAGAGACAGACAGAGAGAGACAGACAGATAGACACAGACAAAGAAATACAGAGATAGACAGGGAAAGAGACAAACGGGGAATGAGTCAGACAGAGAGAGACAAAGAGAGACAGGCAGAGAGAGACAGGGAAAGAGACAGACAGGGGAAGAGAAAGACAGAGACAGACAAAGAAATACAGAGACAGACAGGGGAAGAGACAGACAGGGGAAGAGACAGACAGGGGAAGAGACAGACAGACAGGGAAAGAGACAGACCTGGAAAAGAGACAGACCTGGAAAAGAGACAGGCCTGGAAAAGAGACAGACAGACATAGAAACAGACAGCCACAAAGAGAGAGAGAGACAGACAGACACAGAGAGACAGACAGAGATAGAGAGACAGACAGACATGGATAGAGATAGAGACACACAGAGACAGACAGATGACAGAGACTGGGAGAGAGACAGACAGAAGCATAAATCCCTAACTAAAACTTAACATTTAATGATAGTTTTAAAAGGTAAAAAAACACAAATCATGTAAATAGAATGACTCTCTTCTGTGCATAGAGTCAACATTTTGTGTTTGTAAATATGACGGTGCGGATTCCTTTAGCAGACATACACACATACATATGTGACGCCCTGACACTGCAGGTAGTCACACATAGGCCCCCGCATAACAACTTCCCTCACCTAAGTCACACAAAGCCAACCAGAAAATCCTAGTCACCTCCCCCAGGGAAAGACAGGCACACCAGTGGGCAGGACCAGACGGAAGGAAACGCCCACCTAGGGGTCTGGAGACCCCGGGGCAGGAAAAAGGAGTCAGTTGTTTTTAAGGAGAGTTGTGGAGTGAGGAGTAAGGAGTGGAGTCCAGGCCTCTGCTTTAGACCTGAGGCTGAACTGACAGGTTAGTTAACCCCGCTTAACTAACTTAAGACAACAAATGGGCTGCAATGCTGAGAACCTGCTTACCTACGTAACTGATGAGGGAGGATGTCGCAAATCCATGGGAAGATGTTCAAGCTCTCCTGCAGTTCTTGGTGGTCCGTACAGTCCGACCACTTCGAATTCTGAAAGGCACTCTTACCCTTTCTACCCTGGAACGAAGCTTACGCAAATAAACATGCTTGACCCTGGAATTGTTGACTCCGGTCTTCCTTTCATACCCCACACCTCCATTCCCATTTCTTATTTAAAAGTAATTACACAGACACAAATTTATCTTTGGATAATTTTGGCCATAGCAGCCATTTTATTAACAAGAATACATAACCAATAAAATTTGCAATGTGGTAAGGTCCTTGAAGCTACCAAAACCCTGGTGATTCCCATAACCGAGCAATAAAAAACCTCAACTTGCTCCCAGCCGTTACCCACACTGGCTCAGGAGCACCAAATGGTAAGGGTTAATCCTCCGTCAACCCCAACCACACCCCCAGGGGCCCCGACATACCCCGTCGGGGTTCCCCCCCAAAATCACCAGGGGACCATCAATTCTGCCAATGAGGGGATCCATACCCGGATGAATCCCCGAACCAATTTTAAACCAACTTCAAGGACCCACCAATAAACAACACCACAACGAAGGCACCTTGAAACCCTTCAAGTGCCTGAGACCCCCCGCAACCAAAGGGCCCTCTCAATACCTCCCTGCAAGCCAAGAGCCCATAAGTCAGTTCCCACCGCATTAAGGTGTACCCCGTCAGCCAACCAAAATTCCTCTTCCGTCCTTTCCAACTCAACATGCCGTATTGCTATACCCCCGTTCCGACTAACAAACTTCGAGATCGCCCTATTAACCTTCGCCCGCGCCTTGTTCAACCTGTCAACTGACCGCGCTTTCTGCCAACTCTTTCTCGCTACTATCTCCGACCAGACTATCGTTAGACCTGGAAACGACACCCATAACCGTAACAAATCATGTTTGATGTCCTTTATCAAGATTCGAAAAGGACGCCCACCCAAATCATTCCCCCCGGCATGCAACACTAACATGTCAGGAGGTCTGTCCAACCGGGCGTATCTATGTACCTCCTGCAACACCCTGTTCCACCCTAACCCCCGAACACCGAGCCATCGCACGAGAGCCAGGTCCTTCTCAAAACCTAGCTGTCTCCCGTTCCATCTCGCGTCCGCTCGTCGGGCTCCCCAATACACATAAGAGTGGCCAAGGATCCAGACCAGGGAAGGAAGAGGGGGTGCTTCTGCAATACAAAATGTACAGACGACACCATTTTATTGCCTCACCAAACCAAATTTACAAAAAACACACACTCTCACCCCCCCCATTGCTACCCTAATACCCCCCCCTTTTCCCCTCAATTGCCAACAACCACCTGGGGACGTACATACGACTTAAAGCGCTGCGACTTCCACCTACCAATCTGCTTAACTGTCTCTTCCGGTAGGCCGCATATAGAGGCCTCCGTCGCTGCCCCAATCCGAAAGACTTCGGATCTAACCCCAACGACTTCAAACATGCCCTAAAAACACTCACAAATTGGTATCTCGATAAAAAGGACCCATCCTCGTGACATAATAAGGGGCCATCCACCTTCGGACGGATCTGTTGAAAATTCCCGAGACACTTGAACGGGCACATATCAGATGCCACAACCATCCCCAAACGGACTAGTCTACCCACACCTCTCTGATCAGTTTTCGATTTCCTAATCCAAAATTCAACTCCGTTTTCCACTGACATAATGTCACCCCAATCCAAGCCCCTGGGGAACGCCTTACTGGGCGATACCAACTCCCCAACCCGCAGGGCTCCAAAAAACGCCAAAGAAAAGGCTAACTTAAACAAACTCACCTCAAATGGAGATAGACAAACCCCCCACAACGCCCTACCCAGCCGGGTAGGGACCCAGCCCAGCCCAGCTGGGACCCAGTTTGAGCGAGGAACGGAACAAGTCCTTCCCACACCAAGGTTTGCAGGCCCTACCTCAGTCAGGGTTTCAAACACACTCTACAGCTCCGGAATGTCATGCTCTTCAGCCTCCTCCTCCTCCTGCGCATCCTCATCCACTTTACCCTCCACACCAGTCCCAAGCTGGAAGCACTGCAGCACTGCCTCGGCGAAGCGGCAACAGACTGTGCTGCAGCTAATCTGCATAGGTGACAAACCCCACAATGCAGAAGAGGTGTGGACAGCTCTAAAACAGCATGCAGATCACTGGCTCACACCTCTGAACCTAAAGCCAGGAAAGGTTGTGTGTGACAATGGCCGGAACCTGGTGGCGGCTTTGAGGCGAGGCCAGCTGACACATGTTCCATGCATGGCCCATGTGCTCAACCTCGTGGTTCAACGGTTTCTAAAGTCATACCCAGAGCTGTCTGATCTGCTGGTAAAAGTTCGCTGCCTGTCTGCACATTTTCGAAAGTCACCTACTGCTTCAGCCGGCCTTGCCGGCTTTCAGCGTCGTTTGCATCTTCCGGCTCACAGACTGGTGTGTGATGTCCCCACGCGTTGGAATTCAACTCTGCACATGTTGATCAGGATATGTGAGCAGAAGAGGGCAGTTGTTGAGTACCTGCATCACCTAAGCCGTCGGCAAATGGGTCAAACTCCACACATAACACCTGAGGAGTGGAGATGGATGTCCGACCTATGTACCATCCTCCAAAACTTTGAGGACTCCACCAAGATGGTGAGCGGCGATGACGCCATTATTAGCGTCACCATACCGCTTCTCTGCCTTCTAAAACGGTCTCTGCTCAAAACCAAACATGATGCATTGCAGGCGGAACACGATGAGTTGGAGCAAGAAACAGTAGTGGGTGTGGGTGATAACACATAGCCCAGCCTCGTCTCATCACAACGTGCAGTGGAGGACTATGACGAGGAGGAGGATGAAGACATGGAGCAACTCTCCGGCCAAATTGAGGATATGACATGCATACCAGTCATATGCTCAGTTCAGCGTGGCTGGCCAGAGGACAGGGTAGATGATGAGGAGGAGGAGGAGGAGGAGGAGGAGGAGGAGGAGAAGGAGGAGGACAGCATGTTCAGTCATCGTGTTGGTCTGGATACTGAAGTGATGGCTGTTAAGAGTCTGGCGCACATGGATGACTTTGTGGTAAGCTGCCTGTCTCGTGACCCTCGCGTTAAGAACATCTTGGCCGACAATCATTACTGGTTGGTAACACTGTTAGACCCACGCTACAAGGAGAACTTTATGTCTCTTATTCCCGAGGCGGAGAGGTCAGCCAAAATGCAGCAGTTCCGGAAGGCCATAGTCACGGAAGTAGGCAAAGCATTCCCTTCACAAAACGCTAGCGTCATAATTGTAACACTATTAGTTAAAAGAAAGGGATAAAATGTAAAAAAAAACAAAATAAGGCATGACTTTTTTTTAACATCAAATTTTTTTTTTTTAGATTTAACCAAAGAATGTGCACATTTGTTATAATAAACAAGTGAAAAATGTTGAAAATCAGTCATCCAAAGGTGTGTGAAAAAAATATATATATATGGTACCAATAAAAATGTCACTTTGTCCTGCAAAGAATGCAGCCCCCCAAATTATTTTTTTCCTCTGTGCGGCCCATACACCCAGCCGACTTTGAGACCCCCTGCCTTACAATATATAGATATCATGTTCATTCCCCATCTATCTTGCTCAGGAGAGCATCTCCCTCCCCCGGCACCAAGAGCAGCTCATATTGAATTGTTACATTGACTAGTAACACTGCACACAGAAATGCACCTTAATATTCCACTGTTAACCCTTTCCTCCCAGCAGTAACACACAACTCCTCACCTTGATATCATGGTGATTTATGGTCAGAATGACTTCAATGCGATCAGTGATTTCTATTCTAGCTCTGCTCACATAGATTTTATATCCACACTCAACTATAGGCCGTTCTTCATATTTTGGGGGCTTTTAGTCAGATATACTAGTTTGTGCCTGTATAGTATTGGTGTAGATGGGAGTGTAGGGCATGGGTTACATGGCACTGTGGTGGGATACTGATGGGAGGTATTGGTGCTGTGTTTGATGCTTCTACTGGGTATTTTCCTACAAATACTGGAACAGCTCACTGCTTAGAATGATCCTTCCCAGCTCTATAATATATTATATATACCCCACAATGCAGGCTCACACACACATTTGTCTCAAGTGTGTTGTAGGGACACAGATACAGTCTTGGTCATGTGACTAAAGGCTACTTTACACACTGCGATATCGGTCCCGATATCGCTAGTGTGGGTACCCGCCCCATCTGTTGCGCGACACGGGCAAATCGCTGCCCATGCCGCACAACACCGACCAGACCCGTCACACATACTTACCTGACCGGCGACGTCGCTGTGACCGGCGAACCGCCTCCTTTCTAAGGGGGCGGTCCGTGCGGCGTCACAGCGACGTCACTGAGCGACCGCCCAATAGCAGCGGAGGGGCGGAGATGAGTGGCCGGAACATCCCGCCCACCTCCTTCCTTCCTCATAGCGGCTGGGAGGCAGGTAAGGAGAGGTTCCTCGTTTCTGCGGTGTCACACGGAGTGATGTGTGCTGCCGCAGGAGCGACGAACTACATCGTTACTGCTGCAGTAACGATAATCGAAAATGGAGACCCATGTCACCGATGAGCGATTTTGCACGTTTTTGCAACGATGCAAAATCGCTCATCGGTGTCACACGCAGCAACATCGCTAATGCGGCCGGATGTGCGTCACAAATTCCGTGACCCCAACGACTCCGCATTAGCGATGTCGCAGCGTGTAAAGCCCCCTTTAGTGGGAGTGGTGTACAGGGTCTTAGCAGTAAAGAGTATTCCATATTTCTGCCAGATACCCACAGAGATATTGAAATCTGAAAAAAGAGACTTCTGCTCATTGAAGGTAAGAACTGCTCACATAGCGTTCAACTCCACAGCAAACGAGTGCTCTAGCACTGGCATCTCAGCAGGGATATTCCCCTACTACACATGTGTGTCTGGGTCGCTGTGACAGTTTACAGGACATAACTCAAGGCACCTAGATAGAAGGCAGAGGTACTGGGATTGGTTGGTTTTTGGTGACGGAGGTGCAGGGGCTGGCGCCCATGTGCAGTGCTGGCTAAGGTATATTGATGATATTTTGATTTTTTGGCAGGGCACTGTGGAGCAGCTCGAGACATTTATGGAGGAACTTAATAACAACACCTTTAACATCAGATTGACGCATAAGCATAGCAGCAGTTGCGTTGACTTCCTGGATATTAAAATTTCATTCGGTTCTGAGCGAATTGTTCAGACCGACGTCCATAGGAAGGAAACATCAGTCAACGCACTGCTGCATGCTTCTTCTGCTCATACCCCCTCCACCATCCGGGCCGTACCGGCTGGCCAGTTCCTCAGGATGAAGCAAATTTGTTCGTCAGACACTGCTTTTGAACAACAGTCTGCCGACCTCCAGCGCCATAGGGGTGGCAAAGGCGGTCTTCCCCCGGTCTGCCTCAGCAACGGACACTAGCCAATAGTGACTAGTGAGATCAAGGGTAGAAAAATAATTTGCAGTTCTCAATGCAGCTAGCGATTCCTCAATACGGGGGAGTGGTGCCGTCCTTCTTCTTTAACAGGACCAACGGAGCTGCCCAAAGGCTACAACTGTCACGGATAACCCCAGCCGCCTTCATGTTGCTCAACATGTCCTTGGTACACTGGTAATGTGAAGGTGGTATTGGCTTATAGCTCTCTTTGATGGGTGGGTGTGCACCTGTGGGGATGTAGTGTTGGACCCCTTTTATTCCCCCAAAATCTAGCGGATGTTTGCTGAAGACTTGCTCGCTCGTATTCTTGCACTACCCTGTGGACCCGCTTCTTGTGATATGAAGGTGTGGAGTCAGTGCCTACGTGTAATTCCTTACACCACTCCTCTGGCTGACTTGGTGAGCAGTCACTGACTGGGTGGGGTGCAGTAATAGTGGATGCTGCTACTTGGATAGCATGTGTATCTACTGTGAACAGCTTATCAATGGTGGCAAGTCGGGGCAGCTTAACCTCCTGCTCTCCGCAGTTTAACACTCTCACGGGCACTCTTCCCTTCCGCACTAATGAATAAAACTATGATGTAAATATCATATAGATACCCCACAATTGTAAATAAAGGTAGGTTATGGGAAAAGGGGGAACAGGGAAAGAGGAAAATAGTGTAATAAAGTATACCTTCTGGGGGTGAGAGGAAATGGCAGCACAGCCAGTGGAGGTGAAGCAAAAGGAAGCCTGCAACTAAAGAGTTGAGAGCGTTATCACATGGTGACTGAGCCTGATTGTAAAGGGAGCATAGAGTGGAGCATACTCTGGGCACGTTAGAACCCAAGTTCTTAAACCATGAATATGGACCCCTTTTATTCTCCCAAAGTCTAGCGGATGTTTGCTGAAGACTTGCTCGTATTCTTGCACTACCCTGTGGACCCGCTTCTTGTGATGTGAAGGTGTGGAGTCAGTGCCTACGTGTAATTCCTTACACCACTCCTCTGGTTGACTTGGTGAGCTGTCACTGAATGGGTGTGGTGAAGTAACGGTGGATGCTGTGGCTTGGATATCATATTAAATATAGGGACCCCCATACAGTAGTATGAGAAATTTTTTTGTATTCAATGATCGGTATTACCTTCAGGGGCGCGGCACGTGGACGTGCGTTCCATTAGCCTCACTGCATTCCACTCCCATACAGGAAGTGGGCGCAGCTATTACTACGGTCGCACATAAAAGAACCCACAGCCACCACTGCACACAGCTGACTCCACCACTGGAAACCCACTTCTACACCAACGCAGGTAAGACAGGATCGGCACCTCTATGCTCCCGTTACAATCAGGCTCAGTCACCATGTGATAATGCTCTCAACAATTTAGTTGCAGGCTTCCCCTTGCTTCACCTCCACTGGCTGTGCTGCCATTTCCTCTCCCCCCTGGAAGGTATACTTTATTACACTATTTTCCTGTTTCCCTCTTCTCCCTTTTCCCATAACCTACCTTTATCTGCATTTGTGGGGTATCTATATACTATTTATATCACAGTTTTATTCATTAATACGGAAGGGAAGAGTGCGCATGAGAGTGTTGAACTGCGGAGAGCAAGAGGTTAAGCTGCCCCGATTTGCCACCATTGATAAGCTGTTCACAGTAGATACACATGCTATCCAAGCAGCAGCAGCATCCACCATTACTGCACCCCACCCAGTCAGTGACAGCTCACCAAGTCAGCCAGAGGAGTGGTGTCAGGAATTACACGTAGGCACTGACTACACACCTTCACATCACAAGAAGGGGGTGCAAGTGTGACGCCCTGGACTAGCCAGTTAGTCACAGACATAACACACACACACCCCCTTTCCCGGATAGTTACACTAGTCAGACACAAAACCGTTGTTGCCTCCCTCCAGGGGCTGATGTCCACACCAGGTGGGGCGGAGCCAGGCGGTTGGCCCCACCCACCAAGGAGTTCACAGGCCTGGAGGTGGGAAAACCAGTCAGTTAGTTGAAGTTCAGTTAAGAGTTGAACCGTGGAGGTAGTGAGTTCAGTGAAGAGCCAAGTTTTGGGTAGGAGTGCAAAACTGCTAGTGTCTGGGTCAGATCCCAGGCACTATGGGGAGATAAGGTATGCACACCAGTGACTATGTAAGGGGAATACATGAAATAGCAGAAACTGCTGTGTGAATACTGACTTGAAAAATTCAATAGCTATATGCAAGAGTGAATATGTGAAAAATGGAATCTGCATTACTGCCATGAACATATCAATCAAGAGAAATTTAGCTACTGAATTGATCAATGCAATAGAGCCCCAACACTACGCCAAAGTATATCTCTACGTTGGGGTCCCTAGCTTGTGTGTGTCCTCTCATGCAGTTAAAAAACCTACCGTGTATGAAAAACTGTTTAAAAGAACCGAAGTCCTCAGTGGTTGATACCTTTTAAAAAGATATATTTTACTTGTATCTACCGTGTATGGGAAGCTGAGACCCAGGCTATTTATGCGTATGATATGGATTGGCAATAGGTGTGGTTGGGGAGGGTTCACAAACGAAAAAATACTAACAAATAGGAATAACGTTTGGAACACCATTCTAAGTCCGAACTGGGTGCAAAAACCTAAAAAAACATCACTATGGGGAGATAAGGTATGCACACCAGTGACTATGTAAGGGGAATACATGAAATAGCAGAAACTGCTGTGTGAATACTGACTTGAAAAATCCAATAGCATTAATTCACATAATCCTAGTGACTGCGCACACAACATGGCCAAACGAAAACAAAAGACAGTACCTGTCCATTCAATCAAATGGAAACTCATAGGCAACACAGTCCATTAGACTAGGCAATTACATGCAGCCAAACAAAGTTCATGGGCCTTGCCTCAGAGTCGAACCCACAACCTCTTGGAGAACAAGCAAAGAGCCTACCACTAAACCAACTCAGTGAAGTTGGAAACCGACTCTACATTAATTAAGAGTCGAACCCACAACCTCTCGTAGCCAGGGCAAAGAGCCTACCACTACACCAACACAGAGAAGTAGGTGAATGACTCTACATTAATTCACATAATCCTAGTGACTGCGCACACAACATGGCCAAACAAATGCAAAAGACATTATCTGGCCTATCAATCCAATGGAAACTCATAGGCAACACAGTCCATTAGACTAGGCACTTACATGCAGCCATGTAAAGTTCATGGGCATTGCCTCAGAGTCGAACCCACAACCTCTTGGAGAACAAGCAAAGAGCCTACCACTAAACCAACTCAGAGAAGTTGGAAACCGACTCTACATTAATTAACATAATCCTAGTGACTGCGCACACAACATGGCCAAACAAAAGCAAAAGACAGTACCTGGCCTATCAATCCAATGGAAACTCATAGGCAACACAGTCCATTGGACTAGACAATTACATGGAGACATACAAAGTCCATGGGCCTTGCCTCAGAGTCAAACCCACAACTTCTCGCAGCCAAGCAAAGAGCCTACCACTACACTAACACAGAGAAGTGGGAAACTGATTCTACATTAATTCACATAATCCTACCGACTGCGCACACAACATGGCCAAACAAAAGACAATACCTGGCCTATTCATTCAATGAAAACTCATAGGCAACACAGTCCATTGGACTAGGCAATTACATTCAACCATACAAAGTCCATGGGCTTTGCCTCAAAGTCAAACCCACAACTTCTTGTAACCCAAGGAAAGAGCCTACCACTACACCAACACAGAGAAGAGAATGACTCTACATTAATTCACATAATCCTAGTGACTGCGCACACAACATGACCAAACGAAAACAAAAGACAGTCCCTGGCCTATCAATCCAATGGAAACTCATAGACAACATAGTCCATTGGACTACACAATTACATGCAGCCATACAAAGTCCATGGGCCTTGCCTCAGAGTCATACCCACAATCTCTGGCAGAACAAGCAAAGAGCCTACATCTTCACCAACACAAAGAAGTAGGAAGCTGCGTCTACATTAATTCACATAATCCTAGTGACTGCGCACACAACATGGCCAAACAAAAGCAAAAGACAGTACCTGGCCTATCAATCCAATGGGAACTCATAGGCAACACAGTTAATTGAACTAGGCAATTACATGCAGCCTTACAAACTCCATGGGCCTTGCCTCAGAGTCAAACCCACAACCTCTTGCAGATAAGCAAAGAGCCTTCCACTACAGCAACACAGAGAACTGGGAAACTGATTCTACATTAATTCACATAATCCTACCGACTGCGCACACAACATAACCAAACAAAAGATAATACCTGGCCAATCAATCCAATGGAAACTCATAGGCAACACAGTCCATTGCACTAGGCAATTACATGCAGCCATATAAAGTCCATGGGCTTTGCCTCAGAGTCAAACCCACAATTTCTCGCAGCCCAAGCAAAGAGCCTACCACTACACCAAGACAGAAAAGTTGGAAACTGAGTTTACATTAGTTCACATAATCCTAGTGACTGCGCACACAACATGGCCAAACAAAAGCAAAAGACAGTACCTGGCCAATCAATCCAATGGGAACTCATAGGCAACACAGTTAATTGAAATAGGCAATTACATGCAGCCATACAAACTCCATGGGCCTTGCCTCAGAGTCGAACCCACAACCTCTTGCAGCTTAAGCAAAGAGACTACCACTACACCAACACAGAGAAGTAGGTGAATGACTCTACATTAATTCACATAAGAAAAAACAAAAAGCCAGCACCAAATGTGCACTGTGGCACTAAACATTCCAAACTGTACTTATTTTAAAAAATTTTTTTGAGATTTTTGGCAAAAAATTGCAATTTCTTGAGCTGCTTCGCCACGTCACGGCAAATCTCATTTGAAGCAGTCCTACACTAAAATATTTTTATAAAATGTGCCATACGGCCTCACATATGAATGGTAGAACTGCTCTTAGCAGCACTCACCTGGTCTATTTCAATCCCGTACCCATGACTGAGTCATGGCTGTGGGCGGGACAGGTCCAAGCAAATGCTGCATGAAGTAAATAGCCTGTGGACAAAGCCTGATGACTTAATGTGAACAGTCACCAACCGCCAAAATCCAGACAGATGGAATACATCCCAAATTGGGGTGCATAGCAAGGTGGAGGTCAACCACCGACCAATTCAATGAAGAAAAAACAAAAAGCCAGCACCAAATGTGCACTGTGGCACTAAACATTCCAAACTGTACTTATTTTAAAAATTTTGAGATTTTTGGCAAAAAATTGCAATTTCTTGAGCTGCTTCGCCACGTCACGGCAAATCTCATTTGAAGCAGTCCTACACTAAAATATTTTTATAAAATGTGCCATACGGCCTCACATATGAATGGTAGAACTGCTCTTAGCAGCACTCACCTGGTCTATTTCAATCCCGTACCCATGACTGAGTCATGGCTGTGGGCGGGACAGGTCCAAGCAAATGCTGCATGAAGTAAATAGCCTGTGGACAAAGCCTGATGACTTAATGTGAACAGTCACCAACCGCCAAAATCCAGACAGATGGAATACATCCCAAATTGGGGTGCATAGCAAGGTGGAGGTCAACCACCGACCAATTCAATGAAGAAAAAACAAAAAGCCAGCACCAAATGTGCACTGTGGCACTAAACATTCCAAACTGTACTTATTTTAAAAATTTTGAGATTTTTGGCAAAAAATTGCAATTTCTTGAGCTGCTTCGCCACGTCACGGCAAATCTCATTTGAAGCAGTCCTACACTAAAATATTTTTATAAAATGTGCCATACGGCCTCACATATGAATGATAGAACTGCTCTTAGCAGCACTCACCTGGTCTATTTCAATCCCGTACCCATGACTGAGTCATGGCTGTGGGCGGGACAGGTCCAAGCAAATGCTGCATGAAGTAAATAGCCTGTGGACAAAGCCTGATGACTTAATGTGAACAGTCACCAACCGCCAAAATCCAGACAGATGGAATACATCCCAAATTGGGGTGCATAGCAAGGTGGAGGTCAACCACCGACCAATTCAATGAAGAAAAAACAAAAAGCCAGCACCAAATGTGCACTGTGGCACTAAACATTCCAAACTGTACTTATTTTAAAAATTTTGAGATTTTTGGCAAAAAATTGCAATTTCTTGAGCTGCTTCGCCACGTCACGGCAAATCTCATTTGAAGCAGTCCTACACTAAAATATTTTTATAAAATGTGCCATACGGCCTCACATATGAATGGTAGAACTGCTCTTAGCAGCACTCACCTGGTCTATTTCAATCCCGTACCCATGACTGAGTCATGGCTGTGGGCGGGACAGGTCCAAGCAAATGCTGCATGAAGTAAATAGCCTGTGGACAAAGCCTGATGACTTAATGTGAACAGTCACCAACCGCCAAAATCCAGACAGATGGAATACATCCCAAATTGGGGTGCATAGCAAGGTGGAGGTCAACCACCGACCAATTCAATGAAGAAAAAACAAAAAGCCAGCACCAAATGTGCACTGTGGCACTAAACATTCCAAACTGTACTTATTTTAAAAATTTTGAGATTTTTGGCAAAAAATTGCAATTTCTTGAGCTGCTTCGCCACGTCACGGCAAATCTCATTTGAAGCAGTCCTACACTAAAATATTTTTATAAAATGTGCCATACGGCCTCACATATGAATGGTAGAACTGCTCTTAGCAGCACTCACCTGGTCTATTTCAATCCCGTACCCATGACTGAGTCATGGCTGTGGGCGGGACAGGTCCAAGCAAATGCTGCATGAAGTAAATAGCCTGTGGACAAAGCCTGATGACTTAATGTGAACAGTCACCAACCGCCAAAATCCAGACAGATGGAATACATCCCAAATTGGGGTGCATAGCAAGGTGGAGGTCAACCACCGACCAATTCAATGAAGAAAAAACAAAAAGCCAGCACCAAATGTGCACTGTGGCACTAAACATTCCAAACTGTACTTATTTTAAAAATTTTGAGATTTTTGGCAAAAAATTGCAATTTCTTGAGCTGCTTCGCCACGTCACGGCAAATCTCATTTGAAGCAGTCCTACACTAAAATATTTTTATAAAATGTGCCATACGGCCTCACATATGAATGGTAGAACTGCTCTTAGCAGCACTCACCTGGTCTATTTCAATCCCGTACCCATGACTGAGTCATGGCTGTGGGCGGGACAGGTCCAAGCAAATGCTGCATGAAGTAAATAGCCTGTGGACAAAGCCTGATGACTTAATGTGAACAGTCACCAACCGCCAAAATCCAGACAGATGGAATACATCCCAAATTGGGGTGCATAGCAAGGTGGAGGTCAACCACCGACCAATTCAATGAAGAAAAAACAAAAAGCCAGCACCAAATGTGCACTGTGGCACTAAACATTCCAAACTGTACTTATTTTAAAAATTTTGAGATTTTTGGCAAAAAATTGCAATTTCTTGAGCTGCTTCGCCACGTCACGGCAAATCTCATTTGAAGCAGTCCTACACTAAAATATTTTTATAAAATGTGCCATACGGCCTCACATATGAATGGTAGAACTGCTCTTAGCAGCACTCACCTGGTCTATTTCAATCCCGTACCCATGACTGAGTCATGGCTGTGGGCGGGACAGGTCCAAGCAAATGCTGCATGAAGTAAATAGCCTGTGGACAAAGCCTGATGACTTAATGTGAACAGTCACCAACCGCCAAAATCCAGACAGATGGAATACATCCCAAATTGGGGTGCATAGCAAGGTGGAGGTCAACCACCGACCAATTCAATGAAGAAAAAACAAAAAGCCAGCACCAAATGTGCACTGTGGCACTAAACATTCCAAACTGTACTTATTTTAAAAATTTTGAGATTTTTGGCAAAAAATTGCAATTTCTTGAGCTGCTTCGCCACGTCACGGCAAATCTCATTTGAAGCAGTCCTACACTAAAATATTTTTATAAAATGTGCCATACGGCCTCACATATGAATGGTAGAACTGCTCTTAGCAGCACTCACCTGGTCTATTTCAATCCCGTACCCATGACTGAGTCATGGCTGTGGGCGGGACAGGTCCAAGCAAATGCTGCATGAAGTAAATAGCCTGTGGACAAAGCCTGATGACTTAATGTGAACAGTCACCAACCGCCAAAATCCAGACAGATGGAATACATCCCAAATTGGGGTGCATAGCAAGGTGGAGGTCAACCACCGACCAATTCAATGAAGAAAAAACAAAAAGCCAGCACCAAATGTGCACTGTGGCACTAAACATTCCAAACTGTACTTATTTTAAAAATTTTGAGATTTTTGGCAAAAAATTGCAATTTCTTGAGCTGCTTCGCCACGTCACGGCAAATCTCATTTGAAGCAGTCCTACACTAAAATATTTTTATAAAATGTGCCATACGGCCTCACATATGAATGGTAGAACTGCTCTTAGCAGCACTCACCTGGTCTATTTCAATCCCGTACCCATGACTGAGTCATGGCTGTGGGCGGGACAGGTCCAAGCAAATGCTGCATGAAGTAAATAGCCTGTGGACAAAGCCTGATGACTTAATGTGAACAGTCACCAACCGCCAAAATCCAGACAGATGGAATACATCCCAAATTGGGGTGCATAGCAAGGTGGAGGTCAACCACCGACCAATTCAATGAAGAAAAAACAAAAAGCCAGCACCAAATGTGCACTGTGGCACTAAACATTCCAAACTGTACTTATTTTAAAAATTTTGAGATTTTTGGCAAAAAATTGCAATTTCTTGAGCTGCTTCGCCACGTCACGGCAAATCTCATTTGAAGCAGTCCTACACTAAAATATTTTTATAAAATGTGCCATACGGCCTCACATATGAATGGTAGAACTGCTCTTAGCAGCACTCACCTGGTCTATTTCAATCCCGTACCCATGACTGAGTCATGGCTGTGGGCGGGACAGGTCCAAGCAAATGCTGCATGAAGTAAATAGCCTGTGGACAAAGCCTGATGACTTAATGTGAACAGTCACCAACCGCCAAAATCCAGACAGATGGAATACATCCCAAATTGGGGTGCATAGCAAGGTGGAGGTCAACCACCGACCAATTCAATGAAGAAAAAACAAAAAGCCAGCACCAAATGTGCACTGTGGCACTAAACATTCCAAACTGTACTTATTTTAAAAATTTTGAGATTTTTGGCAAAAAATTGCAATTTCTTGAGCTGCTTCGCCACGTCACGGCAAATCTCATTTGAAGCAGTCCTACACTAAAATATTTTTATAAAATGTGCCATACGGCCTCACATATGAATGGTAGAACTGCTCTTAGCAGCACTCACCTGGTCTATTTCAATCCCGTACCCATGACTGAGTCATGGCTGTGGGCGGGACAGGTCCAAGCAAATGCTGCATGAAGTAAATAGCCTGTGGACAAAGCCTGATGACTTAATGTGAACAGTCACCAACCGCCAAAATCCAGACAGATGGAATACATCCCAAATTGGGGTGCATAGCAAGGTGGAGGTCAACCACCGACCAATTCAATGAAGAAAAAACAAAAAGCCAGCACCAAATGTGCACTGTGGCACTAAACATTCCAAACTGTACTTATTTTAAAAATTTTGAGATTTTTGGCAAAAAATTGCAATTTCTTGAGCTGCTTCGCCACGTCACGGCAAATCTCATTTGAAGCAGTCCTACACTAAAATATTTTTATAAAATGTGCCATACGGCCTCACATATGAATGGTAGAACTGCTCTTAGCAGCACTCACCTGGTCTATTTCAATCCCGTACCCATGACTGAGTCATGGCTGTGGGCGGGACAGGTCCAAGCAAATGCTGCATGAAGTAAATAGCCTGTGGACAAAGCCTGATGACTTAATGTGAACAGTCACCAACCGCCAAAATCCAGACAGATGGAATACATCCCAAATTGGGGTGCATAGCAAGGTGGAGGTCAACCACCGACCAATTCAATGAAGAAAAAACAAAAAGCCAGCACCAAATGTGCACTGTGGCACTAAACATTCCAAACTGTACTTATTTTAAAAATTTTGAGATTTTTGGCAAAAAATTGCAATTTCTTGAGCTGCTTCGCCACGTCACGGCAAATCTCATTTGAAGCAGTCCTACACTAAAATATTTTTATAAAATGTGCCATACGGCCTCACATATGAATGGTAGAACTGCTCTTAGCAGCACTCACCTGGTCTATTTCAATCCCGTACCCATGACTGAGTCATGGCTGTGGGCGGGACAGGTCCAAGCAAATGCTGCATGAAGTAAATAGCCTGTGGACAAAGCCTGATGACTTAATGTGAACAGTCACCAACCGCCAAAATCCAGACAGATGGAATACATCCCAAATTGGGGTGCATAGCAAGGTGGAGGTCAACCACCGACCAATTCAATGAAGAAAAAACAAAAAGCCAGCACCAAATGTGCACTGTGGCACTAAACATTCCAAACTGTACTTATTTTAAAAATTTTGAGATTTTTGGCAAAAAATTGCAATTTCTTGAGCTGCTTCGCCACGTCACGGCAAATCTCATTTGAAGCAGTCCTACACTAAAATATTTTTATAAAATGTGCCATACGGCCTCACATATGAATGGTAGAACTGCTCTTAGCAGCACTCACCTGGTCTATTTCAATCCCGTACCCATGACTGAGTCATGGCTGTGGGCGGGACAGGTCCAAGCAAATGCTGCATGAAGTAAATAGCCTGTGGACAAAGCCTGATGACTTAATGTGAACAGTCACCAACCGCCAAAATCCAGACAGATGGAATACATCCCAAATTGGGGTGCATAGCAAGGTGGAGGTCAACCACCGACCAATTCAATGAAGAAAAAACAAAAAGCCAGCACCAAATGTGCACTGTGGCACTAAACATTCCAAACTGTACTTATTTTAAAAATTTTGAGATTTTTGGCAAAAAATTGCAATTTCTTGAGCTGCTTCGCCACGTCACGGCAAATCTCATTTGAAGCAGTCCTACACTAAAATATTTTTATAAAATGTGCCATACGGCCTCACATATGAATGGTAGAACTGCTCTTAGCAGCACTCACCTGGTCTATTTCAATCCCGTACCCATGACTGAGTCATGGCTGTGGGAGGGACAGGTCCAAGCAAATGCTGCATGAAGTAAATAGCCTGTGGACAAAGCCTGATGACTTAATGTGAACAGTCACCAACCGCCAAAATCCAGACAGATGGAATACATCCCAAATTGGGGTGCATAGCAAGGTGGAGGTCAACCACCGACCAATTCAATGAAGAAAAAACAAAAAGCCAGCACCAAATGTGCACTGTGGCACTAAACATTCCAAACTGTACTTATTTTAAAAATTTTGAGATTTTTGGCAAAAAATTGCAATTTCTTGAGCTGCTTCGCCACGTCACGGCAAATCTCATTTGAAGCAGTCCTACACTAAAATATTTTTATAAAATGTGCCATACGGCCTCACATATGAATGGTAGAACTGCTCTTAGCAGCACTCACCTGGTCTATTTCAATCCCGTACCCATGACTGAGTCATGGCTGTGGGCGGGACAGGTCCAAGCAAATGCTGCATGAAGTAAATAGCCTGTGGACAAAGCCTGATGACTTAATGTGAACAGTCACCAACCGCCAAAATCCAGACAGATGGAATACATCCCAAATTGGGGTGCATAGCAAGGTGGAGGTCAACCACCGACCAATTCAATGAAGAAAAAACAAAAAGCCAGCACCAAATGTGCACTGTGGCACTAAACATTCCAAACTGTACTTATTTTAAAAATTTTGAGATTTTTGGCAAAAAATTGCAATTTCTTGAGCTGCTTCGCCACGTCACGGCAAATCTCATTTGAAGCAGTCCTACACTAAAATATTTTTATAAAATGTGCCATACGGCCTCACATATGAATGGTAGAACTGCTCTTAGCAGCACTCACCTGGTCTATTTCAATCCCGTACCCATGACTGAGTCATGGCTGTGGGCGGGACAGGTCCAAGCAAATGCTGCATGAAGTAAATAGCCTGTGGACAAAGCCTGATGACTTAATGTGAACAGTCACCAACCGCCAAAATCCAGACAGATGGAATACATCCCAAATTGGGGTGCATAGCAAGGTGGAGGTCAACCACCGACCAATTCAATGAAGAAAAAACAAAAAGCCAGCACCAAATGTGCACTGTGGCACTAAACATTCCAAACTGTACTTATTTTAAAAATTTTGAGATTTTTGGCAAAAAATTGCAATTTCTTGAGCTGCTTCGCCACGTCACGGCAAATCTCATTTGAAGCAGTCCTACACTAAAATATTTTTATAAAATGTGCCATACGGCCTCACATATGAATGGTAGAACTGCTCTTAGCAGCACTCACCTGGTCTATTTCAATCCCGTACCCATGACTGAGTCATGGCTGTGGGCGGGACAGGTCCAAGCAAATGCTGCATGAAGTAAATAGCCTGTGGACAAAGCCTGATGACTTAATGTGAACAGTCACCAACCGCCAAAATCCAGACAGATGGAATACATCCCAAATTGGGGTGCATAGCAAGGTGGAGGTCAACCACCGACCAATTCAATGAAGAAAAAACAAAAAGCCAGCACCAAATGTGCACTGTGGCACTAAACATTCCAAACTGTACTTATTTTAAAAATTTTGAGATTTTTGGCAAAAAATTGCAATTTCTTGAGCTGCTTCGCCACGTCACGGCAAATCTCATTTGAAGCAGTCCTACACTAAAATATTTTTATAAAATGTGCCATACGGCCTCACATATGAATGGTAGAACTGCTCTTAGCAGCACTCACCTGGTCTATTTCAATCCCGTACCCATGACTGAGTCATGGCTGTGGGCGGGACAGGTCCAAGCAAATGCTGCATGAAGTAAATAGCCTGTGGACAAAGCCTGATGACTTAATGTGAACAGTCACCAACCGCCAAAATCCAGACAGATGGAATACATCCCAAATTGGGGTGCATAGCAAGGTGGAGGTCAACCACCGACCAATTCAATGAAGAAAAAACAAAAAGCCAGCACCAAATGTGCACTGTGGCACTAAACATTCCAAACTGTACTTATTTTAAAAATTTTGAGATTTTTGGCAAAAAATTGCAATTTCTTGAGCTGCTTCGCCACGTCACGGCAAATCTCATTTGAAGCAGTCCTACACTAAAATATTTTTATAAAATGTGCCATACGGCCTCACATATGAATGGTAGAACTGCTCTTAGCAGCACTCACCTGGTCTATTTCAATCCCGTACCCATGACTGAGTCATGGCTGTGGGCGGGACAGGTCCAAGCAAATGCTGCATGAAGTAAATAGCCTGTGGACAAAGCCTGATGACTTAATGTGAACAGTCACCAACCGCCAAAATCCAGACAGATGGAATACATCCCAAATTGGGGTGCATAGCAAGGTGGAGGTCAACCACCGACCAATTCAATGAAGAAAAAACAAAAAGCCAGCACCAAATGTGCACTGTGGCACTAAACATTCCAAACTGTACTTATTTTAAAAATTTTGAGATTTTTGGCAAAAAATTGCAATTTCTTGAGCTGCTTCGCCACGTCACGGCAAATCTCATTTGAAGCAGTCCTACACTAAAATATTTTTATAAAATGTGCCATACGGCCTCACATATGAATGGTAGAACTGCTCTTAGCAGCACTCACCTGGTCTATTTCAATCCCGTACCCATGACTGAGTCATGGCTGTGGGCGGGACAGGTCCAAGCAAATGCTGCATGAAGTAAATAGCCTGTGGACAAAGCCTGATGACTTAATGTGAACAGTCACCAACCGCCAAAATCCAGACAGATGGAATACATCCCAAATTGGGGTGCATAGCAAGGTGGAGGTCAACCACCGACCAATTCAATGAAGAAAAAACAAAAAGCCAGCACCAAATGTGCACTGTGGCACTAAACATTCCAAACTGTACTTATTTTAAAAATTTTGAGATTTTTGGCAAAAAATTGCAATTTCTTGAGCTGCTTCGCCACGTCACGGCAAATCTCATTTGAAGCAGTCCTACACTAAAATATTTTTATAAAATGTGCCATACGGCCTCACATATGAATGGTAGAACTGCTCTTAGCAGCACTCACCTGGTCTATTTCAATCCCGTACCCATGACTGAGTCATGGCTGTGGGCGGGACAGGTCCAAGCAAATGCTGCATGAAGTAAATAGCCTGTGGACAAAGCCTGATGACTTAATGTGAACAGTCACCAACCGCCAAAATCCAGACAGATGGAATACATCCCAAATTGGGGTGCATAGCAAGGTGGAGGTCAACCACCGACCAATTCAATGAAGAAAAAACAAAAAGCCAGCACCAAATGTGCACTGTGGCACTAAACATTCCAAACTGTACTTATTTTAAAAATTTTGAGATTTTTGGCAAAAAATTGCAATTTCTTGAGCTGCTTCGCCACGTCACGGCAAATCTCATTTGAAGCAGTCCTACACTAAAATATTTTTATAAAATGTGCCATACGGCCTCACATATGAATGGTAGAACTGCTCTTAGCAGCACTCACCTGGTCTATTTCAATCCCGTACCCATGACTGAGTCATGGCTGTGGGCGGGACAGGTCCAAGCAAATGCTGCATGAAGTAAATAGCCTGTGGACAAAGCCTGATGACTTAATGTGAACAGTCACCAACCGCCAAAATCCAGACAGATGGAATACATCCCAAATTGGGGTGCATAGCAAGGTGGAGGTCAACCACCGACCAATTCAATGAAGAAAAAACAAAAAGCCAGCACCAAATGTGCACTGTGGCACTAAACATTCCAAACTGTACTTATTTTAAAAATTTTGAGATTTTTGGCAAAAAATTGCAATTTCTTGAGCTGCTTCGCCACGTCACGGCAAATCTCATTTGAAGCAGTCCTACACTAAAATATTTTTATAAAATGTGCCATACGGCCTCACATATGAATGGTAGAACTGCTCTTAGCAGCACTCACCTGGTCTATTTCAATCCCGTACCCATGACTGAGTCATGGCTGTGGGCGGGACAGGTCCAAGCAAATGCTGCATGAAGTAAATAGCCTGTGGACAAAGCCTGATGACTTAATGTGAACAGTCACCAACCGCCAAAATCCAGACCGATGGAATACATCCCAAATTGGGGTGCATAGCAAGGTGGAGGTCAACCACCGACCAATTCAATGAAGAAAAAACAAAAAGCCAGCACCAAATGTGCACTGTGGCACTAAACATTCCAAACTGTACTTATTTTAAAAATTTTGAGATTTTTGGCAAAAAATTGCAATTTCTTGAGCTGCTTCGCCACGTCACGGCAAATCTCATTTGAAGCAGTCCTACACATAATCCTAGTGACTGCGCACACAAAATGGCCAAACAAAAGCAAAAGACAGTACCTGGCCTATCAATCCAATAGAAACTCATAGGCAAAGCAATCAATTGGACTAGGCAATTACATGCAGCCATACAAAGTCCATGGGCCTTGCCTCAAAGTCGAACTCACAACCTCTCGCAGCTCAAGCAAAGAGCCTACCACTACACCAACACAGAGAAATGTAAACCTGACTCTACATTAATTCACATAATCCTAGTGACTGCGCACACAACATGGCCAAACGAAAACAAAAGACAGTAACTGGCCTATCAATCCAATAGAAACTCATAGGCAACACAGTCCATTGGACTAAGAAATTACATGCAGCCATTCAAAGTCCATGAGCCTTGCATTAAAGTCGAACCCACAACCTCTCGCAGCCCAAGCAAAGAGCCTACCACTACACCAACACAGAGAAGTGGGAAACTGACTCTACATTAATTCCCATAACCCTAGTGACTGCGCACACAACATGGTCAAACAAAAGCAAAAGGCAGTACCTGGCCTATCAATCCAATGGAAACTCATAGGCAACATAGTCCATTGGACTAGGCAATTACATGCAGCCATACAAAGTCCATGGGCCTTGCCTCAGAGTCAAACCCACAACCTCTGGCAGAACAAGCAAAGAGCCTACAACTACAAAAACACAAAGAAGTAGGAAGCTGCGTCTACATTAATTCACATAATCCTAGTGACTGCGCACACAACATGGCCAAACAAAAGCAAAAGACAGTACCTGGCCTATTAATCCAATGGAAACTCATAGGCAACGCAATCCTTTGGACTAGGCAATAACATGCAGCCATACAAAGTCCATGGGCCTTGCCTCAGAGTCAAAACCACTACCTCTCAAAGACCAAGCAAAGAGCCTACCACTACACCAACACAGAGAAGTGCGAAACTGACTCAACATAAATTCACATAATCCTAGTGACTGCGCACACAACATGGCCAAACAAAAGCAATAGACAGTCCCTGGCCTATCAATCCAATGGAAACTCATAGACAACATAGTCCATTGGACTAGGCAATTACATGCAGCTATACAAAGTCCATGGGCTTTGACTCAGAGTCAAACCACAACTGCTCGCAGCCCAAGCAAAGAGCCTACCACTACACCAACACAGAGAAGTTGGAAACCGACTCTACATTAATTCACATAATCCTAGTGACTGCGCACACAACATGGCCAAACAAAAGCAAAAGACAGTACCTGGCCTATCATTCCAATTGAAACCCATAGGTAACATAGTCCATTGGACTAGGCAATAACATGCAGCCATACAAAGTCCATGGGCCTTGCTTCAAAGTTGAACTCACAACCTCTCGCAGCTCTAGCAAAGAGCCTACAACTACACCAACACAGAGAAATGTGAACCTGACTCTACATTAATTCACATAATCCTAGTGACTGCGCACACAACATGGCCAAACAAAAGCAAAAGACAGTACCTGGCCCATCAATCCAATGGAAACTCATAGGCAACACAGTCCATTGGACTAGACAATTACATGGAGACATACAAAGTCCATGGGCCTTGCCTCAGAGTCAAACCCACAACCTCTCGCAGCCAAGCAAAGAGCCTACCACTACACCAACACAGAGAAGTGGAAAACTGATTCTACATTAATTCACATAATCCTACCGACTGCGCACACAACATGGCCAAACAAAAGAAAATACCTGGCCTATCAATCCAATGGAAACTCATAGGCAACACAGTCCATTAGACTAGGCAAATACACGCAGCCATACAAAGCCCATGGGCCTTGCCCCAGAGTCGAACCCACAACCTCTTGTAGCCCAAGCAAAGAGCCTACCACTACACCAACACAGAGAAGTGGAAAACTGATTCTACATTAATTCACATAATCCTACCGACTGCGCACACAACATGGCTAAACAAAAGCAAAAGACAGTACCTGGCTTATCAATCCAATGGAAACTCATAGGCAACACAGTCCATTGGACTAGGCAATAACATGCAGCCATACACAGTCCATGGGCCTTGCTTCATAGTCGAACTCACAACCTCTCGCAGCTCAAGCAAAGAGCCTACCACTACACCAACACAGAGAAATGTGAACCTGCCTCTACATTAATTCACATAATCCTAGTGAGTGCGCACACAACATGGCCAAACGAAAACAAAAGACAGTACCTGGCCTATCAATCCAATGGAAACTCATAGGCAACACAGTCCATTGGACTAGGCAATTACATGCAGCCATAAAAAGTCCATGGGCCTTGCATTAGAGTCGAACCCACAACCTCTTGCAGCCCAAGCAAAGAGCCTACCACTACACCAACACAGAGAAGTCTGAAACTGACTCTACATTAATTCACATAATCCTAGTGACTGCGCACACAACATGGCTAAACGAAAGCAAAAGTCAATACCTGGCCTATCAATCCAATGGAAACTCA
The DNA here is from genome assembly GCF_048569485.1 of Anomaloglossus baeobatrachus. Lineage (NCBI taxonomy): Eukaryota > Metazoa > Chordata > Amphibia > Anura > Aromobatidae > Anomaloglossus > Anomaloglossus baeobatrachus. The sequence continues at coordinate 1,624,985 of NW_027442146.1, read as the reverse complement.
TAGGCAACACAGTCCATTGGACTAGGCAATTACATGCAGCCATAAAAAGTCCATGGGCCTTGCCTCAGAGTCAAACCCACAACCTCTCACAGCCCAAGCAAAGAGCCTACCACTACACCAACAAAGAGAAATGTGAAACTGACTCTACATTAATTCACATATTCCTAGTGACTGCGCACACAACATGGCCAAACAAAAGCAAAAGAAAGCACCTGGCCTATCAATCCAATGGAAACTCATAGGTAACGCAGTCCATTGGACTATGCAATTACATGCAGCCATACAAAGTCCATGGGCCTTGCCTCAGAGTCGAACTCACAACCTCTCGCAGCCCAACAAAAAAGCCTACCACTTCAGCAACACAGAGAAGTGTGAAACTGTCTCTACATTAACTCACATAATCCTAGTGACTGCGCACACAACATGGCCAAACAAAAGCAAAAGACAGTACCTGGCCTATCAATCCAATGGAAACTCAAAGGTAACACAGTACATTAGACTAGGCAATTAAATGCAGCCATACAAAGCCCATGGGCCTTGCCCCAGAGTCGAACCCACAACCTCTCGTAGCCCAAGCAAAGAGCCTACCAATATACCAACACAGAGAAGTGAAAAACTGATTCTACATTAATTCACATAATCCTAGTGACTGCGCACACAACATGGCCAAACAAAAGCAAAAGACAGTACCTGGCCTATCAATCCAATAGAAACTCATAGGCAAAGCAATCAATTGGACTAGGCAATTACATGCAGCCATACAAAGTCCATGGGCCTTGCCTCAGAGTCGAACCCACAACCTCTTGTAGCCCAAGCAAAGAGCCTACCACTACACCAACACAGAGAAGAGCGAAACTGACTCAACATAAATTCACATAATCCTAGTGACTGCGCACACAACATGGCCAAACAAAAGCAAAAGACAGTCCCTGGCCTATCAATCCAATGGAAACTCATATACAACATAGTCCATTGGACTAGGCAATTACATGCAGCCATACAAAGTCCATGGGCCTTGCCTCAGAGTCAAACCCACAACCTCTGGCAGAACAAGCAAAGAGCTTACAACTACACCAACACAAAAAAGTAGGAATGTGCGTCTACATTAATTCACATATTCCTAGAGACTGCGCACACAACATGGCCAAACAAAAGCAAAAGACATTACCTGGCCTATCAAGCCAATGGAAACTCATAGGCAACACAGTCCATTGGACTAAACAATTACATGCAGCCATACAAAGTCCATGGGCTTTGCCTCAGAGTCAAACCCACAATTTCTCGCAGCCCAAGCAAAGAGCCTACCACTACACCAACACAGACAAGATGGAAACTGAGTTTACATTAGTTCACATAATCCTAGTGACTGTGCACACAACATTGCGAAACAAATGCAAAAGACATTATCTGGCCTATCAATCCAATGGAAACTCATAGGCAACACAGTCCATTAGACTAGGCAAATACATGCAGCCATACAAAGTTCATGGGCCTTGCCTCAGAGTCGAACCCACAACCTCTTGGAGAACAAGCAAAGAGCCTACCACTAAACCAACACAGAGAAGTTGGAAACTGACTCTACATTAATTCACATAATCCTAGTGACTGCGCACACAACATGGCCAAACAAAAGCAAAAGACAGTACCTGGCCTATCAATCCAATGGAAACTCATAGGCAACACAGTCCATTGGACTAGACAATTACATGGAGACATACAAAGTCCATGGGCCTTGCTTCAGAGTCAAACCCACAACCTCTCGCAGCCAAGCAAAGAGCCTACCACTACACCAATACAGAGAAGTGGGAAACTGATTCTACATTAATTCACATAATCCTACCGACTGCACACACAACATGGCTAAACAAAAGCTAAAGACAGTACCTGGCTTATCAATCCAATGGAAACTCATAGGCAACACAGTCCATTGGACTAGGCAATAACATGCAGCCATACAAAGTCCATGGGCCTTGCCTCAAAGTCGAACTCACAACCTCTCGCAGCTCAAGCAAAGAGCCTACCACTACACCAACACAGAGAAATGTGAACTTGCCTCTACATTAATTCACATAATCCTAGTGACTGCGCACACAACATGGCCAAACGAAAGCAAAAGTCCATATCTGGCCTATACATCCAATGGAAACTCATAGGCAACACAGTCCATTGGACTATGCAATTACATGCAGCCATACAAAGTCCATGGGCCTTGCCTCAGAGTCAAACCCACAACCTCTAACAGCTCAAGCAAAAAGCCTACCACTACACCAACACAGAGAAGTGCGAAACTAATTGAACATAAATTCACATAATCCTAGTGACTGCGCACACAACATGGCCAAACGAAAGCAAAAGACAGTACCTGGCCTATCAATCCAATGGAAACTCATAGGTAACACAGTCCATTGGACTATGCAATTACATGCAGCCATACAAAGTCCATGGGCCTTGCCTCAGAGTCGAACTCACAACCTCTCGCAGCCCAAGAAAAAAGCCTACCACTACAGCAACACAGAGAAGTGTGAAACCGACTCTACATTAATTCACATAATCCTAGTGACTGCGCACACAACATGGCCAAACAAAAGCAAAAGACAGTATCTGGCCTATCAATCCAATTAAAACTCATAGGCAACATAGTCCATTGGACTAGGCAATAACATGCAGCCATACAACGTCCATGGGCCTTGCCTCAAAATCGAACTCACAACCTCTCGCAGCTCAAGCAAAGAGCCTACCCCTAAACCAACACAGAGAAGTGGGAAACTGATTCTACATTAATTCACATAATCCTAGTGACTGCGCACACAACATGGCCAAACAAAAGCAAAAGACGGTACCTGGCCTATCAATCCAATGGAAACTCATAGGCAACGCAATCAATTGGACTAGGCAATTACATGCAGCCATACAAAGTCCATGGGCCTTGTCTCAGAGTCAAACCCACAACGTCTCTCAGCCCAAGCAAAGAGCCTACCACTACACCAACACAGAGAAGAGCTAAACTGACTCAACATAAATTCACATAATCCTAGTGACTGCGCACACAACATGGCCAAACAAAAGCAAAAGACAGTCCCTGGTCTATCAATCCAATGGAAACTCATAGACAACATAGTCCATTGGACTAGGCAATTACATGCAGCCATACAAAGTCCATGGGCCTTGCCTCAGAGTCAAACCCACAACCTCTGGCAGAACAAGCAAAGAGCTTACAACTACACCAACACAAAAAAGTAGGAAGCTGCGTCTACATTAATTCACATATTCCTAGTGACTGCGCACACAACATGGCCAAACAAAAGCAAAAGACATTACCTGGCCTATCAAACCAGTGGAAACTCATAGGCAACACAGTCCATTGGACTAGGCAATTACATGCAGCCATACAAAGTCCATGGGCTTTGCCTCAGAGTCAAACCCACAATTTCTCGCAGCCCAAGCAAAGAGCCTACCACTACACCAACACAGAGAAGTTGGTAACAGAGTTTACATTAGTTCACATAATCCTAGTGACTGTGCACACAACATGGCCAAACAAATGCAAAAGACATTATCTGGCCTATCAATCCAATGGAAACTCATAGGCAACACAGTCCATTAGACTAGGCAAATACATGCAGCCATACAAAGTTCATGGGCCTTGCCTCAGAGTTGAACCCACAACCTCTTGGAGAACAAGCAAATAGCCTACCACTAAACCAACACAGAGAAGTAGGTGAATGACTCTACATTAATTCACATAATCCTAGTGACTGCGCACACAACATGGCCAAACAAAAGCAAAAGACAGTATCTGGCCTATCAATCCAATTGAAGCTCATAAGCAACATAGTCCATTGGACTAGGCAATAACATGCAGCCATACAATGTCCATGGGCCTTGCCTCAAAGTCGAACTCACAACCTCTCGCAGCTCAAGCAAAGAGCCTACTACTACACCAACACAGAGAAATGTGAACCTGACTCTACATTAATTCACATAAACCTAGTGACTGCGCAAACAACATGGCCAAACGAAAGCAAAAGTCAATACCTGGCCTATCAATCCAATGGAAACTCATAGGCAACACAGTCCATTGGACTAGGCAATTACATGCAGCCATACAAAGTCCATGAGCCTTGCATTTGAGTCGAACTCACAACCTCTCCCAGCCCAAGCAAAGAGACTACCACTACACCAACACAGAGAAGTGGGAAACTGACTCAACATTAATTCACATAATCCTAGTGACTGCGCACAAAACATGGCCAAACAAAAGCAAAAGAAGGCACCTGGCCTATCAATCCAATGGAATCTCATAGGTAACACAGTCCATTGGACTATGCAATTACATGCAGCCATAAAAAGTCCATGGGCCTTGCCTCAGAGTCGAACTCACAACCTCTCGCAGCCCAAGAAAAAAGCCTACCACTACAGCAACACGGAGAAGTGTGAAACTGACTCTACATTAACTCACATAATCCTAGTGACTGCGCACACAACATGGCCAAACAAAAGCAAAAGACAGTACCTGGCCTATCAATCCAATGGAAACTCAGAGGCAACCCCATCCATTGGACTAGGCAATTACATGCAGCCATACAGAGTCCATGGGCCTTGCCTCAGAGTGTATCCCACAACCTCTGGCAGAACAAGCAAAGAGCCTACAACCACACCAACACAAAGAAGTAGGAAGCTGCATCTACATTAATTCACATAATCCTAGTGACTGCACACACAACATGGCCAAACAGAAGCAAAAGTCAATACCTGGCCTATCAAGCCAATGGAAACTCATAGGCAACACAGTCCTTTGAACTATGCAATTACATGCAGCCATACAAAGTCCATGGGCCTTGCCTCAGAGTCAAACCCACAACTTCTCGCAGCCAAGCAAAGCGCCTTCCACTACACCAACACAGAGAAGTGGGAAACTGATTCTACATTAATTCACATAATCCTACCGACTTTGCACACAACATAACCAAACAAAAGACAATACCTGGCCTATCAGTCCAATGAAAACTCATAGGCAACACAGTCCATTGGACTAGGCAATTACATGCAGCCATACAAAGTCTATGGGCTTTGCCTCAGAGTCAAACCCACATTTTCTCGCAGCCCAAGAAAAGAGCCTACCACTACACCAACACAGAGAAGTTGAAAACTGAGTTTACATTAGTTCACATAATCCTAGTGACTGCGCACACAACATGGCCAAACAAAAGCAAAAGGTAGTACCTGGCCTATCAATCCAATAGGAACTCATAGGCAACACAGTCCATTAGACTAGGCAAATACATGCAGCCATACAAAGTTCATGGGCCTTGCCTCAGAGTCGAACCCACAACCTCTTGGAAAACAAGCAAAGAGCCTACCACTAAACCAACACAGAGAAGTTGGAAACCGACTCTACATTAATTCACATAATCCTAGTGACTGCGCACACAACATGGCCAAACAAAAGCAAAAGACAGTACCTGGCCTATCAATCCAATGGAAACTCATAGGCAACACAGTCCATTGGACTAGACAATTACATGGAGACATACAGAGTCCATGGGCCTTGCCTCAGAGTCAAACCCACAACCTCTCGCAGGCAAGCAAAGAGCCTACCACTACACCAATACAGAGAAGTGGGAAACTGATTCTACATTAATTCACATAATCCTACCGACTGCGCACACAACATGGCCAAACGAAAGCAAAAGACAGTACCTGGCTTATCAATACAATGGAAACTCATAGGCAACACAGTCCTTTGGACTAGAAAATTACATGGAGACATACAAAGTCCATGGGCCTTGCCTCAGAGTCAAACCCACAACCTCTCGCAGCCAAGCAAAGAGCCTACCACTACACCAACACAGAGAAGTGGGAAACTGATTCTACATTAATTCACATAATCCTACCGACTGCGCACACAACATGGCTAAACAAAAGACAATACCTGGCCTATCAATTCAATGGAAACTCATAGGCAACACAGTCCATTGGACTAGGCAATTACATGCAGCCATACAAAGTCCATGGTCTTTGCCTAAAAGTCAAACCCACAACTTCTCGCAGCCCAAGCAAAGAGCCTACCACTACACCAACACAGAGAAGTGGTAAACTGATTTTACATTAATTCACATAATCCTACCGACTGCGCACACAACATGGCCAAACAAAAGACAATACCTGGCATATCAATCCAATGGAAACTCATAGGCAACACAGTCCATTAGACTAGGCAAATACATGCAGCCATACAAAGTTCATGGGCCTTGCCTCAGAGTCGAACCCACATCCTCTTGGAGAACAAGCAAAGAGCCTACCACTAAACCAACAGAGAGAAGTTGGAAACCGACTCTACATTAATTCATATAATCCTAGTGACTGCGCACACAACATGGCCAAACAAAAGCAAAAGACATTACCTGGCCTATCAATCCAATGTAAACTCATAGGTAACACTGTACATTGGACTAGGTAATTGCATGCAGCCATACAAAGCCCATGGGCCTTGCCCCAGAGTCAAACCCACAACCTCTCGTAGCCCAAGCAAAGAGCCTACCAATACACCAACACAGAGAAGTAGAAAACAGATTCTACATTAATTCACATAATCCTAGTGACTGCGCACACAACATGGCCAAACAAAAGCAAAAGACGGTACCTGGCCTATTAATCCAATGGAAACTCATAGGCAACGCAATTAATTGGACTAGGCGATTACATGCAGCCATACAAAGTCCATGGGCCTTGTCTCAGAGTCAAACCCACAACCTCTCTCAGCCCAAGCAAAGAGCCTACCACTACACCAACACAGAGAAGAGCGAAACTGACTCAACATAAATTCACATAATCCTAGTGACTGCGCACACAACATGGCCAAACAAAAGCAAAAGACAGTCCCTGGCCTATCAATCCAATGGAAACTCATAGACAACATAGTCCATTGGACTAGGCAATTACATGCAGCCATACAAAGTCCATGGGCCTTGCCTCAGAGTCAAACCCACAACCTCTGGCAGAACAAGCAAAGAGCTTACAACTACACCAACACAAAAAAGTAGGAAGCTGCGTCTACATTAATTCACATATTCCTAGTGACTGCGCACACAACATGGCCAAACAAAAGCAAAAGACATTACCTGGCCTATCAAACCAATGGAAACTCATAGGCAACACAGTCCATTGGACTAGGCAATTACATGCAGCCATACAAAGTCCATGGGCTTTGCCTCAGAGTCAAACCCACAATTTCTCGCAGCCCAAGCAAAGAGCCTACCACTACACCAGCACAGAGAAGTTGGTAACGGAGTTTACATTAGTTCACATAATCCTAGTGACTGTGCACACAACATGGCCAAACAAAAGCAAAAGACCTTTTATGGCCTATCAATCCAATGGAAACTCATAGGCAACACAGTCCATTAGACTAGGCAAATACATGCAGCCATACAAAGTTCATGGGCCTTGCCTCAGAGTCGAACCCACAACCTCTTGCAGAACAAGCAAAGAGCCTACCACTAAACCAACACAGAGAAGTAGGTGACTGACTCTACATTAATTCACATAATCCTAGTGACTGCGCACACAACATGGCCAAACAAAAGCAAAAGACGGTATCTGGCCTATCAATCCAATTAAAGCTCATAAGCAACATAGTCCGTTGGACTAGGCAATAACATGCAGCCATACAATGTCCATGGGCCTTGCCTCAGAGTCGAACCCACAACCTCTTGGAAAACAAGCAAAGAGCCTACCACTAAACCAACACAGAGAAGTTGGAAACCGACTCTACATTAATTCACATAATCCTAGTGACTGCGCACACAACATGGCCAAACAAAAGCAAAAGACAGTACCTGGCCTATCAATCCAATGGAAACTCATAGGCAACACAGTCCATTGGACTAGACAATTACATGGAGACATACAGAGTCCATGGGCCTTGCCTCAGAGTCAAACCCACAACCTCTCGCAGCCAAGCAAAGAGCCTACCACTACACCAATACAAAGAAGTGGGAAACTGATTCTACATTAATTCACATAATCCTACCGACTGCGCACACAACATGGCCAAACGAAAGCAAAAGACAGTACCTGGCTTATCAATCCAATGGAAACTCATAGACAACACAGTCCATTGGACTAGGCAATAACATGCAGCCATACAAAGTCCATGGGCCTTGCCTCAAAGTCGAACTCACAACCTCTCGCAGCTCAAGCAAAGAGCCTACCACTACACCAACACAGAGAAATGTGAACCTGCCTCTACATTAATTCACATAATCCTAGTGACTGCGCACACAACATGGCCAAACGAAAGCAAAAGTCAATACCTGGCCTATCAATCCAATGGAAACTCATAGGCAACACAGTCCATTGGACTAGGCAATTACATGCAGCCATAAAAAGTCCATGGGCCTTGCCTCAGAGTCAAACCCACAACCTCTCACAGCCCAAGCAAAGAGCCTACCACTACACCTACAAAGAGAAATGTGAAACTGACTCTACATTAATTCACATATTCCTAGTGACTGCGCACACAACATGGCCAAACAAAAGCAAAAGAAAGCACCTGGCCTATCAATCCAATGGAAACTCATAGGTAACGCAGTCCATTGGACTATGCAATTACATGCAGCCATACAAAGTCCATGGGCCTTGCCTCAGAGTCGAACTCACAACCTCTCGCAGCCCAACAAAAAAGCCTAATTCTTCAGCAACACAGAGAAGTATGAAACTGTCTCTACATTAACTCACATAATCCTAGTGACTGCGCACAAAACATGGCCAAACGAAAACAAAAGACAGTACCTGGCCTATCAATCCATTGGACTAGGCAATTACATGCAGCCATACAAAGTCCCTGGGCCTTGCCTCAGAGTCAAACCCACAACCTCTCACAGCCCAAGCAAAGAGCCTACCACTACACCAACACAGAGAAGTGCGAAACTGACTCAACATAAATTCACATAATCCTAGTGACTGCGCACACAACATGGCCAAACAAAAGCAAAAGACAGTCCCTTGCCTATCAATCCAATGGAAACTCATAGACAACATAGTCCATTGGAATAGGCAATTACATGCAGCCTCACAAAGTCCATGGGCCTTGCCTCAGAGTAAAACCCACAACCTCTGGCAGAACAAGCAAAGAGCCTACAACTACACCAACACAAAGAAGTAGGAAGCTGCGTCTACATTAATTCACATAATCCTAGTGACTGCGCACACAACATGGCCAAACAAAAACAAAAGACAGTACCTGGCCTATCAATCCATTGGAAACTAATAGGCAACACAGTCCATTGGACTAGGCAATTACATGCAGCCATAAAAAGTCCATGGGCCTTGCCTCAGAGTCAAACCCACAACTTCTCGCAGCCCAAGCAAAGATCCTACCACTACACCAACACAGAGAAATGTGAAACTGACTCTACATTAATTCACATAATCCTAGTGACTGCGCACACAACATGGCCAAACGAAAGCAAAAGTCAATACCTGGCCTATCAATCCAATGGAAACTCATAGGCAACACAGTCCATTGGACTAGGCAATTACATGCAGTTATACAAAGTCCATGAACCTTGCATTAGAGTCAAACCCACAACTTCTCGCAGCCAAAGCAAAGAGCCTACCACTACACCAACACATAGAAGTTTGAAACTGACTCTTCATTAACTCACATAATCCTAGTGACTGCGCACACAACATGGCCAAACGAAAGCAAAAGACAGTACCTGGCCTATCAATCCAATGGAAACTCATAGGCAACACAGTCCATTAGACTAGGCAATTACATACAGCCATAATAAGTCCATGGGCCTTGCTCCAGAGTCAAACCCACAACATCTACGCAGCCCAAGCAAAGAGCCAACCACTACACCAACACAGAGAAATGTGAAACTGACTCTACATTAATTCACATAATCCTAGTGACTGTGCACACAACATGGCCAAACGAAAGCAAAAGTCAATACCTGGCCTATCAATCCAATGGAAACTCATAGGTAACACAGTCCATTGGACTATGCAATTACATGCAGCCATACAAAGTACATGGGCCTTGCCTCAGAGTCAAACCCACAACCTCTAACAGCTCAAGCAAAAAGCCTACCACTACACCAACACAGAGAAGTGTGAAACTGACTCTACATTAATTCACATAGTCCTAGTGACTGCGCACACAACATGGCCAAACAAAAGCAAAAGACAGTACCTGGCCTATCATTCCAATTAAAACTCATAGGCAACATAGTCCATTGGACTAGGCAATAACATGCAGCCATACAACGTCCATGGGCCTTGCCTCAAAGTCGAACTCACAACCTCTCGCAGCTCAAGCAAAGAGCCTACCACTACACCAACACAGAGAAATGTGAGCTTGACTCTACATTAATTCACATAATCCTAGTGACTGCGCACACAACATGGCCAAACAAAAGCAAAAGGCAGTACCTGGCCTATCAATCCAATGGGAACTCATAGGCAACACAGTCAATTGAACTACGCAATTATATGCAGCCATACAAACTCCATGGGCCTTGCCTCAGAGTCGAACCCACAACCTCTCGCAGCTTAAGCAAAGAGCCTACCCCTAAACCAACACAGAGAAGTTGGAAACCGACTCTACATTAATTCACATAATACTAGTGACTGCGCACACAACATGGCCAAACAAAAGCAAAAAACAGTACCTGGCCTATCAATCCAATGGAAACTCATAGGCAACACAGTCCATTGGACTAGACAATTACATGGAGACATACAAAGTCCATGGGCCTTGCCTCAGAGTCAAACCCACAACCTCTCGCAGCCAAGCAAAGAGCCTACTACTACACCAACACAGAAAAGTGGGAAACTGGTACTACATTAATTCACATAATCCTACCGACTGCGCACACAACATGGCCAAACAAAAGCAAAAGTCAGTACCTGGCTTATCAATACAATGGAAACTCATAGGCAACACAGTCCTTTGGACTAGAAAATTACATGGAGACATACAAAGTCCATGGGCCTTGCCTCAGAGTCAAACCCACAACCTCTCGCAGCCAAGCAAAGAGCCTACCACTACACCAACACAGAGAAGTGGGAAACTGATTCTACATTAATTCACATAATCCTACCGACTGCGCACACAACATGGCTAAACAAAAGACAATACCTGGCCTATCAATTCAATGGAAACTCATAGGCAACACAGTCCATTGGACTAGGCAATTACATGCAGCCATACAAAGTCCATGGTCTTTGCCTAAAAGTCAAACCCACAACTTCTCGCAGCCCAAGCAAAGAGCCTACCACTACACCAACACAGAGAAGTGGGAAACTGATTCTACATTAATTCACATAATCCTACCGACTGCGCACACAACATGGCCAAACAAAAGACAATACCTGGCATATCAATCCAATGGAAACTCATAGGCAACACAGTCCAATAGACTAGGCGAATACATGCAGCCATACAAAGTTCATGGGCCTTGCCTCAGAGTCGAACCCACATCCTCTTGGAGAACAAGCAAAGAGCCTACCACTAAACCAACACAGAGAAGTTGGAAACCGACTCTACATTAATTCATATAATCCTAGTGACTGCGCACACAACATGGCCAAACAAAAGCAAAAGACATTACCTGGCCTATCAATCCAATGTAAACTCATAGGTAACACTGTACATTGGACTAGGCAATTGCATGCAGCCATACAAAGCCCATGGGCCTTGCCCCAGAGTCAAACCCACAACCTCTCGTAGCCCAAGCAAAGAGCCTACCAATACACCAACACAGAGAAGTGGAAAACAGATTCTACATTAATTCACATAATCCTAGTGACTGCGCACACAACATGGCCAAACAAAAGCAAAAGACGGTACCTGGCCTATTAATCCAATGGAAACTCATAGGCAACGCAATCAATTGGACTAGGCAATTACATGCAGCCATACAAAGTCCATGGGCCTTGTCTCAGAGTCAAACCCACAACCTCTCTCAGCCCAAGCAAAGAGCCTACCACTACACCAACACAGAGAAGAGCGAAACTGACTCAACATAAATTCACATAATCCTAGTGACTGCGCACACAACATGGCCAAACAAAAGCAAAAGACAGTCCCTGGCCTATCAATCCAATGGAAACTCATAGACAACATAGTCCATTGGACTAGGCAATTACATGCAGCCATACAAAGTCCATGGGCCTTGCCTCAGAGTCAAACCCACAACCTCTGGCAGAACAAGCAAAGAGCTTACAACTACACCAACACAAAAAAGTAGGAAGCTGCGTCTACATTAATTCACATATTCCTAGTGACTGCGCACACAACATGGCCAAACAAAAGCAAAAGACATTACCTGGCCTATCAAACCAATGGAAACTCATAGGCAACACAGTCCATTGGACTAGGCAATTACATGCAGCCATACAAAGTCCATGGGCTTTGCCTCAGAGTCAAACCCACAATTTCTCGCAGCCCAAGCAAAGAGCCTACCACTACACCAGCACAGAGAAGTTGGTAACGGAGTTTACATTAGTTCACATAATCCTAGTGACTGTGCACACAACATGGCCAAACAAATGCAAAAGACATTATCTGGCCTATCAATACAATGGAAACTCATAGGCAACACAGTCCATTAGACTAGGCAAATACATGCAGCCATACAAAGTTCATGGGCCTTGCCTCAGAGTCGAACCCACAACCTCTCGGAGAACAAGCAAAGAGCCTACTACTACACCAACACAGAGAAATGTGTACCTGACTCTACATTAATTCACATAAACCTAGTGACTGCGCACACAACATGGCCAAACGAAAGCAAAAGTCAATACCTGGCCTATCAATCCAATGGAAACTCATAGGCAACACAGTCTATTGGACTAGGCAATTACATGCAGCCATAAAAAGTCCATGAGCCTTGCATTTGAGTCGAACTCACAACCTCTCCCAGCCCAAGCAAAGAGCCTACCACTACACCAACACAGAGAAGTGGGAAACTGACTCAACATTAATTCACATAATCCTAGTGACTGCGCACAAAACATGGCCAAACAAAAGCAAAAGAAGGCACCTGGCCTATCAATCCAATGGAATCTCATAGGTAACACAGTCCATTGGACTATGCAATTACATGCAGCCATAAAAAGTCCATGGGCCTTGCCTCAGAGTCGAACTCACAACCTCTCGCAGCCCAAGAAAAAAGCCTACCACTACAGCAACACGGAGAAGTGTGAGACCGACTCTACATTAACTCACATAATCCTAGTGACTGCGCACACAACATGGCCAAACGAAAGCAAAAGACAGTACCTGGCCTATCAATCCAATGGAAACTCAGAGGCAACCCCATCCATTGGACTAGGCAATTACATGCAGCCATACAGAGTCCATGGGCCTTGCCTCAGAGTCTATCCCACAACCTCTGGCAGAACAAGCAAAGAGCCTACAACCACAGCAACACAAAGAAGTAGGAAGCTGCATCTACATTAATTCACATAATCCTAGTGACTGCGCACACAACATGGCCAAACAGAAGCAAAAGACATTACCTGGCCTATCAAGCCAATGGAAACTCATAGGCAACACAGTCCATTGAACTAGGCAATTACATGCAGCCATACAAAGTCCATGGGCCTTGCCTCAGATTCAAACCCACAACCTCTCGCAGCCAAGCAAAGCGCCTTCCACTACACCAACACAGAGAAGTGGGAAACTGATTCTACATTAATTCACATAATCCTACCGACTTCGCACACAACATAACCAAACAAAAGACAATACCTGGCCTATCAGTCCAATGAAAACTCATAGGCAACACAGTCCATTGGACTAGGCAATTACATGCAGCCATACAAAGTCTATGGGCTTTGCCTCAGAGTCAAACCCACATTTTCTCGCAGCCCAAGCAAAGAGCCTACCACTACACCAACACAGAGAAGTTGAAAACTGAGTTACATTAGTTCACATAATCCTAGTGACTGCGCACACAACATGGCCAAACAAAAGCAAAAGGTAGTACCTGGCCTATCAATCCAATAGGAACTCAAAGGTAACACAGTCAACTAAAATAGGCAATTACATGCAGCCATACAAACTCCATGGGCCTTGCCTCAAAGTCGAACCAACAACCTTTCGCAGCCTAAGCAAAGAGACTACCACTACACCAACACAGAGAAGTAGGTAAATGACTCTACATTATTCACATAATCCTAGTGACTGCGCACACAACATGGCCAAACAAATGCAGAAGACATTATCTGGCCTATCAATCCAATGAAATCATAGGCAACATAGTCCATTAGACTAAGCAAATACATGCAGCCATACAAAGTTAATGGGCCTTGCCTCAGAGTCGAACCCACAACCTCTTGGAGAACAAGCAAAGAGCCTACCACTAAACCAACACAGAGAAGTTGGAAACAGACTCTACATTAATTCACAGAATCCTAGTGACTGCGCACACAACATGGCCAAACAAAAGCAAAAGACAGTACCTGGCCTATCAATCCAATGGAAACTCAAAGCTAACACAGTACATTGGACTAGGCAATTACATGCAGCCATACAAAGCCCATTGGCCTTGCCCAAGAGTCGAACCCACACCCTCTCGTAGCCCAAGGAAAGAGCCTACTAATACACCAACACAGAGAAGTGGAAAACCGATTCTTCATTAATTCACATAATCCTAGTGACTGCGCACATAACATGGCCAAACAAAAGCAAAAGACAGTACCTGGCCTATCAAACCAATGGAAACTCATAGGCAACACAGTCCATTGGACTAGACAATTACATGCAGACATACAAAGTCCATGGGCCTTGCATTAGAGTCGAACCCACAACCTCTCGCAGCCCAAGCAAAGAGCCTACCACTACACCAACACAGAGAAGTGGGAAACTGATTCTACATTAATTCAAATAATCCTACTGACTGCGCACACAACATGGCCAAACAAAAGACAATACCTGGCCTATCAATTCAAAGGAAACTCATAGGCAACACAGTCCATTGGACTTGGCAATTACATGCAGCCATACAAAGTCCATGGGTTTTGCCTCAGAGTCAAACCCACAATTTCTCGCAGCCCAAGGAAATAGCCTACGATTACACCAACACAGAGAAGTTAGAAACTGAGTTTACATTAGTTCACATAATCCTAGTGACTGCGCACACAACATGGCCAAACAAAAGACAATACCTGGCCTATCAATTCAATGGAAAGTCATAGGTAGAGATGAGCGAACCGGTCGCGGTTCGGCTCGAGGTTGGTTCGCCGAATGGACCTCCCGTTCGAGTTCGGTTCGTCGAACGTTCGACGAACCGAACTCGAACTGCATAGGAAACAATGGCAGGCAATCACAAACACAGAAAAACACCTAGAAAACACCCTCAAAGGTGTCCTAAAGGTGACAAACAACTCAAACACATTGGAAAGTGACAAGGACATATACTCATGCGAAAACAAAACAGCTGGACAAGGAAAAAGAGGAGGACACACAGATATAGGCATGGCACGCCATTCTAAAATCATGTAAAACACCGCAAGGTGACTCCAAGCATAGTCTCCCTTTTTTTCCAAAAATTGGGCCCCACACCCACCCACCCATTCAGTGGCAGCAGTTGGGCCCCAGTTGTACACTTCACAGCTAGATTTGCATCAAGCACATTCCAAAATACGCCATTCTTATCCGTCCCCAGGATGACACAGGGGTAGGTAGCAAAGTCTTTCCTGATCCCAGCTCTGTTCATCTTGGCTTCTTTTAAAAACACAGCAAGCAAGGGTTACTCCAAGCGGAGTCTCCCTTTTTTCAAAAAATTGGGCCCCACACACACCCACCCATTCAGTGGCAGCAGTTGTGCCCCAGTTGTACACTTCACAGCTAGATTTGCATCAAGCACATTCAAAAATACGCCATTCTTATCCGTCCCCAGGATGACACCGGGGTAGGTAGCAAAGTCTTTGCTGACCCATGACTTGTTCATCTTGGCTTCTTTTAAAAACAATGTAAGCAAGGGTTACTCCAAGCGGAGTCTCCCTTTTTTCAAAAAATTGGGCCCCACACACACCCACCCATTCAGTGGCAGCAGTTGTGCCCCAGTTGTACACTTCACAGCTAGATTTGCATCAAGCACATTCAAAAATACGCCATTCTTATCCGTCCCCAGGATGACACCGGGGTAGGTAGCAAAGTCTTTGCTGACCCATGACTTGTTCATCTTGGCTTCTTTTAAAAACACAGCAAGCAAGGGTTACTCCAAGCGGAGTCTCCCTTTTTTCCAAAAATTGGGCCACACAGACACCCACCCCATCAGTGGCAGCACTTGGGCCCTAGTTGCAAACAGGATGTTTTGATTTGCATCAAGCACATTCAAAAATACGCCATTCTTATCCGTCCCCAGGATGACACCGGGGTAGGTAGCAAAGTCTTTCCTGATCCCAGCTCTGTTCATCTTGGCTTCTTTTAAAAACACAGCAAGCAAGGGTTACTCCAAGCGAAGTCTCCCTTTTTTTCCAAAAATTGGGCCCCACACACCCACCCATTCAGTGGCAGCAGTTGTGCCCCAGTTGTACACTTCACAGCTAGATTTGCATCAAGCACATTCCAAAATACGCCATTCTTATCCGTCCCCAGGATGACACCGGGGTAGGTAGCAAAGTCTTTCCTGATCCCAGCTCTGTTCATCTTGGCTTCTTTTAAAAACACAGCAAGCAAGGGTTACTCCAAGCGGAGTCTCCCTTTTTTTCCAAAAAGTGGGCCCCACACACCCACCCATTCAGTGGCAGCAGTTGTGCCCCAGTTGTACACTTCACAGCTAGATTTGCATCAAGCACATTCCAAAATACATAGTATCATAGTATCATAGTATCATAGTTTTTAAGGTTGAAGGGAGACTCTAAGTCCATCTAGTTCAACCCGTAGCCTAACATGTTGATCCAGAGGAAAGCAAAAAAAACCCCAATGTGGCAAACAAGTTCCAATGGGGAAAAATTTCCTTCCTGACTCCACATCCGGGAATCAGACTAGTTCCCTGGATCAATACCCTGTCATAAAATCTAATATACATAACTGGTAATATTAAATTTTTCAAGAAAGGCATCCAGGCTCTGCTTAAATGTTAGTAGTGAATCACTCATTACAATATCATGCGGCAGAGAGTTCCATAGTCTCACTGCTCGTACAGTAAAGAATCCTCGTCTGTGATTATGATTAAACCTTCTTTCCTCAAGACGTAGCGGATGCCCCCGTGTTCCAGTCGCAGGCCTAGGTGTAAAAAGATCTTTGGAAAGGTCTCTGTACTGTCCCCTCATATATTTATACATTGTGATTAGATCCCCCCTAAGCCTTCGTTTTTCCAAACTAAATAACCCCAAGTTTAATAACCTGTCTTGGTATTGCAGCCCACCCATTCCTCTAATAATCTTGGTCGCTCTTCTCTGCACCCTCTCCAGTTCAGCTATGTCCTTCTTATATATCGGTGACCAGAATTGTACACAGTATTCTAAGTGCGGTCGCACTAGTGACTTGTACAGAGGTAGAACTATATTTTTTTCATGAACACTTATACCTCTTTTAATACATCCCATTATTTTATTAGCCCTGGCAGCAGCTGCCTGACACTGTCCACTAAAGTGAAGTTTACCATCCACCCATACACCCAAGTCTTTTTCTGTGTCTGTTTTACCCAGTGTTCTACAATTAAGTACATAATCATAAATGTTATTTCCTCTACCCAAGTGCATGACCTTACATTTATCTACATTAAACTTCAATTGCCACTTCTCAGCCCAATCCTCCAATTTACATAAATCTCCCTGTAATATAAAATTATCCTCCTCTGTATTGATTACCCTGCAGAGTTTAGTATCATCTGCAAATATTGAAATTCTACTCTGCATGCCCCCAACAAGGTCATTTATAAATATGTTGAAAAGAAGCGGGCCCAATACTGACCCCTGTGGTACCCCACTATGAACTGAGACCCAGTCCGAGTACGTACCATTAATAACCACCCTTTGTTTCCTATCACTGAGCCAGTTTTTAACCCAGTTACACATATTTTCCCCTATCCCCATTATTCTCATTTTATGTACCAACCTTTTGTGTGGCACCGTATCAAAAGCTTTTGAAAAGTCCATATACACAACATCCACTGCATTTCCCTGGTCCAGACTTGAACTTACCTCTTCATAGAAGCTGATCAAATTTGTTTGACAGGATCGATCCCTCATAAACCCATGTTGATACTCTGTCATAAGGTTATTTTTCTTGAGATACTCCAGTATAGCATCTCTCAAGAAACCCTCAAGGATTTTACCAACCGTAGAGGTTAAACTTACCGGCCTATAATTTCCCGGCTCAGTTTTTGTCCCCTTTTTGAATATTGGCACCACATTTGCTATGCGCCAGTCCTGCGGTACCGACCCTGTTATTAAGGAATCTGAGAAGATTAAAAATAATGGTCTATCTATCACAGAACTCAATTCCTGTAGTACTCTGGGGTGTATGCCATCCGGGCCCGGAGATTTGTCAACCTTAGTGATTTCGAGGCGGCGGCGTACTTCCTGCTGGGTTAAGCAGGTAATATTCAAGGGTGAATTTATGGTATCACTGGTCATGTCATCTGCCATGGCATTTTCTTGTATAAAAACCGTAGAAAAAAAGTCATTCAGCAGGTTGGCTTTACCCTCATCCCCTTCCACCATTTCACCAAGACTATTTTTAAGGGGGCCAACACTATCGCTTTTCAGTTTTTTACTGTTTATGTAGTTAAAGAATATTTTAGGATTATTTTTACTTTCTCTTGCAATGAGTCTCTCTGTCTCAAACTTAGCTAACTTAATTTGCTTTTTACATATTTTATTTAATTTTCTATAATTATATAATGCCTCATCACTACCTACCCTCTTTAATTCTTTTAAGGCTTTCTGTTTTTTTTTTCTTATCCGTCCCCAGGATGACACCGGGGTAGGTAGCAAAGTCTTTGCTGAGCCATGACTTGTTCATCTTGGCTTCTTTTAAAAACAATGTAAGCAAGGGTTACTCCAAGCGGAGTCTCCCTTTTTTTCCAAAAATTGGGCCCCACACACCCACCCATTCAGTGGCAGCAGTTGTGCCCCAGTTGTACACTTCACAGCTAGATTTGCATCAAGCACATTCCAAAATACGCCATTCTTATCCGTCCCCAGGATGACACCGGGGTAGGTAGCAAAGTCTTTGCTGACCCATGACTTGTTCATCTTGGCTTCTTTTAAAAACAATGTAAGCAAGGGTTACTCCAAGCGGAGTCTCCCTTTTTTCAAAAAATTGGGCCCCACACACACCCACCCATTCAGTGGCAGCAGTTGTGCCCCAGTTGTACACTTCACAGCTAGATTTGCATCAAGCACATTCAAAAATACGCCATTCTTATCCGTCCCCAGGATGACACCGGGGTAGGTAGCAAAGTCTTTGCTGACCCATGACTTGTTCATCTTGGCTTCTTTTAAAAACACAGCAAGCAAGGGTTACTCCAAGCGGAGTCTCCCTTTTTTCCAAAAATTGGGCCACACAGACACCCACCCCATCAGTGGCAGCACTTGGGCCCTAGTTGCAAACAGGATGTTTTGATTTGCATCAAGCACATTCAAAAATACGCCATTCTTATCCGTCCCCAGGATGACACCGGGGTAGGTAGCAAAGTCTTTCCTGATCCCAGCTCTGTTCATCTTGGCTTCTTTTAAAAACACAGCAAGCAAGGGTTACTCCAAGCGGAGTCTCCCTTTTTTTCCAAAAATTGTGCCCCACACACCCACCCATTCAGTGGCAGCAGTTGTGCCCCAGTTGTACACTTCACAGCTAGATTTGCATCAAGCACATTCCAAAATACGCCATTCTTATCCGTCCCCAGGATGACACCGGGGTAGGTAGCAAAGTCTTTGCTGACCCATGACTTGTTCATCTTGGCTTCTTTTAAAAACAATGTAAGCAAGGGTTACTCCAAGCGGAGTCTCCCTTTTTTCAAAAAATTGGGCCCCACACACACCCACCCATTCAGTGGCAGCAGTTGTGCCCCAGTTGTACACTTCACAGCTAGATTTGCATCAAGCACATTCAAAAATACGCCATTCTTATCCGTCCCCAGGATGACACCGGGGTAGGTAGCAAAGTCTTTGCTGACCCATGACTTGTTCATCTTGGCTTCTTTTAAAAACACAGCAAGCAAGGGTTACTCCAAGCGGAGTCTCCCTTTTTTCCAAAAATTGGGCCACACAGACACCCACCCCATCAGTGGCAGCACTTGGGCCCTAGTTGCAAACAGGATGTTTTGATTTGCATCAAGCACATTCAAAAATACGCCATTCTTATCCGTCCCCAGGATGACACCGGGGTAGGTAGCAAAGTCTTTCCTGATCCCAGCTCTGTTCATCTTGGCTTCTTTTAAAAACACAGCAAGCAAGGGTTACTCCAAGCGTAGTCTCCCTTTTTTTCCAAAAATTGGGCCCCACACACCCACCCATTCAGTGGCAGCAGTTGTGCCCCAGTTGTACACTTCACAGCTAGATTTGCATCAAGCACATTCCAAAATACGCCATTCTTATCCGTCCCCAGGATGACACCGGGGTAGGTAGCAAAGTCTTTCCTGATCCCAGCTCTGTTCATCTTGGCTTCTTTTAAAAACACAGCAAGCAAGGGTTACTCCAAGCGGAGTCTCCCTTTTTTTCCAAAAATTGGGCCCCACACACCCACCCATTCAGTGGCAGCAGTTGTGCCCCAGTTGTACACTTCACAGCTAGATTTGCATCAAGCACATTCCAAAATACGCCATTCTTATCCGTCCCCAGGATGACACCGGGGTAGGTAGCAAAGTCTTTCCTGATCCCAGCTCTGTTCATCTTGGCTTCTTTTAAAAACACAGCAAGCAAGGGTTACTCCAAGCGGAGTCTCCCTTTTTTTCCAAAAATTGGGCCCCACACACCCACCCATTCAGTGGCAGCAGTTGTGCCCCAGTTGTACACTTCACAGCTAGATTTGCATCAAGCACATTCCAAAATACGCCATTCTTATCCGTCCCCAGGATGACACCGGGGTAGGTAGCAAAGTCTTTCCTGATCCCAGCTCTGTTCATCTTGGCTTCTTTTAAAAACACAGCAAGCAAGGGTTACTCCAAGCGGAGTCTCCCTTTTTTTCCAAAAATTGGGCCCCACACAGACACCTTATCAGTGGCAGCACTTGTGCCCTAGTTGCAAACAGGATGTTTTGATTTGCATCAAGCACATTCCAAATCAACAAGCATTTACTCTCCCCAGGATGACACAGGGGTAGTAAATTCCTTCTGGATCCATGACTTGTTCATTTTGATGAACGTCAGTCTGTCCACATTGTCACTGGACAGACGCGTGCGCTTATCTGTCAGCACACACCCAGCAGCACTGAATACACGTTCAGAGACAACGCTGGCAGCTGGACACGACAAAATCTCCAAGGCGTAAGTTGCGAGCTCTGGCCATTTTTCTAGGTTTGAAGCCCAAAAGGAGCAAGGCTCCAGTTGCACAGTCATGGCATCGATGTTCATTTGGAGATACTCCTGTATCATCCTCTCCAGCCGTTGACTATGTGTCAGACTTGTTGTCTCTTGTGGCCTTGCAAAAGAGGGTCTAAAAAAATTATGAAAAGATTCCATAAAATTGCTGTTACCGGCACCAGATACGGTCCTACTGGTACGGGTAGACTGTTGAAGATGACGAGACCGTCCCATGTTTGTCAAGTTACAACTGGGAGATTCACTCCCTGCACCTGCACGGTTGTTTGGTGGAAAAGCCGAGCTAAGATCTAGTAACAGCTTCTGCTGATACTCCTGCATACGTGCGTCCCTTTCTATGGCTGGAATTATGTCACAAAATTTGGACTTGTACCGGGGATCTAATAGTGTGGCAATCCAGTAGTCATCATCACTTCTAATTTTGACAATACGACTGTCATGTTGGAGGTAGTGCAACAAAAAGGCACTCATGTGTCTTGCGCAGCCATGCGGACCAAGTCCACGCTGTGTTTGTGGCATAGAGGTGCTACCCGTTCTTTCTTCCTCTGACATCTGACCCCAACCTCTTTCAACTGAAATTTGACCAAGGTCTCCCTCATCCGCTGAGTCTTCCATGTCCATGGACAGTTCGTCCTCCATTTCTTCATGTTCTCCTGCACCTTGCTCAACATTTCGCCTGCTACTATGCGCCCTTGTCGATCCCTGTCCCCCATGGTCCCATGCCTGCTGCGTTGGTGATGATGAAC
The DNA here is from genome assembly GCF_048569485.1 of Anomaloglossus baeobatrachus. Lineage (NCBI taxonomy): Eukaryota > Metazoa > Chordata > Amphibia > Anura > Aromobatidae > Anomaloglossus > Anomaloglossus baeobatrachus. The sequence continues at coordinate 1,602,733 of NW_027442146.1, read as the reverse complement.
GTCTGGACCTTGGTGATGTTGTTGTCCCTTGCGCATATGAATCCTCCTGTAGTTCCTCCCCTTCATGTTGTCCCACCCCCTGACTCCGAATAGTGTTTAGCGTGTGCTCCAGCATGTAAATGACTGGAATCGTCATGCTGATAATGGCATTGTCAGAGCTAAACATATTCGTCGCCATGTCGAAACTGTGCAGAAGGGTGCATAGGTCCTTGATCTGAGACCACTCCATCAGGGTGATCTGCCCCACCTCTGCATCTCGTTGGCCCAGGCTATACGTCATGACGTATTGCACCAGGGCTCTGCGGTGCTGCCACAGTCGCTGTAACATGTGGAGAGTTGAATTCCAGCGTGTCGCCACATCGCATTTCAGGCGATGAACCGGCAGGCCGAAAGACTTCTGGAGCGATGCAAGTCGCTCAGCTGCGGCGCTTGAACGGCGGAAGTGAGCAGACAGTTTTCGTGCCCTGTTCAGAAGGCCATCTAGGCCGGGATAGTGTGTTAAAAATTGCTGCACGACAAGGTTCAACACGTGAGCCATACAAGGTACGTGTGTCACCTTGCCCAGGCGAAGGGCCGCACCCAGGTTTGCAGCATTGTCGCACACGGCCTTACCAGGCTGCAGGTTGAGTGGAGACAACCATTTATTAAACTCGGACCGCAGAGCTGACCACAACTCCTCAGCTGTGTGACTCTTATTACCAAGACATGTCAAGCTAAAGACCGCCTGATGCCGTTGCGCTCTGCTGCCAGCATAGTAATGAGGGGTGCGTGATTCCTTCTGCGCAGTGAGAACGCTGGTGGCCTGACCAGGCAGGCTTGGGGCGGAGGTGGAGGACCCAGATGAGGTGGAGGATGCAGAAGCAGTGGCGGAACTTGGACAGACAGAGGATTGACACACAAGTCGTGGGGACGGCAAGACTTGTGCAGCAGACCCTTCACCATCTATCACCATAGTTACCCAGTGCCCAGTCAGCGACATGTAACGTCCCTGTCCATGCTTACTGGTCCAAGTATCGGTGGTGAAATGCACCCGTTGACACACAGAGTTTCTCAAGGAAGCGGTGATGTTGTGTGCGACATGCTGGTGTAGCACGGGCACACCTTTCTTAGAGAAGTAGTGGCGACTAGGCATCTGGTACTGGGGCACAGCGACAGACATAAGGTCTCTAAAATCCTGTGTGTCCACTAGGCGGAAAGGCAGCATTTCGGTAGCCAACAGCTTACAGAGGGATAGAGTCAACCTCTTAGCTTTGTCATGGGTCGGAGGAAGTGGCCTTTTATTTGACCACATCTGAGGGACAGAGATCTGGCTGCTGTGTGTAGACGGTGTTGAGTAGGGTGTCCCTGGAAAAATGCAGGTTTGTGAGGAAAGTGCAGGCGGAGACATGATGTTGCCTTCATCCAACGTTGGTGCTATCGATGTCTGAGAGAGCTGTACACACTCACTTGTTTCCCCTTCCAAACCAACTGACGACCTTACAAGCAAACTGCCTGTTGCGGTTACAGTGGTGGAAGTTTTGCGTGGAAAAACAGGTGTGACAGCTGTCCCCACAGTCCTAGAAGATGAAGAGCGCGCGGATGCACTGGAAGGGGCGGGCGGTGGATGGTTCGCTCCGCTAGGCCGCATTGCAGCACGGTGAGCTTCCCACCGGGACTTATGATATTTAGTCATGTGACGATTCATGGAAGAAGTTGTCAAACTGCTGAGGTTTTGACCTCTACTAACAGAATCATGACAAATGTTACATATCACATGAGTTGGGCGATCTTTTTCGATGTGAAAAAAGGACCAGGCTAGGCAAGGCTTAGAGGCCATGCGACCTGTTGATCCACCCCGAATAATGCTCATAGGCAGAGTGGTGGCTGAGGATGCAGTTGTAGACGTGCTACCAGTGCTCCGACTCTGTCCAGGAAGGCGCAAGGTAACTTCGTCGTCGGTTGCATCCTCCTCCACCGCCTCTGTTGACCTCCTCGAGTGCCTGACTGGGGGTTGACAGTAGGTGGGATCTAGAACGTCATCATCAATTGTTGTGTTTGCACTCCCCTCCCCCTCAGACCGAGCCTCTTCTTGCCCTGACCGAATATTTAAGTTGTCATCCCAATCGGGTATCTGCGTCTCATCTTCATCAGTATGTTCCTCATTGTCTATAACCACAGGTGTTACAGTTTGTGACAAAGGGTCAACATTATGCTCAGAAACTTGGTCCTCACGGCCTGAATCTGAGTCACAAAGGTTCTGGGCATCACTGCAGACCATTTCCTGTTCTGTACTCACTGTAGCTTGGGAGCAGACCTCTGATTCCCAGGCTATAGTGTGACTGAACAGCTCTGCAGACTCAGCCATCTCAGTTCCACCATACTGTGCAGGGCTGATGGAGACTTCAGAGCTGGGAGAAATCAAGTGTGATTGGGATGACAACTCAGAGGACTGGTGTTTTTTGGATGCGGTACTTGAAGTGGCTGAGAGGGCACTTGTTGGACCACTTGAGATCCATTCAAGCATTTTCCTTTTTTGCCCATCATCTACCTTTGTTCCTCTTGTTCGTGTCCGTAAAAAAGGGAGCACATCGGATTGTCCACAATAAGTAGTAGACATCTTACTTTTGCTAGTAGATGGTCTATCTTCAGCAGATGATAATGGAGCTTTGCCACCTTCCCCACTGACAAAACCTTTTTTGCCTTTTCCACCACGCCTCTTCCCCTTTCCACCAGCATCTGTCATTTTGCCACTCATGTTGATTGCGACAAGATTGTGGACTGAAAATGTGGTAGTAAAAATTGAGAGGTGGTGAAGATTGCAGTGGTGGTCTAGCTTTATTAACAGCAGAATAATAAAGAATAAATATCCCTGACAATGCAACTTAGTTATAATTAGTTGGAGTGTGCAACGCAGGCAGACGTGCTGCAAATGTCTTGGCACTAGTGGGACTATAGCAAAGTCCAATAGCCACGTATAGGATGCCACTAGGTACACTGAGTGTGTGCTAGTATAATGGCTTAGTTATAATTAGTTGGAGTGTGCAACGCAGGCAGATGCGTTCTGCAAATGTCTTGGCACTAGTGGGACTATAGCAAAGTCCAATAGCCACGTATAGGATGCCACTAGGTACACTGAGTGTGTGCTAGTATAATGGCTTAGTTATAATTAGTTGGAGTGTGCAACGCAGGCAGATGCGCTCTGCAAATGTCTTGGCACTAGTGGGACTATAGCAAAGTCCAAAAGCCACGTATAGGATGCCACTAGGTACACTGAGTGTGTGCTAGTATAATGGCTTAGTTATAATTAGTTTGAGTGTGCAACGCAGGCAGATGCGTTCTGCAAATGTCTTGGCACTAGTGGGACTAAAGCAAAGTCCAATAGCCACGTATAGGATGCCACTAGGTACACTGAGTGTTTGCTAGTATAATGGCTTAGTTATAATTAGTTGGAGTGTGCAACGCAGGCAGACGTGCTGCAAATGTCTTGGCACTAGTGGGACTATAGCAAAGTCCAATAGCCACGTATAGGATGCCACTAGGTATACTGAGTGTTTGCTAGTATAATGGCTTAGTTATAATTAGTTGGAGTGTGCAACGCAGGCAGACGTGCTGCAAATGTCTTGGCACTAGTGGGACTATAGCAAAGTCCAATAGCCACGTATAGGATGCCACTAGGTACACTGAGTGTGTGCTAGTATAATGGCTTAGTTATAATTAGTTGGAGTGTGCAACGCAGGCAGACGTGCTGCAAATGTCTTGGCACTAGTGGGACTATAGCAAAGTCCAATAGCCACGTATAGGATGCCACTAGGTACACTGAGTGTGTGCTAGTATAATGGCTTAGTTATAATTAGTTGGAGTGTGCAACGCAGGCAGATGTGCTGCAAATGTCTTGGCACTAGTGGGACTATAGCAAAGTCCAATAGCCACGTATAGGATGCCACTAGGTACACTGAGTGTGTGCTAGTATAATGGCTTAGTTATAATTAGTTGGAGTGTGCAACGCAGGCAGACGTGCTGCAAATGTCTTGGCACTAGTGGGACTATAGCAAAGGCCAATAGCCACGTATAGGATGCCACTAGGTACACTGAGTGTGTGCTAGTATAATGGCTTAGTTATAATTAGTTGGAGTGTGCAACGCAGGCAGATGCGCTCTGCAAATGTCTTGGCACTAGTGGGACTATAGCAAAGTCCAATAGCCACGTATAGGATGCCACTAGGTACACTGAGTGTGTGCTAGTATAATGGCTTAGTTATAATTAGTTGGAGTGTGCAACGCAGGCAGATGCGTTCTGCAAATGTCTTGGCACTAGTGGGACTAAAGCAAAGTCCAATAGCCACGTATAGGATGCCACTAGGTACACTGAGTGTGTGCTAGTATAATGGCTTAGTTATAATTAGTTGGAGTGTGCAACACAGGCAGATGCGTTCTGCAAACGTCTTGGCACTAGTGGGACTAAAGCAAAGTCCAATAGCCACGTATAGGATGCCACTAGGTACACTGAGTGTTTGCTAGTATAATGGCTTAGTTATAATTAGTTGGAGTGTGCAACGCAGGCAGACGTGCTGCAAATGTCTTGGCACTAGTGGGACTATAGCAAAGTCCAATAGCCACGTATAGGTTGCCACTAGGTACACTGAGTGTGTGCTAGTATAATGGCTTAGTTATAATTAGTTGGAGTGTGCAACGCAGGCAGACGTGCTGCAAATGTCTTGGCACTAGTGGGACTATAGCAAAGTCCAATAGCCACGTATAGGATGCCACTAGGTACACTGAGTGTGTGCTAGTATAATGGCTTAGTTATAATTAGTTGGAGTGTGCAACACAGGCAGATGCGTTCTGCAAACGTCTTGGCACTAGTGGGACTAAAGCAAAGTCCAATAGCCACGTATAGGATGCCACTAGGTACACTGAGTGTTTGCTAGTATAATGGCTTAGTTATAATTAGTTGGAGTGTGCAACGCAGGCAGACGTGCTGCAAATGTCTTGGCACTAGTGGGACTATAGCAAAGGCCAATAGCCACGTATAGGATGCCACTAGGTACACTGAGTGTGTGCTAGTATAATGGCTTAGTTATAATTAGTTGGAGTGTGCAACGCAGGCAGATGCGCTCTGCAAATGTCTTGGCACTAGTGGGACTATAGCAAAGTCCAATAGCCACGTATAGGATGCCACTAGGTACACTGAGTGTGTGCTAGTATAATGGCTTAGTTATAATTAGTTGGAGTGTGCAACGCAGGCAGATGCGTTCTGCAAATGTCTTGGCACTAGTGGGACTAAAGCAAAGTCCAATAGCCACGTATAGGATGCCACTAGGTACACTGAGTGTGTGCTAGTATAATGGCTTAGTTATAATTAGTTGGAGTGTGCAACACAGGCAGATGCGTTCTGCAAATGTCTTGGCACTAGTGGGACTAAAGCAAAGTCCAATAGCCACGTATAGGATGCCACTAGGTACACTGAGTGTTTGCTAGTATAATGGCTTAGTTATAATTAGTTGGAGTGTGCAACGCAGGCAGACGTGCTGCAAATGTCTTGGCACTAGTGTGACTATAGCAAAGTCCAATAGCCACGTATAGGTTGCCACTAGGTACACTGAGTGTGTGCTAGTATAATGGCTTAGTTATAATTAGTTGGAGTGTGCAACGCAGGCAGACGTGCTGCAAATGTCTTGGCACTAGTGGGACTATAGCAAAGTCCAATAGCCACGTATAGGATGCCACTAGGTACACTGAGTGTGTGCTAGTATAATGGCTTAGTTATAATTAGTTGGAGTGTGCAACGCAGGCAGACGTGCTGCAAATGTCTTGGCACTAGTGGGACTATAGCAAAGTCCAATAGCCACGTATAGGATGCCACTAGGTACACTGAGTGTGTGCTAGTATAATGGCTTAGTTATAATTAGTTGGAGTGTGCAACACAGGCAGATGCGTTCTGCAAATGTCTTGGCACTAGTGGGACTAAAGCAAAGTCCAATAGCCACGTATAGGATGCCACTAGGTACACTGAGTGTTTGCTAGTATAATGGCTTAGTTATAATTAGTTGGAGTGTGCAACGCAGGCAGACGTGCTGCAAATGTCTTGGCACTAGTGGGACTATAGCAAAGTCCAATAGCCACGTATAGGTTGCCACTAGGTACACTGAGTGTGTGCTAGTATAATGGCTTAGTTATAATTAGTTGGAGTGTGCAACGCAGGCAGACGTGCTGCAAATGTCTTGGCACTAGTGGGACTATAGCAAAGTCCAATAGCCACGTATAGGATGCCACTAGGTACACTGAGTGTGTGCTAGTATAATGGCTTAGTTATAATTAGTTGGAGTGTGCAACGCAGGCAGACGTGCTGCAAATGTCTTGGCACTAGTGGGACTATAGCAAAGTCCAATAGCCACGTATAGGATGCCACTAGGTACACTGAGTGTGTGCTAGTATAATGGCTTAGTTATAATTAGTTGGAGTGTGCAACGCAGGCAGACGTGCTGCAAATGTCTTGGCACTAGTGGGACTATAGCAAAGTCCAATAGCCACGTATAGGATGCCACTAGGTACACTGAGTGTGTGCTAGTATAATGGCTTAGTTATAATTAGTTGGAGTGTGCAACGCAGGCAGACGTGCTGCAAATGTCTTGGCACTAGTGGGACTATAGCAAAGTCCAATAGCCACGTATAGGATGCCACTAGGTACACTGAGTGTGTGCTAGTATAATGGCTTAGTTATAATTAGTTGGAGTGTGCAACGCAGGCAGATGCGTTCTGCAAATGTCTTGGCACTAGTGGGACTATAGCAAAGTCCAATAGCCACGTTTAGGATGCCACTAGGTACACTGAGTGTTTGCTAGTAAAATGGCTTAGTTATAATGAGTTGGAGTGTGCAATGCAGGCAGACGCGCTCTGCAAATGTCTTTGCACTAGTGTGACTATAGCAAAGTCCAATAGCCACGTTTAGGATGCCACTAGGTACACTGAGTGTTTGCTAGTATAATGGCTTAGTTATAATGAGTTGGAGTGTGCAATGCAGGTAGAGGTGCTGCAAATGTCTTTGCACTAGTGTGACTATAGCAAAGTCCAATAGCCACGTTTAGGATGCCACTAGGTACACTGAGTGTTTGCTAGTAAAATGGCTTAGTTATAATGAGTTGGAGTGTGCAATGCAGGCAGACGCGCTCTGCAAATGTCTTTGCACTAGTGGGACTAAACAACAGTCCAATAGCCACGTGTAGGATGCCACTAGGTACACTGAGTGTGTGCTAGTATAATGGCTTAGTTATAATTAGTTGGAGTGTGCAACGCAGGCAGATGCGTTCTGCAAATGTCTTGGCACTAGTGGGACTATAGCAAAGTCCAATAGCCACGTATAGGATGCCACTAGGTACACTGAGTGTTTGCTAGTATAATGGCTTAGTTATAATTAGTTGGAGTGTGCAACGCAGGCAGATGCGCTCTGCAAATGTCTTGCCACTAGTGTGACTATAGCAAAGTCCAATAGCCACGTATAGGATGCCACTAGGTACACTGAGTATTTGCTAGTATAATGGCTTAGTTATAATTAGTTGGAGTGTGCAACGCAGGCAGATGCGCTCTGCAAATGTCTTGGCACTAGTGGGACTATAGCAAAGTCCAATGGCCACGTATAGGATGCCACTAGGTACACTGAGTGTTTGCTAGTATAATGGCTTAGTTATAATTAGTTGGAGTGTGCAACGCAGGCAGACGTGCTGCAAATGTCTTGGCACTAGTGGGACTATAGCAAAGTCCAATAGCCACGTATAGGATGCCACTAGGTACACTGAGTGTTTGCTAGTATAATGGCTTAGTTATAATGAGTTGGAGTGTGCAATGCAGGCAGACGCGCTCTGCAAATGTCTTTGCACTAGTGTGACTATAGCAAAGTCCAATAGCCACGTATAGGATGCCACTAGGTACACTGAGTGTTTGCTAGTATAATGGCTTAGTTATATTGAGTTGGAGTGTGCAATGCAGGTAGAGGTGTTGCAAATGTCTTTGCACTAGTGTGACTATAGCAAAGTCCAATAGCCACGTTTAGGATGCCACTAGGTACACTGAGTGTTTGCTAGTAAAATGGCTTAGTTATAATGAGTTGGAGTGTGCAAAGCAGGCAGACGCGCTCTGCAAATGTCTTTGCACTAGTGGGACTAAACAACAGTCCAATAGCCACGTATAGGATGCCACTAGGTACACTGAGTGTGTGCTAGTATAATGGCTTAGTTATAATTAGTTGGAGTGTGCAACGCAGGCAGATGCGTTCTGCAAATGTCTTGGCACTAGTGGGACTATAGCAAAGTCCAATAGCCACGTATAGGATGCCACTAGGTACACTGAGTGTTTGCTAGTATAATGGCTTAGTTATAATTAGTTGGAGTGTGCAACGCAGGCAGATGCGCTCTGCAAATGTCTTGCCACTAGTGTGACTATAGCAAAGTCCAATAGCCACGTATAGGATGCCACTAGGTACACTGAGTGTTTGCTAGTATAATGGCTTAGTTATAATTAGTTGGAGTGTGCAACGCAGGCAGATGCGCTCTGCAAATGTCTTGGCACTAGTGGGACTATAGCAAAGTCCAATAGCCACGTATAGGATGCCACTAGGTACACTGAGTGTTTGCTAGTATAATGGCTTAGTTATAATTAGTTGGAGTATGCAACGCAGGCAGACGTGCTGCAAATGTCTTGGCACTAGTGGGACTATAGCAAAGTCCAATAGCCACGTATAGGATGCCACTAGGTACACTGAGTGTTTGCTAGTATAATGGCTTAGTTATAATTAGTTGGAGTGTGCAACGCAGGCAGATGCGCTCTGCAAATGTCTTGGCACTAGTGGGACTATAGCAAAGTCCAATAGCCACGTATAGGATGCCACTAGGTACACTGAGTGTGTGCTAGTATAATGGCTTAGTTATAATTAGTTGGAGTGTGCAACGCAGGCAGATGCGTTCTGCAAATGTCTTGGCACTAGTGGGACTAAAGCAAAGTCCAATAGCCACAGATAGGATGCCACTAGGTACACTGAGTGTTTGCTAGTATAATGGCTTAGTTATCAGTTGGAGTGTGCAGAGGACAAGAGGGTACAGTGGCAGGATTGTGGTGCTCTGGGTAAAGGAATGGAAGCCTGCCTTTCTATTCCCTCCTAATAGGGAAATGCAGGGAGGAAATCCCTGACCTTGGCTGCACAGACGCTGACGCTGTTTTCAGGACCTGTCACCTTAACTCTGACCCTGCCGGTTTGAGCCCTTAAAAGGACTGCTAGAAAGTGCTATCCCTATGCTGTCCAGCGCTGTGTATGGAGCGCATACAGCTGTATCAGCGATAGGACTCAGGAAGGAGCTGCGACAGTGATGTCTGACACCAAGGACGCAGAAGAGATAATGGCGTCCTGGAGGAAAATGTCCGGTTTTATAATGCAGGGACATGTGACATGCAGATCCTATCACACATGCCGTTGCTTCTCTGGCTCAAAGTCCACTTAGCTGTGTGTGTGTCTGTGATTGGCTGACATGCTGGCCCGCCCCACAAGACGTGCGCGCTTAGGGAAGGAAGACAAGAAAAAAAAAAAAAAATGGCGATCGCCATTATAGAAACAGCAGTGATCTGAAGGCGCTGTTCACGCACACTATACACTGAAATGTGATAATAGTTTGATTCACAGAGTGACTTACACTATTACAGCAGAAACCAAGCTATGATTTAGCTGTTTTTTGGCTGCTAGAACCGTTCTCGAACGTTTCTAGAACTATCGAGCTTTTGCAAAAAGCTCGAGTTCTAGTTCGATCTAGAACATGCCCCAAAATCACTCGAGCCTAGAACTGGAGAACCACGAACCACGAACCGCGCTCAACTCTACTCATAGGCAACACAGTCAATTGAACTAGGCAATTACATGCTGCCATACAAACTCCATGTGCTTTGCCTCAGAGTCGAACCCACAATCTCTCACAGCTTAAGCAAAGAGACTACAACTACACCAACACAGAGAAGTAGGTGAATGACTCTACATTAATTCACATAATCCTAGTGACTGCGAACACAACATGGCCAAACAAAAGCAAAAGACAGTACCTGGCATATCAATCCAATTGAAACTCATAGGCAACATAGTCCATTGGACTAGGCAATAACATGCAGCCATACAAAGTCCATGGGCCTTGCCTCAAAGTCTAACTCACAACCTCTCGCAGCTCAAGCAAAGAGCCTACCACTACACCAACACAGAGAAATGTGAACCTGACTCTACATTAATTCACATAATCCTAGTGACTGCGAACACAACATGGCCAAACATAAGCAAAAGGCAGTACCTGGCCTATCAATCCAGTGGGAACTCATAGGCAACACAGTCAATTGAACTACGCAATTACATGCAGCCATACAAACTCCATGGGCCTTGCCTCAGAGTCGAATCCACAACCTCTCGCAGCTTAAGCAAAGAGCCTACCCCTAAACCAACACAGGGAAGTGGGAAACTGATTCTACATTAATTCACATAATCCTACCGACTGCGCACACAACACGGCCAAACAAAAGACAATACCTGGCCTATCAATTCAATGGAAACTCATAGGCAACACAGTCCATTGGACTAGGCAATTACATGGAGACATACAAAGTCCATGGGCTTTGCCTAAAAGTCAAACCCACAACTTCTCGCAGCCCAAGCAAAGAGCCTACCACTACACCAACACAGAGAAGTTGGTAACTGAGTTTACATTAATTCACATAATCCTAGTGACTGCGCACACAACATGGCCAAACAAAAGCAAAAGACAGTACCTGGCCTATCAATCCAATGGAAAATCATAGGCAACACAGTCCATTGGACTAGACAATTACATGGAGACATACAAAGTCCATGGGCCTTTCCTCAGAGTCAAAACCACAACCTCTCGCAGCCAAGCAAAGAGCCTACCACTACACCAACACAGAGAAGTGGAAAACTGATTCTACATTAATTCACATAATACTACCGACTGCGCACACAACATGGCCAAACAAAATACAATACCTGGCCTATCAATCCAATGGAAACTCATAGGCAACACAGTCCATTAGACTAGGCAAATACATGCAGCCATATAAAGTTCATGGGCCTTGCCTCAGAGTCGAACCCACATCCTCTTGGAGAACAAGCAAAGAGCCTACCACTAAACCAACACAGAGAAGTTGGAAAACGACTCTACATTAATTCACATAATCCTAGTGACTGCGCACACAACATGGCCAAACAAAAGCAAAAGACATTACCTGGCCTTTCAATCCAATGTAAACTCATAGGTAACACAGTACATTACTAGGATTATGTGAATTAATGTAGAGTCAGGTTCACATTACTCTGTGTTGGTGTAGTGGTAGGCTCTTTGCTTGAGCTGCGAGAGGTTGTGAGTTAGACTTTGAGGCATGGCCCATGGACTTTGTATGGCTGCATGTTATTGCCCAGTCCAATGGACTATGTTGCCTATGAGTTTCAATTGGATTGATAGGCCAGGTACTGTCTTTTGCTTTTGTTTGGCCATGTTGTGTTCGCAGTCACTAGGATTATGTGAATTAATGTAGAGTCATTCACCTACTTCTCTGTGTTGGTGTAGTTGTAGTCTCTTTGTTGCTTATGAGTTTCAATTTGATTGATAGGCCAGGTACTGTCTTTTGCTTTTGTTTGGCCATGTTATGTGCGCAGTCACTAGGATTATGTGAATTAATGTAGAGTCATTCACCTACTTCTCTGTGTTGGTGTAGTGGTAGTCTCTTTGCTTAAACTGCGAGAGGTTGTGGGTTCGACTCTGAGGCAAAGCCCATGGAGTTTGTATGGTAGCATGTAATTGCCTAGTTCAATTGACTGTGTTGCCTATGAGTTTCCCTTGAATTGATAGGCCAGGTATTGTCTTTTGTTTGGCCATGTTGTGTGCGCAGTCACTAGGATTATGTGAACTAATGTAAACTCAGTTTCCAACTTCTCTGTGTTGGTGTAATCGTAGGCTATTTCCTTGGGCTGCGAGAAATTGTGGGTTTGACTCTGAGGCAAAGCCCATGGACTTTGTATGGCTGCATGTAATTGCCAAGTCCAATGGACTGTGTTGCCTAAGAGTTTCCTTTGAATTGATAGGCCAGGTATTGTCTTTTGTTTGGCCATGTTGTGTGCGCAGTCGGTAGGATTATTTGAATTAATGTAGAATCAGTTTCCCACTTCTCTGTGTTGGTGTAGTGGTAGGCTCTTTGCTTGGGCTGCGAGAGGTTGTGGGTTCGACTCTAATGCAAGGCCCATGGACTTTGTATGTCTCCTTGTAATTGTCTAGTCCAATGGACTGTGTTGCCTATGAGTTTCCATTGGTTTGATAGGCCAGGTACTGTCTTTTGCTTTTGTTTGGCCATGTTATGTGCGCAGTCACTAGGATTATGTGAATTAATGAAGAATTGGTTTTCCACTTCTCTGTGTTGGTGTATTAGTAGGCTCTTTCCTTGGGCTACGAGAGGGTGTGGGTTCGACTCTGGGGCAAGGCCAATGGGCTTTGTATGGCTGCATGTAATTGCCTAGTCCAATGTACTGTGTTAGCTTTGAGTTTCCATTGGATTGATAGGCCAGGTGCTGTCTTTTGCTTTTGTTTTGCCATGTTGTGTGCGCAGTCACTAGGATTCTGTGAATTAATGTAGAGTTTGTTTCCAACTTCTCTGTGTTGGTTTAGTGGTAGGCTCTTTGCTTGTTCTCCAAGAGGTTGTGGGTTCGACTCTGAGGCAAGGCCCATTAACTTTGTATGGCTGCATATATTTGCTTAGTCTAATGGACTATGTTGCCTATGATTTCATTGGATTGATAGGCCAGATAATGTCTTTTGCATTTGTTTGGCCATGTTGTGTGCGCAGTCTCTAGGATTAAGTGAATTAATGTAGAGTCCTTTACCTACTTCTCTGTGTTGGTGTAGTGGTAGTCTTTTTGCTTAAGCTGCGAAAGGTTGTTGGTTCGACTTTGAGGCAAGGCCCATGGAGTTTGTATGGATGCATGTAATTGCCTATTTCAGTTGACTGTGTTACCTATGAGTTCCTATTGGATTGATAGGCCAGGTACTACCTTTTGCTTTTGTTTGGCCATGTTGTGTGCGCAGTCACTAGGATTATGTGAACTAATGTAAACTCAGTTTTCAACTTCTCTGTGTTGGTGTAGTGGTAGGCTCTTTTCTTGGGCTGCGAGAAAATGTGGGTTTGACTCTGAGGCAAAACCCATAGACTTTGTATGGCTGCATGTAATTGCCTAGTCCAATGGACTGTGTTGCCTATGAGTTTTCATTGGACTGATAGGCCAGGTATTGTCTTTTGTTTGGTTATGTTGTGTGCGAAGTCGGTAGGATTATGTGAATTAATGTAGAATCAGTTTCCCACTTCTCTGTGTTGGTGTAGTGGAAGGCGCTTTGCTTGGCTGCGAGAAAATGTGGGTTTGACTCTGAGGCAAGGCCCATGGACTTTGTATGGCTGCATGTAATTGCCTAGTTCAATGGACTGTGTTGCCTATGAGTTTCCATTGGCTTGATAGGCCAGGTAATGTCTTTTGCTTCTGTTTGGCCATGTTGTGTGCGCAGTCACTAGGATTATGTGAATTAATGTAGATGCAGCTTCCTACTTCTTTGTGTTGGTGTGGTTGTAGGCTCTTTGCTTGTTCTGCCAGAGGTTGTGGGATAGACTCTGAGGCAAGGCCCATGGACTCTGTATGGCTGCATGTAATTGCCTAGTCCAATGGATGGGGTTGCCTCTGAGTTTCCATTGGATTGATAGGCCAGGTACTGTCTTTTGCTTTTGTTTGGCCATGTTGTGTGCGCAGTCACTAGGATTATGTGAGTTAATGTAGAGTCGGTTTCACACTTCTCCGTGTTGCTGTAGTGGTAGGCTTTTTTCTTGGGCTGCGAGAGGTTGTGAGTTCGACTCTGAGGCAAGGCCCATGGACTTTTTATGGCTGCATGTAATTGCATAGTCCAATGGACTGTGTGACCTATGAGATTCCATTGGATTGATAGGCCAGGTGCCTTCTTTTGCTTTTGTTTGGTCATGTTTTGTGCGCAGTCACTAGGATTATGTGAATTAATGTTGAGGCAGTTTCCCACTTCTCTGTGTTGGTGTAGTGGTAGGCTCTTTGCTTGGGCTGGGAGAGGTTGTGAGTTCGACTCAAATGCAAGGCTCATGGACTTTGTATGGCTGCATGTAATTGCCTAGTCCAAAGGACTGTGTTGCCTATGAGTTTCCATTGGATTGATAGGCCAGGTATTGACTTTTGCTTTCGTTTGGCCATGTTGTGTGCGCAGTCACTAGGATTATGTGAATTAATATAGGGTCAGTTTCACATTTCTCTGTGTTGGTGTAGTGGTAGGCTCTTTGCTTGAGCTGCGAGAGGTTGTGGATTTGACTCTGAGGCAAGGCCCTTGGACTTTTTATGGCTGCATGTAATTGCCTAGTATAATGGACTGTGTTGCCTATGAGTTTCCATTGGATTGATAGGCCAGGTATTGACTTTTGCTTTCGTTTGGCCATGTTGTGTGTGCAGTCACTAGGTTTATGTGAATTAATGTAGAGTCAGGTTCACATTTCTCTGTGTTGGTGTAGTAGTAGGCTCTTTGCTTGAGCTGCGAGAGGTTGTGAGTTCAACTTTGAGACAAGGCCCATGGACATTGTATGGCTGCATGTTATTGCCTAGTCCAATGGACTATGTTGCTTATGAGCTTCAATTGGATTGATAGGCCAGATACTGTCTTTTGCTTTTGTTTGGCCATGTTGTGTGCGCAGTCACTAGGATTATGTGAATTAATGTAGAGTCATTCACCTACTTCTCTGTGTTGGTTTAGTGGTAGGCTCTTTGCTTGTTCTCCAAGAGGTTGTGGGTTCGACTCTGTGGCAAGGCCCATGAACTTTGTATGGCTGCATGTATTTGCCTAGTCTAATGGACTGTGTTACCTATGAGTTTCCATTGGATTGATAGGCCAGATAATGTCTTTTGCATTTGTTTGGCCATGTTGTGTGCACAGTCACTACGATTATGTGAACTAATGTAAACTCTGTTACCAACTTCTCTGTGTTGGTGTAGTGGTAGGCTCTTTGCTTGGGCTGCGAGAAATTGTGGGTTTGACTCTGAGGCAAAGCCCATGGACTTTGTATGGCTGCATGTAATTGCCTAGTCCAATGGACTGTGTTGCCTATGAGGTTCCACTGGTTTGATAGGCCAGGTAATGTCTTTTGCTTTTGTTTGGCCATGTTGTGTGCGCAGTCACTAGGAATATGTGAATTAATGTAGACACAGCTTCCTACTTTTTTGTGTTGGTGTAGTTGTAAGCTCTTTGCTTGTTCTGCCAGAGGTTGTGGGTTTGACTCTGAGGCAAGGCCCATGGACTTTGTATGGCTGCATGTAATTGCCTAGTCCAATGGACTATGTTGTCTATGAGTTTCCATTGGATTGATAGGCCAGGGACTGTCTTTTGCTTTTGTTTGGCCATGTTGTGTGCGCAGTCACTAGGATTATGTGAATTTATGTTGAGTCAGTTTCGCTCTTCTCTGTGTTGGTGTAGTGGTAGGCTCTTTGCTTGGGCTGAGAGAGGTTGTGGGTTTGACTCTGAGACAAGGCCCATGGACTTTGTATGGCTGCATGTAATTGCCTAGTCCAATTGATTGCGTTGCCTATGAGTTTCCATTGGATTGATAGGCCAGGTACCGTCTTTTGCTTTTGTTTGGCCATGTTGTGTGCGCAGTCACTAGGATTATGTGAATTAATGTAGAATCTGTTTTCCACTTCTCTGTGTTGGTGTATTGGTAGGCTCTTTGCTTGGGCTATGAGAGGTTGCGGGTTTGACTCTGGGGCAAGGCCCATGGGCTTTGTATGGCTGCATGCAATTGCCTAGTCCAATGTACTGTGTTACCTATGAGTTTACATTGGATTGATAGCCAAGGTAATGTCTTTTGCTTTTGTTTGGCCATGTTGTGTGCGCAGTCACTAGGATTATGTGAATTAATGTAGAGTCAGTTTCCAACTTCTCTGTTTTGGTTTAGTGGTAGGCTCTTTGCTTGTTCTCCAAGAGGATGTGGGTTCGACTCTGAGGCAAGGCCCATGAACTTTGTATGGCTGCATGTATTTGACTAGTCTAATGGACTGTGTTGCCTATGAGTTTCCATTGGATTGATAGGCCAGGTATTGTCTTTTGTTTGGCCATGTTGTGTGCGCAGTCGGTAGGATTATGTGAATTAATGTAGAATCAGTTTCCCACTTCTCTGTGTTGGTGTAGTGGTAGGCTCTTTGCTTGGGCTGCGAGAAGTTGTGGGTTTGACTTTTTGGCAAAGCCCATGGACTTTGTATGGCTGCATGTAATTGCCTAGTTCAATGGACTGTGTTGCCTATGAGTTTCCATTGAATTGATAGGCCAGGTATTGTCTTTTGTTTAGCCATGTTGTGTGCGCAGTCGGTAGGATTATGTGAATTAATGTAGAATCAGTTTCCCACTTCTCTGTGTTGGTGTAGTGGAAGGCTCTTTGCTTGGCTGCGAGAGGTTGTGGGTTTGACTCTGAGGCAAGGCCCATGGACTTTGTATGTCTCCATGTAATTTTCTAGTCCAATGGACTGTGTTGCCTATGAGTTTCCATTGGATTGATAAGCCAGGTACTGACTTTTGCTTTTGTTTGGCCATGTTGTGTGCGCAGTCGGTAGGATTATGTGAATTAATGTAGTACCAGTTTCCCACTTTTCTGTGTTGGTGTAGTAGTAGGCTCTTTGCTTGGCTGCGAGAGGTTGTGGGTTTGACTCTGAAGCAAGGCCCATGGACTTTGTATGTCTCCATGTAATTGTCTAGTCCAATGGACTGTGTTGCCTATGAGTTTCCATGGGATTGGTAGGCCAGGTACTGTCTTTTGCTTTTGTTTGGCCATGTTGTGTGCGCAGTCACTAGGATTATGTGAATTAATGTAGAGTCAGTTTCCAACTTCTCTGTGTTGGTTTAGTGGTAGGCTCTTTGCTTAAGCTGCGAGAGGTTGTGGGTTCGACTCTGAGGTAAGGCCCATGGAGTTTGTATGGCTGCATATAATTGCGTAGTTCAATTGACTGTGTTGCCTATGAGTTCCCATTGGATTGATAGGCCAGGTACTGCCTTTTGCTTTTGTTTGGCCATGTTGTGTGCGCAGTCACTAGGATTATGTGAATTAATGTAGAGTCATTTTCGCATTTCTCTGTGTTGGTGTAGTGGTAGGCTCTTTGCTTGAGCTGCGAGAGGTTGTGAGTTCGACTTTGAGGCAAGGCCCATGGACGTTGTATGGCTGCATGTTATTGCCTAGTCCAATGGACTATGTTGCCTATGAGTTTTAATTGGAATGATAGGCCAGGTACTGTCTTTTGCTTTTGTTTGGCCATGTTGTGTGCGCAGTCACTAGGATTATGTGAATTAATGTAGAGTCAGTTTCACACTTCTCTGTGTTGCTGTAGTGGTAGGCTTTTTTCTTGGGCTGCGAGAGGTTGTGAGTTCAACTCTGAGGCAAGGCCCATGGACTTTGTATGGCTGCATGTAATTGCATAGTCCAATGGACTGTGTTACCTATGAGTTTCCATTGGATTGATAGGCCAGGTACTGTCTTTTGCTTTCGTTTGGCCATGTTGTGTGCGCAGTCACTAGGATTATGTGAATTTATGTTCAATTAGTTTCGCACTTCTCTGTGTTGGTGTAGTGGTAGGCTTTTTGCTTGAGCTGTTAGAGGTTGTGGGTTTGACTCTGAGGCAAGGCCCATGGACTTTGTATGGCTGCATGTAATTGCATAGTCCAATGGACTGTGTTACCTATGAGTTTCCATTGGATTGATAGGCCAGGTATTGACTTTTGCTTTCGTTTGGCCATGTTGTGTGCGCAGTCACTAGGATTATGTGAATTAATGTAGAGTCAGTTTCACATTTCTCTGTGTTGGTGTAGTGGTAGGATCTTTGCTTGGGCTGCGAGAAGTTGTGGGTTTGACTCTGAGGCAAGGCCCATGGACTTTTTATGGCTGCATGTAATTGCCTAGTCCAATGGACTGTGTTGCCTATGAGTTTCCATTGGATTGATAGGCCAGGTATGGACTTTTGCTTTCGTTTGGCCATGTTGTGTGCGCAGTCACTAGGATTATGTGAATTAATGTAGAGGCAGGTTCACATTTCTCTGTGTTGGTGTAGTGGTAGGCTCTTTGCTTGAGCTGCGAGAGGTTGTGAGTTCGACTTTGAGGCAAGGCCCATGGACTTTGTATGGCTGCATGTTATTGCCTAGTCCAATGGACTGTGTTGCCTATGAGTTTCCATTGGATTGATAAGCCAGGTACTGTCTTTTGCTTTTGTTTAGCCATGTTGTGTGCGCAGTAGGTAGGATTATGTGAATTAATGTAGAATCAGTTTCCCACTTCTCTGTATTGGTGTAGTGGTAGGCTCTTTGCTTGGCTGCGAGAGGTTGTGGGTTTGACTCTGAAGCAAGGCCCATGGACTTTGTATGTCTCCATGTAATTGTCTAGTCCAATGGACTGTGTTGCCTATGAGTTTCCATTGGATTGATAGGCCAGGTACTGTCTTTTGCTTTTGTTTGGCCATGTTGTGTGCGCAGTCACTAGGATTATGTGAATTAATGTAGAGTCGGTTTCCAACTTCTCTGTGTTGGTTTAGTGGTAGGCACTTTGCTTGTTCTCCAAGAGGTTGTGGGTTCGACTCTGAGGCAAGGCCCATGAACTTTGTATGGCTGCATGTATTTGCCTAGTCTAATGGACTGTGTTGCCTATGAGTTTCCATTGGATTGATAGGCCAGATAATGTCTTTTGCATTTGTTTCGCAATGTTGTGTGCACAGTCACTAGGATTATGTGAACTAATGTAAACTCAGTTTCCATCTTGTCTGTGTTGGTGTAGTGGTAGGCTCTTTGCTTTGGCTGCGAGAAATTGTGGGTTTGACTCAGAGGCAAAGCCCATGGACTTTGTATGGCTGCATGTAATTGTTTAGTCCAATGGACTGTGTTGCCTATGAGTTTCCATTGGCTTGATAGGCCAGGTAATGTCTTTTGCTTTTGTTTGGCCATGTTGTGTGCGCAGTCTCTAGGAATATGTGAATTAATGTAGACGCACCTTCCTACTTTTTTGTGTTGGTGTAGTTGTAAGCTCTTTGCTTGTTCTGCCAGAGGTTGTGGGTTTGACTCTGAGGCAAGGCCCATGGACTTTGTATGGCTGCATGTAATTGCCTAGTCCAATGGACTATGTTGTATATGAGTTTCCATTGGATTGATAGGCCAGGGACTGTCTTTTGCTTTTGTTTGGCCATGTTGTGTGCGCAGTCACTAGGATTATGTGAATTTATGTTGAGTCAGTTTCGCTCTTCTCTGTGTTGGTGTAGTGGTAGGCTCTTTGCTTGGGCTACAAGAGGTTGTGGGCTCGACTCTGAGGCAAGGCCCATGGGCTTTGTATGGCTGCATGTAATTGCCTAGTCCAATTGATTGCTTTGCCTATGAGTTTCTATTGGATTGATAGGCCAGGTACTGTCTTTTGCTTTTGTTTGGCCATGTTGTGTGCGCAGTCACTAGGATTATGTGACTTAATGTAGAATCAGTTTTTCACTTCTCTGTGTTGGTGTATTGGTAGGCTCTTTGCTTGGGCTACGAGAGGTTGTGGGTTCGACTCTGGGGCAAGGCCCATGGGCTTTGTATGGCTGCATTTAATTGCCTAGTCTAATGTACTGTGTTACCTATGAGTTTCCATTGGATTGATAGGCCAGGTACTGTCTTTTGCTTTTGTTTGGCCATGTTGTGTGCGCAGTCACTAGGATTATGTGAATTAATGTAGAGTCGGTTTCCAACTTCTCTGTGTTGGTTTAGTGGTAGGCTCTTTGCTTGTTCTCCAAGAAGTTGTGGGTTCGACTCTTAGGCAAGGCCCATGAACTTTGTATGGCTGCATGTATTTGCCTAGTCTAATGGACTGTGTTGCCTATGAGTTTCCATTGGATTGATAGGCCAGGTATTGTCTTTTGTTTGGCCATGTTGTGTGCGCAGTCGGTAGGATTATGTGAATTAATGTAGAATCAGTTTCCCACTTATCTGTGTTGGTGTAGTGGTAGGCTCTTTGCTTGGCTGCGAGAGGTTGTGGGTTTGACTCTGAGGCAAGGCCCATGGACTTTGTATGTCTCCATGTAATTGTCTAGTTCAATGGACTATGTTGCCTATGAGTTTCCATTGGCTTGATAGGCCAGGTAATGTCTTTTGCTTTTGTTTGGCCATGTTGTGTGCACATTCACTAGGATTATGTGAATTAATGTAGACGCAGCTTCCTACTTCTTTGTGTTGGTGTAGTTGTAGGCTCTTTGCTTGTTCTGCCAGAGGTTGTGGGTTTGACTCTGAGGCAAGGCCCATGGACTTTGTATGGCTGCATGTAATTGCCAAGTCCAATGGACTGTGTTGCCTATGAGTTTCCATTGGATTGATAGGCCAGGTATTGTCTTTTGCTTTTGTTTGGCCATGTTGTGTGCGCAGTCACTAGGATTATGTGAATTAATGTAGAATCCGTTTCCCACTTCTCTGTGTTGGTGTAGTGGAAGCTGCTTTGCTTGGCTGCGAGAGGTTGTGGGTTTGACTCTGCGGCATGGCCCATGGACTTTGTATGGCTGCATGTAATCGCCTAGTTCAATGGACTGTGTTGCCTATGAGTTTCCATTGGCCTGATAGGCCAGGTAATGTCTTTTGCTTTTGTTTGGCCATGTTGTGTGCGCATTCACTAGGATTATGTGAATTAATGAAGACGCAGCTTCCTACTTCTTTGTGTTGGTGTAGTTGTAGGCTCTTTGCTTGTTCTGCCAGAGGTTGTGGGTTTGACTCTGAGGCAAGGACCATGGACTTTGTGAGGCTGCATGTAATTGCCTATTCCAATGGACTATGTTGTCTATGAGTTTCCATTGGATTGATAGGCAAGGGACTGTATTTAGCTTTTGTTTGGCCATGTTGTGTGCGCAGTCACTAGGATTATGTGAATTTATGTTGAGTCAGTTTCGCACTTCTCTGTGTTGGTGTAGTGGTAGGCTCTTTGCTTGGGCTGTGAGAGGTTGTGGGTTTGACTCTGAGGCAAGGCCCATGGACTTTGTATGGCTGCATGTAATTGCCTAGTCCAATGGATTGATAGGCCAGGTACTGTCTTTTGTTTTCGTTTGGCCATGTTTTGTGCGCAGTCACTAGGATTATGTGAGTTAATGTAGAGACAGTTTCACACTTCTCTGTGTTGCTGAAGTGGTAGGCTTTTTTGTTGGGCTGCGAGAGGTTGTGAGTTCGACTCTGAGGCAAGGCCCATGGACTTTGTATGGCTGCATGTAATTGCATAGTCCAATGGACTGCGTTACCTATGAGTTTCCATTGGATTGATAGGCAAGGTGCTTTCTTTTGCTTTTGTTTGGCCATGTTGTGTGCGCAGTCACTAGGAATATGTGAATTAATGTAGAGTCAGTTTCACATTTCTCTTTGTTGGTGTAGTGGTAGGCTCTTTGCTTGGGTTGTGAGAGGTTGTGGGTTTGACTCTGAGGCAAAGCCCATGGACTTTTTATGGCTGCATGTAATTGCCTAGTCCAATGGACTGTGTTGCCTATGAGTTTCCATTGGATTGATAGGCCAGGTATTGACTTTTGCTTTCGTTTAGCCATGTTGTGTGCGCAGTCACTAGGATTATGTGAATTAATGTAGAGTCAGTTTCAGACTTCTCTGTGTTGGTGTAGTGGTAGGCTCTTTGCTTGGGCCGCAAGAGGTTGTGGGTTCGACTCTAATGCAAGGCTCATGGACTTTGTATGGCTGCATGTAATTGCCTAGTCCAATAGACTTTGTTGCCTATGACTTTCCATTGGATTGATAGGCCAGGTATTGACTTTTGCTTTCGTTTGGCCATGTTGTGTGCACAGTCACTAGGATTATGTGAATTAATGTAGAGTCAGTTTCACATTTCTCTGTGTTGGTGTAGTGGTAGGCTCTTTGCTTGGGCTGCGAGAGGTTGTGGGTTTGACTCTGAGGCAAGGCCCATGGACTTTTTATGGCTGCATGTAATTGCCTAGTCCAATGGACTGTGTTGCCTATGAGTTTCCATTGGATTGATAGGCCAGGTACTGTCTTTTGTTTTCGTTTGGCCATGTTGTGTGCGCACTCACTAGGATTATGTGAATTAATGTAGAGGCAGGTTCACATTTCTCTGTGTTGGTGTAGTGGTAGGCTCTTTGCTTGAGCTGCGAGAGGTTGTGAGTTTGACTATGAAGCAAGGCCCATGGACTGTGTATGGCTGCATGTTATTGCCTAGTCCAATGGACTGTGTTGCCTATGAGTTTCCATTGGATTGATAAGCCAGGTACGGTCTTTTGCTTTTGTTTAGCCATGTTGTGTGCGCAGTCGGTAGGATTATGTGAATTAATGTAGAATCAGTTTCCAATTTCTCTGTGTTGGTTTAGTGGTAGGCTCTTTGCTTGTTCTCCAAGAGGTTGTGGGTTCGACTCTGAGGCAAGGCCCATGAACTTTGTATGGCTGCATGTATTTGCCTAGTCTAATGGACTGTTTTGCCTATGAGTTTCCATTGGATTGATAGGCCAGATAATGTCTTTTGCATTTGTTTCGCCATGTTGTGTGCACAGTCACTAGGATTATGTGAACTAATGTAAACTCAGTTTCCAACTTGTCTGTGTTGGTGTAGTGGTAGGCTCTTTGCTTGGGCTGCGAGAAATTGTGGGTTTGACACTGAGGCAAAGCCCATGGACTTTGTATGGCTGCATGTAATTGCATAGTCCAATGGACTGTGTTGCCTATGAGTTTCCATTGGCTTGATAGGCCAGGTAATGTCTTTTGCTTTTGTTTGGCCATCTTGTGTGCGCAGTCGCTAGGAATATGTGAATTAATGTAGATGCAGCTTCCTACTTTTTTGTGTTGGTGTAGTTGTAAGCTCTTTGCTTGTTCTGCCAGAGGTTGTGGGTTTGACTCTGAGGCAAGGCCCATGGACTTTGTATGGCTGCATGTAATTGCATAGTCCAATGGACTGTGTTACCTATGAGTTTCCATTGGATTGATAGGCCAGGTACTGTCTTTTGCTTTCGTTTGGCCATGTTGTGTGCGCAGTCACTAGGATTATGTGAATTTATGTTCAATTAGTTTCGCACTTCTCTGTGTTGGTGTAGTGGTAGGCTTTTTGCTTGAGCTGTTAGAGGTTGTGGGTTTGACTCTGAGGCAAGGCCCATGGACTTTGTATGGCTGCATGTAATTGCATAGTCCAATGGACTGTGTTACCTATGAGTTTCCATTGGATTGATAGGTCAGGTATCGACTTTTGCTTTCGTTTGGCCATGTTGTGTGCACAGTCACTAGGATTATTTGAATAATTTGTAGAGTCAGTTTCACATATCTCTGTGTTGGTGTAGTGGTAGGCTCTTTGCTTGGGCTGCGTAGATGTTGTGGGTTTGACTCTGGGGCAAGGCCCATGGACTTATCATGGCTGTATGTAGTTGCCTAGTCTAATGGACTGTGTTGCCTATGAGTTTCCATTGGATTGATAGGCCAGGTACTTTCTTATGCTTTCGTTTGGCCATGTTGTGTGCGCAGTCACTAGGATTATGTGAGTTAATGAAGAGTCAGTTTCAAACTTCTCTGTGTTGGTGTAGTGGTAGGCTCTTTGCTTTGGCTGCGAGAAGTTGTGGGTTTGACTCTAATGCAAGGTTCATGGACTTTGTATAACTGCATGTAATTGCCTAGTCCAATGGACTGTGTTGCCTATGAGTTTCCATTGGATTGATAGGCCAGGTATTGACTTTTGCTTTCGTTTGGCCATGTTGTGTGCGCAGTCACTAGGATTATGTGAATTAATGTAGAGTCAGTTTCACATTTCTCTGTGTTGGTGTAGTGGTAGGATCTTTGCTTGGGCTGCGAGAAGTTGTGGGTTTGACTCTGAGGCAAGGCCCATGGACTTTTTATGGCTGCATGTAATTGCCTAGTCCAATGGACTGTGTTGCCTATGAGTTTCCATTGGATTGATAGGCCAGGTATGGACTTTTGCTTTCGTTTGGCCATGTTGTGTGCGCAGTCACTAGGATTATGTGAATTAATGTAGAGGCAGGTTCACATTTCTCTGTGTTGGTGTAGTGGTAGGCTCTTTGCTTGAGCTGCGAGAGGTTGTGAGTTCGACTTTGAGGCAAGGCCCATGGACTTTGTATGGCTGCATGTTATTGCCTAGTCCAATGGACTGTGTTGCCTATGAGTTTCCATTGGATTGATAAGCCAGGTACTGTCTTTTGCTTTTGTTTAGCCATGTTGTGTGCGCAGTCGGTAGGATTATGTGAATTAATGTAGAATCAGTTTCCCACTTCTCTGTATTGGTGTAGTGGTAGGCTCTTTGCTTGGTTGCGAGAGGTTGTGGGTTTGACTCTGAAGCAAGGCCCATGGACTTTGTATGTCTCTATGTAATTGTCTAGTCCAATGGACTGTGTTGCCTATGATTTTCCATTGGATTGATAGGCCAGGTACTGTCTTTTGCTTTTGTTTGGCCATGTTGTGTGCGCAGTCACTAGGATTATGTGAATTAATGTAGAGTCGGTTTCCAACTTCTCTGTGTTGGTTTAGTGGTAGGCTCTTTGCTTGTTCTCCAAGAGGTTGTGGGTTCGACTCTGAGGCAAGGCCCATGAACTTTGTATGGCTGCATGTATTTGCCTAGTCCAATTGATTGCTTTGCCTATGAGTTTCTATTGGATTGATAGGCCAGGTACTGTCTTTTGCTTTTGTTTGGCCATGTTGTGTGCGCAGTCACTAGGATTATGTGAATTAATGTAGAGTCGGTTTCCAACTTCTCTGTGTTGGTGTATTGGTAGGCTCTTTTCTTGGGCTACGAGAGGTTGTGGGTTCGACTCTGGGGCAAGGCCCATGGGCTTTGTATGGCTGCATTTAATTGCCTAGTCTAATGGACTGTGTTGCCTATGAGTTTCCATTGGATTGATAGGCCAGGTACTGTCTTTTGCTTTTGTTTGGCCATGTTGTGTGCGCAGTCACTAGGATTATGTGAATTAATGTAGAGTCGGTTTCCAACTTCTCTGTGTTGGTTTAGTGGTAGGCTCTTTGCTTGTTCTCCAAGAAGTTGTGGGTTCGACTCTGAGGCAAGGCCCATGAACTTTGTATGGCTGCATGTATTTGCCTAGTCTAATGGACTGTGTTGCCTATGAGTTTCCATTGGATTGATAGGCCAGGTATTGCCTTTTGTTTGGCCATGTTGTGTGCGCAGTCACTAGGATTATGTGAATTAATGTAGAATCCGTTTCCCACTTCTCTGTGTTGGTGTAGTGGAAGCTGCTTTGCTTGGCTGCGAGAGGTTGTGGGTTTGACTCTGCGGCATGGCCCATGGACTTTGTATGGCTGCATGTAATCGCCTAGTTCAATGGACTGTGTTGCCTATGAGTTTCCATTGGCCTGATAGGCCAGGTAATGCCTTTTGCTTTTGTTTGGCCATGTTGTGTGCGCATTCACTAGGATTATGTGAATTAATGTAGACGCAGCTTCCTACTTCTTTGTGTTGGTGTAGTTGTAGGCTCTTTGCTTGTTCTGCCAGAGGTTGTGGGTTTGACTCTGAGGCAAGGCCCATGGACTTTGTGAGGCTGCATGTAATTGCCTATTCCAATGGACTATGTTGTCTATGAGTTTCCATTGGATTGATAGGCAAGGGACTGTCTTTAGCTTTTGTTTGGCCATGTTGTGTGCGCAGTCACTAGGATTATGTGAATTTATGTTGAGTCAGTTTCGCACTTCTCTGTGTTGGTGTAGTGGTAGGCTCTTTGCTTGGGTTGTGAGAGGTTGTGGGTTTGACTCTGAGGCAAGGCCCATGGACTTTGTATGGCTGCATGTAATTGCCTAGTCCAATGGATTGATAGGCCAGGTACTGTTTTTTGTTTTCGTTTGGCCATGTTTTGTGCGCAGTCACTAGGATTATGTGAGTTAATGTAGAGACAGTTTCACACTTCTCTGTGTTGCTGAAGTGGTAGGCTTTTTTGTTGGGCTGCGAGAGGTTGTGAGTTCGACTCTGAGGCAAGGCCCATGGACTTTGTATGGCTGCATGTAATTGCATAGTCCAATGGACTGCGTTACCTATGAGTTTCCATTGGATTGATAGGCAAGGTGCTTTCTTTTGCTTTTGTTTGGCCATGTTGTGTGCGCAGTCACTAGGAATATGTGAATTAATGTAGAGTCAGTTTCAGACTTCTCTGTTTTGGTGTAGTGGTAGGCTCTTTGCTTGGGCTGCAAGAGGTTGTGGGTTCGACTCTAATGCAAGGCTCATGGACTTTGTATGGCTGCATGTAATTGCCTAGTCCAATAGACTTTGTTGCCTATGAGTTTCCATTGGATTGATAGGCCAGGTATTGACTTTTGCTTTCGTTTGGCCATGTTGTGTGCGCAGTCACTAGGATTATGTGAATT
The DNA here is from genome assembly GCF_048569485.1 of Anomaloglossus baeobatrachus. Lineage (NCBI taxonomy): Eukaryota > Metazoa > Chordata > Amphibia > Anura > Aromobatidae > Anomaloglossus > Anomaloglossus baeobatrachus. The sequence continues at coordinate 1,576,332 of NW_027442146.1, read as the reverse complement.
AATGTAGAGTCAGTTTTACATTTCTCTGTGTTGGTGTAGTGGTAGGCTCTTTGCTTGGGCAGCGAGAGGTTGTGGGTTTGACTCTGAGGCAAGGCCCATGGACTTTTTATGGCTGCATGTAATTGCCTAGTCCAATGGACTGTGTTGCCTATGAGTTTCCATTGGATTGATAGGCCAGGTACTGTCTTTTGTTTTCGTTTGGCCATGTTGTGTGCGCACTCACTAGGATTATGTGAATTAATGTAGAGGCAGGGTCACATTTCTCTGTGTTGGTGTAGTGGTAGGCTCTTTGCTTGAGCTGCGAGAGGTTGTGAGTTCAACTTTGAAGCAAGGCCCATGGACTGTGTATGGCTGCATGTTATTGCCTAGTTCAATGGACTGTGTTGCCTATGAGTTTCCATTGGATTGATAAGCCAGGTACTGTCTTTTGCTTTTGTTTAGCCATGTTGTGTGCGCAGTCGGTAGGATTATGTGAATTAATGTAGAATCAGTTTCCAACTTCTCTGTGTTGGTTTAGTGGTAGGCTCTTTGCTTGTTCTCCAAGAGGTTGTGGGTTCGACTCTGAGGCAAGGCCCATGAACTTTGTATGGCTGCATGTATTTGCCTAGTCTAATGGACTGTGTTGCCTATGAGTTTCCATTGGATTGATAGGCCAGATAATGTCTTTTGCATTTATTTCGCCATGTTGTGTGCACAGTCACTAGGATTATGTGAACTAATGTAAACTCAGTTTCCAACTTGTCTGTGTTGGTGTAGTGGTAGGCTCTTTACTTGGGCTGCGAGAAATTGTGGGTTTGACTCTGAGGCAAAGCCCATGGACTTTGTATGGCTGCATGTAATTGTTTAGTCCAATGGACTGTGTTGCCTATGAGTTTCCATTGGCTTGATAGGCCAGGTAATGTCTTTTGCTTTTGTTTGGCCATGTTGTGTGCGCAGTCGCTAGGAATATGTGAATTAATGTAGACGCAGCTTCCTACTTTTTTGTGTTGGTGTAGTTGTAAGCTCTTTGCTTGTTCTGCCAGAGGTTGTGGGTTTGACTCTGAGGCAAGGCCCATGGACTTTGTATGGCTGCATGTAATTGCCTAGTCCAATGGACTATGTTGTATATGAGTTTCCATTGGATTGATAGGCCAGGGACTGTCTTTTGCTTTTGTTTGGCCATGTTGTGTGCACAGTCACTAGGATTATGTGAACTAATGTAAACTCTGTACCAACTTCTCTGTGTTGGTGTAGTGGTAGGCTCTTTGCTTGGGCTACAAGAGGTTGTGGGTTCGACTCTGAGGCAAGGCCCATGGACTTTGTATAGCTGCATGTAATTGCTTAGTCCAATTGATTGCTTTGCCTATGAGTTTCTATTGGATTTATAGGCCAGGTAATGTCTTTTGCTTTTGTTTGGCCATGTTGTGTGCGCAGTCACTAGGATTATGTGAATTAATGTAGAATCAGTTTTCCACTTCTCTGTGTTGGTGTATTTGTAGGCTCTTTGCTCGGGCTACAAGAGGTTGTGGGGTCGACTCTGGGGCAAGGCCCATGGGCTTTGTATGGCTGCATGTATTTGCCTAGTCTAATGGACTGTGTTGCCTATGAGTTTCCATTGGATTGATAGGCCAGGTATTTTCTTTTGTTTGGCCATGTTGTGTGCGCAGTCGGTAGGATTATGTGAATTAATGTAGAATCAGTTTCCCACTTCTCTGTGTTGGTGTAGTGGTAGGCTCTTTGCTTGGCTGCGAGAGGTTGTGGGTTTGACTCTGAGGCAAGGCCCATGGACTTTGTATGTCTCCATGTAATTGTCTAGTCCAATGGACTGTGTTGCCTATGAGTTTCCATTGGATTGATGGGCCAGGTACTGTCTTTTGCTTTTGTTTGGCCATGTTGTGTGCGCAGTCACTAGGATTATGTGAATTAATGTATAGTCAGGTTCACATTTCTCTGTGTTGGTGTAGTTATAGGCTCTTTGCTAGAGCTGCGAGAGGTTGTGAGTTCAACTTTGAGGCAAGGCCCATGGACTTTGTATGGCTGCATGTTATTGCCTAGTCAAATGGACTATGTTACCTATGAGTTTCAATTGGAATGATAGGCGAGGTACTGTCTTTTGCTTTTGTTTGGCCATGTTGTGTGCGCAGTCACTAGGATTATGTGAATTAATGTAGAGTCAGTTTCACACTTCTCTGTGTTGCTGTAGTGGTAGGCTTTTTTCTTGGGCTGCGAGAGGTTGTGAGTTCGACTCTGAGGCAAGGCCCATGGACTTTGTATGGCTGCATGTTATTGCCTAGTCCAATGGACTATGTTACCTATGAGTTTCAATTAGAATGATAGGCCAGGTACTGTCTTTTGCTTTTGTTTGGCCATGTTGTGTGCGCAGTCACTAGGATTATGTGAATTAATGTAGAATCATTCTCCTACTTCTCTGTGTTGGTGTAGTGGTAGGCTCTTTGCTTGGGCTGCGAGCAGTTGCGGTTTGACTCTGAGGCAAAGCCCATGGACTTTGTATGGCTGCATGTAATTGCCTAGTCCAATGGACTATGTTGTCTATGAGTTTCCATTGGATTGATAGGCCAGGGACTGTCTATTGCTTTTGTTTGGCCATGTTGTGTGCGCAGTCACTAGGATTATGTGAATTTATGTTGAGTCAGTTTCGCACTTCTCTGTGTTGGTGTAGTGGTAGGCTCTTTGCTTGGGCTTTGAGAGGTAGTGGTTTTGACTCTGAGGCAAGGCCCATGGACTTTGTATGGCTGCATGTTATTGCCTAGTCCAAAGGATTGCGTTGCCTATGAGTTTCCATTGGATTAATAGGCCAGGTACTGTCTTTTGCTTTTGTTTGGCCATGTTGTGTGCGCAGTCACTAGGATTATGTGAATTAATGTAGAGTCATTCACCTAATTCTCTGTGTTGGTGTAGTGGTAGTCTCTTTGCTTAAGCTGCGAGAGGTTGTGGGTTCGACTCTGAGGCAAGGCCCATGGACTTTGTATGGCTGCATGTAATTGCCTAGTCCAATGGACTATGTTGCCTATGAGTTTCCATTGGATTGATAGGCCAGGTACTGCCTTTTGCTTTTGTTTGACCATGTTGTGTGCGCAGTCACTAGGGTTATGGGAATTAATGTAGAGGCAGTTTCCCACTTCTCTGTGTTGGTGTAGTGGTAGGCTCTTTGCTTGGGCTGCGAGAGGTTGTGGGTTCGACTCTAATGCAAGGCTCATGGACTTTGAATGGCTGCATGTAATTGCTTAGTCCAATGGACTGTGTTGCCTATGAGTTTCTATTGGATTGATAGGCCAGTTACTGTCTTTTGTTTTCGTTTGGCCATGTTGTGTGCGCAGTCACTAGGATTATGTGAAATAATGTAGAGTCAGGTTTACATTTCTCTGTGTTGGTGTAGTGGTAGGCTCTTGGCTTGAGCTGCGAGAGGTTGTGAGTTCGACTTTGAGGCAAGGCCCATGGACTTTGTATGGCTGCATGTAATTGCCTAGTCCAATTGATTGCTTTGCCTATGAGTTTCTATTGGATTGATAGGCCAGGTACTGTCTTTTGCTTTTGTTTGGCCATGTTGTGTGCGCAGTCACTAGGATTATGTGAATTAATGTAGAGTCATTCACCTACTTCTCTGTGTTGGTGTAGTGGTAGTCTCTTTGCTTAAGCTGCAAGAGGTTGTGGGTTTGACTCTGAGGCAAAGCCCAAGGACTTTATATGGCTGCGTGTAATTGCCTAGTCCAATGGACTGTGTTGCCTATGAGTTTCCATTGGATTGATTGGCCAGGTATTATCTTTTGTTTGGTTATGTTGTGTGCGCAGTCGGTAGGATTATGTGAATTAATGTAGAATCATTTTCCCAGTTCTCTGTGTTGCTGTAGTGGAAGGCTCTTTTCTTAGCTGCAAGAGGTTGTGGGTTTGACTCTGAGGCAAGGCCCATGGAGTTTGTATGGCTGCATGTAATTGCCTAGTTCAATTAACTGTGTTGCCTATGAGTTCCCATTGGATTGATAGGCCAGGTACTGTCTTTTGCTTTTGTTTGGCCATGTTGTGTGCGCAGTCACTAGGATTATGTGAATTAATGTAGACGCAGCTTCCTACTTCTTTGTGTTGGTGAAGTTGTAGGCTCTTTGCTTGTTCTGCCAGAGATTGTGGGTTTGACTCTGAGGCAAGGCCCATGGACTTTGTATGGCTGCATGTAATTGCCTAGTCCAATGGACTATGTTGTATATGAGTTTCCATTGGATTGATAGGCCAGGGACTGTCTTTTGCTTTTGTTTGGCCATGTTGTGTGCACAGTCACTAGGATTATGTGAATTAATGTAGAATCAGTTTTCCACTTCTCTGTGTTGGTGTATTTGTAGGCTCTTTGCTCGGGCTACAAGAGGTTGTGGGTTCGACTCTGGGGCAAGGCCCATGGACTTTGTATGGCTGCATGTAATTGCCTAGTCCAATTGATTGCTTTGCCTATGAGTTTCTATTGGATTGATAGGCCAGGTACTGTCTTTTGCTTTTGTTTGGCCATGTTGTGTGCGCAGTCACTAGGATTATGTGAATTAATGTAGAGTCATTCACCTACTTCTCTGTGTTGGTGTAGTGGTAGTCTCTTTGCTTAAGCTGCAAGAGGTTGTGGGTTTGACTCTGAGGCAAAGCCCAAGGACTTTATATGGCTGCGTGTAATTGCCTAGTCCAATGGACTGTGTTGCCTATGAGTTTCCATTGGATTGATTGGCCAGGTATTATCTTTTGTTTGGTTTTGTTGTGTGCGCAGTCGGTAGGATTATGTGAATTAATGTAGAATCAGTTTCCCAGTTCTCTGTGTTGCTGTAGTGGAAGGCTCTTTTCTTAGCTGCAAAAGGTTGTGGGTTTGACTCTGAGGCAAGGCCCATGGAGTTTATATGGCTGCATGTAATTGCCTAGTTCAATTAACTGTGTTGCCTATGAGTTCCCATTGGATTGATAGGCCAGGTACTGTCTTTTGCTTTTGTTTGGCCATGTTGTGTGCGCAGTCACTAGGATTATGTGAATTAATGTAGACGCAGCTTCCTACTTCTTTGTGTTGGTGAAGTTGTAGGCTCTTTGCTTGTTCTGCCAGAGATTGTGGGTTTGACTCTGAGGCAAGGCCCATGGACTTTATATGGCTGCATGTAATTGCGTAGTCCAATGGACTATGTTGTCTATGAGTTTCCATTGGATTGATAGGCCAGGGACTGTCTTTTTTTTTCGTTTGGTCATGTTGTGTGCGCAGTCACTAGGATTATGTGAATTAATGTAGAGTCATTCTCTTCTCTGTGTTGGTGTAGTGTTAGGCTCTTTCCTTGGGTTACAAGAAGTTGTGGGTTTGACTTTGAGGCAAAGCCCATGGACTTTGTATGGTTGAATGTAATTGCCTAGTCCAATGGACTGTGTTGCCTATGAGTTTTCATTGAATTAATAGGCCAGGTATTGTCTTTTGTTTGGCCATGTTGTGTGCGCAGTCGGTAGGATTATGTGAATTAATGTAGAATCAGTTTCCCACTTCTCTGTGTTAGTGTAGTGGTAGGCTCTTTGCTTGGCTGCGAGAAGTTGTGGGTTTGACTCTGAGGCAAGGCCCATGGACTTTGTATGTCTCCATGTAATTGTCTAGTCCAATGGACTGTGTTGCCTATGAGTTTCCATTGGATTGATAGGCCAGGTACTGTCTTTTGCTTTTGTTTGGCCATGTTGTGTGCGCAGTCACTAGGATTATGTGAATTAATGTAGAAATGGTTTTCCACTTCTCTGTGTTGGTGTATTGGTAGGCTCTTTGCCTTGGCTATGAGAGGTTGTGGGTTTGACTCTGGGGCAAGGCCCATGGGCTTTGTATGGCTGCATGTAATTGCCTAGTCCAATGTACTGTGTTACCTATGAGTTTCCGTTGGATTGATAGGCCACGTACTGTCTTTTGCTTTTGTTTGGCCATGTTGTGTGCGCAGTCACTAGGATTATGTTAATTAATGTAGAGTCGGTTTCCAACTTCTCTGAGTTGGTTTAGTGGTAGGCTCTTTGCTTGTTCTCAAAGAGGTTGTGGGTTCGACTCTGAGGCAATGCCCATGAACTTTACATGGCTGCATGTAAGTGCCTAGTCTAATGGACTGTGTTGCCTATGAGTTTCCATTGGATTGATAGGCCAGATAATGTATTTTGCATTTGTTTGGCCATGTTGTGTGCGCAGTCACTAGGATTATGTGAATTAATGTAGAGTCATTCACCTACTTCTCTGTGTTGGTGTAGTGGTAGGCTCTTTGCCCTGGCTACGAAAGGTTGTGGGTCCGACTCTGGGGAAGACCCATGGGCTTTGTATGGCTGCATGTAATTGCCTAGTCCAATGTACTGTGTTACCTATGAGTTTCCATTGGATTGATAGGCCAGGTACTGTCTTTTGCTTTTGTTTGGCCATGTTGTGTGCGCAGTCACTAGGATTATGTTAATTAATGTAGAGTCGGTTTCCAACTTCACTGAGTTGGTTTAGTGGTAGGCTCTTTGCTTGTTCTCCAAGAGGTTGTGGGTTCGACTCTGAGGCAAGGCCCATGAACTTTGTTTGGCTGCATGTAATTGCCTAGTCTAATGGACTGTGTTGCCTATGAGTTTCCATTTGATTGAATGGCCAGGTACTGCCTTTTGTTTTCGTATGGCCATGTTGTGTGCGCAGTCACTAGGATTATGTGAATTAATGCTATTGGATTTTTCAAGTCAGTATTCACACAGCAGTTTCTGCTATTTCATGTATTCCCCTTACATAGTCACTGGTGTGCATACCTTATCTCCCCATAGTGATGTTTTTTTAGGTTTTTGCACCCAGTTCGGACTTAGAATGGTGTTCCAAACGTTATTCCTATTTGTTAGTATTTTTTCGTTTGTGAACCCTCCCCAACCACACCTATTGCCAATCCATATCATACGCATAAATAGCCTGGGTCTCAGCTTCCCATACACGGTAGGTTTTTTAACTGCATGAGAGGACACACACAAGCTAGTGACCCCAACGTAGAGAAATACTTTGGCGTAGTGTTGGGGCTCTATTGCATTGATCAATTCAGTAGCTAAATTTCTCTTGATTCATATGTTCATGGCAGTAATGCAGATTCCATTTTTCACATATTCACTCTTGCATATAGCTATTGAATTTTTCAAGTCAGTATTCACACAGCAGTTTCTGCTATTTCATGTATTCCCCTTACATAGTCACTGGTGTGCATACCTTATCTCCCCATAGTGCCTGGGATCTGACCCAGACACTAGCAGTTTTGCACTCCTACCCAAAACTGGGCTCTTCACTGAACTCACTACCTCCACGGTTCAACTCTTAACTGAACTTCAACTAACTAACTGGTTTTCCCACCTCCAGGCCTGTGAACTCCTTGGTGGGTGGGGCCAACCGCCTGGCTCCGCCCCACCTGGTGTGGACATCAGCCCCTGGAGGGAGGCAACAACGGTTTTGTGTCTGACTAGTGTAACTATCCGGGAAAGGGGGTGTGTGTGTGTGTTATGTCTGTGACCAACTGGCTAGTCCAGGGCGTCACACTTGCACCCCCTTCTTGTGATGTGAAGGTGTGTAGTCAGTGCCTACGTGTAATTCCTGACACCACTCCTCTGGCTGACTTGGTGAGCTGTCACTGACTGGGTGGGGTGCAGTAATGGTGGATGCTGCTGCTGCTTGGATAGCATGTGTATCTACTGTGAACAGCTTATCAATGGTGGCAAATCGGGGCAGCTTAACCTCTTGCTCTCCGCAGTTCAACACTCTCACGCGCACTCTTCCCTTCCGTATTAATGAATAAAACTGTGATATAAATAGTATATAGATACCCCACAAATGCAGATAAAGGTAGGTTATGGGAAAAGGGAGAAGAGGGAAACAGGAAAATAGTGTAATAAAGTATACCTTCCAGGGGGGAGAGGAAATGGCAGCACAGCCAGTGGAGGTGAAGCAAGGGGAAGCCTGCAACTAAATTGTTGAGAGCATTATCACATGGTGACTGAGCCTGATTGTAACGGGAGCATAGAGGTGCCGATCCTGTCTTACCTGCGTTGGTGTAGAAGTGGGTTTCCAGTGGTGGAGTCAGCTGTGTGCAGTGGTGGCTGTGGGTTTTTTTATGTGCGACCGTAGTAATAGCTGCGCCCACTTCCTGTATGGGAGTGGAATGCAGTGAGGCTAATGGAACGCACGTCCACGTGCCGCGCCCCTGAAGGTAATACCGATCATTGAATACAAAAAAATTTCTCATACTACTGTATGGGGGTCCCTATATTTAATATGATATCCAAGCCACAGCATCCACCGTTACTTCACCACACCCATTCAGTGACAGCTCACCAAGTCAACCAGAGGAGTGGTGTAAGGAATTACACGTAGGCACTGACTCCACACCTTCACATCACAAGAAGCGGGTCCACAGGGTAGTGCAAGAATACGAGCAAGTCTTCAGCAAACATCCGCTAGACTTTGGGAGAATAAAAGGGGTCCATATTCATGGTTTAAGAACTTGGGTTCTAACGTGCCCAGAGTATGCTCCACTCTATGCTCCCTTTACAATCAGGCTCAGTCACCATGTGATAACGCTCTCAACTCTTTAGTTGCAGGCTTCCTTTTGCTTCACCTCCACTGGCTGTGCTGCCATTTCCTCTCACCCCCAGAAGGTATACTTTATTACACTATTTTCCTCTTTCCCTGTTCCCCCTTTTCCCATAACCTACCTTTATTTACAATTGTGGGGTATCTATATGATATTTACATCATAGTTTTATTCATTAGTGCGGAAGGGAAGAGTGCCCGTGAGAGTGTTAAACTGCGGAGAGCAGGAGGTTAAGCTGCCCCGACTTGCCACCATTGATAAGCTGTTCACAGTAGATACACATGCTATCCAAGTAGCAGCATCCACTATTACTGCACCCCACCCAGTCAGTGACTGCTCACCAAGTCAGCCAGAGGAGTGGTGTAAGGAATTACACGTAGGCACTGACTCCACACCTTCACATCACAAGAAGCGGGTCCACAGGGTAGTGCAAGAATACGAGCGAGCAAGTCTTCAGCAAACATCCGCTAGATTTTGGGGGAATAAAAGGGGTCCAACACTACATCCCCACAGGTGCACACCCACCCATCAAAGAGAGCTATAAGCCAATACCACCTTCACATTACCAGTGTACCAAGGACATGTTGAGCAACATGAAGGCGGCTGGGGTTATCCGTGACAGTTGTAGCCTTTGGGCAGCTCCGTTGGTCCTGTTAAAGAAGAAGGACGGCACCACTCCCCCGTATTGAGGAATCGCTAGCTGCATTGAGAACTGCAAATTATTTTTCTACCCTTGATCTCACTAGTCACTATTGGCTAGTGTCCGTTGCTGAGGCAGACCGGGGGAAGACCGCCTTTGCCACCCCTATGGCGCTGGAGGTCGGCAGACTGTTGTTCAAAAGCAGTGTCTGACGAACAAATTTGCTTCATCCTGAGGAACTGGCCAGTCGGTACGGCCCGGATGGTGGAGGGGGTATGAGCAGAAGAAGCATGCAGCAGTGCGTTGACTGATGTTTCCTTCCTATGGACGTCGGTCTGAACAATTCGCTCAGAACCGAATGAAATTTTAATATCCAGGAAGTCAACGCAACTGCTGCTATGCTTATGTGTCAATCTGATGTTAAAGGTGTTGTTATTAAGTTCCTCCATAAATGTCTCGAGCTGCTCCACAGTGCCCTGCCAAAAAATCAAAATATCATCAATATACCTTAGCCAGCACTGCACATGGGCGCCAGCCCCTGCACCTCCGTCACCAAAAACCAACCAATCCCAGTACCTCTGCCTTCTATCTAGGTGCCTTGAGTTATGTCCTGTAAACTGTCACAGCGACCCAGACACACATGTGTAGTAGGGGAATATCCCTGCTGAGATGCCAGTGCTAGAGCACTCGTTTGCTGTGGAGTTGAACGCTATGTGAGCAGTTCTTACCTTCAATGAGCAGAAGTCTCTTTTTTCAGATTTCAATATCTCTGTGGGTATCTGGCAGAAATATGGAATACTCTTTACTGCTAAGACCCTGTACACCACTCCCACTAAAGGGGGCTTTACACGCTGCGACATCGCTAATGCGGAGTCGTTGGGGTCACGGAATTTGTGACGCACATCCGGCCGCATTAGCGATGTTGCTGCGTGTGACACCGATGAGCGATTTTGCATCGTTGCAAAAACGTGCAAAATCGCTCATCGGTGACATGGGTCTCCATTCTCGATTATCGTTACTGCAGCAGTAACGATGTAGTTTGTCGCTCCTGTGGCAGCACACATCACTCCGTGTGACACCGCAGAAACGAGGAACCTCTCCTTACCTGCCTCCCAGCCGCTATGAGGAAGGAAGGAGGTGGGCGGGATGTTCCGGCCACTCATCTCCGCCCCTCCGCTGCTATTGGGCGGTCGCTCAGTGACGTCGCTGTGACGCCGCACGGACCGCCCCCTTAGAAAGGAGGCGGTTCGCCGGTCACAGCGACGTCGCCGGTCAGGTAAGTATGTGTGACGGGTCTGGTCGGTGTTGTGCGGCATGGGCAGCGATTTGCCCGTGTCGCGCAACAGATGGGGCGGGTACCCACACTAGCGATATCGGGACCGATATCGCAGTGTGTAAAGTAGCCTTTAGTCACATGACCAAGACTGTATCTGTGTCCCTACAACACACTTGAGACAAATGTGTGTGTGAGCCTGCATTGTGGGGTATATATAATATATTATAGAGCTGGGAAGGATCATTCTAAGCAGTGAGCTGTTCCAGTATTTGTAGGAAAATACCCAGTAGAAGCATCAAACACAGCACCAATACCTCCCATCAGTATCCCACCACAGTGCCATGTAACCCATGCCCTACACTCCCATCTACACCAATACTATACAGGCACAAACTAGTATATCTGACTAAAAGCCCCCAAAATATGAAGAACGGCCTATAGTTGAGTGTGGATATAAAATCTATGTGAGCAGAGCTAGAATAGAAATCACTGATCGCATTGAAGTCATTCTGACCATAAATCACCATGATATCAAGGTGAGGAGTTGTGTGTTACTGCTGGGAGGAAAGGGTTAACAGTGGAATATTAAGGTGCATTTCTGTGTGCAGTGTTACTAGTCAATGTAACAATTCAATATGAGCTGCTCTTGGTGCCGGGGGAGGGAGATGCTCTCCTGAGCAAGATAGATGGGGAATGAACATGATATCTATATAGTGTAAGGCAGGGGGTCTCAAACTCGGCTGGGTGTATGGGCCGCACAGAGGAAAAAAATAATTTGGGGGGCTTCATTCTTTGCAGGACAAAGTGACATTTTTATTGGTACCATATATATATATTTTTTTCACACACCTTTGGATGACTGATTTTCAACATTTTTCACTTGTTTATTATAACAAATGTGCACATTCTTTGGTTAAATCTAAAAAAAAAAAATTTGATGTTAAAAAAAAGTCATGCCTTATTTTGGGTTTTTTTACATTTTATCCCTTTCTTTTAACTAATAGTGTTACAATTATGACGCTAGCGTTTTGTGAAGGGAATGCTTTGCCTACTTCCGTGACTATGGCCTTCCGGAACTGCTGCATTTTGGCTGACCTCTCCGCCTCGGGAATAAGAGACATAAAGTTCTCCTTGTAGCGTGGGTCTAACAGTGTTACCAACCAGTAATGATTGTCGGCCAAGATGTTCTTAACGCGAGGGTCACGAGACAGGCAGCTTACCATAAAGTCATCCGTGTGCGCCAGACTCTTAACAGCCATCACTTCAGTATCCAGACCAACACGATGACTGAACATGCTGTCCTCCTCCTTCTCCTCCTCCTCCTCCTCCTCCTCATCATCTACCCTGTCCTCTGGCCAGCCACGCTGAACTGAGCATATGACTGGTATGCATGTCATATCCTCAATTTGGCCGGAGAGTTGCTCCATGTCTTCATCCTCCTCCTCGTCATAGTCCTCCACTGCACGTTGTGATGAGACGAGGCTGGGCTGTGTGTTATCACCCACACCCACTACTGTTTCTTGCTCCAACTCATCGTGTTCCGCCTGCAATGCATCATGTTTGGTTTTGAGCAGAGACCGTTTTAGAAGGCAGAGAAGCGGTATGGTGACGCTAATAATGGCGTCATCGCCGCTCACCATCTTGGTGGAGTCCTCAAAGTTTTGGAGGATGGTACATAGGTCGGACATCCATCTCCACTCCTCAGTTCTTATGTGTGGAGTTTGACCCATTTCCCGACGGCTTAGGTGATGCAGGTACTCAACAACTGCCCTCTTCTGCTCACATATCCTGATCAACATGTGCAGAGTTGAATTCCAACGCGTGGGGACATCACACACCAGTCTGTGAGCCGGAAGATGCAAACGACGCTGAAAGCCGGCAAGGTCGGCTGAAGCAGTAGGTGACTTTCGAAAATGTGCAGACAGGCAGCGAACTTTTACCAGCAGATCAGACAGCTCTGGGTATGACTTTAGAAACCGCTGAACCACGAGGTTGAGCACATGGGCCATGCATGGAACATGTGTCAGCTGGCCTCGCCTCAAAGCCGCCACCAGGTTCCGGCCATTGTCACACACAACCTTTCCTGGCTTTAGGTTCAGAGGTGTGAGCCAGTGATCTGCATGCTGTTTTAGAGCTGTCCACACCTCTTCTGCATTGTGGGGTTTGTCACCTATGCAGATTAGCTGCAGCACAGTCTGTTGCCGCTTCGCCGAGGCAGTGCTGCAGTGCTTCCAGCTTGGGACTGGTGTGGAGGGTAAAGTGGATGAGGATGCGCAGGAGGAGGAGGAGGCTGAAGAGCATGACATTCCGGAGCTGTAGAGTGTGGGTGAAACCCTGACTGAGGTAGGGCCTGCAAACCTTGGTGTGGGAAGGACTTGTTCCGTTCCTCGCTCAAACTGGGTCCCAGCTGGGCTGGGCTGGGTCCCTACCCGGCTGGGTAGGGCGTTGTGGGGGGTTTGTCTATCTCCGTTTGAGGTGAGTTTGTTTAAGTTAGCCTTTTCTTTGGCGTTTTTTGGAGCCCTGCGGGTTGGGGAGTTGGTATCGCCCAGTAAGGCGTTCCCCGGGGGCTTGGATTGGGGTGACATTATGTCAGTGGAAAACGGAGTTGAATTTTGGATTAGGAAATCGAAAACTGATCAGAGAGGTGTGGGTAGACTAGTCCGTTTGGGGATGGTTGTGGCATCTGATATGTGCCCGTTCAAGTGTCTCGGGAATTTTCAACAGATCCGTCCGAAGGTGGATGGCCCCTTATTATGTCACGAGGATGGGTCCTTTTTATCGAGATACCAATTTGTGAGTGTTTTTAGGGCATGTTTGAAGTCGTTGGGGTTAGATCCGAAGTCTTTCGGATTGGGGCAGCGACGGAGGCCTCTATATGCGGCCTACCGGAGGAGACAGTTAAGCAGATTGGTAGGTGGAAGTCGCAGCGCTTTAAGTTGTATGTACGTCCCCAGGTGGTTGTTGGCAATTGAGGGGAAAAGGGGGGGGGTATTAGGGTAGCAATGGGGGGGTGAGAGTGTGTGTTTTTTGTCAATTTGGTTTGGTGAGGCAATAAAATGGTGTCGTCTGTACATTTTGTATTGCAGAAGCACCCCCTCTTCCTTCCCTGGTCTGGATCCTTGGCCACTCTTATGTGTATTGGGGAGCCCGACGAGCGGACGCGAGATGGAACGGGAGACAGCTAGGTTTTGAGAAGGACCTGGCTCTCGTGCGATGGCTCGGTGTTCGGGGGTTAGGGTGGAACAGGGTGTTGCAGGAGGTGCATAGATACGCCCGGTTGGACAGACCTCCTGACATATTAGTGTTGCATGCCGGGGGGAATGATTTGGGTGGGCGTCCTTTTCGAATCTTGATAAAGGACATCAAACATGATTTGTTACGGTTATGGGTGTCGTTTCCAGGTCTAACGATAGTCTGGTCGGAGATAGTAGCGAGAAAGAGTTGGCAGAAAGCGCGGTCAGTTTACAGGTTGAACAAGGCGCGGGCGAAGGTTAATAGGGCGATCTCGAAGTTTGTTAGTCGGAACGGGGGTATAGCAATACGGCATGTTGAGTTGGAAAGGACGGAAGAGGAATTTTGGTTGGCTGACGGGGTACACCTTAATGCGGTGGGAACTGACTTATGGGCTCTTGGCTTGCAGGGAGGTATTGAGAGGGCCCTTTGGTTGCGGGGGGTCTCAGGCACTTGAAGGGTTTCAAGGTGCCTTCGTTGTGGTGTTGTTTATTGGTGGGTCCTTGAAGTTGGTTTAAAATTGGTTCGGGGATTCATCCGGGTATGGATCCCCTCATTGGCAGAATTGATGGTCCCCTGGTGATTTTGGGGGGGAACCCCGACGGGGTATGTCGGGGCCCCTGGGGGTGTGGTTGGGGTTGACGGAGGATTAACCCTTACCATTTGGTGCTCCTGAGCCAGTGTGGGTAACGGCTGGGAGCAAGTTGAGGTTTTTTATTGCTCGGTTATGGGAATCACCAGGGTTTTGGTAGCTTCAAGGACCTTACCACATTGCAAATTTTATTGGTTATGTATTCTTGTTAATAAAATGGCTGCTATGGCCAAAATTATCCAAAGATAAATTTGTGTCTGTGTAATTACTTTTAAATAAGAAATGGGAATGGAGGTGTGGGGTATGAAAGGAAGACCGGAGTCAACAATTCCAGGGTCAAGCATGTTTATTTGCGTAAGCTTCGTTCCAGGGTAGAAAGGGTAAGAGTGCCTTTCAGAATTCGAAGTGGTCGGACTGTACGGGCCACCAAGAACTGCAGGAGAGCTTGAACATCTTCCCATGGATTTGCGACATCCTCCCTCATCAGTTACGTAGGTAAGCAGGTTCTCAGCATTGCAGCCCATTTGTTATCTTAAGTTAGTTAAGCGGGGTTAACTAACCTGTCAGTTCAGCCTCAGGTCTAAAGCAGAGGCCTGGACTCCACTCCTTACTCCTCACTCCACAACTCTCCTTAAAAACAACTGACTCCTTTTTCCTGCCCCGGGGTCTCCAGACCCCTAGGTGGGCGTTTCCTTCCGTCTGGTCCTGCCCACTGGTGTGCCTGTCTTTCCCTGGGGGAGGTGACTAGGGTTTTCTGGTTGGCTTTGTGTGACTTAGGTGAGGGAAGTTGTTATGCGGGGGCCTATGTGTGACTACCTGCAGTGTCAGGGCGTCACATATGTATGTGTGTATGTCTGCTAAAGGAATCCGCACCGTCATATTTACAAACACAAAATGTTGACTCTATGCACAGAAGAGAGTCATTCTATTTACATGATTTGTGTTTTTTTACCTTTTAAAACTATCATTAAATGTTAAGTTTTAGTTAGGGATTTATGCTTCTGTCTGTCTCTCTCCCAGTCTCTGTCATCTGTCTGTCTCTGTGTGTCTCTATCTCTATCCATGTCTGTCTGTCTCTCTATCTCTGTCTGTCTCTCTGTGTCTGTCTGTCTCTCTCTCTCTTTGTGGCTGTCTGTTTCTATGTCTGTCTGTCTCTTTTCCAGGCCTGTCTCTTTTCCAGGTCTGTCTCTTTTCCAGGTCTGTCTCTTTCCCTGTCTGTCTGTCTCTTCCCCTGTCTGTCTCTTCCCCTGTCTGTCTCTTCCCCTGTCTGTCTCTGTATTTCTTTGTCTGTCTCTGTCTTTCTCTTCCCCTGTCTGTCTCTTTCCCTGTCTCTCTCTGCCTGTCTCTCTTTGTCTCTCTCTGTCTGACTCATTCCCCGTTTGTCTCTTTCCCTGTCTATCTCTGTATTTCTTTGTCTGTCTCTATCTGTCTGTCTCTCTCTGTCTGTCTCTTCCCCTGTCTGTCTCTTTCCCTGTCGGTCTGCCTTTTCTCCTGCCTGTCTCTGTATGTTTGTCTCTGTCTGTTTCCCTATCTGCCTCTGTCTCTTTCTCTGTCTCTGTCTGTCTGCCTTTTTTCCCTGTCTATCTCTGTCTGTCTCTTTCCCTGTCTGCCTCTGTCTGTTTGTCTCTGTCTCTTTCCCTGTCTGTCTATGCCTATCTGTCTCTGTCTGTTTGTCTCTCAGTCTGTGTCTGTCTCTCTCTATCTGTCTCCCCACTGACATCATATTATCTCACACATAAGCTTCTTATACTATGAATGTCCTTTGTTCCTATAGCAACCAATCACAGCTGCTATTAATAACTTGCAGCTCCCACCTCCATTCAGTTTAATGGAGGCAGGTTTTTTGGAGAGTAACTGTAAAGCGCGGGGTTAAATATTCCTGTTAAAACATAGTCTACGACGTTCCCTGAGTCACATGAGGTGTCTGCAAAATTTTGTGTTTGTAAATATGACGGTGCGGATTCCTTTAGCAGACATACACACATACATATGTGACGCCCTGACACTGCAGGTAGTCACACATAGGCCCCCGCATAACAACTTCCCTCACCTAAGTCACACAAAGCCAACCAGAAAATCCTAGTCACCTCCCCCAGGGAAAGACAGGCACACCAGTGGGCAGGACCAGACGGAAGGAAACGCCCACCTAGGGGTCTGGAGACCCCGGGGCAGGAAAAAGGAGTCAGTTGTTTTTAAGGAGAGTTGTGGAGTGAGGAGTAAGGAGTGGAGTCCAGGCCTCTGCTTTAGACCTGAGGCTGAACTGACAGGTTAGTTAACCCCGCTTAACTAACTTAAGACAACAAATGGGCTGCAATGCTGAGAACCTGCTTACCTACGTAACTGATGAGGGAGGATGTCGCAAATCCATGGGAAGATGTTCAAGCTCTCCTGCAGTTCTTGGTGGTCCGTACAGTCCGACCACTTCGAATTCTGAAAGGCACTCTTACCCTTTCTACCCTGGAACGAAGCTTACGCAAATAAACATGCTTGACCCTGGAATTGTTGACTCCGGTCTTCCTTTCATACCCCACACCTCCATTCCCATTTCTTATTTAAAAGTAATTACACAGACACAAATTTATCTTTGGATAATTTTGGCCATAGCAGCCATTTTATTAACAAGAATACATAACCAATAAAATTTGCAATGTGGTAAGGTCCTTGAAGCTACCAAAACCCTGGTGATTCCCATAACCGAGCAATAAAAAACCTCAACTTGCTCCCAGCCGTTACCCACACTGGCTCAGGAGCACCAAATGGTAAGGGTTAATCCTCCGTCAACCCCAACCACACCCCCAGGGGCCCCGACATACCCCGTCGGGGTTCCCCCCCAAAATCACCAGGGGACCATCAATTCTGCCAATGAGGGGATCCATACCCGGATGAATCCCCGAACCAATTTTAAACCAACTTCAAGGACCCACCAATAAACAACACCACAACGAAGGCACCTTGAAACCCTTCAAGTGCCTGAGACCCCCCGCAACCAAAGGGCCCTCTCAATACCTCCCTGCAAGCCAAGAGCCCATAAGTCAGTTCCCACCGCATTAAGGTGTACCCCGTCAGCCAACCAAAATTCCTCTTCCGTCCTTTCCAACTCAACATGCCGTATTGCTATACCCCCGTTCCGACTAACAAACTTCGAGATCGCCCTATTAACCTTCGCCCGCGCCTTGTTCAACCTGTCAACTGACCGCGCTTTCTGCCAACTCTTTCTCGCTACTATCTCCGACCAGACTATCGTTAGACCTGGAAACGACACCCATAACCGTAACAAATCATGTTTGATGTCCTTTATCAAGATTCGAAAAGGACGCCCACCCAAATCATTCCCCCCGGCATGCAACACTAAGATGTCAGGAGGTCTGTCCAACCGGGCGTATCTATGCACCTCCTGCAACACCCTGTTCCACCCTAACCCCCGAACACCGAGCCATCGCACGAGAGCCAGGTCCTTCTCAAAACCTAGCTGTCTCCCGTTCCATCTCGCGTCCGCTCGTCGGGCTCCCCAATACACATAAGAGTGGCCAAGGATCCAGACCAGGGAAGGAAGGGGGGGTGCTTCTGCAATACAAAATGTACAGACGACACCATTTTATTGCCTCACCAAACCAAATTGACAAAAAACACACACTCTCCCCCCCCCATTGCTACCCTAATACCCCCCCCCTTTTCCCCTCAATTGCCAACAACCACCTGGGGACGTACATACGACTTAAAGCGCTGCGACTTCCACCTACCAATCTGCTTAACTGTCTCCTCCGGTAGGCCGCATATAGAGGCCTCCGTCGCTGCCCCAATCCGAAAGACTTCGGATCTAACCCCAACGACTTCAAACATGCCCTAAAAACACTCACAAATTGGTATCTCGATAAAAAGGACCCATCCTCGTGACATAATAAGGGGCCATCCACCTTCGGACGGATCTGTTGAAAATTCCCGAGACACTTGAACGGGCACATATCAGATGCCACAACCATCCCCAAACGGACTAGTCTACCCACACCTCTCTGATCAGTTTTCGATTTCCTAATCCAAAATTCAACTCCGTTTTCCACTGACAATGTCACCCCAATCCAAGCCCCCGGGGAACGCCTTACTGGGCGATACCAACTCCCCAACCCGCAGGGCTCCAAAAAACGCCAAAGAAAAGGCTAACTTAAACAAACTCACCTCAAACGGAGATAGACAAACCCCCCACAACGCCCTACCCAGCCCAGCCCAGCTGGGACCCAGTTTGAGCGAGGAACGGAACAAGTCCTTCCCACACCAAGGTTTGCAGGCCCTACCTCAGTCAGGGTTTCACCCACACTCTACAGCTCCGGAATGTCATGCTCTTCAGCCTCCTCCTCCTCCTGCGCATCCTCATCCACTTTACCCTCCACACCAGTCCCAAGCTGGAAGCACTGCAGCACTGCCTCGGCGAAGCGGCAACAGGCTGTGCTGCAGCTAATCTGCATAAGTGACAAATCCCACAATGCAGAAGAGGTGTGGACAGCTCTAAAACAGCATGCAGATCACTGGCTCACACCTCTGAACCTAAAGCCAGGAAAGGTTGTGTGTGACAATGGCCGGAACCTAGTGGCGGCTTTGAGGCGAGGCCAGCTGACACATGTTCCATGCATGGCCCATGTGCTCAACCTCGTGGTTCAGCGGTTTCTAAAGTCATACCCAGAGCTGTCTGATCTGCTGGTAAAAGTTCGCCGCCTGTCTGCACATTTTCGAAAGTCACCTACTGCTTCAGCCGGCCTTGCCGGCTTTCAGCGTCGTTTGCATCTTCCGGCTCACAGACTGGTGTGTGATGTCCCCACGCGTTGGAATTCAACTCTGCACATGTTGATCAGGATATGTGAGCAGAAGAGGGCAGTTGTTGAGTACCTGCATCACCTAAGCCGTCGGGAAATGGGTCAAACTCCACACATAACATCTGAGGAGTGGAGATGGATGTCCGACCTATGTACCATCCTCCAAAACTTTGAGGACTCCACCAAGATGGTGAGCGGCGATGACGCCATTATTAGTGTCACCATACCGCTTCTCTGCCTTCTAAAACGGTCTCTGCTCAAAACCAAACATGATGCATTGCAGGCGGAACACGATGAGTTGGAGCAAGAAACAGTAGTGGGTGTGGGTGATAACACATAGCCCAGCCTCGTCTCATCACAACGTGCAGTGGAGGACTATGACGAGGAGGAAGATGAAGACATGGAGCAACTCTCCGGCCAAATTGAGGATATGACATGCATACCAGTCATATGCTCAGTTCAGCGTGGCTGGCCAGAGGACAGGGTAGATGAGGAGGAGGAGGAGAAGGAGGAGGACAGCATGTTCAGTCATCGTGTTGGTCTGGATACTGAAGTGATGGCTGTTAAGAGTCTGGCGCACATGGATGACTTTATGGTAAGCTGCCTGTCTCGTGACCCTCGCGTTAAGAACATCTTGGCCGACAATCATTACTGGTTGGTAACACTGTTAGACCCACGCTACAAGGAGAACTTTATGTCTCTTATTCCCGAGGCGGAGAGGTCAGCCAAAATGCAGCAGTTCCGGAAGGCCATAGTCACGGAAGTAGGCAAAGCATTCCCTTCACAAAACGCTAGCGTCATAATTGTAACACTATTAGTTAAAAGAAAGGGATAAAATGTAAAAAAAAAACAAAATAAGGCATGACTTTTTTTTAACATTACATTTATTTTTTTTAGATTTAACCAAAGAATGTGCACATTTGTTATAATAAACAAGTGAAAAATGTTGAAAATCAGTCATCCAAAGGTGTGTGAAAAAAATATATACATATATGGTACCAATAAAAATGTCACTTTGTCTTGCAAAGAATGCAGCCCCCCAAATTATTTTTTTCCTCTGTGCGGCCCATACACCCAGCCGAGTTTGAGACCCCCTGCCTTACACTATATAGATATTATGTTCATTCCCCATCTATCTTGCTCAGGAGAGCATCTCCCTCCCCCGGCACCAAGAGCAGCTCATACTGAATTGTTACATTGACTAGTAACACTGCACACAGAAATGCACCTTAATATTCCACTGTTAACCCTTTCCTCCCAGCAGTAACACACAACTCCTCACCTTGATATCATGGTGATTTATGGTCAGAATGACTTCAATGCGATCAGTGATTTCTATTCTAGCTCTGCTCACATAGATTTTATATCCACACTCAACTATAGGCCGTTCTTCATATTTTGGGGGCTTTTAGTCAGATATACTAGTTTGTGCCTGTATAGTATTGGTGTAGATGGGAGTGTAGGGCATGGGTTACATGGCACTGTGGTGGGATACTGATGGGAGGTATTGGTGCTGTGTTTGATGCTTCTACTGGGTATTTTCCTACAAATACTGGAACAGCTCACTGCTTAGAATGATCCTTCCCAGCTCTATAATATATTATATATACCCCACAATGCAGGCTCACACACACATTTGTCTCAAGTGTGTTGTAGGGACACAGATACAGTCTTGGTCATGTGACTAAAGGCTACTTTACACACTGCGATATCGGTCCCGATATCGCTAGTGTGGGTACCCGCCCCCATCTGTTGCGCGACACGGGTAAATCGCTGCCCATGCCGCACAACACCGACCAGACCCGTCACACATACTTACCTGCCCGGCGACGTCGCTGTGACCGGCGAACCGCCTCCTTTCTAAGGGGGCGGTCCGTGCGGCGTCACAGCGACGTCACTGAGCGACCGCCCAATAGCAGCGGAGGGGCGGAGATGAGTGGCCGGAACATCCCGCCCACCTCCTTCCTTCCTCATAGCGGCTGGGAGGCAGGTAAGGAGAGGTTCCTCGTTTCTGCGGTGTCACACGGAGTGATGTGTGCTGCCGCAGGAGCGACGAACTACATCGTTACTGCTGCAGTAACGATAATCGAGAATGGAGACCCATGTCACCGATGAGCGATTTTGCACGTTTTTGCAACGATGCAAAATCGCTCATCGGTGTCACACGCAGCAACATCGCTAATGCGGCCGGATGTGCGTCACAAATTCCGTGACCCCAACGACTCCGCATTAGCGATGTCGCAGCGTGTAAAGCCCCCTTTAGTGGGAGTGGTGTACAGGGTCTTAGCAGTAAAGAGTATTCCATATTTCTGCCAGATACCCACAGAGATATTGAAATCTGAAAAAAGAGACTTCTGCTCATTGAAGGTAAGAACTGCTCACATAGCGTTCAACTCCACAGCAAACGAGTGCTCTAGCACTGGCATCTCAGCAGGGATATTCCCCTACTACACATGTGTGTCTGGGTCGCTGTGACAGTTTACAGGACATAACTCAGGGCACCTAGACAGAAGGCAGAGGGACTACTTTCTATTTCTGGTGTAGAGCTTAGTACAATATATATATATATACTATTACATGTGACACATGTACCTTGTATTACCATTATTCGCTGTATATGAACCCCTTTTCTCCGGGCATTATTTGTCTATAGCATTTTTCACGAACCTGAGGCAACTGAGAACCCTTCAGTGAAGGAATTCCACTAACCCTCACAATACCAACCAGGGGCCTCCCTGCAGTAACTCAGGTAGTTGTACCCATTCTCTTTCCGCATTCTATGTGTTCTTCTTTCTTCTTTTTTTTCTTTTTTCTTCTTTTTATTTCTATCATGTAGTTCAGGGGTTTATAGATATATGTCCTGCATTTCATATTTCCTTTAGTGGTGCTTCTTACCCATTCTCATATCATTTACCCTAGTATTTCATGATCCTGAGGCGACTGAGAACCCTTTAATAAAGGAATCCTTTTTCACCTGAATTGTCAAGTGATACTTACCAGTGACTATCACGTAATGTTACAGGTAGTTCCATTTTCTTCCTCTTCTTTCTCTCCTTTCTTCTTTGTCACACGGTCCATTGTGTTATAGCCCACGTGTCATGATAACACTTGTACCATCTTTTCATTTAGATTCCACCTACAATTATTTACCGATTCCAGTTCTGGAATAGGCTTTCATCATCTACTCACTAGAATTCTCAAGTGCATAAGGTACTGAGACATATACATGTTCACACCATTATAAAGAACAAAGTATAAACATTGAGGTTTTTCTCACACCCATGTTCCTGTGTTCTTTGATATGATATGTGTTCATTTCCTTCACTATATAGGATTGCAAGTTTTCCATTTGTACCTTAATGGCAATGACGCTATACAATTGAACACATATCATCCTGTTATGAAATATAGGTGTGTATTTACCTGCTTGACTATTTTTGGTTGTTTGATCCAGAATGTTTCTCCAGATAGGTCATGTGGAAATTTTCTTTCCTCAGTACAAATGTTTTCACTATGGCTTTGGAAAAATTTTTTGTATGTGCCTCATGGTCATTTGACCCATTGTACTCTCAAGTAGCAATATATTGTACTGTTATGTTGTACTATGTACTAATTACGTGTTTATATGGTTTTGTAACCCTTTATGATCTTAGATAACTTTATCCTTGATAAAGACCTAAAAACAAGGTCGAAACGTTGGATGAATTATCCTTTTGCACAAATAAAGAATTTTCAGCATTCCAAGAGTTCTTTTCTTACGTTATTAATCACTATAGTGTACCAGAGCTATTTCTTTTGAATTGACTCTTATTTTTTCTGAGCACCTGCTATATACACAGTGAGCCAGACATATTCAATTTTCATTCAGAAGGCAGAGGGAAGCCTTAGCAGCTGAGCATATATCTTTGCTTGTGAGCATTAGAACAGGCCGGCGATTACAGGGTAACATGAAAAATGTCCAGCTTGCATTATGACTAGAACATGACAATATCCTTTTAAGTACTAACCTATGATGCGTTCCTAAGCAGTTGATGTTATATGTTCTACATTTCATTTTCTGCATACTTTACAAGTAGTAGAATTTGCTTTGATATAGGCAACTGGATTTTCACAATGAAAAGGCAAAGGATAACGCCCGAAAAAGACGCCATACATTATGTCAGTGCCATCACTGACAAACCTGGATTGACCATGAAATACGGTATGGAGAGCTGTTGTCATCGTATTAGATAGATAAGAATGATTATATGTATTGTAGAAATGTCTCCTATCATGTTCCCTAATTTTTTATTATGTCCACATCCTGGTCCCCATCTTGGACATCATAACAAACGTGCACTTTTTTGTTTAATTTACACATTGGACCATAGGAAAAATGACACTACAGCTACAGAGGTGACCGTCTGATAGCCCAGCTCGACTATCCATCTCTACTGAAGACCCTTTCAGCTATTTGAGAGTTGGGTGGAGAACATCATCTCTGAAAATAGGGTCCCACAGCTGCACCCCATCAGTGTGAGCAGGACTCTTAGGACTCTTAGAAGAGTCAATGCTCTGAGACCATGGGGGGCGCTTAGCCCCCTCTCTTCGTCACTGAGGATGATTTCACTTTTCAGGGAATAGAGAGGGTGGTCCTTGTGGTGGACTGCAGGTATGGAGAGCTGTTGTCATCGTATTAGATAGATAAGAATGATTATATGTATTGTAGAAATGTCTCCTATCATGTTCCCTATTTTTTTATTATGTCCACATCCTGGTCCCCATCTTGGACATCATAACAAACGTGCACTTTTTTGTTTAATTTACACATTGGACCATAGGAAAAATGACACTACAGCTACAGAGGTGACCGTCTGATAGCCCAGCTCGACTATCCATCTCTACTGAAGACCCTTTCAGCTTTTTGAGAGTTGGGTGGAGGACATCATCTCTGAAAATAGGGTCCCACAGCTGCACCCCATCAGTGTAAGCAGGACTCTTAGGACTCCTAGAAGAGTCAATGCTCTAAAACCATGGGGGGCGCTTAGCCCCCTCTCTTCGTCCCTGAGGATGATTTCATTTTTCAGGGATTAGAGAGGGTGGTCCTTGTGGTGGACTGCAGGTATGGAGAGCTGTTGTCATCGTATTAGATAGATAAGAATGATTATATGTATTGTAGAAATGTCTCCTATCATGTTCCCTAATTTTTTATTATGTCCACATCCTGGTCCCCATCTTGGACATCATAACAAACGTGCACTTTTTTGTTTAATTTACACATTGGACCATAGGAAAAATGACACTACAGCTACAGAGGTGACCGTCTGATAGCCCAGCTCGACTATCCATCTCTACTGAAGACCCTTTCAGCTTTTTGAGAGTTGGGTGGAGGACATCATCTCTGAAAATAGGGTCCCACAGCTGCACCCCATCAGTGTGAGCAGGACTCTTAGGACTCTTAGAAGAGTCAATGCTCTGAGACCATTGGGGGCACTTAGCCCCCTCTCTTCATCACTGAGGATGATTTCATTTTTCAGGGATTAGAGAGGGTGGTCCTTGTGGTGGACTGCAGATATGGAGATCTGTTATCATCGTATTAGATAGATAAGAATGATTATATGTATTGTAGAAATGTCTCCTATCATGTTCCCTAATTTTTTATTATGTCCACATCCTGGTCCCCATCTTGGACATCATAACAAACGTGCAATTTTTTGTTTAATTTACACATTGGACCATAGGAAAAATGACACTACAGCTACAGAGGTGACCGTCTGATAGCCCAGCTCGACTATCCATCTCTACTGAAGACCCTTTCAGCTTTTTGAGAGTTGGGTGGAGGACATCATCTCTGAAAATAGGGTCCCACAGCTGCACCCCATCAGTGTGAGCAGGACTCTTAGGACTCTTAGAAGAGTCAATGCTCTGAGACCATGGGGGGCGCTTAGCCCCCTCTCTTTGTCACTGAGGATGATTTCATTTTTCAGGGATTAGAGAGGGTGGTCCTTGTGGTGGACTGCAGGTATGGAGAGCTGTTGTCATCGTATTAAATAGATAAGAATGATTATATGTATTGTAGAAATGTCTCCTATCATGTTCCCTAATTTCTTATTATGTCCACATCCTGGTCCCCATCTTGGACATCATAACAAACGTGCACTTTTTTGTTTAATTTACACATTGGACCATAGGAAAAATGACACTACAGCTACAGAGGTGACCGTCTGATAGCCCAGCTCGACTACCCATCTCTACTGAAGACCCTTTCAGCTTTTTGAGAGTTGGGTGGAGGACATCATCTCTGAAAATAGGGTCCCACAGCTTCACCCCATCAGTGTGAGCAGGACTCTTAGGACTCTTAGAAGAGTCAATGCTCTGGTACCATGGGGGGCGCTTGGCCCCCTCTCTTCGTCACTGAGGATGATTTCATTTTTCAGGGATTAGAGAGGGTGGTCCTTGTGGTGGACTGCAGGTATGGAGAGCTGTTGTCATCGTATTAGATAGATAAGAATGATTATATGTATTGTAGAAATGTCTCCTATCATGTTCCCTAATTTTTTATTATGTCCACATCCTGGTCCCCATCTTGGACATCATAACAAACGTGCACTTTTTTGTTTAATTTACACATTGGACCATAGGAAAAATGACACTACAGCTACAGAGGTGACCGTCTGATAGCCCAGCTCGACTATCCATCTCTACTGAAGACCCTTTCAGCTTTTTGAGAGTTGGGTGGAGGACATCATCTCTGAAAATAGGGTCCCACAGCTGCACCCCATCAGTGTGAGCAGGACTCTTAGGACTCTTAGAAGAGTTAATGCTCTGAGACCATGGGGGCGCTTAGCCCCCTCTCTTCGTCACTGAGGATGATTTCATTTTTCAGGGATTAGAGAGGGTGGTCCTTGTGGTGGACTGCAGGTATGGAGAGCTGTTGTCATCGTATTAGATAGATAAGAATGATTATATGTATTGTAGAAATGTCTCCTATCATGTTCCCTAATTTTTTATTATGTCCACATCCTGGTCCCCATCTTGGACATCATAACAAACGTGCACTTTTTTGTTTAATTTACACATTGGACCATAGGAAAAATGACACTACAGCTTCAGAGGTGACCGTCTGATAGCCCAGCTCGACTATTCATCTCTACTGAAGACCCTTTCAGCTTTTTGAGAGTTGGGTGGAGGACATCATCTCTGAAAATAGGGTCCCACAGCTGCACCCCATCAGTGTGAGCAGGACTCTTAGGACTCTTAGAAGAGTCAATGCTCTGAGACCATTGGGGGCACTTAGCCCCCTCTCTTCATCACTGAGGATGATTTCATTTTTCAGGGATTAGAGAGGGTGGTCCTTGTGGTGGACTGCAGATATGGAGATCTGTTATCATCGTATTAGATAGATAAGAATGATTATATGTATTGTAGAAATGTCTCCTATCATGTTCCCTAATTTTTTATTATGTCCACATCCTGGTCCCCATCTTGGACATCATAACAAACGTGCACTTTTTTGTTTAATTTACACATTGGACCATAGGAAAAATGACACTACAGCTACAGAGGTGACCGTCTGATAGCCCAGCTCGACTATCCATCTCTACTGAAGACCCTTTCAGCTTTTTGAGAGTTGGGTGGAGGACATCATCTCTGAAAATAGGGTCCCACAGCTGCACCCCATCAGTGTGAGCAGGACTCTTAGGACTCTTAGAAGAGTCAATGCTCTGAGACCATGGGGGGCGCTTAGCCCCCTCTCTTTGTCACTGAGGATGATTTCATTTTTCAGGGATTAGAGAGGGTGGTCCTTGTGGTGGACTGCAGGTATGGAGAGCTGTTGTCATCGTATTAAATAGATAAGAATGATTATATGTATTGTAGAAATGTCTCCTATCATGTTCCCTAATTTTTTATTATGTCCACATCCTGGTCCCCATCTTGGACATCATAACAAACGTGCACTTTTTTGTTTAATTTACACATTGGACCATAGGAAAAATGACACTACAGCTACAGAGGTGACCGTCTGATAGCCCAGCTCGACTATCCATCTCTACTGAAGACCCTTTCAGCTTTTTGAGAGTTGGGTGGAGAACATCATCTCTGAAAATAGGGTCCCACAGCTGCACCCCATCAGTGTGAGCAGGACTCTTAGGACTCTTAGAAGAGTCAATGCTCTGAGACCATGGTGGGCGCTTAGCCCCCTCTCTTCGTCACTGAGGATGATTTCACTTTTCAGGGAATAGAGAGGGTGGTCCTTGTGGTGGACTGCAGGTATGGAGAGCTGTTGTCATCGTATTAGATAGATAAGAATGATTATATGTATTGTAGAAATGTCTCCTATCATGTTCCCTATTTTTTTATTATGTCCACATCCTGGTCCCCATCTTGGAAATCATAACAAACGTGCACTTTTTTGTTTAATTTACACATTGGACCAAAGGAAAAATGACACAACAGCTACAGAGGTGACCGTCTGATAGCCCAGCTCGACTATCCATCTCTACTGAAGACCCTTTCAGCTTTTTGAGAGTTGGGTGGAGGACATCATCTCTGAAAATAGGGTCCCACAGCTGCACCCCATCAGTGTGAGCAGGACTCTTAGGACTCTTAGAAGAGTCAATGCTCTGAGACCATTGGGGGCACTTAGCCCCCTCTCTTCGTCACTGAGGATGATTTCATTTTTCAGGGATTAGAGAGGGTGGTCCTTGTGGTGGACTGCAGGTATGGAGAGCTGTTATCATCGTATTAGGTAGATAAGAATGATTATATGTATTGTAGAAATGTCTCCTATCATGTTCCCTAATTTTTTATTATGTCCACATCCTGGTCCCCATCTTGGACATCATAACAAACGTGCACTTTTTTGTTTAATTTACACATTGGACCATAGGAAAAATGACACTACAGCTACAGAGGTGACCGTCTGATAGCCCAGCTCGACAATCCATCTCTACTGAAGACCCTTTCAGCTTTTTGAGAGTTGGGTGGCGGACATCATCTCTGAAAATAGGGTCCCACAGCTGCACCCCATCAGTGTGAGCAGGACTCTTAGGACTCTTAGAAGAGTCAATGCTCTGAGACCATGGGGGGCGCTTAGCCCCCTCTCTTCGTCACTGAGGATGATTTCATTTTTCAGGGATTAGAGAGGGTGGTCCTTGTGGTGGACTGCAGGTATGGAGAGCTGTTGTCATCGTATTAAATAGATAAGAATGATTATATGTATTGTAGAAATGTCTCCTATCATGTTCCCTAATTTTTTATTATGTCCACATCCTGGTCCCCATCTTGGACATCATAACAAACGTGCACTTTTTTGTTTAATTTACACATTGGACCATAGGAAAAATGACACTACAGCTACAGAGGTGACCGTCTGATAGCCCAGCTCGACTATCCATCTCTACTGAAGACCCTTTCAGCTTTTTGAGAGTTGGGTGGAGGACATCATCTCTGAAAATAGGGTCCCACAGCTGCACCCCATCAGTGTGAGCAGGACTCTTAGGACTCTTAGAAGAGTCAATGCTCTGAGACCATGGGGGGCGCTTAGCCCCCTCTCTTCGTCACTGAGGATGATTTCATTTTTCAGGGATTAGAGAGGGTGGTCCTTGTGGTGGACTGCAGGTATGGAGAGCTGTTGTCATCGTATTAAATAGATAAGAATGATTATATGTATTGTAGAAATGTCTCCTATCATGTTCCCTAATTTTTTATTATGTCCACATCCTGGTCCCCATCTTGGACATCATAACAAACGTGCACTTTTTTGTTTAATTTACAAATTGGACAATAGGAAAAATGACACTACAGCTACAGAGGTGACCGTCTGATAGCCCAGCTCGACTATCCATCTCTACTGAAGACCCTTTCAGCTTTTTGAGAGTTGGGTGGAGGACATCATCTCTGAAAATAGGGTCCCACAGCTGCACCCCATCAGTGTGAGCAGGACTCTTAGGACTCTTAGAAGAGTCAATGCTCTGGTACCATGGGGGGCGCTTGGCCCCCTCTCTTCGTCACTGAGGATGATTTTATTTTTCAGGGATTAGAGAGGGTGGTCCTTGTGGTGGACTGCAGGTATGGAGAGCTGTTGTCATCGTATTAGATAGATAAGAATGATTATATGTATTGTAGAAATGTCTCCTATCATGTTCCCTAATTTTTTATTATGTCCACATCCTGGTCCCCATCTTGGACATCATAACAAACGTGCACTTTTTTGTTTAATTTACACATTGGACCATAGGAAAAATGACACTACAGCTACAGAGGTGACCGTCTGATAGCCCAGCTCGACTATCCATCTCTACTGAAGACCCTTTCAGCTTTTTGAGAGTTGGGTGGAGGACATCATCTCTGAAAATAGGGTCCCACAGCTGCACCCCATCAGTGTGAGCAGGACTCTTAAGACTCTTAGAAGAGTCAATGCTCTGAGACCATTGGGGGCACTGAGCCCCCTCTCTTCGTCACTGAGGATGATTTCATTTTTCAGGGTTTAGAGAGGGTGGTCCTTGTGGTGGACTGCAGGTATGGAGAGCTGTTATCATCGTATTAGATAGATAAGAATGATTATATGTATTGTAGAAATGTCTCCTATCATGTTCCCTAATTTTTTATTATGTCCACATCCTGGTCCCCATCTTGGACATCATAACAAACGTGCACTTTTTTGTTTAATTTACACATTGGACCATAGGAAAAATGACACTACAGCTACAGAGGTGACCGTCTGATAGCCCAGCTCGACAATCCATCTCTACTGAAGACCCTTTCAGCTTTTTGAGAGTTGGGTGGAGGACATCATCTCTGAAAATAGGGTCCCACAGCTGCACCCCATCAGTGTGAGCAGGACTCTTAGGACTCTTAGAAGAGTCAATGTTTTGAGACCATGGGGGGCGCTTAGCCCCCTCTCTTCGTCACTGAGGATGATTTCATTTTTCAGGGATTAGAGAGGGTGGTCCTTGTGGTGGACTGCAGGTATGGAGAGCTGTTGTCATCGTATTAAATAGATAAGAATGATTATATGTATTGTAGAAATGTCTCCTATCATGTTCCCTAATTTTTTATTATGTCCACATCCTGGTCCCCATCTTGGACATCATAACAAACGTGCACTTTTTTGTTTAATTTACACATTGGACCATAGGAAAAATGACACTACAGCTACAGAGGTGACCGTCTGATAGCCCAGCTCGACTATCCATCTCTACTGAAGACCCTTTCAGCTTTTTGAGAGTTGGGTGGAGAACATCATCTCTGAAAATAGGGTCCCACAGCTGCACCCCATCAGTGTGAGCAGGACTCTTAGGACTCTTAGAAGAGTCAATGTTTTGAGACCATGGGGGGCGCTTAGCCCCCTCTCTTCGTCACTGAGGATGATTTCACTTTTCAGGGAATAGAGAGGGTGGTACTTGTGGTGGACTGCAGGTATGGAGAGCTGTTGTCATCGTATTAGATAGATAAGAATGATTATATGTATTGTAGAAATGTCTCCTATCATGTTCCCTATTTTTTTATTATGTCCACATCCTGGTCCCCATCTTGGAAATCATAACAAACGTGCACTTTTTTGTTTAATTTACACATTGGACCATAGGAAAAATGACACTACAGCTACAGAGGTGACCGTCTGATAGCTCAGCTCGACTATCCATCTCTACTGAAGACCCTTTCAGCTTTTTGAGAGTTGGGTGGAGGACATCATCTCTGAAAATAGGGTCCCACAGCTGCACCCCATCAGTGTGAGCAGGACTCTTAGGACTCTTAGAAGAGTTAATGCTCTGAGACCATGGGGGCGCTTAGCCCCCTCTCTTCGTCACTGAGGATGATTTCATTTTTCAGGGATTAGAGAGGGTGGTCCTTGTGGTGGACTGCAGGTATGGAGAGCTGTTGTCATCGTATTAGATAGATAAGAATGATTATATGTATTGTAGAAATGTCTCCTATCATGTTCCCTAATTTTTTATTATGTCCACATCCTGGTCCCCATCTTGGACATCATAACAAACGTGCACTTTTTTGTTTAATTTACACATTGGACCATAGGAAAAATGACACTACAGCTACAGAGGTGACCGTCTGATAGCCCAGCTCGACTATCCATCTCTACTGAAGACCCTTTCAGCATTTTGAGAGTTGGGTGGAGGACATCATCTCTGAAAATAGGGTCCCACAGCTGCACCCCATCAGTGTGAGCAGGACTCTTAAGACTCTTAGAAGAGTCAATGCTCTGAGACCATTGGGGGCACTGAGCCCCCTCTCTTCGTCACTGAGGATGATTTCATTTTTCAGGGTTTAGAGAGGGTGGTCCTTGTGGTGGACTGCAGGTATGGAGAGCTGTTATCATCGTATTAGATAGATAAGAATGATTATATGTATTGTAGAAATGTCTCCTATCATGTTCCCTAATTTTTTATTATGTCCACATCCTGGTCCCCATCTTGGACATCATAACAAACGTGCACTTTTTTGTTTAATTTACACATTGGACCATAGGAAAAATGACACTACAGCTACAGAGGTGACCGTCTGATAGCCCAGCTCGACTATCCATCTCTACTGAAGACCCTTTCAGCTTTTTGAGAGTTGGGTGGAGGACATCATCTCTGAAAATAGGGTCCCACAGCTTCACCCCATCAGTGTGAGCAGGACTCTTAGGACTCTTAGAAGAGTCAATGCTCTGGTACCATGGGGGGCGCTTGGCCCCCTCTCTTCGTCACTGAGGATGATTTCATTTTTCAGGGATTAGAGAGGGTGGTCCTTGTGGTGGACTGCAGGTATGTAGAGCTGTTGTCATCGTATTAGATAGATAAGAATGATTATATGTATTGTAGAAATGTCTCCTATCATGTTCCCTAATTTTTTATTATGTCCACATCCTGGTCCCCATCTTGGACATCATAACAAACGTGCACTTTTTTGTTTAATTTACACATTGGACCATAGGAAAAATGACACTACAGCTACAGAGGTGACCGTCTGATAGCCCAGCTCGACTATCCATCTCTACTGAAGACCCTTTCAGCTTTTTGAGAGTTGGGTGGAGGACATCATCTCTGAGAATAGGGTCCCACAGCTGCACCCCATCAGTGTGAGCAGGACTCTTAGGACTCTTAGAAGAGTTAATGCTCTGAGACCATGGGGGCGCTTAGCCCCCTCTCTTCGTCACTGAGGATGATTTCATTTTTCAGGGATTAGAGAGGGTGGTCCTTGTGGTGGACTGCAGGTATGGAGAGCTGTTGTCATCGTATTAGATAGATAAGAATGATTATATGTATTGTAGAAATGTCTCCTATCATGTTCCCTAATTTTTTATTATGTCCACATCCTGGTCCCCATCTTGGACATCATAACAAACGTGCACTTTTTTGTTTAATTTACACATTGGACCATAGGAAAAATGACACTACAGCTACAGAGGTGACCGTCTGATAGCCCAGCTCGACTATCCATCTCTACTGAAGACCCTTTCAGCTTTTTGAGAGTTGGGTGGAGAACATCATCTCTGAAAATAGGGTCCCACAGCTGCACCCCATCAGTGTGAGCAGGACTCTTAGGACTCTTAGAAGAGTCAATGTTTTGAGACCATGGGGGGCGCTTAGCCCCCTCTCTTCGTCACTGAGGATGATTTCACTTTTCAGGGAATAGAGAGGGTGGTACTTGTGGTGGACTGCAGGTATGGAGAGCTGTTGTCATCGTATTAGATAGATAAGAATGATTATATGTATTGTAGAAATGTCTCCTATCATGTTCCCTATTTTTTTATTATGTCCACATCCTGGTCCCCATCTTGGAAATCATAACAAACGTGCACTTTTTTGTTTAATTTACACATTGGACCATAGGAAAAATGACACTACAGCTACAGAGGTGACCGTCTGATAGCTCAGCTCGACTATCCATCTCTACTGAAGACCCTTTCAGCTTTTTGAGAGTTGGGTGGAGGACATCATCTCTGAAAATAGGGTCCCACAGCTGCACCCCA
Source organism: Anomaloglossus baeobatrachus (assembly GCF_048569485.1). Lineage (NCBI taxonomy): Eukaryota > Metazoa > Chordata > Amphibia > Anura > Aromobatidae > Anomaloglossus > Anomaloglossus baeobatrachus. The sequence continues at coordinate 1,543,270 of NW_027442146.1, read as the reverse complement.
TCAGTGTGAGCAGGACTCTTAGGACTCTTAGAAGAGTTAATGCTCTGAGACCATGGGGGCGCTTAGCCCCCTCTCTTCGTCACTGAGGATGATTTCATTTTTCAGGGATTAGAGAGGGTGGTCCTTGTGGTGGACTGCAGGTATGGAGAGCTGTTGTCATCGTATTAGATAGATAAGAATGATTATATGTATTGTAGAAATGTCTCCTATCATGTTCCCTAATTTTTTATTATGTCCACATCCTGGTCCCCATCTTGGACATCATAACAAACGTGCACTTTTTTGTTTAATTTACACATTGGACCATAGGAAAAATGACACTACAGCTACAGAGGTGACCGTCTGATAGCCCAGCTCGACTATCCATCTCTACTGAAGACCCTTTCAGCATTTTGAGAGTTGGGTGGAGGACATCATCTCTGAAAATAGGGTCCCACAGCTGCACCCCATCAGTGTGAGCAGGACTCTTAAGACTCTTAGAAGAGTCAATGCTCTGAGACCATTGGGGGCACTGAGCCCCCTCTCTTCGTCACTGAGGATGATTTCATTTTTCAGGGTTTAGAGAGGGTGGTCCTTGTGGTGGACTGCAGGTATGGAGAGCTGTTATCATCGTATTAGATAGATAAGAATGATTATATGTATTGTAGAAATGTCTCCTATCATGTTCCCTAATTTTTTATTATGTCCACATCCTGGTCCCCATCTTGGACATCATAACAAACGTGCACTTTTTTGTTTAATTTACACATTGGACCATAGGAAAAATGACACTACAGCTACAGAGGTGACCGTCTGATAGCCCAGCTCGACTATCCATCTCTACTGAAGACCCTTTCAGCTTTTTGAGAGTTGGGTGGAGGACATCATCTCTGAAAATAGGGTCCCACAGCTTCACCCCATCAGTGTGAGCAGGACTCTTAGGACTCTTAGAAGAGTCAATGCTCTGGTACCATGGGGGGCGCTTGGCCCCCTCTCTTCGTCACTGAGGATGATTTCATTTTTCAGGGATTAGAGAGGGTGGTCCTTGTGGTGGACTGCAGGTATGTAGAGCTGTTGTCATCGTATTAGATAGATAAGAATGATTATATGTATTGTAGAAATGTCTCCTATCATGTTCCCTAATTTTTTATTATGTCCACATCCTGGTCCCCATCTTGGACATCATAACAAACGTGCACTTTTTTGTTTAATTTACACATTGGACCATAGGAAAAATGACACTACAGCTACAGAGGTGACCGTCTGATAGCCCAGCTCGACTATCCATCTCTACTGAAGACCCTTTCAGCTTTTTGAGAGTTGGGTGGAGGACATCATCTCTGAGAATAGGGTCCCACAGCTGCACCCCATCAGTGTGAGCAGGACTCTTAGGACTCTTAGAAGAGTTAATGCTCTGAGACCATGGGGGCGCTTAGCCCCCTCTCTTCGTCACTGAGGATGATTTCATTTTTCAGGGATTAGAGAGGGTGGTCCTTGTGGTGGACTGCAGGTATGGAGAGCTGTTGTCATCGTATTAGATAGATAAGAATGATTATATGTATTGTAGAAATGTCTCCTATCATGTTCCCTAATTTTTTATTATGTCCACATCCTGGTCCCCATCTTGGACATCATAACAAACGTGCACTTTTTTGTTTAATTTACACATTGGACCATAGGAAAAATGACACTACAGCTACAGAGGTGACCGTCTGATAGCCCAGCTCGACAATCCATCTCTACTGAAGACCCTTTCAGCTTTTTGAGAGTTGGGTGGAGGACATCATCTCTGAAAATAGGGTCCCACAGCTGCACCCCATCAGTGTGAGCAGGACTCTTAGGACTCTTAGAAGAGTCAATGCTCTGAGACCATGGGGGGCGCTTAGCCCCCTCTCTTCGTCACTGAGGATGATTTCATTTTTCAGGGATTAGAGAGGGTGGTCCTTGTGGTGGACTGCAGGTATGGAGAGCTGTTGTCATCGTATTAGATAGATAAGAATGATTATATGTATTGTAGAAATGTCTCCTATCATGTTCCCTATTTTTTTATTATGTCCACATCCTGGTCCCCATCTTGGAAATCATAACAAACGTGCACTTTTTTGTTTAATTTACACATTGGACCATAGGAAAAATGACACTACAGCTACAGAGGTGACCGTCTGGTAGCCCAGCTCGACTATCCATCTCTACTGAAGACCCTTTCAGCTTTTTGAGAGTTGGGTGGAGGACATCATCTCTGAAAATAGGGTCCCACAGCTGCACCCCATCAGTGTGAGCAGGACTCTTAGGACTCTTAGAAGAGTCAATGTTTTGAGACCATGGGGGGCGCTTAGCCCCCTCTCTTCGTCACTGAGGATGATTTCATTTTTCAGGGATTAGAGAGAGTGGTCCTTGTGGTGGACTGCAGGTATGGAGAGCTGTTGTGATCGTATTAGATAGATAAGAATGATTATATGTATTGTAGAAATGTCTCCTATCATGTTCCCTAATTTTTTATTATGTCCACATCCTGGTCCCCATCTTGGACATCATAACAAACGTGCACTTTTTTGTTTAATTTACACATTGGACCATAGGAAAAATGACACTACAGCTACAGAGGTGACCGTCTGATAGCCCAGCTCGACTATCCATCTCTACTGAAGACCCTTTCAGCTTTTTGAGAGTTGGGTGGAGGACATCATCTCTTAAAATAGGGTCCCACAGCTGCACCCCATCAGTGTAAGCAGGACTCTTAGGACTCTTAGAAGAGTCAATGCTCTAAAACCATGGGGGGCGCTTAGCCCCCTCTCTTCGTCCCTGAGGATGATTTCATTTTTCAGGGATTAGAGAGGGTGGTCCTTGTGGTGGACTGCAGGTATGGAGAGCTGTTGTCATCGTATTAGATAGATAAGAATGGTTATATGTATTGTAGAAATGTCTCCTATCATGTTCCCTAATTTTTTATTATGTCCACATCCTGGTCCCCATCTTGGACATCATAACAAACGTGCACTTTTTTGTTTAATTTACACATTGGACCATAGGAAAAATGACACTACAGCTACAGAGGTGACCGTCTGATAGCCCAGCTCGACAATCCATCTCTACTGAAGACCCTTTCAGCTTTTTGAGAGTTGGGTGGAGGACATCATCTCTGAAAATAGGGTCCCACAGCTGCACCCCATCAGTGTGAGCAGGACTCTTAGGACTCTTAGAAGAGTCAATGCTCTGAGACCATGGGGGGCGCTTAGCCCCCTCTCTTCGTCACTGAGGATGATTTCATTTTTCAGGGATTAGAGAGGGTGGTCCTTGTGGTGGACTGCAGGTATGGAGAGCTGTTGTCATCGTATTAGATAGATAAGAATGATTATATGTATTGTAGAAATGTCTCCTATCATGTTCCCTATTTTTTTATTATGTCCACATCCTGGTCCCCATCTTGGAAATCATAACAAACGTGTACTTTTTTGTTTAATTTACACATTGGACCATAGGAAAAATGACACTACAGCTACAGAGGTGACCGTCTGGTAGCCCAGCTCGACTATCCATCTCTACTGAAGACCCTTTCAGCTTTTTGAGAGTTGGGTGGAGGACATCATCTCTTAAAATAGGGTCCCACAGCTGCACCCCATCAGTGTAAGCAGGACTCTTAGGACTCTTAGAAGAGTCAATGCTCTAAAACCATGGGGGGCGCTTAGCCCCCTCTCTTCGTCCCTGAGGATGATTTCATTTTTCAGGGATTAGAGAGGGTGGTCCTTGTGGTGGACTGCAGGTATGGAGAGCTGTTGTCATCGTATTAGATAGATAAGAAAGGTTATATGTATTGTAGAAATGTCTCCTATCATGTTCCCTAATTTTTTATTATGTCCACATCCTGGTCCCCATCTTGGACATCATAACAAACGTGCACTTTTTTGTTTAATTTACACATTGGACCATAGGAAAAATGACACTACAGCTACAGAGGTGACCGTCTGATAGCCCAGCTCGACTATCCATCTTTACTGAAGACCCTTTCAGCTTTTTGAGAGTTGGGTGGAGGACATCATCTCTGAAAATAGGGTCCCACAGCTGCACCCCATCAGTGTGAGCAGGACTCTTAGGACTCTTAGAAGAGTTAATGCTCTGAGACCATGGGGGTGCTTAGCCCCCTCTCTTCGTCACTGAGGATGATTTCATTTTTCAGGGATTAGAGAGGGTGGTCCTTGTGGTGGACTGCAGGTATGGAGAGCTGTTGTCATCGTATTAGATAGATAAGAATGATTATATGTATTGTAGAAATGTCTCCTATCATGTTCCCTAATTTTTTATTATGTCCACATCCTGGTCCCCATCTTGGACATCATAACAAACGTGCACTTTTTTGTTTAATTTACACATTGGACCATAGGAAAAATGACACTACAGCTACAGAGGTGACCGTCTGATAGCCCAGCTCGACTATCCATCTCTACTGAAGACCCTTTCAGCTTTTTGAGAGTTGGGTGGAGGACATCATCTCTTAAAATAGGGTCCCACAGCTGCACCCCATCAGTGTAAGCAGGACTCTTAGGACTCTTAGAAGAGTCAATGCTCTAAAACCATGGGGGGCGCTTAGCCCCCTCTCTTCGTCCCTGAGGATGATTTCATTTTTCAGGGATTAGAGAGGGTGGTCCTTGTGGTGAACTGCAGGTATGGAGAGCTGTTGTCATCGTATTAGATAGATAAGAATGATTATATGTATTGTAGAAATGTCTCCTATCATGTTCCCTAATTTTTTATTATGTCCACATCCTGGTCCCCATCTTGGACATCATAACAAACGTGTACTTTTTTGTTTAATTTCCACATTGGACCATAGGAAAAATGACACTACAGCTACAGAGGTGACCGTCTGATAGCCCAGCTCGACTATCCATCTCTACTGAAGACCCTTTCAGCTTTTTGAGAGTTGGGTGGAGGACATCATCTCTGAAAATAGGGTCCCACAGCTGCACCCCATCAGTGTGAGCAGGACTCTTAGGACTCTTAGAAGAGTTAATGCTCTGAGACCATGGGGGCGCTTAGCCCCCTCTCTTCGTCACTGAGGATGATTTCATTTTTCAGGGATTAGAGAGGGTGGTCCTTGTGGTGGACTGCAGGTATGGAGAGCTGTTGTCATCGTATTAGATAGATAAGAATGATTATATGTATTGTAGAAATGTCTCCTATCATGTTCCCTAATTTTTTATTATGTCCACATCCTGGTCCCCATCTTGGACATCATAACAAACGTGCACTTTTTTGTTTAATTTACACATTGGACCATAGGAAAAATGACACTACAGCTACAGAGGTGACCGTCTGATAGCCCAGCTCGACTATCCATCTCTACTGAAGACCCTTTCAGCTTTTTGAGAGTTGGGTGGAGGACATCATCTCTGAAAATAGGGTCCCACAGCTGCACCCCATCAGTGTGAGCAGGACTCTTAGGACTCTTAGAAGAGTCAATGCTCTGAGACCATTGGGGGCACTTAGCCCCCTCTCTTCATCACTGAGGATGATTTCATTTTTCAGGGATTAGAGAGGGTGGTCCTTGTGGTGGACTGCAGATATGGAGAGCTGTTATCATCGTATTAGATAGATAAGAATGATTATATGTATTGTAGAAATGTCTCCTATCATGTTCCCTAATTTTTTATTATGTCCACATCCTGGTCCCCATCTTGGACATCATAACAAACGTGCACTTTTTTGTTTAATTTACACATTGGACCATAGGAAAAATGACACTACAGCTACAGAGGTGACCGTCTGATAGCCCAGCTCGACTATCCATCTCTACTGAAGACCCTTTCAGCTTTTTAAGAGTTGGGTGGAGGACATCATCTCTTAAAATAGGGTCCCACAGCTGCACCCCATCAGTGTAAGCAGGACTCTTAGGACTCTTAGAAGAGTCAATGCTCTAAAACCATGGGGGGCGCTTAGCCCCCTCTCTTCGTCCCTGAGGATGATTTCATTTTTCAGGGATTAGAGAGGGTGGTCCTTGTGGTGGACTGCAGGTATGGAGAGCTGTTGTCATCGTATTAGATAGATAAGAATGATTATATGTATTGTAGAAATGTCTCCTATCATGTTCCCTAATTTTTTATTATGTCCACATCCTGGTCCCCATCTTGGACATCATAACAAACGTGCACTTTTTTGTTTAATTTACACATTGGACCATAGGAAAAATGACACTACAGCTACAGAGGTGACCGTCTGATAGCCCAGCTCGACTATCCATCTCTACTGAAGACCCTTTCAGCTTTTTGAGAGTTGGGTGGAGGACATCATCTCTGAAAATAGGGTCCCACAGCTGCACCCCATCAGTGTGAGCAGGACTCTTAGGACTCTTAGAAGAGTTAATGCTCTGAGACCATGGGGGCGCTTAGCCCCCTCTCTTCGTCACTGAGGATGATTTCATTTTTCAGGGATTAGAGAGGGTGGTCCTTGTGGTGGACTGCAGGTATGGAGAGCTGTTGTCATCGTATTAGATAGATAAGAATGATTATATGTATTGTAGAAATGTCTCCTATCATGTTCCCTAATTTTTTATTATGTCCACATCCTGGTCCCCATCTTGGACATCATAACAAACGTGCACTTTTTTGTTTAATTTACACATTGGACCATAGGAAAAATGACACTACAGCTACAGAGGTGACCGTCTGATAGCCCAACTCGACTATCCATCTCTACTGAAGACCCTTTCAGCTTTTTGAGAGTTGGGTGGAGGACATCATCTCTGAAAATAGGGTCCCACAGCTGCACCCCATCAGTGTGAGCAGGACTATTAGGACTCTTAGAAGAGTCAATGCTCTGAGACCATGGGGGGCGCTTAGCCCCCTCTCTTCGTCACTGAGGATGATTTCACTTTTCAGGGAATAGAGAGGGTGGTCCTTGTGGTGGACTGCAGGTATGGAGAGCTGTTGTCATCGTATTAGATAGATAAGAATGATTATATGTATTGTAGAAATGTCTCCTATCATGTTCCCTAATTTTTTATTATGTCCACATCCTGGTCCCCATCTTGAACATCATAACAAACGTGCACTTTTTTGTTTAATTTACACATTGGACCATAGGAAAAATGACACTACAGCTACAGAGGTGACCGTCTGATAGCCCAGCTCGACTATCCATCTCTACTGAAGACCCTTTCAGCTTTTTGAGAGTTGGGTGGAGGACATCATCTCTGAAAATAGGGTCCCACAGCTGCACCCCATCAGTGTGAGCAGGAATCTTAGGACTCTTAGAAGAGTCAATGCTCTGAGACCATGGGGGGCGCTTAGCCCCCTCTCTTCGTCACTGAGGATGATTTCATTTTTCAGGGATTAGAGAGAGTGGTCCTTGTGGTGGACTGCAGGTATGGAGAGCTGTTGTGATCGTATTAGATAGATAAGAATGATTATATGTATTGTAGAAATGTCTCCTATCATGTTCCCTAATTTTTTATTATGTCCACATCCTGGTCCCCATCTTGAACATCATAACAAACGTGCACTTTTTTGTTTAATTTACACATTGGACCATAGGATAAATGACACTACAGCTACAGAGGTGACCGTCTGATAGCCCAGCTCGACTATCCATCTCTACTGAAGACCCTTTCAGCTTTTTGAGAGTTGGGTGGAGGACATCATCTCTGAAAATAGGGTCCCACAGCTGCACCCCATCAGTGTGAGCAGGACTCTTAGGACTCTTAGAAGAGTCAATGCTCTGAGACCATTGGGGGCACTTAGCCCCCTCTCTTCATCACTGAGGATGATTTCATTTTTCAGGGATTAGAGAGGGTGGTCCTTGTGGTGGACTGCAGATATGGAGAGCTGTTATCATCATATTAGATAGATAAGAATGATTATATGTATTGTAGAAATGTCTCCTATCATGTTCCCTAATTTTTTATTATTTCCACATCCTGGTCCCCATCTTGGACATCATAACAAACGTGCACTTTTTTGTTTAATTTACACATTGGACCATAGGAAAAATGACACTACAGCTACAGAGGTGACCGTCTGATAGCCCAGCTCGACTATCCATCTCTACTGAAGACCCTTTCAGCTTTTTGAGAGTTGGGTGGAGGACATCATCTCTGAAAATAGGGTCCCACAGCTGCACCCCATCAGTGTGAGCAGGACTCTTAGGACTCTTAGAAGAGTTAATGCTCTGAGACCATGGGGGCGCTTAGCCCCCTCTCTTTGTCACTGAGGATGATTTCATTTTTCAGGGATTAGAGAGGGTGGTCCTTGTGGTGGACTGCAGGTATGGAGAGCTGTTGTCATCGTATTAAATAGATAAGAATGATTATATGTATTGTAGAAATGTCTCCTATCATGTTCCCTAATTTTTTATTATGTCCACATCCTGGTCCCCATCTTGGACATCATAACAAACGTGCACTTTTTTGTTTAATTTACACATTGGACCATAGGAAAAATGACACTACAGCTACAGAGGTGACCGTCTGATAGCCCAGCTCGACTATCCATCTCTACTGAAGACCCTTTCAGCTTTTTGAGAGTTGGGTAGAGAACATCATCTCTGAAAATAGGGTCCCACAGCTGCACCCCATCAGTGTGAGCAGGACTCTTAGGACTCTTAGAAGAGTCAATGCTCTGAGACCATGGGGGGCGCTTAGCCCACTCTCTTCGTCACTGAGGATGATTTCACTTTTCAGGGAATAGAGAGGGTGGTCCTTGTGGTGGACTGCAGGTATGGAGAGCTGTTGTCATCGTATTAGATAGATAAGAATGATTATATGTATTGTAGAAATGTCTCCTATCATGTTCCCTATTTTTTTATTATGTCCACATCCTGGTCCCCATCTTGGAAATCATAACAAACGTGCACTTTTTTGTTTAATTTACACATTGGACCATAGGAAAAATGACACTACAGCTACAGAGGTGACCGTCTGATAGCCCAGCTCGACTATCCATCTCTACTGAAGACCCTTTCAGCTTTTTGAGAGTTGGGTGGAGGACATCATCTCTGAAAATAGGGTCCCACAGCTGCACCCCATCAGTGTGAGCAGGAATCTTAGGACTCTTAGAAGAGTCAATGCTCTGAGACCATGGGGGGCGCTTAGCCCCCTCTCTTCGTCACTGAGGATGATTTAATTTTTCAGGGATTAGAGAGAGTGGTCCTTGTGGTGGACTGCAGGTATGGAGAGCTGTTGTGATCGTATTAGATAGATAAGAATGATTATATGTATTGTAGAAATGTCTCCTATCATGTTCCCTAATTTTTTATTATGTCCACATCCTGGTCCCCATCTTGAACATCATAACAAACGTGCACTTTTTTGTTTAATTTACACATTGGACCATAGGAAAAATGACACTACAGCTACAGAGGTGACCGTCTGATAGCCCAGCTCGACTATCCATCTCTACTGAAGACCCTTTCAGCTTTTTGAGAGTTGGGTGGAGGACATCATCTCTGAAAATAGGGTCCCACAGCTGCACCCCATCAGTGTAAGCAGGACTCTTAGGACTCTTAGAAGAGTCAATGCTCTAAAACCATGGGGGGCGCTTAGCCCCCTCTCTTCGTCCCTGAGGATGATTTCATTTTTCAGGGATTAGAGAGGGTGGTCCTTGTGGTGGACTGCAGGTATGGAGAGCTGTTGTCATCGTATTAGATAGATAAGAATGATTATATGTATTGTAGAAATGTCTCCTATCATGTTCCCTAATTTCTTATTATGTCCACATCCTGGTCCCCATCTTGGACATCATAACAAACGTGCACTTTTTTGTTTAATTTACACATTGGACCATAGGAAAAATGACACTACAGCTACAGAGGTGACCGTCTGATAGCCCAGCTCGACTATCCATCTCTACTGAAGACCCTTTCAGCTTTTTGAGAGTTGGGTGGAGGACATCATCTCTGAAAATAGGGTCCCACAGCTTCACCCCATCAGTGTGAGCAGGACTCTTAGAAGAGTCAATGCTCTGGTACCATGGGGGGCGCTTGGCCCCCTCTCTTCGTCACTGAGGATGATTTCATTTTTCAGGGATTAGAGAGGGTGGTCCTTGTGGTGGACTGCAGGTATGGAGAGCTGTTGTCATCGTATTAGATAGATAAGAATGATTATATGTATTGTAGAAATGTCTCCTATCATGTTCCCTAATTTTTTATTATGTCCACATCCTGGTCCCCATCTTGGACATCATAACAAACGTGCACTTTTTTGTTTAATTTACACATTGGACCATAGGAAAAATGACACTACAGCTACAGAGGTGACCGTCTGATAGCCCAGCTCGACTATCCATCTCTACTGAAGACCCTTTCAGCTTTTTGAGAGTTGGGTGGAGGACATCATCTCTGAAAATAGGGTCCCACAGCTGCACCCCATCAGTGTGAGCAGGACTCTTAGGACTTTTAGAAGAGTTAATGCTCTGAGACCATGGGGGCGCTTAGCCCCCTCTCTTCGTCACTGAGGATGATTTCATTTTTCAGGGATTAGAGAGGGTGGTCCTTGTGGTGGACTGCAGGTATGGAGAGCTGTTGTCATCGTATTAGATAGATAAGAATGATTATATGTATTGTAGAAATGTCTCCTATCATGTTCCCTAATTTTTTATTATGTCCACATCCTGGTCCCCATCTTGGACATCATAACAAACGTGCACTTTTTTGTTTAATTTACACATTGGACCATAGGAAAAATGACACTACAGCTACAGAGGTGACCGTCTGATAGCCCAGCTCGACTATCCATCTCTACTGAATACCCTTTCAGCTTTTTGAGAGTTGGGTGGAGGACATCATCTCTGAAAATAGGGTCCCACAGCTGCACCCCATCAGTGTGAGCAGGACTCTTAGGACTCTTAGAAGAGTCAATGCTCTGAGACCATTGGGGGCACTTAGCCCCCTCTCTTCGTCACTGAGGATGATTTCATTTTTCAGGGATTAGAGAGGGTGGTCCTTGTGGTGGACTGCAGGTATGGAGAGCTGTTGTCATCGTATTAGATAGATAAGAATGATTATATGTATTGTAGAAATGTCTCCTATCATGTTCCCTAATTTCTTATTATGTCCACATCCTGGTCCCCATCTTGGACATCATAACAAACGTGCACTTTTTTGTTTAATTTACACATTGGACCATAGGAAAAATGACACTACAGCTACAGAGGTGACCGTCTGATAGCCCAGCTCGACTATCCATCTCTACTGAAGACCCTTTCAGCTTTTTGAGAGTTGGGTGGAGGACATCATCTCTGAAAATAGGGTCCCACAGCTTCACCCCATCAGTGTGAGCAGGACTCTTAGGACTCTTAGAAGAGTCAATGCTCTGGTACCATGGGGGGCGCTTGGCCCCCTCTCTTCGTCACTGAGGATGATTTCATTTTTCAGGGATTAGAGAGGGTGGTCCTTGTGGTGGACTGCAGGTATGGAGAGCTGTTGTCATCGTATTAGATAGATAAGAATGATTATATGTATTGTAGAAATGTCTCCTATCATGTTCCCTAATTTTTTATTATGTCCACATCCTGGTCCCCATCTTGGACATCATAACAAACGTGCACTTTTTTGTTTAATTTACACATTGGACCATAGGAAAAATGACACTACAGCTACAGAGGTGACCGTCTGATAGCCCAGCTCGACTATCCATCTCTACTGAAGACCCTTTCAGCTTTTTGAGAGTTGGGTGGAGGACATCATCTCTGAAAATAGGGTCCCACAGCTGCACCCCATCAGTGTGAGCAGGACTCTTAGGACTCTTAGAAGAGTTAATGCTCTGAGACCATGGGGGCGCTTAGCCCCCTCTCTTCGTCACTGAGGATGATTTCATTTTTCAGGGATTAGAGAGGGTGGTCCTTGTGGTGGACTGCAGGTATGGAGAGCTGTTATCATCGTATTAGATAGATAAGAATGATTATATGTATTGTAGAAATGTCTCCTATCATGTTCCCTAATTTTTTATTATGTCCACATCCTGGTCCCCATCTTGGACATCATAACAAACGTGCACTTTTTTGTTTAATTTACACATTGGACCATAGGAAAAATGACACTACAGCTACAGAGGTGACCGTCTGATAGCCCAGCTCGACAATCCATCTCTACTGAAGACCCTTTCAGCTTTTTGAGAGTTGGGTGGAGGACATCATCTCTGAAAATAGGGTCCCACAGCTGCACCCCATCAGTGTGAGCAGGACTCTTAGGACTCTTAGAAGAGTCAATGCTCTGAGACCATGGGGGGAGCTTAGCCCCCTCTCTTCGTCACTGAGGATGATTTCACTTTTCAGGGATTAGAGAGGGTGGTCCTTGTGGTGGACTGCAGGTATGGAGAGCTGTTGTCATCGTATTAGATAGATAAGAATGATTATATGTATTGTAGATATGTCTCCTATCATGTTCCCTATTTTTTTATTATGTCCACATCCTGGTCCCCATCTTGGAAATCATAACAAACGTGCACTTTTTTGTTTAATTTACACATTGGACCATAGGAAAAATGACACTACAGCTACAGAGGTGACTGTCTGATAGCCCAGCTCGACTATCCATCTCTACTGAAGACCCTTTCAGCTTTTTGAGAGTTGGGTGGAGGACATCATCTCTGAAAATAGGGTCCCACAGCTGCACCCCATCAGTGTGAGCAGGACTCTTAGGACTCTTAGAAGAGTCAATGTTTTGAGACCATGGGGTGCGCTTAGCCCCCTCTCTTCGTCACTGAGGATGATTTCATTTTTCAGGGATTAGAGAGGGTGGTCCTTGTGGTGGACTGCAGGTATGGAGAGCTGTTGTCATCGTATTAGATAGATAAGAATAATTATATGTATTGTAGAAATGTCTCCTATCATGTTCCCTATTTTTTTATTATGTCCACATCCTGGTCCCCATCTTGGAAATTATAACAAATGTGCACTTTTTTGTTTAATTTACACATTGGACCATAGGAAAAATGACACTACAGCTACAGAGGTGACCGTCTGATAGCCCAGCTCGACTATCCATCTCTACTGAAGACCCTTTCAGCTTTTTGAGAGTTGGGTGGAGGACATCATCTCTGAAAATAGGGTCCCACAGCTGCACCCCATCAGTGTGAGCAGGACTCTTAGGACTCTTAGAAGAGTCAAAGCTCTGAGACCATGGGGGGCGCTTAGCCCCCTCTCTTCGTCACTGAGGATGATTTCATTTTTCAGGGATTAGAGAGAGTGGTCCTTGTGGTGGACTGCAGGAATGGAGAGCTGTTGTGATCGTATTAGATAGATAAGAATGATTATATGTATTGTAGAAATGTCTCCTATCATGTTCCCTAATTTTTTATTATGTCCACATCCTGGTCCCCATCTTGGACATCATAACAAACGTGCACTTTTTTGTTTAATTTACACATTGGACCATAGGAAAAATGACACTACAGCTACAGAGGTGACCGTCTGATAGCCCAGCTCGACTATCCATCTCTACTGAAGACCCTTTCAGCTTTTTGAGAGTTGGGTGGAGGACATCATCTCTGAAAATAGGGTCCCACAGCTGCACCCCATCAGTGTGAGCAGGACTCTTAGGACTCTTAGAAGAGTCAATGCTCTGAGACCATTGGGGGCACTTAGCCCCCTCTCTTCATCACTGAGGATGATTTCATTTTTCAGGGATTAGAGAGGGTGGTCCTTGTGGTGGACTGCAGATATGGAGAGCTGTTATCATCATATTAGATAGATAAGAATGATTATATGTACTGTAGAAATGTCTCCTATCATGTTCCCTAATTTTTTATTATGTCCACATCCTGGTCCCCATCTTGGACATCATAACAAACGTGCACTTTTTTGTTTAATTTACACATTGGACCATAGGAAAAATGACACTACAGCTACAGAGGTGACCGTCTGATAGCCCAGCTCGACTATCCATCTCTACTGAAGACCCTTTCAGCTTTTTGAGAGTTGGGTGGAGGACATCATCTCTGAAAATAGGGTCCCACAGCTGCACCCCATCAGTGTGAGCAGGACTCTTAGGACTCTTAGAAGAGTCAATGCTCTGAGACCATTGGGGGCACTTAGCCCCCTCTCTTCATCACTGAGGATGATTTCATTTTTCAGGGATTAGAGAGGGTGGTCCTTGTGGTGGACTGCAGATATGGAGAGCTGTTATCATCATATTAGATAGATAAGAATGATTATATGTACTGTAGAAATGTCTCCTATCATGTTCCCTAATTTTTTATTATGTCCACATCCTGGTCCCCATCTTGGACATCATAACAAACGTGCACTTTTTTGTTTAATTTACACATTGGACCATAGGAAAAATGACACTACAGCTACAGAGGTGACCGTCTGATAGCCCAGCTCGACTATCCATCTCTACTGAAGACCCTTTCAGCTTTTTGAGAGTTGGGTGGAGGACATCATCTCTGAAAATAGGGTCCCACAGCTGCACCCCATCAGTGTGAGCAGGACTCTTAGGACTCTTAGAAGAGTCAATGCTCTGAGACCATTGGGGGCACTTAGCCCCCTCTCTTCATCACTGAGGATGATTTCATTTTTCAGGGATTAGAGAGGGTGGTCCTTGTGGTGGACTGCAGATATGGAGAGCTGTTATCATCATATTAGATAGATAAGAATGATTATATGTATTGTAGAAATGTCTCCTATCATGTTCCCTAATTTTTTATTATGTCCACATCCTGGTCCCCATCTTGGACATCATAACAAACGTGCACTTTTTTGTTTAATTTACACATTGGACCATAGGAAAAATGACACTACAGCTACAGAGGTGACCGTCTGATAGCCCAGCTCGACTATCCATCTCTACTGAAGACCCTTTCAGCTTTTTGAGAGTTGGGTGGAGGACATCATCTCTTAAAATAGGGTCCCACAGCTGCACCCCATCAGTGTAAGCAGGACTCTTAGGACTCTTAGAAGAGTCAATGCTCTAAAACCATGGGGGGCGCCAAACAAAACTTTTAGTGGATTTCTACTTATTTTATTAAATATTATCCCCACCAAACAGGACAAGCTTGCATCTGTTATAGTTTTGGAGAAAAATGTGATCATTTCATTTATGCGCGAAATGCCTTAAAAATGGCTTTAAAAAGGGTTTGGAGCACGGAGACGATTATCTCGGGATTGCAAGATAACCAAACAAAACTTTTAGTGGATTTCTACTTATTTTTTTTAAATATCATCTCCACCAAACAGGACAAGCTTGCATCTGTTATAGTTTTGGAGAAAAATGTGATCATTTCATTTATGCGCGAAATGCCTTAAAATGGCTTTAAAATGGTTTTGAAGCATGGAGACGATTATCTCGGGATTGCAAGATAACCAAACACAACTTTTAGTGGATTTCTAATTATTTTATTAAATATCATCCCCTCCAAACAGGACAAGCTTGCATCTGTTATAGTTTTGGAGAAAAATGTGATCATTTCATTTATGCGCGAAATGCCTTAAAAATGGCTTTAAAATGGATTTGGAGCATGGAAACGATTATCTTGGGATTGCAAGATAACCAAATAAAACTTTTAGTGGATTTCTAATTATTTTATTAAATATCATCCCCTCCAAACAGGACAAGCTTGCATCTGTTATAGTTTTGGAGAAAAATGTGATCATTTCATTTATGCGCACAATGCCTTTGAAATGGCTTTAAAATAGATTTGGAGCATGGAGACGATTATCTCGGGATTGCAAGATAACCAAACAAAACTTTTAGTGGATTTCTACTTATTTTACCAAATATCATCTCCACCAAACAGGACAAGCTTGCATGTGTTATAGTTTTGGAGAAAAATGTGATCATTTCATTTATGCGCAAAATGCCTTTGAAATGGCTTTAAAATGGATTTGGAGCATGGAGACGATTATCTCAGGATGGCAATATAAACAAACGAAAATTTTAGTAGATTTCTACTTATTTTATTAAATATTATCTCCACCAAACAGGACAAGCTTGCATCTGTTATAGTTTTGGAGAAAAATGTGATCATTTCATTTATGCGCGAAATGCCTTAAAAATGGCTTTAAAATGGATTTGGAGCATGGAAACGATTATCTTGGGATTGCAAGATAACCAAATAAAACTTTTAGTGGATTTCTACTTATTTTATTAAATATCATCTCCACCAAACAGGACAAGCTTGCATGTGTTATAGTTTTGGAGAAAAATATGATCATTTCATTTATGCGCGAAATGCCTTTGAAATGGCTTTAAAATGGATTTGGAGCATGGAGACGATTATCTCAGGATTGCAATATAAACAAACGAAACTTTTAGTAGGTTTCTACTTATTTTATTAAATATTATCTCCACCAAACAGGACAAGCTTGCATCTGTTATAGTTTTGGAGAAAAATGTGATCATTTCATTTATGCGCGAAATGCCTTAAAAATGGCTTTAAAATGGTTTTGAAGCATGGAGACGATTATCTCGGGATTGCAAGATAACCAAACAAAACTTTTAGTGGATTTCTAATTATTTTATTAAATATCATCCCCTCCAAACAGGACAAGCTTGCATCTGTTATAGTTTTGGAGAAAAATGTGATCATTTCATTTATGCGCACAATGCCTTTGAAATGGCTTTAAAATAGATTTGGAGCATGGAGACGATTATCTCGGGATTGCAAGATAACCAAACAAAACTTTTAGTGGATTTCTACTTATTTTACCAAATATCATCTCCACCAAACAGGACAAGCTTGCATGTGTTATAGTTTTGGAGAAAAATGTGATCATTTCATTTATGCGCAAAATGCCTTTGAAATGGCTTTAAAATGGATTTGGAGCATGGAGACGATTATCTCAGGATGGCAATATAAACAAACGAAACTTTTAGTAGATTTCTACTTATTTTATTAAATATTATCTCCACCAAACAGGACAAGCTTGCATCTGTTATAGTTTTGGAGAAAAATGTGATCATTTCATTTATGCGCGAAATGCCTTAAAAATGGCTTTAAAATGGATTTGGAGCATGGAAACGATTATCTTGGGATTGCAAGATAACCAAATAAAACTTTTAGTGGATTTCTACTTATTTTATTAAATATCATCTCCACCAAACAGGACAAGCTTGCATGTGTTATAGTTTTGGAGAAAAATGTGATCATTTCATTTATGCGCGAAATGCCTTTGAAATGGCTTTAAAATGGATTTGGAGCATGGAGACGATTATCTCAGGATTGCAATATAAACAAACGAAACTTTTAGTAGGTTTCTACTTATTTTATTAAATATTATCTCCACCAAACAGGACAAGCTTGCATCTGTTATAGTTTTGGAGAAAAAAGTGATCATTTCATTTATGCGCGAAATGCCTTAAAAATGGCTTTAAAATGGTTTTGAAGCATGGAGACGATTATCTCGGGATTGCAAGATAACCAAACAAAACTTTAAGTGGATTTCTAATTATTTTATTAAATATCATCCCCTCCAAACAGGACAAGCTTGCATCTGTTATAGTTTTGGAGAAAAATGTGATCATTTCATTTATGCGCACAATGCCTTTAAAATGGCTTTAAAATAGATTTGGAGCATGGAGACGATTATCTCGGGATTGCAAGATAACCAAACAAAACTTTTAGTGGATTTCTACTTATTTTACCAAATATCATCTCCACCAAACAGGACAAGCTTGCATGTGTTATAGTTTTGGAGAAAAATGTGATCATTTCATTTATGCGCAAAATGCCTTTGAAATGGCTTTAAAATGGATTTGGAGCATGGAGACGATTATCTCAGGATGGCAATATAAACAAACGAAACTTTTAGTAGATTTCTACTTATTTTATTAAATATTATCTCCACCAAACAGGACAAGCTTGCATCTGTTATAGTTTTGGAGAAAAATGTGATCATTTCATTTATGCGCGAAATGCCTTAAAAATGGCTTTAAAATGGATTTGGAGCATGGAGACGATTATCTTGGGATTGCAAGATAACCAAACAAAACTTTTAGTGGATTTCTACTTATTTTATTAAATATTATTCCCACCAAACAGCACAAGCTTGCATCTGTTATAGTTTTGGAGAAAAATGTGATCATTTCATTTATGCGCGAAATGCCTTAAAAATGGCTTTAAAAAGGGTTTGGAGCATGGAGACGATTATCTCGGGATTGCAAGATAACCAAACAAAACTTTTAGTGGATTTCTACTTATTTTATGAAATATCATCTCCACCAAACAGGACAAGCTTGCATCTGTTATAGTTTTGGAGAAAAATGTGATCATTTCATTTATGCGCGAAATGCCTTAAAGATGGCTTTAAAATGGATTTGGAGCATGGAGACGACTATCTCGGGATTGCAAGATAACCAAACAAATCTGTTAGTGGATTTCTACTTATTTTATTAAATATCATCTCCACCAAACAGGAGAAGCTTGCATCTGTTATAGTTTTGGAGAAAAATGTGATCATTTCATTTATGCGCGAAATGCCTTTGAAATGGCTTTAAAATGGATTTGGAGCATGGAGACGATTATCTCAGGATTGCAATATAAACAAACGAAACTTTTAGTAGATTTCTACCTCTTTTATTAAATATTATCTCCACCAAACAGGACAAGCTTGCATCTGTTATAGTTTTGGAGAAAAATGTGATCATTTCATTTATGCGCGAAATGCCTTAAAAATGGCTTTAAAATGGATTTGGAGCATGGAGACGATTATCTTGGGATTGCAAGATAACCAAACAAAACTTTTAGTGGATTTCTACTTATTTTATTAAATATCATCTCCACCAAACAGGACAAGCTTGCATGTGTTATAGTTTTGAAGAAAAATGTGATCATTTCATTTATGCGCGAAATGCCTTTGAAATGGCTTTAAAATGGATTTGGAGCATGGAGACGATTATCTCAGGATTGCAATATAAACAAACGAAACTTTTAGTAGGTTTCTACTTATTTTAATAAATATTATCTCCACCAAACAGGACAAGCTTGCATCTGTTATAGTTTTGGAGAAAAATGTGATCATTTCATGTATGCGCGAAATGCCTTAAAAATGGCTTTAAAATAGTTTTGAAGCATGGAGACGATTATCTCGGGATTGCAAGATAACCAAACAAAACTTTTAGTGGATTTCTACATATTTTATTAAATATCATCTCTACCAAACAGGACAAGCTTGCATCTGTTTTAGTTTTGAAGAAAAATGTGATCATTTCATTTATGCGCGAAATGCCTTCAAAATGGCTTTTAAATGGATTTGAAGCATGGAGACGATTATCTCGGGATTGCAAGATAACCAAACAAAACTTTTAGTGGATTTCTACTTATTTTATTAAATATTATCCCCTCCAAACAGGACGAGCTTCCATCTGTTATAGTTTTGGAGAAAAATGTGATCATTTCATTTATGCGCGAAATGCCTTAAAAATGGCTTTAAAATGGATTTGGAGCATGGAGACGATTATCTCGGGATTGCAAGATAACCAAACAAAACTTTTAGTGGATTTCTACTTATTTTATTAAATATTATCCCCACCAAACAGGACAAGCTTGCATCTGTTATAGTTTTGGAGAAAAATGTGATCATTTCATTTATGCGCACAATGCCTTTGAAATGGCTTTAAAATAGATTTGGAGCATGGAGACGATTATCTCGGGATTGCAAGATAACCAAACAAAACATTTAGTGGATTTCTACTTATTTTACCAAATATCATCTCCACCAAACAGGACAAGCTTGCATGTGTTATAGTTTTGGAGAAAAATGTGATCATTTCATTTATGCGCAAAATGCCTTTGAAATGGCTTTAAAATGGATTTGGAGCATGGAGACGATTATCTCAGGATGGCAATATAAACAAACAAAACTTTTAGTAGATTTCTACTTATTTTATTAAATATTATCTCCACCAAACAGGACAAGCTTGCATCTGTTATAGTTTTGGAGAAAAATGTGATCATTTCATTTATGCGCGAAATGCCTTAAAAATTTCTTTAAAATGGATTTGGAGCATGGAGACGATTATCTTGGGATTGCAAGATAACCAAACAAAACTTTTAGTGGATTTCTACTTATTTTATTAAATATCATCTCCACCAAACAGGACAAGCTTGCATGTGTTATAGTTTTGGAGAAAAATGTGATCATTTCATTTATGTGTGAAATGCCTTTGAAATGGCTTTAAAATGGATTTGGAGCATGGAGACGATTATCTCAGGATTGCAATATAAACAAACAAAACTTTTAGTAGGTTTCTACTTATTTTATTAAATATTATCTCCACCAAACAGGACAAGCTTGCATCTGTTATAGTTTTGGAGAAAAATGTGATCATTTCATTTATGCGCGAAATGCCCTTAGGACTCTTAGAAGAGTTAATGCTCTGAGACCATGGGGGCACTTAGCCCCCTCTCTTCGTCACTGAGGATGATTTCATTTTTCAGGGATTAGAGAGGGTGGGCCTTGTGGTGGACTGCAGGTATGGAGAGCTGTTGTCATCGTATTAGATAGATAAGAATGATTATATGTATTGTAGAAATGTCTCCTATCATGTTCCCTAATTTTTTATTATGTCCACATCCTGGTCCCCATCTTGGACATCATAACAAACGTGCACTTTTTTGTTTAATTTACACATTGGACCATAGGAAAAATGACACTACAGCTACAGAGGTGACCGTCTGATAGCCCAGCTCGACTATCCATCTCTACTGAAGACATTTCTACAATACATATAATCATTCTTATCTATCTAATACGATCACAACAGCTCTCCATACCTGCAGTCCACCACAAGGACCACTCTCTCTAATCCCTGAAAAATGAAATCATCCTCAGTGACGAAGAGAGGGGGCTAAGCGCCCCCCATGGTCTCAGAGCATTGACTCTTCTAAGAGTCCTAAGATTCCTGCTCACTCTGATGGGGTGCAGCTGTGGGACCCTATTTTCAGAGATGATGTCCTCCACCCAACTCTCAAAAAGCTGAAAGGGTCTTCAGTAGAGATGGATAGTCGAGCTGGGCTATCAGACGGTCACCTCTGTAGCTGTAGTGTCATTTTTCCTATGGTCCAATGTGTAAATTAAACAAAAAAGTGCACGTTTGTTATGATGTCCAAGATGGGGACCAGGATGTGGACATAATAAAAAATTAGGGAACATGATAGGAGACATTTCTACAATACATATAATCATTCTTATCTATCTAATACGATGATAACAGCTCTCCATATCTGCAGTCCACCACAAGGACCACCCTCTCTAATCCCTGAAAAATGAAATCATCCTCAGTGATGAAGAGAGGGGGCTAAGTGCCCCCAATGGTCTCAGAGCATTGACTCTTCTAAGAGTCCTAAGAGTCCTGCTCACACTGATGGGGTGCAGCTGTGGGACCCTATTTTCAGAGATGATGTCCTCCACCCAACTCTCAAAAAGCTGAAAGGGTCTAAGAGTCCTAAGAGTCCTGCTCACACTGATGGGGTGCAGCTGTGGGACCCTATTTTCAGAGATGATGTCCTCCACCCAACTCTCAAAAAGCTGAAAGGGTCTTTAGTAGAGATGGATAGTCGAGCTGGGCTATCAGACGGTCACCTCTGTAGCTGTAGTTTCATTTTCCCTATGGTCCAATGTGTAAATTAAACAAAAAAGTGCACGTTTGTTATGATGTCCAAGATGGGGACCAGGATGTGGACATAATAAAAAATTAGGGAACATGATAGGAGACATTTCTACAATACATATAATCATTCTTATCTATCTAATACGATGACAACAGCTCTCCATACCTGCAGTCCACCACAAGGACCACCCTCTCTAATCCCTGAAAAATGAAATCATCCTCAGTGATGAAGAGAGGAGGCTAAGCGCCCGCATGGTCTCAGAGCATTAACTCTTCTAAGAGTCCTAAGAGTCCTGCTCACACTGATGGGGTGCAGCTGTGGGACCCTATTTTCAGAGATGATGTCCTCCACCCAACTCTCAAAAAGCTGAAAGGGTCTTCAGTAGAGATGGATAGTCGAGCTGGGCTATCAGACGGTCACCTCTGTAGCTGTAGTGTCATTTTTCCTATGGTCCAATGTGTAAATTAAACAAAAAAGTGCACGTTTGTTATGATGTCCAAGATGGGGACCAGGATGTGGACATAATAAAAAATTAGGGAACATGATAGGAGACATTTCTACAATACATATAATCATTCTTATCTATCTAATACGATGACAACAGCTCTCCATACCTGCAGTCCACCACAAGGACCACCCTCTCTAATCCCTGAAAAATGAAATCATCCTCAGGGACGAAGAGAGGGGGCTAAGCGCCCCCCATGGTTTTAGAGCATTGACTCTTCTAAGAGTCCTAAGAGTCCTGCTTACACTGATGGGGTGCAGCTGTGGGACCCTATTTTAAGAGATGATGTCCTCCACCCAACTCTCAAAAAGCTGAAAGGGTCTTCAGTAGAGATGGATAGTCGAGCTGGGCTATCAGACGGTCACCTCTGTAGCTGTAGTGTCATTTTTCCTATGGTCCAATGTGTAAATTAAACAAAAAAGTGCACGTTTGTTATGATTTCCAAGATGGGAACCAGGATGTGGACATAATAAAAAATTAGGGAACATGATAGGAGACATTTCTACAATACATATAATCATTCTTATCTATCTAATACGATGACAACAGCTCTCCATACCTGCAGTCCACCACAAGGACCACTCTCTCTAATCCCTGAAAAATGAAATCATCCTCAGTGACGAAGAGAGGGGGCTAAGCGCCCCCCATGGTCTCAAAACATTGACTCTTCTAAGAGTCCTAAGAGTCCTGCTCACACTGATGGGGTGCAGCTGTGGGACCCTATTTTCAGAGATGATGTCCTCCACCCAACTCTCAAAAAGCTGAAAGGGTCTTCAGTAGAGATGGATAGTCGAGCTGGGCTACCAGACGGTCACCTCTGTAGCTGTAGTGTCATTTTTCCTATGGTCCAATGTGTAAATTAAACAAAAAAGTGCACGTTTGTTATGATGTCCAAGATGGGGACCAGGATGTGGACATAATAAAAAATTAGGGAACATGATAGGAGACATTTCTACAATACATATAATCATTCTTATCTATTTAATACGATGACAACAGCTCTCCATACCTGCAGTCCACCACAAGGACCACCCTCTCTAATCCCTGAAAAATGAAATCATCCTCAGTGACGAAGAGAGGGGGCTAAGCGCCCCCCATGGTCTCAGAGCATTGACTCTTCTAAGAGTCCTAAGAGTCCTGCTCACACTGATGGGGTGCAGCTGTGGGACCCTATTTTCAGAGATGATGTCCTCCACCCAACTCTCAAAAAGCTGAAAGGGTCTTCAGTAGAGATGGATTGTCAAGCTGGGCTATCAGACGGTCACCTCTGTAGCTGTAGTGTCATTTTTCCTATGGTCCAATGTGTAAATTAAACAAAAAAGTGCATGTTTGTTATGATGTCCAAGATGGGGACCAGGATGTGGACATAATAAAAAATTAGGGAACATGATAGGAGACATTTCTACAATACATATAATCATTCTTATCTATCTAACACGATGACAACAGCTCTCCATACCTGCAGTCCACCACAAGGACCACCCTCTCTAATCCCTGAAAAATGAAATCATCCTCAGTGACGAAGAGAGGGGGCTCAGTGCCCCCAATGGTCTCAGAGCATTGACTCTTCTAAGAGTCCTAAGAGTCCTGCTCACACTGATGGGGTGAAGCTGTGGGACCCTATTTTCAGAGATGATGTCCTCCACCCAACTCTCAAAAAGCTGAAAGGGTCTTCAGTAGAGATGGATAGTCGAGCTGGGCTATCAGACGGTCACCTCTGTAGCTGTAGTGTCATTTTTCCTATGGTCCAATGTGTAAATTAAACAAAAAAGTGCACGTTTGTTATGATGTCCAAGATGGGGACCAGGATGTGGACATAATAAAAAATTAGGGAACATGATAGGAGACATTTCTACAATACATATAATCATTCTTATCTATCTAATACGATCACAACAGCTCTCCATACCTGCAGTCCACCACAAGGACCACTCTCTCTAATCCCTGAAAAATGAAATCATCCTCAGTGACGAAGAGAGGGGGCTAAGCGCCCCCCATGGTCTCAGAGCATTGACTCTTCTAAGAGTCCTAAGATTCCTGCTCACACTGATGGGGTGCAGCTGTGGGACCCTATTTTCAGAGATGATGTCCTCCACCCAACTCTCAAAAAGCTGAAAGGGTTTTCAGTAGAGATAGATAGTCGAGCTGGGCTATCAGACGGTCACCTCTGTAGCTGTAGTGTCATTTTTCCTATTGTCCAATTTGTAAATTAAACAAAAAAGTGCACGTTTGTTATGATTTCCAAGATGGGGACCAGGATGTGGACATAATAAAAAAATAGGGAACATGATAGGAGACATTTCTACAATACATATAATCATTCTTATCTATCTAATACGATGACAACAGCTCTCCATACCTGCAGTCCACCACAAGGACCACCCTCTCTATTCCCTGAAAAGTGAAATCATCCTCAGTGACGAGGAGAGGGGGCTAAGCGCCCCCCATGGTCTCAGAGCATTGACTCTTCTAAGAGTCCTAAGAGTCCTGCTCACACTGATGGGGTGCAGCTGTGGGACCCTATTTTCAGAGATGATGTTCTCCACCCAACTCTCAAAAAGCTGAAAGGGTCTTCAGTAGAGATGGATAGTCGAGCTGGGCTATCAGACGGTCACCTCTGTAGCTGTAGTGTCATTTTTCCTATGGTCCAATGTGTAAATTAAACAAAAAAGTGCACGTTTGTTATGATGTCCAAGATGGGGACCAGGATGTGGACATAATAAAAAATTAGGGAACATGATAGGAGACATTTCTACAATACATATAATCATTCTTATCTATTTAATACGATGACAACAGCTCTCCATACCTGCAGTCCACCACAAGGACCACCCTCTCTAATCCCTGAAAAATGAAATCATCCTCAGTGATGAAGAGAGGGGGCTAAGCGCCCCCCATGGTCTCAGAGCATTGACTCTTCTAAGAGTCCTAAGAGTCCTGCTCACACTGATGGGGTGCAGCTGTGGGACCCTATTTTCAGAAATGATGTCCTCCACCCAACTCTCAAAAAGCTGAAAGGGTCTTCAGTAGAGATGGATAGTCGAGCTGGGCTATACGACGGTCACCTCTGTAGCTGTAGTGTCATTTTTCCTATGGTCCAATGTGTAAATTAAACAAAAAAGTGCACGTTTGTTATGATGTCCAAGATGGGGACCAGGATGTGGACATACATTCTTATCTATCTAATACGATGATAACAGCTCTCCATATCTGCAGTCCACCACAAGGACCACCCTCTCTAATCCCTGAAAAATGAAATCATCCTCAGTGATGAAGAGAGGGGGCTAAGTGCCCCCAATGGTCTCAGAGCATTGACTCTTCTAAGAGTCCTAAGAGTCCTGCTCACACTGATGGGGTGCAGCTGTGGGACCCTATTTTCAGAGATGATGTCCTCCACCCAACTCTCAAAAAGCTGAAAGGGTCTTCAGTAGAGATGGATAGTCGAGCTGGGCTATCAGACGGTCACCTCTGTAGCTGTAGTGTCATTTTTCCTATGGTCCAATGTGTAAATTAAACAAAAAAGTGCACGTTTGTTATGATGTCCAAGATGGGGACCAGGATTTGGACATAATAAAAAATTAGGGAACATGATAGGAGACATTTCTACAATACATATAATCATTCTTATCTATCTAATACGATGACAACAGCTCTCCATACCTGCAGTCCACCACAAGGACCACCCTCTCTAATCCCTGAAAAATGAAATCATCCTAAGTGACGAAGAGAGGGGGCTAAGCGCCCCTCATGGTTTTAGAGCATTGACTCTTCTAAGAGTCCTAAGAGTCCTGCTTACACTGATGGGGTGCAGCTGTGGGACCCTATTTTAAGAGATGATGTCCTCCACCCAACTCTCAAAAAGCTGAAAGGGTCTTCAGTAGAGATGGATAGTCGAGCTGGGCTATCAGACGGTCACCTCTGTAGCTGTAGTGTCATTTTTCCTATGGTCCAATGTGGAAATTAAACAAAAAAGTGCACGTTTGTTATGATGTCCAAGATGGGGACCAGGATGTGGACATAATAAAAAATTAGGGAACATGGTAGGAGACATTTCTACAATACATATAATCATTCTTATCTATTTAATACGATGACAACAGCTCTCCATACCTGCAGTCCACCACAAGGACCACCCTCTCTAATCCCTGAAAAATGAAATCATCCTCAGTGACGAAGAGAGGGGGCTAAGCGCCCCCCATGGTCTCAGAGCATTGACTCTTCTAAGAGTCCTAAGAGTCCTGCTCACACTGATGGGGTGCAGCTGTGGGACCCTATTTTCAGAGATGATGTCCTCCACCCAACTCTCAAAAAGCTGAAAGGGTCTTCAGTAGAGATGGATTGTCGAGCTGGGCTATCAGACGGTCACCTCTGTAGCTGTAGTGTCATTTTTCCTATGGTCCAATGTGTAAATTAAACAAAAAAGTGCACGTTTGTTATGATGTCCAAGATGGGGACCAGGATGTGGACATAATAAAAAATTAGGGAACATGATAGGAGACATTTCTACAATACATATAATCATTCTTATCTACCTAATACGATGATAACAGCTCTCCATACCTGCAGTCCACCACAAGGACCACCCTCTCTAATCCCTGAAAAATGAAATCATACTCAGTGACGAAGAGAGGGGGCTAAGTGCCCCCAATGGTCTCAGAGCATTGACTCTTCTAAGAGTCCTAAGAGTCCTGCTCACACTGATGGGGTGCAGCTGTGGGACCCTAATTTCAGAGATGATGTCCTCCACCCAACTCTCAAAAAGCTGAAAGGGTCTTCAGTAGAGATGGATAGTCGAGCTGGGCTATCAGACGGTCACCTCTGTAGCTGTAGTGTCATTTTTCCTATGGTCCAATGTGTAAATTAAACAAAAAAGTGCACGTTTGTTATGATGTCCAAGATGGGGACCAGGATGTGGACATAATAAAAAATTAGGGAACATGATAGGAGACATTTCTACAATACATATAATCATTCTTATCTATCTAATACGATGACAACAGCTCTCCATACCTGCAGTCCACAACAAGGACCACCCTCTCTAATCCCTGAAAAATGAAATCATCCTCAGTGACGAAGAGAGGGGGCTAAGCGCCCCCCATGGTTTTAGAGCATTGACTCTTCTAAGAGTCCTAAGAGTCCTGCTTACACTGATGGGGTGCAGCTGTGGGACCCTATTTTAAGAGATGATGTCCTCCACCCAACTCTCAAAAAGCTGAAAGGGTCTTCAGTAGAGATGGATAGTCGAGCTGGGCTATCAGACGGTCACCTCTGTAGCTGTAGTGTCATTTTTCCTATGGTCCAATGTGTAAATTAAACAAAAAAGTGCACGTTTGTTATGATGTCCAAGATGGGGACCAGGATGTGGACATAATAAAAAATTAGGGAACATGATAGGAGACATTTCTACAATACATATAATCATTCTTATCTATCTAATACGATGACAACAGCTCTCCATACCTGCAGTCCACAACAAGGACCACCCTCTCTAATCCCTGAAAAATGAAATCATCCTCAGTGACGAAGAGAGGGGGCTAAGCGCCCCCCATGGTTTTAGAGCATTGACTCTTCTAAGAGTCCTAAGAGTCCTGCTTACACTGATGGGGTGCAGCTGTGGGACCCTATTTTAAGAGATGATGTCCTCCACCCAACTCTCAAAAAGCTGAAAGGGTCTTCAGTAGAGATGGATAGTCGAGCTGGGCTATCAGACGGTCACCTCTGTAGCTGTAGTGTCATTTTTCCTATGGTCCAATGTGTAAATTAAACAAAAAAGTGCACGTTTGTTATGATGTCCAAGATGGGGACCAGGATGTGGACATAATAAAAAATTAGGGAACATGATAGGAGACATTTCTACAATACATATAATCATTCTTATCTATTTAATACGATGACAACAGCTCTCCATACCTGCAGTCCACCACAAGGACCACCCTCTCTAATCCCTGAAAAATGAAATCATCCTCAGTGACGAAGAGAGGGGGCTAAGCGCCCCCCATGGTCTCAGAGCATTGACTCTTCTAAGAGTCCTAAGAGTCCTTCTCACACTGATGGGGTGCAGCTGTGGGACCCTATTTTCAGAGATGATGTCCTCCACCCAACTCTCAAAAAGCTGAAAGGGTCTTCAGTAGAGATGGATTGTCGAGCTGGGCTATCAGACGGTCACCTCTGTAGCTGTAGTGTCATTTTTCCTATGGTCCAATGTGTAAATTAAACAAAAAAGTGCACGTTTGTTATGATGTCCAAGATGGGGACCAGGATGTGGACATAATAAAAAATTAGGGAACATGATAGGAGACATTTCTATAATACATATAATCATTCTTATCTACCTAATACGATGATAACAGCTCTCCATACCTGCAGTCCACCACAAGGACCACCCTCTCTAATCCCTGAAAAATGAAATCATCCTCAGTGACGAAGAGAGGGGGCTAAGTGCCCCCAATGGTCTCAGAGCATTGACTCTTCTAAGAGTCCTAAGAGTCCTGTTTACACTGATGGGGTGCAGCTGTGGGACCCTAATTTCAGAGATGATGTCCTCCACCCAACTCTCAAAAAGCTGAAAGGGTCTTCAGTAGAGATGGATAGTCGAGCTGGGCTATCAGACGGTCACCTCTGTAGCTGTAGTGTCATTTTTCCTATGGTCCAATGTGTAAATTAAACAAAAAAGTGCACGTTTGTTATGATGTCCAAGATGGGGACCAGGATGTGGACATAATAAAAAATTAGGGAACATGATAGGAGACATTTCTACAATACATATAATCATTCTTATCTATCTAATACGATGACAACAGCTCTCCATACCTGCAGTCCACAACAAGGACCACCCTCTCTAATCCCTGAAAAATGAAATCATCCTCAGTGACGAAGAGAGGGGGCTAAGCGCCCCCATGGTCTCAGAGCATTAACTCTTCTAAGAGTCCTAAGAGTCCTGCTCACACTGATGGGTGCAGCTGTGGGACCCTATTTTCAGAGATGATGTCCTCCACCCAACTCTCAAAAAGCTGAAAGGGTCTTCAGTAGAGATGGATAGTCGAGCTGGGCTATCAGACGGTCACCTCTGTAGCTGTAGTGTCATTTTTCCTATGGCCCAATGTGTAAATTAAACAAAAAAGTGCACGTTTGTTATGATGTCCAAGATGGGGACCAGGATGTGGACATAATAAAAAATTAGGGAACATGATAGGAGACATTTCTACAATACATATAATCATTCTTATCTATCTAATACGATGACAACAGCTCTCCATACCTGCAGTCCACCACAAGGACCACCCTCTCTAATCCCTGAAAAATGAAATCATCCTCAGTGACGAAGAGAGGGGGCCAAGCGCCCCCCATGGTACCAGAGCATTGACTCTTCTAAGAGTCCTAAGAGTCCTGCTCACACTGATGGGGTGAAGCTGTGGGACCCTATTTCAGAGATGATGTCCTCCACCCAACTCTCAGAAAGCTGAAAGGGTCTTCAGTAGAGATGGATAGTCGAGCTGGGCTATCAGACGGTCACCTCTGTAGCTGTAGTGTCATTTTTCCTATGGTCCAATGTGTAAATTAAACAAAAAAAGTGCACGTTTGTTATGATGTTCAAGATGGGGACCAGGATGTGGACATAATAAAAAATTAGGGAACATGATAGGAGACATTTCTACAATACATATAATCATTCTTATCTATCTAATACGATCACAACAGCTCTCCATACCTGCAGTCCACCACAAGGACCACTCTCTCTAATCCCTGAAAAATGAAATCATCCTCAGTGACGAAGAGAGGGGGCTAAGCGCCCCCCATGGTCTCAGAGCATTGACTCTTCTAAGAGTCCTAAGATTCCTGCTCACACTGATGGGGTGCAGCTGTGGGACCCTATTTTCAGAGATGATGTTCTCCACCCAACTCTCAAAAAGCTGAAAGGGTCTTCAGTAGAGATGGATAGTCGAGCTGGGCTATCAGACGGTCACCTCTGTAGCTGTAGTGTCATTTTTCCTATGGTCCAATGTGTAAATTAAACAAAAAAGTGCACGTTTGTTATGATGTCCAAGATGGGGACCAGGATGTGGACATAATAAAAAATTAGGGAACATGATAGGAGACATTTCTACAATACATATAATCATTCTTATCTATTTAATACGATGACAACAGCTCTCCATACCTGCAGTCCACCACAAGGACCACCCTCTCTAATCCCTGAAAAATGAAATCATCCTCAGTGACGAAGAGAGGGGGCTAAGCGCCCCCCATGGTCTCAGAGCATTGACTCTTCTAAGAGTCCTAAGAGTCCTGCTCACACTGATGGGGTGCAGCTGTGGGACCCTATTTTCAGAGATGATGTCCTCCACCCAACTCTCAAAAAGCTGAAAGGGTCTTCAGTAGAGATGGATAGTCGAGCTGGGCTATCAGACGGTCACCTCTGTAGCTGTAGTGTCATTTTTCCTATGGTCCAATGTGTAAATTAAACAAAAAAGTGCACGTTTGTTATGATGTCCAAGATGGGGACCAGGATGTGGACATAATAAAAAATTAGGGAACATGATAGGAGACATTTCTACAATACATATAATCATTCTTATCTATCTAATACGATGACAACAGCTCTCCATACCGTATTTCATGGTCAATCCAGGTTTGTCAGTGATGGCACTGACATAATGTATGGCGTCTTTTTCGGGCGTTATCCTTTGCCTTTTCATTGTGAAAATCCAGTTGCCTATATCAAAGCAAATTCTACTACTTGTAAAGTATGCAGAAAATGAAATGTAGAACATATAACATCAACTGCTTAGGAACGCATCATAGGTTAGTACTTAAAAGGATATTGTCATGTTCTAGTCATAATGCAAGCTGGACATTTTTCATGTTACCCTGTAATCGCCGGCCTGTTCTAATGCTCACAAGCAAAGATATATGCTCAGCTGCTAAGGCTTCCCTCTGCCTTCTGAATGAAAATTGAATATGTCTGGCTCACTGTGTATATAGCAGGTGCTCAGAAAAAATAAGAGTCAATTCAAAAGAAATAGCTCTGGTACACTATAGTGATTAATAACGTAAGAAAAGAACTCTTGGAATGCTGAAAATTCTTTATTTGTGCAAAAGGATAATTCATCCAACGTTTCGACCTTGTTTTTAGGTCTTTATCAAGGATAAAGTTATCTAAGATCATAAAGGGTTACAAAACCATATAAACACGTAATTAGTACATAGTACAACATAACAGTACAATATATTGCTACTTGAGAGTACAATGGGTCAAATGACCATGAGGCACATACAAAAAATTTTTCCAAAGCCATAGTGAAAACATTTGTACTGAGGAAAGAAAATTTCCACATGACCTATCTGGAGAAACATTCTGGATCAAACAACCAAAAATAGTCAAGCAGGTAAATACACACCTATATGGATAACAGGATGATATGTGTTCAATTGTATAGCGTCATTGCCATTAAGGTACAAATGGAAAACTTGCAATCCTATATAGTGAAGGAAATGAACACATATCATATCAAAGAACACAGGAACATGGGTGTGAGAAAAACCTCAATGTTTATACTTTGTTCTTTATAATGGTGTGAACATGTATATGTCTCAGTACCTTATGCACTTGAGAATTCTAGTGAGTAGATGATGAAAGCCTATTCCAGAACTGGAATCGGTAAATAATTGTAGGTGGAATCTAAATGAAAAGATGGTACAAGTGTTATCATGACACGTGGGCTATAACACAATGGACCGTGTGACAAAGAAGAAAGGAGAGAAAGAAGAGGAAGAAAATGGAACTACCTGTAACATTACGAGATAGTCACTTGTAAGTATCACTTGACAATTCAGGTGAAAAAGGATTCCTTTATTAAAGGGTTCTCAGTCGCCTCAGGATCATGAAATACTAGGGTAAATGATATGAGAATGGGTAAGAAGCACCACTAAAGGAAATATGAAATGCAGGACATATATCTATAAACCCCTGAACTACATGATAGAAATAAAAAGAAGAAAAAAGAAAAAAAAGAAGAAAGAAGAAGAACACATAGAATGCGGAAAGAGAATGGGTACAACTACCTGAGTTACTGCAGGGAGGCCCCTGGTTGGTATTG
The DNA here is from genome assembly GCF_048569485.1 of Anomaloglossus baeobatrachus. NCBI lineage: Eukaryota > Metazoa > Chordata > Amphibia > Anura > Aromobatidae > Anomaloglossus > Anomaloglossus baeobatrachus. The sequence goes on along the minus strand of NW_027442146.1, from coordinate 1,511,151 downwards.
TGAGGGTTAGTGGAATTCCTTCACTGAAGGGTTCTCAGTTGCTTCAGGTTCGTGAAAAATGCTATAGACAAATAATGCCCGGAGAAAAGGGGTTCATATACAGCGAATAATGGTAATACAAGGTACATGTGTCACATGTAATAGTATATATATATATATTGTACTAAGCTCTACACCAGAAATAGAAAGTAGTCCCTCTGCCTTCTGTCTAGGTGCCCTGAGTTATGTCCTGTAAACTGTCACAGCGACCCAGACACACATGTGTAGTAGGGGAATATCCCTGCTGAGATGCCAGTGCTAGAGCACTCGTTTGCTGTGGAGTTGAACGCTATGTGAGCAGTTCTTACCTTCAATGAGCAGAAGTCTCTTTTTTCAGATTTCAATATCTCTGTGGGTATCTGGCAGAAATATGGAATACTCTTTACTGCTAAGACCCTGTACACCACTCCCACTAAAGGGGGCTTTACACGCTGCGACATCGCTAATGCGGAGTCGTTGGGGTCACGGAATTTGTGACGCACATCCGGCCGCATTAGCGATGTTGCTGCGTGTGACACCGATGAGCGATTTTGCATCGTTGCAAAAACGTGCAAAATCGCTCATCGGTGACATGGGTCTCCATTCTCGATTATCGTTACTGCAGCAGTAACGATGTAGTTCGTCGCTCCTGCGGCAGCACACATCACTCCGTGTGACACCGCAGAAACGAGGAACCTCTCCTTACCTGCCTCCCAGCCGCTATGAGGAAGGAAGGAGGTGGGCGGGATGTTCCGGCCACTCATCTCCGCCCCTCCGCTGCTATTGGGCGGTCGCTCAGTGACGTCGCTGTGACGCCGCACGGACCGCCCCCTTAGAAAGGAGGCGGTTCGCCGGTCACAGCGACGTCGCCGGGCAGGTAAGTATGTGTGACGGGTCTGGTCGGTGTTGTGCGGCATGGGCAGCGATTTACCCGTGTCGCGCAACAGATGGGGGCGGGTACCCACACTAGCGATATCGGGACCGATATCGCAGTGTGTAAAGTAGCCTTTAGTCACATGACCAAGACTGTATCTGTGTCCCTACAACACACTTGAGACAAATGTGTGTGTGAGCCTGCATTGTGGGGTATATATAATATATTATAGAGCTGGGAAGGATCATTCTAAGCAGTGAGCTGTTCCAGTATTTGTAGGAAAATACCCAGTAGAAGCATCAAACACAGCACCAATACCTCCCATCAGTATCCCACCACAGTGCCATGTAACCCATGCCCTACACTCCCATCTACACCAATACTATACAGGCACAAACTAGTATATCTGACTAAAAGCCCCCAAAATATGAAGAACGGCCTATAGTTGAGTGTGGATATAAAATCTATGTGAGCAGAGCTAGAATAGAAATCACTGATCGCATTGAAGTCATTCTGACCATAAATCACCATGATATCAAGGTGAGGAGTTGTGTGTTACTGCTGGGAGGAAAGGGTTAACAGTGGAATATTAAGGTGCATTTCTGTGTGCAGTGTTACTAGTCAATGTAACAATTCAGTATGAGCTGCTCTTGGTGCCGGGGGAGGGAGATGCTCTCCTGAGCAAGATAGATGGGGAATGAACATAATATCTATATAGTGTAAGGCAGGGGGTCTCAAACTCGGCTGGGTGTATGGGCCGCACAGAGGAAAAAATAATTTGGGGGGCTGCATTCTTTGCAAGACAAAGTGACATTTTTATTGGTACCATATATGTATATATTTTTTTCACACACCTTTGGATGACTGATTTTCAACATTTTTCACTTGTTTATTATAACAAATGTGCACATTCTTTGGTTAAATCTAAAAAAAATAAATGTGATGTTAAAAAAAAGTCATGCCTTATTTTGTTTTTTTTTACATTTTATCCCTTTCTTTTAACTAATAGTGTTACAATTATGACGCTAGCGTTTTGTGAAGGGAATGCTTTGCCTACTTCCGTGACTATGGCCTTCCGGAACTGCTGCATTTTGGCTGACCTCTCCGCCTCGGGAATAAGAGACATAAAGTTCTCCTTGTAGCGTGGGTCTAACAGTGTTACCAACCAGTAATGATTGTCGGCCAAGATGTTCTTAACGCGAGGGTCACGAGACAGGCAGCTTACCATAAAGTCATCCATGTGCGCCAGACTCTTAACAGCCATCACTTCAGTATCCAGACCAACACGATGACTGAACATGCTGTCCTCCTCCTTCTCCTCCTCCTCCTCATCTACCCTGTCCTCTGGCCAGCCACGCTGAACTGAGCATATGACTGGTATGCATGTCATATCCTCAATTTGGCCGGAGAGTTGCTCCATGTCTTCATCTTCCTCCTCGTCATAGTCCTACACTGCACGTTGTGATGAGACGAGGCTGGGCTATGTGTTATCACCCACACCCACTACTGTTTCTTGCTCCAACTCATCGTGTTCCGCCTGCAATGCATCATGTTTGGTTTTGAGCAGAGACCGTTTTAGAAGGCAGAGAAGCGGTATGGTGACGCTAATAATGGCGTCATCGCCGCTCACCATCTTGGTGGAGTCCTCAAAGTTTTGGAGGATGGTACATAGGTCGGACATCCATCTCCACTCCTCAGGTGTTATGTGTGGAGTTTGACCCATTTCCCGACGGCTTAGGTGATGCAGGTACTCAACAACTGCCCTCTTCTGCTCACATATCCTGATCAACATGTGCAGAGTTGAATTCCAACGCGTGGGGACATCACACACCAGTCTGTGAGCCGGAAGATGCAAACGACGCTGAAAGCCGGCAAGGCCGGCTGAAGCAGTAGGTGACTTTCGAAAATGTGCAGACAGGCGGCGAACTTTTACCAGCAGATCAGACAGCTCTGGGTATGACTTTAGAAACCGCTGAACCACGAGGTTGAGCACATGGGCCATGCATGGAACATGTGTCAGCTGGCCTCGCCTCAAAGCCGCCACTAGGTTCCGGCCATTGTCACACACAACCTTTCCTGGCTTTAGGTTCAGAGGTGTGAGCCAGTGATCTGCATGCTGTTTTAGAGCTGTCCACACACCTCTTCTGCATTGTGGGATTTGTCACTTATGCAGATTAGCTGCAGCACAGCCTGTTGCCGCTTCGCCAAGGCAGTGCTGCAGTGCTTCCAGCTTGGGACTGGTGTGGAGGGTAAAGTGGATGAGGATGCGCAGGAGGAAGAGGAGGCTGAAGAGCATGACATTCCGGAGCTGTAGAGTGTGGGTGAAACCCTGACTGAGGTAGGGCCTGCAAACCTTGGTGTGGGAAGGACTTGTTCCGTTCCTCGCTCAAACTGGGTCCCAGCTGGGCTGGGCTGGGTAGGGCGTTGTGGGGGGTTTGTCTATCTCCGTTTGAGGTGAGTTTGTTTAAGTTAGCCTTTTCTTTGGCGTTTTTTGGAGCCCTGCGGGTTGGGGAGTTGGTATCGCCCAGTAAGGCGTTCCCCGGGGGCTTGGATTGGGGTGACATTGTCAGTGGAAAACGGAGTTGAATTTTGGATTAGGAAATCGAAAACTGATCAGAGAGGTGTGGGTAGACTAGTCCGTTTGGGGATGGTTGTGGCATCTGATATGTGCCCGTTCAAGTGTCTCGGGAATTTTCAACAGATCCGTCCGAAGGTGGATGGCCCCTTATTATGTCACGAGGATGGGTCCTTTTTATCGAGATACCAATTTGTGAGTGTTTTTAGGGCATGTTTGAAGTCGTTGGGGTTAGATCCGAAGTCTTTCGGATTGGGGCAGCGACGGAGGCCTCTATATGCGGCCTACCGGAGGAGACAGTTAAGCAGATTGGTAGGTGGAAGTCGCAGCGCTTTAAGTCGTATGTACGTCCCCAGGTGGTTGTTGGCAATTGAGGGGAAAAGGGGGGGTATTAGGGTAGCAATGGGGGGGGGAGAGTGTGTGTTTTTTGTCAATTTGGTTTGGTGAGGCAATAAAATGGTGTCGTCTGTACATTTTGTATTGCAGAAGCACCCCCCCTTCCTTCCCTGGTCTGGATCCTTGGCCACTCTTATGTGTATTGGGGAGCCCGACGAGCGGACGCGAGATGGAACGGGAGACAGCTAGGTTTTGAGAAGGACCTGGCTCTCGTGCGATGGCTCGGTGTTCGGGGGTTAGGGTGGAACAGGGTGTTGCAGGAGGTGCATAGATACGCCCGGTTGGACAGACCTCCTGACATCTTAGTGTTGCATGCCGGGGGGAATGATTTGGGTGGGCGTCCTTTTCGAATCTTGATAAAGGACATCAAACATGATTTGTTACGGTTATGGGTGTCGTTTCCAGGTCTAACGATAGTCTGGTCGGAGATAGTAGCGAGAAAGAGTTGGCAGAAAGCGCGGTCAGTTGACAGGTTGAACAAGGCGCGGGCGAAGGTTAATAGGGCGATCTCGAAGTTTGTTAGTCGGAACGGGGGTATAGCAATACGGCATGTTGAGTTGGAAAGGACGGAAGAGGAATTTTGGTTGGCTGACGGGGTACACCTTAATGCGGTGGGAACTGACTTATGGGCTCTTGGCTTGCAGGGAGGTATTGAGAGGGCCCTTTGGTTGCGGGGGGTCTCAGGCACTTGAAGGGTTTCAAGGTGCCTTCGTTGTGGTGTTGTTTATTGGTGGGTCCTTGAAGTTGGTTTAAAATTGGTTCGGGGATTCATCCGGGTATGGATCCCCTCATTGGCAGAATTGATGGTCCCCTGGTGATTTTGGGGGGGAACCCCGACGGGGTATGTCGGGGCCCCTGGGGGTGTGGTTGGGGTTGACGGAGGATTAACCCTTACCATTTGGTGCTCCTGAGCCAGTGTGGGTAACGGCTGGGAGCAAGTTGAGGTTTTTTATTGCTCGGTTATGGGAATCACCAGGGTTTTGGTAGCTTCAAGGACCTTACCACATTGCAAATTTTATTGGTTATGTATTCTTGTTAATAAAATGGCTGCTATGGCCAAAATTATCCAAAGATAAATTTGTGTCTGTGTAATTACTTTTAAATAAGAAATGGGAATGGAGGTGTGGGGTATGAAAGGAAGACCGGAGTCAACAATTCCAGGGTCAAGCATGTTTATTTGCGTAAGCTTCGTTCCAGGGTAGAAAGGGTAAGAGTGCCTTTCAGAATTCGAAGTGGTCGGACTGTACGGACCACCAAGAACTGCAGGAGAGCTTGAACATCTTCCCATGGATTTGCGACATCCTCCCTCATCAGTTACGTAGGTAAGCAGGTTCTCAGCATTGCAGCCCATTTGTTGTCTTAAGTTAGTTAAGCGGGGTTAACTAACCTGTCAGTTCAGCCTCAGGTCTAAAGCAGAGGCCTGGACTCCACTCCTTACTCCTCACTCCACAACTCTCCTTAAAAACAACTGACTCCTTTTTCCTGCCCCGGGGTCTCCAGACCCCTAGGTGGGCGTTTTCTTCCGTCTGGTCCTGCCCACTGGTGTGCCTGTCTTTCCCTGGGGGAGGTGACTAGGATTTTCTGGTTGGCTTTGTGTGACTTAGGTGAGGGAAGTTGTTATGCGGGGGCCTATGTGTGACTACCTGCAGTGTCAGGGCGTCACATATGTATGTGTGTATGTCTGCTAAAGGAATCCGCACCGTCATATTTACAAACACAAAATTTTGCAGACACCTCATGTGACTCAGGGAACGTCGTAGACTATGTTTTAACAGGAATATTTAACCCCGCGCTTTACAGTTACTCTCCAAAAAACCTGCCTCCATTAAACTGAATGGAGGTGGGAGCTGCAAGTTATTAATAGCAGCTGTGATTGGTTGCTATAGGAACAAAGGACATTCATAGTATAAGAAGCTTATGTGTGAGATAATATGATGTCAGTGGGGAGACAGATAGAGAGAGACAGACACAGACTGAGAGACAAACAGACAGAGACAGATAGGCATAGACAGACAGGGAAAGAGACAGAGACAAACAGACAGAGGCAGACAGGGAAAGAGACAGACAGAGATAGACAGGGAAAAAAGGCAGACAGACAGAGACAGAGAAAGAGACAGAGGCAGATAGGGAAACAGACAGAGACAAACATACAGAGACAGGCAGGAGAAAAGGCAGACCGACAGGGAAAGAGACAGACAGGGGAAGAGACAGACAGAGAGAGACAGACAGATAGACACAGACAAAGAAATACAGAGATAGACAGGGAAAGAGACAAACGGGGAATGAGTCAGACAGAGAGAGACAAAGAGAGACAGGCAGAGAGAGACAGGGAAAGAGACAGACAGGGGAAGAGAAAGACAGAGACAGACAAAGAAATACAGAGACAGACAGGGGAAGAGACAGACAGGGGAAGAGACAGACAGGGGAAGAGACAGACAGACAGGGAAAGAGACAGACCTGGAAAAGAGACAGACCTGGAAAAGAGACAGGCCTGGAAAAGAGACAGACAGACATAGAAACAGACAGCCACAAAGAGAGAGAGAGACAGACAGACACAGAGAGACAGACAGAGATAGAGAGACAGACAGACATGGATAGAGATAGAGACACACAGAGACAGACAGATGACAGAGACTGGGAGAGAGACAGACAGAAGCATAAATGCCTAACTAAAACTTAACATTTAATGATAGTTTTAAAAGGTAAAAAAACACAAATCATGTAAATAGAATGACTCTCTTCTGTGCATAGAGTCAACATTTTGTGTTTGTAAATATGACGGTGCGGATTCCTTTAGCAGACATACACACATACATATGTGACGCCCTGACACTGCAGGTAGTCACACATAGGCCCCCGCATAACAACTTCCCTCACCTAAGTCACACAAAGCCAACCAGAAAACCCTAGTCACCTCCCCCAGGGAAAGACAGGCACACCAGTGGGCAGGACCAGACGGAAGGAAACGCCCACCTAGGGGTCTGGAGACCCCGGGGCAGGAAAAAGGAGTCAGTTGTTTTTAAGGAGAGTTGTGGAGTGAGGAGTAAGGAGTGGAGTCCAGGCCTCTGCTTTAGACCTGAGGCTGAACTGACAGGTTAGTTAACCCCGCTTAACTAACTTAAGATAACAAATGGGCTGCAATGCTGAGAACCTGCTTACCTACGTAACTGATGAGGGAGGATGTCGCAAATCCATGGGAAGATGTTCAAGCTCTCCTGCAGTTCTTGGGGGCCCGTACAGTCCGACCACTTCGAATTCTGAAAGGCACTCTTACCCTTTCTACCCTGGAACGAAGCTTAGGCAAATAAACATGCTTGACCCTGGAATTGTTGACTCCGGTCTTCCTTTCATACCCCACACCTCCATTCCCATTTCTTATTTAAAAGTAATTACACAGACACAAATTTATCTTTGGATAATTTTGGCCATAGCAGCCATTTTATTAACAAGAATACATAACCAATAAAATTTGCAATGTGGTAAGGTCCTTGAAGCTACCAAAACCCTGGTGATTCCCATAACCGAGCAATAAAAAACCTCAACTTGCTCCCAGCCGTTACCCACACTGGCTCAGGAGCACCAAATGGTAAGGGTTAATCCTCCGTCAACCCCAACCACACCCCCAGGGGCCCCGACATACCCCGTCGGGGTTCCCCCCCAAAATCACCAGGGGACCATCAATTCTGCCAATGAGGGGATCCATACCCGGATGAATCCCCGAACCAATTTTAAACCAACTTCAAGGACCCACCAATAAACAACACCACAACGAAGGCACCTTGAAACCCTTCAAGTGCCTGAGACCCCCCGCAACCAAAGGGCCCTCTCAATACCTCCCTGCAAGCCAAGAGCCCATAAGTCAGTTCCCACCGCATTAAGGTGTACCCCGTCAGCCAACCAAAATTCCTCTTCCGTCCTTTCCAACTCAACATGCCGTATTGCTATACCCCCGTTCCGACTAACAAACTTCGAGATCGCCCTATTAACCTTCGCCCGCGCCTTGTTCAACCTGTCAACTGACCGCGCTTTCTGCCAACTCTTTCTCGCTACTATCTCCGACCAGACTATCGTTAGACCTGGAAACGACACCCATAACCGTAACAAATCATGTTTGATGTCCTTTATCAAGATTCGAAAAGGACGCCCACCCAAATCATTCCCCCCGGCATGCAACACTAACATGTCAGGAGGTCTGTCCAACCGGGCGTATCTATGTACCTCCTGCAACACCCTGTTCCACCCTAACCCCCGAACACCGAGCCATCGCACGAGAGCCAGGTCCTTCTCAAAACCTAGCTGTCTCCCGTTCCATCTCGCGTCCGCTCGTCGGGCTCCCCAATACACATAAGAGTGGCCAAGGATCCAGACCAGGGAAGGAAGAGGGGGTGCTTCTGCAATACAAAATGTACAGACGACACCATTTTATTGCCTCACCAAACCAAATTTACAAAAAACACACACTCTCACCCCCCCCCCATTGCTACCCTAATACCCCCCCCTTTTCCCCTCAATTGCCAACAACCACCTGGGGACGTACATACGACTTAAAGCGCTACGACTTCCACCTACCAATCTGCTTAACTGTCTCTTCCGGTAGGCCGCATATAGAGGCCTCCGTCGCTGCCCCAATCCGAAAGACTTCGGATCTAACCCCAACGACTTCAAACATGCCCTAAAAACACTCACAAATTGGTATCTCGATAAAAAGGACCCATCCTCGTGACATAATAAGGGGCCATCCACCTTCGGACGGATCTGTTGAAAATTCCCGAGACACTTGAACGGGCACATATCAGATGCCACAACCATCCCCAAACGGACTAGTCTACCCACACCTCTCTGATCAGTTTTCGATTTCCTAATCCAAAATTCAACTCCGTTTTCCACTGACATAATGTCACCCCAATCCAAGCCCCTGGGGAACGCCTTACTGGGCAATACCAACTCCCCAACCCGCAGGGCTCCAAAAAACGCCAAAGAAAAGGCTAACTTAAACAAACTCACCTCAAATGGAGATAGACAAACCCCCCACAACGCCCTACCCAGCCGGGTAGGGACCCAGCCCAGCCCAGCTGGGACCCAGTTTGAGCGAGGAACGGAACAAGTCCTTCCCACACCAAGGTTTGCAGGCCCTACCTCAGTCAGGGTTTCAAACACACTCTACAGCTCCGGAATGTCATGCTCTTCAGCCTCCTCCTCCTCCTGCGCATCCTCATCCACTTTACCCTCCACACCAGTCCCAAGCTGGAAGCACTGCAGCACTGCCTCGGCGAAGCGGCAACAGACTGTGCTGCAGCTAATCTGCATAGGTGACAAACCCCACAATGCAGAAGAGGTGTGGACAGCTCTAAAACAGCATGCAGATCACTGGCTCACACCTCTGAACCTAAAGCCAGGAAAGGTTGTGTGTGACAATGGCCGGAACCTGGTGGCGGCTTTGAGGCGAGGCCAGCTGACACATGTTCCATGCATGGCCCATGTGCTCAACCTCGTGGTTCAGCGGTTTCTAAAGTCATACCCAGAGCTGTCTGATCTGCTGGTAAAAGTTCGCTGCCTGTCTGCACATTTTCGAAAGTCACCTACTGCTTCAGCCGGCCTTGCCGGCTTTCAGCGTCGTTTGCATCTTCCGGCTCACAGACTGGTGTGTGATGTCCCCACGCGTTGGAATTCAACTCTGCACATGTTGATCAGGATATGTGAGCAGAAGAGGGCAGTTGTTGAGTACCTGCATCACCTAAGCCGTCGGGAAATGGGTCAAACTCCACACATAACACCTGAGGAGTGGAGATGGATGTCCGACCTATGTACCATCCTCCAAAACTTTGAGGACTCCACCAAGATGGTGAGCGGCGATGACGCCATTATTAGCGTCACCATACCGCTTCTCTGCCTTCTAAAACGGTCTCTGCTCAAAACCAAACATGATGCATTGCAGGCGGAACACGATGAGTTGGAGCAAGAAACAGTAGTGGGTGTGGGTGATAACACATAGCCCAGCCTCGTCTCATCACAACGTGCAGTGGAGGACTATGACGAGGAGGAGGATGAAGACATGGAGCAACTCTCCGGCCAAATTGAGGATATGACATGCATACCAGTCATACGCTCAGTTCAGCGTGGCTGGCCAGAGGACAGGGTAGATGATGAGGAGGAGGAGGAGGAGGAGGAGGAGAAGGAGGAGGACAGCATGTTCAGTCATCGTGTTGGTCTGGATACTGAAGTGATGGCTGTTAAGAGTCTGGCGCACATGGATGACTTTGTGGTAAGCTGCCTGTCTCGTGACCCTCGCGTTAAGAACATCTTGGCCGACAATCATTACTGGTTGGTAACACTGTTAGACCCACGCTACAAGGAGAACTTTATGTCTCTTATTCCCGAGGCGGAGAGGTCAGCCAAAATGCAGCAGTTCCGGAAGGCCATAGTCACGGAAGTAGGCAAAGCATTCCCTTCACAAAACGCTAGCGTCATAATTGTAACACTATTAGTTAAAAGAAAGGGATAAAATGTAAAAAAAAACAAAATAAGGCATGACTTTTTTTTAACATCAAATTTTTTTTTTTTAGATTTAACCAAAGAATGTGCACATTTGTTATAATAAACAAGTGAAAAATGTTGAAAATCAGTCATCCAAAGGTGTGTGAAAAATATATATATATATGGTACCAATAAAAATGTCACTTTGTCCTGCAAAGAATGCAGCCCCCCAAATTATTTTTTTCCTCTGTGCGGCCCATACACCCAGCCGAGTTTGAGACCCCCTGCCTTACACTATATAGATATCATGTTCATTCCCCATCTATCTTGCTCAGGAGAGCATCTCCCTCCCCCGGCACCAAGAGCAGCTCATATTGAATTGTTACATTGACTAGTAACACTGCACACAGAAATGCACCTTAATATTCCACTGTTAACCCTTTCCTCCCAGCAGTAACACACAACTCCTCACCTTGATATCATGGTGATTTATGGTCAGAATGACTTCAATGCGATCAGTGATTTCTATTCTAGCTCTGCTCACATAGATTTTATATCCACACTCAACTATAGGCCGTTCTTCATATTTTGGGGGCTTTTAGTCAGATATACTAGTTTGTGCCTGTATAGTATTGGTGTAGATGGGAGTGTAGAGCATGGGTTACATGGCACTGTGGTGGGATACTGATGGGAGGTATTGGTGCTGTGTTTGATGCTTCTACTGGGTATTTTCCTACAAATACTGGAACAGCTCACTGATTAGAATGATCCTTCCCAGCTCTATAATATATTATATATACCCCACAATGCAGGCTCACACACACATTTGTCTCAAGTGTGTTGTAGGGACACAGATACAGTCTTGGTCATGTGACTAAAGGCTACTTTACACACTGCGATATCGGTCCCGATATCGCTAGTGTGGGTACCCGCCCCATCTGTTGCGTGACACGGGCAAATCGCTGCCCATGCCGCACAACACCGACCAGACCCGTCACACATACTTACCTGCCCGGCGACTTCGCTGTAACCGGCGAACCGCCTCCTTTCTAAGGGGGCGGTCCGTGCGGCGTCACAGCGACGTCACTGAGCGACCGCCCAATAGCAGCGGAGGGGCGGAGATGAGTGGCCGGAACATCCTGCCCACCTCCTTCCTTCCTCATAGCGGCTGGGAGGCAGGTAAGGAGAGGTTCCTCGTTTCTGCGGTGTCACACGGAGTGATGTGTGCTGCCGCAGGAGCGACGAACTACATCGTTACTGCTGCAGTAACGATAATCGAGAATGGAGACCCATGTCACCGATGAGCGATTTTGCACGTTTTTGCAACGATGCAAAATCGCTCATCGGTGTCACACGCAGCAACATCGCTAATGCGGCCGGATGTGCGTCACAAATTCCGTGACCCCAACGACTCCGCATTAGCGATGTCGCAGCGTGTAAAGCCCCCTTTAGTGGGAGTGGTGTACAGGGTCTTAGCAGTAAAGAGTATTCCATATTTCTGCCAGATACCCACAGAGATATTGAAATCTGAAAAAAGAGACTTCTGCTCATTGAAGGTAAGAACTGCTCACATAGCGTTCAACTCCACAGCAAACGAGTGCTCTAGCACTGGCATCTCAGCAGGGATATTCCCCTACTACACATGTGTGTCTGGGTCGCTGTGACAGTTTACAGGACATAACTCAGGGCACCTAGACAAAAGGCAGAGGGACTACTTTCTATTTCTGGTGTAGAGCTTAGTACAATATATATATATATATACTATTACATGTGACACATGTACCTTGTATTACCATTATTCGCTGTATATGAACCCCTTTTCTCCGGGCATTATTTGTCTATAGCATTTTTCACGAACCTGAGGCAACTGAGAACCCTTCAGTGAAGGAATTCCACTAACCCTCACAATACCAACCAGGGGCCTCCCTGCAGTAACTCAGGTAGTTGTACCCATTCTCTTTCCGCATTCTATGTGTTCTTCTTCTTTCTTCTTTTTTTTCTTTTTTCTTCTTTTTATTTCTATCATGTAGTTCAGGGGTTTATAGATATATGTCCTGCATCTCATATTTCCTTTAGTGGTGCTTCTTACCCATTCTCATATCATTTACCCTAGTATTTCATGATCCTGAGGCGACTGAGAACCCTTTAATAAAGGAATCCTTTTTCACCTGAATTGTCAAGTGATACTTACCAGTGACTATCACGTAATGTTACAGGTAGTTCCATTTTCTTCCTCTTCTTTCTCTCCTTTCTTCTTTGTCACACGGTCCATTGTGTTATAGCCCACGTGTCATGATAACACTTGTACCATCTTTTCATTTAGATTCCACCTACAATTATTTACCGATTCCAGTTCTGGAATAGGCTTTCATCATCTACTCACTAGAATTCTCAAGTGCATAAGGTACTGAGACATATACATGTTCACACCATTATAAAGAACAAAGTATAAACATTGAGGTTTTTCTCACACCCATGTTCCTGTGTTCTTTGATATATGTGTTCATTTCCTTCACTATATAGGATTGCAAGTTTTCCATTTGTACCTTAATGGCAATGACGCTATACAATTGAACACATATCATCCTGTTATCCATATAGGTGTGTATTTACCTGCTTGACTATTTTTGGTTGTTTGATCCAGAATGTTTCTCCAGATAGGTCATGTGGAAATTTTCTTTCCTCAGTACAAATGTTTTCACTATGGCTTTGGAAAAATTTTTTGTATGTGCCTCATGGTCATTTGACCCATTGTACTCTCAAGTAGCAATATATTGTACTGTTATGTTGTACTATGTACTAATTACGTGTTTATATGGTTTTGTAACCCTTTATGATCTTAGATAACTTTATCCTTGATAAAGACCTAAAAACAAGGTCGAAACGTTGGATGAATTATCCTTTTGCACAAATAAAGAATTTTCAGCATTCCAAGAGTTCTTTTCTTACGTTATTAATCACTATAGTGTGCCAGAGCTATTTCTTTTGAATTGACTCTTATTTTTTCTGAGCACCTGCTATATACACAGTGAGCCAGACATATTCAATTTTCATTCAGAAGGCAGAGGGAAGCCTTAGCAGCTGAGCATGTATCTTTGCTTGTGAGCATTAGAACAGGCCGGCGATTACAGGGTAACATGAAAAATGTCCAGCTTGCATTATGACTAGAACATGACAATATCCTTTTAAGTACTAACCTATGATGCGTTCCTAAGCAGTTGATGTTATATGTTCTACATTTCATTTTCTGCATACTTTACAAGTAGTAGAATTTGCTTTGATATAGGCAACTGGATTTTCACAATGAAAAGGCAAAGGATAACGCCCGAAAAAGACGCCATACATTATGTCAGTGCCAGTTGGGTGGAGGACATCATCTCTGAAAATAGGGTCCCACAGCTGCACCCCATCAGTGTGAGCAGGACTCTTAGGACTCTTAGAAGAGTTAATGCTCTGAGACCATGGGGGCGCTTAGCCCCCTCTCTTCGTCACTGAGGATGATTTCATTTTTCAGGGATTAGAGAGGGTGGTCCTTGTGGTGGACTGCAGATATGGAGAGCTGTTATCATCGTATTAGATAGATAAGAATGATTATATGTATTGTTGAAATGTCTCCTATCATGTTCCCTAATTTTTTATTATGTCCACATCCTGGTCCCCATCTTGGACATCATAACAAACGTGCACTTTTTTGTTTAATTTACACATTGGACCATAGGAAAAATGACACTACAGCTACAGAGGTGACCGTCTGATAGCCCAGCTCGACTATCCATCTCTACTGAAGACCCTTTCAGCTTTTTGAGGGTTGGGTGGAGGACATCATCTCTGAAAATAGGGTCCCACAGCTGCACCCCATCAGTGTGAGCAGGACTCTTAGGACTCTTAGAAGAGTCAATGCTCTGAGACCATGGGGGGCGCTTAGCCCCCTCTCTTCGTCACTGAGGATGATTTCATTTTTCAGGGATTAGAGAGGGTGGTCCTTGTGGTGGACTGCAGGTATGGAGAGCTGTTGTCATCGTATTAAATAGATAAGAATGATTATATGTATTGTAGAAATGTCTCCTATCATGTTCCCTAATTTTTTATTATGTCCACATCCTGGTCCCCATCTTGGACATCATAACAAACGTGCACTTTTTTGTTTAATTTACACATTGGACCATAGGAAAAATGACACTACAGCTACAGAGGTGACCGTCTGATAGCCCAGCTCGACTATCCATCTCTACTGAAGACCCTTTCAGCTATTTGAGAGTTGGGTGGAGAACATCATCTCTGAAAATAGGGTCCCACAGCTGCACCCCATCAGTGTGAGCAGGACTCTTAGGACTCTTAGAAGAGTCAATGCTCTGAGACCATGGGGGGCGCTTAGCCCCCTCTCTTCGTCACTGAGGATGATTTCACTTTTCAGGGAATAGAGAGGGTGGTCCTTGTGGTGGACTGCAGGTATGGAGAGCTGTTGTCATCGTATTAGATAGATAAGAATGATTATATGTATTGTAGAAATGTCTCCTATCATGTTCCCTATTTTTTTATTATGTCCACATCCTGGTCCCCATCTTGGACATCATAACAAACGTGCACTTTTTTGTTTAATTTACACATTGGACCATAGGAAAAATGACACTACAGCTACAGAGGTGACCGTCTGATAGCCCAGCTCGACTATCCATCTCTACTGAAGACCCTTTCAGCTTTTTGAGAGTTGGGTGGAGGACATCATCTCTGAAAATAGGGTCCCACAGCTGCACCCCATCAGTGTGAGCAGGAATCTTAGGACTCTTAGAAGAGTCAATGCTCTGAGACCATGGGGGGCGCTTAGCCCCCTCTCTTCGTCACTGAGGATGATTTCATTTTTCAGGGATTAGAGAGAGTGGTCCTTGTGGTGGACTGCAGGTATGGAGAGCTGTTGTGATCGTATTAGATAGATAAGAATGATTATATGTATTGTAGAAATGTCTCCTATCATGTTCCCTAATTTTTTATTATGTCCACATCCTGGTCCCCATCTTGGACATCATAACAAACGTGCACTTTTTTGTTTAAATTACACATTGGACCATAGGAAAAATGACACTACAGCTACAGAGGTGACCGTCTGATAGCCCAGCTCGACTATCCATCTCTACTGAAGACCCTTTCAGCTTTTTGAGAGTTGGGTGGAGGACATCATCTCTGAAAATAGGGTCCCACAGCTGCACCCCATCAGTGTAAGCAGGACTCTTAGGACTCTTAGAAGAGTCAATGCTCTAAAACCATGGGGGGCGCTTAGCCCCCTCTCTTCGTCCCTGAGGATGATTTCATTTTTCAGGGATTAGAGAGGGTGGTCCTTGTGGTGGACTGCAGGTATGGAGAGCTGTTGTCATCGTATTAGATAGATAAGAATGATTATATGTATTGTAGAAATGTCTCCTATCATGTTCCCTAATTTCTTATTATGTCCACATCCTGGTCCCCATCTTGGACATCATAACAAACGTGCACTTTTTTGTTTAATTTACACATTGGACCATAGGAAAAATGACACTACAGCTACAGAGGTGACCGTCTGATAGCCCAGCTCGACTATCCATCTCTACTGAAGACCCTTTCAGCTTTTTGAGAGTTGGGTGGAGGACATCATCTCTGAAAATAGGGTCCCACAGCTTCACCCCATCAGTGTGAGCAGGACTCTTAGGACTCTTAGAAGAGTCAATGCTCTGGTACCATGGGGGGCGCTTGGCCCCCTCTCTTCGTCACTGAGGATGATTTCATTTTTCAGGGATTAGAGAGGGTGGTCCTTGTGGTGGACTGCAGGTATGGAGAGCTGTTGTCATCGTATTAGATAGATAAGAATGATTATATGTATTGTAGAAATGTCTCCTATCATGTTCCCTAATTTTTTATTATGTCCACATCCTGGTCCCCATCTTGGACATCATAACAAACGTGCACTTTTTTGTTTAATTTACACATTGGACCATAGGAAAAATGACACTACAGCTACAGAGGTGACCGTCTGATAGCCCAGCTCGACTATCCATCTCTACTGAAGACCCTTTCAGCTTTTTGAGAGTTGGGTGGAGGACATCATCTCTGAAAATAGGGTCCCACAGCTGCACCCCATCAGTGTGAGCAGGACTCTTAGGACTCTTAGAAGAGTTAATGCTCTGAGACCATGGGGGCGCTTAGCCCCCTCTCTTCGTCACTGAGGATGATTTCATTTTTCAGGGATTAGAGAGGGTGGTCCTTGTGGTGGACTGCAGATATGGAGAGCTGTTGTCATTGTATTAGATAGATAAGAATGATTATATGTATTGTAGAAATGTCTCCTATCATGTTCCCTAATTTTTTATTATGTCCACATCCTGGTCCCCATCTTGGACATCATAACAAACGTGCACTTTTTTGTTTAATTTACACATTGGACCATAGGAAAAATGACACTACAGCTACAGAGGTGACCGTCTGATAGCGCAGCTCGACTATCCATCTCTACTGAAGACCCTTTCAGCTTTTTGAGAGTTGGGTGGAGGACATCATCTCTGAAAATAGGGTCCCACAGCTGCACCCCATCAGTGTGAGCAGGACTCTTAGGACTCTTAGAAGAGTTAATGCTCTGAGACCATGGGGGCGCTTAGCCCCCTCTCTTCGTCACTGAGGATGATTTCATTTTTCAGGGATTAGAGAGGGTGGTCCTTGTGGTGGACTGCAGGTATGGAGAGCTGTTGTCATCGTATTAGATAGATAAGAATGATTATATGTATTGTAGAAATGTCTCCTATCATGTTCCCTAATTTTTTATTATGTCCACATCCTGGTCCCCATCTTGGACATCATAACAAACGTGCACTTTTTTGTTTAATTTACACATTGGACCATAGGAAAAATGACACTACAGCTACAGAGGTGACCGTCTGATAGCCCAGCTCGACTATCCATCTCTACTGAAGACCCTTTCAGCTTTTTGAGAGTTGGGTGGAGGACATCATCTCTGAAAATAGGGTCCCACAGCTGCACCCCATCAGTGTGAGCAGGACTCTTAGGACTCTTAGAAAAGTCAATGCTCTGAGACCATTGGGGGCACTTAGCCCCCTCTCTTCGTCACTGAGGATGATTTCATTTTTCAGGGATTAGAGAGGGTGGTCCTTGTGGTGGACTGCAGGTATGGAGAGCTGTTATCATCGTATTAGATAGATAAGAATGATTATATGTATTGTAGAAATGTCTCCTATCATGTTCCCTAATTTTTTATTATGTCCACATCCTGGTCCCCATCTTGGACATCATAACAAACGTGCACTTTTTTGTTTAATTTACACATTGGACCATAGGAAAAATGACACTACAGCTACAGAGGTGACCGTCTGATAGCCCAGCTCGACTATCCATCTCTACTGAAGACCCTTTCAGCTTTTTGAGAGTTTGGTGGAGAACATCATCTCTGAAAATAGGGTCCCACAGCTGCACCCCATCAGTGTGAGCAGGACTCTTAGGACTCTTAGAAGAGTCAATGCTCTGAGACCATGGGGGGCGCTTAGCCCCCTCTCTTCGTCACTGAGGATGATTTCACTTTTCAGGGAATAGAGAGGGTGGTCCTTGTGGTGGACTGCAGGTATGGAGAGCTGTTGTCATCGTATTAGATAGATAAGAATGATTATATGTATTGTAGAAATGTCTCCTATCATGTTCCCTAATTTTTTATTATGTCCACATCCTGGTCCCCATCTTGGACATCATAACAAACGTGCACTTTTTTGTTTAATTTACACATTGGACCATAGGAAAAATGACACTACAGCTACAGAGGTGACCGTCTGATAGCCCAGCTCGACTATCCATCTCTACTGAAGACCCTTTCAGCTTTTTGAGAGTTGGGTGCAGGACATCATCTCTGAAAATAGGGTCCCACAGCTGCACCCCATCAGTGTGAGCAGGACTCTTAGGACTCTTAGAAGAGTCAATGCTCTGAGACCATTGGGGGCACTTAGCCCCCTCTCTTCATCACTGAGGATGATTTCATTTTTCAGGGATTAGAGAGGGTGGTCCTTGTGGTGGACTGCAGATATGGAGAGCTGTTATCATCGTATTAGATAGATAAGAATGATTACATGTATTGTAGAAATGTCTCCTATCATGTTCCCTAATTTTTTATTATGTCCACATCCTGGTCCCCATCTTGGACATCATAACAAACGTGCCCTTTTTTGTTTAATTTACACATTGGACCATAGGAAAAATGACACTACAGCTACAGAGGTGACCGTCTGATAGCCCAGCTCGACTATCCATCTCTACTGAAGAACCTTTCAGCTTTTTGAGAGTTGGGTGGAGGACATCATCTCTGAAAATAGGGTCCCACAGCTGCACCCCATCAGTGTGAGCAGGACTCTTAGGACTCTTAGAAGAGTCAATGCTCTGAGACCATGGGGGCGCTTAGCCCCCTCTCTTCGTCACTGAGGATGATTTCATTTTTCAGGGATTAGAGAGGGTGGTCCTTGTAGTGGACTGCAGGTATGGAGAGCTGTTGTCATCGTATTAAATAGATAAGAATGATTATATGTATTGTAGAAATGTCTCCTATCATGTTCCCTAATTTTTTATTATGTCCACATCCTGGTCCCCATCTTGGACATCATAACAAACGTGCACTTTTTTGTTTAATTTACACATTGGACCATAGGAAAAATGACACTACAGCTACAGAGGTGACCGTCTGATAGCCCAGCTCGACTATCCATCTCTACTGAAGACCCTTTCAGCTTTTTGAGAGTTGGGTGGAGAACATCATCTCTGAAAATAGGGTCCCACAGCTGCACCCCATCAGTGTGAGCAGGACTCTTAGGACTCTTAGAAGAGTCAATGCTCTGAGACCATGGGGGGCGCTTAGCCCCCTCTCCTCGTCACTGAGGATGATTTCACTTTTCAGGGAATAGAGAGGGTGGTCCTTGTGGTGGACTGCAGGTATGGAGAGCTGTTGTCATCGTATTAGATAGATAAGAATGATTATATGTATTGTAGAAATGTCTCCTATCATGTTCCCTAATTTTTTATTATGTCCACATCCTGGTCCCCATCTTGGACATCATAACAAACGTGCACTTTTTTGTTTAATTTACACATTGGACCATAGGAAAAATGACACTACAGCTACAGAGGTGACCGTCTGATAGCCCAGCTCGACTATCCATCTCTACTGAAGACCCTTTCAGCTTTTTGAGAGTTGGGTGGAGGACATCATCTCTGAAAATAGGGTCCCACAGCTGCACCCCATCAGTGTGAGCAGGACTCTTAGGACTCTTAGAAGAGTCAATGCTCTGAGACCATTGGGGGCACTTAGCCCCCTCTCTTCATCACTGAGGATGATTTCATTTTTCAGGGATTAGAGAGGGTGGTCCTTGTGGTGGACTGCAGATATGGAGAGCTGTTATCATCGTATTAGATAGATAAGAATGATTACATGTATTGTAGAAATGTCTCCTATCATGTTCCCTAATTTTTTATTATGTCCACATCCTGGTCCCCATCTTGGACATCATAACAAACGTGCACTTTTTTGTTTAATTTACACATTGGACCATAGGAAAAATGACACTACAGCTACAGAGGTGACCGTCTGATAGCCCAGCTCGACTATCCATCTCTACTGAAGAACCTTTCAGCTTTTTGAGAGTTGGGTGGAGGACATCATCTCTGAAAATAGGGTCCCACAGCTGCACCCCATCAGTGTGAGCAGGACTCTTAGGACTCTTAGAAGAGTCAATGCTCTGAGACCATGGGGGCGCTTAGCCCCCTCTCTTCGTCACTGAGGATGATTTCATTTTTCAGGGATTAGAGAGGGTGGTCCTTGTAGTGGACTGCAGGTATGGAGAGCTGTTGTCATCGTATTAAATAGATAAGAATGATTATATGTATTGTAGAAATGTCTCCTATCATGTTCCCTAATTTTTTATTATGTCCACATCCTGGTCCCCATCTTGGACATCATAACAAACGTGCACTTTTTTGTTTAATTTACACATTGGACCATAGGAAAAATGACACTACAGCTACAGAGGTGACCGTCTGATAGCCCAGCTCGACTATCCATCTCTACTGAAGACCCTTTCAGCTTTTTGAGAGTTGGGTGGAGAACATCATCTCTGAAAATAGGGTCCCACAGCTGCACCCCATCAGTGTGAGCAGGACTCTTAGGACTCTTAGAAGAGTCAATGCTCTGAGACCATGGGGGGCGCTTAGCCCCCTCTCCTCGTCACTGAGGATGATTTCACTTTTCAGGGAATAGAGAGGGTGGTCCTTGTGGTGGACTGCAGGTATGGAGAGCTGTTGTCATCGTATTAGATAGATAAGAATGATTATATGTATTGTAGAAATGTCTCCTATCATGTTCCCTATTTTTTTATTATGTCCACATCCTGGTCCCCATCTTGGAAATCATAACAAACGTGCACTTTTTTGTTTAATTTACAAATTGGACCATAGGAAAAATGACACTACAGCTACAGAGGTGACCGTCTGATAGCCCAGCTCGACTATCCATCTCTACTGAAGACCCTTTCAGCTTTTTGAGAGTTGGGTGGAGGACATCATCTCTGAAAATAGGGTCCCACAGCTGCACCCCATCAGTGTGAGCAGGAATCTTAGGACTCTTAGAAGAGTCAATGCTCTGAGACCATGGGGGGCGCTTAGCCCCCTCTCTTCGTCACTGAGGATGATTTCATTTTTCAGGGATTAGAGAGAGTGGTCCTTGTGGTGGACTGCAGGTATGGAGAGCTGTTGTGATCGTATTAGATAGATAAGAATGATTATATGTATTGTAGAAATGTCTCCTATCATGTTCCCTAATTTTTTATTATGTCCACATCCTGGTCCCCATCTTGGACATCATAACAAACGTGCAATTTTTTGTTTAATTTACACATTGGACCATAGGAAAAATGACACTACAGCTACAGAGGTGACCGTCTGATAGCCCAGCTCGACTATCCATCTCTACTGAAGACCCTTTCAGCTTTTTGAGAGTTGGGTGGAGGACATCATCTCTGAAAATAGGGTCCCACAGCTGCACCCCATCAGTGTGAGCAGGACTCTTAGGACTCTTAGAAGAGTTAATGCTCTGAGACCATGGGGGCGCTTAGCCCCCTCTCTTCGTCACTGAGGATGATTTCATTTTTCAGGGATTAGAGAGGGTGGTCCTTGTGGTGGACTGCAGGTATGGAGAGCTGTTGTCATCGTATTAGATAGATAAGAATGATTATATGTATTGTAGAAATGTCTCCTATCATGTTCCCTAATTTTTTATTATGTCCACATCCTGGTCCCCATCTTGGACATCATAACAAACGTGCACTTTTTTGTTTAATTTACACATTGGACCATAGGAAAAATGACACTACAGCTACAGAGGTGACCGTCTGATAGCCCAGCTCGACTATCCATCTCTACTGAAGACCCTTTCAGCATTTTGAGAGTTGGGTGGAGGACATCATCTCTGAAAATAGGGTCCCACAGCTGCACCCCATCAGTGTGAGCAGGACTCTTAGGACTCTTAGAAGAGTCAATGCTCTGAGACCATTGGGGGCACTTAGCCCCCTCTCTTCGTCACTGAGGATGATTTCATTTTTCAGGGATTAGAGAGGGTGGTCCTTGTGGTGGACTGCAGGTATGGAGAGCTGTTATCATCGTATTAGATAGATAAGAATGATTATATGTATTGTAGAAATGTCTCCTATCATGTTCCCTAATTTTTTATTATGTCCACATCCTGGTCCCCATCTTGGACATCATAACAAACGTGCACTTTTTTGTTTAATTTACACATTGGACCATAGGAAAAATGACACTACAGCTACAGAGGTGACCGTCTGATAGCCCAGCTCGACTATCCATCTCTACTGAAGACCCTTTCAGCTTTTTGAGAGTTGGGTGGAGGACATCATCTCTGAAAATAGGGTCCCACAGCTTCACCCCATCAGTGTGAGCAGGACTCTTAGGACTCTTAGAAGAGTCAATGCTCTGGTACCATGGGGGGCGCTTAGCCCCCTCTCTTCGTCACTGAGGATGATTTCATTTTTCAGGGATTAGAGAGGGTGGTCCTTGTGGTGGACTGCAGGTATGGAGAGCTGTTGTCATCGTATTAGATAGATAAGAATGATTATATGTATTGTAGAAATGTCTCCTATCATGTTCCCTAATTTTTTATTATGTCCACATCCTGGTCCCCATCTTGGACATCATAACAAACGTGCACTTTTTTGTTTAATTTACACATTGGACCATAGGAAAAATGACACTACAGCTACAGAGGTGACCGTCTGATAGCCCAGCTCGACTATCCATCTCTACTGAAGACCCTTTCAGCTTTTTGAGAGTTGGGTGGAGGACATCATCTCTGAAAATAGGGTCCCACAGCTGCACCCCATCAGTGTGAGCAGGACTCTTAGGACTCTTAGAAGAGTTAATGCTCTGAGACCATGGGGGCGCTTAGCCCCCTCTCTTCGTCACTGAGGATGATTTCATTTTTCAGGGATTAGAGAGGGTGGTCCTTGTGGTGGACTGCAGGTATGGAGAGCTGTTGTCATCGTATTAGATAGATAAGAATGATTATATGTATTGTAGAAATGTCTCCTATCATGTTCCCTAATTTTTTATTATGTCCACATCCTGGTCCCCATCTTGGACATCATAACAAACGTGCACTTTTTTGTTTATTTACACATTGGACCATAGGAAAAATGACACTACAGCTACAGAGGTGACCGTCTGATAGCCCAGCTCGACTATCCATCTCTACTGAAGACCCTTTCAGCTTTTTGAGAGTTGGGTGGAGGACATCATCTCTGAAAATAGGGCCCCACAGCTGCACCCCATCAGTGTGAGCAGGACTCTTAGGACTCTTAGAAGAGTCAATGCTCTGAGACCATTGGGGGCACTTAGCCCCCTCTCTTCGTCACTGAGGATGATTTCATTTTTCAGGGATTAGAGAGGGTGGTCCTTGTGGTGGACTGCAGGTATGGAGAGCTGTTATCATCGTATTAGATAGATAAGAATGATTATATGTATTGTAGAAATGTCTCCTATCATGTTCCCTAATTTTTTATTATGTCCACATCCTGGTCCCCATCTTGGACATCATAACAAACGTGCACTTTTTTGTTTAATTTACACATTGGACCATAGGAAAAATGACACTACAGCTACAGAGGTGACCGTCTGATAGCCCAGCTCGACAATCCATCTCTACTGAAGACCCTTTCAGCTTTTTGAGAGTTGGGTGGAGGACATCATCTCTGAAAATAGGGTCCCACAGCTGCACTTCATCAGTGTGAGCAGGACTCTTAGGACTCTTAGAAGAGTCAATGCTCTGAGACCATGGGGGGCGCTTAGCCCCCTCTCTTCGTCACTGAGGATGATTTCATTTTTCAGGGATTAGAGAGGGTGGTCCTTGTGGTGGACTGCAGGTATGGAGAGCTGTTGTCATCGTATTAAATAGATAAGAATGATTATATGTATTGTAGAAATGTCTCCTATCATGTTCCCTAATTTTTTATTATGTCCACATCCTGGTCCCCATCTTGGACATCATAACAAACGTGCACTTTTTTGTTTAATTTACACATTGGACCATAGGAAAAATGACACTACAGCTACAGAGGTGACCGTCTGATAGCCCAGCTCGACTATCCATCTCTACTGAAGACCCTTTCAGCTTTTTGAGAGTTGGGTGGAGAACATCATCTCTGAAAATAGGGTCCCACAGCTGCACCCCATCAGTGTGAGCAGGACTCTTAGGACTCTTAGAAGAGTCAATGCTCTGAGACCATGGGGGGCGCTTAGCCCCCTCTCTTCGTCACTGAGGATGATTTCACTTTTCAGGGAATAGAGAGGGTGGTCCTTGTGGTGGACTGCAGGTATGGAGAGCTGTTGTCATCGTATTAGATAGATAAGAATGATTATATGTATAGTAGAAATGTCTCCTATCATGTTCCCTATTTTTTTATTATGTCCACATCCTGGTCCCCATCGTGGAAATCATAACAAACGTGCACTTTTTTGTTTAATTTACACATTGGACCATAGGAAAAATGACACTACAGCTACAGAGGTGACCGTCTGGTAGCCCAGCTCGACTATCCATCTCTACTGAAGACCCTTTCAGCTTTTTGAGAGTTGGGTGGAGGACATCATCTCTGAAAATAGGGTCCCACAGCTGCACCCCATCAGTGTGAGCAGGACTCTTAGGACTCTTAGAAGAGTCAATGTTTTGAGACCATGGGGGGCGCTTAGCCCCCTCTCTTCGTCACTGAGGATGATTTCATTTTTCAGGGATTAGAGAGAGTGGTCCTTGTGGTGGACTGCAGGTATGGAGAGCTGTTGTGATCGTATTAGATAGATAAGAATGATTATATGTATTGTAGAAATGTCTCCTATCATGTTCCCTAATTTTTTATTATGTCCACATCCTGGTCCCCATCTTGGACATCATAACAAACGTGCACTTTTTTGTTTAATTTACACATTGGACCATAGGAAAAATGACACTACAGCTACAGAGGTGACCGTCTGATAGCCCAGCTCGACTATCCATCTCTACTGAAGACCCTTTCAGCTTTTTGAGAGTTGGGTGGAGGACATCATCTCTTAAAATAGGGTCCCACAGCTGCACCCCATCAGTGTAAGCAGGACTCTTAGGACTCTTAGAAGAGTCAATGCTCTAAAACCATGGGGGGGCGCTTAGCCCCCTCTCTTCGTCCCTGAGGATGATTTCATTTTTCAGGGATTAGAGAGGGTGGTCCTTGTGGTGGACTGCAGGTATGGAGAGCTGTTGTCATCGTATTAGATAGATAAGAATGATTATATGTATTGTAGAAATGTCTCCTATCATGTTCCCTAATTTTTTATTATGTCCACATCCTGGTCCCCATCTTGGACATCATAACAAACGTGCACTTTTTTGTTTAATTTACACATTGGACCATAGGAAAAATGACACTACAGCTACAGAGGTGACCGTCTGATAGCCCAGCTCGACTATCCATCTCTACTGAAGACCCTTTCAGCTTTTTGAGAGTTGGGTGGAGGACATCATCTCTGAAAATAGGGTCCCACAGCTGCACCCCATCAGTGTGAGCAGGACTCTTAGGACTCTTAGAAAAGTTAATGCTCTGAGACCATGGGGGCGCTTAGCCCCCTCTCTTCGTCACTGAGGATGATTTCATTTTTCAGGGATTAGAGAGGGTGGTCCTTGTGGTGGACTGCAGGTATGGAGAGCTGTTGTCATCGTATTAGATAGATAAGAATGATTATATGTATTGTAGAAATGTCTCCTATCATGTTCCCTAATTTTTTATTATGTCCACATCCTGGTCCCCATCTTGGACATCATAACAAACGTGCACTTTTTTGTTTAATTTACACATTGGACCATAGGAAAAATGACACTACAGCTACAGAGGTGACCGTCTGATAGCCCAGCTCGACTATCCATCTCTACTGAAGACCCTTTCAGCTTTTTGAGAGTTGGGTGGAGGACATCATCTCTTAAAATAGGGTCCCACAGCTGCACCCCATCAGTGTAAGCAGGACTCTTAGGACTCTTAGAAGAGTCAATGCTCTAAAACCATGGGGGGCGCTTAGCCCCCTCTCTTCGTCCCTGAGGATGATTTCATTTTTCAGGGATTAGAGAGGGTGGTCCTTGTGGTGGACTGCAGGTATGGAGAGCTGTTGTCATCGTATTAGATAGATAAGAATGATTATATGTATTGTAGAAATGTCTCCTATCATGTTCCCTAATTTTTTATTATGTCCACATCCTGGTCCCCATCTTGGACATCATAACAAACGTGCACTTTTTTGTTTAATTTACACATTGGACCATAGGAAAAATGACACTACAGCTACAGAGGTGACCGTCTGATAGCCCAGCTCGACTATCCATCTCTACTGAAGACCCTTTCAGCTTTTTGAGAGTTGGGTGGAGGACATCATCTTTGAAAATAGGGTCCCACAGCTGCACCCCATCAGTGTGAGCAGGACTCTTAGGACTCTTAGAAGAGTTAATGCTCTGAGACCATGGGGGCGCTTAGCCCCCTCTCTTCGTCACTGAGGATGATTTCATTTTTCAGGGATTAGAGAGAGTGGTCCTTGTGGTGGACTGCAGGTATGGAGAGCTGTTGTCATCGTATTAGATAGATAAGAATGATTATATGTATTGTAGAAATGTCTCCTATCATGTTCCCTAATTTTTTATTATGTCCACATCCTGGTCCCCATCTTGGACATCATAACAAACGTGCACTTTTTTGTTTAATTTACACATTGGACCATAGGAAAAATGACACTACAGCTACAGAGGTGACCGTCTGATAGCCCAGCTCGACTATCCATCTCTACTGAAGACCCTTTCAGCTTTTTGAGAGTTGGGTGGAGGACATCATCTCTGAAAATA
The DNA here is from genome assembly GCF_048569485.1 of Anomaloglossus baeobatrachus. NCBI lineage: Eukaryota > Metazoa > Chordata > Amphibia > Anura > Aromobatidae > Anomaloglossus > Anomaloglossus baeobatrachus. The sequence continues at coordinate 1,484,385 of NW_027442146.1, read as the reverse complement.
GGGTCCCACAGCTGCACCCCATCAGTGTGAGCAGGACTCTTAGGACTCTTAGAAGAGTTAATGCTCTGAGACCATGGGGGCGCTTATCCCCCTCTCTTCGTCACTGAGGATGATTTCATTTTTCAGGGATTAGAGAGGGTGGTCCTTGTGGTGGACTGCAGGTATGGAGAGCTGTTGTCATCGTATTAGATAGATAAGAATGATTATATGTATTGTAGAAATGTCTCCTATCATGTTCCCTAATTTTTTATTATGTCCACATCCTGGTCCCCATCTTGGACATCATAACAAACGTGCACTTTTTTGTTTAATTTACACATTGGACCATAGGAAAAATGACACTACAGCTACAGAGGTGACCGTCTGATAGCCCAGCTCGACTATCCATCTCTACTGAAGACCCTTTCAGCTTTTAGAGAGTTGGGTGGAGGACATCATCTCTTAAAATAGGGTCCCACAGCTGCACCCCATCAGTGTAAGCAGGACTCTTAGGACTCTTAGAAGAGTCAATGCTCTAAAACCATGGGGGGCGCTTAGCCCCCTCTCTTCGTCCCTGAGGATGATTTCATTTTTCAGGGATTAGAGAGGGTGGTCCTTGTGGTGGACTGCAGGTATGGAGAGCTGTTGTCATCGTATTAGATAGATAAGAATGATTATATGTATTGTAGAAATGTCTCCTATCATGTTCCCTAATTTTTTATTATGTCCACATCCTGGTCCCCATCTTGGACATCATAACAAACGTGCACTTTTTTGTTTAATTTACACATTGGACCATAGGAAAAATGACACTACAGCTACAGAGGTGACCGTCTGATAGCCCAGCTCGACTATCCATCTCTACTGAAGACCCTTTCAGCTTTTTGAGAGTTGGGTGGAGGACATCATCTCTGAAAATAGGGTCCCACAGCTGCACCCCATCAGTGTGAGCAGGACTCTTAGGACTCTTAGAAGAGTTAATGCTCTGAGACCATGGGGGCGCTTATCCCCCTCTCTTCGTCACTGAGGATGATTTCATTTTTCAGGGATTAGAGAGGGTGGTCCTTGTGGTGGACTGCAGGTATGGAGAGCTGTTGTCATCGTATTAGATAGATAAGAATGATTATATGTATTGTAGAAATGTCTCCTATCATGTTCCCTAATTTTTTATTATGTCCACATCCTGGTCCCCATCTTGGACATCATAACAAACGTGCACTTTTTTGTTTAATTTACACATTGGACCATAGGAAAAATGACACTACAGCTACAGAGGTGACCGTCTGATAGCCCAGCTCGACTATCCATCTCTACTGAAGACCCTTTCAGCTTTTTGAGAGTTGGGTGGAGGACATCATCTCTTAAAATAGGGTCCCACAGCTGCACCCCATCAGTGTAAGCAGGACTCTTAGGACTCTTAGAAGAGTCAATGCTCTAAAACCATGGGGGGCGCTTAGCCCCCTCTCTTCGTCCCTGAGGATGATTTCATTTTTCAGGGATTAGAGAGGGTGGTCCTTGTGGTGGACTGCAGGTATGGAGAGCTGTTGTCATCGTATTAGATAGATAAGAATGATTATATGTATTGTAGAAATGTCTCCTATCATGTTCCCTAATTTTTTATTATGTCCACATCCTGGTCCCCATCTTGGACATCATAACAAACGTGCACTTTTTTGTTTAATTTACACATTGGACCATAGGAAAAATGACACTACAGCTACAGAGGTGACCGTCTGATAGCCCAGCTCGACTATCCATCTCTACTGAAGACCCTTTCAGCTTTTTGAGAGTTGGGTGGAGGACATCATCTTTGAAAATAGGGTCCCACAGCTGCACCCCATCAGTGTGAGCAGGACTCTTAGGACTCTTAGAAGAGTTAATGCTCTGAGACCATGGGGGCGCTTAGCCCCCTCTCTTCGTCACTGAGGATGATTTCATTTTTCAGGGATTAGAGAGAGTGGTCCTTGTGGTGGACTGCAGGTATGGAGAGCTGTTGTCATCGTATTAGATAGATAAGAATGATTATATGTATTGTAGAAATGTCTCCTATCATGTTCCCTAATTTTTTATTATGTCCACATCCTGGTCCCCATCTTGGACATCATAACAAACGTGCACTTTTTTGTTTAATTTACACATTGGACCATAGGAAAAATGACACTACAGCTACAGAGGTGACCGTCTGATAGCCCAGCTCGACTATCCATCTCTACTGAAGACCCTTTCAGCTTTTTGAGAGTTGGGTGGAGGACATCATCTCTGAAAATAGGGTCCCACAGCTGCACCCCATCAGTGTGAGCAGAACTCTTAGGACTCTTAGAAGAGTTAATGCTCTGAGACCATGGGGGCGCTTATCCCCCTCTCTTCGTCACTGAGGATGATTTCATTTTTCAGGGATTAGAGAGGGTGGTCCTTGTGGTGGACTGCAGGTATGGAGAGCTGTTGTCATCGTATTAGATAGATAAGAATGATTATATGTATTGTAGAAATGTCTCCTATCATGTTCCCTAATTTTTTATTATGTCCACATCCTGGTCCCCATCTTGGACATCATAACAAACGTGCACTTTTTTGTTTAATTTACACATTGGACCATAGGAAAAATGACACTACAGCTACAGAGGTGACCGTCTGATAGCCCAGCTCGACTATCCATCTCTACTGAAGACCCTTTCAGCTTTTAGAGAGTTGGGTGGAGGACATCATCTCTTAAAATAGGGTCCCACAGCTGCACCCCATCAGTGTAAGCAGGACTCTTAGGACTCTTAGAAGAGTCAATGCTCTAAAACCATGGGGGGCGCTTAGCCCCCTCTCTTCGTCCCTGAGGATGATTTCATTTTTCAGGGATTAGAGAGGGTGGTCCTTGTGGTGGACTGCAGGTATGGAGAGCTGTTGTCATCGTATTAGATAGATAAGAATGATTATATGTATTGTAGAAATGTCTCCTATCATGTTCCCTAATTTTTTATTATGTCCACATCCTGGTCCCCATCTTGGACATCATAACAAACGTGCACTTTTTTGTTTAATTTACACATTGGACCATAGGAAAAATGACACTACAGCTACAGAGGTGACCGTCTGATAGCCCAGCTCGACTATCCATCTCTACTGAAGACCCTTTCAGCTTTTTGAGAGTTGGGTGGAGGACATCATCTCTGAAAATAGGGTCCCACAGCTGCACCCCATCAGTGTGAGCAGGACTCTTAGGACTCTTAGAAGAGTTAATGCTCTGAGACCATGGGGGCGCTTATCCCCCTCTCTTCGTCACTGAGGATGATTTCATTTTTCAGGGATTAGAGAGGGTGGTCCTTGTGGTGGACTGCAGGTATGGAGAGCTGTTGTCATCGTATTAGATAGATAAGAATGATTATATGTATTGTAGAAATGTCTCCTATCATGTTCCCTAATTTTTTATTATGTCCACATCCTGGTCCCCATCTTGGACATCATAACAAACGTGCACTTTTTTGTTTAATTTACACATTGGACCATAGGAAAAATGACACTACAGCTACAGAGGTGACCGTCTGATAGCCCAGCTCGACTATCCATCTCTACTGAAGACCCTTTCAGCTTTTAGAGAGTTGGGTGGAGGACATCATCTCTTAAAATAGGGTCCCACAGCTGCACCCCATCAGTGTAAGCAGGACTCTTAGGACTCTTAGAAGAGTCAATGCTCTAAAACCATGGGGGGCGCTTAGCCCCCTCTCTTCGTCCCTGAGGATGATTTCATTTTTCAGGGATTAGAGAGGGTGGTCCTTGTGGTGGACTGCAGGTATGGAGAGCTGTTGTCATCGTATTAGATAGATAAGAATGATTATATGTATTGTAGAAATGTCTCCTATCATGTTCCCTAATTTTTTATTATGTCCACATCCTGGTCCCCATCTTGGACATCATAACAAACGTGCACTTTTTTGTTTAATTTACACATTGGACCATAGGAAAAATGACACTACAGCTACAGAGGTGACCGTCTGATAGCCCAGCTCGACTATCCATCTCTACTGAAGACCCTTTCAGCTTTTTGAGAGTTGGGTGGAGGACATCATCTCTGAAAATAGGGTCCCACAGCTGCACCCCATCAGTGTGAGCAGGACTCTTAGGACTCTTAGAAGAGTCAATGCTCTGAGACCATTGGGGGCACTTAGCCCCCTCTCTTCATCACTGAGGATGATTTCATTTTTCAGGGATTAGAGAGGGTGGTCCTTGTGGTGGACTGCAGATATGGAGAGCTGTTATCATCGTATTAGATAGATAAGAATGATTATATGTATTGTAGAAATGTCTCCTATCATGTTCCCTAATTTTTTATTATGTCCACATCCTGGTCCCCATCTTGGACATCATAACAAACGTGCACTTTTTTGTTTAATTTACACATTGGACCATAGGAAAAATGACACTACAGCTACAGAGGTGACCGTCTGATAGCCCAGCTCGACTATCCATCTCTACTGAAGACCCTTTCAGCTTTTTGAGAGTAGGGTGGAGAACATCATCTCTGAAAATAGGGTCCCACAGCTGCACCCCATCAGTGTGAGCAGGACTCTTAGGACTCTTAGAAGAGTCAATGCTCTGAGACCATGGGGGGCGCTTAGCCCCCTCTCTTCGTCACTGAGGATGATTTCACTTTTCAGGGAATAGAGAGGGTGGTCCTTGTGGTGGACTGCAGGTATGGAAAGCTGTTGTCATCGTATTAGATAGATAAGAATGATTATATGTATTGTAGAAATGTCTCCTATCATGTTCCCTATTTTTTTATTATGTCCACATCCTGGTCCCCATCTTGGAAATCATAACAAACGTGCACTTTTTTGTTTAATTTACACATTGGACCATAGGAAAAATGACACTACAGCTACAGAGGTGACCGTCTGATAGCCCAGCTCGACTATCCATCTCTACTGAAGACCCTTTCAGCTTTTTGAGAGTTGGGTGGAGGACATCATCTCTGAAAATAGGGTCCCACAGCTGCACCCCATCAGTGTGAGCAGGAATCCTAGGACTCTTAGAAGAGTCAATGCTCTGAGACCATGGGGGGCGCTTAGCCCACTCTCTTCGTCACTGAGGATGATTTCATTTTTCAGGGATTAGAGAGAGTGGTCCTTGTGGTGGACTGCAGGTATGGAGAGCTGTTGTGATCGTATTAGATAGATAAGAATGATTATATGTATTGTAGAAATGTCTCCTATCATGTTCCCTAATTTTTTATTATGTCCACATCCTGGTCCCCATCTTGGACATCATAACAAACGTGCACTTTTTTGTTTAATTTACACATTGGACCATAGGAAAAATGACACTACAGCTACAGAGGTGACCGTCTGATAGCCCAGCTCGACTATCCATCTCTACTGAAGACCCTTTCAGCTTTTTGAGAGTTGGGTGGAGGACATCATCTCTGAAAATAGGGTCCCACAGCTGCACCCCATCAGTGTGAGCAGGACTCTTAGGACTCTTAGAAGAGTCAATGCTCTGAGACCATTGGGGGCACTTAGCCCCCTCTCTTCATCACTGAGGATGATTTCATTTTTCAGGGATTAGAGAGGGTGGTCCTTGTGGTGGACTGCAGATATGGAGAGCTGTTATCATCGTATTAGATAGATAAGAATGATTATATGTATTGTAGAAATGTCTCCTATCATGTTCCCTAATTTTTTATTATGTCCACATCCTGGTCCCCATCTTGGACATCATAACAAACGTGCACTTTTTTGTTTAATTTACACATTGGACCATAGGAAAAATGACACTACAGCTACAGAGGTGACCGTCTGATAGCCCAGCTCGACTATCCATCTCTACTGAAGACCCTTTCAGCTTTTTGAGAGTTGGGTGGAGGACATCATCTCTGAAAATAGGGTCCCACAGCTGCACCCCATCAGTGTGAGCAGGACTCTTAGGACTCTTAGAAGAGTCAATGCTCTGAGACCATGGGGGGCGCTTGGCCCCCTCTCTTCGTCACTGAGGATGATTTCATTTTTCAGGGATTAGAGAGGGTGGTCCTTGTGGTGGACTGCAGGTATGGAGAGCTGTTGTCATCGTATTAGATAGATAAGAATGATTATATGTATTGTAGAAATGTCTCCTATCATGTTCCCTAATTTTTTATTATGTCCACATCCTGGTCCCCATCTTGGACATCATAACAAACGTGCACTTTTTTGTTTAATTTACACATTGGACCATAGGAAAAATGACACTACAGCTACAGAGGTGACCGTCTGATAGCCCAGCTCGACTATCCATCTCTACTGAAGACCCTTTCAGCTTTTTGAGAGTTGGGTGGAGGACATCATCTCTTAAAATAGGGTCCCACAGCTGCACCCCATCAGTGTAAGCAGGACTCTTAGGACTCTTAGAAGAGTCAATGCTCTGAGACCATGGGGGGCGCTTAGCCCCCTCTCTTCGTCACTGAGGATGATTTCACTTTTCAGGGAATAGAGAGGGTGGTCCTTGTGGTGGACTGCAGGTATGGAAAGCTGTTGTCATCGTATTAGATAGATAAGAATGATTATATGTATTGTAGAAATGTCTCCTATCATGTTCCCTATTTTTTTATTATGTCCACATCCTGGTCCCCATCTTGGAAATCATAACAAACGTGCACTTTTTTGTTTAATTTACACATTGGACCATAGGAAAAATGACACTACAGCTACAGAGGTGACCGTCTGATAGCCCAGCTCGACTATCCATCTCTACTGAAGACCCTTTCAGCTTTTTGAGAGTTGGGTGGAGGACATCATCTCTGAAAATAGGGTCCCACAGCTGCACCCCATCAGTGTGAGCAGGAATCCTAGGACTCTTAGAAGAGTCAATGCTCTGAGACCATGGGGGGCGCTTAGCCCCCTCTCTTCGTCACTGAGGATGATTTCATTTTTCAGGGATTAGAGAGAGTGGTCCTTGTGGTGGACTGCAGGTATGGAGAGCTGTTGTGATCGTATTAGATAGATAAGAATGATTATATGTATTGTAGAAATGTCTCCTATCATGTTCCCTAATTTTTTATTATGTCCACATCCTGGTCCCCATCTTGGACATCATAACAAACGTGCACTTTTTTGTTTAATTTACACATTGGACCATAGGAAAAATGACACTACAGCTACAGAGGGGACCGTCTGATAGCCCAGCTCGACTATCCATCTCTACTGAAGACCCTTTCAGCTTTTTGAGAGTTGGGTAGAGAACATCATCTCTGAAAATAGGGTCCCACAGCTGCACCCCATCAGTGTGAGCAGGACTCTTAGGACTCTTAGAAGAGTCAATGCTCTGAGACCATGGAGGGCGCTTAGCCCCCTCTCTTCGTCACTGAGGATGATTTCACTTTTCAGGGATTAGAGAGAGTGGTCCTTGTGGTGGACTGCAGGTATGGAGAGCTGTTGTGATCGTATTAGATAGATAAGAATGATTATATGTATTGTAGAAATGTCTCCTATCATGTTCCCTAATTTTTTATTATGTCCACATCCTGGTCCCCATCTTGAACATCATAACAAACGTGCACTTTTTTGTTTAATTTACACATTGGACCATAGGAAAAATGACACTACAGCTACAGAGGTGACCGTCTGATAGCCCAGCTCGACTATCCATCTCTACTGAAGACCCTTTCAGCTTTTTGAGAGTTGGGTGGAGGACATCATCTCTGAAAATAGGGTCCCACAGCTGCACCCCATCAGTGTAAGCAGGACTCTTAGGACTCTTAGAAGAGTCAATGCTCTAAAACCATGGGGGCGCTTAGCCCCCTCTCTTCGTCCCTGAGGATGATTTCATTTTTCAGGGATTAGAGAGGGTGGTCCTTGTGGTGGACTGCAGGTATGGAGAGCTGTTGTCATCGTATTAGATAGATAAGAATGATTATATGTATTGTAGAAATGACTCCTATCATGTTCCCTAATTTCTTATTATGTCCACATCCTGGTCCCCATCTTGGACATCATAACAAACGTGCACTTTTTTGTTTAATTTACACATTGGACCATAGGAAAAATGACACTACAGCTACAGAGGTGACCGTCTGATAGCCCAGCTCGACTATCCATCTCTACTGAAGACCCTTTCAGCTTTTTGAGAGTTGGGTGGAGGACATCATCTCTGAAAATAGGGTCCCACAGCTTCACCCCATCAGTGTGAGCAGGACTCTTAGGACTCTTAGAAGAGTCAATGCTCTGGTACCATGGGGGGCGCTTGGCCCCCTCTCTTCGTCACTGAGGATGATTTCATTTTTCAGGGATTAGAGAGGGTGGTCCTTGTGGTGGACTGCAGGTATGGAGAGCTGTTGTCATCGTATTAGATAGATAAGAATGATTATATGTATTGTAGAAATGTCTCCTATCATGTTCCCTAATTTTTTATTATGTCCACATCCTGGTCCCCATCTTGGACATCATAACAAACGTGCACTTTTTTGTTTAATTTACACATTGGACCATAGGAAAAATGACACTACAGCTACAGAGGTGACCGTCTGATAGCCCAGCTCGACTATCCATCTCTACTGAAGACCCTTTCAGCTTTTTAAGAGTTGGGTGGAGGACATCATCTCTGAAAATAGGGTCCCACAGCTGCACCCCATCAGTGTGAGCAGGACTCTTAGGACTCTTAGAAGAGTCAATGCTCTGAGACCATTGGGGGCACTTAGCCCCCTCTCTTCGTCACTGAGGATGATTTCATTTTTCAGGGATTAGAGAGGGTGGTCCTTGTGGTGGACTGCAGGTATGGAGAGCTGTTATCATCGTATTAGATAGATAAGAATGATTATATGTATTGTAGAAATGTCTCCTATCATGTTCCCTAATTTTTTATTATGTCCACATCCTGGTCCCCATCTTGGACATCATAACAAACGTGCACTTTTTTGTTTAATTTACACATTGGACCATAGGAAAAATGACACTACAGCTACAGAGGTGACCGTCTGATAGCCCAGCTCGACAATCCATCTCTACTGAAGACCCTTTCAGCTTTTTGAGAGTTGGGTGGAGGACATCATCTCTGAAAATAGGGTCCCACAGCTGCACCCCATCAGTGTGAGCAGGACTCTTAGGACTCTTAGAAGAGTCAATGCTCTGAGACCATGGGGGGCGCTTAGCCCCCTCTCTTCGTCACTGAGGATGATTTCATTTTTCAGGGATTAGAGAGGGTGGTCCTTGTGGTGGACTGCAGGTATGGAGAGCTGTTGTCATCGTATTAGATAGATAAGAATGATTATATGTATTGTAGAAATGTCTCCTATCATGTTCCCTAATTTTTTATTATGTCCACATCCTGGTCCCCATCTTGGACATCATAACAAACGTGCACTTTTTTGTTTAATTTACACATTGGACCATAGGAAAAATGACACTACAGCTACAGAGGTGACCGTCTGATAGCCCAGCTCGACTATCCATCTCTACTGAAGACCCTTTCAGCTTTTTGAGAGTTGGGTAGAGAACATCATCTCTGAAAATAGGGTCCCACAGCTGCACCCCATCAGTGTGAGCAGGACTCTTAGGACTCTTAGAAGAGTCAATGCTCTGAGACCATGGAGGGCGCTTAGCCCCCTCTCTTCGTCACTGAGGATGATTTCACTTTTCAGGGATTAGAGAGAGTGGTCCTTGTGGTGGACTGCAGGTATGGAGAGCTGTTGTGATCGTATTAGATAGATAAGAATGATTATATGTATTGTAGAAATGTCTCCTATCATGTTCCCTAATTTTTTATTATGTCCACATCCTGGTCCCTATCTTGAACATCATAACAAACGTGCACTTTTTTGTTTAATTTACACATTGGACCATAGGAAAAATGACACTACAGCTACAGAGGTGACCGTCTGATAGCCCAGCTCGACTATCCATCTCTACTGAAGACCCTTTCAGCTTTTTGAGAGTTGGGTGGAGGACATCATCTCTGAAAATAGGGTCCCACAGCTGCACCCCATCAGTGTGAGCAGGACTCTTAGGACTCTTAGAAGAGTTAATGCTCTGAGACCATGGGGGCGCTTAGCCCCCTCTCTTCGTCACTGAGGATGATTTCATTTTTCAGGGATTAGAGAGGGTGGTCCTTGTGGTGGACTGCAGGTATGGAGAGCTGTTGTCATCGTATTAGATAGATAAGAATGATTATATGTATTGTAGAAATGTCTCCTATCATGTTTTCTAATTTTTTATTATGTCCACATCCTGGTCCCCATCTTGGACATCATAACAAACGTGCACTTTTTTGTTTAATTTACACATTGGACCATAGGAAAAATGACACTACAGCTACAGAGGTGACCGTCTGATAGCCCAGCTCGACTATCCATCTCTACTGAAGACCCTTTCAGCTTTTTGAGAGTTGGGTGGAGGACATCATCTCTGAAAATAGGGTCCCACAGCTGCACCCCATCAGTGTGAGCAGGACTCTTAGGACTCTTAGAAGAGTCAATGCTCTGAGACCATTGGGGGCACTTAGCCCCCTCTCTTCATCACTGAGGATGATTTCATTTTTCAGGGATTAGAGAGGGTGGTCCTTGTGGTGGACTGCAGATATGGAGAGCTGTTATCATCGTATTAGATAGATAAGAATGATTATATGTATTGTAGAAATGTCTCCTATCATGTTCCCTAATTTTTTATTATGTCCACATCCTGGTCCCCATCTTGGACATCATAACAAACGTGCACTTTTTTGTTTAATTTACACATTGGACCATAGGAAAAATGACACTACAGCTACAGAGGTGACCGTCTGATAGCCCAGCTCGACTATCCATCTCTACTGAAGACCCTTTCAGCTTTTTGAGAGTTGGGTGGAGGACATCATCTCTGAAAATAGGGTCCCACAGCTGCACCCCATCAGTGTGAGCAGGACTCTTAGGACTCTTAGAAGAGTCAATGCTCTGAGACCATGGGGGGCGCTTAGCCCCCTCTCTTCGTCACTGAGGATGATTTCATTTTTCAGGGATTAGAGAGGGTGGTCCTTGTGGTGGACTGCAGGTATGGAGAGCTGTTGTCATCGTATTAAATAGATAAGAATGATTATATGTATTGTAGAAATGTCTCCTATCATGTTCCCTAATTTTTTATTATGTCCACATCCTGGTCCCCATCTTGGACATCATAACAAACGTGCACTTTTTTGTTTAATTTACACATTGGACCATAGGAAAAATGACACTACAGCTACAGAGGTGACCGTCTGATAGCCCAGCTCGACTATCCATCTCTACTGAAGACCCTTTCAGCTTTTTGAGAGTTGGGTGGAGAACATCATCTCTGAAAATAGGGTCCCACAGCTGCACCCCATCAGTGTGAGCAGGACTCTTAGGACTCTTAGAAGAGTCAATGCTCTGAGACCATGGGGGGCGCTTAGCCCCCTCTCTTCGTCACTGAGGATGATTTCACTTTTCAGGGAATAGAGAGGGTGGTCCTTGTGGTGGACTGCAGGTATGGAGAGCTGTTGTCATCGTATTACATAGATAAGAATGATTATATGTATTGTAGAAATGTCTCCTATCATGTTCCCTATTTTTTTATTATGTCCACATCCTGGTCCCCATCTTGGAAATCATAACAAACGTGCACTTTTTTGTTTAATTTACACATTGGACCATAGGAAAAATGACACTACAGCTACAGAGGTGACCGTCTGATAGCCCAGCTCGACTATCCATCTCTACTGAAGACCCTTTCAGCTTTTTGAGAGTTGGGTGGAGGACATCATCTCTGAAAATAGGGTCCCACAGCTGCACCCCATCAGTGTGAGCAGGAATCTTAGGACTCTTAGAAGAGTCAATGCTCTGAGACCATGGGGGGCGCTTAGCCCCCTCTCTTCGTCACTGAGGATGATTTCATTTTTCAGGGATTAGAGAGAGTGGTCCTTGTGGTGGACTGCAGGTATGGAGAGCTGTTGTGATCGTATTAGATAGATAAGAATGATTATATGTATTGTAGAAATGTCTCCTATCATGTTCCCTAATTTTTTATTATGTCCACATCCTGGTCCCCATCTTGAACATCATAACAAACGTGCACTTTTTTGTTTAATTTACACATTGGACCATAGGAAAAATGACACTACAGCTACAGAGGTGACCGTCTGATAGCCCAGCTTGACTATCCATCTCTACTGAAGACCCTTTCAGTTTTTTGAGAGTTGGGTGGAGGACATCATCTCTGAAAATAGGGTCCCACAGCTGCACCCCATCAGTGTAAGCAGGACTCTTAGGACTCTTAGAAGAGTCAATGCTCTAAAACCATGGGGGGCGCTTAGCCCCCTCTCTTCGTCCCTGAGGATGATTTCATTTTTCAGGGATTAGAGAGGGTGGTCCTTGTGGTGGACTGCAGGTATGGAGAGCTGTTGTCATCGTATTAGATAGATAAGAATGATTATATGTATTGTAGAAATGTCTCCTATCATGTTCCCTAATTTCTTATTATGTCCACATCCTGGTCCCCATCTTGGACATCATAACAAACGTGCACTTTTTTGTTTAATTTACACATTGGACCATAGGAAAAATGACACTACAGCTACAGAGGTGACCGTCTGATAGCCCAGCTCGACTATCCATCTCCACTGAAGACCCTTTCAGCTTTTTGAGAGTTGGGTGGAGGACATCATCTCTGAAAATAGGGTCCCACAGCTTCACCCCATCAGTGTGAGCAGGACTCTTAGGACTCTTAGAAGAGTGAATGCTCTGGTACCATGGGGGGCGCTTGGCCCCCTCTCTTCGTCACTGAGAATGATTTCATTTTTCAGGGATTAGAGAGGGTGGTCCTTGTGGTGGACTGCAGGTATGGAGAGCTGTTGTCATCGTATTAGATAGATAAGAATGATTATATGTATTGTAGAAATGTCTCCTATCATGTTCCCTAATTTTTTATTATGTCCACATCCTGGTCCCCATCTTGGACATCATAACAAACGTGCACATTTTTGTTTAATTTACACATTGGGCCATAGGAAAAATGACACTACAGCTACAGAGGTGACCGTCTGATAGCCCAGCTCGACTATCCATCTCTACTGAAGACCCTTTCAGCTTTTTGAGAGTTGGGTGGAGGACATCATCTCTGAAAATAGGGTCCCACAGCTGCACCCATCAGTGTGAGCAGGACTCTTAGGACTCTTAGAAGAGTTAATGCTCTGAGACCATGGGGGCGCTTAGCCCCCTCTCTTCGTCACTGAGGATGATTTCATTTTTCAGGGATTAGAGAGGGTGGTCCTTGTGGTGGACTGCAGGTATGGAGAGCTGTTGTCATCGTATTAGATAGATAAGAATGATTATATGTATTGTAGAAATGTCTCCTATCATGTTCCCTAATTTTTTATTATGTCCACATCCTGGTCCCCATCTTGGACATCATAACAAACGTGCACTTTTTTGTTTAATTTACACATTGGACCATAGGAAAAATGACACTACAGCTACAGAGGTGACCGTCTGATAGCCCAGCTTGACTATCCATCTCTACTGAAGACCCTTTCAGCTTTTTGAAAGTTGGGTGGAGGACATCATCTCTGAAAATAGGGTCCCACAGCTGCACCCCATCAGTGTGAGCAGGACTCTTAGGACTCTTAGAAGAGTCAATGCTCTGAGACCATTGGGGGCACTTAGCCCCCTCTCTTCGTCACTGAGGATGATTTCATTTTTCAGGGATTAGAGAGGGTGGTCCTTGTGGTGGACTGCAGGTATGGAGAGCTGTTATCATCGTATTAGGTAGATAAGAATGATTATATGTATTGTAGAAATGTCTCCTATCATGTTCCCTAATTTTTTATTATGTCCACATCCTGGTCCCCATCTTGGACATCATAACAAACGTGCACTTTTTTGTTTAATTTACACATTGGACCATAGGAAAAATGACACTACAGCTACAGAGGTGACCGTCTGATAGCCCAGCTCGACTATCCATCTCTACTGAAGACCCTTTCAGCTTTTTGAGAGTTGGGTGGAGGACATCATCTCTGAAAATAGGGTCCCACAGCTGCACCCCATCAGTGTGAGCAGGACTCTTAGGACTCTTAGAAGAGTTAATGCTCTGAGACCATGGGGGCGCTTAGCCCCCTCTCTTCGTCACTGAGGATGATTTCATTTTTCAGGGATTAGAGAGGGTGGTCCTTGTGGTGGACTGCAGGTATGGAGAGCTGTTGTCATCGTATTAGATAGATAAGAATGATTATATGTATTGTAGAAATGTCTCCTATCATGTTCCCTAATTTTTTATTATGTCCACATCCTGGTCCCCATCTTGGACATCATAACAAACGTGCACTTTTTTGTTTAATTTACACATTGGACCATAGGAAAAATGACACTACAGCTACAGAGGTGACCGTCTGATAGCCCAGCTCGACTATCCATCTCTACTGAAGACCCTTTCAGCATTTTGAGAGTTGGGTGGAGGACATCATCTCTGAAAATAGGGTCCCACAGCTGCACCCCATCAGTGTGAGCAGGACTCTTAGGACTCTTAGAAGAGTCAATGCTCTGAGACCATTGGGGCACTGAGCCCCCTCTCTTCGTCACTGGGGATGATTTCATTTTTCAGGGATTAGAGAGGGTGGTCCTTGTGGTGGACTGCAGGTATGGAGAGCTGTTGTCATCGTATTAGATAGATAAGAATGATTATATGTATTGTAGAAATGTCTCCTATCATGTTCCCTAATTTTTTATTATGTCCACATCCTGGTCCCCATCTTGGACATCATAACAAACATGCACTTTTTTGTTTAATTTACACATTGGACCATAGGAAAAATGACACTACAGCTACAGAGGTGACCGTCTGATAGCCCAGCTTGACTATCCATCTCTACTGAAGACCCTTTCAGCTTTTTGAGAGTTGGGTGGAGGACATCATCTCTGAAAATAGGGTCCCACAGCTGCACCCATCAGTGTGAGCAGGACTCTTAGGACTCTTAGAAGAGTTAATGCTCTGAGACCATGGGGGCGCTTAGCCCCCTCTCTTCGTCACTGAGGATGATTTCATTTTTCAGGGATTAGAGAGGGTGGTCCTTGTGGTGGACTGCAGGTATGGAGAGCTGTTGTCATCGTATTAGATAGATAAGAATGATTATATGTATTGTAGAAATGTCTCCTATCATGTTCCCTAATTTTTTATTATGTCCACATCCTGGTCCCCATCTTGGACATCATAACAAACGTGCACTTTTTTGTTTAATTTACACATTGGACCATAGGAAAAATGACACTACAGCTACAGAGGTGACCGTCTGATAGCCCAGCTTGACTATCCATCTCTACTGAAGACCCTTTCAGCTTTTTGAAAGTTGGGTGGAGGACATCATCTCTGAAAATAGGGTCCCACAGCTGCACCCCATCAGTGTGAGCAGGACTCTTAGGACTCTTAGAAGAGTCAATGCTCTGAGACCATTGGGGGCACTTAGCCCCCTCTCTTCGTCACTGAGGATGATTTCATTTTTCAGGGATTAGAGAGGGTGGTCCTTGTGGTGGACTGCAGGTATGGAGAGCTGTTATCATCGTATTAGGTAGATAAGAATGATTATATGTATTGTAGAAATGTCTCCTATCATGTTCCCTAATTTTTTATTATGTCCACATCCTGGTCCCCATCTTGGACATCATAACAAACGTGCACTTTTTTGTTTAATTTACACATTGGACCATAGGAAAAATGACACTACAGCTACAGAGGTGACCGTCTGATAGCCCAGCTCGACTATCCATCTCTACTGAAGACCCTTTCAGCTTTTTGAGAGTTGGGTGGAGGACATCATCTCTGAAAATAGGGTCCCACAGCTGCACCCCATCAGTGTGAGCAGGACTCTTAGGACTCTTAGAAGAGTTAATGCTCTGAGACCATGGGGGCGCTTAGCCCCCTCTCTTCGTCACTGAGGATGATTTCATTTTTCAGGGATTAGAGAGGGTGGTCCTTGTGGTGGACTGCAGGTATGGAGAGCTGTTGTCATCGTATTAGATAGATAAGAATGATTATATGTATTGTAGAAATGTCTCCTATCATGTTCCCTAATTTTTTATTATGTCCACATCCTGGTCCCCATCTTGGACATCATAACAAACGTGCACTTTTTTGTTTAATTTACACATTGGACCATAGGAAAAATGACACTACAGCTACAGAGGTGACCGTCTGATAGCCCAGCTCGACTATCCATCTCTACTGAAGACCCTTTCAGCATTTTGAGAGTTGGGTGGAGGACATCATCTCTGAAAATAGGGTCCCACAGCTGCACCCCATCAGTGTGAGCAGGACTCTTAGGACTCTTAGAAGAGTCAATGCTCTGAGACCATTGGGGGCACTGAGCCCCCTCTCTTCGTCACTGGGGATGATTTCATTTTTCAGGGATTAGAGAGGGTGGTCCTTGTGGTGGACTGCAGGTATGGAGAGCTGTTGTCATCGTATTAGATAGATAAGAATGATTATATGTATTGTAGAAATGTCTCCTATCATGTTCCCTAATTTTTTATTATGTCCACATCCTGGTCCCCATCTTGGACATCATAACAAACATGCACTTTTTTGTTTAATTTACACATTGGACCATAGGAAAAATGACACTACAGCTACAGAGGTGACCGTCTGATAGCCCAGCTTGACTATCCATCTCTACTGAAGACCCTTTCAGCTTTTTGAGAGTTGGGTGGAGGACATCATCTCTGAAAATAGGGTCCCACAGCTGCACCCCATCAGTGTAAGCAGGGCTCTTAGGACTCTTAGAAGAGTCAATGCTCTAAAACCATGGGGGGCGCTTAGCCCCCTCTCTTCGTCCCTGAGGATGATTTCATTTTTCAGGGATTAGAGACGGTGGTCCTTGTGGTGGACTGCAGGTATGGAGAGCTGTTGTCATCGTATTAGATAGATAAGAATGATTATATGTATTGTAGAAATGTCTCCTATCATGTTCCCTAATTTCTTATTATGTCCACATCCTGGTCCCCATCTTGGACTTCATAACAAACGTGCACTTTTTTGTTTAATTTACACATTGGACCATAGGAAAAATGACACTACAGCTACAGAGGTGACCGTCTGATAGCCCAGCTCGACTATCCATCTCTACTGAAGACCCTTTCAGCTTTTTGAGAGTTGGGTGGAGGACATCATCTCTGAAAATAGGGTCCCACAGCTTCACCCCATCAGTGTGAGCAGGACTCTTAGGACTCTTAGAAGAGTGAATGCTCTGGTACCATGGGGGGCGCTTGGCCCCCTCTCTTCGTCACTGAGGATGATTTCATTTTTCAGGGATTAGAGAGGGTGGTCCTTGTGGTGGACTGCAGGTATGGAGAGCTGTTGTCATCGTATTAGATAGATAAGAATGATTATATGTATTGTAGAAATGTCTCCTATCATGTTCCCTAATTTTTTATTATGTCCACATCCTGGTCCCCATCTTGGACATCATAACAAACGTGCACTTTTTTGTTTAATTTACACATTGGGCCATAGGAAAAATGACACTACAGCTACAGAGGTGACCGTCTGATAGCCCAGCTCGACTATCCATCTCTACTGAAGACCCTTTCAGCTTTTTGAGAGTTGGGTGGAGGACATCATCTCTGAAAATAGGGTCCCACAGCTGCACCCATCAGTGTGATCAGGACTCTTAGGACTCTTAGAAGAGTTAATGCTCTGAGACCATGGGGGCGCTTAGCCCCCTCTCTTCGTCACTGAGGATGATTTCATTTTTCAGGGATTAGAGAGGGTGGTCCTTGTGGTGGACTGCAGGTATGGAGAGCTGTTGTCATCGTATTAGATAGATAAGAATGATTATATGTATTGTAGAAATGTCTCCTATCATGTTCCCTAATTTTTTATTATGTCCACATCCTGGTCCCCATCTTGGACATCATAACAAACGTGCACTTTTTTGTTTAATTTACACATTGGACCATAGGAAAAATGACACTACAGCTACAGAGGTGACCGTCTGATAGCCCAGCTCGACTATCCATCTCTACTGAAGACCCTTTCAGCTTTTTGAGAGTTGGGTGGAGGACATCATCTCTGAAAATAGGGTCCCACAGCTGCACCCCATCAGTGTGAGCAGGGACTCTTAGGACTCTTAGAAGAGTCAATGCTCTGAGACCATTGGGGGCACTTAGCCCCCTCTCTTCGTCACTGAGGATGATTTCATTTTTCAGGGATTAGAGAGGGTGGTCCTTGTGGTGGACTGCAGGTATGGAGAGCTGTTATCATCGTATTAGGTAGATAAGAATGATTATATGTATTGTAGAAATGTCTCCTATCATGTTCCCTAATTTTTTATTATGTCCACATCCTGGTCCCCATCTTGGACATCATAACAAACGTGCACTTTTTTGTTTAATTTACACATTGGACCATAGGAAAAATGACACTACAGCTACAGAGGTGACCGTCTGATAGCCCAGCTCGACAATCCATCTCTACTGAAGACCCTTTCAGCTTTTTGAGAGTTGGGTGGAGGACATCATCTCTGAAAATAGGGTCCCACAGCTGCACCCCATCAGTGTGAGCAGGACTCTTAGGACTCTTAGAAGAGTCAATGCTCTGAGACCATGGGGGGCGCTTAGCCCCCTCTCCTCGTCACTGAGGATGATTTCACTTTTCAGGGAATAGAGAGGGTGGTCCTTGTGGTGGACTGCAGGTATGGAGAGCTGTTGTCATCGTATTAGATAGATAAGAATGATTATATGTATTGTAGAAATGTCTCCTATCATGTTCCCTATTTTTTTATTATGTCCACATCCTGGTCCCCATCTTGGAAATCATAACAAACGTGCACTTTTTTGTTTAATTTACAAATTGGACAATAGGAAAAATGACACTACAGCTACAGAGGTGACCGTCTGATAGCCCAGCTCGACTATCCATCTCTACTGAAGACCCTTTCAGCTTTTTGAGAGTTGGGTGGAGGACATCATCTCTGAAAATAGGGTCCCACAACTGCACCCCATCAGTGTGAGCAGGACTCTTAGGACTCTTAGAAGAGTCAATGCTCTGAGACCATGGGGGGCGCTTAGCCCCCTCTCTTCGTCACTGAGGATGATTTCATTTTTCAGGGATTAGAGAGGGTGGTCCTTGTGGTGGACTGCAGGTATGGAGAGCTGTTGTCATCGTATTAAATAGATAAGAATGATTATATGTATTGTAGAAATGTCTCCTATCATGTTCCCTAATTTTTTATTATGTCCACATCCTGGTCCCCATCTTGGACATCATAACAAACGTGCACTTTTTTGTTTAATTTACACATTGGACCATAGGAAAAATGACACTACAGCTACAGAGGTGACCGTCTGATAGCCCAGCTCGACTATCCATCTCTACTGAAGACCCTTTCAGCTTTTTGAGAGTTGGGTGGAGGACATCATCTCTGAAAATAGGGTCCCACAGCTGCACCCCATCAGTGTGAGCAGGACTCTTAGGACTCTTAGAAGAGTCAATGCTCTGAGACCATGGGGGGCGCTTAGCCCCCTCTCTTCGTCACTGAGGATGATTTCATTTTTCAGGGATTAGAGAGGGTGGTCCTTGTGGTGGACTGCAGGTATGGAGACCTGTTGTCATCGTATTAGATAGATAAGAATGATTATATGTATTGTAGAAATGTCTCCTATCATGTTCCCTAATTTTTTATTATGTCCACATCCTGGTCCCCCATCTTGGACATCATAACAAACGTGCACTTTTTTGTTTAATTTACACATTGGACCATAGGAAAAATGACACTACAGCTACAGAGGTGACCGTCTGATAGCCCAGCTCGACTATCCATCTCTACTGAAGACCCTTTCAGCTTTTTGAGAGTTGGGTGGAGGACATCATCTCTGAAAATAGGGTCCCACAGCTTCACCCCATCAGTGTGAGCAGGACTCTTAGGACTCTTAGAAGAGTCAATGCTCTGGTACCATGGGGGGCGCTTGGCCCCCTCTCTTCGTCACTGAGGATGATTTCATTTTTCAGGGATTAGAGAGGGTGGTCCTTGTGGTGGACTGCAGGTATGGAGAGCTGTTGTCATCGTATTAGATAGATAAGAATGATTATATGTATTGTAGAAATGTCTCCTATCATGTTCCCTAATTTTTTATTATGTCCACATCCTGGTCCCCATCTTGGACATCATAACAAACGTGCACTTTTTTGTTTAATTTACACATTGGACCATAGGAAAAATGACACTACAGCTACAGAGGTGACCGTCTGATAGCCCAGCTCGACTATCCATCTCTACTGAAGACCCTTTCAGCTTTTTGAGAGTTGGGTGGAGGACATCATCTCTGAAAATAGGGTCCCACAGCTGCACCCCATCAGTGTGAGCAGGACTCTTAGGACTCTTAGAAGAGTTAATGCTCTGAGACCATGGGGGCGCTTAGCCCCCTCTCTTCGTCACTGAGGATGATTTCATTTTTCAGGGATTAGAGAGGGTGGTCCTTGTGGTGGACTGCAGGTATGGAGAGCTGTTGTCATCGTATTAGATAGATAAGAATGATTATATGTATTGTAGAAATGTCTCCTATCATGTTCCCTAATTTTTTATTATGTCCACATCCTGGTCCCCATCTTGGCCATCATAACAAACGTGCACTTTTTTGTTTAATTTACACATTGGACCATAGGAAAAATGACACTACAGCTACAGAGGTGACCGTCTGATAGCCCAGCTCGACTATCCATCTCTACTGAAGACCCTTTCAGCATTTTGAGAGTTGGGTGGAGGACATCATCTCTGAAAATAGGGTCCCACAGCTGCACCCCATCAGTGTGAGCAGGACTCTTAGGACTCTTAGAAGAGTCAATGCTCTGAGACCATTGGGGGCACTGAGCCCCCTCTCTTCGTCACTGAGGATGATTTCATTTTTCAGGGATTAGAGAGGGTGGTCCTTGTGGTGGACTGCAGATATGGAGAGCTGTTATCATCGTATTAGATAGATAAGAATGATTATATGTATTGTAGAAATGTCTCCTATAATGTCCCCTAATTTTTTATTATGTCCACATCCTGGTCCCCATCTTGGACATCATAACAAACGTGCACTTTTTTGTTTAATTTACACATTGGACCATAGGGAAAATGAAACTACAGCTACAGAGGTGACCGTCTGATAGCCCAGCTCGACTATCCATCTCTACTGAAGAACCTTTCAGCTTTTTGAGAGTTGGGTGGAGGACATCATCTCTGAAAATAGGGTCCCACAGCTGCACCCCATCAGTGTGAGCAGGACTCTTAGGACTCTTAGACCCTTTCAGCTTTTTGAGAGTTGGGTGGAGGACATCATCTCTGAAAATAGGGTCCCCCAGCTGCACCCCATCAGTGTGAGCAGGACTCTTAGGACTCTTAGAAGAGTCAATGCTCTGAGACCATTGGGGGCACTTAGCCCCCTCTCTTCATCACTGAGGATGATTTCATTTTTCAGGGATTAGAGAGGGTGGTCCTTGTGGTGGACTGCAGATATGGAGAGCTGTTATCATCGTATTAGATAGATAAGAATGATTATATGTATTGTAGAAATGTCTCCTATCATGTTCCCTAATTTTTTATTATGTCCACATCCTGGTCCCCATCTTGGACATCATAACAAACGTGCACTTTTTTGTTTAATTTACACATTGGACCATAGGAAAAATGACACTACAGCTACAGAGGTGACCGTCTGATAGCCCAGCTCGACTATCCATCTCTACTGAAGACCCTTTCAGCTTTTTGAGAGTTGGGTGGAGGACATCATCTCTGAAAATAGGGTCCCACAGCTGCACCCCATCAGTGTGAGCAGGACTCTTAGGACTCTTAGAAGAGTCAATGCTCTGAGACCATGGGGGGCGCTTAGCCCCCTCTCTTCGTCACTGAGGATGATTTAATTTTTCAGGGATTAGAGAGGGTGGTCCTTGTAGTGGACTGCAGGTATGGAGAGCTGTTGTCATCGTATTAAATAGATAAGAATGATTATATGTATTGTAGAAATGTCTCCTATCATGTTCCCTAATTTTTTATTATGTCCACATCCTGGTCCCCATCTTGGACATCATAACAAACGTGCACTTTTTTGTTTAATTTACACATTGGACCATAGGAAAAATGACACTACAGCTACAGAGGTGACCGTCTGATAGCCCAGCTCGACTATCCATCTCTACTGAAGACGCTTTCAGCTTTTTGAGAGTTGGGTGGAGAACATCATCTCTGAAAATAGGGTCCCACAGCTGCACCCCATCAGTGTGAGCAGGACTCTTAGGACTCTTAGAAGAGTCAATGCTCTGAGACCATGGGGGGCGCTTAGCCCCCTCTCCTCGTCACTGAGGATGATTTCACTTTTTAGGGAATAGAGAGGGTGGTCCTTGTGGTGGACTGCAGGTATGGAGAGCTGTTGTCATCGTATTAGATAGATAAGAATGATTATATGTATTGTAGAAATGTCTCCTATCATGTTCCCTATTTTTTTATTATGTCCACATCCTGGTCCCCATCTTGGAAATCATAACAAACGTGCACTTTTTTGTTTAATTTACAAATTGGACCATAGGAAAAATGACACTACAGCTACAGAGGTGACCGTCTGATAGCCCAGCTCGACTATCCATCTCTACTGAAGACCCTTTCAGCTTTTTGAGAGTTGGGTGGAGGACATCATCTCTGAAAATAGGGTCCCACAGCTGCACCCCATCAGAGTGAGCAGGAATCTTAGGACTCTTAGAAGAGTCAATGCTCTGAGACCATGGTGGGCGCTTAGCCCCCTCTCTTCGTCACTGAGGATGATTTCATTTTTCAGGGATTAGAGAAAGTGGTCCTTGTGGTGGACTGCAGGTATGGAGAGCTGTTGTGATCGTATTAGATAGATAAGAATGATTATATGTATTGTAGAAATGTCTTCAGTAGAGATGGATAGTCGAGCTGGGCTATCAGACGGTCACCTCTGTAGCTGTAGTGTCATTTTTCCTATGGTCCAATGTGTAAATTAAACAAAAAAGTGCACGTTTGTTATGATGTCCAAGATGGGGACCAGGATGTGGACATAATAAAAAATTAGGGAACATGATAGGAGACATTTCTACAATACATATAATCATTCTTATCTATCTAATACGATGACAACAGCTCTCCATACCTGCAGTCCACCACAAGGACCACCCTCTCTAATCCCTGAAAAATGAAATCATCCTCAGTGACGAAGAGAGGGGGCTAAGCGCCCCCATGGTCTCAGAGCATTAACTCTTCTAAGAGTCCTAAGGGCATTTCGCGCATAAATGAAATGATCACATTTTTCTCCAAAACTATAACAGATGCAAGCTTGTCCTGTTTGGTGGAGATAATATTTAATAAAATAAGTAGAAACCTACTAAAAGTTTTGTTTGTTTATATTGCAATCCTGAGATAATCGTCTCCATGCTCCAAATCCATTTTAAAGCCATTTCAAAGGCATTTCACGCATAAATGAAATGATCACATTTTTCTCCAAAACTATAACACATGCAAGCTTGTCCTGTTTGGTGGAGATGATATTTAATAAAATAAGTAGAAATCCACTAAAGGTTTTGTTTGGTTATCTTGCAATCCCAAGATAATCGTCTCCATGCTCCAAATCCATTTTAAAGCCATTTTTAAGGCATTTCGCGCATAAATGAAATGATCACATTTTTCTCCAAAACTATAACAGATGCAAGCTTGTCCTGTTTGGTGGAGATAATATTTAATAAAATAGGTAGAAATCTACTAAAAGTTTCGTTTGTTTATATTGCAATCCTGAGATAATCGTCTCCATGCTCCAAATCCATTTTAAAGCCATTTCAAAGGCATTTCGCGCATAAATGAAATGATCACATTTTTCTCCAAAACTATAACAGATGCAAGCTTGTCCTGTTTGGTGGAGATGATATTTCATAAAATAAGTAGAAATCCACTAAAAGTTTTGTTTGGTTATCTTGCAATCCCGAGATAATCGTCTCCATGCTCCAAACCCTTTTTAAAGCCATTTTTAAGGCATTTCGCGAATAAATGAAATGATCACATTTTTCTCCAAAACTATAACAGATGCAAGCTTGTCCTGTTTGGTGGGGATAATATTTAATAAAATAAGTAGAAATCCACTAAAAGTTTTGTTTGGTTATCTTGCAATCCCAAGATAATCGTCTCCATGCTCCAAATCCATTTTAAAGCCATTTTTAAGGCATTTCGCGCATAAATGAAATGATCACATTTTTCTCCAAAACTATAAAAGATGCAAGCTTGTCCTGTTTGGTGGAGATAATATTTAATAAAATAAGTAGAAATCTACTAAAAGTTTCGTTTGTTTATATTGCCATCCTGAGATAATCGTCTCCATGCTCCAAATCCATTTTAAAGCCATTTCAAAGGCATTTTGCGCATAAATGAAATGATCACATTTTTCTCCAAAAGTATAACAGATGCAAGCTTGTCCTGTTTGGTGGAGATGATATTTGGTAAAATAAGTAGAAATCCACTAAAAGTTTTGTTTGGTTATCTTGCAATCCCGAGATAATCGTCTCCATGCTCCAAATCTATTTTAAAGCCATTTCAAAGGCATTGTGCGCATAAATGAAATGATCACATTTTTCTCCAAAACTATAACAGATGCAAGCTTGTCCTGTTTGGAGGGGATGATATTTAATAAAATAATTAGAAATCCACTAAAAGTTTTGTTTGGTTATCTTGCAATCCCGAGATAATCGTCTCCATGCTTCAAAACCATTTTAAAGCCATTTTTAAGGCATTTCGCGCATAAATGAAATGATCACATTTTTCTCCAAAACTATAACAGATGCAAGCTTGTCCTGTTTGGTGGAGATAATATTTAATAAAATAAGTAGAAATCTACTAAAAGTTTCGTTTGTTTATATTGCAATCCTGAGATAATCGTCTCCATGCTCCAAATCTATTTTAAAGCCATTTCAAAGGCATTGTGCGCATAAATGAAATGATCACATTTTTCTCCAAAACTATAACAGATGCAAGCTTGTCCTGTTTGGAGGGGATGATATTTAATAAAATAATTAGAAATCCACTAAAAGTTTTGTTTGGTTATCTTGCAATCCCGAGATAATCGTCTCCATGCTTCAAAACCATTTTAAAGCCATTTTTAAGGCATTTCGCGCATAAATGAAATGATCACATTTTTCTCCAAAACTATAACAGATGCAAGCTTGTCCTGTTTGGTGGGGATAATATTTAATAAAATAAGTAGAAATCCACTAAAAGTTTTGTTTGGCGCCCCCCATGGTTTTAGAGCATTGACTCTTCTAAGAGTCCTAAGAGTCCTGCTTACACTGATGGGGTGCAGCTGTGGGACCCTATTTTAAGAGATGATGTCCTCCACCCAACTCTCAAAAAGCTGAAAGGGTCTTCAGTAGAGATGGATAGTCGAGCTGGGCTATCAGACGGTCACCTCTGTAGCTGTAGTGTCATTTTTCCTATGGTCCAATGTGTAAATTAAACAAAAAAGTGCACGTTTGTTATGATGTCCAAGATGGGGACCAGGATGTGGACATAATAAGAAATTAGGGAACATGATAGGAGACATTTCTACAATACATATAATCATTCTTATCTATCTAATACGATGACAACAGCTCTCCATACCTGCAGTCCACCACAAGGACCACCCTCTCTAATCCCTGAAAAATGAAATCATCCTCAGGGACGAAGAGAGGGGGCTAAGCGCCCCCCATGGTTTTAGAGCATTGACTCTTCTAAGAGTCCTAAGAGTCCTGCTTACACTGATGGGGTGCAGCTGTGGGACCCTATTTTCAGAGATGATGTCCTCCACCCAACTCTCAAAAAGCTGAAAGGGTCTTCAGTAGAGATGGATAGTCGAGCTAGGCTATCAGACGGTCACCTCTGTAGCTGTAGTGTCATTTTTCCTATGGTCCAATGTGTAAATTAAACAAAAAAGTGCACGTTTGTTATGATTTCCAAGATGGGGACCAGGATGTGGACATAATAAAAAATTAGGGAACATGATAGGAGACATTTCTACAATACATATAATCATTCTTATCTATCTAATACGATCACAACAGCTCTCCATTCCTGCAGTCCACCACAAGGACCACTCTCTCTAATCCCTGAAAAATGAAATCATCCTCAGTGACGAAGAGAGGGGGCTAAGCGCCCCCCATGGTCTCAGAGCATTGACTCTTCTAAGAGTCCTAAGAGTCCTGCTCACACTGATGGGGTGCAGCTGTGGGACCCTATTTTCAGAGATGATGTCCTCCACCCAACTCTCAAAAAGCTGAAAGGGTCTTCAGTAGAGATGGATAGTCGAGCTGGGCTATCAGACGGTCACCTCTGTAGCTGTAGTGTCATTTTTCCTATGGTCCAATGTGTAAATTAAACAAAAAAGTGCACGTTTGTTATGATTTCCAAGATGGGGACCAGGATGTGGACATAATAAAAAAATAGGGAACATGATAGGAGACATTTCTACAATACATATAATTATTCTTATCTATCTAATACGATGACAACAGCTCTCCATACCTGCAGTCCACCACAAGGACCACCCTCTCTAATCCCTGAAAAATGAAATCATCCTCAGTGACGAAGAGAGGGGGCTAAGCGCACCCCATGGTCTCAAAACATTGACTCTTCTAAGAGTCCTAAGAGTCCTGCTCACACTGATGGGGTGCAGCTGTGGGACCCTATTTTCAGAGATGATGTCCTCCACCCAACTCTCAAAAAGCTGAAAGGGTCTTCAGTAGAGATGGATAGTCGAGCTAGGCTATCAGACGGTCACCTCTGTAGCTGTAGTGTCATTTTTCCTATGGTCCAATGTGTAAATTAAACAAAAAAGTGCACGTTTGTTATGATTTCCAAGATGGGGACCAGGATGTGGACATAATAAAAAAATAGGGAACATGATAGGAGACATTTCTACAATACATATAATCATTCTTATCTATCTAATACGATGACAACAGCTCTCCATACCTGCAGTCCACCACAAGGACCACCCTCTCTATTCCCTGAAAAGTGAAATCATCCTCAGTGACGAAGAGAGGGGGCTAAGCGCCCCCCATGGTCTCAGAGCATTGACTCTTCTAAGAGTCCTAAGAGTCCTGCTCACACTGATGGGGTGCAGCTGTGGGACCCTATTTTCAGAGATGATGTTCTCCACCAAACTCTCAAAAAGCTGAAAGGGTCTTCAGTAGAGATGGATAGTCGAGCTGGGCTATCAGACGGTCACCTCTGTACCTGTAGTGTCATTTTTCCTATGGTCCAATGTGTAAATTAAACAAAAAAGTGCACGTTTGTTATGATGTCCAAGATGGGGACCAGGATGTGGACATAATAAAAAATTAGGGAACATGATAGGAGACATTTCTACAATACATATAATCATTCTTATCTATTTAATACGATGACAACAGCTCTCCATACCTGCAGTCCACCACAAGGACCACCCTCTCTAATCCCTGAAAAATGAAATCATCCTCAGTGACGAAGAGAGGGGGCTAAGCGCACCCCATGGTCTCAAAACATTGACTCTTCTAAGAGTCCTAAGAGTCCTGCTCACACTGATGGGGTGCAGCTGTGGGACCCTATTTTCAGAGATGATGTCCTCCACCCAACTCTCAAAAAGCTGAAAGGGTCTTCAGTAGAGATGGATAGTCGAGCTGGGCTATCAGACGGTCACCTCTGTAGCTGTAGTGTCATTTTTCCTATGGTCCAATGTGTAAATTAAACAAAAAAGTGCACGTTTGTTATGATTTCCAAGATGGGGACCAGGATGTGGACATAATAAAAAAATAGGGAACATGATAGGAGACATTTCTACAATACATATAATCATTCTTATCTATCTAATACGATGACAACAGCTCTCCATACCTGCAGTCCAGTCCACCACAAGGACCACCCTCTCTATTCCCTGAAAAGTGAAATCATCCTCAGTGACGAAGAGAGGGGGCTAAGCGCCCCCCATGGTCTCAGAGCATTGACTCTTCTAAGAGTCCTAAGAGTCCTGCTCACACTGATGGGGTGCAGCTGTGGGACCCTATTTTCAGAGATGATGTTCTCCACCAAACTCTCAAAAAGCTGAAAGGGTCTTCAGTAGAGATGGATAGTCGAGCTGGGCTATCAGACGGTCACCTCTGTACCTGTAGTGTCATTTTTCCTATGGTCCAATGTGTAAATTAAACAAAAAAGTGCACGTTTGTTATGATGTCCAAGATGGGGACCAGGATGTGGACATAATAAAAAATTAGGGAACATGATAGGAGACATTTCTACAATACATATAATAATTCTTATCTATTTAATACGATGACAACAGCTCTCCATACCTGCAGTCCACCACAAGGACCACCCTCTCTAATCCCTGAAAAATGAAATCATCCTCAGTGATGAAGAGAGGGGGCTAAGCGCCCCCCATGGTCTCAGAGCATTGACTCTTCTAAGAGTCCTAAGAGTCCTGCTCACACTGATGGGGTGCAGCTGTGGGACCCTATTTTCAGAGATGATGTCCTCCACCCAACTCTCAAAAAGCTGAAAGGGTCTTCAGTAGAGATGGATTGTCGAGCTGGGCTATCAGACGGTCACCTCTGTAGCTGTAGTGTCATTTTTCCTATGGTCCAATGTGTAAATTAAACAAAAAAGTGCACGTTTGTTATGATGTCCAAGATGGGGACCAGGATGTGGACATAATAAAAAATTAGGGAACATGATAGGAGACATTTCTACAATACATATAATCATTCTTATCTATCTAATACGATAACAGCTCTCCATACCTGCAGTCCACCACAAGGACCACCCTCTCTAATCCCTGAAAAATGAAATCATCCTCAGTGACGAAGAGAGGGGGCTAAGTGCCCCCAATGGTCTCAGAGCATTGACTCTTCTAAGAGTCCTAAGAGTCCTGCTCACACTGATGGGGTGCAGCTGTGGGACCCTATTTTCAGAGATGATGTCCTCCACCCAACTCTCAAAAAGCTGAAAGGGTCTTCAGTAGAGATGGATTGTCGAGCTGGGCTATCAGACGGTCACCTCTGTAGCTGTAGTGTCATTTTTCCTATGGTCCAATGTGTAAATTAAACAAAAAAGTGCACGTTTGTTATGATGTCCAAGATGGGGACCAGGATGTGGACATAATAAAAAATTAGGGAACATGATAGGAGACATTTCTACAATACATATAATCATTCTTATCTATCTAATACGATGACAACAGCTCTCCATACCTGCAGTCCACCACAAGGACCACCCTCTCTAATCCCTGAAAAATGAAATCATCCTCAGTGACGAAGAGAGGGGGCTAAGTGCCCCCAATGGTCTCAGAGCATTGACTCTTCTAAGAGTCCTAAGAGTCCTGCTCACACTGATGGGGTGCAGCTGTGGGACCCTATTTTCAGAGATGATGTCCTCCACCCAACTCTCAAAAAGCTGAAAGGGTCTTCAGTAGAGATGGATAGTCGAGCTGGGCTATCAGACGGTCACCTCTGTAGCTGTAGTGTCATTTTTCCTATGGTCCAATGTGTAAATTAAACAAAAAAGTGCACGTTTGTTATGATGTCCAAGATGGGGACCAGGATGTGGACATAATAAAAAATTAGGGAACATGATAGGAGACATTTCTACAATACATATAATCATTCTTATCTATCTAATACGATGACAACAGCTCTCCATACCTGCAGTCCACCACAAGGACCACCCTCTCTAATCCCTGAAAAATGAAATCATCCTCAGTGACGAAGAGAGGGGGCTAAGCGCCCCCATGGTCTCAGAGCATTAACTCTTCTAAGAGTCCTAAGAGTCCTGCTCACACTGATGGGGTGCAGCTGTGGGACCCTATTTTCAGAGATGATGTCCTCCACCCAACTCTCAAAAAGCTGAAAGGGTCTTCAGTAGAGATGGATAGTCGAGCTGGGCTATCAGACGGTCACCTCTGTAGCTGTAGTGTCATTTTTCCTATGGTCCAATGTGTAAATTAAACAAAAAAGTGCACGTTTGTTATGATGTCCAAGATGGGGACCAGGATGTGGACATAATAAAAAATTAGGGAACATGATAGGAGACATTTCTACAATACATATAATCATTCTTATCTATCTAATACGATGACAACAGCTCTCCATACCTGCAGTCCACCACAAGGACCACCCTCTCTAATCCCTGAAAAATGAAATCATCCTCAGTGACGAAGAGAGGGGGCTAAGCGCCCCCATGGTCTCAGAGCATTAACTCTTCTAAGAGTCCTAAGAGTCCTGCTCACACTGATGGGGTGCAGCTGTGGGACCCTATTTTCAGAGATGATGTCCTCCACCCAACTCTCAGAAAGCTGAAAGGGTCTTCAGTAGAGATGGATAGTCGAGCTGGGCTATCAGACGGTCACCTCTGTAGCTGTAGTGTCATTTTTCCTATGGTCCAATGTGTAAATTAAACAAAAAAGTGCACGTTTGTTATGATGTCCAAGATGGGGACCAGGATGTGGACATAATAAAAAATTAGGGAACATGATAGGAGACATTTCTACAATACATATAATCATTCTTATCTATTTAATACGATGACAACAGCTCTCCATACCTGCAGTCCACCACAAGGACCACCCTCTCTAATCCCTGAAAAATGAAATCATCCTCAGTGACGAAGAGAGGGGGCTAAGTGCCCCCCATGGTCTCAGAGCATTGACTCTTCTAAGAGTCCTAAGAGTCCTGCTCACACTGATGGGGTGCAGCTGTGGGACCCTATTTTCAGAGATGATGTCCTCCACCCAACTCTCAAAAAGCTGAAAGGGTCTTCAGTAGAGATGGATAGTCGAGCTGGGCTATCAGACGGTCACCTCTGTAGCTGTAGTGTCATTTTTCCTATGGTCCAATGTGTAAATTAAACAAAAAAGTGCACGTTTGTTATGATGTCCAAGATGGGGACCAGGATGTGGACATAATAAAAAATTAGGGAACATGATAGGAGACATTTCTACAATACATATAATCATTCTTATCTATTTAATACGATGACAACAGCTCTCCATACCTGCAGTCCACCACAAGGACCACCCTCTCTAATCCCTGAAAAATGAAATCATCCTCAGTGATGAAGAGAGGGGGCTAAGCGCCCCCATGGTCTCAGAGCATTAACTCTTCTAAGATTCCTAAGAGTCCGGCTCACACTGATGGGGTGCAGCTGTGGGACCCTATTTTCAGAGATGATGTCCTCCACCCAACTCTCAAAAAGCTGAAAGGGTCTTCAGTAGAGATGGATAGTCGAGCTGGGCTATCAGACGGTCACCTCTGTAGCTGTAGTGTCATTTTTCCTATGGTCCAATGTGTAAATTAAACAAAAAAGTGCACGTTTGTTATGATGTCCAAGATGGGGACCAGGATGTGGACATAATAAAAAATTAGGGAACATGATAGGAGACATTTCTACAATACATATAATCATTCTTATCTATCTAATATGATGATAACAGCTCTCCATATCTGCAGTCCACCACAAGGACCACCCTCTCTAATCCCTGAAAAATGAAATCATCCTCAGTGATGAAGAGAGGGGGCTAAGTGCCCCCAATGGTCTCAGAGCATTGACTCTTCTAAGAGTCCTAAGAGTCCTGCTCACACTGATGGGGTGCAGCTGTGGGACCCTATTTTCAGAGATGATGTCCTCCACCCAACTCTCAAAAAGCTGAAAGGGTCTTCAGTAGAGATGGATAGTCGAGCTGGGCTATCAGACGGTCACCTCTGTAGCTGTAGTGTCATTTTTCCTATGGTCCAATGTGTAAATTAAACAAAAAAGTGCACGTTTGTTATGATGTTCAAGATGGGGACCCGGATGTGGACATAATAAAAAATTAGGGAACATGATAGCAGACATTTCTACAATACATATAATCATTCTTATCTATCTAATACGATCACAACAGCTCTCTATACCTGCAGTGCAGTCCACCACAAGGACCACTCTCTCTAATCCCTGAAAAATGAAATCATCCTCAGTGACGAAGAGAGGGGGCTAAGCGCCCCCCATGGTCTCAGAGCATTGACTCTTCTAAGAGTCCTAAGATTCCTGCTCACACTGATGGGGTGCAGCTGTGGGACCCTATTTTCAGAGATGATGTCCTCCACCCAACTCTCAAAAAGCTGAAAGGGTCTTCAGTAGAGATGGATAGTCGAGCTGGGCTATCAGACGGTCACCTCTGTAGCTGTAGTGTCATTTTTCCTATGGTCCAATGTGTAAATTAAACAAAAAAGTGCACGTTTGTTATGATTTCCAAGATGGGGACCAGGATGTGGACATAATAAAAAAATAGGGAACATGATAGGTGACATTTCTACAATACATATAATCATTCTTATCTATCTAATACGATGACAACAGCTCTCCATACCTGCAGTCCACCACAAGGACCACCCTCTCTATTCCCTGAAAAGTGAAATCATCCTCAGTGACGAAGAGAGGGGGCTAAGTGCCCCCAATGGTCTCAGAGCATTGACTCTTCTAAGAGTCCTAAGAGTCCTGCTCACACTGATGGGGTGCAGCTGTGGGACCCTATTTTCAGAGATGATGTCCTCCACCCAACTCTCAAAAAGCTGAAAGGGTCTTCAGTAGAGATGGATAGTCGAGCTGGGCTATCAGACGGTCACCTCTGTAGCTGTAGTGTCATTTTTCCTATGGTCCAATGTGTAAATTAAACAAAAAAGTGCACGTTTGTTATGATGTCCAAGATGGGGACCAGGATGTGGACATAATAAAAAATTAGGGAACATGATAGGAGACATTTCTACAATACATATAATCATTCTTATCTATCTAATACGATGACAACAGCTCTCCATACCTGCAGTCCACCACAAGGACCACCCTCTCTAATCCCTGAAAAATGAAATCATCCTCAGTGACGAAGAGAGGGGGCTAAGCGCCCCCATGGTCTCAGAGCATTAACTCTTCTAAGAGTCCTAAGAGTCCTGCTCACACTGATGGGGTGCAGCTGTGGGACCCTATTTTCAGAGATGATGTCCTCCACCCAACTCTCAAAAAGCTGAAAGGGTCTTCAGTAGAGATGGATAGTCGAGCTGGGCTATCAGACGGTCACCTCTGTAGCTGTAGTGTCATTTTTCCTATGGTCCAATGTGTAAATTAAACAAAAAAGTGCACGTTTGTTATGATGTCCAAGATGGGGACCAGGATGTGGACATAATAAAAAATTAGGGAACATGATAGGAGACATTTCTACAATACATATAATCATTCTTATCTATTTAATACGATGACAACAGCTCTCCATACCTGCAGTCCACCACAAGGACCACCCTCTCTAATCCCTGAAAAATGAAATCATCCTCAGTGACGAAGAGAGGGGGCTAAGCGCCCCCCATGGTCTCAGAGCATTGACTCTTCTAAGAGTCCTAAGAGTCCTGCTCACACTGATGGGGTGCAGCTGTGGGACCCTATTTTCAGAGATGATGTCCTCCACCCAACTCTCAAAAAGCTGAAAGGGTCTTCAGTAGAGATGGATAGTCGAGCTGGGCTATCAGACGGTCACCTCTGTAGCTGTAGTGTCATTTTTCCTATGGTCCAATGTGTAAATTAAACAAAAAAGTGCACGTTTGTTATGATGTCCAAGATGGGGACCAGGATGTGGACATAATAAAAAATTAGGGAACATGATAGGAGACAT
This sequence comes from Anomaloglossus baeobatrachus, assembly GCF_048569485.1. NCBI lineage: Eukaryota > Metazoa > Chordata > Amphibia > Anura > Aromobatidae > Anomaloglossus > Anomaloglossus baeobatrachus. The sequence goes on along the minus strand of NW_027442146.1, from coordinate 1,450,802 downwards.
TTCTACAATACATATAATCATTCTTATCTATCTAATACGATGACAACAGCTCTCCATACCTGCAGTCCACCACAAGGACCACCCTCTCTAATCCCTGAAAAATGAAATCATCCTCAGGGACGAAGAGAGGGGGCTAAGCGCCCCCCATGGTTTTAGAGCATTGACTCTTCTAAGAGTCCTAAGAGTCCTGCTTACACTGATGGGGTGCAGCTGTGGGACCCTATTTTAAGAGATGATGTCCTCCACCCAACTCTCAAAAAGCTGAAAGGGTCTTCAGTAGAGATGGATAGTCGAGCTGGGCTATCAGACGGTCACCTCTGTAGCTGTAGTGTCATTTTTCCTATGGTCCAATGTGTAAATTAAACAAAAAAGTGCACGTTTGTTATGATGTCCAAGATGGGGACCAGGATGTGGACATAATAAAAAATTAGGGAACATGATAGGAGACATTTCTACAATACATATAATCATTCTTATCTATCTAATACGATCACAACAGCTCTCCATACCTGCAGTCCACCACAAGGACCACTCTCTCTAATCCCTGAAAAATGAAATCATCCTCAGTGATGAAGAGAGGGGGCTAAGCGCCCCCCATGGTCTCAAAACATTGACTCTTCTAAGAGTCCTAAGAGTCCTGCTCACACTGATGGGGTGCAGCTGTGGGACCCTATTTTCAGAGATGATGTCCTCCACCCAACTCTCAAAAAGCTGAAAGGGTCTTCAGTAGAGATGGATAGTCGAGCTGGGCTACCAGACGGTCACCTCTGTAGCTGTAGTGTCATTTTTCCTATGGTCCAATGTGTAAATTAAACAAAAAAGTGCACGTTTGTTATGATTTCCAAGATGGGGACCAGGATGTGGACATAATAAAAAAATAGGGAACATGATAGGAGACATTTCTACAATACATATAATCATTCTTATCTATCTAATACGATGACAACAGCTCTCCATACCTGCAGTCCACCACAAGGACCACCCTCTCTATTTCCTGAAAAGTGAAATCATCCTCAGTGACGAAGAGAGGGGGCTAAGCGCCCCCCATGGTCTCAAAACATTGACTCTTCTAAGAGTCCTAAGAGTCCTGCTCACACTGATGGGGTGCAGCTGTGGGACCCTATTTTCAGAGATGATGTCCTCCACCCAACTCTCAAAAAGCTGAAAGGGTCTTCAGTAGAGATGGATAGTCGAGCTGGGCTACCAGACGGTCACCTCTGTAGCTGTAGTGTCATTTTTCCTATGGTCCAATGTGTAAATAAACAAAAAAGTGCACGTTTGTTATGATTTCCAAGATGGGGACCAGGATGTGGACATAATAAAAAGATAGGGAACATAATAGGAGACATTTCTACAATACATATAATCATTCTTATCTATCTAATACGATGACAACAGCTCTCCATACCTGCAGTCCACCACAAGGACCACCCTCTCTATTTCCTGAAAAGTGAAATCATCCTCAGTGACGAAGAGAGGGGGCTAAGCGCCCCCCATGGTCTCAAAACATTGACTCTTCTAAGAGTCCTAAGAGTCCTGCTCACACTGATGGGGTGCAGCTGTGGGACCCTATTTTCAGAGATGATGTTCTCCACCCAACTCTCAAAAAGCTGAAAGGGTCTTCAGTAGAGATGGATAGTCGAGCTGGGCTATCAGACGGTCACCTCTGTAGCTGTAGTGTCATTTTTCCTATGGTCCAATGTGTAAATTAAACAAAAAAGTGCACGTTTGTTATGATGTCCAAGATGGGGACCAGGATGTGGACATAATAAAAAATTAGGAGACATTTCTACAATACATATAATCATTCTTATCTATTTAATACGATGACAACAGCTCTCCATACCTGCAGTCCACCACAAGGACCACCCTCTCTAATCCCTGAAAAATGAAATCATCCTCAGTGACGAAGAGAGGGGGCTAAGCGCCCCCCATGGTCTCAGAGCATTGACTCTTCTAAGAGTCCTAAGAGTCCTGCTCACACTGATGGGGTGCAGCTGTGGGACCCTATTTTCAGAGATGATGTCCTCCACCCAACTCTCAAAAAGCTGAAAGGGTCTTCAGTAGAGATGGATAGTCGAGCTGGGCTATCAGACGGTCACCTCTGTAGCTGTAGTGTCATTTTTCCTATGGTCCAATGTGTAAATTAAACAAAAAAGTGCACGTTTGTTATGATGTCCAAGATGGGGACCAGGATGTGGACATAATAAAAAATTAGGGAACATGATAGGAGACATTTCTACAATACATATAATCATTCTTATCTATCTAATACGATGATAACAGCTCTCCATACCTGCAGTCCACCACAAGGACCACCCTCTCTAATCCCTGAAAAATGAAATCATCCTCAGGGACGAAGAGAGGGGGCTAAGCGCCCCCCATGGTTTTAGAGCATTGACTCTTCTAAGATTCCTAAGAGTCCTGCTTACACTGATGGGGTGCAGCTGTGGGACCCTATTTTAAGAGATGATGTCCTCCACCCAACTCTCAAAAAGCTGAAAGGGTCTTCAGTAGAGATGGATAGTCGAGCTGGGCTATCAGACGGTCACCTCTGTAGCTGTAGTGTCATTTTTCCTATGGTCCAATGTGTAAATTAAACAAAAAAGTGCACGTTTGTTATGATGTCCAAGATGGGGACCAGGATGTGGACATAATAAAAAATTAGGGAACATGATAGGAGACATTTCTACAATACATATAATCATTCTTATCTATCTAATATGATCACAACAGCTCTCCATACCTGCAGTCCACCACAAGGACCACTCTCTCTAATCCCTGAAAAATGAAATCATCCTCAGTGACGAAGAGAGGGGGCTAAGCGCCCCCCATGGTCTCAAAACATTGACTCTTCTAAGAGTCCTAAGAGTCCTGCTCACACTGATGGGGTGCAGCTGTGGGACCCTATTTTCAGAGATGATGTCCTCCACCCAACTCTCAAAAAGCTGAAAGGGTCTTCAGTAGAGATGGATAGTCGAGCTGGGCTACCAGACGGTCACCTCTGTAGCTGTAGTGTCATTTTTCCTATGGTCCAATGTGTAAATTAAACAAAAAGTGCACGTTTGTTATGATTTCCAAGATGGGGACCAGGATGTGGACATAATAAAAAAATAGGGAACATGATAGGAGACATTTCTACAATACATATAATCATTCTTATCTATCTAATACGATGACAACAGCTCTCCATACCTGCAGTCCACCACAAGGACCACCCTCTCTATTCCCTGAAAAGTGAAATCATCCTCAGTGACGAAGAGAGGGGGCTAAGCGCCCCCCATGGTCTCAAAACATTGACTCTTCTAAGAGTCCTAAGAGTCCTGCTCACACTGATGGGGTGCAGCTGTGGGACCCTATTTTCAGAGATGATGTCCTCCACCCAACTCTCAAAAAGCTGAAAGGGTCTTCAGTAGAGATGGATAGTCGAGCTGGGCTACCAGACGGTCACCTCTGTAGCTGTAGTGTCATTTTTCCTATGGTCCAATGTGTAAATTAAACAAAAAGTGCACGTTTGTTATGATTTCCAAGATGGGGACCAGGATGTGGACATAATAAAAAAATAGGGAACATGATAGGAGACATTTCTACAATACATATAATCATTCTTATCTATCTAATACGATGACAACAGCTCTCCATACCTGCAGTCCACCACAAGGACCACCCTCTCTATTCCCTGAAAAGTGAAATCATCCTCAGTGACGAAGAGAGGGGGCTAAGCGCCCCCCATGGTCTCAAAACATTGACTCTTCTAAGAGTCCTAAGAGTCCTGCTCACACTGATGGGGTGCAGCTGTGGGACCCTATTTTCAGAGATGATGTTCTCCACCCAACTCTCAAAAAGCTGAAAGGGTCTTCAGTAGAGATGGATAGTCGAGCTGGGCTATCAGACGGTCACCTCTGTAGCTGTAGTGTCATTTTTCCTATGGTCCAATGTTTAAATTAAACAAAAAAGTGCACGTTTGTTATGATGTCCAAGATGGGGACCAGGATGTGGACATAATAAAAAATTAGGGAACATGATAGGAGACATTTCTACAATACATATAATCATTCTTATCTATTTAATACGATGACAACAGCTCTCCATACCTGCAGTCCACCACAAGGACCACCCTCTCTAATCCCTGAAAAATGAAATCATCCTCAGTGACGAAGAGAGGGGGCTAAGCGCCCCCCATGGTCTCAGAGCATTGACTCTTCTAAGAGTCCTAAGAGTCCTGCTCACACTGATGGGGTGCAGCTGTGGGACCCTATTTTCAGAGATGATGTCCTCCACCCAACTCTCAAAAAGCTGAAAGGGTCTTCAGTAGAGATGGATTGTCGAGCTGGGCTATCAGACGGTCACCTCTGTAGCTGTAGTGTCATTTTTCCTATGGTCCAATGTGTAAATTAAACAAAAAAGTGCACGTTTGTTATGATGTCCAAGATGGGGACCAGGATGTGGACATAATAAAAAATTAGGGAACATGATAGGAGACATTTCTACAATACATATAATCATTCTTATCTATCTAATACGATGATAACAGCTCTCCATACCTGCAGTCCACCACAAGGACCACCCTCTCTAATCCCTGAAAAATGAAATCATCCTCAGTGACGAAGAGAGGGGGCTAAGTGCCCCCAATGGTCTCAGAGCATTGACTCTTCTAAGAGTCCTAAGAGTCCTGCTCACACTGATGGGGTGCAGCTGTGGGACCCTATTTTCAGAGATGATGTCCTCCACCCAACTCTCAAAAAGCTGAAAGGGTCCTCAGTAGAGATGGATAGTCGAGCTGGGCTATCAGACGGTCACCTCTGTAGCTGTAGTGTCATTTTTCCTATGGTCCAATGTGTAAATTAAACAAAAAAGTGCACGTTTGTTATGATGTCCAAGATGGGGACCAGGATGTGGACATAATAAAAAATTAGGGAACATGATAGGAGACATTTCTACAATACATATAATCATTCTTATCTATCTAATACGATGACAACAGCTCTCCATACCTGCAGTCCACCACAAGGACCACCCTCTCTAATCCCTGAAAAATGAAATCATCCTCAGTGACGAAGAGAGGGGGCTAAGCGCCCCCATGGTCTCAGAGCATTAACTCTTCTAAGAGTCCTAAGAGTCCTGCTCACACTGATGGGGTGCAGCTGTGGGACCCTATTTTCAGAGATGATGTCCTCCACCCAACTCTCAAAAAGCTGAAAGGGTCTTCAGTAGAAATGGATAGTCGAGCTGGGCTATCAGACGGTCACCTCTGTAGCTGTAGTGTCATTTTTCCTATGGTCCAATGTGTAAATTAAACAAAAAAGTGCACGTTTGTTATGATGTCCAAGATGGGGACCAGGATGTGGACATAATAAAAAATTAGGGAACATGATAGGAGACATTTCTACAATACATATAATCATTCTTATCTATCTAATACGATGACAACAGCTCTACATACCTGCAGTCCACCACAAGGACCACCCTCTCTAATCCCTGAAAAATGAAATCATCCTCAGTGACGAAGAGAGGGGGCCAAGCGCCCCCCATGGTACCAGAGCATTGACTCTTCTAAGAGTCCTAAGAGTCCTGCTCACACTGATGGGGTGAAGCTGTGGGACCCTATTTTCAGAGATGATGTCCTCCACCCAACTCTCAAAAAGCTGAAAGGGTCTTCAGTAGAGATGGATAGTCGAGCTGGGCTATCAGACGGTCACCTCTGTAGCTGTAGTGTCATTTTTCCTATGGTCCAATGTGTAAATTAAACAAAAAAGTGCACGTTTGTTATGATGTCCAAGATGGGGACCAGGATGTGGACATAATAAAAAATTAGGGAACATGATAGGAGACATTTCTACAATACATATAATCATTCTTATCTATCTAATACGATGATAACAGCTCTCCATACCTGCAGTCCACCACAAGGACCACCCTCTCTAAACCCTGAAAAATGAAATCATCCTCAGTGACGAAGAGAGAGGGCTCAGTGCCCCCAATGGTCTCAGAGCATTGACTCTTCTAAGAGTCTTAAGAGTCCTGCTCACACTGATGGGGTGCAGCTGTGGGACCCTATTTTCAGAGATGATGTCCTCCACCCAACTCTCAAAATGCTGAAAGGGTCTTCAGTAGAGATGGATAGTCGAGCTGGGCTATCAGACGGTCACCTCTGTAGCTGTAGTGTCATTTTTCCTATGGTCCAATGTGTAAATTAAACAAAAAAGTGCACGTTTGTTATGATGTCCAAGATGGGGACCAGGATGTGGACATAATAAAAAATTAGGGAACATGATAGGAGACATTTCTACAATACATATAATCATTCTTATCTATCTAATACGATGACAACAGCTCTCCATACCTGCAGTCCACCACAAGGACCACCCTCTCTAATCCCTGAAAAATGAAATCATCCTCAGTGACGAAGAGAGGGGGCTAAGCGCCCCCATGGTCTCAGAGCATTGACTCTTCTAAGAGTCCTAAGAGTCCTGCTCACACTGATGGGGTGCAGCTGTGGGACCCTATTTTCAGAGATGATGTCCTCCACCCAACTCTCAAAAAGCTGAAAGGGTCTTCAGTAGAGATGGATTGTCGAGCTGGGCTATCAGACGGTCACCTCTGTAGCTTTAGTGTCATTTTTCCTATGGTCCAATGTGTAAATTAAACAAAAAAGTGCACGTTTGTTATGATGTCCAAGATGGGGACCAGGATGTGGACATAATAAAAAATTAGGGAACATGATAGGAGACATTTCTACAATACATATAATCATTCTTATCTATCTAATACGATGATAACAGCTCTCCATACCTGCAGTCCACCACAAGGACCACCCTCTCTAATCCCTGAAAAATGAAATCATCCTCAGTGACGAAGAGAGGGGGCTAAGCGCCCCCATGGTCTCAGAGCATTAACTCTTCTAAGAGTCCTAAGAGTCCTGCTCACACTGATGGGGTGCAGCTGTGGGACCCTATTTTCAGAGATGATGTCCTCCACCCAACTCTCAAAACGCTGAAAGGGTCTTCAGTAGAGATGGATAGTCGAGCTGGGCTATCAGACGGTCACCTCTGTAGCTGTAGTGTCATTTTTCCTATGGTCCAATGTGTAAATTAAACAAAAAAGTGCACGTTTGTTATGATGTCCAAGATGGGGACCAGGATGTGGACATAATAAAAAATTAGGGAACATGATAGGAGACATTTCTACAATACATATAATCATTCTTATCTATCTAATACGATGACAACAGCTCTCCATACCTGCAGTCCACCACAAGGACCACCCTCTCTAATCCCTGAAAAATGAAATCATCCTCAGGGACGAAGAGAGGGGGCTAAGCGCCCCCCATGGTTTTAGAGCATTGACTCTTCTAAGAGTCCTAAGAGTCCTGCTTACACTGATGGGGTGCAGCTGTGGGACCCTATTTTAAGAGATGATGTCCTCCACCCAACTCTCAAAAAGCTGAAAGGGTCTTCAGTAGAGATAGATAGTCGAGCTGGGCTATCAGACGGTCACCTCTGTAGCTGTAGTGTCATTTTTCCTATGGTCCAATGTGTAAATTAAACAAAAAAGTGCACGTTTGTTATGATGTCCAAGATGGGGACCAGGATGTGGACATAATAAAAAATTAGGGAACATGATAGGAGACATTTCTACAATACATATAATCATTCTTATCTATCTAATATGATCACAACAGCTCTCCATACCTGCAGTCCACCACAAGGACCACTCTCTCTAATCCCTGAAAAATGAAATCATCCTCAGTGACGAAGAGAGGGGGCTAAGCGCCCCCCATGGTCTCAAAACATTGACTCTTCTAAGAGCCCTAAGAGTCCTGCTCACACTGATGGGGTGCAGCTGTGGGACCCTATTTTCAGAGATGATGTCCTCCACCCAACTCTCAAAAAGCTGAAAGGGTCTTCAGTAGAGATGGATAGTCGAGCTGGGCTACCAGACGGTCACCTCTGTAGCTGTAGTGTCATTTTTCCTATGGTCCAATGTGTAAATTAAACAAAAAGTGCACGTTTGTTATGATTTCCAAGATGGGGACCAGGATGTGGACATAATAAAAAAATAGGGAACATGATAGGAGACATTTCTACAATACATATAATCATTCTTATCTATCTAATACGATGACAACAGCTCTCCATACCTGCAGTCCACCACAAGGACCACCCTCTCTATTCCCTGAAAAGTGAAATCATCCTCAGTGACGAAGAGAGGGGGCTAAGCGCCCCCCATGGTCTCAAAACATTGACTCTTCTAAGAGTCCTAAGAGTCCTGCTCACACTGATGGGGTGCAGCTGTGGGACCCTATTTTCAGAGATGATGTCCTCCACCCAACTCTCAAAAAGCTGAAAGGGTCTTCAGTAGAGATGGATAGTCGAGCTGGGCTACCAGACGGTCACCTCTGTAGCTGTAGTGTCATTTTTCCTATGGTCCAATGTGTAAATTAAACAAAAAGTGCACGTTTGTTATGATTTCCAAGATGGGGACCAGGATGTGGACATAATAAAAAAATAGGGAACATGATAGGAGACATTTCTACAATACATATAATCATTCTTATCTATCTAATACGATGACAACAGCTCTCCATACCTGCAGTCCACCACAAGGACCACCCTCTCTATTCCCTGAAAAGTGAAATCATCCTCAGTGACGAAGAGAGGGGGCTAAGCGCCCCCCATGGTCTCAAAACATTGACTCTTCTAAGAGTCCTAAGAGTCCTGCTCACACTGATGGGGTGCAGCTGTGGGACCCTATTTTCAGAGATGATGTTCTCCACCCAACTCTCAAAAAGCTGAAAGGGTCTTCAGTAGAGATGGATAGTCGAGCTGGGCTATCAGACGGTCACCTCTGTAGCTGTAGTGTCATTTTTCCTATGGTCCAATGTGTAAATTAAACAAAAAAGTGCACGTTTGTTATGATGTCCAAGATGGGGACCAGGATGTGGACATAATAAAAAATTAGGGAACATGATAGGAGACATTTCTACAATACATATAATCATTCTTATCTATTTAATACGATGACAACAGCTCTCCATACCTGCAGTCCACCACAAGGACCACCCTCTCTAATCCCTGAAAAATGAAATCATCCTCAGTGACGAAGAGAGGGGGCTAAGCGCCCCCCATGGTCTCAGAGCATTGACTCTTCTAAGAGTCCTAAGAGTCCTGCTCACACTGATGGGGTGCAGCTGTGGGACCCTATTTTCAGAGATGATGTCCTCCACCCAACTCTCAAAAAGCTGAAAGGGTCTTCAGTAGAGATGGATTGTCGAGCTGGGCTATCAGACGGTCACCTCTGTAGCTGTAGTGTCATTTTTCCTATGGTCCAATGTGTAAATTAAACAAAAAAGTGCACGTTTGTTATGATGTCCAAGATGGGGACCAGGATGTGGACATAATAAAAAATTAGGGAACATGATAGGAGACATTTCTACAATACATATAATCATTCTTATCTATCTAATACGATGACAACAGCTCTCCATACCTGCAGTCCACCACAAGGACCACCCTCTCTAATCCCTGAAAAATGAAATCATCCTCAGTGACGAAGAGAGGGGGCTAAGCGCCCCCATGGTCTCAGAGCATTAACTCTTCTAAGAGTCCTAAGAGTCCTGCTCACACTGATGGGGTGCAGATGTGGGACCCTATTTTCAGAGATGATGTCCTCCACCCAACTCTCAAAAAGCTGAAAGGGTCTTCAGTAGAGATGGATAGTCGAGCTGGGCTATCAGACGGTCACCTCTGTAGCTGTAGTGTCATTTTTCCTATGGTCCAATGTGTAAATTAAACAAAAAAGTGCACGTTTGTTATGATGTCCAAGATGGGGACCAGGATGTGGACATAATAAAAAATTAGGGAACATGATAGGAGACATTTCTACAATACATATAATCATTCTTATCTATCTAATACGATGACAACAGCTCTCCATACCTGCAGTCCACCACAAGGACCACCCTCTCTAATCCCTGAAAAATGAAATCATCCTCAGTGACGAAGAGAGGGGGCTAAGCGCCCCCATGGTCTCAGAGCATTAACTCTTCTAAGAGTCCTAAGAGTCCTGCTCACACTGATGGGGTGCAGCTGTGGGACCCTATTTTCAGAGATGATGTCCTCCACCCAACTCTCAAAAAGCTGAAAGGGTCTTCAGTAGAGATGGATAGTCGAGCTGGGCTATCAGACGGTCACCTCTGTAGCTGTAGTGTCATTTTTCCTATGGTCCAATGTGGAAATTAAACAAAAAAGTGCACGTTTGTTATGATGTCCAAGATGGGGACCAGGATGTGGACATAATAAAAAATTAGGGAACATGATAGGAGACATTTCTACAATACATATAATCATTCTTATCTATCTAATACGATGACAACAGCTCTCCATACCTGCAGTCCACCACAAGGACCACCCTCTCTAATCCCTGAAAAATGAAATCATCCTCAGTGACGAAGAGAGGGGGCGAAGCGCCCCCCATGGTACCAGAGCATTGACTCTTCTAAGAGTCCTAAGAGTCCTGCTCACACTGATGGGGTGAAGCTGTGGGACCCTATTTTCAGAGATGATGTCCCCCACCCAACTCTCAAAAAGCTGAAAGGGTCTTCAGTAGAGATGGATAGTCGAGCTGGGCTATCAGACGGTCACCTCTGTAGCTGTAGTGTCATTTTTCCTATGGTCCAATGTGTAAATTAAACAAAAAGTGCACGTTTGTTATGATTTCCAAGATGGGGACCAGGATGTGGACATAATAAAAAATTAGGGAACATGATAGGAGACATTTCTACAATACATATAATCATTCTTATCTATCTAATACGATGACAACAGCTCTCCATACCTGCAGTCCACCACAAGGACCACCCTCTCTATTCCCTGAAAAGTGAAATCATCCTCAGTGACGAAGAGAGGGGGCTAAGCGCCCCCCATGGTCTCAAAACATTGACTCTTCTAAGAGTCCTAAGAGTCCTGCTCACACTGATGGGGTGCAGCTGTGGGACCCTATTTTCAGAGATGATGTTCTCCACCCAACTCTCAAAAAGCTGAAAGGGTCTTCAGTAGAGATGGATAGTCGAGCTGGGCTATCAGACGGTCACCTCTGTAGCTGTAGTGTCATTTTTCCTATGGTCCAATGTGTAAATTAAACAAAAAAGTGCACGTTTGTTATGATGTCCAAGATGGGGACCAGGATGTGGACATAATAAAAAATTAGGGAACATGATAGGAGACATTTCTACAATACATATAATCATTCTTATCTATTTAATACGATGACAACAGCTCTCCATACCTGCAGTCCACCACAAGGACCACCCTCTCTAATCCCTGAAAAATGAAATCATCCTCAGTGACGAAGAGAGGGGGCTAAGCGCCCCCCATGGTCTCAGAGCATTGACTCTTCTAAGAGTCCTAAGAGTCCTGCTCACACTGATGGGGTGCAGCTGTGGGACCCTATTTTCAGAGATGATGTCCTCCACCCAACTCTCAAAAAGCTGAAAGGGTCTTCAGTAGAGATGGATTGTCGAGCTGGGCTATCAGACGGTCACCTCTGTAGCTGTAGTGTCATTTTTCCTATGGTCCAATGTGTAAATTAAACAAAAAAGTGCACGTTTGTTATGATGTCCAAGATGGGGACCAGGATGTGGACATAATAAAAAATTAGGGAACATGATAGGAGACATTTCTACAATACATATAATCATTCTTATCTATCTAATACGATGACAACAGCTCTCCATACCTGCAGTCCACCACAAGGACCACCCTCTCTAATCCCTGAAAAATGAAATCATCCTCAGTGATGAAGAGAGGGGGCTAAGCGCCCCCATGGTCTCAGAGCATTAACTCTTCTAAGAGTCCTAAGAGTCCTGCTCACACTGATGGGGTGCAGTTGTGGGACCCTATTTTCAGAGATGATGTCCTCCACCCAACTCTCAAAAAGCTGAAAGGGTCTTCAGTAGAGATGGATAGTCGAGCTGGGCTATCAGACGGTCACCTCTGTAGCTGTAGTGTCATTTTTCCTATGGTCCAATGTGTAAATTAAACAAAAAAGTGCACGTTTGTTATGATGTCCAAGATGGGGACCAGGATGTGGACATAATAAAAAATTAGGGAACATGATAGGAGACATTTCTACAATACATATAATCATTCTTATCTATCTAATACGATGACAACAGCTCTACATACCTGCAGTCCACCACAAGGACCACCCTCTCTAATCCCTGAAAAATGAAATCATCCTCAGTGACGAAGAGAGGGGGCCAAGCGCCCCCCATGGTACCAGAGAATTGACTCTTCTAAGAGTCCTAAGAGTCCTGCTCACACTGATGGGGTGAAGCTGTGGGACCCTATTTTCAGAGATGATGTCCTCCACCCAACTCTCAAAAAGCTGAAAGGGTCTTCAGTAGAGATGGATAGTCGAGCTGGGCTATCAGACGGTCACCTCTGTAGCTGTAGTGTCATTTTTCCTATGGTCCAATGTGTAAATTAAACAAAAAAGTGCACGTTTGTTATGATGTCCAAGATGGGGACCAGGATGTGGACATAATAAAAAATTAGGGAACATGATAGGAGATATTTCTACAATACATATAATCATTCTTATCTATCTAATACGATGATAACAGCTCTCCATACCTGCAGTCCACCACAAGGACCACCCTCTCTAAACCCTGAAAAATGAAATCATCCTCAGTGACGAAGAGAGGGGGCTCAGTGCCCCCAATGGTCTCAGAGCATTGACTCTTCTAAGAGTCTTAAGAGTCCTGCTCACACTGATGGGGTGCAGCTGTGGGACCCTATTTTCAGAGATGATGTCCTCCACCCAACTCTCAAAATGCTGAAAGGGTCTTCAGTAGAGATGGATAGTCGAGCTGGGCTATCAGACGGTCACCTCTGTAGCTGTAGTGTCATTTTTCCTATGGTCCAATGTGTAAATTAAACAAAAAAGTGCACGTTTGTTATGATGTCCAAGATGGGGACCAGGATGTGGACATAATAAAAAATTAGGGAACATGATAGGAGACATTTCTACAATACATATAATCATTCTTATCTATCTAATACGATGACAACAGCTCTCCATACCTGCAGTCCACCACAAGGACCACCCTCTCTAATCCCTGAAAAATGAAATCATCCTCAGTGACGAAGAGAGGGGGCTAAGCGCCCCCATGGTCTCAGAGCATTAACTCTTCTAAGAGTCCTAAGAGTCCTGCTCACACTGATGGGGTGCAGCTGTGGGACCCTATTTTCAGAGATGATGTCCTCCACCCAACTCTCAAAAAGCTGAAAGGGTCTTCAGTAGAGATGGACAGTCGAGCTGGGCTATCAGACGGTCACCTCTGTAGCTGTAGTGTCATTTTTCCTATGGTCCAATGTGGAAATTAAACAAAAAAGTGCACGTTTGTTATGATGTCCAAGATGGGGACCAGGATGTGGACATAATAAAAAATTAGGGAACATGATAGGAGACATTTCTACAATACATATAATCATTCTTATCTATCTAATACGATGACAACAGCTCTCCATACCTGCAGTCCACCACAAGGACCACCCTCTCTAATCCCTGAAAAATGAAATCATCCTCAGTGACGAAGAGAGGGGGCGAAGCGCCCCCCATGGTACCAGAGCATTGACTCTTCTAAGAGTCCTAAGAGTCCTGCTCACACTGATGGGGTGAAGCTGTGGGACCCTATTTTCAGAGATGATGTCCCCCACCCAACTCTCAAAAAGCTGAAAGGGTCTTCAGTAGAGATGGATAGTCGAGCTGGGCTATCAGACGGTCACCTCTGTAGCTGTAGTGTCATTTTTCCTATGGTCCAATGTGTAAATTAAACAAAAAAGTGCACGTTTGTTATGATGTTCAAGATGGGGACCAGGATGTGGACATAATAAAAAATTAGGGAACATGATAGGAGACATTTCTACAATACATATAATCATTCTTATCTATCTAATACGATCACAACAGCTCTCCATACCTGCAGTCCACCACAAGGACCACTCTCTCTAATCCCTGAAAAATGAAATCATCCTCAGTGACGAAGAGAGGGGGCTAAGCGCCCCCCATGGTCTCAGAGCATTGACTCTTCTAAGAGTCCTAAGATTCCTGCTCACACTGATGGGGTGCAGCTGTGGGACCCTATTTTCAGAGATGATGTCCTCCACCCAACTCTCAAAAAGCTGAAAGGGTCTTCAGTAGAGATGGATAGTCGAGCTGGGCTATCAGACGGTCACCTCTGTAGCTGTAGTGTCATTTTTCCTATTGTCCAATTTGTAAATTAAACAAAAAAGTGCACGTTTGTTATGATTTCCAAGATGGGAACCAGGATGTGGACATAATAAAAAAATAGGGAACATGATAGGAGACATTTCTACAATACATATAATCATTCTTATCTATCTAATACGATGACAACAGCTCTCCATACCTGCAGTCCACCACAAGGACCACCCTCTCTATTCCCTGAAAAGTGAAATCATCCTCAGTGACGAGGAGAGGGGGCTAAGCGCCCCCCATGGTCTCAGAGCATTGACTCTTCTAAGAGTCCTAAGAGTCCTGCTTACACTGATGGGGTGCAGCTGTGGGACCCTATTTTAAGAGATGATGTCCTCCACCCAACTCTCAAAAAGCTGAAAGGGTCTTCAGTAGAGATGGATAGTCGAGCTGGGCTATCAGACGGTCACCTCTGTAGCTGTAGTGTCATTTTTCCTATGGTCCAATGTGTAAATTAAACAAAAAAGTGCACGTTTGTTATGATGTCCAAGATGGGGACCAGGATGTGGACATAATAAAAAATTAGGGAACATGATAGGAGACATTTCTACAATACATATAATCATTCTTATCTATTTAATACGATGACAACAGCTCTCCATACCTGCAGTCCACCACAAGGACCACCCTCTCTAATCCCTGAAAAATGAAATCATCCTCAGTGACGAAGAGAGGGGGCTAAGTGCCCCCAATGGTCTCAGAGCATTGACTCTTCTAAGAGTCCTAAGAGTCCTGCTCACACTGATGGGGTGCAGCTGTGGGACCCTATTTTCAGAGATGATGTCCTCCACCCAACTCTCAAAAAGCTGAAAGGGTCTTCAGTAGAGATGGATAGTCGAGCTGGGCTATCAGACGGTCACCTCTGTAGCTGTAGTGTCATTTTTCCTATGGTCCAATGTGTAAATTAAACAAAAAAGTGCACGTTTGTTATGATGTCCAAGATGGGGACCAGGATGTGGACATAATAAAAAATTAGGGAACATGATAGGAGACATTTCTACAATACATATAATCATTCTTATCTATCTAATACGATGACAACAGCTCTCCATACCTGCAGTCCACCACAAGGACCACCCTCTCTATTCCCTGAAAAGTGAAATCATCCTCAGTGACGAAGAGAGGGGGCTAAGCGCCCCCCATGGTCTCAGAGCATTGACTCTTCTAAGAGTCCTAAGAGTCCTGCTCACACTGATGGGGTGCAGCTGTGGGACCCTATTTTCAGAGATGATGTTCTCCACCCAACTCTCAAAAAGCTGAAAGGGTCTTCAGTAGAGATGGATAGTCGAGCTGGGCTATCAGACGGTCACCTCTGTAGCTGTAGTGTCATTTTTCCTATGGTCCAATGTGTAAATTAAACAAAAAAGTGCACGTTTGTTATGATGTCCAAGATGGGGACCAGGATGTGGACATAATAAGAAATTAGGGAACATGATAGGAGACATTTCTACAATACATATAATCATTCTTATCTATCTAATACGATGACAACAGCTCTCCATACCTGCAGTCCACCACAAGGACCACCCTCTCTAATCCCTAAAAAATGAAATCATCCTCAGGGACGAAGAGAGGGGGCTAAGCGCCCCCCATGGTTTTAGAGCATTGACTCTTCTAAGAGTCCTAAGAGTCCTGCTTACACTGATGGGGTGCAGCTGTGGGACCCTATTTTCAGAGATGATGTCCTCCACCCAACTCTTAAAAAGCTGAAAGGGTCTTCAGTAGAGATGGATAGTCGAGCTGGGCTATCAGACGGTCACCTCTGTAGCTGTAGTGTCATTTTTCCTATGGTCCAATGTGTAAATTAAACAAAAAAGTGCACGTTTGTTATGATGTTCAAGATGGGGACCAGGATGTGGACATAATAAAAAATTAGGGAACATGATAGGAGACATTTCTACAATACATATAATCATTCTTATCTATCTAATACGATCACAACAGCTCTCCATACCTGCAGTCCACCACAAGGACCACTCTCTCTAATCCCTGAAAAATGAAATCATCCTCAGTGACGAAGAGAGGGGGCTAAGCGCCCCCCATGGTCTCAGAGCATTGACTCTTCTAAGAGTCCTAAGATTCCTGCTCACACTGATGGGGTGCAGCTGTGGGACCCTATTTTCAGAGATGATGTCCTCCACCCAACTCTCAAAAAGCTGAAAGGGTCTTCAGTAGAGATGGATAGTCGAGCTGGGCTATCAGACGGTCACCTCTGTAGCTGTAGTGTCATTTTTCCTATGGTCCAATGTGTAAATTAAACAAAAAAGTGCACGTTTGTTATGATTTCCAAGATGGGGACCAGGATGTGGACATAATAAAAAAATAGGGAACATGATAGGAGACATTTCTACAATACATATAATCATTCTTATCTATCTAATACGATGACAACAGCTCTCCATACCTGCAGTCCACCACAAGGACCACCCTCTCTATTCCCTGAAAAGTGAAATCATCCTCAGTGACGAAGAGAGGGGGCTAAGCGCCCCCCATGGTCTCAGAGCATTGACTCTTCTAAGAGTCCTAAGAGTCCTGCTCACACTGATGGGGTGCAGCTGTGGGACCCTATTTTCAGAGATGATGTTCTCCACCCAACTCTCAAAAAGCTGAAAGGGTCTTCAGTAGAGATGGATAGTCGAGCTGGGCTATCAGACGGTCACCTCTGTAGCTGTAGTGTCATTTTTCCTATGGTCCAATGTGTAAATTAAACAAAAAAGTGCACGTTTGTTATGATGTCCAAGATGGGGACCAGGATGTGGACATAATAAAAAATTAGGGAACATGATAGGAGACATTTCTACAATACATATAATCATTCTTATCTATTTAATACGATGACAACAGCTCTCCATACCTGCAGTCCACCACAAGGACCACCCTCTCTAATCCCTGAAAAATGAAATCATCCTCAGTGACAAAGAGAGGGGGCTAAGCGCCCCCCATGGTCTCAGAGCATTGACTCTTCTAAGAGTCCTAAGAGTCCTGCTCACACTGATGGGGTGCAGCTGTGGGACCCTATTTTCAGAGATGATGTCCTCCACCCAACTCTCAAAAAGCTGAAAGGGTCTTCAGTAGAGATGGATAGTCGAGCTGGGCTATCAGACGGTCACCTCTGTAGCTGTAGTGTCATTTTTCCTATGGTCCAATGTGTAAATTAAACAAAAAAGTGCACGTTTGTTATGATGTCCAAGATGGGGACCAGGATGTGGACATAATAAAAAATTAGGGAACATGATAGGAGACATTTCTACAATACATATAATCATTCTTATCTATCTAATACGATCACAACAGCTCTCCATACCTGCAGTCCACCACAAGGACCACTCTCTCTAATCCCTGAAAAATGAAATCATCCTCAGTGACGAAGAGAGGGGGCTAAGCGCCCCCCATGGTCTCAGAGCATTGACTCTTCTAAGAGTCCTAAGATTCCTGCTCACACTGATGGGGTGCAGCTGTGGGACCCTATTTTCAGAGATGATGTCCTCCACCCAACTCTCAAAAAGCTGAAAGGGTCTTCAGTAGAGATGGATAGTCGAGCTGGGCTATCAGACGGTCACCTCTGTAGCTGTAGTGTCATTTTTCCTATGGTCCAATGTGTAAATTAAACAAAAAAGTGCACGTTTGTTATGATTTCCAAGATGGGGACCAGGATGTGGACATAATAAAAAAATAGGGAACATGATAGGAGACATTTCTACAATACATATAATCATTCTTATCTATCTAATACGATGACAACAGCTCTCCATACCTGCAGTCCACCACAAGGACCACCCTCTCTATTCCCTGAAAAGTGAAATCATCCTCAGTGACGAAGAGAGGGGGCTAAGCGCCCCCCATGGTCTCAGAGCATTGACTCTTCTAAGAGTCCTAAGAGTCCTGCTCACACTGATGGGGTGCAGCTGTGGGACCCTATTTTCAGAGATGATGTTCTCCACCCAACTCTCAAAAAGCTGAAAGGGTCTTCAGTAGAGATGGATAGTCGAGCTGGGCTATCAGACGGTCACCTCTGTAGCTGTAGTGTCATTTTTCCTATGGTCCAATGTGTAAATTAAACAAAAAAGTGCACGTTTGTTATGATGTCCAAGATGGGGACCAGGATGTGGACATAATAAAAAATTAGGGAACATGATAGGAGACATTTCTACAATACATATAATCATTCTTATCTATTTAATACGATGACAACAGCTCTCCATACCTGCAGTCCACCACAAGGACCACCCTCTCTAATCCCTGAAAAATGAAATCATCCTCAGTGACAAAGAGAGGGGGCTAAGCGCCCCCCATGGTCTCAGAGCATTGACTCTTCTAAGAGTCCTAAGAGTCCTGCTCACACTGATGGGGTGCAGCTGTGGGACCCTATTTTCAGAGATGATGTCCTCCACCCAACTCTCAAAAAGCTGAAAGGGTCTTCAGTAGAGATGGATAGTCGAGCTGGGCTATCAGACGGTCACCTCTGTAGCTGTAGTGTCATTTTTCCTATGGTCCAATGTGTAAATTAAACAAAAAAGTGCACGTTTGTTATGATGTCCAAGATGGGGACCAGGATGTGGACATAATAAAAAATTAGGGAACATGATAGGAGACATTTCTACAATACATATAATCATTCTTATCTATCTAATACGATGATAACAGCTCTCCATATCTGCAGTCCACCACAAGGACCACCCTCTCTAATCCCTGAAAAATGAAATCATCCTCAGTGATGAAGAGAGGGGGCTAAGTGCCCCCAATGGTCTCAGAGCATTGACTCTTCTAAGAGTCCTAAGAGTCCTGCTCACACTGATGGGGTGCAGCTGTGGGACCCTATTTTCAGAGATGATGTCCTCCACCCAACTCTCAAAAAGCTGAAAGGGTCTTCAGTAGAGATGGATAGTCGAGCTGGGCTATCAGACGGTCACCTCTGTAGCTGTAGTGTCATTTTTCCTATGGTCCAATGTGTAAATTAAACAAAAAAGTGCACGTTTGTTATGATGTCCAAGATGGGGACCAGGATGTGGACATAATAAAAAATTAGGGAACATGATAGGAGACATTTCTACAATACATATAATCATTTTTATCTATCTAATACGATGACAACAGCTCTCCATACCTGCAGTCCACCACAAGGACCACTCTCTCTAATCCCTGAAAAATGAAATCATCCTCAGTGACGAAGAGAGGGGGCTAAGCGCCCCCCATGGTCTCAGAGCATTGACTCTTCTAAGAGTCCTAAGATTCCTGCTCACACTGATGGGGTGCAGCTGTGGGACCCTATTTTCAGAGATGATGTCCTCCACCCAACTCTCAAAAAGCTGAAAGGGTCTTCAGTAGAGATGGATAGTCGAGCTGGGCTATCAGACGGTCACCTCTGTAGCTGTAGTGTCATTTTTCCTATGGTCCAATGTGTAAATTAAACAAAAAAGTGCACGTTTGTTATGATTTCCAAGATGGGGACCAGGATGTGGACATAATAAAAAAATAGGGAACATGATAGGAGACATTTCTACAATACATATAATCATTCTTATCTATCTAATACGATGACAACAGCTCTCCATACCTGCAGTCCACCACAAGGACCACCCTCTCTATTCCCTGAAAAGTGAAATCATCCTCAGTGACGAAGAGAGGGGGCTAAGCGCCCCCCATGGTCTCAGAGCATTGACTCTTCTAAGAGTCCTAAGAGTCCTGCTCACACTGATGGGGTGCAGCTGTGGGACCCTATTTTCAGAGATGATGTTCTCCACCCAACTCTCAAAAAGCTGAAAGGGTCTTCAGTAGAGATGGATAGTCGAGCTGGGCTATCAGACGGTCACCTCTGTAGCTGTAGTGTCATTTTTCCTATGGTCCAATGTGTAAATTAAACAAAAAAGTGCACGTTTGTTATGATGTCCAAGATGGGGACCAGGATGTGGACATAATAAAAAATTAGGGAACATGATAGGAGACATTTCTACAATACATATAATCATTCTTATCTATTTAATACGATGACAACAGCTCTCCATACCTGCAGTCCACCACAAGGACCACCCTCTCTAATCCCTGAAAAATGAAATCATCCTCAGTGACAAAGAGAGGGGGCTAAGCGCCCCCCATGGTCTCAGAGCATTGACTCTTCTAAGAGTCCTAAGAGTCCTGCTCACACTGATGGGGTGCAGCTGTGGGACCCTATTTTCAGAGATGATGTCCTCCACCCAACTCTCAAAAAGCTGAAAGGGTCTTCAGTAGAGATGGATAGTCGAGCTGGGCTATCAGACGGTCACCTCTGTAGCTGTAGTGTCATTTTTCCTATGGTCCAATGTGTAAATTAAACAAAAAAGTGCACGTTTGTTATGATGTCCAAGATGGGGACCAGGATGTGGACATAATAAAAAATTAGGGAACATGATAGGAGACATTTCTACAATACATATAATCATTCTTATCTATCTAATACGATGATAACAGCTCTCCATATCTGCAGTCCACCACAAGGACCACCCTCTCTAATCCCTGAAAAATGAAATCATCCTCAGTGATGAAGAGAGGGGGCTAAGTGCCCCCAATGGTCTCAGAGCATTGACTCTTCTAAGAGTCCTAAGAGTCCTGCTCACACTGATGGGGTGCAGCTGTGGGACCCTATTTTCAGAGATGATGTCCTCCACCCAACTCTCAAAAAGCTGAAAGGGTCTTCAGTAGAGATGGATAGTCGAGCTGGGCTATCAGACGGTCACCTCTGTAGCTGTAGTGTCATTTTTCCTATGGTCCAATGTGTAAATTAAACAAAAAAGTGCACGTTTGTTATGATGTCCAAGATGGGGACCAGGATGTGGACATAATAAAAAATTAGGGAACATGATAGGAGACATTTCTACAATACATATAATCATTCTTATCTATCTAATACGATGACAACAGCTCTCCATACCTGCAGTCCACCACAAGGACCACCCTCTCTAATCCCTGAAAAATGAAATCATCCTCAGTGACGAAGAGAGGGGGCTAAGCGCCCCCATGGTCTCAGAGCATTAACTCTTCTAAGAGTCCTAAGAGTCCTGCTCACACTGATGGGGTGCAGCTGTGGGACCCTATTTTCAGAGATGATGTCCTCCACCCAACTCTCAAAAAGCTGAAAGGGTCTTCAGTAGAGATGGATAGTCGAGCTGGGCTATCAGACGGTCACCTCTGTAGCTGTAGTGTCATTTTTCCTATGGTCCAATGTGTAAATTAAACAAAAAAGTGCACGTTTGTTATGATGTCCAAGATGGGGACCAGGATGTGGACATAATAAAAAATTAGGGAACATGATAGGAGACATTTCTACAATACATATAATCATTCTTATCTATCTAATACGATGACAACAGCTCTCCATACCTGCAGTCCACCACAAGGACCACCCTCTCTAATCCCTGAAAAATGAAATCATCCTCAGTGACGAAGAGAGGGGGCCAAGTGCCCCCCATGGTACCAGAGCATTGACTCTTCTAAGAGTCCTAAGAGTTCTGCTCACACTGATGGGGTGAAGCTGTGGGACCCTATTTTCAGAGATGATGTCCTCCACCCAACTCTCAAAAAGCTGAAAGGGTCTTCAGTAGAGATGGATAGTCGAGCTGGGCTATCAGACGGTCACCTCTGTAGCTGTAGTGTCATTTTTCCTATGGTCCAATGTGTAAATTAAACAAAAAAGTGCACGTTTGTTATGATGTCCAAGATGGGGACCAGGATGTGGACATAATAAAAAAATAGGGAACATGATAGGAGACATTTCTACAATACATATAATCATTCTTATCTATCTAATACGATGACAACAGCTCTCCATACCTGCAGTCCACCACAAGGACCACCCTCTCTATTCCCTGAAAAGTGAAATCATCCTCAGTGACGAAGAGAGGGGGCTAAGCGCCCCCCATGGTCTCAGAGCATTGACTCTTCTAAGAGTCCTAAGAGTCCTGCTCACACTGATGGGGTGCAGCTGTGGGACCCTATTTTCAGAGATGATGTTCTCCACCCAACTCTCAAATAGCTGAAAGGGTCTTCAGTAGAGATGGATAGTCGAGCTGGGCTATCAGACGGTCACCTCTGTAGCTGTAGTGTCATTTTTCCTATGGTCCAATGTGTAAATTAAACAAAAAAGTGCACGTTTGTTATGATGTCCAAGATGGGGACCAGGATGTGGACATAATAAAAAATTAGGGAACATGATAGGAGACATTTCTACAATACATATAATCATTCTTATCTATTTAATACGATGACAACAGCTCTCCATACCTGCAGTCCACCACAAGGACCACCCTCTCTAATCCCTGAAAAATGAAATCATCCTCAGTGACGAAGAGAGGGGGCTAAGCGCCCCCATGGTCTCAGAGCATTAACTCTTCTAAGAGTCCTAAGAGTCCTGCTCACACTGATGGGGTGCAGCTGTGGGACCCTATTTTCAGAGATGATGTCCTCCACCCAACTCTCAAAAAGCTGAAAGGGTCTTCAGTAGAGATGGATAGTCGAGCTGGGCTATCAGACGGTCACCTCTGTAGCTGTAGTGTCATTTTTCCTATGGTCCAATGTGTAAATTAAACAAAAAAGTGCACGTTTGTTATGATGTCCAAGATGGGGACCAGGCTGTGGACATAATAAAAAATTAGGGAACATGATAGGAGACATTTCTACAATACATATAATCATTCTTATCTATCTAATACGATGACAACAGCTCTACATACCTGCAGTCCACCACAAGGACCACCCTCTCTAATCCCTGAAAAATGAAATCATCCTCAGTGACGAAGAGAGGGGGCCAAGCGCCCCCCATGGTACCAGAGAATTGACTCTTCTAAGAGTCCTAAGAGTCCTGCTCACACTGATGGGGTGAAGATGTGGGACCCTATTTTCAGAGATGATGTCCTCCACCCAACTCTCAAAAAGCTGAAAGGGTCTTCAGTAGAGATGGATAGTCGAGCTGGGCTATCAGACGGTCACCTCTGTAGCTGTAGTGTCTTTTTTCCTATGGTCCAATGTGTAAATTAAACAAAAAAGTGCACGTTTGTTATGATTTCCAAGATGGGGACCAGGATGTGGACATAATAAAAAATTAGGGAACATGATAGGAGATATTTCTACAATACATATAATCATTCTTATCTATCTAATACGATGATAACAGCTCTCCATACCTGCAGTCCACCACAAGGACCACCCTCTCTAAACCTTGAAAAATGAAATCATCCTCAGTGACGAAGAGAGGGGGCTCAGTGCCCCCAATGGTCTCAGAGCATTGACTCTTCTAAGAGTCTTAAGAGTCCTGCTCACACTGATGGGGTGCAGCTGTGGGACCCTATTTTCAGAGATGATGTCCTCCACCCAACTCTCAAAATGCTGAAAGGGTCTTCAGTAGAGATGGATAGTCGAGCTGGGCTATCAGACGGTCACCTCTGTAGCTGTAGTGTCATTTTTCCTATGGTCCAATGTGTAAATTAAACAAAAAAGTGCACGTTTGTTATGATGTCCAAGATGGGGACCAGGATGTGGACATAATAAAAAATTAGGGAACATGATAGGAGACATTTCTACAATACATATAATCATTCTTATCTATCTAATACGATGACAACAGCTCTCCATACCTGCAGTCCACCACAAGGACCACCCTCTCTAATCCCTGAAAAATGAAATCATCCTCAGTGACGAAGAGAGGGGGCTAAGCGCCCCCATGGTCTCAGAGCATTAACTCTTCTAAGAGTCCTAAGAGTCCTGCTCACACTGATGGGGTGCAGCTGTGGGACCCTATTTTCAGAGATGATGTCCTCCACCCAACTCTCAAAAAGCTGAAAGGGTCTTCAGTAGAGATGGATAGTCGAGCTGGGCTATCAGACGGTCACCTCTGTAGCTGTAGTGTCATTTTTCCTATGGTCCAATGTGGAAATTAAACAAAAAAGTGCACGTTTGTTATGATGTCCAAGATGGGGACCAGGATGTGGACATAATAAAAAATTAGGGAACATGATAGGAGACATTTCTACAATACATATAATCATTCTTATCTATCTAATACGATGACAACAGCTCTCCATACCTGCAGTCCACCACAAGGACCACCCTCTCTAATCCCTGAAAAATGAAATCATCCTCAGTGACGAAGAGAGGGGGCGAAGCGCCCCCCATGGTACCAGAGCATTGACTCTTCTAAGAGTCCTAAGAGTCCTGCTCACACTGATGGGGTGAAGCTGTGGGACCCTATTTTCAGAGATGATGTCCCCCACCCAACTCTCAAAAAGCTGAAAGGGTCTTCAGTAGAGATGGATAGTCGAGCTGGGCTATCAGACGGTCACCTCTGTAGCTGTAGTGTCATTTTTCCTATGGTCCAATGTGTAAATTAAACAAAAAAGTGCACGTTTGTTATGATGTTCAAGATGGGGACCAGGATGTGGACATAATAAAAAATTAGGGAACATGATAGGAGACATTTCTACAATACATATAATCATTCTTATCTATCTAATACGATCACAACAGCTCTCCATACCTGCAGTCCACCACAAGGACCACTCTCTCTAATCCCTGAAAAATGAAATCATCCTCAGTGACGAAGAGAGGGGGCTAAGCGCCCCCCATGGTCTCAGAGCATTGACTCTTCTAAGAGTCCTAAGATTCCTGCTCACACTGATGGGGTGCAGCTGTGGGACCCTATTTTCAGAGATGATGTCCTCCACCCAACTCTCAAAAAGCTGAAAGGGTCTTCAGTAGAGATGGATAGTCGAGCTGGGCTATCAGACGGTCACCTCTGTAGCTGTAGTGTCATTTTTCCTATTGTCCAATTTGTAAATTAAACAAAAAAGTGCACGTTTGTTATGATTTCCAAGATGGGAACCAGGATGTGGACATAATAAAAAAATAGGGAACATGATAGGAGACATTTCTACAATACATATAATCATTCTTATCTATCTAATACGATGACAACAGCTCTCCATACCTGCAGTCCACCACAAGGACCACCCTCTCTATTCCCTGAAAAGTGAAATCATCCTCAGTGACGAGGAGAGGGGGCTAAGCGCCCCCCATGGTCTCAGAGCATTGACTCTTCTAAGAGTCCTAAGAGTCCTGCTCACACTGATGGGGTGCAGCTGTGGGACCCTATTTTCAGAGATGATGTCCTCCACCCAACTCTCAAAAAGCTGAAAGGGTCTTCAGTAGAGATGGATAGTCGAGCTGGGCTATCAGACGGTCACCTCTGTAGCTGTAGTGTCATTTTTCCTATGGTCCAATGTGTAAATTAAACAAAAAAGTGCACGTTTGTTATGATGTCCAAGATGGGGACCAGGATGTGGACATAATAAAAAATTAGGGAACATGATAGGAGACATTTCTACAATACATATAATCATTCTTATCTATCTAATACGATGACAACAGCTCTCCATACCTGCAGTCCACCACAAGGACCACCCTCTCTAATCCCTGAAAAATGAAATCATCCTCAGTGACGAAGAGAGGGGGCTAAGCGCCCCCATGGTCTCAGAGCATTAACTCTTCTAAGAGTCCTAAGAGTCCTGCTCACACTGATGGGGTGCAGCTGTGGGACCCTATTTTCAGAGATGATGTCCTCCACCCAACTCTCAAAAAGCTGAAAGGGTCTTCAGTAGAGATGGATAGTCGAGCTGGGCTATCAGACGGTCACCTCTGTAGCTGTAGTGTCATTTTTCCTATGGCCCAATGTGTAAATTAAACAAAAAAGTGCACGTTTGTTATGATGTTCAAGATGGGGACCAGGATGTGGACATAATAAAAAATTAGGGAACATGATAGGAGACATTTCTACAATACATATAATCATTCTTATCTATCTAATACGATGACAACAGCTCTCCATACCTGCAGTCCACCACAAGGACCACCCTCTCTAATCCCTGAAAAATGAAATCATCCTCAGTGACGAAGAGAGGGGGCCAAGCGCCCCCCATGGTACCAGAGCATTGACTCTTCTAAGAGTCCTAAGAGTCCTGCTCACACTGATGGGGTGAAGCTGTGGGACCCTATTTTCAGAGATGATGTCCTCCACCCAACTCTCAAAAAGCTGAAAGGGTCTTCAGTAGAGATGGATAGTCGAGCTGGGCTATCAGACGGTCACCTCTGTAGCTGTAGTGTCATTTTTCCTATGGTCCAATGTGTAAATTAAACAAAAAAGTGCACGTTTGTTATGATGTCCAAGATGGGGACCAGGATGTGGACATAATAAGAAATTAGGGAACATGATAGGAGACATTTCTACAATACATATAATCATTCTTATCTATCTAATACGATGACAACAGCTCTCCATACCTGCAGTCCACCACAAGGACCACCCTCTCTAATCCCTAAAAAATGAAATCATCCTCAGGGACGAAGAGAGGGGGCTAAGCGCCCCCCATGGTTTTAGAGCATTGACTCTTCTAAGAGTCCTAAGAGTCCTGCTTACACTGATGGGGTGCAGCTGTGGGACCCTATTTTCAGAGATGATGTCCTCCACCCAACTCTCAAAAAGCTGAAAGGGTCTTCAGTAGAGATGGATAGTCGAGCTGGGCTATCAGACGGTCACCTCTGTAGCTGTAGTGTCATTTTTCCTATGGTCCAATGTGTAAATTAAACAAAAAAGTGCACGTTTGTTATGATGTTCAAGATGGGGACCAGGATGTGGACATAATAAAAAATTAGGGAACATGATAGGAGACATTTCTACAATACATATAATCATTCTTATCTATCTAATACGATCACAACAGCTCTCCATACCTGCAGTCCACCACAAGGACCACTCTCTCTAATCCCTGAAAAATGAAATCATCCTCAGTGACGAAGAGAGGGGGCTAAGCGCCCCCCATGGTCTCAGAGCATTGACTCTTCTAAGAGTCCTAAGATTCCTGCTCACACTGATGGGGTGCAGCTGTGGGACCCTATTTTCAGAGATGATGTCCTCCACCCAACTCTCAAAAAGCTGAAAGGGTCTTCAGTAGAGATGGATAGTCGAGCTGGGCTATCAGACGGTCACCTCTGTAGCTGTAGTGTCATTTTTCCTATGGTCCAATGTGTAAATTAAACAAAAAAGTGCACGTTTGTTATGATTTCCAAGATGGGGACCAGGATGTGGACATAATAAAAAAATAGGGAACATGATAGGAGACATTTCTACAATACATATAATCATTCTTATCTATCTAATACGATGACAACAGCTCTCCATACCTGCAGTCCACCACAAGGACCACCCTCTCTATTCCCTGAAAAGTGAAATCATCCTCAGTGACGAAGAGAGGGGGCTAAGCGCCCCCCATGGTCTCAGAGCATTGACTCTTCTAAGAGTCCTAAGAGTCCTGCTCACACTGATGGGGTGCAGCTGTGGGACCCTATTTTCAGAGATGATGTTCTCCACCCAACTCTCAAAAAGCTGAAAGGGTCTTCAGTAGAGATGGATAGTCGAGCTGGGCTATCAGACGGTCACCTCTGTAGCTGTAGTGTCATTTTTCCTATGGTCCAATGTGTAAATTAAACAAAAAAGTGCACGTTTGTTATGATGTCCAAGATGGGGACCAGGATGTGGACATAATAAAAAATTAGGGAACATGATAGGAGACATTTCTACAATACATATAATCATTCTTATCTATTTAATACGATGACAACAGCTCTCCATACCTGCAGTCCACCACAAGGACCACCCTCTCTAATCCCTGAAAAATGAAATCATCCTCAGTGACAAAGAGAGGGGGCTAAGCGCCCCCCATGGTCTCAGAGCATTGACTCTTCTAAGAGTCCTAAGAGTCCTGCTCACACTGATGGGGTGCAGCTGTGGGACCCTATTTTCAGAGATGATGTCCTCCACCCAACTCTCAAAAAGCTGAAAGGGTCTTCAGTAGAGATGGATAGTCGAGCTGGGCTATCAGACGGTCACCTCTGTAGCTGTAGTGTCATTTTTCCTATGGTCCAATGTGTAAATTAAACAAAAAAGTGCACGTTTGTTATGATGTCCAAGATGGGGACCAGGATGTGGACATAATAAAAAATTAGGGAACATGATAGGAGACATTTCTACAATACATATAATCATTCTTATCTATCTAATACGATCACAACAGCTCTCCATACCTGCAGTCCACCACAAGGACCACTCTCTCTAATCCCTGAAAAATGAAATCATCCTCAGTGACGAAGAGAGGGGGCTAAGCGCCCCCCATGGTCTCAGAGCATTGACTCTTCTAAGAGTCCTAAGATTCCTGCTCACACTGATGGGGTGCAGCTGTGGGACCCTATTTTCAGAGATGATGTCCTCCACCCAACTCTCAAAAAGCTGAAAGGGTCTTCAGTAGAGATGGATAGTCGAGCTGGGCTATCAGACGGTCACCTCTGTAGCTGTAGTGTCATTTTTCCTATGGTCCAATGTGTAAATTAAACAAAAAAGTGCACGTTTGTTATGATTTCCAAGATGGGGACCAGGATGTGGACATAATAAAAAAATAGGGAACATGATAGGAGACATTTCTACAATACATATAATCATTCTTATCTATCTAATACGATGACAACAGCTCTCCATACCTGCAGTCCACCACAAGGACCACCCTCTCTATTCCCTGAAAAGTGAAATCATCCTCAGTGACGAAGAGAGGGGGCTAAGCGCCCCCCATGGTCTCAGAGCATTGACTCTTCTAAGAGTCCTAAGAGTCCTGCTCACACTGATGGGGTGCAGCTGTGGGACCCTATTTTCAGAGATGATGTTCTCCACCCAACTCTCAAAAAGCTGAAAGGGTCTTCAGTAGAGATGGATAGTCGAGCTGGGCTATCAGACGGTCACCTCTGTAGCTGTAGTGTCATTTTTCCTATGGTCCAATGTGTAAATTAAACAAAAAAGTGCACGTTTGTTATGATGTCCAAGATGGGGACCAGGATGTGGACATAATAAAAAATTAGGGAACATGATAGGAGACATTTCTACAATACATATAATCATTCTTATCTATTTAATACGATGACAACAGCTCTCCATACCTGCAGTCCACCACAAGGACCACCCTCTCTAATCCCTGAAAAATGAAATCATCCTCAGTGACAAAGAGAGGGGGCTAAGCGCCCCCCATGGTCTCAGAGCATTGACTCTTCTAAGAGTCCTGCTCACACTGATGGGGTGCAGCTGTGGGACCCTATTTTCAGAGATGATGTCCTCCACCCAACTCTCAAAAAGCTGAAAGGGTCTTTAGTAGAGATGGATAGTCGAGCTGGGCTATCAGACGGTCACCTCTGTAGCTGTAGTGTCATTTTTCCTATGGTCCAATGTGTAAATTAAACAAAAAAGTGCACGTTTGTTATGATGTCCAAGATGGGGACCAGGATGTGGACATAATAAAAAATTAGGGAACATGATAGGAGACATTTCTACAATACATATAATCATTCTTATCTATCTAATACGATGATAACAGCTCTCCATATCTGCAGTCCACCACAAGGACCACCCTCTCTAATCCCTGAAAAATGAAATCATCCTCAGTGATGAAGAGAGGGGGCTAAGTGCCCCCAATGGTCTCAGAGCATTGACTCTTCTAAGAGTCCTAAGAGTCCTGCTCACACTGATGGGGTGCAGCTGTGGGACCCTATTTTCAGAGATGATGTCCTCCACCCAACTCTCAAAAAGCTGAAAGGGTCTTCAGTAGAGATGGATAGTCGAGCTGGGCTATCAGACGGTCACCTCTGTAGCTGTAGTGTCATTTTTCCTATGGTCCAATGTGTAAATTAAACAAAAAAGTGCACGTTTGTTATGATGTCCAAGATGGGGACCAGGATGTGGACATAATAAAAAATTAGGGAACATGATAGGAGACATTTCTACAATACATATAATCATTCTTATCTATCTAATACGATGACAACAGCTCTCCATACCTGCAGTCCACCACAAGGACCACTCTCTCTAATCCCTGAAAAATGAAATCATCCTCAGTGACGAAGAGAGGGGGCCAAGCGCCCCCCATGGTACCAGAGCATTGACTCTTCTAAGAGTCCTAAGAGTCCTGCTCACACTGATGGGGTGAAGCTGTGGGACCCTATTTTCAGAGATGATGTCCTCCACCCAACTCTCAAAAAGCTGAAAGGGTCTTCAGTAGAGATGGATAGTCGAGCTGGGCTATCAGACGGTCACCTCTGTAGCTGTAGTGTCATTTTTCCTATGGTCCAATGTGTAAATTAAACAAAAAAGTGCACGTTTGTTATGATGTCCAAGATGGGGACCAGGATGTGGACATAATAAGAAATTAGGGAACATGATAGGAGACATTTCTACAATACATATAATCATTCTTATCTATCTAATACGATGACAACAGCTCTCCATACCTGCAGTCCACCACAAGGACCACCCTCTCTAATCCCTAAAAAATGAAATCATCCTCAGGGACGAAGAGAGGGGGCTAAGCGCCCCCCATGGTTTTAGAGCATTGACTCTTCTAAGAGTCCTAAGAGTCCTGCTTACACTGATGGGGTGCAGCTGTGGGACCCTATTTTCAGAGATGATGTCCTCCACCCAACTCTCAAAAAGCTGAAAGGGTCTTCAGTAGAGATGGATAGTCGAGCTGGGCTATCAGACGGTCACCTCTGTAGCTGTAGTGTCATTTTTCCTATGGTCCAATGTGTAAATTAAACAAAAAAGTGCACGTTTGTTATGATGTTCAAGATGGGGACCAGGATGTGGACATAATAAAAAATTAGGGAACATGATAGGAGACATTTCTACAATACATATAATCATTCTTATCTATCTAATACGATCACAACAGCTCTCCATACCTGCAGTCCACCACAAGGACCACTCTCTCTAATCCCTGAAAAATGAAATCATCCTCAGTGACGAAGAGAGGGGGCTAAGCGCCCCCCATGGTCTCAGAGCATTGACTCTTCTAAGAGTCCTAAGATTCCTGCTCACACTGATGGGGTGCAGCTGTGGGACCCTATTTTCAGAGATGATGTCCTCCACCCAACTCTCAAAAAGCTGAAAGGGTCTTCAGTAGAGATGGATAGTCGAGCTGGGCTATCAGACGGTCACCTCTGTAGCTGTAGTGTCATTTTTCCTATGGTCCAATGTGTAAATTAAACAAAAAAGTGCACGTTTGTTATGATTTCCAAGATGGGGACCAGGATGTGGACATAATAAAAAAATAGGGAACATGATAGGAGACATTTCTACAATACATATAATCATTCTTATCTATCTAATACGATGACAACAGCTCTCCATACCTGCAGTCCACCACAAGGACCACCCTCTCTATTCCCTGAAAAGTGAAATCATCCTCAGTGACGAAGAGAGGGGGCTAAGCGCCCCCCATGGTCTCAGAGCATTGACTCTTCTAAGAGTCCTAAGAGTCCTGCTCACACTGATGGGGTGCAGCTGTGGGACCCTATTTTCAGAGATGATGTTCTCCACCCAACTCTCAAAAAGCTGAAAGGGTCTTCAGTAGAGATGGATAGTCGAGCTGGGCTATCAGACGGTCACCTCTGTAGCTGTAGTGTCATTTTTCCTATGGTCCAATGTGTAAATTAAACAAAAAAGTGCACGTTTGTTATGATGTCCAAGATGGGGACCAGGATGTGGACATAATAAAAAATTAGGGAACATGATAGGAGACATTTCTACAATACATATAATCATTCTTATCTATTTAATACGATGACAACAGCTCTCCATACCTGCAGTCCACCACAAGGACCACCCTCTCTAATCCCTGAAAAATGAAATCATCCTCAGTGACAAAGAGAGGGGGCTAAGCGCCCCCCATGGTCTCAGAGCATTGACTCTTCTAAGAGTCCTAAGAGTCCTGCTCACACTGATGGGGTGCAGCTGTGGGACCCTATTTTCAGAGATGATGTCCTCCACCCAACTCTCAAAAAGCTGAAAGGGTCTTCAGTAGAGATGGATAGTCGAGCTGGGCTATCAGACGGTCACCTCTGTAGCTGTAGTGTCATTTTTCCTATGGTCCAATGTGTAAATTAAACAAAAAAGTGCACGTTTGTTATGATGTCCAAGATGGGGACCAGGATGTGGACATAATAAAAAATTAGGGAACATGATAGGAGACATTTCTACAATACATATAATCATTCTTATCTATCTAATACGATCACAACAGCTCTCCATACCTGCAGTCCACCACAAGGACCACTCTCTCTAATCCCTGAAAAATGAAATCATCCTCAGTGACGAAGAGAGGGGGCTAAGCGCCCCCCATGGTCTCAGAGCATTGACTCTTCTAAGAGTCCTAAGATTCCTGCTCACACTGATGGGGTGCAGCTGTGGGACCCTATTTTCAGAGATGATGTCCTCCACCCAACTCTCAAAAAGCTGAAAGGGTCTTCAGTAGAGATGGATAGTCGAGCTGGGCTATCAGACGGTCACCTCTGTAGCTGTAGTGTCATTTTTCCTATGGTCCAATGTGTAAATTAAACAAAAAAGTGCACGTTTGTTATGATTTCCAAGATGGGGACCAGGATGTGGACATAATAAAAAAATAGGGAACATGATAGGAGACATTTCTACAATACATATAATCATTCTTATCTATCTAATACGATGACAACAGCTCTCCATACCTGCAGTCCACCACAAGGACCACCCTCTCTATTCCCTGAAAAGTGAAATCATCCTCAGTGACGAAGAGAGGGGGCTAAGCGCCCCCCATGGTCTCAGAGCATTGACTCTTCTAAGAGTCCTAAGAGTCCTGCTCACACTGATGGGGTGCAGCTGTGGGACCCTATTTTCAGAGATGATGTTCTCCACCCAACTCTCAAAAAGCTGAAAGGGTCTTCAGTAGAGATGGATAGTCGAGCTGGGCTATCAGACGGTCACCTCTGTAGCTGTAGTGTCATTTTTCCTATGGTCCAATGTGTAAATTAAACAAAAAAGTGCACGTTTGTTATGATGTCCAAGATGGGGACCAGGATGTGGACATAATAAAAAATTAGGGAACATGATAGGAGACATTTCTACAATACATATAATCATTCTTATCTATCTAATACGATGATAACAGCTCTCCATATCTGCAGTCCACCACAAGGACCACCCTCTCTAATCCCTGAAAAATGAAATCATCCTCAGTGATGAAGAGAGGGGGCTAAGTGCCCCCAATGGTCTCAGAGCATTGACTCTTCTAAGAGTCCTAAGAGTCCTGCTCACACTGATGGGGTGCAGCTGTGGGACCCTATTTTCAGAGATGATGTCCTCCACCCAACTCTCAAAAAGCTGAAAGGGTCTTCAGTAGAGATGGATAGTCGAGCTGGGCTATCAGACGGTCACCTCTGTAGCTGTAGTGTCATTTTTCCTATGGTCCAATGTGTAAATTAAACAAAAAAGTGCACGTTTGTTATGATGTCCAAGATGGGGACCAGGATGTGGACATAATAAAAAATTAGGGAACATGATAGGAGACATTTCTACAATACATATAATCATTCTTATCTATCTAATACGATGACAACAGCTCTCCATACCTGCAGTCCACCACAAGGACCACTCTCTCTAATCCCTGAAAAATGAAATCATCCTCAGTGACGAAGAGAGGGGGCTAAGCGCCCCCCATGGTCTCAGAGCATTGACTCTTCTAAGAGTCCTAAGATTCCTGCTCACACTGATGGGGTGCAGCTGTGGGACCCTATTTTCAGAGATGATGTCCTCCACCCAACTCTCAAAAAGCTGAAAGGGTCTTCAGTAGAGATGGATAGTCGAGCTGGGCTATCAGACGGTCACCTCTGTAGCTGTAGTGTCATTTTTCCTATGGTCCAATGTGTAAATTAAACAAAAAAGTGCACGTTTGTTATGATGTCCAAGATGGGGACCAGGATGTGGACATAATAAAAAATTAGGGAACATGATAGGAGACATTTCTACAATACATATAATCATTCTTATCTATCTAATACGATGATAACAGCTCTCCATATCTGCAGTCCACCACAAGGACCACCCTCTCTAATCCCTGAAAAATGAAATCATCCTCAGTGATGAAGAGAGGGGGCTAAGTGCCCCCAATGGTCTCAGAGCATTGACTCTTCTAAGAGTCCTAAGAGTCCTGCTCACACTGATGGGGTGCAGCTGTGGGACCCTATTTTCAGAGATGATGTCCTCCACCCAACTCTCAAAAAGCTGAAAGGGTCTTCAGTAGAGATGGATAGTCGAGCTGGGCTATCAGACGGTCACCTCTGTAGCTGTAGTGTCATTTTTCCTATGGTCCAATGTGTAAATTAAACAAAAAAGTGCACGTTTGTTATGATTTCCAAGATGGGGACCAGGATGTGGACATAATAAAAAAATAGGGAACATGATAGGAGACATTTCTACAATACATATAATCATTCTTATCTATCTAATACGATGACAACAGCTCTCCATACCTGCAGTCCACCACAAGGACCACCCTCTCTATTCCCTGAAAAGTGAAATCATCCTCAGTGACGAAGAGAGGGGGCTAAGCGCCCCCCATGGTCTCAGAGCATTGACTCTTCTAAGAGTCCTAAGAGTCCTGCTCACACTGATGGGGTGCAGCTGTGGGACCCTATTTTCAGAGATGATGTTCTCCACCCAACTCTCAAAAAGCTGAAAGGGTCTTCAGTAGAGATGGATAGTCGAGCTGGGCTATCAGACGGTCACCTCTGTAGCTGTAGTGTCATTTTTCCTATGGTCCAATGTGTAAATTAAACAAAAAAGTGCACGTTTGTTATGATGTCCAAGATGGGGACCAGGATGTGGACATAATAAAAAATTAGGGAACATGATAGGAGACATTTCTACAATACATATAATCATTCTTATCTATTTAATACGATGACAACAGCTCTCCATACCTGCAGTCCACCACAAGGACCACCCTCTCTAATCCCTGAAAAATGAAATCATCCTCAGTGACAAAGAGAGGGGGATAAGCGCCCCCCATGGTCTCAGAGCATTGACTCTTCTAAGAGTCCTAAGAGTCCTGCTCACACTGATGGGGTGCAGCTGTGGGACCCTATTTTCAGAGATGATGTCCTCCACCCAACTCTCAAAAAGCTGAAAGGGTCTTCAGTAGAGATGGATAGTCGAGCTGGGCTATCAGACGGTCACCTCTGTAGCTGTAGTGTCATTTTTCCTATGGTCCAATGTGTAAATTAAACAAAAAAGTGCACGTTTGTTATGATGTCCAAGATGGGGACCAGATTGTGGACATAATAAAAAATTAGGGAACATGATAGGAGACATTTCTACAATACATATAATCATTCTTATCTATCTAATACGATGATAACAGCTCTCCATATCTGCAGTCCACCACAAGGACCACCCTCTCTAATCCCTGAAAAATGAAATCATCCTCAGTGATGAAGAGAGGGGGCTAAGTGCCCCCAATGGTCTCAGAGCATTGACTCTTCTAAGAGTCCTAAGAGTCCTGCTCACACTGATGGGGTGCAGCTGTGGGACCCTATTTTCAGAGATGATGTCCTCCACCCAACTCTCAAAAAGCTGAAAGGGTCTTCAGTAGAGATGGATAGTCGAGCTGGGCTATCAGACGGTCACCTCTGTAGCTGTAGTGTCATTTTTCCTATGGTCCAATGTGTAAATTAAACAAAAAAGTGCACGTTTGTTATGATGTCCAAGATGGGGACCAGGATGTGGACATAATAAAAAATTAGGGAACATGATAGGAGACATTTCTACAATACATATAATCATTCTTATCTATCTAATACGATGACAACAGCTCTCCATACCTGCAGTCCACCACAAGGACCACCCTCTCTAATCCCTGAAAAATGAAATCATCCTCAGTGACGAAGAGAGGGGGCTAAGCGCCCCCATGGTCTCAGAGCATTAACTCTTCTAAGAGTCCTAAGAGTCCTGCTCACACTGATGGGGTGCAGCTGTGGGACCCTATTTTCAGAGATGATGTCCTCCACCCAACTCTCAAAAAGCTGAAAGGGTCTTCAGTAGAGATGGATAGTCGAGCTGGGCTATCAGACGGTCACCTCTGTAGCTGTAGTGTCATTTTTCCTATGGTCCAATGTGTAAATTAAACAAAAAAGTGCACGTTTGTTATGATGTCCAAGATGGGGACCAGGATGTGGACATAATAAAAAATTAGGGAACATGATAGGAGACATTTCTACAATACATATAATCATTCTTATCTATCTAATACGATGACAACAGCTCTCCATACCTGCAGTCCACCACAAGGACCACCCTCTCTAATCCCTGAAAAATGAAATCATCCTCAGTGACGAAGAGAGGGGGCCAAGTGCCCCCCATGGTACCAGAGCATTGACTCTTCTAAGAGTCCTAAGAGTCCTGCTCACACTGATGGGGTGAAGCTGTGGGACCCTATTTTCAGAGATGATGTCCTCCACCCAACTCTCAAAAAGCTGAAAGGGTCTTCAGTAGAGATGGATAGTCGAGCTGGGCTATCAGACGGTCACCTCTGTAGCTGTAGTGTCATTTTTCCTATGGTCCAATGTGTAAATTAAACAAAAAAGTGCACGTTTGTTATGATGTCCAAGATGGGGACCAGGATGTGGACATAATAAAAAAATAGGGAACATGATAGGAGACATTTCTACAATACATATAATCATTCTTATCTATCTAATACGATGACAACAGCTCTCCATACCTGCAGTCCACCACAAGGACCACCCTCTCTATTCCCTGAAAAGTGAAATCATCCTCAGTGACGAAGAGAGGGGGCTAAGCGCCCCCCATGGTCTCAGAGCATTGACTCTTCTAAGAGTCCTAAGAGTCCTGCTCACACTGATGGGGTGCAGCTGTGGGACCCTATTTTCAGAGATGATGTTCTCCACCCAACTCTCAAATAGCTGAAAGGGTCTTCAGTAGAGATGGATAGTCGAGCTGGGCTATCAGACGGTCACCTCTGTAGCTGTAGTGTCATTTTTCCTATGGTCCAATGTGTAAATTAAACAAAAAAGTGCACGTTTGTTATGATGTCCAAGATGGGGACCAGGATGTGGACATAATAAAAAATTAGGGAACATGATAGGAGACATTTCTACAATACATTTAATCATTCTTATCTATTTAATACGATGACAACAGCTCTCCATACCTGCAGTCCACCACAAGGACCACCCTCTCTAATCCCTGAAAAATGAAATCATCCTCAGTGACGAAGAGAGGGGGCTAAGCGCCCCCCATGGTCTCAGAGCATTGACTCTTCTAAGAGTCCTAAGAGTCCTGCTCACACTGATGGGGTGCAGCTGTGGGACCCTATTTTCAGAGATGATGTCCTCCACCCAACTCTCAAAAAGCTGAAAGGGTCTTCAGTAGAGATGGATAGTCGAGCTGGGCTATCAGACGGTCACCTCTGTAGCTGTAGTGTCATTTTTCCTATGGTCCAATGTGTAAATTAAACAAAAAAGTGCACGTTTGTTATGATGTCCAAGATGGGGACCAGGATGTGGACATAATAAAAAATTAGGGAACATGATAGGAGACATTTCTACAATACATATAATCATTCTTATCTATCTAATACGATGACAACAGCTCTCCATACCGTATTTCATGGTCAATCCAGGTTTGTCAGTGATGGCACTGACATAATGTATGGCGTCTTTTTCGGGCGTTATCCTTTGCCTTTTCATTGTGAAAATCCAGTTGCCTATATCAAAGCAAATTCTACTACTTGTAAAGTATGCAGAAAATGAAATGTAGAACATATAACATCAACTGCTTAGGAACGCATCATAGGTTAGTACTTAAAAGGATATACTAGGGTAAATGATATGAGAATGGGTAAGAAGCACCACTAAAGGAAATATGAAATGCAGGACATATATCTATAAACCCCTGAACTACATGATAGAAATAAAAAGAAGAAAAAAGAAAAAAAAGAAGAAAGAAGAACACATAGAATGCGGAAAGAGAATGGGTACAACTACCTGAGTTACTGCAGGGAGGCCCCTGGTTGGTATTGTGAGGGTTAGTGGAATTCCTTCACTGAAGGGTTCTCAGTTGCCTCAGGTTCGTGAAAAATGCTATAGACAAATAATGCCCGGATGAAAGGGGTTCATATACAGCGAATAATGGTAATACAAGGTACATGTGTCACATGTAATAGTATATATATATATATATATTGTACTAAGCTCTACACCAGAAATAGAAAGTAGTCCCTCTGCCTTCTGTCTAGGTGCCCTGAGTTATGTCCTGTAAACTGTCACAGCGACCCAGACACACATGTGTAGTAGGGGAATATCCCTGCTGAGATGCCAGTGCTAGAGCACTCGTTTGCTGTGGAGTTGAACGCTATGTGAGCAGTTCTTACCTTCAATGAGCAGAAGTCTCTTTTTTCAGATTTCAATATCTCTGTGGGTATCTGGCAGAAATATGGAATACTCTTTACTGCTAAGACCCTGTACACCACTCCCACTAAAGGGGGCTTTACACGCTGCGACATCGCTAATGCGGAGTCGTTGGGGTCACGGAATTTGTGACGCACATCCGGCCGCATTAGCGATGTTGCTGCGTGTGACACCGATGAGCGATTTTGCATCGTTGCAAAAACGTGCAAAATCGCTCATCGGTGACATGGGTCTCCATTCTCGATTATCGTTACTGCAGCAGTAACGATGTAGTTCGTCGCTCCTGCGGCAGCACACATCACTCCGTGTGACACCGCAGAAACGAGGAACCTCTCCTTACCTGCCTCCCAGCCGCTATGAGGAAGGAAGGAGGTGGGCGGGATGTTCCGGCCACTCATCTCCGCCCCTCCGCTGCTATTGGGCGGTCGCTCAGTGACGTCGCTGTGACGCCGCACGGACCGCCCCCTTAGAAAGGAGGCGGTTCGCCGGTCACAGCGACGTCGCCGGGCAGGTAAGTATGTGTGACGGGTCTGGTCGGTGTTGTGCGGCATGGGCAGCGATTTACCCGTGTCGCGCAACAGATGGGGGCGGGTACCCACACTAGCGATATCGGGACCGATATCGCAGTGTGTAAAGTAGCCTTTAGTCACATGACCAAGACTGTATCTGTGTCCCTACAACACACTTGAGACAAATGTGTGTGTGAGCCTGCATTGTGGGGTATATATAATATATTATAGAGCTGGGAAGGATCATTCTAAGCAGTGAGCTGTTCCAGTATTTGTAGGAAAATACCCAGTAGAAGCATCAAACTCAGCACCAATACCTCCCATCAG
Organism: Anomaloglossus baeobatrachus; assembly: GCF_048569485.1. NCBI lineage: Eukaryota > Metazoa > Chordata > Amphibia > Anura > Aromobatidae > Anomaloglossus > Anomaloglossus baeobatrachus. The sequence continues at coordinate 1,411,338 of NW_027442146.1, read as the reverse complement.
TATCCCACCACAGTGCCATGTAACCCATGCCCTACACTCCCATCTACACCAATACTATACAGGCACAAACTAGTATATCTGACTAAAAGCCCCCAAAATATGAAGAACGGCCTATAGTTGAGTGTGGATATAAAATCTATGTGAGCAGAGCTAGAATAGAAATCACTGATCGCATTGAAGTCATTCTGACCATAAATCACCATGATATCAAGGTGAGGGGTTGTGTGTTACTGCTGGGAGGAAAGGGTTAACAGTGGAATATTAAGGTGCATTTCTGTGTGCAGTGTTACTAGTCAATGTAACAATTCAGTATGAGCTGCTCTTGGTGCCGGGGGAGGGAGATGCTCTCCTGAGCAAGATAGATGGGGAATGAACATAATATCTATATAGTGTAAGGCAGGGGGTCTCAAACTCGGCTGGGTGTATGGGCCGCACAGAGGAAAAAAATAATTTGGGGGGCTGCATTCTTTGCAAGACAAAGTGACATTTTTATTGGTACCATATATGTATATATTTTTTTCACACACCTTTGGATGACTGATTTTCAACATTTTTCACTTGTTTATTATAACAAATGTGCACATTCTTTGGTTAAATCTAAAAAAAATAAATGTGATGTTAAAAAAAAGTCATGCCTTATTTTGTTTTTTTTTACATTTTATCCCTTTCTTTTAACTAATAGTGTTACAATTATGACGCTAGCGTTTTGTGAAGGGAATGCTTTGCCTACTTCCGTGACTATGGCCTTCCGGAACTGCTGCATTTTGGCTGACCTCTCCGCCTCGGGAATAAGAGACATAAAGCTCTCCTTGTAGCGTGGGTCTAACAGTGTTACCAACCAGTAATGATTGTCGGCCAAGATGTTCTTAACGCGAGGGTCACGAGACAGGCAGCTTACCATAAAGTCATCCATGTGCGCCAGACTCTTAACAGCCATCACTTCAGTATCCAGACCAACACGATGACTGAACATGCTGTCCTCCTCCTTCTCCTCCTCCTCCTCATCTACCCTGTCCTCTGGCCAGCCACGCTGAACTGAGCATATGACTGGTATGCATGTCATATCCTCAATTTGGCCGGAGAGTTGCTCCATGTCTTCATCTTCCTCCTCGTCATAGTCCTCCACTGCACGTTGTGATGAGACGAGGCTGGGCTATGTGTTATCACCCACACCCACTACTGTTTCTTGCTCCAACTCATCGTGTTCCGCCTGCAATGCATCATGTTTGGTTTTGAGCAGAGACCGTTTTAGAAGGCAGAGAAGCGGTATGGTGACGCTAATAATGGCGTCATCGCCGCTCACCATCTTGGTGGAGTCCTCAAAGTTTTGGAGGATGGTACATAGGTCGGACATCCATCTCCACTCCTCAGGTGTTATGTGTGGAGTTTGACCCATTTCCCGACGGCTTAGGTGATGCAGGTACTCAACAACTGCCCTCTTCTGCTCACATATCCTGATCAACATGTGCAGAGTTGAATTCCAACGCGTGGGGACATCACACACCAGTCTGTGAGCCGGAAGATGCAAACGACGCTGAAAGCCGGCAAGGCCGGCTGAAGCAGTAGGTGACTTTCGAAAATGTGCAGACAGGCGGCGAACTTTTACCAGCAGATCAGACAGCTCTGGGTATGACTTTAGAAACCGCTGAACCACGAGGTTGAGCACATGGGCCATGCATGGAACATGTGTCAGCTGGCCTCGCCTCAAAGCCGCCACTAGGTTCCGGCCATTGTCACACACAACCTTTCCTGGCTTTAGGTTCAGAGGTGTGAGCCAGTGATCTGCATGCTGTTTTAGAGCTGTCCACACCTCTTCTGCATTGTGGGATTTGTCACTTATGCAGATTAGCTGCAGCACAGCCTGTTGCCGCTTCGCCGAGGCAGTGCTGCAGTGCTTCCAGCTTGGGACTGGTGTGGAGGGTAAAGTGGATGAGGATGCGCAGGAGGAGGAGGAGGCTGAAGAGCATGACATTCCGGAGCTGTAGAGTGTGGGTGAAACCCTGACTGAGGTAGGGCCTGCAAACCTTGGTGTGGGAAGGACTTGTTCCGTTCCTCGCTCAAACTGGGTCCCAGCTGGGCTGGGCTGGGTAGGGCGTTGTGGGGGGTTTGTCTATCTCCGTTTGAGGTGAGTTTGTTTAAGTTAGCCTTTTCTTTGGCGTTTTTTGGAGCCCTGCGGGTTGGGGAGTTGGTATCGCCCAGTAAGGCGTTCCCCGGGGGCTTGGATTGGGGTGACATTGTCAGTGGAAAACGGAGTTGAATTTTGGATTAGGAAATCGAAAACTGATCAGAGAGGTGTGGGTAGACTAGTCCGTTTGGGGATGGTTGTGGCATCTGATATGTGCCCGTTCAAGTGTCTCGGGAATTTTCAACAGATCCGTCCGAAGGTGGATGGCCCCTTATTATGTCACGAGGATGGGTCCTTTTTATCGAGATACCAATTTGTGAGTGTTTTTAGGGCATGTTTGAAGTCGTTGGGGTTAGATCCGAAGTCTTTCGGATTGGGGCAGCGATGGAGGCCTCTATATGCGGCCTACCGGAGGAGACAGTTAAGCAGATTGGTAGGTGGAAGTCGCAGCGCTTTAAGTCGTATGTACGTCCCCAGGTGGTTGTTGGCAATTGAGGGGAAAAGGGGGGGGGGTATTAGGGTAGCAATGGGGGGGGGGAGAGTGTGTGTTTTTTGTCAATTTGGTTTGGTGAGGCAATAAAATGGTGTCGTCTGTACATTTTGTATTGCAGAAGCACCCCCCCTTCCTTCCCTGGTCTGGATCCTTGGCCACTCTTATGTGTATTGGGGAGCCCGACGAGCGGACGCGAGATGGAACGGGAGACAGCTAGGTTTTGAGAAGGACCTGGCTCTCGTGCGATGGCTCGGTGTTCGGGGGTTAGGGTGGAACAGGGTGTTGCAGGAGGTGCATAGATACGCCCGGTTGGACAGACCTCCTGACATCTTAGTGTTGCATGCCGGGGGGAATGATTTGGGTGGGCGTCCTTTTCAAATCTTGATAAAGGACATCAAACATGATTTGTTACGGTTATGGGTGTCGTTTCCAGGTCTAACGATAGTCTGGTCGGAGATAGTAGCGAGAAAGAGTTGGCAGAAAGCGCGGTCAGTTGACAGGTTGAACAAGGCGCGGGCGAAGGTTAATAGGGCGATCTCGAAGTTTGTTAGTCGGAACGGGGGTATAGCAATACGGCATGTTGAGTTGGAAAGGACGGAAGAGGAATTTTGGTTGGCTGACGGGGTACACCTTAATGCGGTGGGAACTGACTTATGGGCTCTTGGCTTGCAGGGAGGTATTGAGAGGGCCCTTTGGTTGCGGGGGGTCTCAGGCACTTGAAGGGTTTCAAGGTGCCTTCGTTGTGGTGTTGTTTATTGGTGGGTCCTTGAAGTTGGTTTAAAATTGGTTCGGGGATTCATCCGGGTATGGATCCCCTCATTGGCAGAATTGATGGTCCCCTGGTGATTTTGGGGGGAACCCCGACGGGGTATGTCGGGGCCCCTGGGGGTGTGGTTGGGGTTGACGGAGGATTAACCCTTACCATTTGGTGCTCCTGAGCCAGTGTGGGTAACGGCTGGGAGCAAGTTGAGGTTTTTTATTGCTCGGTTATGGGAATCACCAGGGTTTTGGTAGCTTCAAGGACCTTACCACATTGCAAATTTTATTGGTTATGTATTCTTGTTAATAAAATGGCTGCTATGGCCAAAATTATCCAAAGATAAATTTGTGTCTGTGTAATTACTTTTAAATAAGAAATGGGAATGGAGGTGTGGGGTATGAAAGGAAGACCGGAGTCAACAATTCCAGGGTCAAGCATGTTTATTTGCGTAAGCTTCGTTCCAGGGTAGAAAGGGTAAGAGTGCCTTTCAGAATTCGAAGTGGTCGGACTGTACGGACCACCAAGAACTGCAGGAGAGCTTGAACATCTTCCCATGGATTTGCGACATCCTCCCTCATCAGTTACGTAGGTAAGCAGGTTCTCAGCATTGCAGCCCATTTGTTGTCTTAAGTTAGTTAAGCGGGGTTAACTAACCTGTCAGTTCAGCCTTAGGTCTAAAGCAGAGGCCTGGACTCCACTCCTTACTCCTCACTCCACAACTCTCCTTAAAAACAACTGACTCCTTTTTCCTGCCCTGGGGTCTCCAGACCCCTAGGTGGGCGTTTCCTTCCGTCTGGTCCTGCCCACTGGTGTGCCTGTCTTTCCCTGGGGGAGGTGACTAGGATTTTCTGGTTGGCTTTGTGTGACTTAGGTGAGGGAAGTTGTTATGCGGGGGCCTATGTGTGACTACCTGCAGTGTCAGGGCGTCACATATGTATGTGTGTATGTCTGCTAAAGGAATCCGCACCGTCATATTTACAAACACAAAATTTTGCAGACACCTCATGTGACTCAGGGAACGTCGTAGACTATGTTTTAACAGGAATATTTAACCCTGCGCTTTACAGTTACTCTCCAAAAAACCTGCCTCCATTAAACTGAATGGAGGTGGGAGCTGCAAGTTATTAATAGCAGCTGTGATTGGTTGCTATAGGAACAAAGGACATTCATAGTATAAGAAGCTTATGTGTGAGATAATATGATGTCAGTGGGGAGACAGATAGAGAGAGACAGACACAGACTGAGAGACAAACAGACAGAGACAGATAGGCATAGTCAGACAGGGAAAGAGACAGAGACAAACAGACAAAGGCAGACAGGGAAAGAGACAGACAGAGATAGACAGGGAAAAAAGGCAGACAGACAGAGACAGAGAAAGAGACAGAGGCAGATAGGGAAACAGACAGAGACAAACATACAGAGACAGGCAGGAGAAAAGGCAGACCGACAGGGAAAGAGACAGACAGGGGAAGAGACAGACAGAGAGAGACAGACAGATAGAGACAGACAAAGAAATACAGAGATAGACAGGGAAAGAGACAAACGGGGAATGAGTCAGACAGAGAGAGACAAAGAGAGACAGGCAGAGAGAGACAGGGAAAGAGACAGACAGGGGAAGAGAAAGACAGAGACAGACAAAGAAATACAGAGACAGACAGGGGAAGAGACAGACAGGGGAAGAGACAGACAGGGGAAGAGACAGACAGACAGGGAAAGAGACAGACCTGGAAAAGAGACAGACCTGGAAAAGAGACAGGCCTGGAAAAGAGACAGACAGACATAGAAACAGACAGCCACAAAGAGAGAGAGAGACAGACAGACACAGAGAGACAGACAGAGATAGAGAGACAGACAGACATGGATAGAGATAGAGACACACAGAGACAGACAGATGACAGAGACTGGGAGAGAGACAGACAGAAGCATAAATCCCTAACTAAAACTTAACATTTAATGATAGTTTTAAAAAGTAAAAAAACACAAATCATGTAAATAGAATGACTCTCTTCTGTGCATAGAGTCAACATTTTGTGTTTGTAAATATGACGGTGCGGATTCCTTTAGCAGACATACACACATACATATGTGACGCCCTGACACTGCAGGTAGTCACACATAGGCCCCCGCATAACAACTTCCCTCACCTAAGTCACACAAAGCCAACCAGAAAACCCTAGTCACCTCCCCCAGGGAAAGACAGGCACACCAGTGGGCAGGACCAGACGGAAGGAAACGCCCACCTAGGGGTCTGGAGACCCTGGGGCAGGAAAAAGGAGTCAGTTGTTTTTAAGGAGAGTTGTGGAGTGAGGAGTAAGGAGTGGAGTCCAGGCCTCTGCTTTAGACCTGAGGCTGAACTGACAGGTTAGTTAACCCCGCTTAACTAACTTAAGATAACAAATGGGCTGCAATGCTGAGAACCTGCTTACCTACGTAACTGATGAGGGAGGATGTCGCAAATCCATGGGAAGATGTTCAAGCTCTCCTGCAGTTCTTGGTGGCCCGTACAGTCCGACCACTTCGAATTCTGAAAGGCACTCTTACCCTTTCTACCCTGGAACGAAGCTTAGGCAAATAAACATGCTTGACCCTGGAATTGTTGACTCCGGTCTTCCTTTCATACCCCACACCTCCATTCCCATTTCTTATTTAAAAGTAATTACACAGACACAAATTTATCTTTGGATAATTTTGGCCATAGCAGCCATTTTATTAACAAGAATACATAACCAATAAAATTTGCAATGTGGTAAGGTCCTTGAAGCTACCAAAACCCTGGTGATTCCCATAACCGAGCAATAAAAAACCTCAACTTGCTCCCAGCCGTTACCCACACTGGCTCAGGAGCACCAAATGGTAAGGGTTAATCCTCCGTCAACCCCAACCACACCCCCAGGGGCCCCGACATACCCCGTCGGGGTTCCACCCAAAATGACCAGGGGACCATCAATTCTGCCAATGAGGGGATCCATACCCGGATGAATCCCCGAACCAATTTTAAACCAACTTCAAGGACCCACCAATAAACAACACCACAACGAAGGCACCTTGAAACCCTTCAAGTGCCTGAGACCCCCCGCAACCAAAGGGCCCTCTCAATACCTCCCTGCAAGCCAAGAGCCCATAAGTCAGTTCCCACCGCATTAAGGTGTACCCCGTCAGCCAACCAAAATTCCTCTTCCGTCCTTTCCAACTCAACATGCCGTATTGCTATACCCCCGTTCCGACTAACAAACTTCGAGATCGCCCTATTAACCTTCGCCCGCGCCTTGTTCAACCTGTCAACTGACCGCGCTTTCTGCCAACTCTTTCTCGCTACTATCTCCGACCAGACTATCGTTAGACCTGAAAACGACACCCATAACCGTAACAAATCATGTTTGATGCCCTTTATCAAGATTCGAAAAGGACGCCCACCCAAATCATTCCCCCCGGCATGCAACACTAACATGTCAGGAGGTCTGTCCAACCGGGCGTATCTATGCACCTCCTGCAACACCCTGTTCCACCCTAACCCCCGAACACCGAGCCATCGCACGAGAGCCAGGTCCTTCTCAAAACCTAGCTGTCTCCCGTTCCATCTCGCGTCCGCTCGTCGGGCTCCCCAATACACATAAGAGTGGCCAAGGATCCAGACCAGGGAAGGAAGAGGGGGTGCTTCTGCAATACAAAATGTACAGACGACACCATTTTATTGCCTCACCAAACCAAATTGACAAAAAACACACACTCTCACCCCCCCCCATTGCTACCCTAATACCCCCCCTTTTCCCCTCAATTGCCAACAACCACCTGGGGACGTACATACGACTTAAAGCGCTGCGACTTCCACCTACCAATCTGCTTAACTGTCTCCTCCGGTAGGCCGCATATAGAGGCCTCCGTCGCTGCCCCAATCTGAAAGACTTCGGATCTAACCCCAACGACTTCAAACATGCCCTAAAAACACTCACAAATTGGTATCTCGATAAAAAGGACCCATCCTCGTGACATAATAAGGGGCCATCCACCTTCGGACGGATCTGTTGAAAATTCCCGAGACACTTGAACGGGCACATATCAGATGCCACAACCATCCCCAAACGGACTAGTCTACCCACACCTCTCTGATCAGTTTTCGATTTCCTAATCCAAAATTCAACTCCGTTTTCCACTGACATAATGTCACCCCAATCCAAGCCCCCGGGGAACGCCTTACTGGGCGATACCAACTCCCCAACCCGCAGGGCTCCAAAAAACGCCAAAGAAAAGGCTAACTTAAACAAACTCACCTCAAACGGAGATAGACAAACCCCCCACAACGCCCTACCCAGCCGGGTAGGGACCCAGCCCAGCCCAGCTGGGACCCAGTTTGAGCGAGGAACGGAACAAGTCCTTCCTACACCAAGGTTTGCAGGCCCTACCTCAGTCAGGGTTTCACCCACACTCTACAGCTCCGGAATGTCATGCTCTTCAGCCTCCTCCTCCTCCTGCGCATCCTCATCCACTTTACCCTCCACACCAGTCCCAAGCTGGAAGCACTGCAGCACTGCCTCGGCGAAGCGGCAACAGACTGTGCTGCAGCTAATCTGCATAGGTGACAAACCCCACAATGCAGAAGAGGTGTGGACAGCTCTAAAACAGCATGCAGATCACTGGCTCACACCTCTGAACCTAAAGCCAGGAAAGGTTGTGTGTGACAATGGCCGGAACCTGGTGGCGGCTTTGAGGCGAGGCCAGCTGACACATGTTCCATGCATGGCCCATGTGCTCAACCTCGTGGTTCAGCGGTTTCTAAAGTCATACCCAGAGCTGTCTGATCTGCTGGTAAAAGTTCGCTGCCTGTCTGCACATTTTCGAAAGTCACCTACTGCTTCAGCCGGCCTTGCCGGCTTTCAGCGTCGTTTGCATCTTCCGGCTCACAGACTGGTGTGTGATGTCCCCACGCGTTGGAATTCAACTCTGCACATGTTGATCAGGATATGTGAGCAGAAGAGGGCAGTTGTTGAGTACCTGCATCACCTAAGCCGTCGGGAAATGGGTCAAACTCCACACATAACACCTGAGGAGTGGAGATGGATGTCCGACCTATGTACCATCCTCCAAAACTTTGAGGACTCCACCAAGATGGTGAGCGGCGATGACGCCATTATTAGCGTCACCATACCGCTTCTCTGCCTTCTAAAACGGTCTCTGCTCAAAACCAAACATGATGCATTGCAGGCGGAACACGATGAGTTGGAGCAAGAAACAGTAGTGGGTGTGGGTGATAACACACAGCCCAGCCTCGTCTCATCACAACGTGCAGTGGAGGACTATGACGAGGAGGAGGATGAAGACATGGAGCAACTCTCTGGCCAAATTGAGGATATGACATGCATACCAGTCATATGCTCAGTTCAGCGTGGCTGGCCAGAGGACAGGGTAGATGATGAGGAGGAGGAGGAGGAGAAGGAGGAGGACAGCATGTTCAGTCATCGTGTTGGTCTGGATACTGAAGTGATGGCTGTTAAGAGTCTGGCGCACATGGATGACTTTATGGTAAGCTGCCTGTCTCGTGACCCTCGCGTTAAGAACATCTTGGCCGACAATCATTACTGGTTGGTAACACTGTTAGACCCACGCTACAAGGAGAACTTTATGTCTCTTATTCCCGAGGCGGAGAGGTCAGCCAAAATGCAGCAGTTCCGGAAGGCCATAGTCACGGAAGTAGGCAAAGCATTCCCTTCACAAAACGCTAGCGTCATAATTGTAACACTATTAGTTAAAAGAAAGGGATAAAATGTAAAAAAAAACAAAATAAGGCATGACTTTTTTTTAACATCACATTTATTTTTTTTAGATTTAACCAAAGAATGTGCACATTTGTTATAATAAACAAGTGAAAAATGTTGAAAATCAGTCATCCAAAGGTGTGTGAAAAAAATATATACATATATGGTACCAATAAAAATGTCACTTTGTCTTGCAAAGAATGCAGCCCCCCAAATTATTTTTTTCCTCTGTGCGGCCCATACACCCAGCCGAGTTTGAGACCCCCTGCCTTACACTATATAGATATTATGTTCATTCCCCATCTATCTTGCTCAGGAGAGCATCTCCCTCCCCCGGCACCAAGAGCAGCTCATACTGAATTGTTACATTGACTAGTAACACTGCACACAGAAATGCACCTTAATATTCCACTGTTAACCCTTTCCTCCCAGCAGTAACACACAACTCCTCACCTTGATATCATGGTGATTTATGGTCAGAATGACTTCAATGCGATCAGTGATTTCTATTCTAGCTCTGCTCACATAGATTTTATATCCACACTCAACTATAGGCCGTTCTTCATATTTTGGGGGCTTTTAGTCAGATATACTAGTTTGTGCCTGTATAGTATTGGTGTAGATGGGAGTGTAGGGCATGGGTTACATGGCACTGTGGTGGGATACTGATGGGAGGTATTGGTGCTGTGTTTGATGCTTCTACTGGGTATTTTCCTACAAATACTGGAACAGCTCACTGCTTAGAATGATCCTTCCCAGCTCTATAATATATTATATATACCCCACAATGCAGGCTCACACACACATTTGTCTCAAGTGTGTTGTAGGGACACAGATACAGTCTTGGTCATGTGACTAAAGGCTACTTTACACACTGCGATATCGGTCCCGATATCGCTAGTGTGGGTACCCGCCCCCATCTGTTGCGCGACACGGGTAAATCGCTGCCCATGCCGCACAACACCGACCAGACCCGTCACACATACTTACCTGCCCGGCGACGTCGCTGTGACCGGCGAACCGCCTCCTTTCTAAGGGGGCGGTCCGTGCGGCGTCACAGCGACGTCACTGAGCGACCGCCCAATAGCAGCGGAGGGGCGGAGATGAGTGGCCGGAACATCCCGCCCACCTCCTTCCTTCCTCATAGCGGCTGGGAGGCAGGTAAGGAGAGGTTCCTCGTTTCTGCGGTGTCACACGGAGTGATGTGTGCTGCCGCAGGAGCGACGAACTACATCGTTACTGCTGCAGTAACGATAATCGAGAATGGAGACCCATGTCACCGATGAGCGATTTTGCACGTTTTTGCAACGATGCAAAATCGCTCATCGGTGTCACACGCAGCAACATCGCTAATGCGGCCGGATGTGCGTCACAAATTCCGTGACCCCAACGACTCCGCATTAGCGATGTCGCAGCGTGTAAAGCCCCCTTTAGTGGGAGTGGTGTACAGGGTCTTAGCAGTAAAGAGTATTCCATATTTCTGCCAGATACCCACAGAGATATTGAAATCTGAAAAAAGAGACTTCTGCTCATTGAAGGTAAGAACTGCTCACATAGCGTTCAACTCCACAGCAAACGAGTGCTCTAGCACTGGCATCTCAGCAGGGATATTCCCCTACTACACATGTGTGTCTGGGTCGCTGTGACAGTTTACAGGACATAACTCAGGGCACCTAGACAAAAGGCAGAGGGACTACTTTCTATTTCTGGTGTAGAGCTTAGTACAATATATATATATATACTATTACATGTGACACATGTACCTTGTATTACCATTATTCGCTGTATATGAACCCCTTTTCTCCGGGCATTATTTGTCTATAGCATTTTTCACGAACCTGAGGCAACTGAGAACCCTTCAGTGAAGGAATTCCACTAACCCTCACAATACCAACCAGGGGCCTCCCTGCAGTAACTCAGGTAGTTGTACCCATTCTCTTTCCGCATTCTATGTGTTCTTCTTCTTTCTTCTTTTTTTTCTTTTTTCTTCTTTTTATTTCTATCATGTAGTTCAGGGGTTTATAGATATATGTCCTGCATCTCATATTTCCTTTAGTGGTGCTTCTTACCCATTCTCATATCATTTACCCTAGTATTTCATGATCCTGAGGCGACTGAGAACCCTTTAATAAAGGAATCCTTTTTCACCTGAATTGTCAAGTGATACTTACCAGTGACTATCACGTAATGTTACAGGTAGTTCCATTTTCTTCCTCTTCTTTCTCTCCTTTCTTCTTTGTCACACGGTCCATTGTGTTATAGCCCACGTGTCATGATAACACTTGTACCATCTTTTCATTTAGATTCCACCTACAATTATTTACCGATTCCAGTTCTGGAATAGGCTTTCATCATCTACTCACTAGAATTCTCAAGTGCATAAGGTACTGAGACATATACATGTTCACACCATTATAAAGAACAAAGTATAAACATTGAGGTTTTTCTCACACCCATGTTCCTGTGTTCTTTGATATGATATGTGTTCATTTCCTTCACTATATAGGATTGCAAGTTTTCCATTTGTACCTTAATGGCAATGACGCTATACAATTGAACACATATCATCCTGTTATCCATATAGGTGTGTATTTACCTGCTTGACTATTTTTGGTTGTTTGATCCAGAATGTTTCTCCAGATAGGTCATGTGGAAATTTTCTTTCCTCAGTACAAATGTTTTCACTATGGCTTTGGAAAAATTTTTTGTATGTGCCTCATGGTCATTTGACCCATTGTACTCTCAAGTAGCAATATATTGTACTGTTATGTTGTACTATGTACTAATTACGTGTTTATATGGTTTTGTAACCCTTTATGATCTTAGATAACTTTATCCTTGATAAAGACCTAAAAACAAGGTCGAAACGTTGGATGAATTATCCTTTTGCACAAATAAAGAATTTTCAGCATTCCAAGAGTTCTTTTCTTACGTTATTAATCACTATAGTGTGCCAGAGCTATTTCTTTTGAATTGACTCTCATTTTTTCTGAGCACCTGCTATATACACAGTGAGCCAGACATATTCAATTTTCATTCAGAAGGCAGAGGGAAGCCTTAGCAGCTGAGCATATATCTTTGCTTGTGAGCATTAGAACAGGCCGGCGATTACAGGGTAACATGAAAAATGTCCAGCTTGCATTATGACTAGAACATGACAATATCCTTTTAAGTACTAACCTATGATGCGTTCCTAAGCAGTTGATGTTATATGTTCTACATTTCATTTTCTGCATACTTTACAAGTAGTAGAATTTGCTTTGATATAGGCAACTGGATTTTCACAATGAAAAGGCAAAGGATAACGCCCGAAAAAGACGCCATACATTATGTCAGTGCCATCACTGACAAACCTGGATTGACCATGAAATACGGTATGGAGAGCTGTTGTCATCGTATTAGATAGATAAGAATGATTATATGTATTGTAGAAATGTCTCCTATCATGTTCCCTAATTTTTTATTATGTCCACATCCTGGTCCCCATCTTGGACATCATAACAAACGTGCACTTTTTTGTTTAATTTACACATTGGACCATAGGAAAAATGACACTACAGCTACAGAGGTGACCGTCTGATAGCCCAGCTCGACTATCCATCTCTACTGAAGACCCTTTCAGCTTTTTGAGAGTTGGGTGGAGGACATCATCTCTGAAAATAGGGTCCCACAGCTGCACCCCATCAGTGTGAGCAGGACTCTTAGGACTCTTAGAAGAGTTAATGCTCTGAGACCATGGGGGCGCTTAGCCCCCTCTCTTCGTCACTGAGGATGATTTCATTTTTCAGGGATTAGAGAGGGTGGTCCTTGTGGTGGACTGCAGGTATGGAGAGCTGTTGTCATCGTATTAGATAGATAAGAATGATTATATGTATTGTAGAAATGTCTCCTATCATGTTCCCTAATTTTTTATTATGTCCACATCCTGGTCCCCATCTTGGACATCATAACAAACGTGCACTTTTTTGTTTAATTTACACATTGGACCATAGGGAAAATGACACTACAGCTACAGAGGTGACCGTCTGATAGCCCAGCTCGACTATCCATCTCTACTGAAGACCCTTTCAGCTTTTTGAGAGTTGGGTGGAGGACATCATCTCTGAAAATAGGGTCCCACAGCTGCACCCCATCAGTGTGAGCAGGACTCTTAGGACTCTTAGAAGAGTCAATGCTCTGAGACCATTGGGGGCACTTAGCCCCCTCTCTTCATCACTGAGGATGATTTCATTTTTCAGGGATTAGAGAGGGTGGTCCTTGTGGTGGACTGCAGATATGGAGAGCTGTTATCATCGTATTAGATAGATAAGAATGATTATATGTATTGTAGAAATGTCTCCTATCATGTTCCCTAATTTTTTATTATGTCCACATCCTGGTCCCCATCTTGGACATCATAACAAACGTGCACTTTTTTGTTTAATTTACACATTGGACCATAGGAAAAATGACACTACAGCTACAGAGGTGACCATCTGATAGCCCAGCTCGACTATCCATCTCTACTGAAGACCCTTTCAGCTTTTTGAGAGTTGGGTGGAGGACATCATCTCTGAAAATAGGGTCCCACAGCTGCACCCCATCAGTGTGAGCAGGACTCTTAGGACTCTTAGAAGAGTCAATGCTCTGAGACCATGGGGGGCGCTTAGCCCCCTCTCTTCGTCACTGAGGATGATTTCATTTTTCAGGGATTAGAGAGGGTGGTCCTTGTGGTGGACTGCAGGTATGGAGAGCTGTTGTCATCGTATTAAATAGATAAGAATGATTATATGTATTGTAGAAATGTCTCCTATCATGTTCCCTAATTTTTTATTATGTCCACATCCTGGTCCCCATCTTGGACATCATAACAAACGTGCACTTTTTTGTTTAATTTACACATTGGACCATAGGAAAAATGACACTACAGCTACAGAGGTGACCGTCTGATAGCCCAGCTCGACTATCCATCTCTACTGAAGACCCTTTCAGCTTTTTGAGAGTTGGGTGGAGAACATCATCTCTGAAAATAGGGTCCCACAGCTGCACCCCATCAGTGTGAGCAGGACTCTTAGGACTCTTAGAAGAGTCAATGCTCTGAGACCATGGGGGGCGCTTAGCCCCCTCTCTTCGTCACTGAGGATGATTTCACTTTTCAGGGAATAGAGAGGGTGGTCCTTGTGGTGGACTGCAGGTATGGAGAGCTGTTGTCATCGTATTAGATAGATAAGAATGATTATATGTATTGTAGAAATGTCTCCTATCATGTTCCCTAATTTTTTATTATGTCCACATCCTGGTCCCCATCTTGAACATCATAACAAACGTGCACTTTTTTGTTTAATTTACACATTGGACCATAGGAAAAATGACACTACAGTTACAGAGGTGACCGTCTGATAGCCCAGCTCGACTATCCATCTCTACTGAAGACCCTTTCAGCTTTTTGAGAGTTGGGTGGAGGACATCATCTCTGAAAATAGGGTCCCACAGCTGCACCCCATCAGTGTAAGCAGGACTCTTAGGACTCTTAGAAGAGTCAATGCTCTAAAACCATGGGGGGCGCTTAGCCCCCTCTCTTCGTCCCTGAGGATGATTTCATTTTTCAGGGATTAGAGAGGGTGGTCCTTGTGGTGGACTGCAGGTATGGAGAGCTGTTGTCATCGTATTAGATAGATAAGAATGATTATATGTATTGTAGAAATGTCTCCTATCATGTTCCCTAATTTCTTATTATGTCCACATCCTGGTCCCCATCTTGGACATCATAACAAACGTGCACTTTTTTGTTTAATTTACACATTGGACCATAGGAAAAATGACACTACAGCTACAGAGGTGACCGTCTGATAGCCCAGCTCGACTATCCATCTCTACTGAAGACCCTTTCAGCTTTTTGAGAGTTGGGTGGAGGACATCATCTCTGAAAATAGGGTCCCACAGCTTCACCCCATCAATGTGAGCAGGACTCTTAGGACTCTTAGAAGAGTTAATGCTCTGGTACCATGGGGGGCGCTTGGCCCCCTCTCTTCGTCACTGAGGATGATTTCATTTTTCAGGGATTAGAGAGGGTGGTCCTTGTGGTGGACTGCAGGTATGGAGAGCTGTTGTCATCGTATTAGATAGATAAGAATGTTATATGTATTGTAGAAATGTCTCCTATCATGTTCCCTAATTTTTTATTATGTCCACATCCTGGTCCCCATCTTGGACATCATAACAAACGTGCACTTTTTTGTTTAATTTACACATTGGACCATAGGAAAAATGACACTACAGCTACAGAGGTGACCGTCTGATAGCCCAGCTCGACTATCCATCTCTACTGAAGACCCTTTCAGCTTTTTGAGAGTTGGGTGGAGGACATCATCTCTGAAAATAGGGTCCCACAGCTGCACCCCATCAGTGTGAGCAGGACTCTTAGGACTCTTAGAAGAGTTAATGCTCTGAGACCATGGGGGCGCTTAGCCCCCTCTCTTCGTCACTGAGGATGATTTCATTTTTCAGGGATTAGAGAGGGTGGTCCTTGTGGTGGACTGCAGGTATGGAGAGCTGTTGTCATCGTATTAGATAGATAAGAATGATTATATGTATTGTAGAAATGTCTCCTATCATGTTCCCTAATTTTTTATTATGTCCACATCCTGGTCCCCATCTTGGACATCATAACAAACGTGCACTTTTTTGTTTAATTTACACATTGGACCATAGGAAAAATGACACTACAGCTACAGAGGTGACCGTCTGATAGCCCAGCTCGACTATCCATCTCTACTGAAGACCCTTTCAGCTTTTTGAGAGTTGGGTGGAGGACATCATCTCTGAAAATAGGGTCCCACAGCTGCACCCCATCAGTGTGAGCAGGACTCTTAGGACTCTTAGAAAAGTCAATGCTCTGAGACCATTGGGGGCACTTAGCCCCCTCTCTTCGTCACTGAGGATGATTTCATTTTTCAGGGATTAGAGAGGGTGGTCCTTGTGGTGGACTGCAGGTATGGAGAGCTGTTATCATCGTATTAGATAGATAAGAATGATTATATGTATTGTAGAAATGTCTCCTATCATGTTCCCTAATTTTTTATTATGTCCACATCCTGGTCCCCATCTTGGACATCATAACAAACGTGCACTTTTTTGTTTAATTTACACATTGGACCATAGGAAAAATGACACTACAGCTACAGAGGTGACCGTCTGATAGCCCAGCTCGACAATCCATCTCTACTGAAGACCCTTTCAGCTTTTTGAGAGTTGGGTGGAGGACATCATCTCTGAAAATAGGGTCCCACAGCTGCACCCCATCAGTGTGAGCAGGACTCTTAGGACTCTTAGAAGAGTCTATGCTCTGAGACCATGGGGGGCGCTTAGCCCCCTCTCTTCGTCACTGAGGATGATTTCATTTTTCAGGGATTAGAGAGGGTGGTCCTTGTGGTGGACTGCAGGTATGGAGAGCTGTTGTCATCGTATTAAATAGATAAGAATGATTATATGTATTGTAGAAATGTCTCCTATCATGTTCCCTAATTTTTTATTATGTCCACATCCTGGTCCCCATCTTGGACATCATAACAAACGTGCACTTTTTTGTTTAATTTACACATTGGACCATAGGAAAAATGACACTACAGCTACAGAGGTGACCGTCTGATAGCCCAGCTCGACTATCCATCTCTACTGAAGACCCTTTCAGCTTTTTGAGAGTTTGGTGGAGAACATCATCTCTGAAAATAGGGTCCCACAGCTGCACCCCATCAGTGTGAGCAGGACTCTTAGGACTCTTAGAAGAGTCAATGCTCTGAGACCATGGGGGGCGCTTAGCCCCCTCTCTTCGTCACTGAGGATGATTTCACTTTTCAGGGAATAGAGAGGGTGGTCCTTGTGGTGGACTGCAGGTATGGAGAGCTGTTGTCATCGTATTAGATAGATAAGAATGATTATATGTATTGTAGAAATGTCTCCTATCATGTTCCCTATTTTTTTATTATGTCCACATCCTGGTCCCCATCTTGGAAATCATAACAAACGTGCACTTTTTTGTTTAATTTACACATTGGACCATAGGAAAAATGACACTACAGCTACAGAGGTGACCGTCTGATAGCCCAGCTCGACTATCCATCTCTACTGAAGACCCTTTCAGCTTTTTGAGAGTTGGGTGGAGGACATCATCTCTGAAAATAGGGTCCCACAGCTGCACCCCATCAGTGTGAGCAGGACTCTTAGGACTCTTAGAAGAGTCAATGTTTTGAGACCATGGGGGGCGCTTAGCCCCCTCTCTTCGTCACTGAGGATGATTTCATTTTTCAGGGATTAGAGAGAGTGGTCCTTGTGGTGGACTGCAGGTATGGAGAGCTGTTGTCATCGTATTAGATAGATAAGAATGATTATATGTATTGTAGAAATGTCTCCTATCATGTTCCCTAATTTTTTATTATGTCCACATCCTGGTCCCCATCTTGGACATCATAACAAACGTGCACTTTTTTGTTTAATTTACACATTGGACCATAGGAAAAATGACACTACAGCTACAGAGGTGACCGTCTGATAGCCCAGCTCGACTATCCATCTCTACTGAAGACCCTTTCAGCTTTTTGAGAGTTGGGTGGAGGACATCATCTCTGAAAATAGGGTCCCACAGCTGCACCCCATCAGTGTGAGCAGGACTCTTAGGACTCTTAGAAAAGTCAATGCTCTGAGACCATTGGGGGCACTTAGCCCCCTCTCTTCGTCACTGAGGATGATTTCATTTTTCAGGGATTAGAGAGGGTGGTCCTTGTGGTGGACTGCAGGTATGGAGAGCTGTTATCATCGTATTAGATAGATAAGAATGATTATATGTATTGTAGAAATGTCTCCTATCATGTTCCCTAATTTTTTATTATGTCCACATCCTGGTCCCCATCTTGGACATCATAACAAACGTGCACTTTTTTGTTTAATTTACACATTGGACCATAGGAAAAATGACACTACAGCTACAGAGGTGACCGTCTGATAGCCCAGCTCGACAATCCATCTCTACTGAAGACCCTTTCAGCTTTTTGAGAGTTGGGTGGAGGACATCATCTCTGAAAATAGGGTCCCACAGCTGCACCCCATCAGTGTGAGCAGGACTCTTAGGACTCTTAGAAGAGTCAATGCTCTGAGACCATGGGGGGCGCTTAGCCCCCTCTCTTCGTCACTGAGGATGATTTCATTTTTCAGGGATTAGAGAGGGTGGTCCTTGTGGTGGACTGCAGGTATGGAGAGCTGTTGTCATCGTATTAAATAGATAAGAATGATTATATGTATTGTAGAAATGTCTCCTATCATGTTCCCTAATTTTTTATTATGTCCACATCCTGGTCCCCATCTTGGACATCATAACAAACGTGCACTTTTTTGTTTAATTTACACATTGGACCATAGGAAAAATGACACTACAGCTACAGAGGTGACCGTCTGATAGCCCAGCTCGACTATCCATCTCTACTGAAGACCCTTTCAGCTTTTTGAGAGTTTGGTGGAGAACATCATCTCTGAAAATAGGGTCCCACAGCTGCACCCCATCAGTGTGAGCAGGACTCTTAGGACTCTTAGAAGAGTCAATGCTCTGAGACCATGGGGGGCGCTTAGCCCCCTCTCTTCGTCACTGAGGATGATTTCACTTTTCAGGGAATAGAGAGGGTGGTCCTTGTGGTGGACTGCAGGTATGGAGAGCTGTTGTCATCGTATTAGATAGATAAGAATGATTATATGTATTGTAGAAATGTCTCCTATCATGTTCCCTATTTTTTTATTATGTCCACATCCTGGTCCCCATCTTGGAAATCATAACAAACGTGCACTTTTTTGTTTAATTTACACATTGGACCATAGGAAAAATGACACTACAGCTACAGAGGTGACCGTCTGATAGCCCAGCTCGACTATCCATCTCTACTGAAGACCCTTTCAGCTTTTTGAGAGTTGGGTGGAGGACATCATCTCTGAAAATAGGGTCCCACAGCTGCACCCCATCAGTGTGAGCAGGACTCTTAGGACTCTTAGAAGAGTCAATGTTTTGAGACCATGGGGGGCGCTTATGACTCGCCCACCCCAGGGCTATGGGACACCCGATGCCGGGCCGGACTAGTCCGGTGGTAGTCAGTGGTGGCTGGGCCCGGCTCCGTGGCCCTGGCGGGTGTCAGTAAAATATGTGGCTTGCTTGTTAATGGTTGTGTTCGTGACGCCACCTGTGGTATGCGGCTAATAAGCCGCCGCTGCTGTGTGAGGCCTCCGGGATGATGATATAGCAGCTATGGTAGTACTGCTCCCCACAGGTGGAGCAATGCCCGGGGCACAGTTGGTGCTTGTGAAAGTCTATGGTGCTGTGTGACTAACACGGTGCAGGGCCGACAGGCGAGGAAAGAACCAGGCACAAACAACAGTCTCTTTACCTTTTCCTCTTTTACTCTGGGAACAGTCCAGTCCTGGGAGACCGTTACAGGTGGTGATGGGGATCCGGTCGGCCTGGAAGTACTTGGGGTGATCTTTCTGGCCAGCTGAGTATGAGGCCTACTCCTGTACCTTTCTTGGTGATGATAGGACCCTGCTTCTCTGAATCCAGCAATGGCCCTCTTCGCTGCTGGGACCAATAGCACGTCCCTTCCCTCTGTAGGTGGCTGCGCAGGCCCACTCCCTGGTGCTTCTCCGCTGGGGTCCACACCGGGCCCTGATGCTGCAGCTGTACCTTGGATGTGTCTGGGCCAGGGGCTTGCAGCTCCCCTGCCCTTCGGATTCGGCTACCAGGGACGGATTTTATACCCTGGCAACCACAGACTCCGATGTCCGAGTCTCTCTGCTGCCTCTCAGCTACTCCTGCTTCTCTGGGCCAAACTGCTCCAGCTCTAGGCCCCAGATTCACAGGACAGCTCACTCTGTGTCTGTTCACTTCTGCTGCTCCCTACAGACTGACTAACTCCTCCCCCAGGTCAGGCTTAAGGAAGCTCCCTGAAACTTCAGGTTCAGAGCTCCCCCTACTGGCCTGAGGGAGAAACTGCGGTGGATGTTAACTTACTGGCCAGTAGATTTCCCCATTACCTCCAGGCTCAGCATTAACCCTCAGGAGGACAATGCCGTTGTGGCGACCAGGTCCTAGGGCGCCACACTCCCCCTTAGTTAAATTCAGTACTCCCGGACTGTAGAAACAAAACATAACATGTCATACATTTCATCCCAATATGGGAGGCACATTCTCTTTAACGTTACAATCTTAAACATTTCTATAAGAGTCCAGTGTGGCTCCCTGCCGGGTGTCCATTACACTGCTCCATGGGGGACCCGCCGAGATCAAACCCCCAACGTAGGCTCTGGGCGTGCGTCAGAGCATTGATGACCCCACTCTATGCACGCCGGACGGGTTTTTCTTCAGGGGTGTTTGAGCACACTGGTGCTAACTATGAACAATTTAGGTGTTGGCCACCCATAGTCCAGTGGCCCAATTGTCCATTTTCGCAATCAAAGAAAAAGAAAACATTTTGTGCACAACATGACAGACATTTTGCATAACTATTTACACTCTAATAAGTACTCTTTACTTTATACAGTAGACTCCCTATACCTTAGAGGGGGTTGTCCCCGAGTGCTGCGCTGGGACCTACGTAGCTCTGGTGTTTGCCCCTGACTACGTGGTGCGTCTTCTATCTCAGCACTACAGGTGGGCCTAACCCCAATAGGTAAGCGTGATGGTTGCCTTTGTGGTCCAGGAGTCGCCAAGGGTATGACAGGTTCACCACTGACAGGGGGTTGATCCTCCTGTTCCACTGCTGGCGTGTCATCTCGTGCTGGAGCGGACGATTCTTTAGGTGGATCCGGAACCTTTTCTGTTTCTGGCTCGACCAACTGCGGAAACGCCAAAACTGGTACCACTATGGCATTGTTGATTCGGGTCCAAGTTTTGGGGAACTTCCCAAGGATGGTTTGAATCATCTCCCCTTCTTTCTCTTGACTTTGGGGACTTCCTTGTACTCCTTCCATTTCTCTTTGGATTCGGCACCGTTCAGGGCACGCTTTCAGGCGGTCTCGGGAAATTGCTTGACAGGTCTTGCCTTCATCTTTGCTTATGAGGCATACCTTACTATAGTCAAAGTTGGAGGGGATAATGGTGTAGGGCTCGTTTTCCCACTGATCATCCAACTTATGCGTCTTCCGCTTCTTCTTGAGGACTTGTTCTCCAGGTGCTAAGGGAGTTGCTGGGGCTGTTTGATTGTAATGCTGTTCTTGTCTCGTTCTTGCTTGAGACAGGCTCCTTTCCACGCACTCCTGGACCTTACGGTACCGCTGCTGCCGTTCTGCATCCCAATCCTCTATTTCTTGAACCGCCTCAGGCGACACAGTCCCCATCTCAAAGTCTACAGGCAACTTGCCTGGTCTGGCTCGCATCAGGTAAGCGGGGCTGCAGTTGGTCGAATTCACTGGGATGTGGTTGTACAAGTCTACCAGATCTGGCAACTTTTCTGGCCATTGGTTCCTCTCTTCCAGCGGTAGGGTCTTCAGCATATCAATAACCACATGGTTCATTTTCTCGCACAGTCCATTGGTCTGGGGGTGGTACGGTGTGGTTCGAATTTTCTTACAACCGTACATGTTACAGAACTCTTGGAACACTTCAGCCTCGAATGCAGGACCCTGATCCGTCAGTACCCTTTCCGGATAGCCGTGCGGTCGACAAAAGGATGCCTGGAACGCTCTAGCTGCCGTCCTGGCTGTCTGGTCCTTCACAGGCACTACTACCAGGAAACGAGAGTAATGGTCCACAATGGTGAGGGCGTACACATAGCCTGACCGGCTTGGTGTTAACTTCACATGGTCCAGGGCCACCAACTCCAGGGGCTGCTTCGTGACAATTGGCTGTAGGGGAGACCTTTGGCTGGCATCATCCTTCCGCCTCAAGTTACACGGGCCACAGTCTCGGCACCATTTCTCGATCATCTTTCTCATGTGCACCCAGTAGAACCGATCACGGAGTAAGGCCTCCAACTTCTTCCACCCGAAGTGCCCGGCGTTATCATGATACGCTGCTAGGACCATTGGAGCATCCCTCTGCGGAACCACTATCTGCCAGACAAGTTCATTTGTTCGATAGTTGACATATCTCTTGCAGAGCTTGCCCTGGTAGGTGAACAGTCGTCCCCTCTCCTTCCACAGCTGCTGGGCTTCCTCTGGAGCGTCTGGGCCAAGATGGGTCTCAGCTTGCGCTAGCTTCTCTTTGACCAATCGCACGGCCGGGTCACCATTCTGTGTTTCTTCCCAATTATGGTGGAGTAATGGA
The DNA here is from genome assembly GCF_048569485.1 of Anomaloglossus baeobatrachus. Lineage (NCBI taxonomy): Eukaryota > Metazoa > Chordata > Amphibia > Anura > Aromobatidae > Anomaloglossus > Anomaloglossus baeobatrachus. The sequence continues at coordinate 1,388,937 of NW_027442146.1, read as the reverse complement.
TTGACCGAGACCTCGTGCTGGTTTAAGCGCTTCACTCCCACAGCATGCTCACACTGTGAAACACCCTGGTGATGGAAAGCCGGTAACTCTATCTCTTCGAGTTCATCCAGGTCTTCTCCAGACTCGGGTAAGTGAGGCATTCTGGACAGCGCATCAGCATTGTTATTCTTCTTGCCAGCCCGATACTTGATGGTAAAGTCAAAGTTAGACAGCCGGGCCATCCATCGCTGTTCCATCGCACCTAACTTGGCTGTTGCCAGGTGTGTCAACGGATTGTTGTCCGTGAAGATGGTAAACTTGGCCGATGCCAGATAGTGCTTGAAGCGTTCAGTCACTGCCCACACAATAGCGAGGAACTCCAGCTTGAAGGAACTGTAGTTTTCTGGATTCCTTTCCGTGGGCCGAAGCTTCCTACTGGCGTACGCTATTACCCTCTCTCTGCCTCCCTGTACCTGGGACAGAACTGCTCCCAGTCCCACGTTGCTGGCGTCTGTGTACAGTATAAACGGTTGGCTGTAGTCAGGGTAGGCCAGAATTTCTTCTCCCGTGAGAGCCCCTTTCAGCCGGACAAAGGATGTTTCCAGTTGGCTGCCCCATTCAAATGGAGGGCTCTGCTTCTTGGCCTGCTTCGGCTGGCCCACCAGGAGATCTTGAAGGGGCGCTGCTATCTTGGTGAACCCATCAATGAACCTTCGGTAGTAGCCCACCAGTCCAAGGAACTGCCGCACCTCCTTCACCGTGGTGGGTCTTGGCCAGTCTTTAATTACCGTGACTTTCTCCGGATCAGGTGCCACGCCTTCTGCGCTGACCACATGACCCAGGTACTGTACCTTTGGCTTCAAGAGGTGACATTTGGACGGCTTGATCTTCAGGCCATATTTCGACAAGGACTCAAACACTTCTGCTAAGTGCTTCAGGTGGTCCTCATAAGTCTTGGAGTAGACTATTACGTCATCCAGGTACAGCAGCACGGTTTCGAAGTTGTGGTGGCCCAAGCAGCACTCCATCAACCTTTGGAATGTCCCTGGGGCGTTGCAGAGCCCGAATGGCATACAATTGAACTCACAAAGACCCATTGGTGTCGTGAATGCAGTCTTCTCCTTGTCCGCCTCTGCCACGGGAACCTGCCAATACCCACTGGTGAGATCCAAGGTGGAGAAATAGTTAGCTGACTTTAAGGCTGTTAGTGACTCCTCTATTCTGGGTAGTGGATAGGCATCTTTATGCGTAATGCGGTTAATTTGCCTGTAATCTACACACATTCTCATTGTACCATCTTTTTTCTTTACGAGCACTAGTGGAGCTGCCCAGGGGCTACAACTATCTCTGATAACCCCAGCCTCCTTCATTTCCCGTAACATTTCCTTGGCACACTGATACTGTGCGGGGGGTACAGGGCGGTATCTTTCTTTAATGGGATGATGATCACCCGTGGGGATTTGATGTTGAACCCCTTTCACCTGCCCAAAATCTAGGGGGTGTTTGCTGAAGACCCGCTCGTACTCCTGTACCACCCGGTAAACCCCATGCTTTTGGTGTGAGGGGGTGGAGTCGGTGCCCACATGTAATTTTTGGCACCAGTCTTCCGGCTGCCCCTTGGAGCCATTGTCTTCCGCCTGGTCGGACGGGATCAAGGGTTCCACTGCTTTAATGGTATTGTTGCTGACAGTGTACAATTTTGCCACAGTGGCATACCGGGGCAATTTGGCCTCCTCCTCCCCACAATTCAGGACACGGACGGGCACTCTCCCCTTGCGGACGTCCGCTACCCCTCTGGCTATCAGGACTCCAGGCCTACTGTCTGAATACATTGGTTCCACCAAGGCATGGTAATCCTGACCCTTGAGGCCTATTGCTGCCCGACACCATATCAACATTTCACTTCTTGGGGGTATTACAATGGGGAGGGGGTCACTTACCCTCACACTGCCAATTTCTCCTCCGGCCAGCTCTACCTGCTGCCTCCTCATCAGGGCTCTGATCTCCCTCTGTAGGACACGCTGCTGCCCGGAGCTGGCAGTTTCAGACGCCTGTTGTAACAAAATTATCACTTCGGCAATACAATTTTCTATCACATTTGTACCAAGAGTTAGCAGTGGGTCAGATTCTTTGCGATCAATATCTACAATTATCATCCCCTGACATGGCAATTCCACCCGCCCCACTTTAATGGTTACTTCTTTGTACCCAATCTGAGGTAAGGGCTGACCATTACTGGCCACAATTGTTAAATCATCATCTGGGCCATGGTCAATGTCTGAATCGGCCCAATATCTTTTGTACAGTTTGTGGGGGATGGTTGTTACCTGGGACCCCGTATCCAGGAGGGCATTCAAAGGGATTCCATCCAGCACAATAGGAAGGACCGGTCGTCCTCCCACATACTTGCTGCGGCTGGGGGTTGAGCCGGGCTTCCTTACACCTGGGGGTCGTCTCCTGGCCCCAGGCTCGGCCCATTTAAAGGACAGCGTCGTGCAATGTGGCCCGCCTGGTTGCAGTTGCGGCAGATCGGTTGTCCTGTTGAATCGTACCGGTCTGTGTCTCTGCCTCGGGTCGGCGGAATCCTTCTCTGTCGCATCCATGGGACGTCCTCTGGGCTGGAGGCCAACTCGATTTTCGCAGGCGAGGGGGTCATTTGTAGAGACTGCACGGTCTTGGCAAGGGCAGCCACAGTCTTGGTCAGTTCCCGGACCTGCTGTCTGAGCTCTGCAGTGGGATCCTTTTCCAGGGACTGCGCCTCAGCCCCTGCAGTGGCTCGTGTTGCAGGCACCACCCCGGGGTACGTGATAGCAGGAGGCCGGAGGGGTACTGGGTCATTCGGCGTAGATTCTCTCAGTACCCTGATGGCCTGGTCCTTAAACTTGGCAAAGTCCAGAGCAGGGTTCTGCAGGACCAGGATACGCAGCTGGGTCCTGTGGGCATCTGACAGGAGCCCCTCTATGAACTGCTCAGTTAGGAGTTTGTCTTCTTCACGTACACTCTCTGGGTCCACCTGTTTAACTGCTTTCAGGGCCTCTTGCAGGTTTAGGGCATAGTCCCTTATGCTGTCTGTGGCCCGCTGCTTGCACCCAAAGAATCTCATCTTTATCTCTGCTGCGGTGCGAGTGTCAAACGTACTCTTTAGCTTGGCCAGTATCTGGGCTGCTGTCCCTTTATCTGTATCAGGCCATGACTTCGCTTCACGCTGGGCTGCGCCGGCTAGCTGTCCCATTAATATGCCCACCTTCTGGCTCTCAGTCAGCGGATACACCCGGAATAAGCTGTGCAGGCTTTCTCTGAAGTCACTCAAGGTATGGGACTCCCCGGAGTATTGCGGCAGCCATTCTGCTCCCGGTATGTATGGCATGGTGATCGGCATTACCGGCGCTACAGTGGGGGCCGGGGCGACGGCGACTGGGATTGCTTCTGCTGGTGCTGCGGCGTCTCGGGCTATGGCAGCCACCTGCCCTCCCTCTGAGTCGGACATCTTCCTCCCCCTTAGTGAACCTTACCAGGCTCCGTTCACTTTTCAAATTTTCTTCCGGGTCGCGCGGGGTTAACAGCGCTCTGCTCTGATGGCGCGCTCCCTTCGCGCTCTTTGTCAGGCACGCCCCCCTTCTTCCTGCGCTCGGCGAGGCTAATGGCGGCGGTGGTCTGCAGCCAGTACACAGTCTTTTAAGCACAATTCCGGCAGGCGCACAGTACCCGGTGGGACCGGGCACGAAATCCTGTTCGTGACGCCAAAAGTTGACTCGCCCACCCCAGGGCTATGGGACACCCGATGCCGGGCCGGACTAGTCCGGTGGTAGTCAGTGGTGGCTGGGCCCGGCTCCGTGGCCCTGGCGGGTGTCAGTAAAATATGTGGCTTGCTTGTTAATGGTTGTGTTCGTGACGCCACCTGTGGTATGCGGCTAATAAGCCGCCGCTGCTGTGTGAGGCCTCCGGGATGATGATATAGCAGCTATGGTAGTACTGCTCCCCACAGGTGGAGCAATGCCCGGGGCACAGTTGGTGCTTGTGAAAGTCTATGGTGCTGTGTGACTAACACGGTGCAGGGCCGACAGGCGAGGAAAGAACCAGGCACAAACAACAGTCTCTTTACCTTTTCCTCTTTTACTCTGGGAACAGTCCAGTCCTGGGAGACCGTTACAGGTGGTGATGGGGATCCGGTCGGCCTGGAAGTACTTGGGGTGATCTTTCTGGCCAGCTGAGTATGAGGCCTACTCCTGTACCTTTCTTGGTGATGATAGGACCCTGCTTCTCTGAATCCAGCAATGGCCCTCTTCGCTGCTGGGACCAATAGCACGTCCCTTCCCTCTGTAGGTGGCTGCGCAGGCCCACTCCCTGGTGCTTCTCCGCTGGGGTCCACACCGGGCCCTGATGCTGCAGCTGTACCTTGGATGTGTCTGGGCCAGGGGCTTGCAGCTCCCCTGCCCTTCGGATTCGGCTACCAGGGACGGATTTTATACCCTGGCAACCACAGACTCCGATGTCCGAGTCTCTCTGCTGCCTCTCAGCTACTCCTGCTTCTCTGGGCCAAACTGCTCCAGCTCTAGGCCCCAGATTCACAGGACAGCTCACTCTGTGTCTGTTCACTTCTGCTGCTCCCTACAGACTGACTAACTCCTCCCCCAGGTCAGGCTTAAGGAAGCTCCCTGAAACTTCAGGTTCAGAGCTCCCCCTACTGGCCTGAGGGAGAAACTGCGGTGGATGTTAACTTACTGGCCAGTAGATTTCCCCATTACCTCCAGGCTCAGCATTAACCCTCAGGAGGACAATGCCGTTGTGGCGACCAGGTCCTAGGGCGCCACACTTAGCCCCCTCTCTTCGTCACTGAGGATGATTTCATTTTTCAGGGATTAGAGAGAGTGGTCCTTGTGGTGGACTGCAGGTATGGAGAGCTGTTGTCATCGTATTAGATAGATAAGAATGATTATATGTATTGTAGAAATGTCTCCTATCATGTTCCCTAATTTTTTATTATGTCCACATCCTGGTCCCCATCTTGGACATCATAACAAACGTGCACTTTTTTGTTTAATTTACACATTGGACCATAGGAAAAATGACACTACAGCTACAGAGGTGACCGTCTGATAGCCCAGCTCGACTATCCATCTCTACTGAAGACCCTTTCAGCTTTTTGAGAGTTGGGTGGAGGACATCATCTCTGAAAATAGGGTCCCACAGCTGCACCCCATCAGTGTGAGCAGGACTCTTAGGACTCTTAGAAGAGTTAATGCTCTGAGACCATGGGGGCGCTTAGCCCCCTCTCTTCGTCACTGAGGATGATTTCATTTTTCAGGGATTAGAGAGGGTGGTCCTTGTGGTGGACTGCAGGTATGGAGAGCTGTTGTCATCGTATTAGATAGATAAGAATGATTATATGTATTGTAGAAACGTCTCCTATCATGTTCCCTAATTTTTTATTATGTCCACATCCTGGTCCCCATCTTGGACATCATAACAAACGTGCACTTTTTTGTTTAATTTACACATTGGACCATAGGAAAAATGACACTACAGCTACAGAGGTGACCGTCTGATAGCCCAGCTCGACTATCCATCTCTACTGAAGACCCTTTCAGCTTTTTGAGAGTTGGGTGGAGGACATCATCTCTGAAAATAGGGTCCCACAGCTGCACCCCATCAGTGTGAGCAGGACTCTTAGGACTCTTAGAAGAGTCAATGCTCTGAGACCATTGGGGGCACTTAGCCCCCTCTCTTCATCACTGAGGATGATTTCATTTTTCAGGGATTAGAGAGGGTGGTCCTTGTGGTGGACTGCAGATATGGAGAGCTGTTATCATCGTATTAGATAGATAAGAATGATTATATGTATTGTAGAAATGTCTCCTATCATGTTCCCTAATTTTTTATTATGTCCACATCCTGGTCCCCATCTTGGACATCATAACAAACGTGCACTTTTTTGTTTAATTTACACATTGGACCATAGGAAAAATGACACTACAGCTACAGAGGTGACCGTCTGATAGCCCAGCTCGACAATCCATCTCTACTGAAGACCCTTTCAGCTTTTTGAGAGTTGGGTGGAGGACATCATCTCTGAAAATAGGGTCCCACAGCTGCACCCCATCAGTGTGAGCAGGACTCTTAGGACTCTTAGAAGAGTCAATGCTCTGAGACCATGGGGGGCGCTTAGCCCCCTCTCTTCGTCACTGAGGATGATTTCATTTTTCAGGGATTAGAGAGGGTGGTCCTTGTGGTGGACTGCAGGTATGGAGAGCTGTTGTCATCGTATTAAATAGATAAGAATGATTATATGTATTGTAGAAATGTCTCCTATCATGTTCCCTAATTTTTTATTATGTCCACATCCTGGTCCCCATCTTGGACATCATAACAAACGTGCACTTTTTTGTTTAATTTACACATTGGACCATAGGAAAAATGACACTACAGCTACAGAGGTGACCGTCTGATAGCCCAGCTCGACTATCCATCTCTACTGAAGACCCTTTCAGCTTTTTGAGAGTTTGGTGGAGAACATCATCTCTGAAAATAGGGTCCCACAGCTGCACCCCATCAGTGTGAGCAGGACTCTTAGGACTCTTAGAAGAGTCAATGCTCTGAGACCATGGGGGGCGCTTAGCCCCCTCTCTTCGTCACTGAGGATATTTTCACTTTTCAGGGAATAGAGAGGGTGGTCCTTGTGGTGGACTGCAGGTATGGAGAGCTGTTGTCATCGTATTAGATAGATAAGAATGATTATATGTATTGTAGAAATGTCTCCTATCATGTTCCTTATTTTTTTATTATGTCCACATCCTGGTCCCCATCTTGGAAATCATAACAAACGTGCACTTTTTTGTTTAATTTACACATTGGACCATAGGAAAAATGACACTACAGCTACAGAGGTGACCGTCTGATAGCCCAGCTCGACTATCCATCTCTACTGAAGACCCTTTCAGCTTTTTGAGAGTTGGGTGGAGGACATCATCTCTGAAAATAGGGTCCCACAGCTGCACCCCATCAGTGTGAGCAGGACTCTTAGGACTCTTAGAAGAGTCAATGTTTTGAGACCATGGGGGGCGCTTAGCCCCCTCTCTTCGTCACTGAGGATGATTTCATTTTTCAGGGATTAGAGAGAGTGGTCCTTGTGGTGGACTGCAGGTATGGAGAGCTGTTGTCATCGTATTAGATAGATAAGAATGATTATATGTATTGTAGAAATGTCTCCTATCATGTTCCCTAATTTTTTATTATGTCCACATCCTGGTCCCCATCTTGGACATCATAACAAACGTGCACTTTTTTGTTTAATTTACACATTGGACCATAGGAAAAATGACACTACAGCTACAGAGGTGACCGTCTGATAGCCCAGCTCGACTATCCATCTCTACTGAAGACCCTTTCAGCTTTTTGAGAGTTGGGTGGAGGACATCATCTCTGAAAATAGGGTCCCACAGCTGCACCCCATCAGTGTGAGCAGGACTCTTAGGACTCTTAGAAGAGTTAATGCTCTGAGACCATGGGGGCGCTTAGCCCCCTCTCTTCGTCACTGAGGATGATTTCATTTTTCAGGGATTAGAGAGGGTGGTCCTTGTGGTGGACTGCAGGTATGGAGAGCTGTTGTCATCGTATTAGATAGATAAGAATGATTATATGTATTGTAGAAATGTCTCCTATCATGTTCCCTAATTTTTTATTATGTCCACATCCTGGTCCTCATCTTGGACATCATAACAAACGTGCACTTTTTTGTTTAATTTACACATTGGACCATAGGAAAAATGACACTACAGCTACAGAGGTGACCGTCTGATAGCCCAGCTCGACTATCCATCTCTACTGAAGACCCTTTCAGCTTTTTGAGAGTTGGGTGGAGGACATCATCTCTGAAAATAGGGTCCCACAGCTGCACCCCATCAGTGTGAGCAGGACTCTTAGGACTCTTAGAAGAGTCAATGCTCTGAGACCATTGGGGGCACTTAGCCCCCTCTCTTCATCACTGAGGATGATTTCATTTTTCAGGGATTAGAGAGGGTGGTCCTTGTGGTGGACTGCAGATATGGAGAGCTGTTATCATCGTATTAGATAGATAAGAATGATTATATGTATTGTAGAAATGTCTCCTATCATGTTCCCTAATTTTTTATTATGTCCACATCCTGGTCCCCATCTTGGACATCATAACAAACGTGCACTTTTTTGTTTAATTTACACATTGGACCATAGGAAAAATGACACTACAGCTACAGAGGTGACCGTCTGATAGCCCAGCTCGACTATCCATCTCTACTGAAGAACCTTTCAGCTTTTTGAGAGTTGGGTGGAGGACATCATCTCTGAAAATAGGGTCCCACAGCTGCACCCCATCAGTGTGAGCAGGACTCTTAGGACTCTTAGAAGAGTCAATGCTCTGAGACCATGGGGGGCGCTTAGCCCCCTCTCCTCGTCACTGAGGATGATTTCACTTTTCAGGGAATAGAGAGGGTGGTCCTTGTGGTGGACTGCAGGTATGGAGAGCTGTTGTCATCGTATTAGATAGATAAGAATGATTATATGTATTGTAGAAATGTCTCCTATCATGTTCCCTATTTTTTTATTATGTCCACATCCTGGTCCCCATCTTGGAAATCATAACAAACGTGCACTTTTTTGTTTAATTTACAAATTGGACCATAGGAAAAATGACACTACAGCTACAGAGGTGACCGTCTGATAGCCCAGCTCGACTATCCATCTCAACTGAAGACCCTTTCAGCTTTTTGAGAGTTGGGTGGAGGACATCATCTCTGAAAATAGGGTCCCACAGCTGCACCCCATCAGTGTGAGCAGGAATCTTAGGACTCTTAGAAGAGTCAATGCTCTGAGACCATGGGGGGCGCTTAGCCCCCTCTCTTCGTCACTGAGGATGATTTCATTTTTCAGGGATTAGAGAGAGTGGTCCTTGTGGTGGACTGCAGGTATGGAGAGCTGTTGTGATCGTATTAGATAGATAAGAATGATTATATGTATTGTAGAAATGTCTCCTATCATGTTCCCTAATTTTTTATTATGTCCACATCCTGGTCCCCATCTTGAACATCATAACAAACGTGCACTTTTTTGTTTAATTTACACATTGGACCATAGGAAAAATGACACTACAGCTACAGAGGTGACCGTCTGATAGCCCAGCTCGACTATCCATCTCTACTGAAGACCCTTTCAGCTTTTTGAGAGTTGGGTGGAGGACATCATCTCTGAAAATAGGGTCCCACAGCTTCACCCCATCAGTGTGAGCAGGACTCTTAGGACTCTTAGAAGAGTCAATGCTCTGGTACCATGGGGGGCGCTTGGCCCCCTCTCTTCGTCACTGAGGATGATTTCATTTTTCAGGGATTAGAGAGGGTGGTCCTTGTGGTGGACTGCAGGTATGGAGAGCTGTTGTCATCGTATTAGATAGATAAGAATGATTATATGTATTGTAGAAATGTCTCCTATCATGTTCCCTAATTTTTTATTATGTCCACATCCTGGTCCCCATCTTGGACATCATAACAAACGTGCACTTTTTTGTTTAATTTACACATTGGACCATAGGAAAAATGACACTACAGCTACAGAGGTGACCGTCTGATAGCCCAGCTCGACTATCCATCTCTACTGAAGACCCTTTCAGCATTTTGAGAGTTGGGTGGAGGACATCATCTCTGAAAATAGGGTCCCACAGCTGCACCCCATCAGTGTGAGCAGGACTCTTAGGACTCTTAGAAGAGTCAATGCTCTGAGACCATTGGGTGCACTTAGCCCCCTCTCTTCGTCACTGAGGATGATTTCAGTTTTCAGGGATTAGAGAGGGTGGTCCTTGTGGTGGACTGCAGGTATGGAGAGCTGTTATCATCGTATTAGATAGATAAGAATGATTATATGTATTGTAGAAATGTCTCCTATCATGTTCCCTAATTTTTTATTATGTCCACATCCTGGTCCCCATCTTGGACATCATAACAAACGTGCACTTTTTTGTTTAATTTACACATTGGACCATAGGAAAAATGACACTACAGCTACAGAGGTGACCGTCTGATAGCCCAGCTCGACTATCCATCTCTACTGAAGACCATTTCAGCTTTTTGAGAGTTGGGTGGAGGACATCATCTCTGAAAATAGGGTCCCACAGCTTCACCCCATCAGTGTGAGCAGGACTCTTAGGACTCTTAGAAGAGTCAATGCTCTGGTACCATGGGGGGCGCTTGGCCCCCTCTCTTCGTCACTGAGGATGATTTCATTTTTCAGGGATTAGAGAGGGTGGTCCTTGTGGTGGACTGCAGGTATGGAGAGCTGTTATCATCGTATTAGATAGATAAAAATGATTATATGTATTGTAGAAATGTCTCCTATCATGTTCCCTAATTTTTTATTATGTCCACATCCTGGTCCCCATCTTGGACATCATAACAAACGTGCACTTTTTTGTTTAATTTACACATTGGACCATAGGAAAAATGACACTACAGCTACAGAGGTGACCGTCTGATAGCCCAGCTCGACAATCCATCTCTACTGAAGACCCTTTCAGCTTTTTGAGAGTTGGGTGGAGGACATCATCTCTGAAAATAGGGTCCCACAGCTGCACCCCATCAGTGTGAGCAGGACTCTTAGGACTCTTAGAAGAGTCAATGCTCTGAGACCATGGGGGGCGCTTAGCCCCCTCTCTTCGTCACTGAGGATGATTTCATTTTTCAGGGATTAGAGAGGGTGGTCCTTGTGGTGGACTGCAGGTATGGAGAGCTGTTGTCATCGTATTAAATAGATAAGAATGATTATATGTATTGTAGAAATGTCTCCTATCATGTTCCCTAATTTTTTATTATGTCCACATCCTGGTCCCCATCTTGGACATCATAACAAACGTGCACTTTTTTGTTTAATTTACACATTGGACCATAGGAAAAATGACACTACAGCTACAGAGGTGACCGTCTGATAGCCCAGCTCGACTATCCATCTCTACTGAAGACCCTTTCAGCTTTTTGAGAGTTGGGTGGAGAACATCATCTCTGAAATAGGGTCCCACAGCTGCACCCCATCAGTGTGAGCAGGACTCTTAGGACTCTTAGAAGAGTCAATGCTCTGAGACCATGGGGGGCGCTTAGCCCCCTCTCTTCGTCACTGAGGATGATTTCACTTTTCAGGGAATAGAGAGGGTGGTCCTTGTGGTGGACAGCAGGTATGGAGAGCTGTTGTCATCGTATTAGATAGATAAGAATGATTATATGTATTGTAGAAATGTCTCCTATCATGTTCCCTATTTTTTTATTATGTCCACATCCTGGTCCCCATCGTGGAAATCATAACAAACGTGCACTTTTTTGTTTAATTTACACATTGGACCATAGGAAAAATGACACTACAGCTACAGAGGTGACCGTCTGGTAGCCCAGCTCGACTATCCATCTCTACTGAAGACCCTTTCAGCTTTTTGAGAGTTGGGTGGAGGACATCATCTCTGAAAATAGGGTCCCACAGCTGCACCCCATCAGTGTGAGCAGGACTCTTAGGACTCTTAGAAGAGTCAATGTTTTGAGACCATGGGGGGCGCTTAGCCCCCTCTCTTCGTCACTGAGGATGATTTCATTTTTCAGGGATTAGAGAGAGTGGTCCTTGTGGTGGACTGCAGGTATGGAGAGCTGTTGTGATCGTATTAGATAGATAAGAATGATTATATGTATTGTAGAAATGTCTCCTATCATGTTCCCTAATTTTTTATTATGTCCACATCCTGGTCCCCATCTTGGAAATCATAACAAACGTGCACTTTTTTGTTTAATTTACACATTGGACCATAGGAAAAATGACACTACAGCTACAGAGGTGACCGTCTGATAGCCCAGCTCGACTATCCATCTCTACTGAAGACCCTTTCAGCTTTTTGAGAGTTGGGTGGAGGACATCATCTCTGAAAATAGGGTCCCACAGCTGCACCCCATCAGTGTGAGCAGGACTCTTAGGACTCTTAGAAGAGTCAATGTTTTGAGACCATGGGGGGCGCTTAGCCCCCTCTCTTCGTCACTGAGGATGATTTCATTTTTCAGGGATTAGAGAGAGTGGTCCTTGTGGTGGACTGCAGGTATGGAGAGCTGTTGTCATCGTATTAGATAGATAAGAATGATTATATGTATTGTAGAAATGTCTCCTATCATGTTCCCTAATTTTTTATTATGTCCACATCCTGGTCCCCATCTTGGACATCATAACAAACGTGCACTTTTTTGTTTAATTTACACATTGGACCATAGGAAAAATGACACTACAGCTACAGAGGTGACCGTCTGATAGCCCAGCTCGACTATCCATCTCTACTGAAGACCCTTTCAGCTTTTTGAGAGTTGGGTGGAGGACATCATCTCTGAAAATAGGGTCCCACAGCTGCACCCCATCAGTGTGAGCAGGACTCTTAGGACTCTTAGAAGAGTTAATGCTCTGAGACCATGGGGGCGCTTAGCCCCCTCTCTTCGTCACTGAGGATGATTTCATTTTTCAGGGATTAGAGAGGGTGGTCCTTGTGGTGGACTGCAGGTATGGAGAGCTGTTGTCATCGTATTAGATAGATAAGAATGATTATATGTATTGTAGAAATATCTCCTATCATGTTCCCTAATTTTTTATTATGTCCACATCCTGGTCCCCATCTTGGACATCATAACAAACGTGCACTTTTTTGTTTAATTTACACATTGGACCATAGGAAAAATGACACTACAGCTACAGAGGTGACCGTCTGATAGCCCAGCTCGACTATCCATCTCTACTGAAGACCCTTTCAGCTTTTTGAGAGTTGGGTGGAGGACATCATCTCTGAAAATAGGGTCCCAAAGCTGCAACCCATCAGTGTGAGCAGGACTCTTAGGACTCTTAGAAGAGTCAATGCTCTGAGACCATTGGGGGCACTTAGCCCCCTCTCTTCATCACTGAGGATGATTTCATTTTTCAGGGATTAGAGAGGGTGGTCCTTGTGGTGGACTGCAGATATGGAGAGCTGTTATCATCGTATTAGATAGATAAGAATGATTATATGTATTGTAGAAATGTCTCCTATCATGTTCCCTAATTTTTTATTATGTCCACATCCTGGTCCCCATCTTGGACATCATAACAAACGTGCACTTTTTTGTTTAATTTACACATTGGACCATAGGAAAAATGACACTACAGCTACAGAGGTGACCGTCTGATAGCCCAGCTCGACTATCCATCTCTACTGAAGAACCTTTCAGCTTTTTGAGAGTTGGGTGGAGGACATCATCTCTGAAAATAGGGTCCCACAGCTGCACCCCATCAGTGTGAGCAGGACTCTTAGGACTCTTAGAAGAGTCAATGCTCTGAGACCATGGGGGGCGCTTAGCCCCCTCTCTTCGTCACTGAGGATGATTTCATTTTTCAGGGATTAGAGAGGGTGGTCCTTGTAGTGGACTGCAGGTATGGAGAGCTGTTGTCATCGTATTAAATAGATAAGAATGATTATATGTATTGTAGAAATGTCTCCTATCATGTTCCCTAATTTTTTATTATGTCCACATCCTGGTCCCCATCTTGGACATCATAACAAACGTGCACTTTTTTGTTTAATTTACACATTGGACCATAGGAAAAATGACACTACAGCTACAGAGGTGACCGTCTGATAGCCCAGCTCGACTATCCATCTCTACTGAAGACCCTTTCAGCTTTTTGAGAGTTGGGTGGAGAACATCATCTCTGAAAATAGGGTCCCACAGCTGCACCCCATCAGTGTGAGCAGGACTCTTAGGACTCTTAGAAGAGTCAATGCTCTGAGACCATGGGGGGCGCTTAGCCCCCTCTCCTTGTCACTGAGGATGATTTCACTTTTCAGGGAATAGAGAGGGTGGTCCTTGTGGTGGACTGCAGGTATGGAGAGCTGTTGTCATCGTATTAGATAGATAAGAATGATTATATGTATTGTAGAAATGTCTCCTATCATGTTCCCTATTTTTTTATTATGTCCACATCCTGGTCCCCATCTTGGAAATCATAACAAACGTGCACTTTTTTGTTTAATTTACAAATTGGACCATAGGAAAAATGACACTACAGCTACAGAGGTGACCGTCTGATAGCCCAGCTCGACTATCCAACTCTACTGAAGACCCTTTCAGCTTTTTGAGAGTTGGGTGGAGGACATCATCTCTGAAAATAGGGTCCCACAGCTGCACCCCATCAGTGTGAGCAGGAATCTTAGGACTCTTAGAAGAGTCAATGCTCTGAGACCATGGGGGGCGCTTAGCCCCCTCTCTTCGTCACTGAGGATGATTTCATTTTTCAGGGATTAGAGAGAGTGGTCCTTGTGGTGGACTGCAGGTATGGAGAGCTGTTGTGATCGTATTAGATAGATAAGAATGATTATATGTATTGTAGAAATGTCTCCTATCATGTTCCCTAATTTTTTATTATGTCCACATCCTGGTCCCCATCTTGAACATCATAACAAACGTGCACTTTTTTGTTTAATTTACACATTGGACCATAGGAAAAATGACACTACAGCTACAGAGGTGACCGTCTGATAGCCCAGCTCGACTATCCATCTCTACTGAAGACCCTTTCAGCTTTTTGAGAGTTGGGTGGAGGACATCATCTCTGAAAATAGGGTCCCACAGCTTCACCCCATCAGTGTGAGCAGGACTCTTAGGACTCTTAGAAGAGTCAATGCTCTGGTACCATGGGGGGCGCTTGGCCCCCTCTCTTCGTCACTGAGGATGATTTCATTTTTCAGGGATTAGAGAGGGTGGTCCTTGTGGTGGACTGCAGGTATGGAGAGCTGTTGTCATCGTATTAAATAGATAAGAATGATTATATGTATTGTAGAAATGTCTCCTATCATGTTCCCTAATTTTTTATTATGTCCACATCCTGGTCCCCATCTTGGACATCATAACAAACGTGCACTTTTTTGTTTAATTTACACATTGGACCATAGGAAAAATGACACTACAGCTACAGAGGTGACCGTCTGATAGCCCAGCTCGACTATCCATCTCTACTGAAGACCCTTTCAGCTTTTTGAGAGTTGGGTGGAGAACATCATCTCTGAAATAGGGTCCCACAGCTGCACCCCATCAGTGTGAGCAGGACTCTTAGGACTCTTAGAAGAGTCAATGCTCTGAGACCATGGGGGGCGCTTAGCCCCCTCTCTTCGTCACTGAGGATGATTTCACTTTTCAGGGAATAGAGAGGGTGGTCCTTGTGGTGGACTGCAGGTATGGAGAGCTGTTGTCATCGTATTAGATAGATAAGAATGATTATATGTATTGTAGAAATGTCTCCTATCATGTTCCCTATTTTTTTATTATGTCCACATCCTGGTCCCCATCGTGGAAATCATAACAAACGTGCACTTTTTTGTTTAATTTACACATTGGACCATAGGAAAAATGACACTACAGCTACAGAGGTGACCGTCTGGTAGCCCAGCTCGACTATCCATCTCTACTGAAGACCCTTTCAGCTTTTTGAGAGTTGGGTGGAGGACATCATCTCTGAAAATAGGGTCCCACAGCTGCACCCCATCAGTGTGAGCAGGACTCTTAGGACTCTTAGAAGAGTCAATGTTTTGAGACCATGGGGGGCGCTTAGCCCCCTCTCTTCGTCACTGAGGATGATTTCATTTTTCAGGGATTAGAGAGAGTGGTCCTTGTGGTGGACTGCAGGTATGGAGAGCTGTTGTGATCGTATTAGATAGATAAGAATGATTATATGTATTGTAGAAATGTCTCCTATCATGTTCCCTAATTTTTTATTATGTCCACATCCTGGTCCCCATCTTGGAAATCATAACAAACGTGCACTTTTTTGTTTAATTTACACATTGGACCATAGGAAAAATGACACTACAGCTACAGAGGTGACCGTCTGATAGCCCAGCTCGACTATCCATCTCTACTGAAGACCCTTTCAGCTTTTTGAGAGTTGGGTGGAGGACATCATCTCTGAAAATAGGGTCCCACAGCTGCACCCCATCAGTGTGAGCAGGACTCTTAGGACTCTTAGAAGAGTCAATGTTTTGAGACCATGGGGGGCGCTTAGCCCCCTCTCTTCGTCACTGAGGATGATTTCATTTTTCAGGGATTAGAGAGAGTGGTCCTTGTGGTGGACTGCAGGTATGGAGAGCTGTTGTCATCGTATTAGATAGATAAGAATGATTATATGTATTGTAGAAATGTCTCCTATCATGTTCCCTAATTTTTTATTATGTCCACATCCTGGTCCCCATCTTGGACATCATAACAAACGTGCACTTTTTTGTTTAATTTACACATTGGACCATAGGAAAAATGACACTACAGCTACAGAGGTGACCGTCTGATAGCCCAGCTCGACTATCCATCTCTACTGAAGACCCTTTCAGCTTTTTGAGAGTTGGGTGGAGGACATCATCTCTGAAAATAGGGTCCCACAGCTGCACCCCATCAGTGTGAGCAGGACTCTTAGGACTCTTAGAAGAGTTAATGCTCTGAGACCATGGGGGCGCTTAGCCCCCTCTCTTCGTCACTGAGGATGATTTCATTTTTCAGGGATTAGAGAGGGTGGTCCTTGTGGTGGACTGCAGGTATGGAGAGCTGTTGTCATCGTATTAGATAGATAAGAATGATTATATGTATTGTAGAAATGTCTCCTATCATGTTCCCTAATTTTTTATTATGTCCACATCCTGGTCCCCATCTTGGACATCATAACAAACGTGCACTTTTTTGTTTAATTTACACATTGGACCATAGGAAAAATGACACTACAGCTACAGAGGTGACCGTCTGATAGCCCAGCTCGACTATCCATCTCTACTGAAGACCCTTTCAGCTTTTTGAGAGTTGGGTGGAGGACATCATCTCTGAAAATAGGGTCCCACAGCTGCAACCCATCAGTGTGAGCAGGACTCTTAGGACTCTTAGAAGAGTCAATGCTCTGAGATCATTGGGGGCACTTAGCCCCCTCTCTTCATCACTGAGGATGATTTCATTTTTCAGGGATTAGAGAGGGTGGTCCTTGTGGTGGACTGCAGATATGGAGAGCTGTTATCATCGTATTAGATAGATAAGAATGATTATATGTATTGTAGAAATGTCTCCTATCATGTTCCCTAATTTTTTATTATGTCCACATCCTGGTCCCCATCTTGGACATCATAACAAACGTGCACTTTTTTGTTTAATTTACACATTGGACCATAGGAAAAATGACACTACAGCTACAGAGGTGACCGTCTGATAGCCCAGCTCGACTATCCATCTCTACTGAAGAACCTTTCAGCTTTTTGAGAGTTGGGTGGAGGACATCATCTCTGAAAATAGGGTCCCACAGCTGCACCCCATCAGTGTGAGCAGGACTCTTAGGACTCTTAGAAGAGTCAATGCTCTGAGACCATGGGGGGCGCTTAGCCCCCTCTCTTCGTCACTGAGGATGATTTCATTTTTCAGGGATTAGAGAGGGTGGTCCTTGTAGTGGACTGCAGGTATGGAGAGCTGTTGTCATCGTATTAAATAGATAAGAATGATTATATGTATTGTAGAAATGTCTCCTATCATGTTCCCTAATTTTTTATTATGTCCACATCCTGGTCCCCATCTTGGACATCATAACAAACGTGCACTTTTTTGTTTAATTTACACATTGGACCATAGGAAAAATGACACTACAGCTACAGAGGTGACCGTCTGATAGCCCAGCTCGACTATCCATCTCTACTGAAGACCCTTTCAGCTTTTTGAGAGTTGGGTGGAGAACATCATCTCTGAAAATAGGGTCCCACAGCTGCACCCCATCAGTGTGAGCAGGACTCTTAGGACTCTTAGAAGAGTCAATGCTCTGAGACCATGGGGGGCGCTTAGCCCCCTCTCCTCGTCACTGAGGATGATTTCACTTTTCAGGGAATAGAGAGGGTGGTCCTTGTGGTGGACTGCAGGTATGGAGAGCTGTTCTCATCGTATTAGATAGATAAGAATGATTATATGTATTGTAGAAATGTCTCCTATCATGTTCCCTATTTTTTTATTATGTCCACATCCTGGTCCCCATCTTGGAAATCATAACAAACGTGCACTTTTTTGTTTAATTTACAAATTGGACCATAGGAAAAATGACACTACAGCTACAGAGGTGACCGTCTGATAGCCCAGCTCGACTATCCATCTCTACTGAAGACCCTTTCAGCTTTTTGAGAGTTGGGTGGAGGACATCATCTCTGAAAATAGGGTCCCACAGCTGCACCCCATCAGTGTGAGCAGGAATCTTAGGACTCTTAGAAGAGTCAATGCTCTGAGACCATGGGGGGCGCTTAGCCCCCTCTCTTCGTCACTGAGGATGATTTCATTTTTCAGGGATTAGAGAGAGTGGTCCTTGTGGTGGACTGCAGGTATGGAGAGCTGTTGTGATCGTATTAGATAGATAAGAATGATTATATGTATTGTAGAA
Organism: Anomaloglossus baeobatrachus; assembly: GCF_048569485.1. Lineage (NCBI taxonomy): Eukaryota > Metazoa > Chordata > Amphibia > Anura > Aromobatidae > Anomaloglossus > Anomaloglossus baeobatrachus. The sequence continues at coordinate 1,370,514 of NW_027442146.1, read as the reverse complement.
ATGTCTCCTATCATGTTCCCTAATTTTTTATTATGTCCACATCCTGGTCCCCATCTTGAACATCATAACAAACGTGCACTTTTTTGTTTAATTTACACATTGGACCATAGGAAAATTGACACTACAGCTACAGAGGTGACCGTCTGATAGCCCAGCTCGACTATCCATCTCTACTGAAGACCCTTTCAGCATTTTGAGAGTTGGGTGGAGGACATCATCTCTGAAAATAGGGTCCCACAGCTGCACCCCATCAGTGTGAGCAGGACTCTTAGGACTCTTAGAAGAGTCAATGCTCTGAGACCATTGGGGGCACTTAGCCCCCTCTCTTCGTCACTGAGGATGATTTCAGTTTTCAGGGATTAGAGAGGGTGGTCCTTGTGGTGGACTGCAGGTATGGAGAGCTGTTATCATCGTATTAGATAGATAAGAATGATTATATGTATTGTAGAAATGTCTCCTATCATGTTCCCTAATTTTTTATTATGTCCACATCCTGGTCCCCATCTTGGACATCATAACAAACGTGCACTTTTTTGTTTAATTTACACATTGGACCATAGGAAAAATGACACTACAGCTACAGAGGTGACCGTCTGATAGCCCAGCTCGACTATCCATCTCTACTGAAGACCCTTTCAGCTTTTTGAGAGTTGGGTGGAGGACATCATCTCTGAAAATAGGGTCCCACAGCTTCACCCCATCAGTGTGAGCAGGACTCTTAGGACTCTTAGAAGAGTCAATGCTCTGGTACCATGGGGGGCGCTTGGCCCCCTCTCTTCGTCACTGAGGATGATTTCATTTTTCACGGATTAGAGAGGGTGGTCCTTGTGGTGGACTGCAGGTATGGAGAGCTGTTGTCATCGTATTAGATAGATAAGAATGATTATATGTATTGTAGAAATGTCTCCTATCATGTTCCCTAATTTTTTATTATGTCCACATCCTGGTCCCCATCTTGGACATCATAACAAACGTGCACTTTTTTGTTTAATTTACACATTGGACCATAGGAAAAATGACACTACAGCTACAGAGGTGACCGTCTGATAGCCCAGCTCGACTATCCATCTCTACTGAAGACCCTTTCAGCTTTTTGAGAGTTGGGTGGAGGACATCATCTCTGAAAATAGGGTCCCACAGCTGCACCCCATCAGTGTGAGCAGGACTCTTAGGACTCTTAGAAGAGTCAATGCTCTGAGACCATTGGGGGCACTTAGCCCCCTCTCTTCGTCACTGAGGATGATTTCATTTTTCAGGGATTAGAGAGGGTGGTCCTTGTGGTGGACTGCAGGTATGGAGAGCTGTTATCATCGTATTAGATAGATAAGAATGATTATATGTATTGTAGAAATGTCTCCTATCATGTTCCCTAATTTTTTATTATGTCCACATCCTGGTCCCCATCTTGGACATCATAACAAACGTGCACTTTTTTGTTTAATTTACACATTGGACCATAGGAAAAATGACACTACAGCTACAGAGGTGACCGTCTGATAGTCCAGCTCGACAATCCATCTCTACTGAAGACCCTTTCAGCTTTTTGAGAGTTGGGTGGAGGACATCATCTCTGAAAATAGGGTCCCACAGCTGCACCCCATCAGTGTGAGCAGGACTCTTAGGACTCTTAGAAGAGTCAATGCTCTGAGACCATGGGGGGCGCTTAGCCCCCTCTCTTCGTCACTGAGGATGATTTCATTTTTCAGGGATTAGAGAGGGTGGTCCTTGTGGTGGACTGCAGGTATGGAGAGCTGTTGTCATCGTATTAAATAGATAAGAATGATTATATGTATTGTAGAAATGTCTCCTATCATGTTCCCTAATTTTTTATTATGTCCACATCCTGGTCCCCATCTTGGACATCATAACAAACGTGCACTTTTTTGTTTAATTTACACATTGGACCATGGGAAAAATGACACTACAGCTACAGAGGTGACCGTCTGATAGCCCAGCTCGACTATCCATCTCTACTGAAGACCCTTTCAGCTTTTTGAGAGTTGGGTGGAGGACATCATCTCTGAAAATAGGGTCCCACAGCTTCACCCCATCAGTGTGAGCAGGACTCTTAGGACTCTTAGAAGAGTCAATGCTCTGGTACCATGGGGGGCGCTTGGCCCCCTCTCTTCGTCACTGAGGATGATTTCATTTTTCAGGGATTAGAGAGGGTGGTCCTTGTGGTGGACTGCAGGTATGGAGAGCTGTTGTCATCGTATTAGATAGATAAGAATGATTATATGTATTGTAGAAATGTCTCCTATCATGTTCCCTAATTTTTTATTATGTCCACATCCTGGTCCCCATCTTGGACATCATAACAAACGTGCACTTTTTTGTTTAATTTACACATTGGACCATAGGAAAAATGACACTACAGCTACAGAGGTGACCGTCTGATAGCCCAGCTCGACTATCCATCTCTACTGAAGACCCTTTCAGCTTTTTGAGAGTTGGGTGGAGGACATCATCTCTGAAAATAGGGTCCCACAGCTGCACCCCATCAGTGTGAGCAGGACTCTTAGGACTCTTAGAAGAGTCAATGCTCTGAGACCATTGGGGGCACTTAGCCCCCTCTCTTCGTCACTGAGGATGATTTCATTTTTCAGGGATTAGAGAGGGTGGTCCTTGTGGTGGACTGCAGGTATGGAGAGCTGTTATCATCGTATTAGATAGATAAGAATGATTATATGTATTGTAGAAATGTCTCCTATCATGTTCCCTAATTTTTTATTATGTCCACATCCTGGTCCCCATCTTGGACATCATAACAAACGTGCACTTTTTTGTTTAATTTACACATTGGACCATAGGAAAAATGACACTACAGCTACAGAGGTGACCGTCTGATAGCCCAGCTCGACAATCCATCTCTACTGAAGACCCTTTCAGCTTTTTGAGAGTTGGGTGGAGGACATCATCTCTGAAAATAGGGTCCCACAGCTGCACCCCATCAGTGTGAGCAGGACTCTTAGGACTCTTTGAAGAGTCAATGCTCTGAGACCATGGGGGGCGCTTAGCCCCCTCTCTTCGTCACTGAGGATGATTTCATTTTTCAGGGATTAGAGAGGGTGGTCCTTGTGGTGGACTGCAGGTATGGAGAGCTGTTGTCATCGTATTAAATAGATAAGAATGATTATATGTATTGTAGAAATGTCTCCTATCATGTTCCCTAATTTTTTATTATGTCCACATCCTGGTCCCCATCTTGGACATCATAACAAACGTGCACTTTTTTGTTTAATTTACACATTGGACCATAGGAAAAATGACACTACAGCTACAGAGGTGACCGTCTGATAGCCCAGCTCGACTATCCATCTCTACTGAAGACCCTTTCAGCTTTTTGAGAGTTGGGTGGAGGACATCATCTCTGAAAATAGGGTCCCACAGCTTCACCCCATCAGTGTGAGCAGGACTCTTAGGACTCTTAGAAGAGTCAATGCTCTGAGACCATGGGGGGCGCTTAGCCCCCTCTCTTTGTCACTGAGGATGATTTCACTTTTCAGCGAATAGAGAGGGTGGTCCTTGTGGTGGACTGCAGGTATGGAGAGCTGTTGTCATCGTATTAGATAGATAAGAATGATTATATGTATTGTAGAAATGTCTCCTATCATGTTCCCTATTTTTTTATTATGTCCACATCCTGGTCCCCATCGTGGAAATCATAACAAACGTGCACTTTTTTGTTTAATTTACACATTGGACCATAGGAAAAATGACACTACAGCTACAGAGGTGACCGTCTGGTAGCCCAGCTCGACTATCCATCTCTACTGAAGACCCTTTCAGCTTTTTGAGAGTTGGGTGGAGGACATCATCTCTGAAAATAGGGTCCCACAGCTGCACCCCATCAGTGTGAGCAGGACTCTTAGGACTCTTAGAAGAGTCAATGTTTTGAGACCATGGGGGGCGCCTAGCCCCCTCTCTTCGTCACTGAGGATGATTTCATTTTTCAGGGATTAGAGAGAGTGGTCCTTGTGGTGGACTGCAGGTATGGAGAGCTGTTGTCATCGTATTAGATAGATAAGAATGATTATATGTATTGTAGAAATGTCTCCTATCATGTTCCCTAATTTTTTATTATGTCCACATCCTGGTCCCCATCGTGGAAATCATAACAAACGTGCACTTTTTTGTTTAATTTACACATTGGACCATAGGAAAAATGACACTACAGCTACAGAGGTGACCGTCTGGTAGCCCAGCTCGACTATCCATCTCTACTGAAGACCCTTTCAGCTTTTTGAGAGTTGGGTGGAGGACATCATCTCTGAAAATAGGGTCCCACAGCTGCACCCCATCAGTGTGAGCAGGACTCTTAGGACTCTTAGAAGAGTCAATGTTTTGAGACCATGGGGGGCGCCTAGCCCCCTCTCTTCGTCACTGAGGATGATTTCATTTTTCAGGGATTAGAGAGAGTGGTCCTTGTGGTGGACTGCAGGTATGGAGAGCTGTTGTGATCGTATTAGATAGATAAGAATGATTATATGTATTGTAGAAATGTCTCCTATCATGTTCCCTAATTTTTTATTATGTCCACATCCTGGTCCCCATCTTGGACATCATAACAAACGTGCACTTTTTTGTTTAATTTACACATTGGACCATAGGAAAAATGACACTACAGCTACAGAGGTGACCGTCTGATAGCCCAGCTCGACTATCCATCTCTACTGAAGACCCTTTCAGCTTTTTGAGAGTTGGGTGGAGGACATCATCTCTTAAAATAGGGTCCCACAGCTGCACCCCATCAGTGTAAGCAGGACTCTTAGGACTCTTAGAAGAGTCAATGCTCTAAAACCATGAGGGGCGCTTAGCCCCCTCTCTTCGTCCCTGAGGATGATTTCATTTTTCAGGGATTAGAGAGGGTGGTCCTTGTGGTGGACTGCAGGTATGGAGAGCTGTTGTCATCGTATTAGATAGATAAGAATGATTATATGTATTGTAGAAATGTCTCCTATCATGTTCCCTAATTTTTTATTATGTCCACATCCTGGTCCCCATCTTGGACATCATAACAAACGTGCACTTTTTTGTTTAATTTACACATTGGACCATAGGAAAAATGACACTACAGCTACAGAGGTGACCGTCTGATAGCCCAGCTCGACTATCCATCTCTACTGAAGACCCTTTCAGCTTTTTGAGAGTTGGGTGGAGGACATCATCTCTGAAAATAGGGTCCCACAGCTGCACCCCATCAGTGTGAGCAGGACTCTTAGGACTCTTAGAAGAGTTAATGCTCTGAGACCATCGGGGCGCTTAGCCCCCTCTCTTCGTCACTGAGGATGATTTCATTTTTCAGGGATTAGAGAGGGTGGTCCTTGTGGTGGACTGCAGGTATGGAGAGCTGTTGTCATCGTATTAGATAGATAAGAATGATTATATGTATTGTAGAAATGTCTCCTATCATGTTCCCTAATTTTTTATTATGTCCACATCCTGGTCCCCATCTTGGACATCATAACAAACGTGCACTTTTTTGTTTAATTTACACATTGGACCATAGGAAAAATGACACTACAGCTACAGAGGTGACCGTCTGATAGCCCAGCTCGACTATCCATCTCTACTGAAGACCCTTTCAGCTTTTTGAGAGTTGGGTGGAGGACATCATCTCTTAAAATAGGGTCCCACAGCTGCACCCCATCAGTGTAAGCAGGACTCTTAGGACTCTTAGAAGAGTCAATGCTCTAAAACCATGGGGGGCGCTTAGCCCCCTCTCTTCATCCCTGAGGATGATTTCATTTTTCAGGGATTAGAGAGGGTGGTCCTTGTGGTGGACTGCAGGTATGGAGAGCTGTTGTCATCGTATTAGATAGATAAGAATGATTATATGTATTGTAGAAATGTCTCCTATCATGTTCCCTAATTTTTTATTATGTCCACATCCTGGTCCCCATCTTGGACATCATAACAAACGTGCACTTTTTTGTTTAATTTACACATTGGACCATAGGAAAAATGACACTACAGCTACAGAGGTGACCGTCTGATAGCCCAGCTCGACTATCCATCTCTACTGAAGACCCTTTCAGCTTTTTGAGAGTTGGGTGGAGGACATCATCTCTGAAAATAGGGTCCCACAGCTGCACCCCATCAGTGTGAGCAGGACTCTTAGGACTCTTAGAAGAGTTAATGCTCTGAGACCATGGGGGCGCTTAGCCCCCTCTCTTCGTCACTGAGGATGATTTCATTTTTCAGGGATTAGAGAGGGTGGTCCTTGTGGTGGACTGCAGGTATGGAGAGCTGTTGTCATCGTATTAGATAGATAAGAATGATTATATGTATTGTAGAAATGTCTCCTATCATGTTCCCTAATTTTTTATTATGTCCACATCCTGGTCCCCATCTTGGACATCATAACAAACGTGCACTTTTTTGTTTAATTTACACATTGGACCATAGGAAAAATGACACTACAGCTACAGAGGTGACCGTCTGATAGCCCAGCTCGACTATCCATCTCTACTGAAGACCCTTTCAGCTTTTTGAGAGTTGGGTGGAGGACATCATCTCTGAAAATAGGGTCCCACAGCTGCACCCCATCAGTGTGAGCAGGACTCTTAGGACTCTTAGAAGAGTTAATGCTCTGAGACCATGGGGGCGCTTAGCCCCCTCTCTTCGTCACTGAGGATGATTTCATTTTTCAGGGATTAGAGAGGGTGGTCCTTGTGGTGGACTGCAGGTATGGAGAGCTGTTGTCATCGTATTAGATAGATAAGAATGATTATATGTATTGTAGAAATGTCTCCTATCATGTTCCCTAATTTTTTATTATGTCCACATCCTGGTCCCCATCTTGGACATCATAACAAACGGGCACTTTTTTGTTTAATTTACACATTGGACCATAGGAAAAATGACACTACAGCTACAGAGGTGACCGTCTGATAGCCCAGCTCGACTATCCATCTCTACTGAAGACCCTTTCAGCTTTTTGAGAGTTGGGTGGAGGACATCATCTCTGAAAATAGGGTCCCACAGCTGCACCCCATCAGTGTAAGCAGGACTCTTAGGACTCTTAGAAGAGTCAATGCTCTAAAACCATGGGGGGCGCTTAGCCCCCTCTCTTCATCCCTGAGGATGATTTCATTTTTCAGGGATTAGAGAGGGTGGTCCTTGTGGTGGACTGCAGGTATGGAGAGCTGTTGTCATCGTATTAGATAGATAAGAATGATTATATGTATTGTAGAAATGTCTCCTATCATGTTCCCTAATTTTTTATTATGTCCACATCCTGGTCCCCATCTTGGACATCATAACAAACGTGCACTTTTTTGTTTAATTTACACATTGGACCATAGGAAAAATGACACTACAGCTACAGAGGTGACCGTCTGATAGCCCAGCTCGACTATCCATCTCTACTGAAGACCCTTTCAGCTTTTTGAGAGTTGGGTGGAGGACATCATCTCTGAAAATAGGGTCCCACAGCTGCACCCCATCAGTGTGAGCAGGACTCTTAGGACTCTTAGAAGAGTTAATGCTCTGAGACCATGGGGGCGCTTAGCCCCCTCTCTTCGTCACTGAGGATGATTTCATTTTTCAGGGATTAGAGAGGGTGGTCCTTGTGGTGGACTGCAGGTATGGAGAGCTGTTGTCATCGTATTAGATAGATAAGAATGATTATATGTATTGTAGAAATGTCTCCTATCATGTTCCCTAATTTTTTATTATGTCCACATCCTGGTCCCCATCTTGGACATCATAACAAACGTGCACTTTTTTGTTTAATTTACACATTGGACCATAGGAAAAATGACACTACAGCTACAGAGGTGACCGTCTGATAGCCCAGCTCGACTATCCATCTCTACTGAAGACCCTTTCAGCTTTTTGAGAGTTGGGTGGAGGACATCATCTCTGAAAATAGGGTCCCACAGCTGCACCCCATCAGTGTGAGCAGGACTCTTAGGACTCTTAGAAGAGTTAATGCTCTGAGACCATGGGGGCGCTTAGCCCCCTCTCTTCGTCACTGAGGATGATTTCATTTTTCAGGGATTAGAGAGGGTGGTCCTTGTGGTGGACTGCAGGTATGGAGAGCTGTTGTCATCGTATTAGATAGATAAGAATGATTATATGTATTGTAGAAATGTCTCCTATCATGTTCCCTAATTTTTTATTATGTCCACATCCTGGTCCCCATCTTGGACATCATAACAAACGTGCACTTTTTTGTTTAATTTACACATTGGACCATAGGAAAAATGACACTACAGCTACAGAGGTGACCGTCTGATAGCCCAGCTCGACTATCCATCTCTACTGAAGACCCTTTCAGCTTTTTGAGAGTTGGGTGGAGGACATCATCTCTTAAAATAGGGTCCCACAGCTGCACCCCATCAGTGTAAGCAGGACTCTTAGGACTCTTAGAAGAGTCAATGCTCTAAAACCATGGGGGGCGCTTAGCCCCCTCTCTTCGTCCCTGAGGATGATTTCATTTTTCAGGGATTAGAGAGGGTGGTCCTTGTGGTGGACTGCAGGTATGGAGAGCTGTTGTCATCGTATTAGATAGATAAGAATGATTATATGTATTGTAGAAATGTCTCCTATCATGTTCCCTAATTTTTTATTATGTCCACATCCTGGTCCCCATCTTGGACATCATAACAAACGTGCACTTTTTTGTTTAATTTACACATTGGACCATAGGAAAAATGACACTACAGCTACAGAGGTGACCGTCTGATAGCCCAGCTCGACTATCCATCTCTACTGAAGACCCTTTCAGCTTTTTGAGAGTTGGGTGGAGGACATCATCTCTGAAAATAGGGTCCCACAGCTGCACCCCATCAGTGTGAGCAGGACTCTTAGGACTCTTAGAAGAGTTAATGCTCTGAGACCATGGGGGCGCTTAGCCCCCTCTCTTCGTCACTGAGGATGATTTCATTTTTCAGGGATTAGAGAGGGTGGTCCTTGTGGTGGACTGCAGGTATGGAGAGCTGTTGTCATCGTATTAGATAGATAAGAATGATTATATGTATTGTAGAAATGTCTCCTATCATGTTCCCTAATTTTTTATTATGTCCACATCCTGGTCCCCATCTTGGACATCATAACAAACGTGCACTTTTTTGTTTAATTTACACATTGGACCATAGGAAAAATGACACTACAGCTACAGAGGTGACCGTCTGATAGCCCAGCTCGACTATCCATCTCTACTGAAGACCCTTTCAGCTTTTTGAGAGTTGGGTGGAGGACATCATCTCTTAAAATAGGGTCCCACAGCTGCACCCCATCAGTGTGAGCAGGACTCTTAGGACTCTTAGAAGAGTTAATGCTCTGAGACCATGGGGGCGCTTAGCCCCCTCTCTTCGTCACTGAGGATGATTTCATTTTTCAGGGATTAGAGAGGGTGGTCCTTGTGGTGGACTGCAGGTATGGAGAGCTGTTGTCATCGTATTAGATAGATAAGAATGATTATATGTATTGTAGAAATGTCTCCTATCATGTTCCCTAATTTTTTATTATGTCCACATCCTGGTCCCCATCTTGGACATCATAACAAACGTGCACTTTTTTGTTTAATTTACACATTGGACCATAGGAAAAATGACACTACAGCTACAGAGGTGACCGTCTGATAGCCCAGCTCGACTATCCATCTCTACTGAAGACCCTTTCAGCTTTTTGAGAGTTGGGTGGAGGACATCATCTCTGAAAATAGGGTCCCACAGCTGCACCCCATCAGTGTGAGCAGGACTCTTAGGACTCTTAGAAGAGTCAATGCTCTGAGACCATTGGGGGCACTTAGCCCCCTCTCTTCATCACTGAGGATGATTTCATTTTTCAGGGATTAGAGAGGGTGGTCCTTGTGGTGGACTGCAGATATGGAGAGCTGTTATCATCGTATTAGATAGATAAGAATGATTATATGTATTGTAGAAATGTCTCCTATCATGTTCCCTAATTTTTTATTATGTCCACATCCTGGTCCCCATCTTGGACATCATAACAAACGTGCACTTTTTTGGTTAATTTACACATTGGACCATAGGAAAAATGACACTACAGCTACAGAGGTGACCGTCTGATAGCCCAGCTCGACTATCCATCTCTACTGAAGACCCTTTCAGCTTTTTGAGAGTTGGGTGGAGGACATCATCTCTGAAAATAGGGTCCCACAGCTGCACCCCATCAGTGTGAGCAGGACTCTTAGGACTCTTAGAAGAGTTAATGCTCTGAGACCATAGGGGCGCTTAGCCCCCTCTCTTCGTCACTGAGGATGATTTCATTTTTCAGGGATTAGAGAGGGTGGTCCTTGTGGTGGACTGCAGGTATGGAGAGCTGTTGTCATCGTATTAGATAGATAAGAACGATTATATGTATTGTAGAAATGTCTCCTATCATGTTCCCTAATTTTTTATTATGTCCACATCCTGGTCCCCATCTTGGAGATCATAACAAACGTGCACTTTTTTGTTTAATTTACACATTGGACCATAGGAAAAATGACACTACAGCTACAGAGGTGACCGTCTGATAGCCCAGCTCGACTATCCATCTCTACTGAAGACCCTTTCAGCTTTTTGAGAGTTGGGTGGAGGACATCATCTCTGAAAATAGGGTCCCACAGCTGCACCCCATCAGTGTGAGCAGGACTCTTAGGACTCTTAGAAGAGTCAATGCTCTGAGACCATTGGGGGCACTTAGCCCCCTCTCTTCATCACTGAGGATGATTTCATTTTTCAGGGATTAGAGAGGGTGGTCCTTGTGGTGGACTGCAGATATGGAGAGCTGTTATCATCGTATTAGATAGATAAGAATGATTATATGTATTGTAGAAATGTCTCCTATCATGTTCCCTAATTTTTTATTATGTCCACATCCTGGTCCCCATCTTGGACATCATAACAAACGTGCACTTTTTTGTTTAATTTACACATTGGACCATAGGAAAAATGACACTACAGCTACAGAGGTGACCGTCTGATAGCCCAGCTCGACTATCCATCTCTACTGAAGACCCTTTCAGCTTTTTGAGAGTTGGGTGGAGGACATCATCTCTGAAAATAGGGTCCCACAGCTGCACCCCATCAGTGTGAGCAGGACTCTTAGGACTCTTAGAAGAGTTAATGCTCTGAGACCATGGGGGCGCTTAGCCCCCTCTCTTCGTCACTGAGGATGATTTCATTTTTCAGGGATTAGAGAGGGTGGTCCTTGTGGTGGACTGCAGGTATGGAGAGCTGTTGTCATCGTATTAGATAGATAAGAATGATTATATGTATTGTAGAAATGTCTCCTATCATGTTCCCTAATTTTTTATTATGTCCACATCCTGGTCCCCATCTTGGACATCATAACAAACGTGCACTTTTTTGTTTAATTTACACATTGGACCATAGGAAAAATGACACTACAGCTACAGAGGTGACCGTCTGATAGCCCAGCTCGACTATCCATCTCTACTGAAGACCCTTTCAGCTTTTTGAGAGTTGGGTGGAGGACATCATCTCTTAAAATAGGGTCCCACAGCTGCACCCCATCAGTGTAAGCAGGACTCTTAGGACTCTTAGAAGAGTCAATGCTCTAAAACCATGGGGGGCGCTTAGCCCCCTCTCTTCGTCCCTGAGGATGATTTCATTTTTCAGGGATTAGAGAGGGTGGTCCTTGTGGTGGACTGCAGGTATGGAGAGCTGTTGTCATCGTATTAGATAGATAAGAATGATTATATGTATTGTAGAAATGTCTCCTATCATGTTCCCTAATTTTTTATTATGTCCACATCCTGGTCCCCATCTTGGACATCATAACAAACGTGCACTTTTTTGTTTAATTTACACATTGGACCATAGGAAAAATGACACTACAGCTACAGAGGTGACCGTCTGATAGCCCAGCTCGACTATCCATCTCTACTGAAGACCCTTTCAGCTTTTTGAGAGTTGGGTGGAGGACATCATCTCTGAAAATAGGGTCCCACAGCTGCACCCCATCAGTGTGAGCAGGACTCTTAGGACTCTTAGAAGAGTTAATGCTCTGAGACCATGGGGGCGCTTAGCCCCCTCTCTTCGTCACTGAGGATGATTTCATTTTTCAGGGATTAGAGAGGGTGGTCCTTGTGGTGGACTGCAGGTATGGAGAGCTGTTGTCATCGTATTAGATAGATAAGAATGATTATATGTATTGTAGAAATGTCTCCTATCATGTTCCCTAATTTTTTATTATGTCCACATCCTGGTCCCCATCTTGGACATCATAACAAACGTGCACTTTTTTGTTTAATTTACACATTGGACCATAGGAAAAATGACACTACAGCTACAGAGGTGACCGTCTGATAGCCCAGCTCGACTATCCATCTCTACTGAAGACCCTTTCAGCTTTTTGAGAGTTGGGTGGAGGACATCATCTCTGAAAATAGGGTCCCACAGCTGCACCCCATCAGTGTGAGCAGGACTCTTAGGACTCTTAGAAGAGTCAATGCTCTGAGACCATTGGGGGCACTTAGCCCCCTCTCTTCATCACTGAGGATGATTTCATTTTTCAGGGATTAGAGAGGGTGGTCCTTGTGGTGGACTGCAGATATGGAGAGCTGTTATCATCGTATTAGATAGATAAGAATGATTATATGTATTGTAGAAATGTCTCCTATCATGTTCCCTAATTTTTTATTATGTCCACATCCTGGTCCCCATCTTGGACATCATAACAAACGTGCACTTTTTTGTTTAATTTACACATTGGACCATAGGAAAAATGACACTACAGCTACAGAGGTGACCGTCTGATAGCCCAGCTCGACTATCCATCTCTACTGAAGACCCTTTCAGCTTTTTGAGAGTTGGGTGGAGGACATCATCTCTGAAAATAGGGTCCCACAGCTGCACCCCATCAGTGTGAGCAGGACTCTTAGGACTCTTAGAAGAGTTAATGCTCTGAGACCATAGGGGCGCTTAGCCCCCTCTCTTCGTCACTGAGGATGATTTCATTTTTCAGGGATTAGAGAGGGTGGTCCTTGTGGTGGACTGCAGGTATGGAGAGCTGTTGTCATCGTATTAGATAGATAAGAACGATTATATGTATTGTAGAAATGTCTCCTATCATGTTCCCTAATTTTTTATTATGTCCACATCCTGGTCCCCATCTTGGACATCATAACAAACGTGCACTTTTTTGTTTAATTTACACATTGGACCATAGGAAAAATGACACTACAGCTACAGAGGTGACCGTCTGATAGCCCAGCTCGACTATCCATCTCTACTGAAGACCCTTTCAGCTTTTTGAGAGTTGGGTGGAGGACATCATCTCTGAAAATAGGGTCCCACAGCTGCACCCCATCAGTGTGAGCAGGACTCTTAGGACTCTTAGAAGAGTCAATGCTCTGAGACCATTGGGGGCACTTAGCCCCCTCTCTTCATCACTGAGGATGATTTCATTTTTCAGGGATTAGAGAGGGTGGTCCTTGTGGTGGACTGCAGATATGGAGAGCTGTTATCATCGTATTAGATAGATAAGAATGATTATATGTATTGTAGAAATGTCTCCTATCATGTTCCCTAATTTTTTATTATGTCCACATCCTGGTCCCCATCTTGGACATCATAACAAACGTGCACTTTTTTGTTTAATTTACACATTGGACCATAGGAAAAATGACACTACAGCTACAGAGGTGACCGTCTGATAGCCCAGCTCGACTATCCATCTCTACTGAAGACCCTTTCAGCTTTTTGAGAGTTGGGTTTAGGACATCATCTCTGAAAATAGGGTCCCACAGCTGCACCCCATCAGTGTGAGCAGGACTCTTAGGACTCTTAGAAGAGTTAATGCTCTGAGACCATGGGGGCGCTTAGCCCCCTCTCTTCGTCACTGAGGATGATTTCATTTTTCAGGGATTAGAGAGGGTGGTCCTTGTGGTGGACTGCAGGTATGGAGAGCTGTTGTCATCGTATTAGATAGATAAGAATGATTATATGTATTGTAGAAATGTCTCCTATCATGTTCCCTAATTTTTTATTATGTCCACATCCTGGTCCCCATCTTGGACATCATAACAAACGTGCACTTTTTTGTTTAATTTACACATTGGACCATAGGAAAAATGACACTACAGCTACAGAGGTGACCGTCTGATAGCCCAGCTCGACTATCCATCTCTACTGAAGACCCTTTCAGCTTTTTGAGAGTTGGGTGGAGGACATCATCTCTGAAAATAAGGTCCCACAGCTGCACCCCATCAGTGTGAGCAGGACTCTTAGGACTCTTAAAAGAGTCAATGCTCTGAGACCATTGGGGGCACTTAGCCCCCTCTCTTCATCACTGAGGATGATTTCATTTTTCAGGGATTAGAGAGGGTGGTCCTTGTGGTGGACTGCAGATATGTAGAGCTGTTATCATCGTATTAGATAGATAAGAATGATTATATGTATTGTAGAAATGTCTCCTATCATGTTCCCTAATTTTTTATTATGTCCACATCCTGGTCCCCATCTTGGACATCATAACAAACGTGCACTTTTTTGTTTAATTTACACATTGGACCATAGGAAAAATGACACTACAGCTACAGAGGTGACCGTCTGATAGCCCAGCTCGACTATCCATCTCTACTGAAGACCCTTTCAGCTTTTTGAGAGTTGGGTGGAGGACATCATCTCTGAAAATAGGGTCCCACAGCTGCACCCCATCAGTGTGAGCAGGACTCTTAGGACTCTTAGAAGAGTTAATGCTCTGAGACCATAGGGGCGCTTAGCCCCCTCTCTTCGTCACTGAGGATGATTTCATTTTTCAGGGATTAGAGAGGGTGGTCCTTGTGGTGGACTGCAGGTATGGAGAGCTGTTGTCATCGTATTAGATAGATAAGAACGATTATATGTATTGTAGAAATGTCTCCTATCATGTTCCCTAATTTTTTATTATGTCCACATCCTGGTCCCCATCTTGAACATCATAACAAACGTGCACTTTTTTGTTTAATTTACACATTGGACCATAGGAAAAATGACACTACAGCTACAGAGGTGACCGTCTGATAGCCCAGCTCGACTATCCATCTCTACTGAAGACCCTTTCAGCTTTTTGAGAGTTGGGTGGAGGACATCATCTCTGAAAATAGGGTCCCACAGCTGCACCCCATCAGTGTGAGCAGGACTCTTAGGACTCTTAGAAGAGTCAATGCTCTGAGACCATTGGGGGCACTTAGCCCCCTCTCTTCATCACTGAGGATGATTTCATTTTTCAGGGATTAGAGAGGGTGGTCCTTGTGGTGGACTGCAGATATGGAGAGCTGTTATCATCGTATTAGATAGATAAGAATGATTATATGTATTGTAGAAATGTCTCCTATCATGTTCCCTAATTTTTTATTATGTCCACATCCTGGTCCCCATCTTGGACATCAAAACAAACGTGCACTTTTTTGTTTAATTTACACATTGGACCATAGGAAAAATGACACTACAGCTACAGAGGTGACCGTCTGATAGCCCAGCTCGACTATCCATCTCTACTGAAGACCCTTTCAGCTTTTTGAGAGTTGGGTGGAGAACATCATCTCTGAAAATAGGGTCCCACAGCTGCACCCCATCAGTGTGAGCAGGACTCTTAGGACTCTTAGAAGAGTCAATGCTCTGAGACCATGGGGGGCGCTTAGCCCCCTCTCTTCGTCACTGAGGATGATTTCACTTTTCAGGGAATAGAGAGGGTGGTCCTTGTGGTGGACTGCAGGTATGGAGAGCTGTTGTCATCGTATTAGATAGATAAGAATGATTATATGTATTGTAGAAATGTCTCCTATCATGTTCCCTATTTTTTTATTATGTCCACATCCTGGTCCCCATCTTGGAAATCATAACAAACGTGCACTTTTTTGTTTAATTTACACATTGGACCATAGGAAAAATGACACTACAGCTACAGAGGTGACCGTCTGATAGCCCAGCTCGACTATCCATCTCTACTGAAGACCCTTTCAGCTTTTTGAGAGTTGGGTGGAGGACATCATCTCTGAAAATAGGGTCCCACAGCTGCACCCCATCAGTGTGAGCAGGACTCTTAGGACTCTTAGAAGAGTTAATGCTCTGAGACCATGGGGGCGCTTAGCCCCCTCTCTTCGTCACTGAGGATGATTTCATTTTTCAGGGATTAGAGAGGGTGGTCCTTGTGGTGGACTGCAGGTATGGAGAGCTGTTGTCATCGTATTAGATAAATAAGAATGATTATATGAATTGTAGAAATGTCTCCTATCATGTTCCCTAATTTTTTATTATGTCCACATCCTGGTCCCCATCTTGGACATCATAACAAACGTGCACTTTTTTGTTTAATTTACACATTGGACCATAGGAAAAATGACACTACAGCTACAGAGGTGACCGTCTGATAGCCCAGCTCGACTATCCATCTCTACTGAAGACCCTTTCAGCTTTTTGAGAGTTGGGTTTAGGACATCATCTCTGAAAATAGGGTCCCACAGCTGCACCCCATCAGTGTGAGCAGGACTCTTAGGACTCTTAGAAGAGTTAATGCTCTGAGACCATGGGGGCGCTTAGCCCCCTCTCTTCGTCACTGAGGATGATTTCATTTTTCAGGGATTAGAGAGGGTGGTCCTTGTGGTGGACTGCAGGTATGGAGAGCTGTTGTCATCGTATTAGATAGATAAGAATGATTATATGTATTGTAGAAATGTCTCCTATCATGTTCCCTAATTTTTTATTATGTCCACATCCTGGTCCCCATCTTGGAAATCATAACAAACGTGCACTTTTTTGTTTAATTTACACATTGGACCATAGGAAAAATGACACTACAGCTACAGAGGTGACCGTCTGATAGCCCAGCTCGACTATCCATCTCTACTGAAGACCCTTTCAGCTTTTTGAGAGTTGGGTGGAGGACATCATCTCTGAAAATAGGGTCCCACAGCTGCACCCCATCAGTGTGAGCAGGACTCTTAGGACTCTTAGAAGAGTCAATGCTCTGAGACCATTGGGGGCACTTAGCCCCCTCTCTTCATCACTGAGGATGATTTCATTTTTCAGGGATTAGAGAGGGTGGTCCTTGTGGTGGACTGCAGATATGGAGAGCTGTTATCATCGTATTAGATAGATAAGAATGATTATATGTATTGTAGAAATGTCTCCTATCATGTTCCCTAATTTTTTATTATGTCCATATCCTGGTCCCCATCTTGGACATCATAACAAACGTGCACTTTTTTGTTTAATTTACACATTGGACCATAGGAAAAATGACACTACAGCTACAGAGGTGACCGTCTGATAGCCCAGCTCGACTATCCATCTCTACTGAAGACCCTTTCAGCTTTTTGAGAGTTGGGTGGAGGACATCATCTCTGAAAATAGGGTCCCACAGCTGCACCCCATCGGTGTGAGCAGGACTCTTAGGACTCTTAGAAGAGTTAATGCTCTGAGACCATAGGGGCGCTTAGCCCCCTCTCTTCGTCACTGAGGATGATTTCATTTTTCAGGGATTAGAGAGGGTGGTCCTTGTGGTGGACTGCAGGTATGGAGAGCTGTTGTCATCGTATTAGATAGATAAGAACGATTATATGTATTGTAGAAATGTCTCCTATCATGTTCCCTAATTTTTTATTATGTCCACATCCTGGTCCCCATCTTGGACATCATAACAAACGTGCACTTTTTTGTTTAATTTACACATTGGACCATAGGAAAAATGACACTACAGCTACAGAGGTGACCGTCTGATAGCCCAGCTCGACTATCCATCTCTACTGAAGACCCTTTCAGCTTTTTGAGAGTTGGGTGGAGGACATCATCTCTGAAAATAGGGTCCCACAGCTGCACCCCATCAGTGTGAGCAGGACTCTTAGGACTCTTAGAAGAGTCAATGCTCTGAGACCATTGGGGGCACTTAGCCCCCTCTCTTCATCACTGAGGATGATTTCATTTTTCAGGGATTAGAGAGGGTGGTCCTTGTGGTGGACTGCAGATATGGAGAGCTGTTATCATCGTATTAGATAGATAAGAATGATTATATGTATTGTAGAAATGTCTCCTATCATGTTCCCTAATTTTTTATTATGTCCACATCCTGGTCCCCATCTTGGACATCATAACAAACGTGCACTTTTTTGTTTAATTTACACATTGGACCATAGGAAAAATGACACTACAGCTACAGAGGTGACCGTCTGATAGCCCAGCTCGACTATCCATCTCTACTGAAGACCCTTTCAGCTTTTTGAGAGTTGGGTGGAGAACATCATCTCTGAAAATAGGGTCCCACAGCTGCACCCCATCAGTGTGAGCAGGACTCTTAGGACTCTTAGAAGAGTCAATGCTCTGAGACCATGGGGGGCGCTTAGCCCCCTCTCTTCGTCACTGAGGATGATTTCACTTTTCAGGGAATAGAGAGGGTGGTCCTTGTGGTGGACTGCAGGTATGGAGAGCTGTTGTCATCGTATTAGATAGATAAGAATGATTATATGTATTGTAGAAATGTCTCCTATCATGTTCCCTATTTTTTTATTATGTCCACATCCTGGTCCCCATCTTGGAAATCATAACAAACGTGCACTTTTTTGTTTAATTTACACATTGGACCATAGGAAAAATGACACTACAGCTACAGAGGTGACCGTCTGATAGCCCAGCTCGACTATCCATCTCTACTGAAGACCCTTTCAGCTTTTTGAGAGTTGGGTGGAGGACATCATCTCTGAAAATAGGGTCCCACAGCTGCACCCCATCAGTGTGAGCAGGAATCTTAGGACTCTTAGAAGAGTCAATGCTCTGAGACCATGGGGGGCGCTTAGCCCCCTCTCTTCGTCACTGAGGATGATTTCATTTTTCAGGGATTAGAGAGGGTGGTCCTTGTGGTGGACTGCAGGTATGGAGAGCTGTTGTCATCGTATTAGATAGATAAGAATGATTATATGTATTGTAGAAATGTCTCCTATCATGTTCCCTAATTTTTTATTATGTCCACATCCTGGTCCCCATCGTGGAAATCATAACAAACGTGCACTTTTTTGTTTAATTTACACATTGGACCATAGGAAAAATGACACTACAGCTACAGAGGTGACCGTCTGATAGCCCAGCTCGACTATCCATCTCTACTGAAGACCCTTTCAGCTTTTTGAGAGTTGGGTGGAGGACATCATCTCTGAAAATAGGGTCCCACAGCTGCACCCCATCAGTGTGAGCAGGAATCTTAGGACTCTTAGAAGAGTCAATGCTCTGAGACCATGGGGGGCGCTTAGCCCCCTCTCTTCGTCACTGAGGATGATTTCATTTTTCAGGGATTAGAGAGAGTGGTCCTTGTGGTGGACTGCAGGTATGGAGAGCTGTTGTGATCGTATTAGATAGATAAGAATGATTATATGTATTGTAGAAATGTCTCCTATCATGTTCCCTAATTTTTTATTATGTCCACATCCTGGTCCCCATCTTGAACATCATAACAAACGTGCACTTTTTTGTTTAATTTACACATTGGACCATAGGAAAAATGACACTACAGCTACAGAGGTGACCGTCTGATAGCCCAGCTCGACTATCCATCTCTACTGAAGACCCTTTCAGCTTTTTGAGAGTTGGGTGGAGGACATCATCTCTGAAAATAGGGTCCCACAGCTGCACCCCATCAGTGTGAGCAGGACTCTTAGGACTCTTAGAAGAGTTAATGCTCTGAGACCATGGGGGCGCTTAGCCCCCTCTCTTCGTCACTGAGGATGATTTCATTTTTCAGGGATTAGAGAGGGTGGTCCTTGTGGTGGACTGCAGGTATGGAGAGCTGTTGTCATCGTATTAGATAGATAAGAATGATTATATGTATTGTAGAAATGTCTCCTATCATGTTCCCTAATTTTTTATTATGTCCACATCCTGGTCCCCATCTTGGACATCATAACAAACGTGCACTTTTTTGTTTAATTTACACATTGGACCATAGGAAAAATGACACTACAGCTACAGAGGTGACCGTCTGATAGCCCAGCTCGACTATCCATCTCTACTGAAGACCCTTTCAGCTTTTTGAGAGTTGGGTGGAGGACATCATCTCTGAAAATAGGGTCCCACAGCTGCACCCCATCAGTGTGAGCAGGACTCTTAGGACTCTTAGAAGAGTTAATGCTCTGAGACCATGGGGGCGCTTAGCCCCCTCTCTTCGTCACTGAGGATGATTTCATTTTTCAGGGATTAGAGAGGGTGGTCCTTGTGGTGGACTGCAGGTATGGAGAGCTGTTGTCATCGTATTAGATAGATAAGAATGATTATATGTATTGTAGAAATGTCTCCTATCATGTTCCCTAATTTTTTATTATGTCCACATCCTGGTCCCCATCTTGGACATCATAACAAACGTGCACTTTTTTGTTTAATTTACACATTGGACCATAGGAAAAATGACACTACAGCTACAGAGGTGACCGTCTGATAGCCCAGCTCGACTATCCATCTCTACTGAAGACCCTTTCAGCTTTTTGAGAGTTGGGTGGAGGACATCATCTCTGAAAATAGGGTCCCACAGCTGCACCCCATCAGTGTGAGCTGGACTCTTAGGACTCTTAGAAGAGTCAATGCTCTGAGACCATTGGGGGCACTTAGCCCCCTCTCTTCATCACTGAGGATGATTTCATTTTTCAGGGATTAGAGAGGGTGGTCCTTGTGGTGGACTGCAGATATGGAGAGCTGTTATCATCGTATTAGATAGATAAGAATGAATATATGTATTGTAGAAATGTCTCCTATCATGTTCCCTAATTTTTTATTATGTCCACATCCTGGTCCCCATCTTGGACATCATAACAAACGTGCACTTTTTTGTTTAATTTACACATTGGACCATAGGAAAAATGACACTACAGCTACAGAGGTGACCGTCTGATAGCCCAGCTCGACTATCCATCTCTACTGAAGACCCTTTCAGCTTTTTGAGAGTTGGGTGGAGGACATCATCTCTGAAAATAGGGTCCCACAGCTGCACCCCATCAGTGTGAGCAGGACTCTTAGGACTCTTAGAAGAGTTAATGCTCTGAGACCATGGGGGGGCTTAGCCCCCTCTCTTCGTCACTGAGGATGATTTCATTTTTCAGGGATTAGAGAGGGTGGTCCTTGTGGTGGACTGCAGGTATGGAGAGCTGTTGTCATCGTATTAGATAGATAAGAATGATTATATGTATTGTAGAAATGTCTCCTATCATGTTCCCTAATTTTTTATTATGTCCACATCCTGGTCCCCATCTTGGACATCATAACAAACGTGCACTTTTTTGTTTAATTTACACATTGGACCATAGGAAAAATGACACTACAGCTACAGAGGTGACCGTCTGATAGCCCAGCTCGACTATCCATCTCTACTGAAGACCCTTTCAGCTTTTTGAGAGTTGGGTAGAGAACATCATCTCTGAAAATAGGGTCCCACAGCTGCACCCCATCAGTGTGAGCAGGACTCTTAGGACTCTTAGAAGAGTCAATGCTCTGAGACCATGGAGGGCGCTTAGCCCCCTCTCTTCGTCACTGAGGATGATTTCACTTTTCAGGGATTAGAGAGAGTGGTCCTTGTGGTGGACTGCAGGTATGGAGAGCTGTTGTGATCGTATTAGATAGATAAGAATGATTATATGTATTGTAGAAATGTCTCCTATCATGTTCCCTAATTTTTTATTATGTCCACATCCTGGTCCCCATCTTGAACATCATAACAAACGTGCACTTTTTTGTTTAATTTACACATTGGACCATAGGAAAAATGACACTACAGCTACAGAGGTGACCGTCTGATAGCCCAGCTCGACTATCCATCTCTACTGAAGACCCTTTCAGCTTTTTGAGAGTTGGGTGGAGGACATCATCTCTGAAAATAGGGTCCCACAGCTTCACCCCATCAGTGTGAGCAGGACTCTTAGGACTCTTAGAAGAGTCAATGCTCTGGTACCATGGGGGGCGCTTGGCCCCCTCTCTTCGTCACTGAGGATGATTTCATTTTTCAGGGATTAGAGAGGGTGGTCCTTGTGGTGGACTGCAGGTATGGAGAGCTGTTGTCATCGTATTAGATAGATAAGAATGATTATATGTATTGTAGAAATGTCTCCTATCATGTTCCCTAATTTTTTATTATGTCCACATCCTGGTCCCCATCTTGAACATCATAACAAACGTGCACTTTTTTGTTTAATTTACACATTGGACCATAGGAAAAATGACACTACAGCTACAGAGGTGACCGTCTGATAGCCCAGCTCGACTATCCATCTCTACTGAAGACCCTTTCAGCTTTTTGAGAGTTGGGTGGAGGACATCATCTCTGAAAATAGGGTCCCACAGCTGCACCCCATCAGTGTGAGCAGGACTCTTAGGACTCTTAGAAGAGTTAATGCTCTGAGACCATGGGGGCGCTTAGCCCCCTCTCTTCGTCACTGAGGATGATTTCATTTTTCAGGGATTAGAGAGGGTGGTCCTTGTGGTGGACTGCAGGTATGGAGAGCTGTTGTCATCGTATTAGATAGATAAGAATGATTATATGTATTGTAGAAATGTCTCCTATCATGTTCCCTAATTTTTTATTATGTCCACATCCTGGTCCCCATCTTGGACATCATAACAAACATGCACTTTTTTGTTTAATTTACACATTGGACCATAGGAAAAATGACACTACAGCTACAGAGGTGACCGTCTGATAGCCCAGCTCGACTATCCATCTCTACTGAAGACCCTTTAAGCTTTTTGAGAGTTGGGTAGAGAACATCATCTCTGAAAATAGGGTCCCACAGCTGCACCCCATCAGTGTGAGCAGGACTCTTAGGACTCTTAGAAGAGTCAATGCTCTGAGACCATGGAGGGCGCTTAGCCCCCTCTCTTCGTCACTGAGGATGATTTCACTTTTCAGGGATTAGAGAGAGTGGTCCTTGTGGTGGACTGCAGGTATGGAGAGCTGTTGTGATCGTATTAGATAGATAAGAATGATTATATGTATTGTAGAAATGTCTCCTATCATGTTCCCTAATTTTTTATTATGTCCACATCCTGGTCCCCATCTTGAACATCATAACAAACGTGCACTTTTTTGTTTAATTTACATATTGGACCATAGGAAAAATGACACTACAGCTACAGAGGTGACCGTCTGATAGCCCAGCTCGACTATCCATCTCTACTGAAGACCCTTTCAGCTTTTTGAGAGTTGGGTGGAGGACATCATCTCTGAAAATAGGGTCCCACAGCTGCACCCCATCAGTGTAAGCAGGACTCTTAGGATTCTTAGAAGAATCAATGCTCTAAAACCATGGGGGCGCTTAGCCCCCTCTCTTCGTCCCTGAGGATGATTTCATTTTTCAGGGATTAGAGAGGGTGGTCCTTGTGGTGGACTGCAGGTATGGAGAGCTGTTGTCATCGTATTAGATAGATAAGAATGATTATATGTATTGTAGAAATGTCTCCTATCATGTTCCCTAATTTCTTATTATGTCCACATCCTGGTCCCCATCTTGGACATCATAACAAACGTGCACTTTTTTGTTTAATTTACACATTGGACCATAGGAAAAATGACACTACAGCTACAGAGGTGACCGTCTGATAGCCCAGCTCGACTATCCATCTCTACTGAAGACCCTTTCAGCTTTTTGAGAGTTGGGTGGAGGACATCATCTCTGAAAATAGGGTCCCACAGCTGCACCCCATCAGTGTAAGCAGGACTCTTAGGACTCTTAGAAGAGTCAATGCTCTAAAACCATGGGGGCGCTTAGCCCCCTCTCTTCGTCCCTGAGGATGATTTCATTTTTCAGGGATTAGAGAGGGTGGTCCTTGTGGTGGACTGCAGGTATGGAGAGCTGTTGTCATCGTATTAGATAGATAAGAATGATTATATGTATTGTAGAAATGTCTCCTATCATGTTCCCTAATTTGTTATTATGTCCACATCCTGGTCCCCATCTTGGACATCATAACAAACGTGCACTTTTGTGTTTAATTTACACATTGGACCATAGGAAAAATGACACTACAGCTACAGAGCCCAGCTCGACTATCCATCTCTACTGAAGACCCTTTCAGCTTTTTGAGAGTTGGGTGGAGGACATCATCTCTGAAAATAGGGTCCCACAGCTGCACCCCATCAGTGTGAGCAGGACTCTTAGGACTCTTAGAAGAGTTAATGCTCTGAGACCATGGGGGCGCTTAGCCCCCTCTCTTCGTCACTGAGGATGATTTCATTTTTCAGGGATTAGAGAGGGTGGTCCTTGTGGTGGACTGCAGGTATGGAGAGCTGTTGTGATCGTATTAGATAGATAAGAATGATTATATGTATTGTAGAAATGTCTCCTATCATGTTCCCTAATTTTTTATTATGTCCACATCCTGGTCCCCATCTTGAACATCATAACAAACGTGCACTTTTTTGTTTAATTTACATATTGGACCATAGGAAAAATGACACTACAGCTACAGAGGTGACCGTCTGATAGCCCAGCTCGACTATCCATCTCTACTGAAGACCCTTTCAGCTTTTTGAGAGTTGGGTGGAGGACATCATCTCTGAAAATAGGGTCCCACAGCTGCACCCCATCAGTGTAAGCAGGACTCTTAGGACTCTTAGAAGAGTCAATGCTCTAAAACCATGGGGGCGCTTAGCCCCCTCTCTTCGTCCCTGAGGATGATTTCATTTTTCAGGGATTAGAGAGGGTGGTCCTTGTGGTGGACTGCAGGTATGGAGAGCTGTTGTCATCGTATTAGATAGATAAGAATGATTATATGTATTGTAGAAATGTCTCCTATCATGTTCCCTAATTTCTTATTATGTCCACATCCTGGTCCCCATCTTGGACATCATAACAAACGTGCACTTTTTTGTTTAATTTACACATTGGACCATAGGAAAAATGACACTACAGCTACAGAGGTGACCGTCTGATAGCCCAGCTCGACTATCCATCTCTACTGAAGACCCTTTCAGCTTTTTGAGAGTTGGGTGGAGGACATCATCTCTGAAAATAGGGTCCCACAGCTTCACCCCATCAGTGTGAGCAGGACTCTTAGGACTCTTAGAAGAGTCAATGCTCTGGTACCATGGGGGGCGCTTGGCCCCCTCTCTTCGTCACTGAGGATGATTTCATTTTTCAGGGATTAGAGAGGGTGGTCCTTGTGGTGGACTGCAGGTATGGAGAGCTGTTGTCATCGTATTAGATAGATAAGAATGATTATGTGTATTGTAGAAATGTCTCCTATCATGTTCCCTAATTTTTTATTATGTCCACATCCTGGTCCCCATCTTGGACATCATAACAAACGTGCACTTTTTTGTTTAATTTACACATTGGACCATAGGAAAAATGACACTACAGCTACAGAGGTGACCGTCTGATAGCCCAGCTCGACTATCCATCTCTACTGAAGACCCTTTCAGCTTTTTGAGAGTTGGGTGGAGGACATCATCTCTGAAAATAGGGTCCCACAGCTGCACCCCATCAGTGTGAGCAGGACTCTTAGGACTCTTAGAAGAGTTAATGATCTGAGACCATGGGGGCGCTTAGCCCCCTCTCTTCGTCACTGAGGATGATTTCATTTTTCAGGGATTAGAGAGGGTGGTCCTTGTGGTGGACTGCAGGTATGGAGAGCTGTTGTCATCGTATTAGATAGATAAGAATGATTATATGTATTGTAGAAATGTCTCCTATCATGTTCCCTAATTTTTTATTATGTCCACATCCTGGTCCCCATCTTGGACATCATAACAAACGTGCACTTTTTTGTTTAATTTACACATTGGACCATAGGAAAAATGACACTACAGCTACAGAGGTGACCGTCTGATAGCCCAGCTCGACTATCCATCTCTACTGAAGACCCTTTCAGCTTTTTAAGAGTTGGGTGGAGGACATCATCTCTGAAAAAAGGGTCCCACAGCTGCACCCCATCAGTGTGAGCAGGACTCTTAGGACTCTTAGAAGAGTCAATGCTCTGAGACCATTGGGGGCACTTAGCCCCCTCTCTTCATCACTGAGGATGATTTCATTTTTCAGGGATTAGAGAGGGTGGTCCTTGTGGTGGACTGCAGATATGGAGAGCTGTTATCATCGTATTAGATAGATAAGAATGATTATATGTATTGTAGAAATGTCTCCTATCATGTTCCCTAATTTTTTATTATGTCCACATCCTGGTCCCCATCTTGGACATCGTAACAAACGTGCACTTTTTTGTTTAATTTACACATTGGACCATAGGAAAAATGACACTACAGCTACAGAGGTGACCGTCTGATAGCCCAGCTCGACTATCCATCTCTACTGAAGACCCTTTCAGCTTTTTGAGAGTTGGGTGGAGGACATCATCTCTGAAAATAGGGTCCCACAGCTGCACCCCATCAGTGTGAGCAGGACTCTTAGGACTCTTAGAAGAGTTAATGCTCTGAGACCATAGGGGCGCTTAGCCCCCTCTCTTCGTCACTGAGGATGATTTCATTTTTCAGGGATTAGAGAGGGTGGTCCTTGTGGTGGACTGCAGGTATGGAGAGCTGTTGTCATCGTATTAGATAGATAAGAACGATTATATGTATTGTAGAAATGTCTCCTATCATGTTCCCTAATTTTTTATTATGTCCACATCCTGGTCCCCATCTTGGACATCATAACAAACGTGCACTTTTTTGTTTAATTTACACATTGGACCATAGGAAAAATGACACTACAGCTACAGAGGTGACCGTCTGATAGCCCAGCTCGACTATCCATCTCTACTGAAGACCCTTTCAGCTTTTTGAGAGTTGGGTGGAGGACATCATCTCTGAAAATAGGGTCCCACAGCTGCACCCCATCAGTGTGAGCAGGACTCTTAGGACTCTTAGAAGAGTCAATGCTCTGAGACCATTGGGGGCACTTAGCTCCCTCTCTTCATTACTGAGGATGATTTCATTTTTCAGGGATTAGAGAGGGTGGTCCTTGTGGTGGACTGCAGATATGGAGAGCTGTTATCATCGTATTAGATAGATAAGAATGATTATATGTATTGTAGAAATGTCTCCTATCATGTTCCCTAATTTTTTATTATGTCCACATCCTGGTCCCCATCTTGGACATCATAACAAACGTGCACTTTTTTGTTTAATTTACACATTGAACCATAGGAAAAATGACACTACAGCTACAGAGGTGACCGTCTGATAGCCCAGCTCGACTATCCATCTCTACTGAAGACCCTTTCAGCTTTTTGAGAGTTGGGTGGAGGACATCATCTCTGAAAATAGGGTCCCACAGCTGCACCCCATCAGTGTGAGCAGGACTCTTAGGACTCTTAGAAGAGTCAATGCTCTGAGACCATGGGGGGCGCTTAGCCCCCTCTCTTCGTCACTGAGGATGATTTCATTTTTCAGGGATTAGAGAGGGTGGTCCTTGTGGTGGACTGCAGGTATGGAGAGCTGTTATCATCGTATTAAATAGATAAGAATGATTATATGTATTGTAGAAATGTCTCCTATCATGTTCCCTAATTTTTTATTATGTCCACATCCTGGTCCCCATCTTGGACATCATAACAAACGTGCACTTTTTTGTTTAATTTACACATTGGACCATAGGAAAAATGACACTACAGCTACAGAGGTGACCGTCTGATAGCCCAGCTCGACTATCCATCTCTACTGAAGATCCTTTCAGCTTTTTGAGAGTTGGGTGGAGAACATCATCTCTGAAAATAGGGTCCCACAGCTGCACCCCATCAGTGTGAGCAGGACTCTTAGGACTCTTAGAAGAGTCAATGCTCTGAGACCATGGGGGGTGCTTAGCCCCCTCTCTTCGTCACTGAGGATGATTTCACTTTTCAGGGAATAGAGAGGGTGGTCCTTGTGGTGGACTGCAGGTATGGAGAGCTGTTGTCATCGTATTAGATAGATAAGAATGATTATATGTATTGTAGAAATGTCTCCTATCATGTTCCCTAATTTTTTATTATGTCCACATCCTGGTCCCCATCTTGGACATCATAACAAACGTGCACTTTTTTGTTTAATTTACACATTGGACCATAGGAAAAATGACACTACAGCTACAGAGGTGACCGTCTGATAGCCCAGCTCGACTATCCATCTCTACTGAAGACCCTTTCAGCTTTTTGAGAGTTGGGTGGAGGACATCATCTCTGAAAATAGGGTCCCACAGCTGCACCCCATCAGTGTGAGCAGGACTCTTAGGACTCTTAGAAGAGTCAATGCTCTGAGACCATTGGGGGCACTTAGCCCCCTCTCTTCATCACTGAGGATGATTTCATTTTTCAGGGATTAGAGAGGGTGGTCCTTGTGGTGGACTGCAGATATGGAGAGCTGTTATCATCGTATTAGATAGATAAGAATGATTATATGTATTGTAGAAATGTCTCCTATCATGTTCCCTAATTTTTTATTATGTCCACATCCTGGTCCCCATCTTGGACATCATAACAAACGTGCACTTTTTTGTTTAATTTACACATTGGACCATAGGAAAAATGACACTACAGCTACAGAGGTGACCGTCTGATAGCCCAGCTCGACTATCCATCTCTACTGAAGACCCTTTCAGCTTTTTGAGAGTTGGGTGGAGGACATCATCTCTGAAAATAGGGTCCCACAGCTGCACCCCATCAGTGTGAGCAGGACTCTTAGGACTCTTAGAAGAGTCAATGCTCTGAGACCATGGGGGGCGCTTAGCCCCCTCTCTTCGTCACTGAGGATGATTTCATTTTTCAGGGATTAGAGAGGGTGGTCCTTGTGGTGGACTGCAGGTATGGAGAGCTGTTGTCATCGTATTAAATAGATAAGAATGATTATATGTATTGTAGAAATGTCTCCTATCATGTTCCCTAATTTTTTATTATGTCCACATCCTGGTCCCCATCTTGGACATCATAACAAACGTGCACTTTTTTGTTTAATTTACACATTGGACCATAGGAAAAATGACACTACAGCTACAGAGGTGACCGTCTGATAGCCCAGCTCGACTATCCATCTCTACTGAAGATCCTTTCAGCTTTTTGAGAGTTGGGTGGAGAACATCATCTCTGAAAATAGGGTCCCACAGCTGCACCCCATCAGTGTGAGCAGGACTCTTAGGACTCTTAGAAGAGTCAATGCTCTGAGACCATGGGGCGTGCTTAGCCCCCTCTCTTCGTCACTGAGGATGATTTCACTTTTCAGGGAATAGAGAGGGTGGTCCTTGTGGTGGACTGCAGGTATGGAGAGCTGTTGTCATCGTATTAGATAGATAAGAATGATTATATGTATTGTAGAAATGTCTCCTATCATGTTCCCTAATTTTTTATTATGTCCACATCCTGGTCCCCATCTTGGACATCATAACAAACGTGCACTTTTTTGTTTAATTTACACATTGGACCATAGGAAAAATGACACTACAGCTACAGAGGTGACCGTCTGATAGCCCAGCTCGACTATCCATCTCTACTGAAGACCCTTTCAGCTTTTTGAGAGTTGGGTGGAGGACATCATCTCTGAAAATAGGGTCCCACAGCTGCACCCCATCAGTGTGAGCAGGACTCTTAGGACTCTTAGAAGAGTCAATGCTCTGAGACCATTGGGGGCACTTAGCCCCCTCTCTTCATCACTGAGGATGATTTCATTTTTCAGGGATTAGAGAGGGTGGTCCTTGTGGTGAACTGCAGATATGGAGAGCTGTTATCATCGTATTAGATAGATAAGAATGATTATATGTATTGTAGAAATGTCTCCTATCATGTTCCCTAATTTTTTATTATGTCCACATCCTGGTCCCCATCTTGGACATCATAACAAACGTGCACTTTTTTGTTTAATTTACACATTGGACCATAGGAAAAATGACACTACAGCTACAGAGGTGACCGTCTGATAGCCCAGCTCGACTATCCATCTCTACTGAAGACCCTTTCAGCTTTTTGAGAGTTGGGTGGAGGACATCATCTCTGAAAATAGGGTCCCACAGCTGCACCCCATCAGTATGAGCAGGACTCTTAGGACTCTTAGAAGAGTTAATGCTCTGAGACCATGGGGGCGCTTAGCCCCCTCTCTTCGTCACTGAGGATGATTTCATTTTTCAGGGATTAGAGAGGGTGGTCCTTGTGGTGGACTGCAGGTATGGAGAGCTGTTGTCATCGTATTAGATAGATAAGAATGATTATATGTATTGTAGAAATGTCTCCTATCATGTTCCCTAATTTTTTATTATGTCCACATCCTGGTCCCCATCTTGGACATCATAACAAACGTGCACTTTTTTGTTTAATTTACACATTGGACCATAGGAAAAATGACACTACAGCTACAGAGGTGACCGTCTGATAGCCCAGCTCGACTATCCATCTCTACTGAAGACCCTTTCAGCTTTTTGAGAGTTGGGTAGAGAACATCATCTCTGAAAATAGGGTCCCACAGCTGCACCCCATCAGTGTGAGCAGGACTCTTAGGACTCTTAGAAGAGTCAATGCTCTGAGACCATGGAGGGCGCTTAGCCCCCTCTCTTCGTCACTGAGGATGATTTCACTTTTCAGGGATTAGAGAGAGTGGTCCTTGTGGTGGACTGCAGGTATGGAGAGCTGTTGTCATCGTATTAGATAGATAAGAATGATTATATGTATTGTAGAAATGTCTCCTATCATGTTCCCTAATTTTTTATTATGTCCACATCCTGGTCCCCATCTTGAACATCATAACAAACGTGCACTTTTTTGTTTAATTTACACATTGGACCATAGGAAAAATGACACTACAGCTACAGAGGTGACCGTCTGATAGCCCAGCTCGACTATCCATCTCTACTGAAGACCCTTTCAGCTTTTTGAGAGTTGGGTGGAGGACATCATCTCTGAAAATAGGGTCCCACAGCTGCACCCCATCAGTGTGAGCAGGAATCTTAGGACTCTTAGAAGAGTTAATGCTCTGAGACCATGGGGGCGCTTAGCCCCCTCTCTTCGTCACTGAGGATGATTTCATTTTTCAGGGATTAGAGAGGGTGGTCCTTGTGGTGGACTGCAGGTATGGAGAGCTGTTGTCATCGTATTAGATAGATAAGAATGATTATATGTATTGTAGAAATGTCTCCTATCATGTTCCCTAATTTTTTATTATGTCCACATCCTGATCCCCATCTTGGACATCATAACAAACGTGCACTTTTTTGTTTAATTTACACATTGGACCATAGGAAAAATGACACTACAGCTACAGAGGTGACCGTCTGATAGCCCAGCTCGACTATCCATCTCTACTGAAGACCCTTTCAGCTTTTTGAGAGTTGGGTGGAGGACATCATCTCTGAAAACAGGGTCCCACAGCTGCACCCCATCAGTGTGAGCAGGACTCTTAGGACTCTTAGAAGAGTCAATGCTCTGAGACCATTGGGGGCACTTAGCCCCCTCTCTTCATCACTGAGGATGATTTCATTTTTCAGGGATTAGAGAGGGTGGTCCTTGTGGTGGACTGCAGGTATGGAGAGCTGTTGTCATCGTATTAAATAGATAAGAATGATTATATGTATTGTAGAAATGTCTCCTATCATGTTCCCTAATTTTTTATTATGTCCACATCCTGGTCCCCATCTTGGACATCATAACAAACGTGCACTTTTTTGTTTAATTTACACATTGGACCATAGGAAAAATGACACTACAGCTACAGAGGTGACCGTCTGATAGCCCAGCTCGACTATCCATCTCTACTGAAGATCCTTTCAGCTTTTTGAGAGTTGGGTGGAGAACATCATCTCTGAAAATAGGGTCCCACAGCTGCACCCCATCAGTGTGAGCAGGACTCTTAGGACTCTTAGAAGAGTCAATGCTCTGAGACCATGGGGCGTGCTTAGCCCCCTCTCTTCGTCACTGAGGATGATTTCACTTTTCAGGGAATAGAGAGGGTGGTCCTTGTGGTGGACTGCAGGTATGGAGAGCTGTTGTCATCGTATTAGATAGATAAGAATGATTATATGTATTGTAGAAATGTCTCCTATCATGTTCCCTAATTTTTTATTATGTCCACATCCTGGTCCCCATCTTGGACATCATAACAAACGTGCACTTTTTTGTTTAATTTACACATTGGACCATAGGAAAAATGACACTACAGCTACAGAGGTGACCGTCTGATAGCCCAGCTCGACTATCCATCTCTACTGAAGACCCTTTCAGCTTTTTGAGAGTTGGGTGGAGGACATCATCTCTGAAAATAGGGTCCCACAGCTGCACCCCATCAGTGTGAGCAGGACTCTTAGGACTCTTAGAAGAGTCAATGCTCTGAGACCATTGGGGGCACTTAGCCCCCTCTCTTCATCACTGAGGATGATTTCATTTTTCAGGGATTAGAGAGGGTGGTCCTTGTGGTGAACTGCAGATATGGAGAGCTGTTATCATCGTATTAGATAGATAAGAATGATTATATGTATTGTAGAAATGTCTCCTATCATGTTCCCTAATTTTTTATTATGTCCACATCCTGGTCCCCATCTTGGACATCATAACAAACGTGCACTTTTTTGTTTAATTTACACATTGGACCATAGGAAAAATGACACTACAGCTACAGAGGTGACCGTCTGATAGCCCAGCTCGACTATCCATCTCTACTGAAGACCCTTTCAGCTTTTTGAGAGTTGGGTGGAGGACATCATCTCTGAAAATAGGGTCCCACAGCTGCACCCCATCAGTATGAGCAGGACTCTTAGGACTCTTAGAAGAGTTAATGCTCTGAGACCATGGGGGCGCTTAGCCCCCTCTCTTCGTCACTGAGGATGATTTCATTTTTCAGGGATTAGAGAGGGTGGTCCTTGTGGTGGACTGCAGGTATGGAGAGCTGTTGTCATCGTATTAGATAGATAAGAATGATTATATGTATTGTAGAAATGTCTCCTATCATGTTCCCTAATTTTTTATTATGTCCACATCCTGGTCCCCATCTTGGACATCATAACAAACGTGCACTTTTTTGTTTAATTTACACATTGGACCATAGGAAAAATGACACTACAGCTACAGAGGTGACCGTCTGATAGCCCAGCTCGACTATCCATCTCTACTGAAGACCCTTTCAGCTTTTTGAGAGTTGGGTAGAGAACATCATCTCTGAAAATAGGGTCCCACAGCTGCACCCCATCAGTGTGAGCAGGACTCTTAGGACTCTTAGAAGAGTCAATGCTCTGAGACCATGGAGGGCGCTTAGCCCCCTCTCTTCGTCACTGAGGATGATTTCACTTTTCAGGGATTAGAGAGAGTGGTCCTTGTGGTGGACTGCAGGTATGGAGAGCTGTTGTCATCGTATTAGATAGATAAGAATGATTATATGTATTGTAGAAATGTCTCCTATCATGTTCCCTAATTTTTTATTATGTCCACATCCTGATCCCCATCTTGGACATCATAACAAACGTGCACTTTTTTGTTTAATTTACACATTGGACCATAGGAAAAATGACACTACAGCTACAGAGGTGACCGTCTGATAGCCCAGCTCGACTATCCATCTCTACTGAAGACCCTTTCAGCTTTTTGAGAGTTGGGTGGAGGACATCATCTCTGAAAATAGGGTCCCACAGCTGCACCCCATCAGTGTGAGCAGAACTCTTAGGACTCTTAGAAGAGTCAATGCTCTGAGACCATTGGGGGCACTTAGCCCCCTCTCTTCATCACTGAGGATGATTTCATTTTTCAGGGATTAGAGAGGGTGGTCCTTGTGGTGAACTGCAGATATGGAGAGCTGTTATCATCGTATTAGATAGATAAGAATGATTATATGTATTGTAGAAATGTCTCCTATCATGTTCCCTAATTTTTTATTATGTCCACATCCTGGTCCCCATCTTGGACATCATAACAAACGTGCACTTTTTTGTTTAATTTACACATTGGACCATAGGAAAAATGACACTACAGCTACAGAGGTGACCGTCTGATAGCCCAGCTCGACTATCCATCTCTACTGAAGACCCTTTCAGCTTTTTGAGAGTTGGGTGGAGGACATCATCTCTGAAAATAGGGTCCCACAGCTGCACCCCATCAGTATGAGCAGGACTCTTAGGACTCTTAGAAGAGTTAATGCTCTGAGACCATGGGGGCGCTTAGCCCCCTCTCTTCGTCACTGAGGATGATTTCATTTTTCAGGGATTAGAGAGGGTGGTCCTTGTGGTGGACTGCAGGTATGGAGAGCTGTTGTCATCGTATTAGATAGATAAGAATGATTATATGTATTGTAGAAATGTCTCCTATCATGTTCCCTAATTTTTTATTATGTCCACATCCTGGTCCCCATCTTGAACATCATAACAAACGTGCACTTTTTTGTTTAATTTACACATTGGACCATAGGAAAAATGACACTACAGCTACAGAGGTGACCGTCTGATAGCCCAGCTCGACTATCCATCTCTACTGAAGACCCTTTCAGCTTTTTGAGAGTTGGGTAGAGAACATCATCTCTGAAAATAGGGTCCCACAGCTGCACCCCATCAGTGTGAGCAGGACTCTTAGGACTCTTATAAGAGTCAATGCTCTGAGACCATGGAGGGCGCTTAGCCCCCTCTCTTCGTCACTGAGGATGATTTCACTTTTCAGGGATTAGAGAGAGTGGTCCTTGTGGTGGACTGCAGGTATGGAGAGCTGTTGTCATCGTATTAGATAGATAAGAATGATTATATGTATTGTAGAAATGTCTCCTATCATGTTCCCTAATTTTTTATTATGTCCACATCCTGGTCCCCATCTTGAACATCATAACAAACGTGCACTTTTTTGTTTAATTTACACATTGGACCATAGGAAAAATGACACTACAGCTACAGAGGTGACCGTCTGATAGCCCAGCTCGACTATCCATCTCTACTGAAGACCCTTTCAGCTTTTTGAGAGTTGGGTGGAGGACATCATCTCTGAAAATAGGGTCCCACAGCTGCACCCCATCAGTGTAAGCAGGACTCTTAGGACTCTTAGAAGAGTCAATGCTCTAAAACCATGGGGGCGCTTAGCCCCCTCTCTTCGTCCCTGAGGATGATTTCATTTTTCAGGGATTAGAGAGGGTGGTCCTTGTGGTGGACTGCAGGTATGGAGAGCTGTTGTCATCGTATTAGATAGATAAGAATGATTATATGTATTGTAGAAATGTCTCCTATCATGTTCCCTAATTTTTTATTATGTCCACATCCTGGTCCCCATCTTGGACATCATAACAAACGTGCACTTTTTTGTTTAATTTACACATTGGACCATAGGAAAAATGACACTACAGCTACAGAGGTGACCGTCTGATAGCCCAGCTCGACTATCCATCTCTACTGAAGACCCTTTCAGCTTTTTGAGAGTTTGGTGGAGAACATCATCTCTGAAAATAGGGTCCCACAGCTGCACCCCATCAGTGTGAGCAGGACTCTTAGGACTCTTAGAAGAGTCAATGCTCTGAGACCATGGGGGGCGCTTAGCCCCCTCTCTTCGTCACTGAGGATGATTTCACTTTTCAGAGAATAGAGAGGGTGGTCCTTGTAGTGGACTGCAGGTATGGAGAGCTGTTGTCATCGTATTAGATAGATAAGAATGATTATATGTATTGTAGAAATGTCTCCTATCATGTTCCCTATTTTTTTATTATGTCCACATCCTGGTCCCCATCTTGGAAATCATAACAAACGTGCACTTT
Organism: Anomaloglossus baeobatrachus; assembly: GCF_048569485.1. Classification (NCBI taxonomy): domain Eukaryota; kingdom Metazoa; phylum Chordata; class Amphibia; order Anura; family Aromobatidae; genus Anomaloglossus; species Anomaloglossus baeobatrachus. The sequence goes on along the minus strand of NW_027442146.1, from coordinate 1,334,928 downwards.
TTTGTTTAATTTACACATTGGACCATAGGAAAAATGACACTACAGCTACAGAGGTGACCGTCTGATAGCCCAGCTCGACTATCCATCTCTACTGAAGACCCTTTCAGCTTTTTGAGAGTTGGGTGGAGGACATCATCTCTTAAAATAGGGTCCCACAGCTGCACCCCATCAGTGTAAGCAGGACTCTTAGGACTCTTAGAAGAGTCAATGCTCTAAAACCATGGGGGGCGCTTAGCAACCTTTCTTCGTCCCTGAGGATGATTTCATTTTTCAGGGATTAGAGAGGGTGGTCCTTGTGGTGGACTGCAGGTATGGAGAGCTGTTGTGATCGTATTAGATAGATAAGAATGATTATATGTATTGTAGAAATGTCTCCTATCATGTTCCCTAATTTTTTATTATGTCCACATCCTGGTCCCCATCTTGGACATCATAACAAACGTGCACTTTTTTGTTTAATTTACACATTGGACCATAGGAAAAATGACACTACAGCTACAGAGGTGACCGTCTGATAGCCCAGCTCGACTATCCATCTCTACTGAAGACCCTTTCAGCTTTTTGAGAGTTGGGTGGAGGACATCATCTCTGAAAATAGGGTCCCACAGCTGCACCCCATCAGTGTGAGCAGCACTCTTAGGACTCTTAGAAGAGTTAATGCTCTGAGACCATGGGGGCGCTTAGCCCCCTCTCTTCGTCACTGAGGATGATTTCATTTTTCAGGGATTAGAGAGGGTGGTCCTTGTGGTGGACTGCAGGTATGGAGAGCTGTTGTCATCGTATTAGATAGATAAGAATGATTATATGTATTGTAGAAATGTCTCCTATCATGTTCCCTAATTTTTTATTAGGTCCACATCCTGGTCCCCATCTTGGACATCATAACAAACGTGCACTTTTTTGTTTAATTTACACATTGGACCATAGGAAAAATGACACTACAGCTACAGAGGTGACCGTCTGATAGCCCAGCTCGACTATCCATCTCTACTGAAGACCCTTTCAGCTTTTTGAGAGTTGGGTGGAGGACATCATCTCTGAAAATAGGGTCCCACAGCTGCACCCCATCAGTGTGAGCAGGACTCTTAGGACTCTTAGAAGAGTCAATGCTCTGAGACCATTGGGGGCACTTAGCCCCCTCTCTTCGTCACTGAGGATGATTTCATTTTTCAGGGATTAGAGAGGGTGGTCCTTGTGGTGGACTGCAGGTATGGAGAGCTGTTGTCATCGTATTAGATAGATAAGAATGATTATATGTATTGTAGAAATGTCTCCTATCATGTTCCCTAATTTTTTATTATGTCCACATCCTGGTCCCCATCTTGGACATCATAACAAACGTGCACTTTTTTGTTTAATTTTCACATTGGACCATAGGAAAAATGACACTACAGCTACAGAGGTGACCGTCTGATAGCCCAGCTCGACTATCCATCTCTACTGAAGACCCTTTCAGCTTTTTGAGAGTTGGGTGGAGGACATCATCTCTGAAAATAGGGTCCCACAGCTGCACCCCATCAGTGTGAGCAGGACTCTTAGGACTCTTAGAAGAGTCAATGCTCTGAGACCTTGGGGGGCGCTTAGCTCCCTCTCTTCGTCACTGAGGATGATTTCATTTTTCAAGGATTAGAGAGGGTGGTCCTTGTGGTGGACTGCAGGTATGGAGAGCTGTTATCATCGTATTAAATAGATAAGAATGATTATATGTATTGTAGAAATGTCTCCTATCATGTTCCCTAATTTTTTATTATGTCCACATCCTGGTCCCCATCTTGAACATCATAACAAACGTGCACTTTTTTGTTTAATTTACACATTGGACCATAGGAAAAATGACACTACAGCTACAGAGGTGACCGTCTGATAGCCCAGCTCGACTATCCATCTCTACTGAAGACCCTTTCAGCTTTTTGAGAGTTGGGTGGAGGACATCATCTCTTAAAATAGGGTCCCACAGCTGCACCCCATCAGTGTAAGCAGGACTCTTAGGACTCTTAGAAGAGTCAATGCTCTAAAACCATGGGGGGCGCTTAGCAACCTCTCTTCGTCCCTGAGGATGATTTCATTTTTCAGGGATTAGAGAGGGTGGTCCTTGTGGTGGACTGCAGGTATGGAGAGCTGTTGTGATCGTATTAGATAGATAAGAATGATTATATGTATTGTAGAAATGTCTCCTATCATGTTCCCTAATTTTTTATTATGTCCACATCCTGGTCCCCATCTTGGACATCATAACAAACGTGCACTTTTTTGTTTAATTTACCCATTGGACCATAGGAAAAATGACACTACAGCTACAGAGGTGACCGTCTGATAGCCCAGCTCGACTATCCATCTCTACTGAAGACCCTTTCAGCTTTTTGAGAGTTGGGTGGAGGACATCATCTCTGAAAATAGGGTCCCACAGCTGCACCCCATCAGTGTGAGCAGCACTCTTAGGACTCTTAGAAGAGTTAATGCTCTGAGACCATGGGGGCGCTTAGCCCCCTCTCTTCGTCACTGAGGATGATTTCATTTTTCAGGGATTAGAGAGGGTGGTCCTTGTGGTGGACTGCAGGTATGGAGAGCTGTTGTCATCGTATTAGATAGATAAGAATGATTATATGTATTGTAGAAATGTCTCCTATCATGTTCCCTAATTTTTTATTAGGTCCACATCCTGGTCCCCATCTTGGACATCATAACAAACGTGCACTTTTTTGTTTAATTTACACATTGGACCATAGGAAAAATGACACTACAGCTACAGAGGTGACCGTCTGATAGCCCAGCTCGACTATCCATCTCTACTGAAGACCCTTTCAGCTTTTTGAGAGTTGGGTTGAGGACATCATCTCTGAAAATAGGGTCCCACAGCTGCACCCCATCAGTGTGAGCAGGACTCTTAGGACTCTTAGAAGAGTCAATGCTCTGAGACCATTGGGGGCACTTAGCCCCCTCTCTTCGTCACTGAGGATGATTTCATTTTTCAGGGATTAGAGAGGGTGGTCCTTGTGGTGGACTGCAGGTATGGAGAGCTGTTGTCATCGTATTAGATAGATAAGAATGATTATATGTATTGTAGAAATGTCTCCTATCATGTTCCCTAATTTTTTATTATGTCCACATCCTGGTCCCCATCTTGGACATCATAACAAACGTGCACTTTTTTGTTTAATTTACACATTGGACCATAGGAAAAATGACACTACAGCTACAGAGGTGACCGTCTGATAGCCCAGCTTGACTTTCCATCTCTATTGAAGACCCTTTCAGCTCTTTGAGAGTTGAGTGGAGGACATCATCTCTGAAAATAGGGTCCCACAGCTGCAACACATCAGTGTGAGCAGGACTCTTAGGACTCTTAGAAGAGTCAATGCTCTGAGACCATGGGGGCTCTTAGCCCCCTCTCTTCGTCACTGAGGATGATTTCATTTTTCAGGGATTAGAGAGAGTGGTCCTTGTGGTGGACTGCAGGTATGGAGAGCTGTTTTCATCGTATTAGATAGATAAGAATGATTATATGTATTGTAGAAATGTCTCCTATCATGTTCCCTAATTTTTTATTATGTCCACATCCTGGTCCCCATCTTGGACTTCATAACAAACGTGCACTTTTTTGTTTAATTTTCACATTGGTCCATAGGAAAAATGACACTACAGCTACAGAGGTGACCGTCTGATAGCCCAGCTCGACTATCCATCTCTACTGAAGACCCTTTCAGCTTTTTGAGAGTTGGGTGGAGGACATCATCTCTGAAAATAGGGTCCCACAGCTGCACCCCATCAGTGTGAGCAGGACTCTTAGGACTCTTAGAAGAGTCAATGCTCTGAGACCTTGGGGGGCGCTTAGCTCCCTCTCTTCGTCACTGAGGATGATTTCATTTTTCAAGGATTAGAGAGGGTGGTCCTTGTGGTGGACTGCAGGTATGGAGAGCTGTTGTCATCGTATTAGATAGATAAGAATGATTATATGTATTGTAGAAATGTCTCCTATCATGTTCCCTAATTTTTTATTATGTCCACATCCTGGTCCCCATCTTGGACTTCATAACAAACGTGCACTTTTTTGTTTAATTTACACATTGAACCATAGGAAAAATGACACTACAGCTACAGAGGTGACCGTCTGATAGCCCAGCTCGAATATCCATCTCTACTGAAGACCCTTTCAGCATTTTGAGAGTTGGGTGGAGGACATCATCTCTGAAAATAGGGTCCCACAGCTGCACCCCATCAGTGTGAGCAGGACTCTTAGGACTCTTAGAAGAGTCAATGCTCTGAGACCATGGGGGGCGCTTAGCCCCCTCTCTTCGTCACTGAGGATGATTTCATTTTTCAGGGATTAGAGAGGGTTGTCCTTGTGGTGGACTGCAGGTATGGAGAGCTGTTGTCATCGTATTAGATAGATAAGAATGATTATATGTATTGTAGAAATGTCTCCTATCATGTTCCCTAATTTTTTATTATGTCCACATCCTGGTCCCCATCTTGGACATCATAACAAACGTGCACTTTTTTGTTTAATTTACACATTGGACCATAGGAAAAATGACACTAAAGCTACAGAGGTGACCGTCTGATAGCCCAGCTCGACTATCCATCTCTACTGAAGACCCTTTCAGCTTTTTGAGAGTTGGCTGGAGGACATCATCTCTGAAAATAGGGTCCCACAGCTGCACCCCATCAGTTTGAGCAGGACTCTTTGGACTCTTAGAAGAGTCAATGCTCTGAGACCATGGGGGGCGCTTAGCCCCCTCTCTTCGTCACTGAGGATGATTTCATTTTTCAGGGATTAGAGAGGGTGGTCCTTGTGGTGGACTGCAGGTATGGAGAGCTGTTGTCATCGTATTGAATAGATAAGAATGATTATATGTATTGTAGAAATGTCTCCTATCATGTTCCCTAATTTTTTATTATGTCCACATCCTGGTCCCCATCTTGGACTTCATAACAAACGTGCACTTTTTTGTTTAATTTTCACATTGGTCCATAGGAAAAATGACACTACAGCTACAGAGGTGACCGTCTGATAGCCCAGCTCGACTATCCATCTCTACTGAAGACCCTTTCAGCTTTTTGAGAGTTGGGTGGAGGACATCATCTCTGAAAATAGGGTCCCACAGCTGCACCCCATCAGTGTGAGCAGGACTCTTAGGACTCTTAGAAGAGTCAATGCTCTGAGACCTTGGGGGGCGCTTAGCTCCCTCTCTTCGTCACTGAGGATGATTTCATTTTTCAAGGATTAGAGAGGGTGGTCCTTGTGGTGGACTGCAGGTATGGAGAGCTGTTGTCATCGTATTAGATAGATAAGAATGATTATATGTATTGTAGAAATGTCTCCTATCATGTTCCCTAATTTTTTATTATGTCCACATCCTGGTCCCCATCTTGGACTTCATAACAAACGTGCACTTTTTTGTTTAATTTACACATTGAACCATAGGAAAAATGACACTACAGCTACAGAGGTGACCGTCTGATAGCCCAGCTCGAATATCCATCTCTACTGAAGACCCTTTCAGCATTTTGAGAGTTGGGTGGAGGACATCATCTCTGAAAATAGGGTCCCACAGCTGCACCCCATCAGTGTGAGCAGGACTCTTAGGACTCTTAGAAGAGTCAATGCTCTGAGACCATGGGGGGCGCTTAGCCCCCTCTCTTCGTCACTGAGGATGATTTCATTTTTCAGGGATTAGAGAGGGTTGTCCTTGTGGTGGACTGCAGGTATGGAGAGCTGTTGTCATCGTATTAGATAGATAAGAATGATTATATGTATTGTAGAAATGTCTCCTATCATGTTCCCTAATTTTTTATTATGTCCACATCCTGGTCCCCATCTTGGACATCATAACAAACGTGCACTTTTTTGTTTAATTTACACATTGGACCATAGGAAAAATGACACTAAAGCTACAGAGGTGACCGTCTGATAGCCCAGCTCGACTATCCATCTCTACTGAAGACCCTTTCAGCTTTTTGAGAGTTGGCTGGAGGACATCATCTCTGAAAATAGGGTCCCACAGCTGCACCCCATCAGTTTGAGCAGGACTCTTTGGACTCTTAGAAGAGTCAATGCTCTGAGACCATGGGGGGCGCTTAGCCCCCTCTCTTCGTCACTGAGGATGATTTCATTTTTCAGGGATTAGAGAGGGTGGTCCTTGTGGTGGACTGCAGGTATGGAGAGCTGTTGTCATCGTATTGAATAGATAAGAATGATTATATGTATTGTAGAAATGTCTCCTATCATGTTCCCTAATTTTTTATTATGTCCACATCCTGGTCCCCATCTTGGACATCATAACAAACGTGCACTTTTTTGTTTAATTTACACATTGGACCATAGGAAAAATGACACTACAGCTACAGAGGTGACCGTCTGATAGCCCAGCTCGACTATCCATCTCTATTGAAGACCCTTTCAGCTTTTTGAGAGTTGGGTGGAGGACATCATCTCTGAAAATAGGCTACCACAGCTGCACCCCATCAGTGTGAGCAGGACTCTTAAAAGAGTCAATGCTCTGAGACCATGGGGGGCGCTAAGCCCCCTTTCTTCGTCACTGAGGATGATTTCATTTTTCAAGGATTAGAGAGGGTGGTCCTTGTGGTGGACTGCAGGTATGGAGAGCTGTTGTCATCGTATTAGATAGATAAGAATGATTATATGTATTGTAGAAATGTCTCCTATCATGTTCCCTAATTTTTTATTATGTCCACATCCTGGTCCCCATCTTGGACATCATAACAAATGTGCACTTTTTTGTTTAATCTACACATTGGACCATAGGAAAAATGACTCTACAGCTACAGAGGTGACCGTCTGATAGCCCAGCTCGACTATCCATCTCTACTGAAGACCCTTTCAGCTTTTTGAGAGTTGGGTGGAGGACATCATCTCTGAAAATAGGGTCCCACAGCTGCACCCCATCAGTGTGAGCAGGACTCTTAGGACTCTTAGAAGAGTCAATGCTCTGAGACCATGGGGGCTCTTAGCCCCCTCTCTTCGTCACTGAGGATGATTTCATTTTTCAGGGATTAGAGAGGGTTGTCCTTGTGGTGGGCTGCAGGTATGGAGAGCTGTTGTCATCGTATTAGATAGATAAGAATGATTATATGTATTGTAGAAATGTCTCCTATCATCTTCCCTAATTTTTTATTATGTCCACATCCTGGTCCCCATCTTGGACATCATAACAAACGTGCACTTTTTTGTTTAATTTACACATTGGACCATAGGAAAAATGACACTAAAGCTACAGAGGTGACCGTCTGATAGCCCAGCTCGACTATCCATCTCTACTGAAGACCCTTTCAGCTTTTTGAGAGTTGGGTGGAGGACATCATCTCTGAAAATAGGGTCCCACAGCTGCACCCCATCAGTGTGAGCAGGACTCTTAGGACTCTTAGAAGAGTCAATGCTCTGAGACCATTGGGGGCACTTAGCCCCCTCTCTTCGTCACAGAGGATAATTTCATTTTTCAGGGATTAGAGAGGGTGGTCCTTGTGGTGGACTGCAGGTATGGAGAGCTGTTGTCATCGTATTAGATAGATAAGAATGATTATATGTATTGTAGAAATGTCTCCTATCATGTTCCCTAATTTTTTATTATGTCCACATCCTGGTCCCCATCTTGGACATCATAACAAACGTGCACTTTTTTGTTTAATTTACACATTGGACCATAGGAAAAATGACACTACAGCTACAGAGGTGACCGTCTGATAGCCCAGCTCGACAATCCATCTCTACTGAAGACCCTTTCAGCTTTTTGAGAGTTGGGTGGAGGACATCATCTCTGAAAATAGGGTCCCACAGCTGCACCCCATAAGTGTGAGCAGGACTCTTAGGACTCTTAGAAGAGTCAATGCTCTGAGACCATGGGGGGCGCTTAGCCCCCTCTCTTCGTCACTGAGGATGATTTCATTTTTCAGGGATTAGAGAGAGTGGTCCTTGTGGTGGACTGCAGGTATGGAGAGCTTTTGTTATCGTATTAGATAGAAAAGAATGATTATATGTATTGTAAAAATGTCTCCTATCATGTTCCCTAATTTTTTATTATGTCCACATCCTGGTCCCCATCTTGGACATCATAACAAACGTGCACTTTTTTGTTTAATTTACACATTGGACCATAGGAAAAATGACACTACAGCTACAGAGGTGACCGTCTGATATCCCAGCTCGACTATCCATCTCTACTGAAGACCCTTTCAGCTTTTTGAGAGTTGGGTGGAGGACATCATCTCTGAAAATAGGGTACCACAGCTGCACCCCATCAGTGTGAGCAGGACTCTTAGGACTCTTAGAAGAGTCAATGCTCTGAGACCATGGGGGCTCTTAGCCCCCTTTCTTCGTCACTGAGGATGATTTCATTTTTCAGGGATTAGAGAGAGTGGTCCTTGTGGTGGACTGCAGGTATGGAGAGCTGTTTTCATCGTATTAGATAGATAAGAATGATTATATGTATTGTAGAAATGTCTCCTATCATGTTCCCTAATTTTTTATTATGTCCACATCCTGGTCCCCATCTTGGACATCATAACAAACGTGCACTTTTTTGTTTAATTTTCACATTGGACCATAGGAAAAATGACACTACAGCTACAGAGGTGACCGTCTGATAGCCCAGCTCGACTATCCATCTCTACTGAAGACCCTTTCAGCTTTTTGAGAGTTGGGTGGAGGACATCATCTCTGAAAATAGGGTCCCACAGCTGCACCCCATCAGTGTGAGCAGGACTCTTAGGACTCTTAGAAGAGTCAATGCTCTGAGACCATGGGGGGCGCTTAGCCCCCTCTTTTCGTCACTGAGGATGATTTCTTTTTTCAGGGATTAGAGAGGGTTGTCCTTGTGGTGGACTGCAGGTATGGAGAGCTGTTGTCATCGTATTAGATAGATAAGAATGATTATATGTATTGTAGAAATGTCTCCTATCATGTTCCCTAATTTTTTATTATGTCCACATCCTGGTCCCCATCTTGGACACGATAACAAACGTGCACTTTTTTGTTTAATTTACACATTGTACCATAGGAAAAATGACACTAAAGCTACAGAGGTGACCGTCTGATAGCCCAGCTCGACTATCCATCTCTACTGAAGACCCTTTCAGCTTTTTGAGAGTTGGCTGGAGGACATCATCTCTGAAAATAGGGTCCCACAGCTGCACCCCATCAGTTTGAGCAGGACTCTTTGGACTCTTAGAAGAGTCAATGCTCTGAGACCATGGGGGGCGCTTAGCCCCCTCTCTTCGTCACTGAGGATGATTTCATTTTTCAGGGATTAGAGAGGGTGGTCCTTGTGGTGGACTGCAGGTATGGAGAGCTGTTGTCATCGTATTAGATAGATAAGAATGATTATATGTATTGTAGAAATGTCTCCTATCATGTTCCCTAATTTTTTATTATGTCCACATCCTGGTCCCCATCTTGGACATCATAACAAACGTGCACTTTTTTGTTTAATTTACACATTGGACCATAGGAAAAATGACACTACAGCTACAGAGGTGACCGTCTGATAGCCCAGCTCGACTATCCATCTCTATTGAAGACCCTTTCAGCTTTTTGAGAGTTGGGTGGAGGACATCATCTCTGAAAATAGGCTCCCACAGCTGCACCCCATCAGTGTGAGCAGGACTCTTAGAAGAGTCAATGCTCTGAGACCATGGGGGGCGCTAAGCTCCCTCTCTTCGTCACTGAGGATGATTTCATTTTTCAGGGATTTAAGAGAGTGATCCTTGTGGTGGACTGCAGGTATGGAGAGCTGTTGTCATCGTATTAGATAGATAAGAATGATTATATGTATTGTAGAAATGTCTCCTATCATGTTCCCTAATTTTTTATTATGTCCACATCCTGGTCCCCATCTTGGACATCATAAAGAATGTGCACTTTTTTGTTTAATCTACACATTGGACCATAGGAAAAATGACTCTACAGCTACAGAGGTGACCGTCTGATAGCCCAGCTCGACTATCCATCTCTACTGAAGACCCTTTCAGCTTTTTGAGAGTTGGGTGGAGGACATCATCTCTGAAAATAGGGTCCCACAGCTGTACCCCATCAGTGTGAGCAGGACTCTTAGGACTCTTAGAAGAGTCAATGCTCTGAGACCATGGGGGGCGCTTAGCCCCCTCTCTTCGTCACTGAGGATGATTTCATTTTTCAAGGATTAGAGAGGGTGGTCCTTGTGGTGGACTGCAGGTATGGAGAGCTGTTGTCATCGTATTAGATAGATAAGAATGATTATATGTATTGTAGAAATGTCTCCTATCATGTTCCCTAATTTTTTATTATGTCCACATCCTGGTCCCCATCTTGGACATCATAACAAATGTGCACTTTTTTGTTTAATCTACACATTGGACCATAGGAAAAATGACTCTACAGCTACAGAGGTGACCGTCTGATAGCCCAGCTCGACTATCCATCTCTACTGAAGACCCTTTCAGCTTTTTGAGAGTTGGGTGGTGGACATCATCTCTGAAAATAGGGTCCCACAGCTGCACCCCATCAGTGTGAGCAGGACTCTTAGGACTCTTAGAAGAGTCAATGCTCTGAGACCATGGGGGGCGCTTAGCCCCCTCTCTTCGTCACTGAGGATGATTTAATTTTTCAGGGATTAGAGAGGGTGGTCCTTGTGGTGGACTGCAGGTATGGAGAGCTGTTGTCATCGTATTAGATAGATAAGAATGATTATATGTATTGTAGAAATGTCTCCTATCATGTTCCCTAATTTTTTATTATGTCCACATCCTGGTCCCCATCTTGGACATCATAACAAACGTGCACTTTTTTGTTTAATTTACACATTGGACCATAGGAAAAATGACACTACAGCTACAGAGGTGACCGTCTGATAGCCCAGCTCGACTATCCATCTGTATTGAAGACCCTTTCAGCTCTTTGAGAGTTGAGTGGAGGACATCATCTCTGAAAATAGGGTCCCACAGCTGCACCCCATCAGTGTGAGCAGGACTCTTAGGACTCTTAGAAGAGTCAATGCTCTGAGACCATGGGGGGCGCTTAGCCCCCTCTCTTCGTCACTGAGGATGATTTCATTTTTCAGGGATTAGAGAGAGTGGTCCTTGTGGTGGACTGCAGGTATGGAGAGCTTTTGTTATCGTATTAGATAGAAAAGAATGATTATATGTATTGTAAAAATGTCTCCTATCATGTTCCCTAATTTTTTATTATGTCCACATCCTGGTCCCCATCTTGGACATCATAACAAACGTGCACTTTTTTGTTTAATTTACACATTGGACCATAGGAAAAATGACACTACAGCTACAGAGGTGACCGTCTGATAGCCCAGCTCGACTATCCATCTCTACTGAAGACCCTTTCAGCTTTTTGAGAGTTGGGTGGAGGACATCATCTCTGAAAATAGGGTACCACAGCTGCACCCCATCAGTGTGAGCAGGACTCTTAGGACTCTTAGAAGAGTCAATGCTCTGAGACCATGGGGGCTCTTAGCCCCCTTTCTTCGTCACTGAGGATGATTTCATTTTTCAGGGATTAGAGAGAGTGGTCCTTGTGGTGGACTGCAGGTATGGAGAGCTGTTTTCATCGTATTAGATAGATAAGAATGATTATATGTATTGTAGAAATGTCTCCTATCATGTTCCCTAATTTTTTATTATGTCCACATCCTGGTCCCCATCTTGGACATCATAACAAACGTGCACTTTTTTGTTTAATTTTCACATTGGACCATAGGAAAAATGACACTACAGCTACAGAGGTGACCGTCTGATAGCCCAGCTCGACTATCCATCTCTACTGAAGACCCTTTCAGCTTTTTGAGAGTTGGGTGGAGGACATCATCTCTGAAAATAGGGTCCCACAGCTGCACCCCATCAGTGTGAGCAGGACTCTTAGGACTCTTAGAAGAGTCAATGCTCTGAGACCATGGGGGGCGCTTAGCCCCCTCTTTTCGTCACTGAGGATGATTTCTTTTTTCAGGGATTAGAGAGGGTTGTCCTTGTGGTGGACTGCAGGTATGGAGAGCTGTTGTCATCGTATTAGATAGATAAGAATGATTATATGTATTGTAGAAATGTCTCCTATCATGTTCCCTAATTTTTTATTATGTCCACATCCTGGTCCCCATCTTGGACACCATAACAAACGTGCACTTTTTTGTTTAATTTACACATTGTACCATAGGAAAAATGACACTAAAGCTACAGAGGTGACCGTCTGATAGCCCAGCTCGACTATCCATCTCTACTGAAGACCCTTTCAGCTTTTTGAGAGTTGGCTGGAGGACATCATCTCTGAAAATAGGGTCCCACAGCTGCACCCCATCAGTTTGAGCAGGACTCTTTGGACTCTTAGAAGAGTCAATGCTCTGAGACCATGGGGGGCGCTTAGCCCCCTCTCTTCGTCACTGAGGATGATTTCATTTTTCAGGGATTAGAGAGGGTGGTCCTTGTGGTGGACTGCAGGTATGTAGAGCTGTTGTCATCGTATTAGATAGATAAGAATGATTATATGTATTGTAGAAATGTCTCCTATCATGTTCCCTAATTTTTTATTATGTCCACATCCTGGTCCCCATCTTGGACATCATAACAAACGTGCACTTTTTTGTTTAATTTACACATTGGACCATAGGAAAAATGACACTACAGCTACAGAGGTGACCGTCTGATAGCCCAGCTCGACTATCCATCTCTATTGAAGACCCTTTCAGCTTTTTGAGAGTTGGGTGGAGGACATCATCTCTGAAAATAGGCTCCCACAGCTGCACCCCATCAGTGTGAGCATGACTCTTAGAAGAGTCAATGCTCTGAGACCATGGGGGGCGCTAAGCTCCCTCTCTTCGTCACTGAGGATGATTTCATTTTTCAGGGATTTAAGAGAGTGATCCTTGTGGTGGACTGCAGGTATGGAGAGCTGTTGTCATCGTATTAGATAGATAAGAATGATTATATGTATTGTAGAAATGTCTCCTATCATGTTCCCTAATTTTTTATTATGTCCACATCCTGGTCCCCATCTTGGACATCATAAAGAATGTGCACTTTTTTGTTTAATCTACACATTGGACCATAGGAAAAATGACTCTACAGCTACAGAGGTGACTGTCTGATAGCCCAGCTCGACTATCCATCTCTACTGAAGACCCTTTCAGCTTTTTGAGAGTTGGGTGGAGGACATCATCTCTGAAAATAGGGTCCCACAGCTGCACCCCATCAGTGTGAGCAGGACTCTTAGGACTCTTAGAAGAGTCAATGCTCTGAGACCATGGGGGGTGCTTAGCCCCCTCTCTTCGTCACTGAGGATGATTTCATTTTTCAAGGATTAGAGAGGGTGGTCCTTGTGGTGGACTGCAGGTATGGAGAGCTGTTGTCATCGTATTAGATAGATAAGAATGATTATATGTATTGTAGAAATGTCTCCTATCATGTTCCCTAATTTTTTATTATGTCCACATCCTGGTCCCCATCTTGGACATCATAACAAATGTGCACTTTTTTGTTTAATCTACACATTGGACCATAGGAAAAATGACTCTACAGCTACAGAGGTGACCGTCTGATAGCCCAGCTCGACTATCCATCTCTACTGAAGACCCTTTCAGCTTTTTGAGAGTTGGGTGGTGGACATCATCTCTGAAAATAGGGTCCCACTGCTGCACCCCATCAGTGTGAGCAGGACTCTTAGGACTCTTAGAAGAGTCAATGCTCTGAGACCATGGGGGGCGCTTAGCCCCCTCTCTTCGTCACTGAGGATGATTTAATTTTTCAGGGATTAGAGAGGGTGGTCCTTGTGGTGGACTGCAGGTATGGAGAGCTGTTGTCATCATATTAGATAGATAAGAATGATTATATGTATTGTAGAAATGTCTCCTATCATGTTCCCTAATTTTTTATTATGTCCACATCCTGGTCCCCATCTTGGACATCATAACAAACGTGCACTTTTTTGTTTAATTTACACATTGGACCATAGGAAAAATGACACTACAGCTACAGAGGTGACCGTCTGATAGCCCAGCTCGACTATCCATCTCTACTGAAGACCCTTTCAGCTTTTTGAGAGTTGGGTGGAGGACATCATCTCTGAAAATAGGGTACCACAGCTGCACCCCATCAGTGTGAGCAGGACTCTTAGGACTCTAAGAAGAGTCAATGCTCTGAGACCATGGGGGCTCTTAGCCCCCTCTCTTCGTCACTGAGGATGATTTCATTTTTCAGGGATTAGAGAGAGTGGTCCTTGTGGTGGACTGCAGGTATGGAGAGCTGTTTTCATCGTATTAGATAGATAAGAATGATTATATGTATTGTAGAAATGTCTCCTATCATGTTCCCTAATTTTTTATTATGTCCACATCCTGGTCCCCATCTTGGACATCATAACAAACGTGCACTTTTTTGTTTAATTTTCACATTGGACCATAGGAAAAATGACACTACAGCTACACAGGTGACCGTCTGATAGCCCAGCTCGACTATCCATCTCTACTGAAGACCCTTTCAGCTTTTTGAGAGTTGGGTGGAGGACATCATCTCTGAAAATAGGGTCCCACAGCTGCACCCCATCAGTGTGAGCAGGACTCTTAGGACTCTTAGAAGAGTCAATGCTCTGAGACCATGGGGGGCGCTTAGCCCCCTCTCTTCGTCCCTGAGGATGGTTTCATTTTTCAGGGATTAGAGAGGGTGGTCCTTGTGGTGGACTGCAGGTATGGAGAGCTGTTGTTATCGTATTAGATAGATAAGAATGATTATATGTATTGTAGAAATGTCTCCTATCATGTTCCCTAATTTTTTATTATGTCCACATCCTGGTCCCCATCTTGGACACCATAACAAACGTGCACTTTTTTGTTTAATTTACACATTGGACCATAGGAAAAATGACACTACAGCTACAGAGGTGACCGTCTGATAGCCCAGCTCGACTATCCATCTCTATTGAAGACCCTTTCAGCTTTTTGAGAGTTGGGTGGAGGACATCATCTCTGAAAATAGGCTCCCACAGCTGCACCCCATCAGTGTGAGCAGGACTCTTAGAAGAGTCAATGCTCTGAGACCATGGGGGGCGCTAAGCTCCCTCTCTTCGTCACTGAGGATGATTTCATTTTTCAGGGATTTAAGAGAGTGATCCTTGTGGTGGACTGCAGGTATGGAGAGCTGTTGTCATCGTATTAGATAGATAAGAATGATTATATGTATTGTAGAAATGTCTCCTATCATGTTCCCTAATTTTTTATTATGTCCACATCCTGGTCCCCATCTTGGACATCATAAAGAATGTGCACTTTTTTGTTTAATCTACACATTGGACCATAGGAAAAATGACTCTACAGCTACAGAGGTGACCGTCTGATAGCCCAGCTCGACTATCCATCTCTACTGAAGACCCTTTCAGCTTTTTGAGAGTTGGGTGGAGGACATCATCTCTGAAAATAGGGTCCCACAGCTGCACCCCATCAGTGTGAGCAGGACTCTTAGGACTCTTAGAAGAGTCAATGCTCTGAGACCATGGGGGGCGCTTAGCCCCCTCTCTTCGTCACTGAGGATGATTTAATTTTTCAGGGATTAGAGAGGGTGGTCCTTGTGGTGGACTGCAGGTATGGAGAGCTGTTGTCATCGTATTAGATAGATAAGAATGATTATATGTATTGTAGAAATGTCTCCTATCATGTTCCCTAATTTTTTATTATGTCCACATCCTGGTCCCCATCTTGGACATCATAACAAACGTGCACTTTTTTGTTTAATTTACACATTGGACCATAGGAAAAATGACACTACAGCTACAGAGGTGACCGTCTGATAGCCCAGCTCGACTATCCATCTCTACTGAAGACCCTTTCAGCTTTTTGAGAGTTGGGTGGAGGACATCATCTCTGAAAATAGGGTCCCACAGCTGCACCCCATCAGTGTAAGCAGGACTCTTAGGACTCTTAGAAGAGTCAATGCTCTGAGACCATGGGGGGCGCTTAGCCCCCTCTCTTCGTCACTGAGGATGATTTCATTTTTCAGGGATTAGAGAGGTTGGTCCTTGTGGTGGACTGCAGGTATGGAGAGCTGTTGTCATCGTATTAGATAGATAAGAATGATTATATGTATTGTAGAAATGTCTCCTATCATGTTCCCTAATTTTTTATTATGTCCACATCCTGGTCCCCATCTTGGACATCATAACAAACGTGCACTTTTTTGTTTAATTTACACATTGGACCATAGGAAAAATGACACTACAGCTACACAGGTGACCGTCTGATAGCCCAGCTCGACTATCCATCTCTACTGAAGACCCTTTCAGCTTTTTGAGAGTTGGGTGGAGGACATAATCTCTGAAAATAGGGTCCCACAGCTGCACCCCATCAGTGTGAGCAGGACTCTTAGGACTCTTAGAAGAGTCAATGCTCTGAGACCATGGGGGGCGCTTAGCCCCCTCTCTTCGTCCCTGAGGATGGTTTCATTTTTCAGGGATTAGAGAGGGTGGTCCTTGTGGTGGACTGCAGGTATGGAGAGCTGTTGTTATCGTATTAGATAGATAAGAATGATTATATGTATTGTAAAAATGTCTCCTATCATGTTCCCTAATTTTTTATTATGTCCACATCCTGGTCCCCATCTTGGACATCATAACAAACGTGCACTTTTTTGTTTAATTTACACATTGGACCATAGGAAAAATGACACTACAGCTACAGAGGTGACCGTCTGATAGCCCAGCTCGACTATCCATCTCTACTGAAGACCCTTTCAGCTTTTTGAGAGTTGGGTGGAGGACATCATCTCTTAAAATAGGGTCACCCCATCAGTGTGAGCAGGACTCTTAGGACTCTTAGAAGAGTCAGTGCTCTGAGACCATGGGGGCTCTTAGCCCCCTCTCTTCGTCACTGAGGATGATTTCATTTTTCAGGGATTAGAGAGACTGGTCCTTGTGGTGGACTGCAGGTATGGAGAGCTGTTTTCATCGTATTAGATAGATAAGAATGATTATATGTATTGTAGAAATGTCTCCTATCATGTTCCCTAATTTTTTATTATGTCCACATCCTGGTCCCCATCTTGGACATCATAACAAACGTGCACTTTTTTGTTTAATTTTCACATTGGACCATAGGAAAAATGACACTACAGCTACAGAGGTGACCGTCTGATAGCCCAGCTCGACTATCCATCTCTACTGAAGACCCTTTCAGCTTTTTGAGAGTTGGGTGGAGGACATCCAAGATGGGGACCAGGATGTGGACATAATAAAAAATTAGGGAACATGATAGGAGACATTTCTACAATACATATAATCATTCTTATCTATCTAATACGATGACAACAGCTCTCCATACCTGCAGTCCACCACAAGGACCACCCTCTCTAATCCCTGAAAAATGAAATCATCCTCAGTGACGAAGAGAGGGGGCTAAGCGCCCCCATGGTCTCAGAGCATTAACTCTTCTAAGAGTCCTAAGAGTCCTGCTCACACTGATGGGGTGCAGCTGTGGGACCCTATTTTCAGAGATGATGTCCTCCACCCAACTCTCAAAAAGCTGAAAGGGTCTTCAGTAGAGATGGATAGTCGAGCTGGGCTATCAGACGGTCACCTCTGTAGCTGTAGTGTCATTTTTCCTATGGTCCAATGTGTAAATTAAACAAAAAAGTGCACGTTTGTTATGATGTCCAAGATGGGGACCAGGATGTGGACATAATAAAAAATTAGGGAACATGATAGGAGACATTTCTACAATACATATAATCATTCTTATCTATCTAATACGATGACAACAGCTCTCCATACCTGCAGTCCACCACAAGGACCACCCTCTCTAATCCCTGAAAAATGAAATCATCCTCAGGGACGAAGAGAGGGGGCTAAGCGCCCCCCATGGTTTTAGAGCATTGACTCTTCTAAGAGTCCTAAGAGTCCTGCTTACACTGATGGGGTGCAGCTGTGGGACCCTATTTTCAGAGATGATGTTCTCCACCCAACTCTCAAAAAGCTGAAAGGGTCTTCAGTAGAGATGGATAGTCGAGCTGGGCTATCAGACGGTCACCTCTGTAGCTGTAGTGTCATTTTTCCTATGGTCCAATGTGTAAATTAAACAAAAAAGTGCACGTTTGTTATGATGTCCAAGATGGGGACCAGGATGTGGACATAATAAAAAATTAGGGAACATGATAGGAGACATTTCTACAATACATATAATCATTCTTATCTATTTAATACGATGACAACAGCTCTCCATACCTGCAGTCCACCACAAGGACCACCCTCTCTAATCCCTGAAAAATGAAATCATCCTCAGTGACGAAGAGAGGGGGCTAAGCGCCCCCCATGGTCTCAGAGCATTGACTCTTCTAAGAGTCCTAAGAGTCCTGTTCACACTGATGGGGTGCAGCTGTGGGACCCTATTTTCAGAGATGATGTCCTCCACCCAACTCTCAAAAAGCTGAAAGGGTCTTCAGTAGAGATGGATAGTCGAGCTGGGCTATCAGACGGTCACCTCTGTAGCTGTAGTGTCATTTTTCCTATGGTCCAATGTGTAAATTAAA